>NC_136857.1:24375790-25627009 GCF_951799975.1 Gobius niger
CCCCATCATAACACATTCTGAGCCGGACACATTGACAGAGGCGGCCTGAGTGAACGGCATTCCTCACCAGGGCACTAAGCTCTGTAAAGACTTTTAGACACTTGCAAGCTTCCTTCAGTCTCTGGGCTCACTATAATAAAGGTCAAGTCTTAAAGTTATCTGAGCAGCTTTTCCCACAGTAATTGTACAAAAACTGTAATGTAAATGGATCGAAAAATATGAAAACTACTCATTTTATGATTGATATTCTTAAAAATCATGCCACTTAACATTTCACCCAATAAATAAAATAACACCTCGAAAAATGGCCTCCTCAGACCAGCTTGTCTCCATGGAGATGTTGCCACTTTGCTGTGAGGACAGGTAGCCACGCATACAGTTTAAATGCATTAGGTCCTCTTTAAAATGCTTTATTTTGATAAGCCACTCCATAAATAGCATTGTCAGTATCCCCCGTTTTGATATCGCTTCCGTCTTTATTTATGTTTTGCGTTTTAGTTTAGTTGCTCTCGTGACATAGCATCATTGATACAGACGGCGTCTCTGCAAATGCTCACAAACGGTCAAGCTCGAGGCTGCCAGAGCGGGAAAAGAACTTCTACTTAACCACTACTTAAGCAAATGCTGATTTATGGATGTAATTTCTATCAAATAAACATGCAGAGACACAAAGAGATGCAAAGTTGGTTCAACAGCCCATAAATACATACATAACGGAGAATGCTAACCATGATTCTAACTTTAGAGCCATGCTACATGCTAAACACTTCAAGTGCCATTTTTTCATTTCTATGGGATAATCTGCTTAATTTTCTTACGTGAGAATGAAACAAAGCATTCATATGGACCGCCTGAAACTCAACTTTATGTGTGTGTGCTAAATGTGCTTATAGAGCACGAGAAATGTCAAAAAGGAGTGAAAAATTGTGATTCCCATAACAAGTCCAATTCCCCCTCGGGCAGGCCACGCCCCTTAGTATGACACAACTATAGCATCTATACAGTATAACCTAGAATGTTCCGCAGTGTTGCTTTAATTCATGTCATTTTTCCAAATACGCAGCTGTATGGCACACACTTTTTTTTCCCAAATAAGAGTTTCCACATAATATTGTTCCTTTGTGTCTGTCTCCTCAGCCTGTCAGTGTTCCGGGCCGGGCTGTCTGGACGGCTCCTGCGACTCTCTGACGGGACACGGGGTCTGCCGCAGTGGGTTCCAGGGTTACGAGTGCGACCGGTGCGCCCCGGGATACTTCAACTACCCACTCTGCCAGCGTGAGTTGCAAATGTTTTTAACCCACTCACTGGAAGCTCTGGCTCGCCATTTATTGAATACGGAAAAGTCTATGAGGGACACATTTCCACAAAAATCCTAAATATTCTCTGATCAGTCTGTGTCTCTGGTATAAATCATTGAGGGACCTCATCAGACACCTTACGTTTGACCGTTTGAAACTCTTTTTTTCTCAGTGTGTGGCTGCAGCGGCATCGGCTCTCTCCCTGAAGTGTGCGACGCGTCCGGCCGGTGTCTGTGTAGATCCGAATTCTCGGGTCCCAGATGTGAACAGTGCCGATCGGGGTTCCACTCGTATCCCAACTGCCAAGGTGCATGCAGACTCCCCAGCTCGTGCCTGTTCCCTGTTAGACATCTGGAAACACTTCGCCCCTCATGAAGTGTTATATTGGCCTGTAAAACCTTTATGATCAGTTATTGTGGCTCCACCTGTGCGAGATGAATTCATCTCACTACAAAAAGTGACAGAGTGGTCAATGAATGGGCTTTTGTGTGATGGTAATAATGTGCTGCAACACTTCAATGTCAGACATGCCATTCTTATAACGCATATCGTTTTGGTTTGTACCTCTTATGTTATGCTGTATGATGCATTGTCCCACAACCTTTATATGTCACAGCTGTTTATCTGTAGATGCAAGATATCTGTGATTAACTGCAAACTATTTACATGGTGTCGAAAATCACTCTAAGCTATAACAGCTCTCTTTTTCTTCTAGTTTGCTCCTGTGACCTCCGCACCGCTCTTGACACTTCCTGTTCCTCTTCGGGACACTGCCACTGTCGCCCCAACTACAGCGGGCCGTCCTGTGAGCAGTGCGCCCCCGGCTTCTACGGATTCCCCAGCTGCTCTCGTAAGGCCTTCCCATATTATTAAGATGTAGGTTATAATATGAGTTTTAAAAAACAAAATCCTAATCCCATCTGCAGCATGCCAGTGCTCCCCTGAAGGCTCCCGCTACAGCAGCTGTGACCAGGAGACGGGACAGTGCTCATGTCTGCCCCATGTGGTGGGGCAGAGGTGCGACAGCTGTGCACATGGGGCGTATGGCTTCCCACAGTGCCAAGGTGAGTGCAGTATCTTCTTGTAAATGAATGTTGGAATACATCTTACTTTAGCTCTCTTGACTTAACCAAGAATCTGGGGTTTTCTTTTAAAAGCTCCTATATATGCTTTACACCCATTAGCATTGATATCTGTTTCAGCATAACCTAAAATAATGTATGTACCTAGAAAATATCCCTATGTTTGATGTTATGAAATGCAGTTAAACTGAAGAACAGCAAAGGGCTCACTTTCTCCTTTTCTAAACTGACCTGGGCCGAAGAGCAAAACAAAACACACAAAAACAGATGTGTATCGGCAACATGCTAATCAGCACAGGGAAGAAAGTTTGTCCCCCCAACAGAATCAGAGCGGTGGTGTCTACACTACAAAAATCCATGGAAATCTTTGTGTGACGTACACCAGAGTGTGGCCGCTGCCTTCCTCACTACCTTGTGTTTTCCCCAGCTGGTTCCTGTCATCCTGCGGGCTCTGTCCAGTATGTGGTGCCGCCTCCAGTGGTATGTTTGGCCGTTTAATCTCATTGTGGCCATTAGATGTGGAAAAGTGGCTGATTTAATTTCTTTTGTATAGGGTCAATGTGAGTGCCGTCGTTACGTCGAGGGTCCGGCCTGTGACCAGTGCAAACCTCTTTTCTGGAACCTGTCTCCGGACACTCCTGATGGGTGCTCTAGTGAGTTATACACACAGCGTGTTACATTAAACTCAGATCTCCCCTTTTGTAAAACATTCATATTTGTTTAATCATTTAATTCTCTTATTTGGTCGAGACAGTGTGTGTCTATGAACCCAGACTAGACACACGCATATAAACATGGCATGCAAAATAAAGAAGATCGTACCTGTAATTTGCGTCTGGTTTGTCCCGCAGGCTGTGAATGCAACGTTGCTGGTACTGTGAGTGGAGTCGCGTCGTGTGCACAGGTACAATCTTTTCCCATTATGACATAAACCTGAACTCTACGGTGATAAATAGAACCCACTGAATGCAACATCTTCCTTACCTTCTAGGAAACAGGCCAGTGTCACTGCAAGCCCAATGTGTGCAGTGGGACCTGCTCCACCTGTAAAGACGGCTTCTACAACCTGCAGGAGGACAACTACTTCGGATGCCAAGGTCTGAACAACTGTCATCAGATAATAGTAATGAATGTTCAAAAAGATACACGAACATGACGATGTGGCTTACGTGTAGGCTGCCAGTGTGACATCGGAGGAGCAGCCGGTCAGTCGTGCGGAGAGAGGAACGGCCGCTGTCGATGCAGACCCAATGTGGAGGGGCCCAAGTGTAATCTGTGAGTTCCAAATATAGTTTTGTCAAATAAAATGTGACAATAGCAACAGTAGTGACAACCATAATCTCCCAGTCTATATAGAAAATATCCCCCTCTCTCTCTCATTCCAGTCCTCGCCCGGATCACTACTTCCCGGATCTGCACCACTTGAAGTTTGAGATCGAGGAGGGCACCATGCTGGACGGCAGGCCGGTGCGATTCGGATACAACCCTGTGGAGTTCAGGGACTTCAGCTGGAGAGGCTACGCACAGATGACGCCCATACAGGTGCGACCTACAGCCACTTCTGAAGGAGGATTTTGTTATTGTGCTATTGTAGTGCAGCCAGCATTTATTTTATTAATTTATACAAGTTATTATAATCATGTTTATGATACACACGGTATTAGTAGTAGAGTGGTGGAGTGCATATCTGCATTTTATATAATCTTTTATATATTTGTCTTATTATTTGTTTTTCATATAGATTATATTTTCCTTTAGACCCAGGTTGTGGTACAATACTGGTTCCAGTATTGCATATATTTTTTCTTATTCAAAGCAAAATTATTATATTTCAATTGTATTTTTGACTTTTTAGATTTTTGTTTAACTTTAAGTAAGAAAACTGATTAGAGTTATTGTGAAAAGTAAATGTTAAACGTTGTATCATTGTCTTACTATTCTAGTAACGTTTAGTGTTCATAGAGAAGAAGAAAAAAATTGGTTATTACAGTATATTGTCATATTAATGTATAATGATATAATGATGCACTGTGGCCCTACAAAAGTGGACTTTTGCATGAAATGTTCTCTCTTCATTGATGGTGGTGGTGATATGGTTTTGGTTCAGCATTATTGCTTTCAAACAAGTTAAAGCCAGAAACCTGGACACTCTATTATAGTTATTCTACATTTCTCATTTTAAGAAACACCTAGGACTCCCTTAAAAAAGGGGATGGCACATTTCAAGGGGTATGCCATTAATAAACTAAACAAAACCTATTCCATATTTTTCAAAATGATCCCAAAGTGGCTTATTTTATTTATACAGTATGGAAATCTTTTTGACAATCTATTTTCTTGGGTCTTACCTTTATGGCCCAAAATAAGCTGGAGTGTCTCAGTTTCTTGCTTTGATTTAGACTCCAAAGTAACATAGTTGCATGTGATTGTCCGACTGAATATTTTTTCTTTACTCTTACTCCTAACTCTATTTTTCCTCAATCCTTTCTATCTCTTTCTCTTGCCCTGTGTCTATCTCTCTCTGGTGCAGTCCAGGGTGGTGGTGCAGGTTTCGGTCAGCGCCCCGGACCTGTTCAAAGTCCTGGTGCGGTTCATGAACTGGGGGGGCACTCCGGTGTGGGGCAGGGTGATCGTCCTGGAGGAGGCGTGGCACTACTGTCGCCGCAACTGTAAGTGCTGTGGGCGGAGGTGCTGCTGTTAGCCTGGCCAGACCAAGTCAAAAGTCAATCCAAAATGATCACTTTCTGCTTCATTTCTGCATGTGATTAAAGGAGATCTTATGGTCGGTTCAGGTAAACACAACCTATTCAAGTAAAGACTGAAAAATCGACCTTGTATGTAGTAGTGGATTTCTAAAGAATGGGATTAGCTGGCCAGGCTAAAGTAAACTACAAGGACATTTACGTAAATTGCATGACTCAAAACGCAACATGAACTCCTTGTTGATACTTCCTTTTTCTTGTGTCTTGTTTGTGATTTCCCCCCAAAAAATAACAAAGTGATTATTAATAACTTCCGACTACTTTTTAATATATTAGATTAATATTTTTGGTGGTAAACTCTTGGTGGTGCTCCTTCCGTCTTCCCTCGGGGCCACAGTCAGTGCAGGGCTGTACAAATGTACATCCTCATTGACGGTGTTTTCCTGTAAATGTTGTAGCCCGCGGTGAAGCTGCAGGTGTATGTGAGTGAGGCAGACGTGTACCTCACTCGCTTCATCCTCAGATACGTAAACACTGAGGGCGCCACCGCCAACGGTAAAATAACGGCCTATCAGGTCAACCGCAAAGGTACGTCCTATTGAATAAACTATGTATTATTACAAGATGGTCTGGATGAGTGATAACAATATTTTATTTTGTTCTGCAAACGTGTTCCAAAACTTTGTGCTCTTAAGCAAGTTCATGAGACAAATTATCAGAAAAAATAAAATTAAAATGCTTAAATTTATAAGCATAACTAGTACCAAACTACAACATTCGTCTTGGCTACTTTGCAAAGTTCATCCCTCAAAGCGCTTTGACAACCCACATTATTTTACATTAGCTTTGAATTTGCCAAATTATAGATACAGTATGAATATAATATAAAAAATGTAAATTCTCTGTCATCCAGGTTTTATTTGGTTGGGACAGTGCATGTTACTGAACAAGCCACGCCGGATTGTGACCTTGAGCCATTGTCCAACACTCGCACTCTGAAACACACTCTCATTCATTCTGGCCTATTATACATGTTTTTAGTGTGTCCAGGTTATTAACAGGGATTTGAAGTATCCTTGTTTTGTCCGTGTTCATGTAAACTCAGTATCTCGATTTTAGTGTCCTGGATAAGCCAATATCCTGGTTAATAGAATCCAGGATACTCCAACTAGGATGTCCCCACAGTTTTTAGGAGACTGTTCCATGTAAACACCATATCCTGTTTTTCACCACTGCTGACCTTATGAGCGTGTACGAATTTACAAAACAGATGTGGTAGGAGCACAAACTTTGGCAAAAGCCATTTTATGTGGTACCTGCTAAAGTGTAGCAATGTTGCTAACACACGGCTAACCCTAAGTCCAGGATACTATAGTTGCAGTGATGTGAGTCTCCTGGTTTATGTAAACATCATTTTCAGACTATTGTCATAACGAGCTTCCACGTGGATGTTTTTGATATTGCCCAACTTCCGTTATTTTTGTTTTCATTTTTAATCTAAGTAGTACAAAATCTTAACAAAACATCAAAATAATTCAGTAGTTTTAATTTTTGCATCATTTGTTCACTCCATATTTAGAAATAATAGTACATTTATAAACAAAAACAAAAGTGTGTATTTTATTCTTGATCCTCGAGTACGATAAGTGTTTCCTTGTGTGTCATAGGCTCTGAACAGTCCAAACAGATCGTCTTCGTCCCCAGCACTGAGCCCACCTTCGTCAACGTCCCTCAGAACAACTTTGTGGAGCCGTTTGTCCTGAACCCTGGAACCTGGACTGTGGTCATCGAGGCAGAGGGCATCCTACTGGTGAGACGATGCAGACGAAGGAGGGGAGGGAAAGTGTATTTATATGGCTAAGCTAGAGGGAAAGATAACAGGCTGTGATCCAGGAGGGAAGAAAATCTCAACGAACGCTGCTATTACTATTAGCATTGATTGTTAACTGTTTCTTGTTTAGGACTATCTGGTGCTGCTGCCAAGTGCTTATTACGAAGCTCCCATTCTCCAAATCAAAGTCTCCGAGCCTTGCACCTACGGCTCTGTCCCCGACGTCAACCAAAAGTAAGAAATTGCAGACGAAGAAAGCACCGATTTACATGACCCACCTAACGATAGCATCTCCCTCCCGTCGTAGCTGTCTGCAGTACACATACTTGTCCCTGGACTCTTTCCCCTCCATCTCCGGGAACGACGCAAGCTGTAGAAACGATAACCACCTCCCTCGCCCCTGTCCCACGGAGAAGGTCACCTCCCGGCACCCCGACATGGCGGTCTGCAGCGGCTTTGATGTAAGTTTATGTTTTCTGTGCACATGTGGGTGTGAACTGCTATAGGATATACAGTACATTTATAGTATCACTCAATATATATATTAGATCAATTACATTTACATATTGTAATTTTAATTAATTATACGTTTTTAACATTCAAATTCAAGATGTATTTGACAAAATAAGCTAAAAAAAATGTATCCGTTTGTGTAACAGCAATGTAATGCAGAAAAAGTATGACTAAATACACTTTATCATTAGTTATTTAAGATAGAAGGCACTTATTTGTAACACCTACAACCTTAAAAAAATCTACTAATGTAAGAAGTATATACTGTAAAAAGTAAAGTATGTTTTTTCCTCTGATTTGTAGCTTGAATCAAACTCTTGTTAATCTCTGAAACATTATACGTCATCATAATGGCCTTCCAAAATAACCTAGCGTAGCCTGCACTGAGCAGATGATGATCCAAGCACTTTTGTCTAGGCTTTACAAATACGATTCCATTCTATAATGTCTGTCTTTGGTCCTCAGATCAGTATTGAGCTGCGGGGGCGCCTGCCCACTTCAGGGGAGTTTGTCCTGGTGGTGGAGTTCTCCAGTGAAGAGGAACTGCCCCAGACTCTGTCAGTGTCTGTGAACGAGCCTGGAGCACGGTCCCATCAGAGCGCCATCACCCTGCTGCACTGTAAATACAGGTACAATATTACAGTACAGCCTTTACACATGTACTCATGAGCTCAGATGTGGAAAGACTCTATCTAGTCTTATATCTATGCAGTACTAGGGCTGGGTACCGTTAAATGATCCCAGTAGGGTATTGGAAAGTTTAGGTACTACTAGTATCAAGAAAATGAAAGTAAGAAAGCAGAAAGCAGGTACTGAAAAAAATACAGTTTTGATGCTGTTGGTCTAGGGACAGCATTAAACAATAATAATTCCCCAACAGTTCCCAATTTTTTTCAGAATTTTTGCCCCAATTATATTTGTACACCATTTTTTTCTCATCTTTTGCCACAATTTCCCCCCATTTTTTCCCAAATGATTCCCATTTTCTCACACATTTCTTCACATTGTGACCCCAATATTCTAAATTTGCATATGTATATTTCTGGTTCTAGATGGCAAATATTAGGTATCGTAAAAAGTATTGTGCAGGTATCGGCATCGTAAACCAAGTATTGTAAACCTAGTATTGTTACAGCACCAGTACCTGTGCGGTCCCAGCCCTATGCAGTACTTTATACTAGATTCTATGAACAAATTGCTGTTGCGTCTGTTATGTCAGCGTCAGTCCAGTCAGTGTCATTTGGAGGAAAACACAGCGGCTGCAGAGTTATGAGCTGGTGTGAATTGAGGCGTGTGTTTGTTGAAGGCTGAGTGAAACATTTAGAGTTGGTTCCGTGGGTTGTGGACACAGCTGCCTCTCACTCTGCTGTTACTGTCTGCGGCCTGTGTTTTAAACCCGTCTTATAAAGTGACTGTGTGGGACTGTGTGTGTGGGCAGTTTCCTGTGCCGAGCCGTGGCCATCGACGAACAGAACCGAGTGTCCGTGTTCTCGCTGCCCGCCGACGCCGAGGTGCTACTCAACGCCGAGAGGGCCAGCTTCTTCCTGGTGAGAAAACTTTGTCTAGAACACAGTATTGTCTTAACCAAACCAGAAGTTCAAAGTATGTATAAAAGGGAATTTGTTCATCACTCTATCGTAATTCCAATGAACAATACTTCATCCAAATCATTTTACAGCTTATTCTTTGAATATCCAGTGTGGCCGCAGTAAACACGTTACACATAATATCCTAAAGTTCTGCATAAAATAATTTTGTTTGTTTTTTCCTTGTAGCACAAAGTTTTTCTGGTGCCAAAAGACCAGTTCACTATGGAGTTTGTCGAGCCCAAAGTCCACTGCATCAGCACACATGGACAGTTCGCTCCGGACACGTAATATTCCTTTATCTTTTTCTCAATTAAACTTTTCGTCCAGCGCGTTTTCAAAAGGAACTGTCTGAATTAGAACTGTCTCTTCCCTTAGATCCTCCTGCGTCCCGTCCCGGTTCCAGACGCCCTCTAACTCTCTGGTGTTAAAGGAGGGTCAGAGCTCTTCCTTGCAGGAGCCTGACGTGGCCGCTGACGCCGTCCCGCTGCCCTCTCCTCATGGGGCAGACCTGGCAGACCAGCCTTGGAGCGGGGTCGAAGGACAGAGGCCACCCTTGGGTTCAGACAACGCCGACCACATCAGGCTGGACTCTGTGCAGGTATCGGCCAAGGGATTATATGACTTTCAGGCCAGTTTTATCAAAATTAGGTTTTTGTTCTAATCACGCAACGTCCTCATCACTTTAACAGATCCTACAGTCTCTAAACTTTCCAGTCTTGGACCAGAGGGTTTTTTAATACCTAATTCCCAGTTATTGAGCTTTGAACACCTTTTTTTGTGTTCACTTATGATTAGCTTATTCTAAAACTAAACAAGATCCAAAATGTCATTAATCCACTGCAGAAGTTTCAAATTGATATCACAAAATATTTTTTTCCCCTATTCACCTGCAGTCTCTCGCCTTAATTGTTGATTCAGCCTTTATGCACAAGCTATTGAGTTAAGTGTTTAAATGTCTTCTTTTCTCTTTCCCAGAATGCTGCAGTTTACTCCACTCGGGTCCACACTCTGGGCAGATACGTGTTCATCCTCCATTTCCACCAGCCCCTGCACCCCTCCTACCCACTGCAGGTCTACATCAACGGGGGGCGCATTTGGCAAGGTCTGAACACTGCGGCGTAGACCAAACACCTGGTTTCTTGTACTTTGCCTGAACGTTGCTGTTTTCACATGATATGCCAGTCTACGCAATATCAGGATAGGCCCGGGTAAACGATACCAGTGTGGTATTGTGAAAAAACAGGTTAGGAACTACGGGTATCAAAGAATCCAATATCGAAGATAACAGCATCCAAGTTTGGAGGCTGTTGGTCCAGGGTCGTGATCAAAGGAAGTGACTTGTTTGTTTCAGCTCAAATAAATAATTGTCCCCTTCCGATGCGCTGGAAGCTCCTTCGGCAGGAGGTGTTGCTGGCGCCGTGCCACACAGTGATGGAGCTGGTCAGGGTGCTCTCTATCGTCCCTCTGTAGAAGTTACACATAACGGAGGCTGGGACTCTGGCTCTTCTCATACACACGGAGAAAGTAGAGACGCTGATTACTTTCCTTGACCAGTGATGTAGTATGCATGGTCCAGGAGAGCTTCTCTGTGATGTCCACACCCAGGAACTTAGTGCTGGTCACCCTCTCCACTGCAGCACCGTTGATTGTTAGAGGATCATGCTGGACCCGCGCTCTTCGAAAGTCTCTCTAAATGTGGAGAAGACAATCTCTTTTGTTTCTCCACATTTCTGTGTGCACCACATGGCCAGACTGCTTACCTCACTCCTGTAGTTTGACTCGTCTCTGTTGCCCACCACTGTTGTGTCGTCTGCAAACTTGATGAAGAGGTTTGAGTCGGACTTTGGAGTGCAGTCATGGGTCAGCAGAGTGAACAGGGGGCTCAGCACACAGCCGTGGGGATCCCCCATGTTCAGTGTGATGGTTCTGGAGGACTTGCTGCCGACACATACAGCCTGTGGTCTCCCCGTCAGAAAGTCCAGCAGCCAGTTGCACCGTGATGTGTTGATCCCCAGGTGGAGCAGTTTGTGTATTAGCTGCTGTGAGATTATAGTGTTGAATGCTGAGCTGAAGTCTAAAAACAGCATTCTAATGTAGAAGTCATTTGTTTCAAGGTGAGTGAGGGCTGAATGAAGCACAGTGGATGTTTCCTTAATTTTGCCACAATTTTTTCCAATTTCCCCCCATTTTTTCCACACACTTCTTGACATTAGAGATAATGTAAATTTGCAGATTTTTCACATATTGTTGTTCTCTTGTCTGGTTCTACATGACAAATATTTGAGTATAGGTATTGAAAAAATGTCGTTCAGGTATCGATATCGTAGACGAAGTATCGTTGAAGTACCGGTATTGAAAAAAATCGAACCCTGCCCTATATGAGGCTACACTCAAATTACCGTGGCCCACTTAACCCATGTTTTCTTCTTTCTTCCTTGTCCTGCAGGTCACACCAATGCGTCCTACTGCCCTCATGCGTTCGGCTGTCGTAACGTCCTCGTGGCTGAGAACCAGATTATTTTAGACATCACCGATCACGAAGTCTTTATCACAGTCCAGATCCCGGCCGGAAAAACCCTGTGGCTGGTACAACTTCACAATCGTGTCCTTTCTTTTCACGTTTCTGCTTTTATCTGTGTTTTGGCTCTAATCCTTTGAATCTGCTCGGTAGGATTATGTGCTGGTGGTGCCTGAGTCGTCCTACAGCTCCACTTATTTGAACGAGGAGCCTTTGGATAAATCATATGACTTCATCACCAACTGTGGACAAAACAGCTTCTACATCAAGTGAGTGTTTTCGACTGGAGGAGGTTTGTCATGCTGGAGGTTTGGCAATACATTTTGATATTGTGCTGTATTTTGTGTTTATTGAATTCCCTTTCCTCCCCAGCCCGACAACAGCCTCCCCGTTCTGCCTGAGCTCCGCCGTCTCCCTCTCCGCCTTCTTCAACAACGGGGCCATGCCGTGCGCGTGCCATGAGGTCGGGGCCGAGAGCGACACCTGCGAGCCGTTTGGGGGCCAGTGCCGCTGCCGACCCAACGTCATCGGGCGAGACTGCGCCATGTGCGCCACCGGCTTCTGGGGGTTCCCCAACTGTAGACGTGAGCGGTCACTGAACTCCACATCATGCCAAACAGATCTCTCAAAAGTTTCTTACCTGGCAGCTCTAGCATTGGAAAACTTATACATACATGACCGGTCAAAAGTTTGGAAACACTTTTTATGTAATGGCTTTTCTTTATTTTCAACACTATTTACTTTGTGTGATTCTCACTGACGACATTAAACTATGAATGAACACGTGGGATTATGTAGGAAATTTAAAAAAAGTGATATAACTCAATATGTTTTCAATTTTACATTCTTCAAAATCAGCACCCTTCATTTTTGGCATTTTCTCAATGAGCTTCATATAATAAGGTCGTCGCCTGAAATTGTTTAACAGTGTGTGAAGTGAAAACCATTTCTGGTGATGGCATCGTGTTACTCAATGACTATCAAAAGTGCAAAGCAGTAATCAAAGCAAAAGGCGGCTATTCTGAAGAATCTTTTTCAACTTTTTCTGTTTAAAACATAATTCCATACGTGTTCATTCATAAATTAATGCCTTCAGTGAGAAACTACAATGTAATGGTCTTGAAATAAAACACAAAACAATTCCTAAAAAAAAGCATCTCCGTCTGTGTATATCATTCACAAGTTGTTTTAACCATCTCAAACTAGAAACAACAGACTTTATCAACCAAGCATCCAAGCTGACGCTCTGATTCCAGCACTGGCTCCAGAACAAACTGACTGATTGCATTAGAGTTGAATCTGTGCATATGACAGAAACAATAGCTGTGCTTAACATGGTTTATAGTTTCAAAAGTCAATTTTATTAGCACATATTATAGAAATTTAAAGAAAGTATTTTACAGGGTAATAATGGACATCACCAACTGGACGTTAACGAGACTAGATGCAAATTGGTCATTTTATACTCACTACTGCCACCTCAGGTCTTACGTGTAACTACAGTCTCTATATTACATTGATAACATTTTTAAACTCCATATCGTCCCTTTAAGCAACATTTCAGTTCTCCCTTATTTGGGCTGGGTACCGTAAAATTCTTTTTCCTACCAGTACTACAACGATGTACTGGTGTTGTTTAACGGTACCCAGCCCTATCCCTTATATATGTCATAGTCAACACTAGGAAGGGCATCTGGCATATTTCTGTACCAAACTCATTCTGAATACTGCTTATGCTTTTGTAGCACCTTTCCTAATGCGTATTTTGAATGAGCTTTGCCGCGGTTACTTGCTGCCATCTCAATAGCCATGTCCCCCCTCAGCATGTAACTGTGGCACCAGACTGTGTGAGCCAGTGACCGGCGACTGTATCTGCCCCCCTCGGACCGTGCAGCCCGAGTGCACGCAGTGTGAGCCGCAGACGTTTGGCTGCCACCCGGTGGTCGGCTGTGAGATCTGCAACTGCTCCCGGGCCGGCATCTTGTCGCCCGAGGCCAGCTGCGACCACCTCAGCGGACAGTGCAGGTACAGAAGTAACGCAGCTGTTCACGGCAGGTGCTCTGTGTGTTGGAATGTGGAATTCAAAAGTCAGATTATGTGTGTCTTCCCGCTCAGGTGTCGGGACAATGTTGTGGGTCGTCAGTGCGACCGCTGTGCTCCTGGTTTCTATGGTTACCCGAACTGCAGACCGTGCGACTGCAACGACGCGGGAACAGAGGAGGACGTGTGCGACTCCTTCACGGGACAGTGTCTCTGCAAGGTTTGCCAGAATACACTTGTTGCGTGTAGCTGGGTACCGTTGATTTTTTTCCGATATCAGTACTTTAACAATACTTGGTTTTCGATACCAATACCTGAACGATACTTTTTCGAATACCTATACTAAAATATTTATCTTTTAGAAACAGAAAACAGAACAATAATGTGTGGAAAGTCGGCAAACTTAATTTAAATGTCGGGCTCATCTCCAATGTCAAGAAATGTGTGAAAAATGGGGCAAAAATAGGGAAAAAATTGGTACGATATAATATTTGTCATAAAATGGGAAAGAATGGGAAAACAAGATAAAATTGGGGGAAAAATAAGGGGAAAAAATGTGTAAAAATTGGGAGAAATGGGGCAAACATTGGGCTTTTTTTTTTTTTTTAAATAGGAAAAAAAAAAAAAAAAATGGGGGGAGAAAAATCATTTATTTGAGCTGAAACAACCACTTCCTTTAATGGTGTCCCTGGACCAACAACATAATCTATTTTTTTTTTCCAGCCCTATTGTTCCTGTATTCAGTGACATTTTGATTAACCATTTTGACACAGCAAGTTCACAAGAAAAAATCTTGACTAAAACTGGACTTGTTTCTATTCTGTATGGGATATCTGTGAGGTGGAACACATTAGTGCTTTTGTGATGAATTCACTTTCTTTTTGATTTTGATGGTTTAAATACTATATATGAAAGAACAAGGACCGTGACGCCGCCCGGCATGGCGCAGCCGGGGCCCCACCCTGGAGCCAGGCCTGGGGTTGGGGCTCGAACTCGAGCGCCTGGTGGCCGGGCCTTTGCCCACGGGGCCCGGCCGGGTACAGCCCGAAGAGACGGCGTGGGCCCGCCCTCCTGTGGACTCACCACCCGCAGAGGGATCCGTAGGGGTCGGGTGCAGAGAGGACTGGGTGGCAGTCGAGGCCGGGTGCCTCGACGACCTGGTCCACATGCGCAGCTTCTGGCGTTCGGGACATGGAACGTCACCTCGCTGGGGGGGAAGGAGCCTGAGCTTGTGCGGGAGGTTGAGAGATACCGACTAGATATAGTCGGGCTCACCTCCACGCACAGCTTGGGTTCCGGATCCCAACTCCTGGAGAGAGGCTGGACTCTCCATTTTTCTGGAGTTGCCCGCGGGGAGAGGCGGCGGGCTGGGGTGGGTTTGCTCATATCCCCCCAGCTCAGCCGTCACGTGTTGGAGTTCACCCCGGTGGACGAGAGGGTCGCGTCCCTACGCCTTCGGGTCGGGGACAGGTCTCTCACCGTTGTCTCGGCCTACGGGCCCAACATCGGTGCAGAGTACCCGGCCTTCTTGGAGTCCCTGGGAGGGGTACTAGATAGTGCTCCGACTGGGGACTCCACTGTTCTGCTGGGGGACTTCAACGCCCACGTGGGTAACGACAGTGAGACCTGGGAGGGAGTGATTGGGAGGAACGGCCTCCCCGATCTGAACCCGAGTGGTGTTCTGTTATTGGACTTCTGTGCTAGTCACGGTTTGTCCATAACGAACACCATGTTCGAGCACAAGGGTGTCCATAAGTGCACGTGGCACCAGGACACCCTAGGCAGGAGGTCGATGATCGACTTTGTAGTTGTGTCATCTGATCTCCGGCCGCGTGTCTCGGACACTCGGGTGAAGAGAGGGGCTGAGCTGTCAACCGATCACCACCTGGTGGTGAGCTGGATCCGCTGGCAGGGGAGGAAGCCGGTCAGACCTGGCAGGCCCAAGCGTGTCGTGAGGGTCTGCTGGGAACGTCTGGCGGATCCCTCTGTCAGTGGGGTCTTCAACTCCCACCTCCGGAAGAGCTTCACCCAGATTCCGGGGGAGGCGGGGGACATGGAGTCAGAGTGGACTCTGTTCTCCTCCTCCATTGTCGATGCGGCTGCTCGTAGTTGTGGCCGTAAGGTCTCTGGTGCCTGTCGCGGCGGCAATCCCCGAACCCGGTGGTGGCGCCCGGAAGTAAGGGATGCCGTCAAGCTGAAGAAGGAGTCCTACCTGGCCTTGTTGGCTTGTGGGACTCCTGAGGCAGCTGAGAGGTACCGGCAGGCCAAGCGTGCTGCGGCTCGGGCGGTCGCAGAGGCAAAAACTCGTGTCTGGGAGGAGTTCGGGGAGGCCATGGAGGAAGACTATCGGTCGGCCTCGAAGAGATTCTGGCAAACCATCCGGCGCCTCAGGAGGGGGAAGCAGTGCTTCACCAACACTGTTTACAGTGCGGGTGGGGGGCTGCTGACCTCGACTGGGGATGTCGTCGGGCGGTGGAAGGAGTACTTCGAGGACCTCCTCAATCCCGTCGTCACGTCTTCCAATGAGGAAGCAGAGGCTGGGCGCTCGGAGGTGGGCTCGCCCATCACCGGGGCTGAAGTCACCGAGGTGGTGAGAAAGCTCCTCGGTGGCAAGGCTCCGGGGGTGGATGAGATTCGCCCTGAGTACCTTAAGTCTCTGGATGTTGTAGGACTGTCTTGGCTGACACGTCTCTGCAACATCGCGTGGCGGTCGGGGACAGTGCCCCTGGATTGGCAGACCGGGGTGGTGGTCCCTCTCTTCAAGAAGGGGGATCGGAGGGTGTGTTCCAATTACAGAGGAATCACCCTCCTTAGCCTCCCCGGTAAGGTCTACTCCAGGGTGCTGGAGAGGAGGATCCGGCCGATGGTTGAACCTCGGATCCAGGAGGAACAATGCGGTTTTCGTCCTGGTCGTGGCACACTGGACCAACTCTATACCCTCCGTCGGGTGCTTGAGGGTTCATGGGAGTTCGCCCAACCAGTCCACATGTGTTTTGTGGACCTGGAGAAGGCGTTCGACCGTGTCCCTCGTGGTGCCCTGTGGGGGGTGCTCCGGGAGTATGGGGTCCGGGGCCCTCTGTTAAGGGCTGTCCGTTCCCTGTATGACCGCAGCAGGAGCTTGGTTCGCATTGCCGGCAGTAAGTCAGACCTGTTCCCGGTGCGTGTTGGTCTCCGCCAGGGCTGCCCTTTGTCACCGGTTCTGTTCATTACTTTTATGGACAGAATTTCTAGGCGCAGCCAGGGGCCGGAGGGTGTCCGGTTTGGGAGCCTCAGAGTCTCATCTCTGCTGTTTGCGGACGATGTTGTTCTGATGGCTTCAACGAACCAGGACCTCCAGCACGCTCTGGGGCGGTTTGCAGCCGAGTGTGTAGCGGCCGGGATGAGAATCAGCACCTCCAAATCCGAGGCCATGGTTCTCCACCGGAAAAAGGTGGCTTCCCCTCTTCAGGTCGGTGGGGAGTCCTTGCCTCAAGTGGAGGAGTTCAAGTATCTCGGGATCTTGTTCACGAGTGAGGGACGGATGGAGCGTGAGATCGACAGACGGATCGGTGCGGCGTCAGCAGTGATGCGGTCGCTGTATCGGTCTGTCGTGGTGAAGAGGGAGCTGAGTCGGAGGGCAAAGCTCTCGATTTACCGATCGATCTACGTTCCCACCCTCACCTATGGTCATGAGATTTGGGTAATGACCGAAAGGACAAGATCGCGAATACAAGCGGCCGAAATGAGTTTCCTTCGCAGGGTGGCTGGGCGCACCCTCCGAGATCGGGTGAGGAGCTCAGTTACCCGGGAGGAGCTCGGAGTAGAGTCGCTGCTCCTTCACGTCGAAAGGAGCCAGCTGAGGTGGCTCGGGCATCTGTTCCGGATGCCTCCTGGTCGCCTCCCGCGGGAGGTGTTCCAGGCATGTCCTAGTGGGACAAGGCCTCGTGGAAGACCCAGGACACGGTGGTGGGACTATGTCTCCGAGCTGGCCTGGTGTCGCCTCGGGGTCCCCCCAGAACAGCTGGAGGAGGTGTGTGTGGATCGGGAAGTTTGGGCATCTCTGCTGAGACTGCTGCCCCCGCGACCCGGCCCCGGATAAAGCGGAAGAAAATGGATGGATGGATGGGTTTAAATACTAATTCTGCAACGTTGTGCCCAAGTGTCGTGCGTGTGACAAATAACTGGTGTCTGGTGTGAAATGGGCTTAACTCGTCCTCCCTCTGTTGTCCTCCTGTGTGTAGGAGAACGTGCAGGGCCCCCGCTGTGACCAGTGCAGAGTGGGCACCTTCCACCTGGACCCTACCAACCCCAAAGGCTGCACCAGCTGCTTCTGCTTCGGAGCCACCGACCGCTGCCGCAGCTCCGACAAGAGGCGCACTGAGGTACCCATTCAAACTGATACATGGAGGAGGCTGTTCTTATTGTTGGTAAATGTAATAACAGGCCTTTTGTGTTGTCACCTTCCAAAGATCATGAGCATGGGCGGCTGGGTGCTGCTGGGTGCGGACAGACAGGAGCTCCCGGTGAGCGTGTACCCGGGGCAGGACCTGGTGGAGGCCGATCTCACCGATGTGCCAGATATTTACCAGGACCTGCACTGGAACGCGCCCAAGACCTACCTGGGAGACAAGGTCAGTACTTTGAGTCGCTGCAGTGGGTCAGTTCGTAAATGTGCCGAGTGAAAAAAAAACTGTCTTTCCTGTAAACATTCTGGAAAGGTGATTTGTTGTTGAAAGAGTATTTTTCCACCGCGCATCTCCAGCGTTATATCCCTCATGTGTGAACAGGCTGCAGCTCCTAAAACAACACAGAGCTTCGTCTTATCTGCATTTCATCTAATCACACGAATCTGGGTTTATTCAGTGAAGGTCGACTGGAGACATCTCTCTGAACCATTTTCCAGATGCGGGAAATTCATAAAAAATCTGTTTTGTTGTACAATTTTTGCTCCAGCATTTGTCCACTAATATCTTTAAAACCAGTACATTTTGCTGCTCAGTTCACTGGTAGCCTCCAATCCATAAAAGTAAATAAATAAATAAAATAATCAAATGCATGATTTTGAATTCTATAGGCTTCCCAACCAGGGGTCCCCGCACCCCTGCTTGAGCACTTAGCTGGGGCTACTTGGAATGACCTTGGATATAAAGAAAAAACTGAGTAATATTTCTTATAACTTTCAAAGAAAAAACACATTTGAATGTTTTTCAGTAAAAGGTTTCAAATTGAGAGTGTTTTGGGTTATGGTTCTGCAATGTTACAGGACTTGTGTGTGTGTTGCATACAATTTTCACCAAGATCTTGAATTGATGATGGGAGAGAGTGACCATTGTGCAAAGCCATCTCCCTCACCTCCCAAAAGATTCTCCTGGTTCCTGAACAACTCAAAATAGTTTTTGTTTTTTTTGGCCAGGCAATGTGCATTTCTTTTCTAGAGGAATAGAAAAATATGAACATTTTCATTATCAGACTTCAACACAGTCACTCAGGAATAAGTTGAAAGGGTTGAAAACTTCGTTCACCCGCTGCGTTTCCATATCATCCATGGTATTATAGACTTCGCCCGCCCTCGCTACCCGCAAACACGTCTCTCCTCTTGTTTATATCCCAGTCATCTATGAGAGCTAGACCAGTTGCAACACGCTCACGCTAAGCGCCTTTGAAGCCCATGGATCTGCATCAGTGTTGGGTCTAGGGCCCGGGACTAAAAGCTTTTATGTGGGTTGCAACCGGCATCGCCTCCCCAGACGATTCCTATCCCAAAGATTAGCCCACAATCTATAAGGGAAGTCCTCGTAAAAGAAGTTTATCATGTTGGATCTTGCACTCATTGCATCGCTAGACTGTTTGATCCACTCCTGTCTGGATTATATGCAATAATGCCCATCCTTTTCCTTAAAGGGGTAAGACGTATTTTGTTAAGATGGTCTTTGTGTAGACTTTATGTTCTTCACTCTCAATCAATGCACCGTTACTAGTTTCAAACTACTTTTTCAGCTTTCAGTCAAACCGTTTTGAGTGGACAAAAGTTGGAACACAAAGCTTTTTTTTGCGCTTGTGTGTGTTCATCACAGTGCTATTGCCTTTAACAGAAGTTGAAAGCCTGTTTTCACTATTCTCTTGCCATGTCATTCCTATTCCTGCCTGCAGAGGGAGCAACCCAGCCTTGAACCCTTTACGGTCTTGTGATTACACACACATTATTTCAAATGATAGAAAACTAAATGTAAGTGCAGAAGTATCCCTAAACTCTGTTTTTAAGACTCGATTATGCAGGATATGACCTAATATTAGCAACTTTATTCAACAATTAGCGGTCACGATTGGATCATCACAAAATATGTCAGTGAATCACATTTTTTCTGACTCCCCACACATTTTATTAGGTTCCTCGTTTGTTTTAAAGCACAGAGAATGGAAATTTATGAAGCAGTTCAGTGTCTATGAACTTAGCGAGAGCACAGAACAATATAACCTTGCACACTCCTAAGTGACACTCTGCGCTTAAGTGATTTTCTTGTATATTTCTGTCGGCTTATTGGTTTAGTAACTAACTACACCTATGTTTGCAATGGATGTTTCCAGGTGTCGTCTTACGGAGGCTCCCTCAGGTACAGGCTGCACACCCAGACCATGAGAGGAGACGCCCTGCTCCCCGCAGAGTCGTCCAGACCTGATGTGATCCTCAAGGTACACAACAGCTACCTCCAGAGCTCCGTTAATTATCACGCAGTATGAT
This sequence comes from Gobius niger, assembly GCF_951799975.1. Lineage (NCBI taxonomy): Eukaryota > Metazoa > Chordata > Actinopteri > Gobiiformes > Gobiidae > Gobius > Gobius niger. The sequence continues at coordinate 24,396,082 of NC_136857.1, forward strand.
GTTTCATAGTGCAGTCAAATGTAGGGGCAGGAACCTTTGGGAACCTCACGATTCCATGTATGTGATACAAGGCACTCAGTAATCTATGCCAATACTGCGATAATAGTTTTTATCTTTTCTTTTAACATGACTTCATAAACAGCTACATGCCTCATATTTTCTTATGATATACATTGTTTCATTTACATTTATACACAAGAAACCTGTGTATAAATGCCTCATTAATAAGCATGATACCATGAAAAGTATCAATATCAGCATAGAAAGTATTGCATCATGCCTCGAAATATCACGATATATCACAAAATTGATATATTGTCACATCGCTACTCGAATGCGATTATCATGCCCTTACAATACGTACTCGTGCTTTTACAGGGAAACAAAATGACGCTGGTGTTCATGGAGAGAGAGTACCCCTCTGCTGAGGACCCACACCATGGAATAGTGCACATTGTCGAGGTAAGTCCCGAAGTTTAGCTGTATTTTTTCATTAATTTTGTGTGTATCAGCTGTAGTACACATGTTTGTACAAGTACTGTGTGAAACGTGGCCTAGATAATGTGTAGTATTTGAAGTATCATCGCCTTTGTGCTGTACTCATATCATTTTTTTTAATCGCATTTTTCCTCCCTCGTGTTCCAGGGCAGTTTCCGCCACGCTCAGACCGGTAACGCCGTGTCCCGCGAGGAGCTGATGATGGTTTTGGTCGCTCTGGAGTCTCTTCAGATCCGGGCCCTGCACTCACAGTCGGCCCACTCCGTGTCCCTCCGAGGGGCCGTGCTAGAGGGCGCCCTGAACCTGCCCGCGGGACGACACGCCAACAACGTGGAGATCTGCATGTGCCCCGCCAACTACCAGGGAGACTCCTGCCAGGTTAGTGAACACAAGACACAGGGTTGTGCTGCCATACAGTATGGATTTCATTAGATATTATTTATTTATTTTATTAGACATTTGTAGCCGTACAGTGAAATAACCAAAATTCACAATACAGCATGAGTATATTAGGTAGTAAATATTCTAAAATCCCATTGGGCTTGAGCAAAAATGATGCTGGAACTTCTCTGTCCTGCCCTGCTTTTAAAAAATGAACTTAATGAACTCTCCCTCTTTGTCTTTCCTCTCTTAAGGAATGCGCTCCCGGTTACTACAGAGACACCATTGGTCTGTTTTTGGGTAAATGTGTTCCCTGTAACTGTAACGGACACTCTGACCAGTGTCTGGATGGATCTGGCGTCTGTGTGGTGAGAAATACTCCTGTCTCTACCGAACGTATTCGCCTTTTATTTTGTGACACAGAATAATCTAACGTAATGCTTTTTGTCAGAACTGCCGTCACAACACGGCCGGGGACCACTGTGAGAAGTGCCAGGGCCGGTTCATGGGCAACAACACACTGGACGGTCACTCAGTGTCCTGCGCCAGCTGCCCCTGCCCCCTGAGCGTGCCATCAAACAAGTCAGTGCCACAAACACTTTATAAGCATTGAAGAGCCTATTATTATATGCGCAATCATTTTCACAATAGGATCAAATAATAATAGCAGTGTTTTTTGGTTTCTTTTGTGCATGTTTTGTTAATCTTGCATATTTAATCACTCTTTCTCTTCCACACTCAACGCGCCAGCCTCGATGTCATAAAGAGAATTCATGAAGTTCCTCTGAGATTCATAGTTAAGGGACTGCTTCTCCAAACTCTCCGCGCATATAACCGCGTTGTTATTACTTGCATTTGAATCTCTTTCCTGGCCACTGCAGCAGTTGGAGCCGGTTGTGCGCCCTTTTCTGGTGTTTTGCGTCCTGGGGAACATTTCGGGACACATTATTTGAAGTTATTCTACAAAGGCATTTTCTTGTCTGCGGTGTAAAAAGTGATAACAGTAAAAACAATGATTTTCCCTAGCACCTGGATAATGTTTCTTTTCTCATCTCTGTTCCTTGTGTAGTTTTGCCGAGGGCTGTGTGCAGAAGACTGACAGGATGCAGTGCCTGTGTATGCCCGGATACGCAGGACCTAACTGTGAAAGGTAACTGAAATCTGCCCAAATCTTAATTTACAATTTTCTTTTTTTTTTTTTTTTCCTTTTTTTTTTTATTAAGTGATGAATATATAAGATACAAATACACAAGTGATACGGACACAGGACACAACAGAAGAGAAAGATGGGATACACATGGGGAGGAAGGATTACGTGATTGGATGGACAAGTAAAACAGAACTAAATGAAAGGGATATAATCCTGTGTGATCATGCGTCGTCATTACATTGACATTCCGAGACCCACATCCCCCCACACCCCCAACCCGTTCGTCCGTCCAACTCCCCCCTCACCTTGAGGGGGGGGCGGGGGATTTATTTACAATTTACAATTTTCTAATGGTTACTATTTGTTGCCTAATAGTAAGAGAGCTTTTGAATGTCTTATACCTTTTCTCTCTCCGTAGTATAAAACCTACCTTGCTTGTTTGCCATGTAACCGACCTGCGTAATGTTTTTCCTGGAGATGGACATTATCCATTAAATTGCAATATGTGTATTTGATATTTTTTCAACCGCATTCAGCTCTACATGAAGGGTTTTCCGAAGGATGTCCCTTAAACAGAATGACAAATTACTTTGAATGTTACTGTAGCTCGGATAAATACATAGTAGACTAAACCAAGTGTAACTGTAAGTCTAACTGTATGTGTCTGTGCTAAGGTGGCAAAAATTGACAGATATTTGCTTTATCTTCTACTTATTGATTGTTGACTCATTAATATCAAAACAAGTAGCCTAACTACCTTGATTCTGCTCCTGCTGTGAGTTTTAAATGTATCACAGGAATGTAAGGAAAGTTGTATCACCCATGTACTTGAACATGTTCATTCTGTCTCTCACTCTTCACCAGGTGTGCCCCCGGTTTCTACGGTAACCCCATGGTGATCGGCAGCAGGTGCGAGCCGTGCCATTGTAACGGTAACACCGACTCTAACATGCTGTTCACGGACTGCCACCCTCTGACCGGGGAGTGCCTGGGCTGCATGCACCACACCGCCGGGCCGCACTGTGAGGTCTGTGACCGTGGTTACCACGGCGACGCCATCCACGCCAAGAACTGCACCAGTGAGTATGCATGCAAAAAGCCAAACGCTGGGCATGATGAGATTTGCATAAAAACAAACTGCATGTGAGACAATACATTAAACCATACAATATAGAAAGTGACTAAACTGATCTGAAAATATCTTAAATCGTTATTCTTTGCAGCAATTGTGGGAAATATACCTGAATTAGTAGTGTTTAAGCCAACTCTACAGCTGCAACATAACGTGAATGTATAGTTTACATATGGCTATTGTATTTCCTAGAATGCAACTGCTCTCCTTGTGGCACTGAGTCATGTGACCCTCAAACCGGACAGTGCCGCTGCAAACCTGGAGTCACTGGCCCCGTCTGTGACCGCTGTCAGGTAAGTGAGCAACAGTCGTGGAGTCCAGTTGTCACAAATGTCGCAAAGGTCTAGTGGTTAGATCAAAATGTCTCTCCAAGCTCTTCATCCACCTCTCGTGTCCGTCTCCTCCAGGACGGTGCGTTTGGATTCGACACCTGCTCCGGCTGCCGACCCTGTGACTGTGAGGCGTCTGCTGCCCTGCTCCAGCCGTGCGACCCAGGGACCGGGGCCTGCTCCTGTCAGCCCGGAGTTAACGGCCCCAACTGCAAACAGTGCGCCCCGGGACACTGGGACTACAGCCCCAACGGGTGCAAGAGTGAGTCCAACAGAAACGCTTCAATACAGTTTCATCTGTTAGGGTTCTTTTTCACTGGTCTACATCCTATCCATTTTTTCATGGATGCTTTGTACCGGATTTAGTTGAATTGTATTTTCAGCAGTACCAAGACAACACTGCAACATACACATAGACTGCACATATTTAGCATAAGCTCATGAAGATAAAAAAATAAAAAGTAAACAATCACAATAACCAATAGTTGTAACAAAAATATTCTGATCAAAGACTTGGAAGCCTCCTGAACCGTGTGTTGTTGTGTTCTGGAGCAGAGTGTAACTGCAGAGGCGGCCGGTGTGACCCCCGGAGTGGAGAGTGTCGCTGTCCTGACGGGATGACAGGCAAACAGTGTGATACATGCTCCAGCAAGTACAGCGTCCCCATGGAGGAACAACACTCCATGCACTGCCACCGTAAGGCCCATTTACCCTGCATTAGCCTACCTGTACATGCATCCCCACTGTCTCACATTCAGAACAAACAAGGTTCAACTTTTCTAGATTGTAAAATAATAAAATGATTTTGTTTCCATGTTCCCAGCCTGTGACAGCTGCGTGGTTGTGCTGCTGGAAGACTTGGAGAAAATGAGCGAAAACTTCACCTCGGTGTCCGGTCAGCTCCGAAACCTGAACGCCAGCTCCATCGCCTGGTCCCAACTCGGCAACCTCAACAAGACCATGGAGGACATCTCCGTAAGGGCATCATTTGTCATTTGTTCGACAGTTCTAGCTTTGAAAGAGTCAAGGCTTGAATTACAGACGTTTTCTTTTTTGTTTTCAGCGGTCCATTGGTAACTACAACGGCACTCTGGACGAGAGCAGAGACAGGGCCAACATGTTGGAGGCTGAGGTGGCCAACATCAATTCTGACATCGATGAGCTCCAGGATAAGGTGCGTTCACCGACTCATTCTGTGAAAATGTACAACAACAAAAGGTGCATTTCTAACTTGTAGACTGTTGTGTTGGCAGGCGTCAGCGACCAGTGCGCGAGCTGGAAACCTGGAAGACAGTTCAAACTCCACCCACCAGAGGGCAGAGGACCTGCTGTCTTTTATCAATAACATGACCATGGATATTAACGGTAGGTTTTTTTAATTTATTTTTTATTTTTGGTTCTTTGTGACAGTGTTTTGTACCTAATATGCAATGCTCAGATTCTGCATTTCTTGGGATCAAACTTCAAAATAGCATGGTTCTATAATTTAAAAACAAATTGATTTTAAAGTACTGTCTTATTTAGGCTTCCTTTGTTTCAAAACAACAACTTTATTTTTCACCTACTAAACAGCCAACTACCAGGTCATTGCCTTACCCAATGTTTGCAAACTTTTTTTTTTCTTTCATTTCATCTTCTCAGACATCTTTATGATGGCCAACCGCTCGCTGAACTCCACAGAGGAGGAGCAGGACGACGACGAGAGGGAGAAGATGATGAACCAGGTGCAGGCCATGCTGCGAGAGATGAGGTTCAGGAGCTGCAGCGGGCAGAAGAAGATGGCCGAGCGTGAGAAGACCCAGGCCGAGAAGTGTGAGTCTGCAAGTCCGGGATGTTATTTAGAATTTATGGAATACTTGATAACTTACTTCAAGCTGTAGTGAATGTCAGCAGTTACTTATGGTTGAGATTTGCAGTTATTTTTGTCCCTTAACATCTTAGTTTAAAAAAAAAAAAAAATGAAAAAAGGAAGTAACTACAACAGCACGGCACACTGGCCAGTTTCCCACGCTTATTCATTCACAAATATTGCATTATTTGGTATCCATGTGTACCACAAAAGGCAAGAGGATGCTGTAATTAAATATGGTCATTCTTTTCTGGGAGAATAGCCATAGCTGTGGCTAAAGACGGGAGCAATAGACACAACTTTACTGCCTGTTTTCTTAACGCTCCTGCAAACCCCAACCCCTCCAGTCTTGGAATCAACAATATTTTGATGGGTTTTTTTGTTTGCTTGTTTTTTTGTAGATTTTTTAATATCTATGTCTTAACCTGATTTGTTTAGCTTCAGCAAATAATAAGACGAAATTTGGAAGTTTTACAAATCAAACAAGATCCCAAAAATATGACAATACATTTTAAGCTGACTCTATCCCTCCTTAAGAGCTTCTATGTAGGTTTGCCCTGAAAACGTATTGACATGTCCCAACAGCCGAATAAAGGGAAGGGAATCTCATTTGTAGCGCTTTTCATATGACACTAGTCACACCCAAAGCGCTTCACACTTGAAAGGGAGGGGGGTTCATTCACTCCATTTTCTTTACATCAGGGTGCCTCTGATCCTCTTCTATGAACACTTATTACTACACTATTATTACTACAACTTATACTGATATACTTATCACAAACAGGATTATGACTTAATGTAACCTCAGGATTATCGTCTCCTCTCATGGCAGTGTTGGAGCGTGTGTACGAGGAGCTGGCAGGCAGACAGCTGGACAACGAGAACGCCACAAACAAGATCAGGGAGCAGCTCAACAAGTTCAGCTCAATGATGATGGACCTGAGGGACGCTCTGAACGAAGCCGTCAACAACACGGCCCGAGCGGAGGAGATCAACACCAACAACGAGAAGGCCATCGACGACCACCAGGTGAGCCATGGCATACATGCTTTACTTACATGTGACAGCAATAGACAATGGCTTTGCAGAAATAGACCACCACGATGTCAGGCCTCCTACGTACTGCCGAGAACAAGTAGAAAAGAAGAAACAAGCCTAGCCAAGAAAAAAGAAGAGCATTTGGAGGGAAAATGGGAACATTTGGGGCAAATTTTAAAAAAAAAATGGAAAGAAAAATGGGAGAAAAAATGAGGGAAAAACTTAACATTTCGGGAGAATTGGGGACAAAACACAGAAAAATGGGGGAAAAAACTGGGAAAATTGGGGAAAAATTTGGGGAAAAACTTGAAAACATTTGTTTAAAAAATGGGGGAAAAAATAAGAAAAACTTGGTTCCTTGGTTGTTTCACCTCACACTAAAGATACAAAGGCAAAATAAATTAAATGGAATGAAAAATAATAAATTAACATTATTCATCTGTTTTATGGTTCTATATGACAAATAATTTAGTGTAGGTATTGGAAAAAGTATTGTTCAGTTATCGGTATCAAAAAACAAGTATAGCCGCATATGAGTTTTGATGTCTGTGCAATGTTTTACTTTCAGGACCCGCCCTAAACAAACTGCAAGCCAAATGATAATATTAATTTTCTATCACTTTTTGGGTGATACTGTGATACTGTAACGAGTTGACACAATGAACATTACGAAGTTTGAAATTAATTTAGATTTTTGAGACAGAGACATAACATGTATGTCTTTATACTTACTACCATTCATACTCTTTCCCTTATTTCAGCATAAACACTGACTACATAATGAAATGCATGTTCTTGTGTTCCTTGTCTCTCAGAGGAGACTAAAAGACCTGGTGTCCAATGAGAAGGAGGTGAATGACCAGCTGCAGATGGCTGAAGACGACATCGCGTCAGTCAACGACCTGCTCTCCATGCTCCAGGACTCCAAAGAGGTCCGCACATGTTTTACGACAGAGCCGGCCGGTGTGTTCGCAAACATAACACGTGGCATTATTGTTCCCCAGGAGTACGAGCGTTTGGCCGCGCAGTTGGATGGAGCCAGGATTCCTCTGGCAAAGAAGGTGGACAGTTTTGCCTGGACCGAATCCAAAATCCCTCTGGTGGAGCAGGCGGAGAAACACGCCGAGATGCTCAACCAGTTGGCCATGAACATTTCCAAGTACGAAACCGTGGCCGAGACTGTTCACAGTAATCATTATCACGGGAATTTAAAATGGCACTTTCTGTTATCTGCGCAGTTTGGTGGAAAACACGAAGAAGGATGGTTTTGTGGATGTGACTCAAGCCTATAATAAAATCATCAAAAGCATCAAAGAGGCGGAGGAGGCAGCCAACATGGCCGACAAGGCTGCCACTAATGCCCTGGAGGTATGGCTCATTATAGCAGCGCAAAATGTTGAGTTGTAAAATAAGCGAGTTAAAACAAATACCCTTTGTCTTTGTCAGAATGTGAAGAACCAGGACCTGGGTGAGATCGCCAACTCACTGAGGAACCACAGCATGGAGCTGAAGGACGAGGTGGAGAAGCTCGACGACGAACTCAACAACGGTAAACTTCAAGCCTTTTACTTCCATTGCAACTTCAGTCGTAAACCGTCTGACCTACTTGCTCTTTTTGTTTTCTGCTTTGTTCTTGCTTGGCTCAGAGTTGAACCCACAGTTGGAGGAAGCTAAAGAGAGGCTGGATGATGCTAAAGACAAACAGAAAAACGTGACCATGGAGCTGGAGAGGATTCTCAACAACCTCAACTTCACCACAGGTGCGTTTTTTTATGGAATGTCATGTAAAATGTTTCACTAATCTGCCATGTTTTCTGAGCTTTTAACCATGACATTCTAATCGGTATTTCCTGGATTTTGTTGCGTCATGAATGGAACATTAAACTGCCCTTCACATGATCCATCAAAGCACCCGTTCTGTGTGCAAAGTGTGTTCATCGCGGCACCATCGATTTGCTAGCATGCCGTTGAAAATGAAAGTTTATTTTCCCTGTTTTAAAATGTGACAAGTGACAAGCCCAGTCTCTCACTCCTTAATGCCTTTATAATATTGGCATCATTTCAATTTCCAAAATGTAAAACATCAATTCTGAGGTACCCTATGGCATGTTTTGGAGCTCCAGGTATTAGCAGCTCCAGATATGTTCTAATTTTTCATCCAACTTCAATTCTATACAGAAAAGGTTCATCAATGCTTTCACAAAATAAAAATAAAATGTTTTGTTTGATTTGTTTTTGTTTTGTCATGTGTCAAGCAGATGTGAGCAAAGAGATCCAGGAGGCTAAAGACATGGCTCAAAAGGCGAACGCCACGGCTACGGACGTCAACAACGCCCTGCGACCGATCAAAGAGCAGCTGGACAAGTGGCAGGGCACGTACGGAGACGTCAACGCCACCAACACCGACATCAACAACGCTCTGATGGAGGCCAACAAGACCGGTGCTTATTTAACACGCCTTTTTTTTATTGTTGAAGTTTCCCTGACTCGCATCGAATGTTGATTTTTTTTGCCTTTATGTTTTCCAGTGAACATGTTGGGAGACACCGTTCCCCTGCTCCTCAAGAAGCTGGACAAACTGCAGAACCACTCGGCCCAAATGCCCAACATCTCCGAGAACATCAACCGCATCAGGGAGCTCATCCAGCAGGCTCGCAACGCCGCCAGCAAGGTACAGGAGCAGATAGAGGGCTCGCTATATTCATCATGTGGTCTCCTGCGCTTTCTAGAGACTACAGTGATACCTGCCATTGCTTCCTTGGGATACACTTTCCCACATGAATATGGGAAAAGTGTATGGATGTATGAGTGATGTTGATTTGCAGCCACACATCCCAGGGCAGCTGTGGATGCATTGATAGCTACTGATCAGTGCGAACAGAATAGTGCAATTTGAAGCAGATTGAAGAGTCTAAATAAGGCTCCAAATAAAACAAAGGCATTATATTCATTGTAAACATGTGGATTTTGACTAGGACTGCACAATATGAGTGTACTGCCATTGCTCATTTAGAAAATACTAGATCGGGGAAACCATTAAATATTTTCGGATTAGGACACCCTGCTGTGTTAGTGAAATATCTTAATATAATATTGTCTTTTATTATATATCTTAGTCAGAGATTTTATGCTATATTGTGGCTGCAGATATTGCTTCACCTAATGTTGCAATTGTGCCCTATTTTTTAACAGAATAACTAATTCTGCCATAAGATTACAAGATTCAGGCCTGAATTTTGTCCTCCACTTTCATTTTAAATATTTCAATATGTTCCTGCTCGTTCCCTCTGATTAACTGGTTTCTTCTCTTTTTTATTCTGTGAACTTTTTTATTGTCCTTGTACAGGTGGGCGTGCCAGTGAAGTTCAATGGCAAATCAGGAGTGCAGGTCCGAAACCCGTCGAACCTGGCCGACCTGGCAGCCTACACCAACCTCAAGTTCTACATCACTTTGCCCGAGAGCACCACCCGCAAGAGGCGCCAGGACGAAGTCATCAAGCAGTTCGTCTTCTACCTCGGGAACAAAGACGTGAGTCATACGGACTTTTCACCATGAAATAGACTTCTCAGCAACCATGTCCTCCATGTTTACCCTGTGTTTGTCTTTGGCAGTCGTCTAAGGAGTTCCTGGGCATGGCTCTGGAGGGGCGGCGGCTGCGCTGGTACTTCAACACCGGCGGCGACACAGCAGAGGTTCAGATGGCTGAGGACGTCAAGTCTGATGGGAACTTCAACAGAGTGGTGCTGGAGAGGTATGGACCAAACCCTCCTGTAAGGTTGGAAAAAGTATGTACATGTTTTTTCTCTCTTTGTGGTTAGGATCCTGCAGTACGGGCAGATGTCCATGTCCTCTGAGTCCACAGAGGGAGACCAGAGGGTGACCAAGGCCTACACAGAAGCAAGAGGAGACCAGGGGCTGCTCAGTCTGCTCACGGACGACACCGTGTTCTATGTGGGAGGCTACCCCAGCTCCTTCAAGGTACGTGTGCAAGAAAAACACTGCTGCTGCGCTACAATCAAGTCATCAAAGTTACTCATCCTTGTTAAAACATGTACACTGCAAAAAGTAATTAACTAGATCAGTATAAACATCTCAATTTGAGCACAATAATCCACATTTTAGTTGTTTTGACTAGTTAAGAAGTTCTTGGGCATTTGTCCTAGATTATTGTCCTAGATTATTTCACTTGTTCTGAGATTTTTCTGACTCGTTTCGATACATTTCGTGCTTATTTCAGGTCATTTTCTTTGCCAATGGGGTAAGAAAATTGGTCTTATCTCATTGGAAATTTTACTTTATTATTTCAAGCGAGATTTACCCTAGAACCAGTCTGAAATGTCCTCAAACAAGCAAAGTAAACTGGGTCCGATCAGGAAAAGTGTCTAAATTAGCGAAAACTGCTCAAAACAAGATACATTTCCTCAATTCAAGTCATTTAAGACAATGCTTGATATTTACTTTTTGCAGTGTAGTTGCCTGCTATCACTGTGAATCTATATACATTTTTAGTGTAATATTTGTGTTCATATAGGGCTGCCACAATGAAACAGTCAGGGGTAAAAGACTAAGACTTTGTCCATGTGCGCTATAGAAACACACAGAGATAGACGTAAGTGGAAACTAATGTGAGGGGGGTAAAAGTTTAATCTGGCCTAGGACGCCAAAATGGCTAGGGTTGGCCCTGGAAAGAGTCATTTGCTGGTGTTGAGACACAGTACGTGCTCAGAGGAGACTCAACATTCTCAGTATCACTTCCTTCCGAGGTTTATGGCGAGATTACTGTTTTTTCCTTTCTAGGAGGCAGTCGTGGCTAAAGACAGGAGAAATATACACTTGCTTTTTTTTCAGTGGAATACCTGATTTGGGTAGTATTTGAACGGCAAAGCAACAGGGGAGAATATTAAATTTGACAGTTTATACCATGGTCTGGGTGAATACTCGATTCTGATTGGCTGGTGGGTGCTAACAAGCGTGCATTATTTTCATATAACCGCACACGTAGTCCGGTAGTTAAATCACTGGGATATCACTCCGCTGTGGGCATCGCCATAGCAACGCATGACACAGCCATTGACTGTGGATTGCTGGACAGAGGGAGCAATGGCCGCCCGCGCGGGTAAAATGAAGCCAATCGAGGCTAGTCGTATAGCCGTTATGGCGGCCGCGCTGTTGTATTTAGTTGGAGCCAGCTTCCATATTTGGAATTTCCGAGTCACGTTTCCAAGGACACCAAAGAGCCAATCAGTGACGAGGTTGTTGAGCGGAGGCATCGCCTCCCCCGCCCGCACCGGTTTGATCCCTCAGTGTCAGACGGAGAGAGAGACCGCGGGGAAGGAGCTGCTCATTTCGGGCAAACGGAGCTTTGCTGCAGGTGAGAGCTACAGTTTTCCCGCTTGAACATTGTTGGGTTATGTTTTCATTGTCCATGACTTTTTGAAATAAGTTTGTATACTGATAAAAGCAGTAAATAGTTAGCATAACGTGGCTAACGCTATCGCCCAAAGTTATTTCTGTGGATGTTCTGTAATTGTTTAACACTGGTAATCACACATTACTATTTTAATTTTAACATATGTATCATTATCATTGTCAAAACGTCTTTCAGTATTTGCAAAGGTTTAGCCAAATCAACAATGAACACGGACTTTAGTACATATTCAAATTATTAGCCTAATGCTCAGGTCAATAAATACAAACATGTACTTCTACACATTACACAATAAAGTGAGTTTTGTACATAAACTCTTTTAGGTTGCAGTCTATGGGTTTATCAATACTAGCATGTAGTTTTGTTTTCTTAACATCTACCTCAGGCCTTCATAACCTGTACCTACCTGCTCCCATGAATATTAGTCTTAGGACAATTACATGTGTAATCTTTGGCATATTTACTTTACTGTTGTCTCTGTCCACAGCTCCTCTCTGGATGCCCTATGGAAGAGATGAACATACCCATCCAAGAAACAAGCTTCAGCAGGAAAAAAAGACTGATTAAACCATGTGCTATTATTAAACTGTTTGGCAAAGTTTAGGTTAGACTACCCCTTTAGTATCTAATCAAATTAACTAACCTTCAGTACACATAATCACTAACAGCAGAAAGAAATGTCACAACATGGTTTGTAAAACTTTATTATAGAGACTGAGTGTTGTGATATCAGGCCAAGCAGGAGGATGAAGGAGATGGTGCGTCAGCTGCTCAGGATCAGGCTGTCTGCTGGAGAGTAGAGAAGAACCCTGGCTTCCTACAGGAGAGGAAGTCGGTCTCTGCAGTCAGAGGAGATCCAGGGAACCAGGGCTTTCTGCAGGAGAGGAGTCCACAGGAGATCAGAGCTGTATGATTATCATGACCTGTAGATGGATTTAAAAACAAAACACTTAGTTTTAAGTGATATGCAGGTGGACGCCATGATGTGCTTTTAAACGTAAAACTAAATAAGGCCCCAAACACTGAGAACCTACGACAGCCCAGGCACATGTGTAAAGTGAATTAATCATTATTCTCAATATGAAGTGAGAAATACAAGGCAGAGGACAAACCCCCTCCGGAGATTAAAAAATAAATAAATCCTTAACCCAAGAAATGCAGTATATTAGTAACATGTAAATGTAGTTTCTCTTAACCCCCGCTTCAACAAACCACATTTTCTCCAGTTTGGCATTACCCAAATCTAAAAACTTAAAAAAAGCATCAAAATAGTGACGAAAATGAGGATGAAAACGAAACAAAATTGTGACAAGAAAACGACAAAACCGGGATTAAAACGCAACAAAAACGTGTCGGAAAAGGAACAAAACTGGAGAAAATGCCCTCAGTTAAAGTGGGGGTTAAGAGTTTCACTTCCTAATGTAATCTATGCACAAAGGTTCATGTGGTAAACTCACATCCTGTTGTATCCTCTTTGGAACATCTGTCTCCAGGTCTCCTGCTCCCAGACACTTTCTCCTGTGGGAGTAAAGTCAAGTGTTTTAATGTAATCCATGTATATTTTTGTATAAATCCATAAATAAACATTGCAATGGTGGTGAGGACATTGTACTAAGTTTACCATGTGTTGCATCAGTGTTAAACAATGTACTTGCCTACACACTGTTAAATGATGGTTAGCAACTCTAATGTTAAACAGAACCCTCTGTACTGAGTGTTAGAACAAATAGCAAAGGACACTTTTGGCCTGTTCCTGCAGTGACAAAACACGTTCATTTCACAAGCTTAGCTTTTCGAAGTAATTAACACTATGGTTACGTTTTAATATGTCAGATGTTTACGGAATCTATCACACTAAAGTAATACCTCAAATTGTTATTTTACTCACCTAAGTCGACGTTTCTGACAAGCAGGAAGAACGTAGAGTCACGTTTTGGTCGTGGGGTTAGATCCAGGGAAAGGCTGAAAATCCCATTTAGCAAAACTAGCTACGAGCAAAAAGTACTTTTTCAGCGGTCAAATGCGACTGACGTGACGTAATTGCAAACTTTATAACTGTCACGAAACATAACATCCCTAACTTTGCAAACGTGAGCATGTTAAGTGTCCAGGATCTTCTTAAAAGTTGCTTTTGCCTGCGGCCTCTTCACCCTGCTCCCGTCTCCGCCATCAGCAGCGTGGAGTTATTAACAACACAGAGGGGAGGGGTGGGGTTACTATGGCAACGCGTGTGTCCCCAAACCTGGCCGCGGCCGACTTCGATGAAAGAAGGCACCTGATTGGCCAGTTACTTTTGGTTAAAATCTTGATTTAGGGCGAAAATAGCGAAACAAAAAAATTCGGACGTTGTAGCGCGTTTTGAAACAAACACGTGGAGCGAGAATGACAAGCCATTGTTCAATAATGACTTAGAGAGGGTCAAAAACGTTTCAATGGAACGTCCATAGGACGTCAGACCGTAGGAGCCGCCGCCCATTTCCTATACGGAGTCATGGGTTCTAGGCTAACACGCTGTCCATTCTAAATATACTGTCAATGGACACAGCTGAATCAGATAAACACATAATTAGTGACTGACAGGAACGTATGAGATGGATTTTGTTTAATTTCAACGTTTTTGGCCAAAACAAAATGTTTGATAAATGGGAAGTAGAGGAGAGTGAGCAGCTAGGTTAGCTACTTTTAATAAAATATGAGCTTTCCATTTCTATTGAAAACAGTTAAGGCACTATTCATGATTTTCAGGCGTACATAAAATGATCCCAACATTTAAAGGGGGGGTATTATGCAAAATTGACTTTTTCAAGCTTTACATCATGTTATTAAGTCATTCCCTCATTAAAAACATGCCTGAAGTGTTGCCTTAGCACATTCACGTATTTTCGAGTAATCTGTAGAAACTCTAATGGCGGCCATTTTAGGGATAAAACGCCTGATTGCTTCAGGAAACGCCCTCGACCTCCAGGATACGCCTCCGACCTTTCGTCACCAGCCGAGTAACCAACCACTGCTCCTCAGCAGAACCCCCTCCCCGCAGTGTCTAGCCCTAAGATGTAAACAGAGTCATCATGGAGGATTAGCTTCATGTGTTGTGAACCGGAGTTACAGCAGTTCTGAAACTTTTACAAAGACACACATCAGTGTTTCTGTTACCTAAACACCCAGGATTAAAACCGGTGACAAGAACACTTATTTCAGTGTCTGGTTCTGCGCTGGGCCTTGATGATGCACAGAGCCTCCGGAGAAAGCTAATGCTAAGCTAAACCTCGAGTCATCACGTGAAAACGAGAAATATGCACACATAAAGTCAATAAAACCACCACACACATAAAGAACCGTTTAACAATGATCACACACGGAGCCAGGCTTGTTGATTTGGAAGTTTATTGCTCACATTTCATCTACAATGGGTCATAGCCGAGTGGTTTTCTCCCGGAGCTAACAAGCTAGCCGCGACAAGCTAACGGGAAAATTCACTGAATACAAGCAGCATATTATGCATTGAAAATGTCACTAAACAGGCAACTGCTTGAAGCAGCCTTTATGATGATCACACAAGGAGCCTGGCTTGTTGATTGTGTAGTTTATTGCTCACATTTCATCTACAGTGAGTCGTAGCCGAGTGGTTTTCTCCCGGAGCTAACAAGCTAGCCGCGATAAGCTAACGGGAAAATTCACTGAATACAAGCAGCATATTATGCATTGAAAACGTCACTAAAACAGGCAACTGCTTGAAGCAGCCTTTATGACGATCACACACGGAGCCTGGCTTGTTGATTTCGAGGTTTATTGTTCACATTTCATCTACAGTGAGTCGTAGCCGAGTGGTTTCTCCCGGAGCTAAGGCACTATTAGCCGCGACAAGCTAACAACCTTCACCTTCACAACATTCATTGAAAACAGGCAGCATATTATGCACAAATAACGTCAATAAAGCAGCAACTACTCGAAGCAGCCTTTACGATGATCACACAATGAGCCTGGCTTTACACATTTGTGGTTTATTGCAGACTTTTCATCAACAATGAGCTGTAGTCGATTATAACAAGCTAACGGGGTAACCTCGAAAAACCATTGTCCACCTGCACAGATAATGTCCGTCTTTTGAATCGTATGGGCTCCTGCAGATCCTGGTGCAGTCCATGGGGGTATAGTTAGAGATCCATAGGGCATGGCAGATGCAAAGAGAGAGCCTCCAAACAGCAGTTATTTCGTCTCCAAATAATATCCTGTGTGGCCATTGTTCACAAAGTGATAAACAGTAGCTCCTTTCCAACAATAAAAATTAAAATGCACCGATCGTAGTTTCAATACTGTTGAGACAAGAGCGCAGTGTTGTTGTGATGCCACAGACAGCGTGTGGAGGGGGCGTGTCGGAAAGGGTCAGAGGTTCTTAAAGAGACAGAGGCCTATTTCAAGTCATTTGCTAACGCCATTTTGAAAGAGCAATTTTATACAAGGCAGTTATTCTAATTTACTGCATTTACAGACCAACAGAAGGTTTGGTCATCATTGTAGTGTGCTATAGACTGGTGCTATGTGGCTGAAAAAAGCATAATACCCCCTCTTTAAGCATATTTGTCTGGATTAGTAAAGTCAAACATAAAAGTTTCAGTTCGTGGGGCCCAGGTGTGAGCGACTCCACCGCAGCTGTTTCCATAAACAGTTGAGCTCGTTGAGCTAGCTAGCTTTAGCTTCAGCTTAAACAGCGTAAAAGTGAAACAACTCCTACTTCCACGGAAAAGTGCCGGGTTAGTCCTGTTGTGTTGTGATTCTGTGCTTATGTTGTTTCGTTGCGCCTGACTGAGATCCTCGTAATAGCTTCGGAGAATGACTCGCTCTGAGACGAGCCTTCAGTGACCGGCTAATAACCCACAGAAAATAGTCCCGGTGGTCTGGCATATTTAGTGACTTTAGTAAATGAAACAAATATTAATTATAAATGTTACGTTTGTGGGACCCTGGTATAAGCGGATTAAACAACGAGGAGCCGTGCATTAGACGGTTATAATGCACGACGCGGAGTCAAGAACACCACGACGCGCAGCGGAGTGGTGTTAGTCCTCGTTGTTTAATCCTTACTTATTTCATACAGGTTTCACATTGACTCTATAGTTATTTAGTCTTTCCCTATTCACCTGCAGTGTCTTGCCTTAAATTGACGTTATGCTTATATAATCTGTCAAATTTCTATTCTATTCTAAACTTATTGCAAAAGTATCCTTGTTTTATTGTGTGCCTCCTCTAGCCTCCTGCGCAACTGGCTCTGCCCAACTTCAAGGGCTGCATCGAACTGGACACTCTGAACGAGGAGGTGCTGAGCCTGTACAACTTTGAGAAGGCTTTCACCCTCAACACCACCCAGGACAAGCCCTGCGGCAGGTCGGTGTAGAAAACCTAAAAGTGTATTAGTTAGTTTGGGGGGTTTTGTCTTAAAAGAAAACATGCTTTATGCCTGAACGTCTAGTACCTTCTCCAAAGTCCTTTCAAATCAATCAATCAATCAATCAATCAATCAAATTTTATTTGTATAGCGCCCAACAACAACCAGAAGGTGCCCAGAGCACTTTCCAGGATAAAAACAAAAATCACAGTAGACAACAATAAATACAAAAACACATAAAAACAGCAGTCGAGTCGGTGGCTATGTATCGAAAGCTTTTCTGAAAAGATGTGTCTTCAACTGTGATTTAAAAACACTCAACTCAGTGATGTTTCGAAGCTGTACCGGAAATTTGTTCTGTGTGCAGGCTGAAGCCGCTGCTGACTCAGGCCTGGGTGAACGACGCGGCGTACTTCGACGGGACAGGTTTCGCTCAGGTCACCTTCTCTGGTGAAGCGTCTCGAATGCAACGCTTCGAACAGGAGGTCAAAATGGTCTCGCACCACGGCATCCTCCTCCTGCTCCTCAACCAGGTACTTAGACCGAAGAGTAAAGATCCTGGGCCAAACCTTTGTCCCCGTGGTACAGTAAAATCCCTCTTTAACAGAATAGTTTGCACATGTACAGGGAGCGTGTAGTAAATATGTGGATGCAGGAGGAATACTGAGCTGCCAGGAATATATCGCAAAAGACTTTGAGTTGTTTTGTTTGTTTGAATGTGAATCCTTTCATGTCTATTTTCAGAACCAGTTCCTGTGCTTGGCCATACAACACGGCCTCCTCAAAGTCTTCTACGATTTCAACGGCACATTCAGCGAGCTCACGCCTAAAGAACCCGCCTCCCCCTTCCTCAAGATCAGCGACGGAGATGCCAAAGCGGTATGTTACCGACACGCAAACAAGTGTATATGATTTAAATATCAGACTGCCCCACTGTAAAAGTAAAATGATCCCGTGTTATTGCTTCAGTTGGAGATCATCATCCTGCGCTCGAATCAGAACCGCGTGGTGGTGAGGAACAGCCGCAACCCCCTGTACAACGAGGATTTCAAGCAGGAAAACATCCCGCCCTTCACCACCTCCTACTACCTGGGAGGAGTGCCCGAGGACAAGATGCCCGCGCCGTAAGAAGCACACAACCATGACAGAACCATTCAGTTGTTATGTAGGCTCTTAAAGTGAGGGCATGTGGATGCTGGAGGGAAATACTATTTATATTCTTTTATTTCGGTTACGGTTACTGACAGAATATCCTCTGAGCTCTTTGTTTTGGGGTGCCAGATTCTAGGGTCCTAAAAATAAGCTAAAGCAACCCAGTATTTGATTGTTTATCACTAAAAACCCACAGCAAGCTAGCTACTCCTGAAAGTTGTGTATTTTCCCCACAAAGTATGCTTTATTATATAAGGATTTTTATTTTATTTTATTTTATTTTATTTTAGAGTTACTGGTCTTACATTTTTGGTAAAACTATTTCTATAAGGTAAAAAAAAAAAGAATTCTCATTAAGTTCACACAAACTACCTTTGAAAAGCCCTTGAAAATAAAATAAAATGAGTGAACCTGAATTTTAACAGTAAATATATGATTGAAAACATCTGTATAACAGTGGGTGAATAGTTTTTCAGTGTAAAGTGCAGTTGTGCTGAAACCAATGGGCAAGGAAAGCACATCTCTTTGGTCCTCATGGCAGAAGCTGATATTGCTGTAATACCACCAGTTGGTGGCCAGGGGCGACTCTAAAAGACACTTTGTCAACAGCATTGTAATGGCTTTACACCTCCCTAGCACTACATAAAAGCCTGGCTCCAAAGAGATTTATTTTTTCTAAAAATGGCATTGACCCATGTGATAATGTTGGGGTAGGTGTCATATTTTTAACCAAACTGTTTTTTGTACATAAAAAGTGGAAGCCAAAGTCTATGATTGACAGGCTCTGGAGCTCTGTGGAGGATCGTAGCCAGTCCGGCTTCTCGCCTTTTTGCCCTTAAAGCAAAAGGCTTTTAAGGAACAGGCTGTTAATTTCACAGACCACTCAGGATCATTACTATGAATGGGGCTGAATGGAACACTAGTTATCTCTTCTATCCTATATCTATGGCTGAAACACTATGTGCTCTTTGTGCTTTGTCTCAGGTTGAAGTCCCTGTATCCGAAGCAGGGCTCTCTGAAGGGCTGCTTCAGAAATGTGAAGGCTCTGAACTCCCACATCGACCTGAAGAGGATGGTCAGCAGCGGAGTCAGCTTTGGCTGCGACAGCGACCTCCTGGTAACAAATGATCCCACATTAATGTTGTTTAACCCTCTGCTTGCAAGTTATTCTGCTTTCTTTTTTTATGCTATGAATGTGGTACAACTGTTTTTGTTTATCTAGACTATTATACACTTTGGTTATTTGTCACTGTGTAAATTGTTTTATGCACTGCAAAACTTTTTTCTAAGTGCAGTTGTGTTGTCATCCTGCAGGTGGCACGTGAGGCTCACTTCTCCGGCCAGAGTTACCTGGACCTGGACTTAACCAACGTCCCGAGTCTCAGGAACAACTTCTACACCAGCTTCAGCTTCAGGACCGACCAGAAGGACGGCCTCATGTTCTACCACAGAGATTCAGTAAGAACTAAAGCCTATATGGGAAAGGAGAGAGGGATAATAATTTGTGAGTGTTGCTCATCTGCTTGTGTCTGGAAACAGGAGGGAGTGTGTCAGGTGTTCTTAGATGAGGGGCATGTGGTGGTCAAAGCCGGAAACAGTCAAGTGAAGACTCAGAAGACGTACAACGATGACAACGCGCATTACATCGCCCTCTACAACAACGTCAACGGGTAAAGACACATGTTTGATCTCCTGTCAGCTTGAACAAAGGGGAGACTGAGTATGTTCTTTCACATAGAGCCGTAAAGTGAGAGTCTAAAGTGAGTTATGTGTGTGTGTAGAATGCGCCTGTACATGGATGATGTGTTGGAGAAGTCGAAGGAGGGCGTCTTCATTAGCCGAGCTCCATCAGGTGCTGCATCTCTGGGAACAACGTACCTGGGAGGGACCCCTGACCAGGGCCTGAACAACCTGACCGGCTGCATCAGCAACCTCTTCGTCAAGAGGTAAGTGGTTAAGTCATGATGGGTAATGTTAAAGCACTGCTAATACCTGCTGTCACCACTGCTACATGACTACTTCCTCTTACAAGAACTAGTCCAATGCAAGTATGTTTATTTTAACCTCTTAACCCCCACCTGAACCAGGCACGTTTTCTCCAGGTTTTACCCAAATCTAAAAGCTTCTTGAACAAAGCATCAAAACAGTAATAAAAATAGGATGAAAAAGCAACAAAAGAGCGACAAAAACGTGACAAAAAAAGCGATAAAAATGTGACTAAAACGCCACAAAAGAGCAACAGAAAAGTGATGGAAAAGTGACAAAAAGGTGAGAAGAAAATGCAACACAAAAGCCACAGAAAAGATGGCACAAATGTGACGAAAATGCAACAAAAAAGCAATAAAAAGGAAGTCAAAAGATTGGTTTAGGGGAGTTTTGTAGGTCTTAGCTTTTTTAGATTTGGGTAAAGCTGAACCAGAGAAAATCACTCTGTTAAGGTTATAATCACTTGTGATTGAGTCCATGTTATCATAGAACACTGGTATTTGTATATACCTAAAAAAGTATTGTCTGTGTTTAGCTGATCATTACAATCCGGTATCGCTGGTATTTTATTTTTTTATCAGGGTGTTATGGCGATTTAGTACATCTTGTTACTAAGGCTGGGCACCGTAAAAAAAACAACAATTTAACAATACTTGGTTTTCGATACTGATAACTGAATGATACTTTTTCCTATACCTATAATAAAATATTTATCGTCTAGAACCAGAAACAGAACAATAATGTGTATGATATCTGGTTCATCTCCAATGTCAAGAAATTTGTGAAAAATGGGGAATCATATGGGGAAAAGTAGGAAAAATTTGGAGAAATCATAGCAAAAATATGGAAAAAATTATGGAAAAAATGGGAAGAAATCAGGGAAAATATTAGTAATAAAAGCTGAGCAAAAATTAAGAAAAATGAGAAATTGTGGCAAAAATAAGGGAAACATTTGGGATATTGAGCGAAAAATGGGCAAAAAACATTTTAAAAGATTGTGGTAAAATAGGGAAAACATGTATTTGAGCTGAAACAACCAAGTCACTTCCTTTAATGCCGTCCCTGGACCAACAGCATTAAAACTTGGATCTAAAGATATACCAATACCGATGCCTTCATTTTTTCTATACCAGTAGTGCCTAAACCTTTTTCCCGACACCATACTCGTATTGTTTAACGGTTCGTAGCCCTACTCGTGACGCAGCTTACTGTATATGAAGAAATGGTTTATGACTCTTTCCTCCGACAGAGCCACCAGTCCCCAGATGGTGCTGGACCTGCTCAAAGCTAAAGAAAACGTCAACGTCCCCATGAAGTGTCCCGCCGCCAAGAAACCTCAGCAGATCGTCGCGGCGCCGCCCAAACCCAACAAGCCCAAGGTACAACGCTTTCACCCCCTGCTAATACCCGCTGATAGTCTAACACAGTCCAATTCAAAATGGTACGTGTGCGTTCTCAGGGTAAAAACAGGAAGCCGTCGGGGTCCAGGAGCCGCAACACCAGGGACTCCTGTCGCACAGAGCTGTCGGACACAGAGCCCGGGGCCGTTCACTTCAGCGGATCCACTCAGAGCTACCAGAAATACGACTCGCTGCCGCTCAACTCGATGTGAGTACAGCGCAGGGGAGAGAATGGAGGAACTGCCGTGATTTGTATCATCACTTGAACATCCACCCACAGTAGGCTTCACTGATGAGGTAGAGGACACATTCTCCTACAAAGGGACCATACTTGCGAGAGAAAGGGCATACAATGTTGAAACTTGTGAGATTTAAAAAAGGCTTTATTGACAGAAAAGGAGTTGGAGTTCGGTACTTCCTGAAGGCAGCGTTATCTGAACAGCAGTGATCAGTATCTATCCATAATGATATTAGTATTGTATCCTCGAGCACTAAAAGATCTGGTGTCCATAGGCCCCACATCTCTCTGGCCCTGAGGATTAACTCGTCTGAAGGCCTGGTCCTCCACGCAGCCGGGGGGCGCCGCAGTAAAACCGCGATGTCGCTGAGCGTTTTGGACGGACACCTGCAGCTGCTGCTGGACGGAGGCAAGAAGAAGATCACTCTGCACAGCCGCAAGAAGTACAACGACGACCAATGGCATACGGTAAGTCGGAGATGTTTGTGTAATTCAGAATGGAAAATCCACATTTCAGTTGTTAACAGTGAAACCGAAATTGTATTTGAACTTGTTTACCTCATGACTGGAGACAAAAAAGAGTTCATGTTCATGTATTAGTTATTCCGCTGTTCAATTGAAATGAAAGAATGCCTTTAAAACGAGTCTGTAATGTTGTCTTTCAGGTGTTTGTAAAGCGCGAGGGGGAGAAGATGACTCTGGTGGTGGATGGGATCAGCGCTCAGTCCAAGAGGATTCCTGGAGGAGACAAGACCAAACTGTCAGGACCCCTGTACATCGGAGGACTGCCGCCCACTCTCAGCGTAAGATAGGGCCAAACGAACAGCACAGGCATCTGCTTTTACTTATGCCCTGAAGAACCTGTCCCCCTGCGTTTCCCACAGGCTCCCAGCTCCCGTGGATTTGTGGGCTGTGTCAGAGACCTGAAGCTGAATGATTCTCCAGCGGGACGTCCTACTCAGAGTCAGGGGACTGTGCCCTGTTTCCAGCAGCCGCTTCAGCCCGGGGCCTACTTCTCCACACAGGGAGGGCACATGGCGTTAGGTACCTTTTGTTTGTACTGATATTAAGGCCTGATCGATATGGGTTTTTGGGGACCGATACCAAAATGAAGGGGGTTATTTATTCTCACTTGTTTGGTACTAATTTAGCTCCCACAGGAAATGAATGGAAGCTCTGTGAAACTCCATGCTCTACATAAGCACTTTTGGACATATACATTTTAAACACGATGTCACACAGCTCCCAGGAGACTCAGTCACTTATTAATTAATATTTGAAATAGCACTGGGTGTCGGGGCCCACTAACTATTCCACTGACAAAACCTGCCTAAAAACATCACCTTGAAACAAACACAAATGTAACTATTAAAAGAATAAACTTGAGTAGTAAAAGATTCCAGTGAATGAAGGGAGATCATTGTTAGGGAAAACAGGTGGCAGATGGTTCTGCTGATAAGGTGGAGCTGGGGCAGAGGAAGCTTTACAGTAAAAGTAAATTAAAGGTGATTGGATGGGAAGGAAATAAAGTAATTCTGTGCTCTCCCTGAAACCCATGTTGAGTAAATTGTCCTCTCTCTTCACAGACGAGCCCTTGGTTCTTGGAGAGGATTTCCACGTTGAGCTGGAGGTCCGGCCGGTCTCATACTCTGGACTCCTGTTGCATGCGGGCACATCGGCCAAACATTACCTGACTGTGGTGCTGAACCAGGGAGAGGTAGGACATGTCAAAGTAGCATCGGAGACACAGTGTTACACACTTGTTTAACACAGGATCTGTGTGCAGGTGATGGTGTTTATGAACAGCGGTAAAGGAGACGTCTCCACGTCCTTCTCTCCCGAGGAGCCGCTGTGTAACGGCCGCTGGCACACACTCTCTGGTACGTTTCAAAACATTGATAAAACTGACTAAACCTGTTGACAAATCCAACCTCAAATGCACTTGTTGTTTCAGTGACGAAGAAGAACAACGTGCTGACCCTCCAGGTGGACGCAGACTCAGAGCAGAGCATCGGCCCCAAACAGAGCCCCTCCCATGGGGCTAAAGAGACCATGTACCTGGGGGGTGTTCCAGGTGAAGACCAGCATACGCAATTCTCACTGACCAGGGCTTGTGAATACAAAATCTGCATCAAGGATTTATCGATATACTACTTTATATAACCACTTTGATAATCAATCCTGTCAGTTAACAGAAAAGGGATAATATAGGCTGCGTATCAATAAAATTAGATAATAATTGCTTTACTTTGGGAATTCCTTTTGCTTTACAAAGTTAATTCTAAAAGATTTGGACTACAAATTGAAGAAACGACTATTTTTAAAGACCTGATTTATTTCGCATTTATTTTTATTTTTTAGAACAATTAAGTAGTTGAAAATAAATTCCCAACTTTCTTCACGCCTTCCTAACGTCCCACTTCTCAGGGATGAGGTTTTAAGAATGTTTCACAACTTTCAGGGAGTAACACTGTCAGTTATACAAACTAGCTGCTGTTCACAATTGGTGAAAAGGCTTCATAATTAGATACACATCACACAATACATTTTCACAAATATCTGCTTTTACAAGATACTAAAGGACATATTACACACCCCATACTCCTCCAGCGTTATTAATTGTAATTTGGGGCTGTTTCTGAGAACTTTTGTCCTGAATATGTTGTCTTTGCTGTGTTATTTTGGTCCATGTGTCTCACCCTCTCCTCGTCTCCCCTCCAGGTGGCGTTGCGGTGCCTAACCTCCCTGAAAGCCTGCCCTCGTTCCACGGCTGTATCCGGTCAGCCTCAGTGAACCACCGGGCCGCGGCGTTGTCCAAACCTCTGTCGGTGCACGGTGCTGTGGGGACACAAGGCTGCCCCAACATGTAGTTCCTCCTCTCTCTCACATTCCCAAAGTAAACATGGTGGCGGGTGTCCAGATACTGTAGCTAATTTAAATACCATATATATTGTAATATTTATTTTTATCTTTTTGCAAAAAGAAGTGTATATTTTTCTGCAAAATACTAGTTGTGTTCAATGTGCTACAGGGTGCTACAGTGACAGCTCAGAGATGCACTGGTGTAAAATATATTCAACTGGTTCAACTTAAAGACTAAAACATGTACATTTTTGTAAATAAATCGAAAGAAATGTGTTGGGTTTCTGCCAAATTTTAAATAAATGTTGATTTTTCTTGTCTTTTTCAGAGAAATGAGCTTAATTAATGATGCAGTCCTTACAATGATCACATTTAGTCGCTAGTTGAGACCACGTTCTGAAGCTTTTCACCCAATAAGTAGATTGAAAAACAACCAATTTTATCAAAGTGAAAAATACCTCAAAAAAATGTCTTTATGTCGCTGCTTTGCTTTGACTATAAGTAGCCAATCCACGATAATCCACAGCAAAAACAACATTGTTTGTGTCCATGTTTTATGATCCGCACTGTGGTTTTACGTGAGATACACTGACTATTCAGCTTATATGAAGCCAAAACTTGTATCAATTTTATGAAATGGTTAAACATTTTAAAATATATGTGTGTGTGAATTTTTCTCGGCTTTAGGCTGAGAAGCAGAAATCCAATCATTGAATTGTACTCGTCACAAAATGTGTGTCCAAATTGAGAGCTTGTGTTTGTGTCGTAAACGGATGTATAAAACCTACTGAGTCGCAGCACTGTGAACACTGAGCCGGAGCCGGAGCAGCAGTGGATTTAATGGAAAGACCTCAAAAGTAGATTTAAATGCACAGGTTTTGTTCTTTGATGAGCAGACAGCGTTCACACCGAGGTTTTTTTTTACTTTTCTTTGACTATTATTATTCAAAGTTTGGGCATTTGAGGAGGCTGTAGTTCCAGTGCTGTAAGTGCAGCCATTTTCAAAGTTACAATTAAAGATGCATTACGCAAGTTTTTATGTGGAAAAAATAATGTCGATATTTGCTGTGCTTATTTGACCTTGTAGTGCAAGCGGCTGTATGAGTGGTCAGCATGGTGCGTTTACTGTCCATCACAGTGATGTCTTGGACGCTCCAATTGTTTGGTAGGTTTTCACTGTGGACGGATCCTCTCACCACAAAACCTACAAACAATTAATCCTGGACTTTTTAGAGGCCACTGTGATGGAAAGTAAAGTCGCCATGCTGACCACTCATACAGCCACGGAGTCACTACAAAGTCATATAAGCACAAATATCAACTATTTTTTTCCACATAAAAAGTTGCATAATGCACCTGTAAGGTAGAAGTTGCATTTAGGCCACTTCGTACATGAGTGTGAACTTTTTTTTGTTTTTTTTTACTTGTAAAGAGTTGTCAATTTTGTAAATAATGTCAATATCTGTGCTAAAATGTATTTTCGAGGCTCGCTAGTGTCTACCATCTACTGATCTAAAGTGAATATACTGTGGATTGCTGACCCAGTTTTCTGCTCTTGCTTCGACGTAAAGAGGCATTCGAACTCTTCATATGTTTTACACACCTGTATACCAAATTTAAGTGTAAAGAGTCCATGTATCTATTGTTACCACTCACAGTAAAATAAGCTTTTGTTCCCATCACTCCCCAGTCCATACATGTTGAAAATGTTTTATTAATAAAAGTGTTTTTAAAAGTTTTGCTTCCTTTCATGGTCAGATGTAGATCACATCTGGGTCACTCTTGCCTGCAGTTTGAATTTTGCCTATGATTTGTCGCCTAAGATGAAGGGAACTTAAAAAGGAAAGAAAATAACAAGCTTCACGTTAATAAGTACACACACAGATTAGTTATGGAATGGCTGAGGTCAATAGAAAATGCCTTGGGCTCCATGTCTTTACACACTGTGCTTATAAATGATTAATTACAGATGAGAACGTTAATTTTGGAAATGATTGAATAAGTGTGTACAACTGGTTCAATTGTGTGTAGTGAAGGCATTATAAAGAGTTGCCCTGCTATTTATCGAACAATATACTAAGTTATAAAGTTAGGTATTGGCGTTTTTGTTTATTTGGCCTTGTAGTGACTCAGTGGCTGCATGAGTGGTCAGCATGGCGCCTTTACTTTCCATCACTGTGACCCCTCGGACGCTCCAGAATTAATAGTTTTATACGTTTTCTGGTAAGAGGGTCCTTCAGCAGTGAAAACCTTACAAAAAAAGTTATTGCCAACTGCCTCTCAGGCCACCACCAGTCACTCACCCAATTCAAACAGAACAGCTATACTCCATTCTGAAAGAAAAAAGGCAAATCTACTTTTGATGCAAATTTATTCAATCAATTATTTTATCAAATCAATCACCAAACGTTGACACACCCGTTACCCTGTCGATGTCAGTTACAGAAAAGGCTCGAGACAGCAGTGAACAGAAAACACACATAGAGCCGAACTTAAGGCTCACATTAAAAGAAACACCATCAGTGTGAACTTCTCCAGTGACATCACATGGACACAAAACTAGGCAGCGAGACAGAAAAAGATGTAATGTCTGCTACAGTTTGTCCTGAGTTGGAGAAGGTTGCCATTGCTATAGAATGATTTTAAGGCAACATTGAGAACATGTTTAACGATTTCCGTTGTGAGCATTTGTCGTGTCGTGCAGTGGGATTTTTCACATCAGTGTGTGTAGAGCTCACTGGAACAACAAGGAGGCAGTGGTTAGATGTTTAATGGAGATCTAAGACGTCATGGAGTCTGCCAGATTATTTGTAAGTACCACACACAAAGACAATGGAAATCCCTCTGAGGTGTATTAAAGCTGGGTTTAGAGGT
Organism: Gobius niger; assembly: GCF_951799975.1. Taxonomy (NCBI): domain Eukaryota; kingdom Metazoa; phylum Chordata; class Actinopteri; order Gobiiformes; family Gobiidae; genus Gobius; species Gobius niger. The sequence continues at coordinate 24,423,783 of NC_136857.1, forward strand.
CTAATCCAGGGCCATGTCTTCATCTTCACTCTTCTTGTCTTTGGCCTCTCCCTTGCTCTCCTGCATGGCTTTGGCAAACGCCTCCACATCTGACAACAGAGGAGTTACATTAGTTGATCCGCCAGTGGACAGTAAAGCTTTTGTTTGCTTTAAAGTAAATGAAAACAATAAAACGCTGTTGATAAAATGTTGATTTTGTTATAGTTTGTTGTAGTTTTGATATAGTTTTTGTGAAGGTATTAAATCAGCAGTTTCTACATAATACGACCCCTTTACCTCCTCTGTTGGCGGCATCCACAGCATCAGCCGGCAGTCCAAACTGGTTCATGAGCGGGCCCAGCTGTCCGGAGGCGAGAGCGCTGCTAAACATGCTCATGGACTGGACAAGAGAGGCACCATCAGTACAAGTACACACAATACTACAGTACTACAAGTATCACAGTACCAAAGGAGAGAGTTACCTGCTGGAACTGCGGGGAGCTCAGCGTGTTCTGGATCTCATCTGCGCTCTGGGGCAGGCTCTCTCCGCTGGGCAGGAAGGGCATCAGCCTCTGCTGCACCTCGGGGTTAGTAAGGATCGGAGCCATCATCTCCGGGGTGCACACACTCGCCAGGTCCACTAGAGCGGGCAGACACAGGGAGGAGGAGTTAAGCTGTAGCGTACGTAGGACTTTTTATCTCCCCAAAGCTTCTGTGATATTAAAGTAAGAAGCTCATTGTTGGTGAAATGTTATCGGAGTAAACACTAACAGATAAAGATGTTTTTCTAGGGTTGTCTTAGTTGTTGGTTTACAATAGTACCTAAACAATATTTTTGGTGCCGATGCTGCATCAGTAATCATCTTAAAATAAATTACTTTTTCTTCAGTAGCAAATATTTTTCAGTTCGAGTAGTAGATTGATCTTTAATCCTCATATCTCTGTGGGTATCGCTATGTGAGGTGGATGCCTGGTGAAGCTGTAGATTAGAAACACAAACAACAGCAGAATACCAAAATGGAGACAAAGGTTGTCTCACCTCCAGATCCCTGGGCTGGGACATTCATGGTGGCCAAAATGCTCTGGAGGTCACTGAGCTGAATGGGCTGGTTGGCTGGACTGCCCGCAGAGGCGGGGGCCACAGGGGGGGCTGCAGAAGCTATGACAGAGAGAAGAGGCCGATGAGATCGGGGATAATGTAAGTTCAGTCAAACTGATGTCTGTACCTGGTGTACTGGGAGTAGTGCTGCCTGTGGTGGTGGTGGCGGTGGTGGTTGTGGTGGTCGTAGCCGGAGCAGCAGCTGGAGTCACTGCGGGCGTGGCCTGAGAGGAGCTGACCCTGGGGGCTGCGGTGGTGGAGGGAGTGGCAGCAGCAGACTGACTGCGTGAGCTAAACAAGTCAAACAAATCAGAAATATTTACAGTACCTATATTAAATGGCGATAGCGGTGTAATGGTATTGCTCTGTGACTGACCTGGAGGAGGAGCTGCTGGTCGCTGCGCCGCCGCTGCCCAGGAGGTTGGCAAGACCGGGTCCAGCTAATGCTCCCAGTCCTGGACAGAATCAACAAAACAGTCAACAAAAATGTCATCATTAGAACATCACATTTCTAAATCCAAACAAAAATGACCAGTGTCAAGGTTCTGGCATGTCATTAATGAAATATAGTTACAGCAATACTGGATTCATGTAAAAAACATTTGTCAGCATTCCCCACAGAAAAAAATAGGACCGGTTGCACAAAGCTGGAAATACAATGTTACATTTCTTGTACTAAAGTATATATTATTTTGTATTATAATGTATGTTCAAAGCAGCCATTGTAGATGTAGGGCAGTTGTGCAGCCTCGTACCCAGTCCTCCCAGACCGGTGGGTCCAATGAGCTGCATGAGCTGGTTGTGGCTCATGTTTCCCAGCAGGTTCTGCAGACCTCCCTCTCCTCCCAGGGCAGACAGCTCGTGACCGCTGCCTCCGCCGCTGCCTGCGGCCCCCGGGATCGGAGGGTTGTTCAGGTATTCGTTCACTTTACGGCAATGCTCCTCATCTTTGTCAGTCTTCGGCTCCTGGAATGAAAAAGAAACATATTGTAGGGAATTTCTAGCATCTTAAATAGGACAACTTGCAGAGCCATGTCATTGTCTATAGGACCAAAGAAAGGCAAAGAAAGGTCTAAACTGGTGTGTTTACCCCAGAGGTAAGTAAAACACAACAAATACAATCAATAACTAATCACACAATACTATTACCAACAACACTTAACACATCTTTCTTGATCTAAAAGGTAAAAAATGGCTTCCATCTCTGACCTGCATCCAGAAGAAGAGCCTTTTGGAGCCGGCCTTAAACTTGAGCACATAGACTCGTCCCGTGGTGCACTGAGACACGCGCTTGAACTCACAGTCGTCAGGGAAGATGATCAGGTCCTGCAACGCACACACAATAAGCATTAAAGCAGGAAATGTAAGTGTGGGACATCTCATCATCTATCACTGAGACGGTCTTTACGGAAAGTGACAGACCACAGGACATTCTCTGCAATCTTTATACATTTGAATTGAGTTTCCATAAGATGATGCATATACTTTGTTTAGACTTTGGTAAATATCAAAGCTCTGCTCACGTCATCCACGTTGCCCGAGGTCCTGTCCTTCCAGCAGAAGTGGATCAGGGAGTCGTCCGACTGCTGGACGTAGACCGTTCCTTTGCGTTTGTCCGGAGTCACCACGTTTCCCTTCAGAGTCATTTTTCCTGCTCGGAACTCGACCAGGTATTTACTGGAGCTGCCCCTGGAGCCGCTCACCAGACTGGGGAACAGGGCGCCTGACGACATCTTTGTGAACTGGCGCTAAAGCTGGAAAAAGACAAAAACACAGTTAGAAAAAGGCTCCAAAAGCTTTGTTCATTTGAGAAGTGGAATTGGCTTCAGGTTGTTAAGTGTTATGACTATGTAAAAACTGGGTCACATTGTCTTATTATAAACCACAGAGATTAGGCTCGGCTGATACCCAGATACTTCCATCTAAATCCAAACATGACATTTTTCTATTTAGCCTCGCCAGATTTCATTAAAACAACAAAAAACACTTAAAAATAATAGAAACATATAGAATAAAAAGAAAAAAACAACCGAGATTAGAGTTCATCATGAAGTTCGTAAAATGACTATACACAAAGCTTTGTCATGCTTGGCTAAATACATGAACAACATTCTTCCAGAGCTCACAGGGGATTCAGACAGTAAGTCTAGGTCTTGAAAATAGAAGGGCAAGTTCTGAACATGTTCATAGACAAAAACGGACTTTCCCCAAGGCTAAAAGACGTCATTCGTCAACTTACTGACAACCAACCAACACAACCGGAGAATAGACAAAGAACTGCAACCAGACTTCCTCACAATAAGTGAGTCTGTTCAGGACATTTCTGTCTAAAGCACTAAAGCTGAGCCGTTATCCTCCTGACTCTGATGCTAACGTTAGCCCATGACTTGGCTAAAACGGAAAACGCCTGAAGAAATGCTAACTTGTCAAGTTTCTCAGCTTAATCAACGCCCGCATTAAACCCTGCTGGTCAGTAGAGATCGAGCCTCTGTAATAACAAGAGAAAAATGCAGAACGAGAATGCAGAATAATACAAAGTAGTGATTCTTTTACCTCAAAGTTATGTTGATAACTTTTTCTCTCCGTTGCGGAACTTAGGATTTTGCGGAAGTGACGTCAGAGATACTTCTTTGTTGCACCAACATTTTAGGCGCACTACTGTCACCTGTCGACAACACTGGGGTATGGACAAAAATGCTTTTTAAAAGCTTTTCATTTATTTGTACACCTTTATAGTTGGCAACGCGTGATGCCAGTGTTGCCACTGCCAGCTAAGGGCTGAAGTCTTTCAATTTAAATATTTTTATTTTATGTTATTTTATTTTAATGTGCCAGGTGTATTGTTTTAAATGTTGTAATCTGTAAAGCACTTTGTGATACCTTCTTCACAAATAGAGAAACAAAACGTATGTAGTCTTCAGTCACTGTAATAAATATGCTTTTTTCTGGAAAAACACTGTCCCTGTATCTATAAAGCTGTAAATATGAAGATTTTTTTATCGATCGTGAGCCTGCTGGCTAGTTTTGTTAGCATTACTGCGCCAGTGACCCTGAACAGTGATCTTGTGAAATGCTCAGGATTGTTGAGAATGAGTTTGACCAATTACTTTTTTTTTTCACTTTTTGTCCCTCTTTCATTCATCCATCCATCCATTTTCTTACGCTTTATCCGGAGCCTGGTCGCACAGGCAGCAGTCTCAGCAGAGATGCCCAGATTTCCTGATCCACGCACACCTCCTCCAGCTGTTCTGGGGGGACCCTGAGACGCACCAGGCCAGATCGGAGACATAGTCCCACCAGCGTGTCGTGGGTCTTCCACTTGGCCTCCTCCCAATAGGACATGCCTGGAACACCTCCTGCAGGAGGTGACCAGGAGGCTGGGCTCCTCACCCGATCTCGAAGGGTGCGCCCAGCCACCCTGAGAAGGAAACTCATTTCGGCCGCTTGTATTCGCGATCTTGTCCTTTCGGTCATGACCCAAATCTCATAACCATAGGTGAGGGTGGGAACATAGATCGATCGGTAAATCGAGAGCTTTGCCTCCCGACTCAGCTCCCTCTTCACCACGACAGACCGATACAGCGACCGCATCACTGCTGACGCCGCACCGATCCGTCTGTCGATCTCACGCTCCATCCGCCCCTCACTCGTGAACAAGAACCCGAGATACTTGAACTCCTCCACTTGAGGCAAGGACTCCCCAGAGGGGAAGCTCCACCTTTTTCTGGCAGAGAACCATGGCCTCGGATTTGGAGGTGCTGATTCCCATCCCGGCCGCTACACACTCGGCTGCAAACCGCCCCAGAGCGCGCTGAAGGTCCTGATTTGTTGTTTTTTCACATCATTGATGTAAAAAACAAAAAAACAAAAACAGGTATTTTAAAGTTATAAAAGACAGATTAGACCACAAATTTCAGTGGAATATAGATGATGAGGATGATGATGGGGTAAACAATGACTGTAGTACATGAGCCCATACTGTACATAGGGGCCACAATTGAGTCCCAGTTCTATTCTTGGAATTCTCCCTCGTTCTATGTTTCGATTTGGAATACACTTTTTTTTCTCAAAGTTTTCATCAGACGCCTGACACTTCACTGATGTACAACTGCGATAAATCCTTTACCACCAGCATACCAGCAGACTCAGGTAAACTGAAGTTCATGAAGTTGTTTTAATGATAGAGGTCCGTGAGGCTGAGTGTGGAGTGAAGCCATTGCAGTTTTGCGTGTTTGCATAATTTACCCAGTAATTTGCCTTGTTGAGAATCTTGTCACAACAATCAAACTTTAGGCAAATGTCCAGCAGGTGTCTTCAACAAAGTACGCCTCAAATGTCAGCATGCAAATCCAGAGGTGGGTTTTTAGACTTGAGTTGAGACTTGACAAAACACATTGCAACACTATTGGGGTAGATTGCCAATGTTCTGCTATTGTATAAGATTTAGAGTTAGATAGATTTTATTATAGCAATAATTGGATCACAAATTGTGGGTTAAGTAGTATCTACAGTTCTATCTATTTATAATATATATTGAATATGAAAATGTGTTACTTTGTACTAGTATAGGGTTTTACTCATTTTGTCAGGATTGTTCTGATTTAATTTTGAGATGCACTCAAATGCCTTCCGAACCATCACATTAGTTGTCCATGATCAGTTATCACTTGAACTTGTACATATCTGAGACAGTCATTTGGTTGAGTATCAAATCACATAAATGAATACACAAACAACAATAGAAAAAGGGCAGTTTATGGAATGTAAGAACTACATCTCTGACATAGCATTTTGTTTTGTTTTCACCTTTTCCCAGTTATTAAAAACAACATAAAGAATGGAACACAGGCGTCCAGCTACTGACAGAATCATTTGGTCATGCTGTGCATTCATTTGTGTTGGTCGGGGTTCACCATATCAATCTAAAATATCTAAAAAAGAACATTTAGTTGGGCAAAACTGTTTCAAGATCAGGATCCAAACTTCAACTGTGCAAACAGCCATGTACAGGAATAGCCATGTGTCTAAGTAATGTTCTGTGAAACCACCTTGACAGAAACACTAAAGATTGTCAATCACAGTCAAACAAAAATGTTGTCAATTTAAGCTCCCCTAAAATAATTTTATATTATTATCCAAATACAGTTGTCTACAGCTTATAGAGATTGCGGATACACATGTTCTTATCCACAATGACATGGTTGGTGAATTTTCCTAATGGATCGGAAACGACAGTCACACACATTTACAAATTTCAATGCAAACTTTCAATGACCACTGAACACGATGCAAATCTTTAACGCTCTTCCCACAAACAACACAATGTAAATGCATTCCCCGATACATTAAGCTCATATAGATGAACTGAGGGACTTGAGGGGACATGCGGGTCTTTGAGATCCTAGTTCTGGTATGGTCCCAAGTCTGGTTCACTGGTGCCAAGCTGGACTATGCTTCTAATGGTCAAGGCATGGGTCTGACCGGGGACTACACCATCGCGGGGCTGTTTCCTCTGTTTAAGAACAAGGAAGACGGTGAAGGTTTTCCAGCTCTGGGGCCATGCAGCAAGTAAGTGGAGAAGTTCATAGGCAATAACAAAAAGCATTTGAATTTTTTGTACATTTCTGATCTTTCAAGGAATATTGCAATTGCATTGAACTTGGGTTAATATGATCTGTCAAACATTATCATTATTATAATAATTGGCGTAAGTGAGTGGATTTATAGGAGGGGATCTGTGGTCAGACTTTCCAGGAAAATACAAATGATGGGTTGCAGTGATTTGGAGCTACAGCTCAAACAGTAAACGGATGCCTGTGCAAACTGAAAAAGTGACTCTCTATGAATACAGTAGTGCTAAGTTTTGAATACAGTAGTGCTAAGTTTTGAATACAGTAGTGCTAAGTATTGAAGGACGAAGTCTTAAAATGCTAGGATAGTCGATACAGTACAATACTGTATGTCAAACAAGTTGATGATTGAATTGTGCATCAAATAGACTATCACTAGTTGGCAGCGAGATCAAATTATCCTATCCTCCTAAATAACACAATAAGTAAAGGACAATAAGACAAGGATTTGTTGAGTCACAAGTTAATTTGTGGGAGCTGTGGTTTTGGACTGGGGAAGGGGGCAAACCTGTCTCTGGCACAATTGAACGGGGCTTAAAAAAACGTTGGGAACCACTGGTCTAGCATGCTATACCCACATAATTGTGTCACAGGCCTTGGAGAACATTATTACCCAACAACAAGAATCACTTTGTGCAGCCAATAGTCTAGTGAGGTCAGATGGACTTTATGTTAGCATTTGTCCCTGACAAATTGCTAACATTCCCCCTTTCACTCTGTGCTGTTAAATATACCCTTTCTTGGATTTTTTTTTTTACTCCTGTTACAGAGGAGAGTCCCAATCTTTGAAACCGGCAAGAAGGTATTTGTTCTTGTCGTGTTGTTGTTTTCTCCGAGGGTAAAATACCAACTAACGCTGCCCAGTCCAATCACTGAGATCCTGCCAAGCGATTGCAGTTTCACTGTCATGTTATTACAAATAGCTTGACTCCTGCAAAGTTATTTAATGTGTCAACTATGATAAACGTTCTTTTCTGTTTCCAGAGGGACTCCAAACAAACATGGCTTTCACCTTCTGCAGGCCTTGCGCTTCACCGTGGAGCAAATCAACAACAACACCAGGTCTCTGCTCCCCAATGTGACGCTAGGGTACCAGCTCTACGACATCTGCTCTGTCCCTGCAAGTATCCTGGCCACGCTCGACCTGCTCGAGCCCCAACAGAGGGCACTGTTCCCTCCGCAGGACGCCCCAGGAGGGAGAGAGGGGGACAAGGGACTGAGTAAAGATGCTGTGGCTGTTATAGGACCAGACAGCAGCAGTAAGAGCTTCACTCCAGCCGGCCTACTGGGCTCTTACCTCATACCACAGGTGAGAGATGAATCGGGCAGGTGTTCAGTCAAAATCGTGGGAACATCAATTTTATCATGGGGACAGTATCAATACCTGCTCCCTTGATCCATGTATCGTGTTTAATATGTGCACTGTGAATTCAATATTGATTTTGAAACATGCATTGCAAATCTAATCGCAATAATTGTCACAGTCTTACAGCTTTCTTATTGAACTCATGCAGCTTCATGACATTCCATCTTAATGACATTCAACAGCTATGCCCCTTGTATGTCCAGATCTCTTATGAAGCTTCAAACGAAAAGCTCAGCAACAAGAACCTGTACCCATCCTTCTTCCGGACGATCCCGAGCGACAAGAACCAAGTGGCAGCCATGATCCAGCTCTTGATCCACTTCAACTGGACGTGGATTGCCCTCCTGGGCAGCGACAACGACTATGGCCTACAGGGAATGGAGACCTTAGCCAAACAAGCCCCTCTCTTTGGCATCTGCATAGCTTACCAAGGCATCATCCCATCCGCGTCAGAGAAAACAGTCAGCCACATGAGACATATGGTGGATGCTATTCTCCTGACTAAAGTTGGCACAATTGTAGCATTTTCAAGCAAGTCGAAATTGAGCGGGTTCATGCCTTATGTCATTGAGAAAAACGTGACCAATAAAGTGTGGATAGGAACAGAAGACTGGTCCGTTGCTACGAAGATTTCTGGTATACCAGGAGTCCACACAATCGGCACAGTGCTCGGAGTGGCGGTGAAAAGCGCAGATGTTCACGGGTTTGCACAATTTGAAAAGACAGATTTTGAGGAGTCCATGCAATACAATGGAAGCGAAGAGGGTGGAAGTTCTGGAGGTGATTGTCTCCAAAGCACTAGTTTGTACAGTATGGCTAAAAACGATTATGCTTTGGAGACATACGACCTGACCTCGTCGTTTAACGTGTACAAAGCAGTGTACGCAGTTGCTCATGCGCTTCATGAACTTCTAGAATGTGATTCAGGGACGTGCAGCAACAGAACCGTGCAGCCATGGGAGGTGAGAGACTATTTATTCAGTTATAGTATTTCTACTCCACAGCCTAGTACTCTACAATCAGAGTGGCAAAGCAGACACTGCTGCGGGCCCCAAACTAAAGGGTGTACCATGTGAATGTGACAGTAGTTATGACAAGCATGTTGCTTCTTGCCTATGGCTCCTATAGTGTCTTGAACAGGCTAAGCTTTGGTCCCACCCAAAAAAATGTATGGACTGGGGGTAACAATAAAAAGTGTTGCTGCTTTCCGGTCCACAGGTGCTGCACTGGCTAAAGAGAGTTCGATTCTCTTTGGACAACACTCCAGTTTACTTTGATCAGAACGGAGACCCGCCCACAGGATATGACATAGTGACGTGGATCTGGAAGGGCCCAGTGTGGTCCCTGAGGCTGGTAGGGTCTTTCAGTCCGGACCCAGTCACACTTGTCATAAATGAAGAGCTGGTTGAGTGGCACAACGCTGGAGCAAATTACACAGTGTCACAGGTTAGTTATGTTAGTTTTCTTTTGTAAATTCTGGGCACTACACTTGCATGTAGCAGCTTAATGAAACTTGATAAACACAGTATTTGGTGTCATGACAGCACAACCTAAACAAACAGCTCTAGCAGTGGCTTTCTTTTTTCCAAAGACCCAGCCAGCCAACTGAGAGAGTACTTGTGAATGTTTACAATGGGGAGTTTGCTTCTGTTTCTGTACAGGTACCACTGTCAATTTGCTCTCCTCCCTGTCCTACTGGACATAAGAAAATCCAGACTGGACAACACGTTTGCTGCTTTGACTGCGAGGCCTGTCCAGCCGCCACGTTCTTCAATAGCTCTGGTAAACCAAACAACAAAGCCGCTTTCTTCAGGGTAGGAAAGGGAAAATACTCGAATACGCAAATGTACACAAACGATTTACTTTAAGCTGCATTGCCCGATTTCTCCTGTTATAAAACTGTAAAAAGAAGAGGAAGTTTGAACAATTGGATGTTCATGTGTGTATATTTTTAACCAGTAATAATTTTTCCCTCCTAATCATTTTCCTCAGATCCCACCGAATGTCAGCCGTGTCCTGCTGAAGAGTGGTCCCTCGAAAAAAGTGAGCACTGTCTGGCCCGAACCATGTTACTCCTGACTTGGGACAACCCACTGACCATCGCCCTTCTTTTCTTCATGGCCTGCTGTCTCATTATGACAGTCAGCTCCGCCATTATTCTCCTGCTCCACATAACCTCGCCGGTCGCCAAATCCGCCGGGGGTCACACCTGCCTCGTGATGCTAGCGGCGCTAACATTAGCCGCTTTGAGTTCATTGTGCCACTTCGGGCAGCCATTTCAGATACCATGTCTCATCAAACACCCCTTATTTATCTTTAGTTTCACCGTATGCTTGGCTGCCATTACAGTGCGCTCCTTCCAAGTCGTTTGTATTTTTAAATTTTCTTCTAAGCTTCCCCTGATTTATGACAGGTGGGCTAAAAAGAATGGACCGGAGTGGACGATTTTTGTTTTGTCTTTTACAGTCCTGATCATTTCAATTTTGCGTGTTGGCGTAGACCCACCAAAACCATCCAAAGATTTTGAGTTTTACCACGATAGCATAGTCATAGAGTGTAGTAATACCTTATCTATTGGCTCAGTGGTGGAGGTAGCTTATGTCACGATGCTTAGCATGCTATGTTTCTTATTCAGCTACCTGGGAAAAGACCTCCCAGCCAATTACAATGAAGCTAAGTGCGTCACCTTTAGCCTGATGGTGTACATGATATCATGGATTAGCTTCTTTACACTGTACCTGATCAGCAGAGGTCCATTCACAATGGCCGCCCACGTCTTTGCAATTCTCTTTAGCGTCTTGGCATTTTATGGAGGCTACTTCTTGCCCAAAATCTATATTATTGTTCTTAAACCAGAACTGAACACCACAGCACACTTTCAAAACTGCATTCAAATGTACACTATGAGCAAACAGTAAAAATAAAAACATTACCTACACATCGGTCATATCATACCAAGTCCGACTATTAGGGAAAAGCAAAAGTCAGAGATATGTTTGTTATTTTCTTTTGAGCAATCTAAAAGTTAGTTTGATAAATTACAAATGGATGGACAATATTTTGTACCTGTGCATTGCAAGACAACAGTAATGCCTTAGAGGAGGTCTGACAACACCATAAATACTCAATTATGTCATTATTCATGGCTAAAAACTACATAATCTTTTATATTGCCATTGAATTTAATATTATTGATTGTATGTGTAATTAGTTTTAGTTTTAGTTTATTTGAGCAATTTCAAGTTCCAAGTTGTTACAAAAGAAAAGAAACACAATAATGCCCAAAAGGGAGTAGGCTGAAGCAAACAATGCTTATTTATGCCTACCCCTTTCAACGTATTTACAAACTTTACAACTGCCGTTCTTTTACATTCCGGTTTGTTCTCTGAGACCAGCTCATTATGGTACAATTAAGATATACATAACCATAATCAACACATGGATTTGGATTTGGTTTCCTTCTTGTGTGTCTTAAATATTTGTCATCTGTGAGTACATTTCAGTGTGTCCAGGTCTATGCGTTAAAAGAGGCAAGATTTGAGAAGCTGTTGCCAAAAGGGGGCACACATAGGTAAATGCAATAAAAAGAAAATCGGATGACCATGCAATTGCAAACTATGACCTCAAGATGGTGCCACACACATGGTGCTCACAAACAGAGGGAGGTCTAGAAAAGTGTCATATAAGGCAGTTTACAGTATCTGAAACTTTGATTCTGATTTTTTTTTCTGAACATGTTAGTATGGCCAATAAAAGTTAAACATGTTGGAGATCATTGCAAATATTCTATTGGTAATAATTATCATAAGTTATTAGGTCCAACACACCAGGTTTTCCAGGTGCTAATAAAACAAATGGCTAGGGATTTTTATATCCAAATGTTGGTGTTTTAGTCGAATCAAATACAATGTTTACAATCACTCAATCTAATCATAGAACTTTAGAAATGAACAAGTGAAAATAAAATGTGTAAATTTGTTCTATGGCTTGGCTTCGGCCGTTATGCAAAGTCTACTAAATGACTAAATGAAGGCAATAATGTACTTTTAGATCTAATTTCATCTCGGCTAATGCATATTTGAAGACTATCCCAGGAACTATGGGCCTAAGGCGGAGCACACGATTTAAATTTAGGCTATTAACCCATTACTAACCCATAAATCAGCTCATGACTTAGGGGTGTTTGCCACAGCTGTTCACAGGAAGGTATGTGAGAAATGCGTGTTGTGGCTGGTTAGGGTCAGACTCATTGACCTTCAGTGACCCCTGGAGGAGAGGAGGGGTGATGTTCCCACAGTATGAACGATGCTGGGGCTGAGAGAGGAGTGTGCCACCACGGGTGAGCGGACACGCGGTCACATCCCACACTTAGAAGGCTACGAGGGACAAGTGGAGACATGTGCTGTTCAACTGGAGCTTCACTGGCTGTGCTTCACTGTGGGAGTGTCCGGGAGGTTTGCCCCCAAAATATCCAAAATGTGCACGGTGTAGAGTAGCGTGTTCAAGTTTTAACCCTATAAATGAAGAAAGTATATGATATTGTGATGTTTTCCATTTGTTATGAGTGTGTGAGATTTAATTTTTATTTGTTTTGTGCACAAGCAAGAAGCAATAAATGCATATAAGTGAAGTGAAAGGGCAAATCCAACAATACAACTTGGATCGTCAAGAATAACATCACAGACATAGCCACTCAGTGTTCTTATGCTATGTTATGACATCACATGCATGACCTCTACTTATAATGATGTAGCCTATGCATTGTAAACCCTCCTGTCTATGCTTTTTGTTTCTTTTTGTTTGTTGTACATTAATTTGTGCACTATTATTTATGTATTTTGCTTGGTCTGTATACCTTGTTTAAACTAAAAATATATATCTTGCATTTTAGCCAAACTAAACATCAGCCTCCTGCCTAATTGCACAAATCATGGGGAATATTTGGGGGATTTTGGAAGATTTGAAAAGACACTTCAGAATACTCACAGAAATGACAGACAGATGTGTTTGTAATGGTATAAAGATGTTGGTAAATTTCAAATAAATGCAACAGGACACAAGAGTGGGCCAGTTTTGATTAAGGCTAGATTATTTTGTCTGGTTGTGTAAATTCATCTAAATCTTTAACAAGTCATTCGGACAATATTCCACTTTATTTCTTTTTGCAATGTTGTTCTGATAGCCTACACCACACGACCATTCCCGCTCTGGTACATCCCACAAAATATACTCAGCATCCCCCGGATAACCACATCATACATTATCTCTTCAGTTTGTATGTGACAGAAATCTCCCGTTATAAATCAGTAAATTATAACCTGCATATTGGTTGGACCCGCGGGTCAAGCAGTCTCGTCAACCCACAGGTGTGTGTCGAGATAAACACAGCTGACCTTTGACTCGGCCACTTAACACTAATCTATTCATTAAACTGGGGTCTCTCTGGTGCAGTGATGACTCTTATACTCCCCATAGGCCGGCGCGGGAAACTGCATCAACAGATAAGGATTCCCTAAGGACGCAGACTGTCAGCACGTGAAAACATCAATCTGCTCTATCTCATCAGCTCAGCCATGGGATATATTAATGAAGGTGTAGCCCCATTTATCTGTGAGGATCATAGAGGTTGTCTGGGATTGTGTACTCTCTTGGGGAATAGTTATCAACGTGTGGCAGCTTATGAGACAAGGCTACATCGTTTGGCACTGTGCTGTTAGAAAACCACACTGCATAACATTTCATCCAGTACATATTTATGTATTTGGTAAAGCCAGTGCATGCACATAAACACACATGGGACCCGGCAGACTGTAGCTAAAGGGCTTCCATTGTTAAGCATTCGCACTCACTAACACATGCTAATTCATCCTGGCCTATTATACATGTTTTTAAGTGGAGCACCCAGATGAAGCCTACACAAGCACAGGGCGAACATGTGCTTGCCCCACACAAACCCCACACAAAAAGTTCCTCCCTGGCCTGAGAATTGAACATAGGACTTTCTTGTCGTACGGCACCACTGAGCAGATCTGACTTCACTGCGAGCAGAACATCGGCCTCATCATCCTTGATGATCTGATATACAGAATTATGCTGGATTTAATTATTTTACAAATTATCTTGACATGGCTTTTGAATGTGAGAGGAACAAAGAGCCACTCCACAGTACTTTAACTTTTACACATTTGAACTATCTCAGAAATACATTTAAATTTCTATGGATTTTTGGGAATATCTTTCAAAAAAGAAGTCAGTTTTTGTTAGGATTGCAACTTTTATTCATTGTCATACAAAACGATACGTCTCAATTAAGCGCATACAATAAACACCACAACACTTAACGCTCACACATCATTCAGCCTCACTCGCTCATTCTTAGCTTTATTTGGCAAAAAACACAAGAGAAATATTCTCAAAAACAGTTGCATTTAACACACAATTGCTTTAGCACAACCTTCACTCCACTGGAGTAACTACAGTTTGGTCCACCGTCATTGACAAAATCAGCAAAACAAACATCTATGAACAAGCACCACTGGAATATCCATCAATGTGATGATAAGAGTCACCAGATCTGGCCTACAGGGGGCACCACGGAGTCACTTGGTCCAGACTGTAAATCATCATCCTGATCACATGAACAGCCACAGATTGTCCCATAGTCTTTGAATAGCTGTTCACCAGGGCCTCCACATGGGGGCGCTGTTGGTGGCGATGTCTCGGGGCTGGAGGCTGGTGGTGGAGCCCTGGAGCCAGGCCTCAGTATGAGGTAGCCTGTGGACCTCCGTGCGGGGCGCTCTCTGAATCTGCTCTTTGTGAGGTACTCTTTGGACCTCTGTGTCGGGCGCTCTTCGAACCTCTTTAGTGGACACTCTTTGGTCCTTTATATTCGAGGCTCTTTGGGCCTCTTTATTGGATGCTCTCTGGACCCCTATGTGAGGAACTCTGTGGACCACTTTATGGGCTCCTCTTCGGACCTGTGTGTGGGGTGCTCTTTGACCCACTTTATGGGGTGTTCTTTTGAGCTCCCTGTACGGCGCTTTATGGGCCTCTACCTGGGGTGCTCTGTGTGCCTGTCCCAGCTGCTGTTTGAGGAAGCTCACGGTCATCTCCAGAACATCCGCCTTCTCCAGTTTGGGACAGGCCTCGCGGTGCAGCTCTGTCTCCAGGAGGACTTTGAGCTGCTCAATGCAACCGTTGATCCGGTCGCGGCGCATTTTTTCCACTATGGGTTTTCTCAGCTGAAGACAGAAAAAAGGATTAAGATGAATCAACGCAAAGGCATCACTGCTTCACTCCTCACTTCTGGTCAAAGTGCTTGGAAAACCAAAACCAAAGGCCCTTCTTGACCTGGACCATTATTCTAGACTTAGTGCAATTATAATTAATACAAAGATCTATAATTCGCAATGCTACCTGAGCATGCTGTAGTTTAGCCAGTAAGATTACACGATTTGAACACTAGAACTCAAACACTTCAAACTAGACAAAAAAATCGATACTTTCAGACACAAAGATGGCCTCTGTAATAACGAGTAATAACAAATTCTTGCCGTCCAACATTAAGAACTTAGCAAACTCTTTGATGAGAAATAATCCCAGGAATACATTGCACCCTTCCATGAAATTAAAAATACAACATACTATATCTACTAAAGCTTAAATGGCCAGTGGATCCATGAAGGGTCTACCTGCACTTACTTTGATGGGATCTCTCTCATTCTTGGCTTGCTGCAGGGTAGAGAAGCCGCCGCAAGGAGCCATCTCTGCTCAGTTCCGTGGTCACTCAGTTGAGAAGCTCTTTGAGGCACATGCTGCCCCTTATATACAGTGGCATTACCATAACAAAGACCCTATGTCCCGGGAGGCACTGGAGTTCCCACACTCCCCACTCCCAAGGGAACAATGCTGACCTGCGCATAGCAAAAAGGCCATTTATATACAGTGTCTGCTTTCCAGAGATAAGCAACAGGTAAAGATTGATGCCGGAATGTCCAGTTAAATTGTTTAATTAAAAATAGAAATAAATGGACTCTTCAAATAAGGGGAGCAGCTATCAGAAACCACATGCTTAAAGGCAGGCAATAAAGCAATAAAAGAGTGTGATTTTAAGTTCAAAGAGAAGTCTGTTCTCGTAATAAAAGCATTTAGCAGCTATGTGTCAGTTTGCTATTTGAAGGTACAAAAAAATCATAAATAATAACTATTTTAAGTATTAAGTTATGTTGGGTACGTAACAATTTGTCCTTAAGCTTTAGCCTTATGCTTTACACGGGACAATGTTCATTCACTCCACACATGGCAGTGGTCAGTAAATGTAGCCACAGCTGCCCTTTGGGACGGACCGACAGAAGCACGACATGCAAAACTCCACACAGAAAGACTTCATCCAGCATGGGGGATTGAACCTGGGGGGCCTTCTTGCTGCCCACTACTGCTATAACTAATACAACTATAGGACTGTGCCCCAGGGCAGGGGTTCCCAAACTTTTCAGACCACGACCCCCAAAATCACTCATCTAACAACTCGGGACTCCTCTGTAAAATGTACTCATCATTTAAAATAATTCAATGGTTTAATGATGTTGGTTTGGATACAGTTTCATATTTGGCTTAATTTCACTAAAATATAATGTTTTCAATCAAAAATACAGCAAATTCTAATGACCCACTTTGGGAACCACGGCCCTGGGACATGGGTTCCTAAAGTGGGACTCCAGACCACTTAGGGGGCGCTGAACTTGGGGCGCAAGATTATTTCAAGTTTTCATAAATAGTGACATTGTTTTTACATTTATCTAGGTGAATGACAACATGTTAAAGCCACATTTGAAACGTTTTGACCCTTGAAAGTAGCGACATATTTGGGAACCCCTGTACTCGGACCCTGTACTTTCATTACTGTAGGCCTTCAATTATTAATTACAATCACGTATTGGCATCGTAGACTTGTTAGTTAATCTATCTTGATCCAAGTCTAGCTGCTAGAAAAACTGAAGCTAACCTTTATGTGTCGGCATAGCCAGAGCCAGAGCCACGCGCGCTTGTCGCAGCCCTCGGAAGTCGGAGGTGAAGTTGGAGGTGTGCATACGCGTGTGGTTTACAGCTGCGGCGTCATGGCGTGAAATCCTCTGAGCGCGTGGAGGTGTGAAGAGCGCGAGGTTCCCACAGAGCCAAGCACGCGGGAGGGACAGCCGGACCAAGGCACGCGGGCTGGAGATCAAAGAGCCGAGGGCAGCGCGTGTCCTTCAGGTGTGAAAGCTCTCACCTCACCTGGGGCACGAGCCAGGCCAGCGCGTGTCTCCTGTCTGCTGCTCAGCGGGCAGCGCGTGTTTATGACAGGGTTCCCACGGTGCGGAGCGGCTCAATAAGAGTAAATAAAAGGTCTCATTTCAATACGGTGGAAGTAAAACATGTGGGCTAACGCTATGGCTGTGCATGAGGGGAAAGTTTGTCATGTTCAAAGCACCTTCCTGCTTTCACTGTAGCCACGGGAGCCCAGACCACGTGGGCAGAAAGGGGGGGAAATGGTCAACATGTCCGTACATTTAGTCACATTTAGGATAACTTAAATGTGTAGTTTTATCACAGTATCAATAGTTTACTTTGGCTAATAACGCGGTGGGCATTATTTCGGATTAGGGCAGTGTTAATATTTAGTCTTAATTTTAGTCAGTGATATTTTTCTTGACTAAAATTGGACTAAAACTAAATTAAAAGTTTTTCATGAGACTAAAACTAAGACTAAAATGTCCATATATTTTAGTCGACTAAAATAAGACGTAGCCTAAATAAAAATGAAAGGGAGAGACTAAAATCATCCAAACTTCTATTGACCGTCTGAAAGAGCCTCAGATCATTTAAATTCACTGCCAAATGAACAGGTCTGAGCTTTGTTCATGTGGAGCAGCTCCATGAAGTCGAGGACCTTGATTTAATATGACTATAATGAATATTATAAATATAAGTCGTCTTAATTAGTCTTAATTTTAGTCGACTAAATTGGCTGATTGATTGATTTTTTTACTAAATCTTGACTAAAATTAAATTACATTTTAGTCAAAAGACTAAAAATAAAATATGTTGTCAAAATTAACACTGGACTAGGGTAATTTACATCAAAATCAATCAAAATCCCAAAGTACACAATATATTTAAAAGAAAGAACAAACAAAAAGATTGCATAAAACAGACAAAATGGAAAGACCATTAGAACTGCGGATTTAAAAGAAACATTGCCACATTTGGGGAATGGTTCAAATCGGCTACATTGTTGTTAATGTCAGAACTTGCATTATGCTCTTAGGTCAGTGATTGTTACAACTGGCAGAAAATGAACAATGTCTTAATACTGATTTTATGTCCAGGCTGACGCACGTCCCTGTCTGGCCCCTGGCAGTGGCCCCTCGTCCTGACTCCCGTCCCAGATGTGGACCCTGGGGGTCTGTGGGCAGTCCAGCCTCTCCACTTTCCCGCAGCTCTCGGCGTTGACAGGTATGCAAATGTTAACTGTTTTTTTGTTTTGGCGCAAACATGGAAAACGCTGTGTCCACGACGTCGTCCGGGAGTAAATCTACTCCGGTCTAACAGACTGCAGGGAATTTAGTTTAACACACGAAACAGTTGAAGCTGTTAAAAGAGTAAACAATGAGCTGCTAACGGTTAAACACTTAAAAGGGTAAAGAGTGAACAACAGTATATTAAAGGCTCTGCATTTTAGAAATGTCTCAGGTTTCCAATGCTTCAACCAAACACCAGCCAGTGTTTTTCTAAAACCTTTATCACCAAGTAGGCAAGGCAAGGCAAGGCAAGTTTATTTGTAGAGCACAATTCATACACAAGGCAATTCAAAGTGCTTCACAGTTGCATAAATATGAGAAAACAAATACAATCAATAAAAACATCAACATAGAATTAATCAATTACAGTAAGAGGCAAGAGTGTAGATAAAATACTTTCAGTTATATGCAACTGAAAGTTATTATGCAGTTATTAAGTCTTGTTTAGATTCGCTCTGTCTTGAGCACTATTTTTAAGTCTTGTTTTGACTCGCTCTGTCTTGAGCACTATTTTTCTTGCTCGTTCACACAAAGTGACCTAACCTCTGTTTTTGTCGCTCCTTCTCCTCTGGACATCAACATAAAATTAATCAATTACAGTAAAAGGCAAGAGTGTAGATAAAATACATTCAGTCATATGCACGGGCAAACAGTACCACCTCATAAAATATTTGTCTGGTATTGGCTGGTTGCAGCAGGTAGAGTGTCTTTTTTGGTTATTGGATAGGTACACAGATACAAAAGCAGCCCAACAAAAGCTAATCTGCTGCACTTATGCACTATATGCTTTTATGAACTGTCGAGAGATGTGATGACAATGAATACTATAGCTGCAGCTTTTGGACTAACAGTACATGTGTAAACGGTCTCTAGTTGAACATGTTTAAAAAGACGAGTCCTTATTTAAATCAATAGTTTGGGGACAGCAGCAGCAACATGGGTCACAGAAATGGCTTCTCAGGAAAACCACAGCACTCATTATTTGCCCTCTCCGTCGACACATTTTTGCGAATAGTTCTCTATCTGTTCCTGCACAGTCCGCGGGGCAGCGTGAAGAGCAGCGTCCCTCCCAGAGCCCGCGGCCCGCAGCTTTGAACCCCGTCATAAAACAGCAGCAGTAGAGCTGGAATCTGTGAGTGTGCTATCTCCAGTTTCCCACACTCCACTCCATTCATTCAGCCCTCTGCACGGGACAATAGACGTGTGTCCTGTTACACATCGCATTAGCCCCACTGTTTGATCTCCTATCCACAGACAGGGCAGGGGCCGAAGGGGGGCCAGTGGGGGACAGCTGCTCTGGACAGTCGGACCCTGAGAAAGTCCGAGGACAGCCAAACTCCGTACCACTGAAGAGAAAAGTTTCAATGAGTCTGTGGTGGCACAGTTTGGAGGCGTGCTTTAGTGGAACATGGGAACACGGGGCGGGGGTGTGTCCGGTGTGGGACAGATGTCAGAGTGGGGGCTGATGGGAAAAATCTCAGGACAACAGAAACAGGACAGATTCACACACATTTGTCAGTGTTGAGGAATGTGCTTAATCTAGTTTCACACTGCACTGACACATGACGAATGATCTGCCAATACATGTGTCAAAAGGATTTAAATATAGGCCAGTTTACAGTCTGCCCATCCAGTCCACTGGTAGATCTGACCATACAAATGAGCCTTTGGTTTGGTGTTCTTTATCGTCACTTAGACATCTGTAAATGTGCAATGGCAGGTGCAGAGAGCTGAGATATAGAAAAACCACACTGACTTCTTATAACACCTGTTACTCTTTGCTAAAGTGAACTCTTTGAAAGAGGAAATGATAACGAGCCACAGACAGTGATGTTTTGTTTAACTTCATTTGAAGTTGAATTTATTTCATCTGCTTCTCAGAAGCATGATAAATAAGACAATCCTTTATCAAAGGCATTTCACGACGAACATCGTCTCACTTGTATCACAGACATTATAATTTATAACATTATATTAGACATGGGACACAGGTCTCAGTTTAAATCACTGTAATCATTTCAGATTTACTCAAACAGATCCACAGGATCACAGGCTCAGCAGATACTCAGTATCACATAGTTTCACTCATGACTCCAAAACACAACATGGTTTAACATTAGAACAGAGGTTTGTACAACAAACACAGAATAAAACTGTCCCAGAGGAACATCTACAGAGCTTCTACAGAAGTACACAGTCCACAGTGAGCACGTCACTGTCTCGGGTCTGACATCACAGACTTGGCTGAAGTCCACACTTGGTTTTGTACTGGCTCAGTCTGGTCCAGGTTAGTCCTACCAGGGCCTCCACAGGCCGTTGCTCTGGATCTGGACCTTGCTGTGGCCCTGCTGCAGAGGGGAGCGTGGGGGGCTCACAGGGGGACTCTCAGGAGCCCGTCCCTGGAGGTGTCCCAGCAGCCGCCTGTGGGCCTGTGTGTGCAGCTCACAATGGGACAGGAAGCTGACTGCCTCCTGGACGCAGCGAGAGTACCCCTCTCCAGAGGTTCTGATGGTGGGGGCGGGTGCTCCTTTAGGACCCCCGTGCTGCTGCCAGGCCCGCAGGTAGGCCACGGTCATCTCCAGGACGTCCGCCTTCTCCTGCTTGGAGTCAGGCTGCTGCCTCAGGAACTCTGGGCCCAGCAGAGCCTTCAGCTGCTCGATGCAGGAGTTAATCCTGTCCCGACGCAGCTTCTCCACCATCGGCTTCCTCAGCTACAGAGAGAGAGAGGGGACATTAGTGTTTCATTCATACAAGATATAAATAACATTTACAATCTGAAACATGATCAGCATGTGCTGGAGCGTAGCTTACCTTATGAGCTGAAGCCAGCGTGTCCTTGGAGCAGTGCTCAGTGACAGTGGGTGCCATCTCAGTCGTGGTGCTCGTGCTCGAGAGAAGAGCCAGTTGTGTGTGATCTGCTGCTGCTCTGCCTCTGCCTGTATTTATACTCCTCCCTCTGTCCCCCAGCGTGTGGGTCCAGAGCCCGCCGCACTTTCTCACAGTCCCTCGGCCAATCAGAGCGCTGGGAATGAGCTGCCACACGATCAATGGACTGTTTAGGGTCCCGGGACAATGCCTTAGGGCCTCATGGGAGCAGGTGGAGGCGTCTGGGGAAGAGGGGGGGGGGGGGGGAGTTGAGGCCAGGGGAGGGAGGGGAACCCGCATGGGAAAGCCCTGACCCCACACACAGGCAGGACGCTGGGGGTGATTAAGGCACACGTGGGGCACACACTTCAGCGCTGTGCGGGGAGATGACTTGTGGAGCGGAGACGTTTGGAGATGTTATAGGACACAGGCCGAGGCTTTCAACATTACAGAGCATTTAGATCAATGGCAAAGATTAACTTACAAATATAATGATAGGATAAACTTAAGTGCAGACCTGCTGGGCCTTCATAAATGAGACATGACCCACCTGTTGACAACCTTGTTTCTGCACAAAGCAAAAGGACCGAATAAAACACGTACATCCAACTGAAAACTACCTCGTTCCTACCTGGGTCTGGGAACTGTTTTTTTCCAATATCACTTGGTTTACTTGGTTTTTGATGCTTCGATACTAAAATATTTGTCATCCAGAACCAGAAAACAGAATATAGATTTGATGAAGATAATAATGCAAATCTAGAATATTGGGTTCATCTCAAATGTCAAGAAATGTGTGGGAACATTGGGAATAATTTGGGAGAAATTGGGGAAAAATTTAGGGAAATATAGGGGAAATATTAGTTAAAAAATGAGGGGGAAAATTGGGAAAACAGGAAAAAAAAATATGCAAAAAAAAAAAGTAAAAAAGAAAGGAAAATATGGGTAAAATAGGGTAAACAAAAAAAAGTAGAAAAATATAAATAAATTAAAGTTGGGACCAACAGCATCAAATTTGAATCTAAAGCTAAACGTTTTGTTTTTTTACTATCGATACTTTCATTTGTTCTAGCTTTTTTTTGTTTTAGTCCGACCTCACTCCCGCCCGCTCCTTTTGAAGTGTGATATTTACAATGTTATGATAGCGGTTGTTGTAGTTTAACAGGTGTCAAATGTCTCAGTTTCGGGGGGCACACTTCACTCACACCTCTCTCCTCCGCTTCCTACAGCAAACAAACAAAATGCTTCTTTCCTCTGGCTAGAATGAGTAGATCATATTTTCAGCCGTCTCTCCAATGTTTAACTTTTCTTATTACTATTATTTTGCAGACTTTATTGTCCGTTTAACCAGCGGCAACCTGTCGAGGGGGGGGGGGTTTCTCTCCAGAAATCAAATGAGGGGATCTGGAGGAATGCATGACGCCACACGATTAAAGCCCTATTACGAGGAGGCACACTTACCCCCCCCCCTTTTCCTCCCTCTGTCTTAGGACGTGAGAGCCCCGAAGTCCCGCTCATTCCCACACTCCACTCTCCTCCTGGACACTGCCCCGGAGCGAGTGTGCCACAAAAGAGAAGTGTGCCCCCCTCCTCCTCCTCTCCCCGCTCACCAAAGTCCAGGCTCACCATCTGGACCAGGGGGCTATTATTGAGGGCCGATTTGGCGTGAGAAACGGACACGAGGAGCCAGGCCAGTGGGAAAAAAAAAAAGTTGGTCAATAGTTTCGGTTAAGTTTGAAACTTTCAAGTCCACCGATTTGATTTAATTTTACGTTCCATTATAAATGAAATGAATGTTCCTGATTCATAAACTTAGCCATAAACTTTATGGCACAAAAAACCTCCAAAATTAGCTACTGTTTCTGCAGAAGAAATGTTGTAAACCTGTCGATTGTGAAAATTAAACCTGGCGGGTCGGGAGCCAAAAGTGGGTTGTGGAACCCTTTTCAGTGGGTCACAAGCCTATCCTAGAAAACAAATATTTCAATATTTATCTACTGATGAAGTACAGAAACACTACCCAAAGTCTGTTATTTTATTTTAGGTTAGATATAATGTTCAAATCTGCTTTGGGTCACAGCCTGTCCCGACACATTCCAATCGAGAACCACTGGAGATATAAAGATTGGGCACATTGCACTAATTTTAACACACAAAAACTTTCTTCATAAAACTAATACACTATTGTTATTCAAACAGTTTGTAGTAATTATTTGTGTCACTACTTTTCATGTAAATAATTGTGGCTATTCTACCCACCTCTGATCCTAGATTACACACTTATATTTAAGAAATGTACATAGTTTTTCTTGGTTTGACATATTTTTTTGAGGTTTTCCACAACTGTACATTGGGTCATGAGTGAGTACTTGTCCCCTTCCCTTATGACATGTACTTACTGTATGTCTTTATTTTTGTTTTACATAAAATGTTCAACTTTTGTTCATTACATTGCCACTTCATTGGTGTCAGATTATGATTGAAACAATACCACAAAACCACAGGCTTTATCCCATCATAACCTGTATTTTGTTAAACATTGGAGATAGTGCCAATTTTGTCTGCCAGAAGCTTAACTCAAAATAAAATCCATCACATTCTCATAGTCATCCCCTCATGTGTGGGGAACTTAAAGCAGGCGTGGGTAACTTTGACAGCGTCGGCCATTTTGAATTTGTTACATCTTGAAGCAGATGTTTCTGGTCCACGTTCCCACCACATTTCACCACGCACTCACCCCCTTTCAGACCAAGACCTGGACCAGATCTGAACCAGGACTTTCTCAGGACCTGCCCCTCCCTCCTGTTTGTTTTCTTACGGCTCATTGTTGTCTGTGAATTTACTCTCGTGGATTCACGTCATTGTTCGAGCCCCGGGATCTGATTGGTGGACTGGAAAGCCGAGCAGCGATTGGGGCAAAGTGTGAGAACCAGAGTCTCCTTTTGGTAGTTTGTATAAAAGGGAAAATGAAGTTGTAAAGTCAGGAATTGGACAAAAGCAGAGACTGGAGACGGCCGTCATGGAGGACCACAGTGCCATGTAAGGCCTTAGCATTATTTATATACTTAGAGAGACTTATAGATGTAATTACGTATTTGTAGCCTATGTATTTATTTTATGTTTTTTTTTTTTTTTATCTATCAATGATTTATCTTTTGTTATTATATTTATTTGATCCTTTTTAAATACAGATATTTCCTTTGCAATTGTTATGATTTATTTATTTGATCATAATAGCACACAATAATGAACAGTCATATATAAATTTTACGCAAATTGTAATAGATTGGATGGATGGATGGATGGATGGATGGATGGATTACTCAAACAATATTTGAAAGTAAATCGTGATAAATGCTTTTAACAGACTTTAGTGTCCTAATACTTTTATATAAACGATAACTCCAGTATTTTAGTTTATTACATAGATATATAAATCTTATTATAGCGGTCATGAAAGTGCTGCCGTCTTCCACAAGAGGGCAGCAAACTACCATACTCACTACCATGTTCTGAACATGTGGATAGTACTAAACTTTTAAGATTGTCTATTTCTTTTTCTCAGTTGGTGCAAGATCCTGGATTTGGAGAGGAAGCGTCCAACAAATGTCTGCCCTTCCTCGCAGAGAAAAAGATGATAATGATGCACAAAGCGGCCAGAGATTTAGAGACTGTTCCCTTCAGCAGCAGCAGATTGACCTGCAAAATGTACATAGAGCTGCATTATTGTGCTGTGTATGTACGTTTATTTAGTCATGCTGGATCTGGATCCAGGCTTTGTGGCATTTTCCTGCCTTAATGTGTTATTTTCTCCGAAAGTTAATCAAATGTAACCAGGGATTTAGACCCATTTAGTGATAATCCTTTGTGTAAAATGAGGAGTGTGTTTATGCCTGTGCATAGTCTGAGTAAACTAAACTATACTTTTTTTTTTACGTGAACTTGCTGTAAGAAAACAAAACTGCAGATTTGTGTGTGTGTGTGTAGGATAATATACTTAAATAGGACGTATTGCTGTATTTGTAAATAGATTTTGCCGTTATCCTTAGAGCAGGGGTGTCCAAAGTGCGGCCCGCGGGCCAAATGTGGCCCTCAGACCAATTTTTGGTGGCCCTCGGGCTGCTTGCTGTATCGGTACACATCAGAGATGGTCCTTTTTATTTAATATGTAATAATTCTACACAATTCTAACCTAACAACTAGCATTTTATTGTGAGACAGAGCTGGCATTAAGGTTTTAAGCATAAATAAAGGCATGAGGCACAATTTATACCTCTGCTACTCGAAGGTTTCGTGGAACTAACCACCGACTCATGGCCCTTCACCCCGTGTACGCTCCAATGTGTGGGCCCCCCATGAAAAAGTTTGGACACCCCTGCCTTAGAGCAACCACTGCGCCCTCCAGTGGCCAATCGGAAGACTTTCAACCACGTTGTCCTGGGCGCTTTACGCTGGTGTTTTACGTTGGGTTAGTTTGAATTGAGTTTGTATTTTCTAGTAAAACTACATACTTTGAGAAAAGTTCACAAATCATTGACTCTGGTTTCCCTTTCCTGAATAATCTGTCTGTACTGTGCAATAAATGTTTATAAAATAGTACAGTAGAACACGATCAGGTTTGGATTGGGAATAAGTAGGGCTTTATTAATCCTCAGTTAAAGTTTCCAAAAGCAGACATTCAGCGACAGTTGGACAAAAACACTTTCAGCAGCGGGAAAGAAATGACAAGAGTTCTGGGTCAACTCCACACTCCATGCGCTCGGCTTTGCTTCACATTTCCAGAAGTAGATTTGGATAAAAAAAACAACTCAAAAACACAAAGAAACTAGAGCCACAAAAGCATTAGTCAAGGCAGAAACGTGTTTCAGATATAACATAAAAAAAAAAAAATCTATTCTGAATTTGATAACTAAATCCAACGATTGTGGCGCTCATTAGGGAAATGAATGCTTTCTTTTTGTTACTCTTGTGAAGTCGATAAAAAACAAAAAAAGGGGAAAACAATTCCAGTTACACGACGACCAAAGCTTTAATGAAGTAGAGACATTACCAACTGAATGAAAACCTGCTCCTGTTTAAAAAGCGTCAAACCAAACATTAAAAAACAAATGTCACTCATAGTTTAAACATTGCACCCAAAAATGAAGAGAAATAGAAGAGAATGGTACGACTGACAAAAACAGGATTTATGGCGTAATAAATAAAGACAAACCTAAACCAACTGATTGTAAATTTCGATTTATACAATTATTCAATACATTTTGGGCTTTTCCTATTCAAACTAAACAGATTTCAGTGTAGTTCGCCTGGTGTTTTAAGATTCACTTCAAAAGTTCCTTATGATAAAAACTCTATGAAAAATTAAAATAAATTACTAGCGTCTTCATATCACAACCATGAGTCCTGTTTTGGGGCGTCCTCTTTTGAACCAGCGTTCTATTTTGAAACAAGTTTTCCAGAAGCGAGTCCATCATCGGAGTCTACGTTTTGTTAATTTTCTATTTATTTAGTGGGAGAGGGAGGTGAGTGGAAGCATGGTGTTACTGTGAGCGGTGCCGTGAGAAGAAATCAAATGTATTTGTTTTTCGTTGTTAATCATTTGAGCGTGTCCTGGTTTTAAAATCAGGGTTGTTGTTTTTTTCGGATGAGTTGTTTGTCGGAGTTAGAGAAGACGGGTGGGAGATGTTAGGGCACAGAGTTCAACAAGTCCTGTAGGAACGAGTCTGCGTCGGGGACTTCAGAGAGGAGACCTGCGGAAGGAGAGGAGGAGCGATTTAGGCACTGAGAATATCATCCTACAGAAACACTGACATTCTCTGCAAATGAAAAAGCGGAGAAAGGGACATTCGGGGACTGTTTTAAACGATTGTGACAGGATTTTCCCCATATTTGTGAGTCATTTGTTCGACCCTCCGCAGCGTACTGACCTACAACATCGAAGAACTCTAACAGGCTCTCTGCGGGCATGAGCTCGTCCTGGAAGGCTCGGAGCACCCTCTCCGACGCCTCGTAGATGGGCATGTCGTTGTGACGTACGTACTCTGCCAACGAGAAGGACCAGCCGCCCTCTGTGGTGCTGGTGGGCACCTTCTGTGGGACGAGCGCCACAGGGAGAGGGTGTTAGTCGAGGTTATGGGAAAGAGTTGGGACCACGGGTTAGACTCTTACCCTAAACATGTCGTAAACCATGTCCACCAGCCCCCAGAACAGAAGAGGAGACCGATAAACTGCATATTCCTTTGGTGCTTTATCTGTGAGTCTGCAAAAAGTAGAAAGAAAACAGATTAGTTGAGGTTTCCCTTGTACGGCTCTGGACAAAAGCTCGTCTCACTTGTTGATGGTTGTGGCGGAGAGCTTGCGGGCGTGTGCGGCGAGCAGCAGCCGTCGGAGGAAGTAGAGGCGCGAGGTCCTCCAGCGCTCGGGCGGCAGGATGTGCATGGTCAGCGTGGTGTAATAATGCGGGCCCTCCACGTCGTACGAACTCTCCACCCACTTCTCGCTCGGCTGCTCCTGGAAAGTCTGCAGGTTCTTCTCCTCCCGCGACGTAGCCCTTGTTCTGGGGGGGAGAAAGTGGTCGACAGAAGTGGACTTGAGTTACACATCCTGACACATGAACTAGTGTTTAGGGCTGGGTACCGTTAAATGATGCCAGTTTGGTATTGGTAATGAAGTTTACGTACTACCGGTATTGGGAAATTAAAGCATCAAAAGCAGGTACAGAAAAAAAAAAGCCATATCTTTAGATCCAAGTTTTGATGGTGTTGGTCCAGGAACAGTGTTAAAGGAAGTGACTTGGTTGTTTCAGCTCAAATACAAAAAATGTGCCTAATTTCTTTCCCCTATTTTCTAAAAAAATGTTTCCCAATTTCTTACATTTTTCATTACTAATATTTTTCCTGTTTCCCCCAATTTTTGCAATTTTTTTTTAACACAATTTCTCTCAAATTATTCCCAATTTTTCACACATTTCTTGACATTGGAGATGAGCCCGATTTTGTACCTTTGCAGATCTTCCACACATCATTGTTCTATTTTCTGATTCTAGACGACACAGGTTTTGGAAAAAGGATCTTTGCGGTATCGCTATCGAAAACCGTTAAAGTATCGTTAAAGTACCAGTATCTAAAACGGTACCGAGTCCTACGTACGTGTTGAGTACGTAGAGGACTGTGTGGATGATGTAGGGGATGAGGTGGATGTTGCTCTCTCTGCCTCCTCCGCCGGTGTCCACGCTGAACGACTGCTCCGTGGCGAAGCGTAGGAACAGCAGTTTGGTGTCGTGGATGTTGAGCTGGTACGTGGGTTCCCGCTGCCCCGTGCACTCCTGCAGATATGTGTTGTGCCTGGGGGGAGGGGGGGGGGGGGAGTACGATCAGCAAAATGTCAGAAATGAGAACAAACTGCGGTCGCCGTACCTCGCTAAACATGTGGCGAAGGCTGATTCTGGCACATGTGGCCCCCAAACCGGTAGCAGCCCGTTGCACTTGGTACTGGCGTTCTGTAAAGCTGCGCTCTCCCACTCCTCCCGACCCCGAGCCAGTCTGAAGAATTCAAAACGTTAAAGCAAAGATCGTTTCACTGGGAGACGGTAGCGGTGACGTGTTTACCTGACGGCAGCTAAATGGCAGTCGTAGTGGACTATGTTAAAGTGCGACACAGTGCTGTAGCCCTGCTGCTTCCGGGGCTTGTTCTCGAACTCCTCCAGGTTCACTCGCTTCGTAAACGTGTAAATCCCCAGCACTTTGGTTGGCTGCAAGAACACACACACAGACACACGCTTTAATATCAAATTCACTGTCCAGAGCAACAGTCTCGAGTCGCGTTACCTGAAACTTGTAACCCTCTCTACAGATGCAGCAGGTCAGGCCCGGCTCCTCGATGAGCTCCTCCATCTGCTTCAACAGCGACGTCTTGGTCACCACCTGCCCCTTTTCATTGGTCTGAGACGAGACGAAACAAAAATATACAAGCCGTTTCATTTTTATACACCATTTTTCTCTTCCCGTTAATGGCATGCTAGCAAATAGACGGGTCTTTGCATGTTGTCACCTCCTTTTTACTAAATATTTATAAGTTATCTATAATATATAATATTATATTTTCTATAAAAAAGAAGTTTCAAGAGTGCGTACCGTCATGCCCAGTGTCCCCAGCGCCTTCTGCCTCATGGCCATGGCCATGCGTTTCTTCTCTGCCCTGGTCTCCCTCCGAGCGGCATCGATCTTCAAATTGACGTCGCCGTGTTCCCTCAGAGCCTCCAGGAGGTTCTCCGCCAGAGTCCCGATGCCCTCGTCACTGGAAACCTGCTCGAGTTTGTGGAGGTTCGTGATGGAGTCTGTACCTATCAAAACCTGCAGAAGAATTAGAGTTATACGTCTGTTAAGGTCATGTGATGGTGGTTTACAAGCGTTTTTCAGACTCTGCCTTCGTTACATAACCTCAAAGTATAAGTACTTCTTTGCTGTGTAAAAGTAGCTTATGAAATCTGGTCATTCATTCAACCAGTTCCCTGCCATCCACCACCTTTAAGTTGTGTTTTACTCCCACAGACATTACACATATTCTCAGAAACTACAAGGTCTTCCCTTGAAAACACAACAAAAAAGCAACGAAAAACACAATAAAAAATCTGCTGAAAACAAGACAAAACAGGGGCAAAACACCAACAAATAAACATGAAAAAGTGACAAAAAAGCATTGAGTAGGCATCAAAAACACAACAGAAAAGTGGCAAAAAAAATAGACAAAAAAGTGCCGGAAAAGCAACAATAACACAATAAAAAACCCAGAAAAAGGACTTTTAATAGCTCGGATTTCTAGGCAAAATAGCTGGGGGGTTGCATAAATAGCAGAAGAATAAGCTGCTTAAAAAAGTAACCTAAGAATACCCTGTGTTTCACATGGAGTACCTGTGTTGGAGGGTGCTGTGTTGCTAAACCACGGAGGAGTCTAAGAATGAATGGCAGCGCTGGCCGAGAGAGGAACTTCTTCCACACGTCGGCATCGAGACTGAAAACAAAACCAGGTTGAGTTCATAACAAAAACAAGCAAGTGTTAACTGTCTTTTGGAGACTGTGTTTACTTTTTAGCATTGGGGATGTGCTTCTTCATGTAGTCCAGCGCGCTCTGAGTGATCCCTTTCTGAAGTATCAGGTCTTTGAGTTGGTGCCCGTTACTGTTGTTCTTGATGCCTGCTGCGATTTTACAGAAACAGTCCAAGAACACCTTCTCGTCCGCGCTGTGCTCCTCGTCATACCTAAAAAATTCAAAGTAAAACACATTTAGTTGAGCAGATTGTTAGATGTATGTGTGAAGAGAAGTGTGGAGGGAAACGCTTACTTGTCGAAACTGCAGCACGGTTTGAAGCGCTCCACGAGAATCCTCATCTTCTCAAGTTCTCCGAAGGAAAGGTAGGGGATGATGCGCAGGAGGCCTTGTAAAACACTGGGGTTGGAGCGAACGAAGGGAGTGTTGATCTGATCCAGCAGCATCACCAACTGGTCTTTGTCTCCCGTCAGCAGCAAATTACCCTGGAACGACGACGAGTGTACAATGCTCAAAGTCGCTACAGTTTAAGAAGTCGAATAGAAAGCCAATAAACAACCTAAAGAACAGAAACTAGAGCACAAGTGTCTTTAAAAGAACTCTTGTGAATAAAGAAACAATACAAGCGTCATCAGTAAAGTCAATATTTACACAGTTTTAAGTTTTTAAGGTTTAAACAGGGCTGTACCTTGTCCTCAGAGATCTCCGCATTGGCTTCATCCAGAATGATCTCCATGATGCTCAGGACCTGCTCAGCTATCGAAGCCCCTCCACTGTCTTTACTCTCCTGCTCGGCCACCAGCGCCTGGGATGAACAAGAGGTTTAGTTTGAACAACAGTTTACACGCCCTTTTATACAAATGCTCTGCTATGAAGATTCTCTCGCACCAGGTTGAGCGTCCCCAACATGACGTTGAGCGTGTTCATTTCTGGTTTGACGAGCTGCTGCCGGTTGATCTTCACCTTTACACAGTAACTGAACAACTTCAGCAAGACCTAAACGTGTGAAGAAGTAAATCATTAAGTAAATACATAGAGAAAATTCCATTATTATTATTACTGTTAATCTGTTGTGTTGTAAAAAGGTCTTACCGTGAGCAGATGTCTCCCCTGTTTGAAGTCCTTGATTCCTGACAGTCTGTTCAGCATACACTCCAGCCCTCCACACTGAGCCATGACTCCAGCCATCTTATACACCTCTTCATCATCCTCCTCTTCATCTACAAACAACAAGACATATACAGTTAGCTTTCATCAATTGACCAAAGCTGCAAATAACTTGTAATCCTGGAATAACCTGTGCCACCCTCATCGTACTGACCTGTGGTAGAGTCCAGAGACTCGATGAACTCCTCTGTGGCATCTCCCAGCAAACCTCTCATCCTGTAGATTATTCTCATTGGCTCTCCCTAAAGGAATACACATCAATTAGAAAACAAGCTTTTTATTGAGGCGGCTAATATCACTCAGTAGAAACACGTACCTCATTTGTCGGGCACCACACTTTCTTATAAACCTCTGCGACCGACAAATCCAAACTGATGATTTTGTTGTTCACCAAAAGCTAAAAAGATGAAGTTAAAAGTCAATAAAGATTATTTAAAGAGGTTGCTTTCAGGACATTCAAGCATTTTATGTTATTTTAGATTGAAGCTGTTCTTGAATGAAATAGTGATCTTTCTTTGAGGGATAGGGCCCACAAATCTTATCCTTACAAGTCAAGGTCCTTTCAAATGACACACTGACATACTTTTTAATACCATAATGAGATGACAGAAGACCTAAACTTTAAGCAACAGGGTTGACCTCCATCTCAATGTCAAACTAGGGGCTCTTTAGAATATCTTGCAGCCTGATTAAAAACTTTGCAGCGGAGCAAGGTCGCCGCCGTACCTCCATGCCGCTGTCATCCTCGAGCAGTGCCACCAGGTCACAGTCCTGGCAGATCTTGTTCTTGATGTCCCTCATGAGGGGCCCGATGCCCGGCTCGTTGCTGCTGTAGGGGTTTCCCGGCATGCGGCCCTGAAGGAAGTCCTCCTGCTGCGGGTCCTTCTCAAGAGTCACAAAGAACTCCGTCACCTCGTTCTCCTCCTGGACGTACGGAAAAGACATGTCACTCCATTTATATGAGAACTTATACGTCCGGCTCAAGCAGACAGATACTTTCTTACAAGATCATTATAAAAACAGAAACTCACAGGATAAATGATGCTGCAGAGTCTTTCAAATATAAAGACCGGGGTCCTGTAGTCGTCCAGATTGTACCTCTTCGCTGTTTCGATGCAAACCGCCATGAACGCTTTGGTCTCAGACTCCGTGCCTAGATGACAAACAGCAAGCCATTATATGTAGTTCCCTCAAATCGAGCAGCACAACGTCCTGTTTGCAAACGTGAACGTGACTCACCTGTGGTCATGTCTTCGAGCATCTCCAGCAGCATGTCCTGAGTCTCGTCGATGAGTTTGGTTCTCTGCACCACCAGTTTCCTCAGACACAGATAACCGTTGAGCACCGTGCCCACCAGGCGGCTCTTAAAGTGACGCTTTATGGACTCCACCTCCACAAAGGATGAGAGCAAACCTGCCAAAAACACACACATTTAATAGGATATCATTTCAGATTTAACCATCAATAATGAATTAACAAGTTACTCACCAGTAAGGCTCTTGAGGGCATAGCCTTGCTGCAGATCTGTGCTGAGAGTGGCCTCCTCTAATGCCAGAAGATTTGCAATTTCCTAAAAAAAGATATTAAAAATGAGTCCATTTATTTGATCAACGTAGGTGCACATTCAAAGACAGTTTTAGGCTTAGTTTTAACGCATTGGTGGGGCTTGAAAATCTACAGATGACATTTAACTGAGGCCAAATGTTTTTACCTTGGTGATGAGGTTGCCGATGTAGGGCAGGACTCCCCGAGCAGCCAGGTAAACCTTCCAGTGAGTGGGTTTGATTAACTTCTGGTACAGGCCCAGATACTCCACAGCGCACTCCCCAGCAACACTCAGCTCATCCAGGTAACTGCAGGGACACAGGCAGGTTCAACTTACAATACAGTGCTCTAGGCAAATACTTTTTAAACAATTTCCCCTATTCTACTTTGTTTTGTGAGGAACATCATTTTACATACCTCGTGAGAAGGTCGAGAACTTGCTGTTTGCGGCTGGGGATGGTGGTCAGAGCTTCCACGATGGTGCAGGCGGCCTGTCGAGCAGCTTGTGTGGCTGGAGTAAACAGAACCTGAAGCAAATAAATCCATAATGAAGACAATTGGATAAAATGAACAGTAATTAGTAAAGACTGGACTAAATAATGTGATTCAACAAAACATTCTGGATCAGGCATTGACTCCAAATTTCGGATACCCGATTCACTCCTTTGTTTGGGTAGTAGCTATAAAATGGGCCTCAAAACAGTCTTTATGACCTACCTGCCGGAGCCAGTTGTTGTGGCTGAGTTTGAGCAGTCGAGGGAACAGCCCGTCTCCCTTCCTGGACCTCATGAACTGCTTCCACTTCCAGGCGTATTTCTCCAACAGGTACTGCCTCCTCAGCTCTGCTTTGTTCTGAGGCTTGGGCGTGTTCTCCTGGCCTGTAGACATTTAATCATTACACACCTACACAGAAGAAGAAGTGAAGAGACGTTATAGTCTTACATCTCGCTGGGAGGCACTTCTTCCAAGCCTCGTATGAAGCTTTGGGGTCCTTCTTGAGCCAGAGCTGGGCCTGAGCGTGGATCTCATTGCTGTACGGTCTGATGGTGGTGAGGGACTCCACAGCTGCGTCCTGAAAATAAGGCGAAAGGACAGTCTTAATGTATATGTTGAAAATGGTATTGTTTTGTAATACAAGTGAAGGGCTTGTACCTTGTTTTTCTTGCTGGTGGGAGCCGGAGGCTTGATGAGCTTCTGCAGGATCCTCAAACACATTAAAGTGATGTTCTCCACAACAACGGGGGTTTTTATATTCACGGACATCAGGAACAGGCTCAGAGCTGCAACAAACAAATGAGGCATGGTTGTTGAAATGTTTAGATTCTTATTGAAAAGGCTACTTGATAAAAGGAGTCAAATAAATGCCATTACCACAACGCAGACGCAGCTCCCAACATCCTCCCTCTTTGGAAATAGAGTCTGTGAGCAACAGCATCTCGTACTGAAGGTTACTGACCTGTAAAACGGCAAAAAGACAGGTTGAAAACAAAGACTGACCATATAATACCTGCTTGTTATATTTGCGTGACTTACTAGGTCGGGATTGGCCCAGTGGCCTTTGAGAGCAGCGGAGACTTTGGCGATGATGAGGTCGTTCATCTGTTGAGTGGCCTCTGGGTGATCTCTGAAAACGCGCATAGAAATTAAAGCCACACAGCGGAACATTCTAGGTTGCACAAAGAGGGGCTTGAAAACGGCAGACAGACCTTGTGAGCAGGCAAACGAGCTGCCGGACCTCCTCCCTCATGGCTGCAGTTCCTCTCCTCAGATTGTACTCGAACAGCTCTCTGATGAGTCCCTGCAGTACCAGGATCTGCCTCAGGGCGGGGTTCGTGGCCAGGGCTCTCAGCAGAGTGATGCAGTGGCCGGTGACGGCGGAGGCACAGCCGTAGCACTTGTTGGAGGAGGTGTGACCGCAGCCCAGCACCGACAGCGCGCGGTACTGGGACGCCGTGAACGTGGGCTGGTGGCTGCTGCTGCTGCGGGATGATTTGGTGGCAGCTTCTCGCTGCTGAAGATCGTACTCCAATAGCTCTTTACGGGAGGCGAGGACTTTCTAGAAATGCAAAAAGAGAGAAACATATTAGTCAAGTGTTGGAAATGTAGTTGTGTCGCTTACAGACAATATTATGTGAGCTAAATTGCAGCCGTTGAGATCTGCTATCTGAGACTGTTCAAATAGGGATTTCAATTGGACTGCGATTATTCCTTAGGCTCTCCTGACAAGCTTTACCTGAATAATCTTGGAGAGGTCATCAAATGAGTTTTTGCAGTCTCCACTGTACTCCTGAGCCAGCTGCTGGATGTAGCGGTTCACGTTGGCAGAGGATGTGCCCAGGCCTGCTGCTGCTCCAGTGTCATCCTGAGAGAAGAGTAAATTACACACGACATCAGGTAAAGTTCAGCGGTAACTTTGTCAACTAATATATGTAATTTTTTTGTCAACGCATAATTGTTTTGCCTAAATCACAAGTAAAGGTAAAAAATACTAAAAAATAATAAGGCCTACTTAAAGTGACTATACGGAGTTTAAAAATGTTAAAATTAAGTATTTTCCTCCCCCTACATGTTCCAACAATGTCCTGATGTGTAGAATGAGCCCAGACCTGTTCACCACAACTGCCTCTAAAATCCTGCACTGTCACTAAAAACTGTGTTACTTCGGGTCCGAATTGCTGTCATGCACAAGCTTAATATATAAGGTGCAGTTTTTAAAACCCCACCTGTGGTTTCTCTGGAGCCGCCTCGTTGACCTTGGACAGCAGGCTTTCCAGCTGAGGCCTGTGGCCCATGAGCTGGTGGTAAACTCTGTCGGCTTTGTCCAAAAGAGTGTTGATGTTCGTCACAGCCTGGAGAAAAACGCACAGCGGGTTACTTATAGGCACTTTATATTCAAATGGAATATATCCAGTTTTATTTCGTCTTTGTTCTTTCTTTGAAAAAATAATAATAATAATAATAAAAACGTAGAAGTCCATCTACCTTCTTCCTGTCCTCTTCATTCTCAATGGGGTCCACGGCGCAGCATGGTTTGGCATAGAGCATGAAGTCGAAGCGAGCGTATTTACAGAAACCACAAGCATTGCACAGGAATGGGTCTTTCTCATCGTAGTTAATTGACCTAAAAAGACAGTTAATAGCTTATCACATTGTAATAAGCTTAACCAATGAAGTTTTGCAATCTATGTATCTTAAAACAAGACCTAGCTGGTGAGTACCAACCTGCACTTGTGGCACTGATAGACGTTTTCGCCGCAGTTGCCGCAGACCCCGGGGTTGGCCGGGACAGAGGCGCTGCAGCGGGGGCACTGGAGTGTCTCAGTGGACGCCTGGTAGTTCTCATAGAAATCGGAGAACTCGATCATGAGGTTAGAGGCGACGATGGGCAGAGGCAGGTCGATCTTCACCTCGGTTTGCCCGGGAGTCAGCTGCACTTTCTTCGCTTTGTGCCAACGAGCTGGTCTGGAAACGCGACAAAATACCTGTTAATACCGTTCAAAGATTAACCATCTCCAAAGCAGTCGCATAAACCCACTTGTTCTTCAGCTCCACGATGGCCTGCACGGTCCTGTTGTTGTAGTATAGGTTGATGGTTCGGACCATTTTGGTGCGCTTGAGGTCGCCGATCTTCACCGTGACTTTGCTGATGGTGTGGCTGCCGATGAGCTTCACCACCTGCTGTGTGGTGGTGTAGCGGGTGTCCACTTTGATGGAGGACAGCTTAATATTCTGGGGGAAACAAAGCATTAGCGTTATTACGTCTCCCAACACAAGAGGTTGGTTATTGACTGCAAACTTACTGAGAAAGGAACTTCCGGATTGTTGCACACCAGGCAAGGGTCACTTTCAAGGTAAAATCCATCGAACTCCACCAGACCTGACAGAGTGCTACAAGAGAGAGGATCAAATGGGATTGGCTTGTTGTATATCAAAGGTTCACTGTAGTAGAAACAAATACATACTTGTAAATATTCGAGTTGGGATGGTTCGTCAGGATGTGGTTCTGTGCCCTCAAGATTTCCACAGCCTTTTGAGAATACTCCTTGAGCTAAACAAAACATTTATTTTATTTCTGTTACGAGTAAACTTTATTTGATATATATAACGATGAAGGAGGCATCCAAACCAACCTTCTTCTCAGTCTGGGGGGTCTTGAGAGAGAAGTATCCGAGCAGGTCGACAAACTGCGCTGCTTTCCGGCCGTAGGCGGGCAGCTCTGGCCAAATCGCCCAAGTGAGCTCAAGAAGTAGCTCCTGTTGGGATTTACTGGAGTTCCTGAAACAAAAATATGAAAAAGGGCAGTGTGGTGGTAGTGGAGGCAGGTGTGAGAAGAACACTTGGCTAGTGCATTACCTGTAGATGTGCAGAGCGAGACAGTGGGCCTGCCAGCGCACTGCAGAAGAGTTTGACTCCAGGAGGAAGCAGCGCAGAAACTGGATGAGGGTCTCTTTGTCGGCGAACTTGTTGAGCTGACTGACCAGAGCCATGCACAGCTGGTCCTCTTGGCTTCCCGCTCCCTCACCTGCAAAAGAAATCAACAGAATTATGACGACGACAAGGAGTAAAGAATAAACATTGATATTTGTCTTTCCAATCTGACCTAGTATTAACAGTTGATAAAAATGATATTACCTTCTTTGTCTTTTTCCTTGTCCTCCTTTTTGCTCTTTTTGCTGGAGGACTTGCTCTGGGAGGATTGGGAGGCGCCGCTCTGTCCCGTGTTGGAGCCCCCCGCTGAGAAGGAGGAGGAGGTGGAGGAGGAGTTGGCCAGGACTTTGCTGCCACAGAGGGCACAGGAGAGAAGCTGCAACAGGACCGGAGACACGCCCTCATCCACCAGGAAACTCACTTGGAGCAGGAAGTACAACACCGCTGGAAGATGCAGAGGAGAACACAGCGTAAAGTACCAAATAATTAGACATTTATCTGAATATAAGGCGAAATGACGTAGAAGGAAAAAAAAACTAATCGCAGTTATGCCTTTGTTTTTAACTGTTTAAAGTGTGGGGGGAAAACGAGTGTGGGTGACTGCTTTTAAAAACTTTTGTTACAATAGAAGGCGTCTGGAAGATTGAGTTATATGATAGATATGGCCATCACTGTCTTATCAATCCTACAAGCCAAAAAAAGACTCACAATCATCCTTCATGCAGAATTTCTGCCAGTTAACGGTCCTCTGAGAAGCAATTTCAGCACAAGCCTTCAGGTGCTCCATCTGAGGGACAACATAAGATACATGTTTAACAACCAGGGATGTATTCATCTAAACAATCACAAAATTGATCTCAAACACTGACCAGGCTGATGAGCGTGTCGTACTGCAGCGCAGACCCAGACGTGGCAGTGACCACTCCCGCTCTGAGGAAGATGCCCTGCTCCTCCAGTAGTTTCTTGATGCTCCTCACGTGAGAGTCCAGAGTGTGCAGGTCTCGGAGCTGACGGTACTTCTCTTTAGAGCCGCAGATGAACAGCAGCAGCTTCCTGACCTGCCTCCGGACAAATGGAGTCTGCTGGATCATCAGGTACTGGGGAGAGAGATGGTTGGAAAACATTGTTATCCAATGCTTTGCTGAATATTCAGACTTTTCAACATGGTGAAAAACAATGTCTTCAGTTAATAAACTTAACTGCGATTTTAGAAACATTCTTGCTGCATAAAAGTAACTGGTTGGACTTCCATAAATGTTCTACACACCTTTGGAAGTCCAGTATATCTAAATATTAAATATAAACTTCCTACATTACAAATTTACCTCAGACAAAAAGTAGAACCAGGAGTGATCAAAGACAGGCGGAGGGATACGTGGGTTGGTGTCTGCAATTTTCTTGATCTGATAGGGCAGCCGGAGCACCATCTCTGTCAAAAGCTGTGAGTAGGCTTCAAATACATCAGCAGCATGGCCCTGCGGTGGAACAACAGACACAGTGATCTAAAGAAACATGCAAA
Organism: Gobius niger; assembly: GCF_951799975.1. Taxonomy (NCBI): domain Eukaryota; kingdom Metazoa; phylum Chordata; class Actinopteri; order Gobiiformes; family Gobiidae; genus Gobius; species Gobius niger. The sequence continues at coordinate 24,462,985 of NC_136857.1, forward strand.
CTTACACTCAAACAAGCATTTATCTGCCATACCTTGACATACTGTCGCAGGAAAAACGGGCTCATGTCTGGGGGAGAGGAAGCCGTGTGGGGCCGGAGCAGCTGACTGGCCGCCACTGCCTCCTCTTCGCCCTGCTGGCTTTTCCAAAACTCTAACAAAGACTTGAGCACGTGCAGGCAGTAGTCGATGGCGCCCAGGCTGAGCAGGGCAGTGGCCGTGGCGTTGGAGATGAGAGACGACGACTGAAAATAAGAGAAATACATTGTCACAGAGATATTCAACTTTCTGGGTGTATTTGTGATTTGGAGAGGTACCTCAGATGAAGATTTGGAGCCAGACTTTGTTCGAGACATGAAGACGCTGAGGAGTCTCATGATGACCAGGTGGACTTCATTGATGGCGCTACGATCGTTTTTCTTAGATACGTCCTAAAAAAAAAGGAAAAACGCAGATGAGAAAATAGAAATGAGACAAATAACCTTTACATCATCACTGTTCCTCTCTAGCAGTTTTCATGGCCAATACCTTTTTGTTCATGCCCAGTTCTGCAATGAGCTGAGCGAGCAGGTCGTCCAACGCGCCCTTATCTTTCTCATCCTCTCCGTCGAGGTCAGAGGTCAACATGAGGATGACCTGCATGTACGGGATGGCCTGGACGCCGCCCACGTTGTGCAACTGATGGAGGTGCTGGAGGAGGCGCTCCAAAAGCATTAGGCGGACCATGTGCAGCCTGATGGGGACACAGTCATGGATGTCATATGTATCATACCATGAAAGAGTTTTGAATTGCTGACCTGTTGCTGGTGTGGATGTCACCCTCGTTCTCTCCCTCTCCCTCTGATCCCTCTCCCTCCTGCTGGGCGGTGGTGGTGCTGATAGCCCCTGTGCTGGAGCTCACGCTGCCTGGTCCGGCGGGGTGGCCCTCCACGGTGGTGTCCCCATAGGCACTGCTGCGACCGGACACTGGAAACATAAACCTTTGTCAGTAAATTACAGAATCAGATCAAATACTTAAAGAATTTTAGGGCTTTAAGGGGTAGGTAGCCTGCTGACATTTTTTGTTTTGAGAGGAAAGGTATAGGAGTTAAGTTCCGAAATTAATTGCTAGATGTGGTTATTAATAGAACTAAATAATAATTTCTTTCTTCTTCTTATTGTCTTTGTTTCCTAAAGTTCATATGTTTTCAGGGGTTTTTGAGTGACCCACCACTGTGCTCGCCGGCCACAGAGTCTATGGCAGACCCCCCGCTCTCGGAGCCCACGCTGCCCCCGTGTTCGGCCGGAGACGTCCTGAGCGTGGAGCCGTCTGTGGCCGCAGTGCTGCCCTCGTCGTCCGAGGCTGGGGCTGAAACCAGAGCAAGAGCTGCAACAGTAAATACCTTGCCGTCATCTGGACATTATTCAGCGTCTACACTTGCTCCAACCGTGCAACAGGCATTGCAAAAATTTGATTTTTTTTTAACTAAAAACTGAATAATCTTAATTTAGTTGGTCACATTGTAATAATATTGGTACGATTCGGGAGGTGGGGGGCACTCAGAATATAAATTAATGACTCAAAGGGCATGTTAGCCAAAACAGGTTGTGAACCAGTGTTACCTGATGCAGTAGTGTCTGAAAGAGTTCCAGCGTCCAGAGATGAGGAGCTCGGGGCCTGTCCAGAGAGACCCAGGCTCTGCAAGCCAAGAGCGCTGCTGCTGCTGCCTACACATGCCAGAAATGGATACAATTACTTTGCATATTTCAAGACACAGCAGTTGGGTAGCACAAGGCATGATGAATTGTCAGTTTTTCAGTTTGAAATGTTCAGTTCACAATGACTGACTACCTTGCTGATCTTGTTGCAGGCTGAGGGCTATGGCCAATTCCACCATTGTCTCATCATCAGCATCTGGAGGGATGTCTAACATTGGGGGGAAGCCCTCAGCTCCAGCCAGCAGAGCCTCCAGAGGAGACGGGTTTCCATTGTTCACATTGTCCGACGTGTCCAGGACCATCGACTCAGACTGAGGACGACAAAGAAACAATGTTGTACACTATTTTGACCCTTTGTTGACGCTCACAATGTTTCCACTCACCACCATCTCAAAGCCCTCGTGGTCCACCTCGCTCTGCTCCTGACTCTCCTGTCGGACCTCCTCGGATCCGGTCAGAACTGAAGACTGCATTTTGTCATCTGCATCATCGTCGTCGTCATCGTCCTTGTCTCCTAGGCGAGAGCAAACAAGTTTAATTGTTTGCACCTTTTGGCTTGAAACCACCCCAATGAAACGAATCTCACCTATTGGCGTGTTGGATCGTGGAGGAGAGGGGAGGGTCACATGGCGCCGCTTGTTCCTCGGTCTGAGCACTCGAATTAGAGCCTGTTTACAAGCGAAGCTCACCGATGTGTCCTGAAAGACGGTCAGAAAAACCCCCGTAAAGACCGGCGAAACATTTTACTGGTATACAGTCAAACAGTGATAAAAAACCTGTACTTACTGGACACAGTAACATTTGCATATAGATCTTGGAGGCTACGTTGATGTAATCCAGTTCACAAGTGCAGTAAGCATGAATGATGTCCACCAAAGCATTGACTGTGGCTTCTATATGGGTTAAACCTGTATCCACAAAGACAAACATGGGTGTAAGTATTTCAAGCCACTCTGGACCATCGTGAATACAATCTATTTAAACGAAAGCCTGACCTGGCAGACAAGCCGGTGCAAGAAAAGCGTTCTTTGGTTTCAGAGCGTGTAGTTTCCAGAAGTTATTCATAAGTTGGGAGATGAAATTGCTGTTTTCTCCATCAACGTGTTTGTGTCCATCATCTGTTTGGTGAATACAATGGAAATATCCGTTAATAACCACTGATTAAGTCCATGAAAACAAAAATGAAGTAAATCAACCAATTCCAGTGCTTAATGTTTCATACCGTCGTGATGCAGTGCCTTGTTCTCAGTGAAGTGAACCAGGTTGTTAGGTCTCATTATAGCGATGGAGCGAGCGGTGATCACCAGCCGCTGAAACACGTCGGGGTCTAACTCTTTTCCTTCTCGAGTGCTGCTGTTCAGACACTGCACTGCGTTGCTCAACAAGGACTGGTCCTAAGACACACACACCAAACATATGGGACTGTTACTGTAGTCAAAACAATACATTGAGGGTGCCTATAAATTCAAATGTAAGTCTAGAGGAAGGCACTGTTTTTTGCCTGAGGCTTAAGTTGGCATGGAAACATACATGGAGTTTAAAGAAAATGCAAAACAATGAACACAATGGCAATAGAGAATCGCAAAACAAAAATCACAATATTTACTATACATCATGGGCATGAACTTAAATGCAATTGCACACATTTCAATTATCATTTCAATGGTTGCAATTACAAATCACAATTCATTTAGGCCATGGTATATTCCTCCCAAAGAACTAAATATTCTTAATATGTAGCAAACCTGCAAACTTTAAACTTATGCAAACATGCTTTGAAATGCATGTTCTTCTTGTATTAGTTTAGATGCTTATATTTCATAGACGTCTAAAATCAACACAGTGATTAATTTTCATTTAACTAATATGCAAATCCAATTGCAAATAAAAAAAACAAAAAAAAACAAGTAAAAATATGTTGAAAGCTTAAGAAAACATTAAGCTCAAAATAAGAAATAATGGACATGGACTTAATTGTAAAATAAAATAGAAGTAGAATAAACCAAAACAAAGTATCGAGGACGGTAAGTGCAGGGGAGGGACATTCGACAGCCTCAGATTCTTTTGTCGAGGCTTAAAGTTGCACTACCTGAATTACTCAGTTATCAAAGCGTGAAAGTTGAAGGTAGTGGTGTAAAATCCCTCAGCTGCTGCCAAAATGCATGTATACCTCTCACAGACACTTCAACACATCCCAATTGTCTCGCTCGCTATGAACTTCGGCTGAGACAAGCTTCTAATCAAGTGAACAGAGAAGAGACGTGAACAGGGTGACAGCCAAACTAACACTGTCCTAATTTAGCCTCTGAAATGCAGCGTTTATAATGTAGATCTATGGCACTAAATGATGCTTACTCTACAACAAGAAAATAGTTTGATTAGAAGAGCTCTAAGTGTGGAGTCTAGGGTGGAACTTTACTTTGTGGTTGTGGTAGGCTGTGCGGCTGGTGTGCAGACTGGCCAGGAGTCCCTTGGTCTGCTGCTGGACTCCTGTCGGGGTGGGCATGGACAAGAGCAGAGTGGCCAACTCCAGAGCAGCAGACTTGTTCTTCTCCTGCAAAAAGAGAGGGTCACTTTAGGCATAAGACACTTTATCTGTTGCCGTTTGCGTCAATTTAAAGATAAAATGTGTAAATATGTTGCACTTGGACAGCTGTTCTGAGGCCAACCTGCATGCATTACCTTTTCGCCAGAAGAGCCCACGGCAAAGCAGCTTTCCAAAGCCTCCAGAGAGTTTACAACCAACCTGCAAAAGACAAAACAAGATTAACACCACTTCCACTCACTGGAAGGAAAACCCAAGCAAAAGAATAAGTAAAAAAAAAAAAAAGGAAAGTAAAAAAAAATCAGATCCCAACCTTCTACATATGCGCTAAACTAAAAGCAAAGGAACAACACTCAATGCAGGAGGAAAATGCCACTGGAGGGAGGAGAGGGTGAGTGTACAAGTGGAGATGGTGCATGGCATGTTCACTTTCCACAGGCAGGGGGCACCAGACAAGCAGCAAGGCAGCACAAAAAAACGTTCAAGCAAGCAGAGAAAGGTCAGTTACTAACCGGTCCAATGTTGACAAGGACTCAGTTTCAGAACTTTTTATAGTGTGTTTGTGGGAGCAAAAGAAAAAAAGAACAACAAAAAAAGAGTGAGGTCCACAGAAATAAACCAGTGACTTTGAATGATTCAGTTGAACAGAAGAGAGGGCATGCGAGACAGATGAAGTCACCATAGCCATGCGATATTTACAAGATATGATATGGAAAACATCTATGTCTAAGAGATTCTAAGAGAACAGGCGGGTTTAAGCCCGTTTACAGTTTAAAATGACTATGCCATCACTGGAGAAGCTGAGGTTGAGCACTATAATGTCTTAACTTAAATAGTATTAGCATGACTTATGATTGTATAGGACATATAATATTTAAAGCCAAGAAGTATTTGCCATAAAATACTAGTTAAATTAGAATGCACGAAGCCGGTACCTTTCGAGCACAGTGCCGCTGGCCGCTGTGGGGGTGGAGATCTCCCCGTCGCTGGAGCCGTTGCCCTGGTTCAGGTTGGGGCTGCACACGTTGTTGACCGAGGCAGAGGAGAAGTCCTCCGGAGTGTCCTCAGGCCAACCAAACTGCTCCTTGGTTTTGCCGTAGATCTTTATGGAGTCGAGCATAGTGACTCCAGCTGGGTCCACTGAGGCGCCGACTGAAGAGAGGATTCACAAAGCAAAGGGTGTTCATTTTTTAGACTTAATCTTTAGACAAATACTGTTTTCCTTTTTGTTTAGTGAAGATTCTGTCAAGTGATTGAACGTAGTCGCTCTTACTAAATATGGACAGCTTCTTGTCTGCCTGCAGGGCCTCCTCTCGGGTGAAGGGGAAGTCGAACCAGCGCGCTCGGGTCAGATTGATCTGCATGGTGCGCCCGAACACCTCCACGTAGGAAGGAGCTCTCTCTATGGCCTGGGTCCCCACCTGGACCCTCATCCCGGTCATCACCATTGAGCTGTTATTGTTCACAGCCTCCACAGTGAACCCGCCAGGCTGAGTGTGGAAAGTGAGCTTTAGTAACAAGGGCAGGCTAGTGATAAAAGCTTTTCAGCTCATTGGTACACACCTTGGTGTTGGCCACGTACATCCCGGTGGAGTTGAGCCTGTGTTTTATCTGCTGTCCATTGTAAACCTGGAGTAAGTCGTTACCTCCAAACTCCACCTCTGTCAGCTGCTGGTTGTGCTCAAAGAAATCCACAGGGAAGGTCACCTGACTGGAGGTCCGTGTAGCTAAAAGTCAAAGGTTTACTGGATTAGCCAGATACAAGTTCAACTAAATTGGTAAAGACTTGAAAGATAAATGAGTAATTACTTGAGTACTCACTGGTTGCAGCAGCCTTCCGTTTGCGGACAGGCTTCATGATGCTGATGCCACAGCTGGGCTGCAGTGCTGGCTGTAGCCAGTAGGAGGTGTTATCCACATTGGCCATGTAGATGCGTAAACTGCCATCTTCACACAGAAGAATCATGGTTGTGCGTTGCTGTTCATTGCTGGCAGTGTGCCGGATAGCAACCATGTCCTGAATCTAAGAGAAAGACAATGAGAAAATTGGAGAAAGTGTATCATTGTAACTGTTGAATACAACAGCAGTAAATAGTAACTAGAGAATGGTAAACAAGTGGCAAATATCTAAAAATGTACTGAAATGAACAAAAACAAATGGCTACAAATTAAAGAAAGAGAAATACGTCTTCAGAATAGCAATAAATCAGAATGAAACGTAGAAACAGTATGTAGAATCAGTGCTTTCTGTGATCCTTACTTTGGCTTTGGCCGGCAGAGTCTTGATCTCCTGGATGAGGAAAGTGTCTGGTTTGACCATAATGACCAGAGGGATCCCTGTAGTTTGCTGAACGCAGCAGACCAGTCCGGGGTGGTTCATGACTTCAGACCACTGGCACAGAGCGGGGGACATCTTACTGCTGCCTCCGTTTGACCTGAGGAGACGACAAGCGTTTCATTGTTCTTTTGTCCTATAACTTATTTGTCATTTCCAATCATTTCACTGTAAGCGCCTGCAGTTACCCTTTAATGTTGATGGTGAAGAGGCGCTGTACTTCGGTGGTACTGCGGCTCACTGTGGCAGCGAAAGACTTGCCCTGACTGTAGCTGAAGAAGAGCATCTGCAGCACATGGGAGTAATACACAGAGACGCCTCCCCCAGCCACCTGCCCATTACTGTCCTGTAGGGAGGGACAGGGACATAAGAGCCTGTTAGTAGACTAGCATTAGCAACCACATCAACGTGCGTCAGTGCAGTGAATCATGTTTGACAGACCTCAAAATCGTTCTCAGTAAATGTACCTTACCAGCCACAGAAATACATTTGTTCCGAACATTGTACAATCATTATACTAGCAGTTGGAGCTACCTTTAGGTCTTCGTGGGTAATCTCCAGGACATTGGTGACGTAGAAGGGGCCATGTTGAGCGCTGCTGGATTCATCCATAACCTGAGTGTACATGTAACCCGCCGAGGACATGATTACAATGATGTTTTTGCCTTCTTCGTTGAAAAAGAAGGTAGCGTCGCGAATCTTGGAGCTGGGAAGCAGGAAGTAGTACATCGGGCTCAAGGCATCCACGGACAAGTCGTAAACCTGTGTGACAAACAGAGGAAAAGTTAAAGCAAAAGGTCTTCGTAGTTAAAGGGTGATATAAAGACTTGTTAGACTGGACCTTGACAAAGTCTGCAGTGATGATGGCCAGCTCGGTCTGGGAGCCCGGGAGCCAGATGGCTTTGATAATGAAATTGCCGGTGGCAAGTTGTGGATGTAGCACTAAGTGATCCGACACGGAGCCTGTACTGCTGAAAGTGAGCACATGGCAGTCCTGGAAGAAAAAACAGAAAAGACTTTCAGACTTAAGTTCCAGAAATCTTTAAAGTGAATGAATAAACTGCAAGTGCAAATCAGACTGTAGGAGTTGTATCTGACCTTGAGTCCACAGACAGCCAGGTAGTCCTCGTTACAGGGATTTCCTGTGAGGCTGAGCACAGTGAATGGCACAGGAGCTGAGGCCAAGCGCGTCAGAGTCAGCTTCCTCTTACTGGAGTCGGCCTGCTTCAGGAGAGTGGACAACTGCAGCACTGTGATCTGCGGAGAAAACACAGGAGATTTCAGCACGTCTGACAAATTTGAACATTTCTATAACACATAAACTACTTCTCATTACCTTTCCCTTCTCGTGGCTGACTGCGAGGTGCTGTCTGCGTCCGTGCGGTGAGGATAGCACGCACATGGCGACGCGCCTCAGGACGTGTGCACTGATGAGCTGCCGAATGGTCTGGCCCTGGTCCCCGCTGTAGTTCATCCTCACGTTTTCAAAAGCTCCTTCCTGAGAGCCAAGAGTGGGCACCTGGAGAGAAAAACACAGTGAGACCACCTAACAAGACCTCACTTTCCCAGTTTAATAATAATAATAAACAAGGCATGCCACATTGTTGTTATTGTTAGAGGAAAATGTAATTGGCTCTCTTTTCTATTTTTAAATCTGTTTTAAACCAAATGTTATTGCATCAAAATCTTTATTTTGAAGCCCACACATATCTGTAGAGAAAACTAATTAAGTTAATAGCGTATTGAGGTTTTCTGTTTCCAATACCATGAGCTGGTCCGTCATCTCCACAGCTTTGTCCTGGGTGTGCAGTTCGTTCAGAGCCTGCTGGGCGCGGCTGCTGCTGCCCACAGCAGAGGCCTGCTGGAAGTTGGTCTGGATGGCCTCCATCAGGAACATAAGCATCTCCAGGATAGCTGCTGCTGTGGATGAGCCCATCTGTCAAAAAACAAGGCAAAATGTATTTGAGTTGGCGTTTTATCAGCAACCTCAAATGACCACTTCTTTGAACATTTCTTTTAACAACTTCAAATAATCCCAATGTGTAAGCCATATTTGCCAAAAGTCCTGGATCAGAGTTCCAGAGACTGTGGATATTCCTGACTTTACTGAGTAGAAATGTATACTATTTTAGTGGATAAAGATTAATATGATCTACATGCAATGTCTTATTAACTTAATTAAGTCTTCAACCTAGATTAGGTATTACGAGACTATAGTAATGCTTTTTCATACCACTTGAGAGAGCAGCTCCTCCTGGCAGCCCTCGATGCTCTTGCACACACTGCTCTTCTTGGGCCTGTCCTCGTCCCCAGGTTTACCGTCACAGATGGTCACCTTCCCCTTATCGGATGGAGAAGAGTTCTGGTGTCTGATCGCACTTTCGGGCATCCGCAGTTCACTTTGGAAGGCAGAGGACTCCTTCAAAGTGGAGCTAATGCCACTGCTCGGGCTGCGTTTGACCAAAGCCTACGTGAGAAAGATGGAGGGAAATGTATTAAATACACAACATTCACAAGTAAAAAATAATTTCTTATAATTTGAAGTGAAAAAATGCCTTAAATAATGACAAATGCAATAAAGTAAAAAGAACATTATTGGATGGAGGTGGAATCTTGGGAAACTTTTACCCATAAAGCTTTAGATTTAACTTTAAAAACATGCCACAGATAAAATGTTTGTGTTTTATCTAAAAGTAAATTAAATAAACTTAAGTTGTTAAAACTAAAATGATTCCTGAATATGCTTAAAAACACAGTATCAAAGGGGGAATTAACTTATTCCCAACAATAACTATGTCAGCACACACACAAATGCTTTACAGCAAATATTTACTATGATCATTTTTCAAATTGCATAATTGAATATCAAAACATGTCATGTTTACTGTATTTATTTCCCCCAGGTAATCCAGTTTAGAGCAGGGATGTGCAGAAACGCTGGATTCTGAATACCTGACACAAAACTGATACGTTTCCCTCCCCTCTGTTGAAATTGTCAGCGTAGAACTGCCATATAAATGTTCTACTGAAAGCTCATTCCTATAGAATTCAGTCATTGAATTAGTTGTACATTTTGTAATCATTTGAAGGTTGTAACATTTGCATTTTGGTTTATTCAGTGTCGGTATCAAAATTAACACTGAATCTCTAGTTTAGTTTTTTTTCTCCTTGTGCTGATCATACACTTGTGTGGGGAATAAATTAAACACATATTAAACACTGTTCAGTTGTATTCCACATGTGGTGCTAGCTATGGCCCTGTCTGGTGAAATGAGTGATGGAAGTCAATGGGAGAATGACTGTGGAGCCAAAGTTACCGCTGTTGTTCTCTTCCCATGATGACCTGAGGTATTCGGTCTCACCTGGCAGCTGCCATCCTCTTTGGCCCCGCAGTCACAGAAGAAAGAGCCATACTTGGCATAGGAGATCTCATGGTCTTTATGACAGACCTTGGCGCACACTGTGCACACACCTACCCCATCCACCATCTTACAGGTGTGACAGTGGTACCTGGAGGAGAAAGAGGTTTCAAACATATCATACAATGGCATCATTGTGGAGAACAATCTTTTAAACCATGAATGTGTTTGTGTATTCTGGGACCACAAAGATAACGCTTTCATCTTAGTGTAAAAACATTCTGTGGAAAACTGAATCTCAAACCACCATCCATTGACACACTGTCGTCACATACTCACAGACTGAAGAGCGTAACAGTTGAAAACTATTTTACCAGTGCTGGTTCATGAACTCCTTCTGCGTGATGGTGAAGGTGCACAGTTTGTTACAAAGCGAGTCTTCATCCTATGAACACAGGTAAGATGTTTTGTATTGAAACAGAACCATTTAAATTGTTTAAGAGCATCTGAACGCGTCTTACTGAATCCTCGGCCTGAGAGTCATCGTCCTCCACTGCCAGCTCCTCCACCCAGTCCGAGTCCACCTCCATGGCCTTCTCCTCTCCCTCAACCAACAGAGAGGAGTTCCCCTGCCCACTGCTCTGTCTCAGGGCATTCATGACGTCCGCCAGGTAGGAGATGATGTGGCACGAACACTCCAGCATACTGGCATGCTGTGGACACAAGAATAAATAAATACATCTTCTCTACGGCCTCCTTCTTGCCAACTCTAGTCCCTAGTCCATTTATCTTTATATTTATTTTCAGAAGTGGTGCAATCGCGATTAGATTTGTGAATTATGTTAAACACAGAGGCAGTGGCATTTGAGAGCAGCGTTGAATATACAAACAAATCAGTGAAACCTACCTTCCCTTGGGTCAGATTTGTGCTCACTTTTTCAACAACATTCTTTTGTGTCAGATATTTTTTGCTAGAAAGACAAAGAGGAAAACAATCAGATCCATTTGTCTTTGTTGTTGTAACATTTATTCAAACTTTAGTGCAGCATGAAGCCCTACCATCTTGTCAGCCAGTCGATCGCTGCCCTGTGCAGCTGTAGATGCCCCGCTCCTTGTCCAGCGCTGGCTAAAGTGGCCATAATAACCATAAGCTCTGGAAAGCCTGTCCCGTCCCCATTGGTTAGCATATCTGTAGCCATTGGTATAAGCGTACTGAGGAGGACAGTGCACACGCCCTCTCCGACCTGGCTGTTGTCCCGCACTATGTGTGTGGTGAGAAGCTGCAGAAGCTGTCGGTTTTCTTGAACTATGTCGAGTTGCTCAGAGTCTTTGGGAGGAGTGGCCGTCATTCTCGTTAACCAGGATTGCAGCCGAGACGGTTCGACACAGGCCAACTGGGCCAGGGAGCCGCATAGACACAAAAGGCTGGGATTGGGGCTCTTCTCAGCTGGAAATAATGGAAGATTTAGAAGATGTCTTATTACAGATTATGATTTTTTTTTTGCACTGTTTGAACTTACTGAGTTGGAAAAGTTTCGTAAAGAATTTGAGGACTCTGTTGCAGAATCTGGCTGAGAGGCTTTCATTGGCTGTTGCCATCATGATTTGGACGAGCTCACCACTGAGGAAGAGGCAAAACATTAAAGTGGACCTATCACGCTAAATGGACTTTCTTGAGGTTTAAGCCATGTTTGAACGTTGTTCCTTTGTCAAAGACAGACCTGGAGTAGTATTTCACAACATTCACGCAGTTTTGAGAATTCAATTTAGCTGTTTCTTCTTCAACGGTGTCAGTGCCTCGTTCTGTACATCCTAATTACAAGTGTGTCACTGTTCAAACCCAAAAACTTTTTAAATCCCATAATCCAACATTTTTGATTCTGAGGCGCTCTTTGCTCGAAGTGTTCATCACGCACTGCTGGAGCTGCTCACCACGCCGTGTCCAACCAGGAAGTTATCTTTTAAGAAAATTATTTCTATAAAACGTAAAATATTAAAGCAGAGGCACCAAAATAAGGTTTTTATGTCTATTTTTAGGCTCCATATGCATGACATGTTCACTGATATTATTGCTGTACCACGCTGCAAATACATGTAATAGCAAGTGTGTTAGCCCTAATCTCTAGCTAAATGCACATCCAGACTTAATTTTGAGCACACTGCAATAAAAAACACATGGCTATTATGGTTACCCGAATGAGAAGAACTCCTCCATTGCCTTTCGGACTTGACTGCTTTCCAGTTGTTTCTCGAGATACTGAAGGCACTCCTCCAGGACAGACTCATCCAAACCACTGAATGGGAGACAGGCAAATGGCATCACAAAAACATGTACATTTAGAGAAATATGCAGAAATATGCAGTTTTAAAGGCAAGTCACCAATTGGGGTCAGAGTGATTGGCGATGATGTTGTAACAACCCGTCACCAGACGCTCGTATATCCGGGCAAGGAAGGCGTCGGACTCTGAAGGCCCCAGGATCCGCTCCAGAGACGTGCTGCTGATTTCCGCCACGCTCTCTGTACTGCTCTCCAAAAGCAGTGGCAGCAAGGTCCGCACGACCTGGGACGGATTCAGCTCCTCCGTTCTAAACGAAATAACAAGTTTTTTCCACACCTTCGCTCTTTGTTTATTGCTGAAATGTTTGATTGCACGTACACAATGAGGTCTCCAATGAGGCGAACCAAAGACAGTAGGATGTGTTTTAATGAAGAGGCGAGCGGTAACGACTGGCAGCTCAGTGTGCCCAGATGAGCGGCCTGGATGGCACTGATGTAGCTCTCAGAGGGGATGGTGTCATTGGCAAACGCATTTCGCTGAAGGAATAAGCAAATATCCACGTCAGACACAGAGTCAGCTATTTTATTCTGGGGGAAAAAAGGTCTGTACTAACCCAAGAGCCAATGTTGGGAAACTCATTGGTGTGGATGCTGTTCCACGTCTCACAGACCGTCTGCACGGCAGTGGGCAGGTTTTGCATCACACTGGGGCCTGGTCAACAAAAAAATAAATAAGGTTCTTAAGTTCTTCTGACTGAGTAACAATGAACCATTAGTAATATGAAGTGGATATTCATCTACCGAGCGTGTTGGCCTTGCAGCGGGTTGACCCGATTGACAGAACAGCCGCGTATCCCTGAAGTTTAGCGTCAGTCAGTTTATTCTCTCCTTCCTCCGGGATGTTCATCAGCAGGTAGGACCTAAATCAGTAGTAATTAGTTAATGATATAATGTACATACTCACACATAGTTGAGAATCTAAAGGGCATTAGTGTCATTTGTAGCAAATTGAAAAGCGATTTAAATATCTCTCTGAATGAAGTGGAAAAGTCTTCTCCAAAAACTGTCCTCACCGTGTAAAAGCCGTGTACACGTCCGTCAGCTGCAGCGTGGCCGGTAACAGGTTCTTGGTGATCTCTGAAGACTTCTGCGTGTCCGCTTCAATGGCCACTTTGGACAGGTGTTCGTCCAAAGAAACCTGCACTTTGGAGATGACCGCATCCAGAGTATAGATGGCCTGTAGGGACGGCAGCTGGCGGAGATTAAGGATGGCACTGGGGTCGACGCTGGAGAAGGTGGAAATCTGGGGGGATTCAGGAAGAATTCATATCACGTTTTTTTATTCCAGTGTTGCCATTTTGAAATCTGCTACTGAAATGCTAATGATTGAGAACAATGGAACTGCAGTCTTTTCCAGAGTCAGTGTAGAATAAAAAGATATATATTTAAAGATCCCAGATTTGCACTTTACCTGTCTGGCGATGTACTCCTCTGCCAAGTCCACGTCGTATTTGACTGTACTGCACATTGCTGCCGCGGATTCCACCAAAGTGGCCGCTTGGTCGGCTTTCAAGCCCTGTTTCACCAAGTGCTCCTACAATGACACGCATGTAGGCTTTGAGAAATACAATAATACTCTCAACAGTGTTCAACAAACAGACCCAGGACCAACACTTCAGATACTTAGCATAGCAGTTGTAGCACGTTTTCTTTCAACCAACCTTGATCCAGTTGACGTAGGTGGACACTCTCAGACGCGACGACCACCTGAGAGTGTGGAGGATGTCGCTCTCACTCGGGTCACTGCAGCCCGCTTTCAGTTGTTCAATGTAGGCCTTGGACGGAGGCAGAACTCCCAGGATCCTCCACAGCACCAGGAAGTAGTACTGCAGTGAACACGCCTCCTGTACAAAGTCACAAGCATCACTCGGTGTAGATCTTTTACACATTGAGTGCCAAAAACGGAAAAACTCGTTTTTTGTGGGTTAAGTCTTCAATCCGAGAACCAGGCTGTTTAAATGCACACGTGATAAAAGGTGATCGATCTGCAGCAACACGAGGCGTTTTAAAACATGTCAACTATGTTGTCGTTGAAAATTGACTTGAAAATTAATATATTTAGGCATTTGCCTCTTCCCATAACGTTAGTGCCAGAGGAGAGAGCTGGAGAGAGGAGTTAATCAGAAAGGAGATTTTGATCCAAATCAGCCTCTGTTTTGCTTAGGATTTCTCAGGATGTTTCCATAGCTATAACATAGAATATGCTGTGGTGCTACAAATAGTACCACAGCATGAAAAATGGTCTGGATTGTTGGCACTCAACAGCTAAATCCCAAAAACAGCGTAGCACTCAATGTGTTAAGTCTGGGTAAAGAGTTGTCCATACCATTGCTGTGACTGGCTTGTTCTCCTGTCTTCTGGCTGTGTCAAACTGGGAGCCTGCCGCCAAGAGCGAGATGAGCCAAGTATAGAGGTCGTCATATTTTACAGCTCCACCAAAGAGTTTTGGAAAGACCTGTAACAAAAGTAAAAAGTCAAAGGTTAAGTGTGTACAGCATGAAAGCATAAACAAAAGATGAAGGGTGCATTACCTTCCCATCTAACCGACTGATGTCATCTTCAGAGGCCTCAGGAGACAGGACACAGTAGAATTTGGGTTGAACATTAGAATCTGAGGAAGAGAAGATAATTTTATACCCAGTTGCAAGTACACAAGCAGCTTAGATGTCAACAGTCTAAACTATTTTAGTAGCCAGAGGAAGTCTTTGTTTCCTCACCTGCAGAACAGTGCTTGGCCCAGTTTTCCTCCACCTCTTTGAAGCCATAGTACAGGGGCAAACTGCTGCGCTTGCCTCCGTCCTGAACAGAGCTGGGCCCAGAGGAAGGCGGGGTCAGGAGATTGTACTGCACCTATGAAATAAAAGGAATTGCACCATTTATTCCAACGCATACCAATAGAATGACCAATACATCACATAGTAGTAATTATAGTGGCGTTTTGACCTGCTGCTTCATTGCACTTCCTGGTTTACCTTGTTCAAATCAGAATTTCATTCTGCAATTCACAAATGGGGGTTTGCATTTCTAGATTCAGTGCTGTCTGTTTAATCCCAATCCAATCCAAATTTATTTATAGTACTATAGTAATGATTAATATTAATTAATTATCTATTAATGACTGTAGACATTAAACTTCCATAAAACCCAGTTTGCTTTGGCATGAGCTTTTTTATATCAGAATATGGGTCAATGAAATTGATTCAGGAATTCACCTCCTACAGAGACATGTGTAAAAATTTGCCTTTTATTGCTTGATGAATGTGAAATATAAAGTCATATATAACATACATTAATCAAGATGGTGTCCCAAAAATAAAAAATAAAAAAACAACAAACTATTCATCTTTAGGCTAATTTACCAGCCTATTGATTAAGTAAGTAAGTGCTTTATTGTCATTGTACAAGCGTACATCGAAATAGTGTTCAGGTGTCAGTCCTGAGCTGCTGCGGCTGAGCCGCACTGCCACTGTTCGTCAACCTGACGATTAACAATTGATTAATTAACTAATTAATTAATAAATCAATCAATCAATCCAATAAAACAAGCTCAATAGAAAAAGAAAAGCACACCTGTTCGAAGAGGTAGAGTGGAGCTCTGGAGTAATGCCGCAGCAGGTAGTCAAAGACCAGCAGCAGGCGGGCCAGGTTCAGGGGCACGGCCTTAAGCTGGGAGTCTCTGCTCTGAGCCACTTCGGCAATGGACTGCGTGACCTGGGTGAGCACGGTCCGCCGGCCACGCTCCGACAGGTTGTGGAAAAGGAGCAACAGCAGCTGGAGGTGCTCGACATTCAGGTCGTCTTCTCCGTGGACTGTGCCCTGGAGAGTATGCTGCTTCAGGGTGCCCAGAAATCTAGAACAAGAAAGTCACATGGATCACAAAATTACAATGTAACTGATGTACATTTTGAGAAAATAAACAGCGGTGCCCCCCGACAAAGACGAGGAGCCAAAACACAGAAGACAATAGTGATTGACTTTAGAGTTTTTGGATGCTAAACCACAATTTCACTCCAGTATTGAGCTTTACAAAAATTAGTAACGCCGCTAAACTTACCTTTCCCAGACCTTCATAGACTCAGGTACGTCTGGGTCTCCCTGGACAGTGGCTTTGTGCTGCCAGATGAGCAGCAGGCGGGACAGCACCGACAGAGACTGAGGGTGAATGTACAGAGGCCAGGGACCCTCTGAGAAAGGTGCGACTCCCAACTGCTGAAGGAGGGTGCTCTGCAAAAGACATAAGGAGTTAGGTTACCAAACCAACTACATGCAGTGGCTTTAGGAAGTAAAGTCTGTATTATTACCTGTAGGGCCGGTGATGGAAGATCAGAAGTCACCAAGGTGTGGTTGAAGTGATAGAGAGCTAAAGAAAAGGCTTCATCCGACGACCCTGGAGAAAAGAATTAAAAGTCAATCTCATTGGAACATCTAGAAGTGGTAAGTCTTAGTAAGAGTAAGAGAAGTAAGAGTTACCTTTCACGTCCTTATCCACATCCTTAATTATGCTGGCCAGTGTTGCCATGTGCTGCTCGGTCAACGACACGCTCAGGTAGTTGCGGATAAAGTTGTTTCGAGATTTGAGCATTGAGGTTGTGATGAAGTTCAAAATACTGGAAGCCAAACTAAGAAACTGCAGAAACAGACGGCCAGAGTCAACCCATTGTAAAGTGGAGTTCATGACACACCATAATGGATTTGTTAGTACCAGCTCCGGGTCTTTGCGTCCAGCTAAAATATTGCCATTCTCGGTTGGGTTTTGCTTGCTCGGGCTTTTTAACCTGGGGGATGTTTCCAAAGGAGGAGGTGGCGGGGGAGGCGGAGGCGCAACTTTGTCTTTAGATGGGGATATTGTCTCTTCAAACCACAGCCCCAGAATAGGTTCACTGTCATCATCTGCAGACATTTACAAATAATTAATGCACCAGAAAGATTATACACAACCCTGACGGTTGAAGCGCTTGTAGCGTGGCGTCACATTTAAAGCCAAAATGTAAAAGCTTAAAAAACTTCGGGACACCTACGACACTGTGAAGGAGGTGGACAAAAGCCAAAGGACTACAGTGCCAGTTTTGTGTTGGTGGAGAACAGCAAAAAAGAGGACAATAAAATCAACTTGCTCTGGTTTAAAATAAAAGCACCGACACCACAATTTCTTTACATGCAGAAAAAGAGAAGCTAACATTATAAGCTGTAGCAGCAGTTGTACATGTTCTCCCAGTAATCAAAAGGCGTCTTTCAATAGTAGCACTACGACACGGTACTCATGAGAGCAGATTTTAACAAACCAGTATTCTTGCCCTACTGCTTTATTCAAACTACACCACGCAATGTAATAGACTTTACTAATATTAGATGCTTACCAAATGTTCCAAACAAAAAAAGCTTTTATTCTCAAAACCGGAAACGGCTGTTTGTGAAAAAGCTTTGTTTTAGCTTAACATTTTATCTCCAAATGAATGTGGCAATATCACGACATACACTGATCATCGCCTAAGCCGGTGAGCACATGGTTAAATATGAGAAATGTTTATATATTTGTGCTTGTTGCCCTTTTCCAAACAAACAACTCTGCCTCCCATCGCAGAGGTGGCCCTACGTTTGAGAGGCATGAACCTCAGTCTGCTCTGTCCCGCCTCATACCGCTCCTATGGAAAGACGCCTAAAAGCTCCCAGTTATCAAAAGCTTTGCAAAGATTACCAAGTCAGCAGCAATAAGCTGTTCTTCTTCTTAGAAAACTATTATATGTAATAACAAAAGTTGGAGACAGTAATCAGTGAATTCTACCATCTGCAACCCGTCAGACCCAGAGCTAAAAACCATGTAGGTGAATCCAAACCCTTGATCTGGCGAAAAATCTATGTAAAGATTTTCTGTGTTGTTCTGTTGTACTTCCAAAAGAGCTTTGTCGGACCTACTACATTGTGAAGAATATCACAATATTTTGATATTCATGTGTGCATGCAACATACACAATCAGAACTGTTCAGGTGACAGCCAGACAGTGATTGAGCCCAACAAGCACAACGTCTGTTCAAGAACAATACCACTGTTTGACAATGTGTAGAATATAGAAACAAGTATAATATAGGATCAATTACAGTCTGGAAAACTAAAAAAAAAAAAGAAAAAAGGCACATTGCTGATCTGCAGTATTTATCACAATTACAGTTAGTGCTTATTAGTGCGTACAGAGAACAAATGGACACATTTGTCAATGTTATATTTAATTGTTTTTTTTGTTTTTTTAATTAATGGGTGGACTCATTAGTTGTTCATCAGCAAAGTAAGAAATGATAACAGGATGGAGAATGCCTGAAGGGAGTCCTGAAGTCCGTGTGTTTCTTGTTGAGTGGCTTTAACCAGCCCATTAAATTTGCTTTGATTCAAACCATGGTTACACATGTCAACACCATTGGTATTATCCTTACATCTACACTGAGCCACGGATGAATGACTTTGTCAAAGCAGAGTAAAATGTGGAATAAAATGTGGGTCGTGGCGTTTTGCCAAAGCTCCTTCACCAGTGGCTCGGTCCTAAACTACAGGGCCACAGCTCAGCCTACTGTGAGACAAACAGAACAGAATGATTCTGGGACAGTGAGGTGGACACTGAGTCTGTGCTGACCTGAGACACAAGCTGCACTTGTCTTCTCCTGTCTTCTCTCTGCTGAGATAGAGACTGTCACTACGCTGACAGCAGTGGTCAGACAGGTCATAGTAACAGTACTGTGTGGATGCAGTGTGTCGTGTGTGTTTACCCTCCTGACTGCTCCTGCCACGGGCCGCAGGCTGCACTCCTGTTCTACTGCCTCCTTTAACAGCTCAGCACTGACACTTGCCCATACAAACAATATAGAGGGTATGCAGACAGCGTTCCAGATTTGACACTCAGGACACTACAGAAAGTTTAGGGCTCTATTTAGAATGAAAGAAAGCATGTGCATACCCTCTACACTGCACATTCATTTCATTTCAACAGCAAACCAGTAACACTGTTGTCAAATGCAGAGACGGATTACACTGCTCCGATCCTGTGAGGGTTCCTATAATTACGTAATGTTACAGTTACTCACTTCGCACATTCATTACCAATACAGCATAGGCGATGTTTCACCACTCCACATGCAAGTAAAACAATCGTTAAATCTAAAATCTCTGCACTTGTCTGTAAACTGCAGCAGGAGCTCCGCACTCAGACGTTTGTCGTTGTATTTGGCCCGGGACGACGTACCTTGGCTACTGTCCTCCTCTGTGCTGCTAAAGTCGTCCTCATAGTAGGTGTTGGAATCCGTGGAGGCACTGGCATCGCTGCTGACTGACCCTTTCCTCTGTCGCTGCAGAACACAAGCCTAAAAACACGACCAGAGCATTTCATTTCACATCTACTGCATTTGAAAGACATCGAATACATTGTAAGTGAACTGTAGTGTCAGTACCTTTTTGTAAGAAGTGGAGAGCAGTGTGAACAGGAGGTTGGTGAGTGGCACAGAGTCTATGAGTCTTTGAACTCTCTGAATAGATGTGCTCTGGGCCATAATATTGAGTTCGGCAGGAGGACCGTCACTAGCCCATCCCTGTGAGGAAAATGGTGGGCTAGTAAAGCAACTCTGTATAACAAATGATCAAGCCTTGGAATTAAAACTAGCCAACATAAAAATTAAACGAGTTTGGCATTTTACCCTGTGCAGAGCCTCCACTTGCAGGTCCTGGAAAAGCGACGTCAGGAGCTTGATGGCGTGGTTTGCCAGGATGACAGATAAAACTCCAAACCCTTGGTGCCTTAAGCACAAAATCAAGATGGACTTAGACAAAGTGCAACAGACAAACATGCACAATCCAAAACATTCCCTTACCCTTTTCCAGGACCAAGTTTAGGTGAGCCAGCGCCGTCTTTGGTGCGAGCCGCGATGTCCCGAACTCGGAGAGCAGCCAGAGGGTCCTTCTCTTTGCCCTTGTCGGCCAGAGCAGTGGGGCTTAAGTTCAGAATCAAATACAGGCTGTTCAGCAGGCACCAAGCTCCCAGCAGCTGGAAGTTCTGGTAATGCTGTGGAAAAGGGGGAAGAAACATATGAGAAATGTGATCTTTGAAATGTCGTTTATCTTACAAACCTACCTCTCCCCCAGCTCTGCGAGAGTTACTGATTGCCTGCCCGATCATTTCATAGATTTCAAGCTAAGGGGGGAAAAAAGAGGTTGTGGGTTTTCAGTAATTAAAAAGCGCTCATGAGGGGGTAGGCATCAACAAATTCAATTCATTTACTTACACATTTTTGTACAATTGTGGCTGCATCATTTTCATAGTCCTCCTCTTTAGTCCCAGTGGAGGCAGAGCGGAGCTGTAAGCCACTCCCGACCTGCAGAATGGCCATGCAGGTGGCCACACTCACACCTGAACAAAACAAAAACAATCATATGATTCAGTGATAGTCATGAGGCTTGATATGTATATTAGCATGTAAAAGAGTGACATGGATTTTGCCTGTCTAAACCTACCTGCATACAGACAGCTCAGAGCCAGCACTGTCATGTCCAGAAGTCTCCCGGGTGTAAGTGGTTCAAGAACAGGGAGCGAGAGTGTGTCCAACGCCATTGTCACATCTATCACTAAAGAATGGAAACTGGGAAGACACACACACAAATGCAAGTTCAATAAAAAAAAATGAAGTCACACAACACTAAGCCGTGTCTTCAAATAAATGCTAAATGATCAGACATGTGCAGATTACATCGAGGATATGTTCTTACTAGATTGTACAAAGGCCTACGCACATAGGATGCACTTACTGTTGGGTTGAGTGGCTGTGGGCGTGCCAACCGCACAGGCCAGAAAGTATTACTGAGACGACATTAAATTTGTATTCATTGTTGTTGTATTTAGCATTACTGTGACTAAATAACCTGGCTAACACCATGCTGCTGTGTGCGCTCGAATTATTTCGAACTGCACAACAGCCTGGGGACCATGGCCGAAATCTCCGGTGGATTTGGGAACCAATCACAGAGCGAGGAGGGACGGCAAGACGATGACGCGCTATTCGATATATGGAAGCTTGTAGTTTATTTACGGATAATAAAAAAATATTTATTTACGGATCCAACGTGACAGCAGCAGACACGATGGTATTTTTTGATCAAGCTTTAGACCTTGTTCTAAATAATTTAGCTCAAAAGTTTACAGCGGGTACGTCATACGTCATCTCATACGATGATACGATTGGCCATGGCTACGTGCAGACGCATGAGACTTTTTTTTTTTTTTTCGTATCGCCCAATAAACGAGTATGGACGATCGTAAACCACACCTCTCCTACGAGAAAATGAATTGGTGGTCCCCAGACTAAAAATCACTTGTGATTTTAGTCTGGTGTTAGCCAGGCTAGTGACTAAAGAAAAACTCCCTGAAAGTTGTGAAGCAATGTTTTCTTATTCTCGCCTGAAAATCTTGTTTTTAAAAAGGCATGTGTGCACTTTGTCAAACATACCCATTGCGGACAGCCGTAGCATCTGCCACAGTGGCGGGCATGATAAAGAAAGAGTTGGCTGATACAGCATCTTGGAAGCGATTGATGTAGCGTAGGAAGTAGGGCAGGTTGAGGCACACTCGAAGCAATTTCTCAGACCCACCTAAAAGGCGACGTAAAGCGTATTTAAGTGCACTGTGAAAATAATGGCCAAAACAAATGCAGTTACAGCAGAGCAAGGTTCAAACTCACCAAGTTCCTGTAAGCTCGACACATTCTGAGATACAAAGGCATTTTTCATTTTAGCCTGGAGAGCCTGGTCTGACGTCTGATCATCACAGTCACTCTCCGCCTGGAAAAAGTAAACAGAGGGTCACATTAATATAGGGCTGTTTTGTTACCTTTATGACCAAAGCGTTTTACATACAGGAATCTTTCACATATTAACAGGGGCACACAGATGGAGAAAACAAGGACTGGGAAGTGTCTTGCATATGGACACCAAAAGTAAGCACAGCTGATTGGTGATCAAGACAACCTTCAACTTAGCCGGCAAATGTGTAGTAGGCAATTATTATTCCATTTCTAAAATTACAGGGAGAAACTGTACCTGCTTTTGTTTGTTCAATTGGGTATGTCGCAGATACTTACGCACGATGGCACAATGCGTTACGGGGCTCCCGGTAGCAGATTGCAATAGATTCACTCTCGCCGCAGTTTTATGAATTTAATAATGATGGCATTTTCCCAAATCTGCAAAGGGAAAGCTCACTGGAAGGACAACAACAATTTTCCTATATATATATATATTAGGGGTGTAACGGTTCACGGGGATGTATTGAACCGCTTCGGTTCGGCCTGTTCGGTTCGGTCCACTTGCGTACCGTTTCGGTGTATTATTTTCATTAAATAATGTAAATTTATTATTAGCGTCATATTAAGTGCCGCGGAACAAAGTTCCTACGCGGGTTTCCGCACGGACGCTATTGAAGCTGCATGAGTAGCTGAGAGAAACTCAGAAACTGCAGTCGTTGAAGGCGCTGGCTTTAAGTATTTGATTAAAAGTCTTGAGCCTCGCTACAATATCCCATCACGTCCGCACTTCAGCCAAAAAGTTATACCAGCGCTCAGAGCCGGTTCTTCCTATACGCAAACTACGCAAGGTGCGTAGTGTTGTTTCACTGATTAACCAACGCGTTGTTACGGGGACAGGCTCTTCCAGCGCGCACTCACTCTCCGCCTACTTCGCCACATATAAAACCAAAACGGAGTAGTCTGGTGAAGTGAATGAGCAGGAGAGACCGACCACCTTCCCCCTGTCTCTTCCAAAGCGCGAGTGCTTGTCCGCTCGTGTCCCGCTCGGCCGTCTGTTTCCCGGTTCCTCCGCGGCTGCATCATGTCACCCGTGTCCCGGGCGCAGCTCTCATGTTTTCTCTGCGCGGACTCTGGGCCTCACTCTCATTTAAACTCTCATCTTATTGTGTCTGGTGAGTCTAGAGTATCCGGACAGTAGTTTGGCGAATGGACGAGAGTAAAGCCGTTCTCCGTGCCCTTTTTGTTGAGTTGAATCCACATGGTTCTCATGAGCGCAGTTACTTACAGTAACTCTGGTTCTCTGAATGTGCACAGTCTAAAACGGATTGGGCGACTCGCAGGCTAATTCTCAGCGGTAAGACAGAGACAACAGTCAGGAGCAGGTTTCAGTTAGTTTTAAATCAGCGGTTCCCAATCTGTGGGTCAGGGACCAGAGGTGAGAGAATGGGACCATTTGCCATTTACTATTTTAAAAAGGGAAATAGACTAGTAGTCGTCCTAAATCCCAGTCTCACAGTGGTTTAGTGGTTAGTGGTCCTCACACAGGGGGTCGCTTTTATTTGTTTTATGCAAGAATTCTATTGTGTATTGGCAGCTTTTCAAAAGAAAAAATGTGTTAGTTCTTATTTATTTGTACCGAAAATTAACCGAACCGAGCCCTCCAAAACTGTGAACCGAACCGAATACAATTTTAGCGTACCGTTACACCCCTAATATATATATATATATATATATATATATATATATAGACGGTTTATCTTCGTTCCTGACGCTATAAATAGTACATGTAATACCCTCGAAACGATCAACAACACATCGTTATAGTTCCTTTACTTTGATGTGAAAAGGCTTTGTCTGTATTTTTTTATGTAGCAAGCACTGTTAAACCTTTTTGAAACGATTTCAGTTTGTGTAGGACTATCAATGCTTTCTGAACATATTAACACACTTTTTTTTTTTTAAATACCGCGATAATACCGAAAACCGTGATAATTTTGGTCACA
Organism: Gobius niger; assembly: GCF_951799975.1. NCBI lineage: Eukaryota > Metazoa > Chordata > Actinopteri > Gobiiformes > Gobiidae > Gobius > Gobius niger. The sequence continues at coordinate 24,487,035 of NC_136857.1, forward strand.
ATAACCGTGAGGTAAAATTTTCATACCGTGACAGCCCTACTTGCTATTTCACCAAATATGCTCTTACAGGCCCTAACGCATTCAAACCTTGTAGTCAAACCTATAAGCAAAGCAAAGCAGCAATATCTCCATGGAAACTGGCTAGTGATGTCCCGCTCCCAGATGAGCTCACAATAGAACAGACTCTGAGGTCATATTCAGCATTTAACCACCCATAATATGAAATGAACAATTCCACTGCATCCATTTTATTCAGAGCTACGTTACGCAGAACATAAACATGTACGTACCTCGAGCACCGGTGACTCAAAATGGAACCTAAATAATCAATATGATTTTGCCAGAGAAAAACAAAAACAATCTTTGCTTCTGTGTTTGTTTACATGTTATGGGGCCACAGAGCAGGTATGAAGCATGAGAAACATGTACAACGATTTCTAAGGGAGACCATATCCATGAAGTTTAAGTAGAGAATAATGGAAATAGAGCTGTAGGTGCCTTGTCATTATGAGCCGATTGACTAAATAACATATCCATGACATACCTGCATGTGCGCTGCTGAAGGGGAGGCCAAGATGGTGGTAAGGTCCGGGTTAAAAACTGAAGTCAGCTGATTGAAGAAGTTCATCTGTACTTCTTTCTGTCGAAGCTCAGGGTTCACAGTTGCAGTGGGTAGTTCCTTCTGGTCTTCCACTTTTAGACAAAAAAAAACACAATTACACTCTTAATCTGCTCTCAATTTATAAAGACCCCCAGAACCTAAACACAGCACGTCATTTCAATTTAGTCAACAACAGCACGTAAAGTGTTGCAGATAGACTGAATATTTAGTTACAAAAAAAAGTCTTAAGTAACTGGTTGACCCGGCTTTAAAGTTGTTTTTGTTCAGGCAAGTTTGTAGCATTAGTTCAAGGAAGGAAGGTGCTACATTGTGTGTGTGAAGCATTGTGCTGTCGTTTTAGAGGCTTAAAATAAATAAATAGTGTCTGTAATGGACATTTTAACCCCTAGTTAACGTCAGTCCTGGCATTATTGTGATACTCCTTCCACTTACCATCTGAGAGGGTTTTGATGGTTTGAGGCAACTTGGCAGACTTCATCATCGCCGTGAAAGTAATTATCTCTGTGCGGTCCAGTCTGCTGCAGCCGGTGCAAAGTCCTTTTATGAGAAGAATCAGGTGTTTCTGTGGATGAGGATGCATAAAAGGATAACAAATAAGACTCAGAAAAGACAATGGGATAAAAGCAAACAAATCAGACTTCTTTTCGCTGATCATTTCTCACCTGCGAAACTGCACATGCTTCATCCGGGTTCTCCAGGCGCAGGAGAGAAAACTCGATCAATACTTTGCACGCCGTTGCAACGGACAGCAACTGATTCCTTGGTACTATACGAATAAGGAGGGAAAATGGAGGATGCTTTGTAAAATGGGCATGAAGTATTACGGATGAGGATTATTTTGGTTGCGCTGGCTTTGATACATACTTTGTCCGCATACTGTGGTGATGTAATGAGCAGAAAGGGCCACGAATGATGAGTAGAAAGGCTCGTACTGTTTGTCGTGATGTAGAATATCTGTTTCACTGTAATGATAAAAAATCATAAAAAATAAGAAGGCACATAATATTCAAGGTGGCGTCAAAAAGTCTCTACACCGATTGTTGTGAAGAAAAATACTGGTGGTGTAAGATTTTTATACCATTTTTAATTATATTCAGACTAATAAATATATACACAACTCCTCAGCCACACTTTGTTATTACATTCCACCATTCAACTTCAACATTTAGAGCAAAACAATCTCTTCCTCCTCCACCTTGCCTCATAAATGTTGAATCTATCTGAGTCAAAAGCAAGTAGTAGGCATTTCAGATTTGATAGCATACACTAGAGGTTAGAAATTATGTAGCCTTGCACAAGACTTTAAAAAAGGGGATTTAGTCACAGCAGATACCAGCCACAGAAGCCTGTTAACCCAGTACATAAGCTGTAGTATGCAAATTTCTCAGTTTTGAACAGGGAGTTGGTTATCTTTAAATATTGAAAAATAGAATCATTCACCAAATCAAAAAACAGTCACTTAAATACAAATGACAGTTTACAGTATTTATTATGTGGGGGAAAAGAGGCAGGACCCGTGCAAGGCCATTGTATTATGTAGTCGGTGTTACAGGAAATGTTGTGCCCTCTCTATAGAAACAGAAACGCAATGTCAGCACTATGCACACACTGCTAATTGTTTAATTTACAAAATAGATTCTCTGAGTCTTTACATAGAAAAAAAAAAGTGTTATTTATTGGATTTTTGCAATTCATTATGTGGGAACAACTAAACCTAAAAAGATTATGAGTTTCATAGATAAAATAGATATATAGTGCTTTAAATCCCAGTGAAAGTCTTAAATAGACGCTCCTCATCTAATGGCTAATCATTAGCACATTGACACTGAGATTAATAATGTTATTTAAAAAACATTGTACATTTCCAGCCAGTGAAGTTGCATTAGTCTACATGTTAGCCAGAGTGACAGAAAAAGGGTGAACGACCATCCTTAAAAATGTCAACAAACAGCACAGCAGTTATGTTTCGTTTTCAGGAAAACAGTCGCAGCACGAAATGAATATGATCAAAGCTGTCAAGCTTCGAGTTGAATGCAGAAGATCACACTGTGGTCCCGTTAAATGTGTCAGGTGTGAACTGTGAAGGGAGAACCTAAAATACCAACACTGCTACATCAAGGCCCTATAATAAGGATCTACACTTATTTATCTAAGATCGTTGGAATATAGTATTACATCTGTGGAAGTCCATACAACATCCAACAACACATTATAGGGACAGATAGCTACATGCCACTGATCCCACCAATCAGCTAAAAATAAACATTAAGCCATATAACAACACACAACAAAACGTCAACTCAAAGTGAGTGGAGGGTCCCCGCCTACTTCAGCCCAAGCAGATGTTAACTTCACACTGCACCCTTTATTTTCATTTGTCATGTCCAAATAGACAAAATTATCGCCATGCAACAAAGTGAAGTATGAATTCTGTATGATGTAGTCGTATATCAGTGGTTAATAAGTCAGGTTAGAGGGCCCTTTACCCACTTCAGCAGCTAATGTTTGTGTTAGCTAGCTAATGATGAAGCAAAATTTCAACACGCTACATTCACTCTTCCGTAACATATTGTGCAAATGTGCCTTTCTGGTTTAACACCACAGCACGCTAAATGTGGAATACTTCAAGCAAAGTGTCACAACTACAAAAGCAGATGAACCGAAAGCGTTTAAAGTAAGTTGGCTAACATTAGCAGTGGAGCAAACGTCTCTCGCTGGTTTGCTGCAGTGTAAAGCTGCTAATGTTGGCTGTAACTTGATGCTAACTGGGAGCTAAACTAGCATGTTAGCCGACCAGCTGACTCCCGAGTGGCCACAGCCCCAAACTGGGCAGCCAAAGCAAGCAAACAAATTGACATTCAGCCCCTCACCTGTTTATTATAGACCCGACAAGCTGAGGTAGCTCCTTCGTTTCAAAAGCGGTGTACGAGGCTGATAAAAGCGGTCGTACGGCCGCGGTCCATTCGTGTTCCACATCTCCTCCGCTTGACGCCATCTTGAAATCCCACAGTAAAAAACTGCTCCTGCAAAAGATACCTTACAGGGGGCGCTGAAAAACACACTTTTGACTACTCCTGTATCAAAACTGCTGTGGCCACTTCAGTTTAAAAGAAATACATTACAGAATAAGTGTAGAAAATAATTAGTAATTAAATTAATAGTAGTCTAATAAATATTTTTTCCCATAAATGCATCCGTTGCTACACTTCTACGTTTGCTGATGGTGACTTTAACTTCTTACAAGCGTCACATAAATGTAGGTAAGAAGGAGTTTTATGGATCTGACATTTTTATTAGTTTCCAAATCACAAATATTAATCTGTGTTCCAACAGAAGATAAACATATTTTGTACGATTTATGTAATTTAATCGTAATTATGTTCTCTCTTTTTCTTCACAGTTAATTTCCAGCAGCAGACTGAAGTGTCCACAGCCCTGACTCCTGACTGAAATGAACCAACTCAACACTTGCAAGTTTTTGTTGGGCTACTTCAGCACATTACAGCAAATACAAGCTAAAGTAAGAAAAACAACCATGTATTTGACATTACATTGTTGTTTTCTAATAGAAAGACTTCAGTTCTCAACCTGATCGAGCAGTTCTTTTTCCCCAGACTAGAATCCTCAGCAGCAGACTGAAGTGTCCATGGATAATAATACTTTAGGATGATGTTTTATATGTAACTGCATATGCGTTTTAAATGTATGCCGTTTGTATTTGCGTCTGTTAAGTAGAATGAACCCATGCACCAACAAAACAACTGGGTAGAATAGGATCTAAATAACCCAATGGCCAGCATTGTGTTGGCTCATAGTTGTCCATTGGATGATATAGTTAATAGCAACCCAATTTAGGTTATTTTATCCAGATTTATCTATATGGCACTGTGTAGTTGTCAACTGTATATTCCCATTTGAAAGCCTGTATGTGATCTGTTGCTGCAATCAAAATTAAATTAAAATGCCGTGTCAGAAGATGATGACAGACCTAACCTGAGTCTACACATTGTTACATTATAACCTATCTATTACTTTAAATCCTTAGTAGCCAGAGCTGAGACATTATTATAGATTAAACCACAACATAAAGATAAGAAAATGTATATGTAGTTCTACTCCTAAACTCCAGGGGGCAGAACTCCTCTTGCGAATGACAGCAGTGACGAGCCACTTCCTTCTTCCTCCTCCCCCGATCAGCTCCATCAGCTGCTGCAATGGCCAAGATTATTCTGCTCTTTCTGAAATTACTTGGGGTTCTTTACACTGCCCAAGCTGTGTTTGAGGACCAAGTCGGGAAATTTGACTGGTAGGGGAAATATAGCTTAATCGGCTGCCTTTATAATGTGTTGCACGCATTTCATTCAAATAAACAGCTAATGCTAACACCTGCCATACATACCAACTAGCTCCGATCCCTGTTAATGTGAGGTCATTTTGCCATGGGGGAAAAAAACTGTTGTAATATAATGACATGGTTTATTTTGACCAGCTCCAATAATTCATGCTGAATGTGTATTGTTGAATGTGTATTATTGTGTATTGTGTTCATTTTAGATTTGCAAATTCATTTAAAAAAAAAAAATGGGTATTTGATTTGTCTTGAGTGTTGTTGTTGTTTTGTTTTATTTACATTTTAATTTTAGTCTTCAATATATAGCTTGCATCATAATCTATTCCAGTATTATTGGCTGTTGGAAATTGCTCAAGCCGTTGTACTTTTGTATCAGTGTTACCTGAAGTATTCAGAGGAAGACTTCCCAATTATGTGTTGACAGTCTGTTTATAAACCTATATGACTGCTGCCCTCATGCCTTCTCACAATCTCTTATTCTCCCTTTCACCAGGAAACAGCAGTATGTCGGCAGTGTCCGCTTTGCTCATTTCGACAATCAGATTCAGTCCTCCAAAAAGGTGCTTGTAGCCACCGAGAAGAATGTCTTTGCGGCCATCAACACAAGGACTGGAGAGCTGTGTAAGTAGAACCCTGAGTTCAGACGCCTCCACCTTTGATGTTAACGTATTTTTGTTTGAAATGAAGGTTTTAGAGTGAGTCCATTTCGATTTGCTGTTCTTAGCATGTGGCATTAGAGCTGACTTTAAACTTAAATTCTTGATCCATTGCTTTAGTCTGGCGCCATGTAGACAAGGCTGGACCAGAGGGGAACATTGATGCTCTTCTGTTGCAAGGACAAGGTATTGTTACGCTCGTTGTAGTTATTTTTTGTGTATGAATTTTGCATATTTAGATCTTAACATGTTTTTACAGATGCAGTCATGGTGGTCGGTGATGGTCGGATTCTCCGCTCTTGGGAGGTGAATGTTGGTGGACTGAACTGGGAGATGGTGCTCGATTCTGGAAGGTTTGTTATTTTAACCTTTCGTTTGGGCGCAAGTAATGATTATGAATGAGAGGATGTGGTCGTTTATTGTTAAGGGAAACAGGATTCTTTCATGAAGTATAGAAGTTAATAGCAGTGATACTGGAAGATGAGCTGCTTTACAATGTGCAATGTGTTACAGTACTATACGTTAGACGGACAGTTACAAATTACTCCAATATTAATATAGTAAATCAATTATGATCATTCATTAGCAGCACAAGCCATTAAAAACTCTTATTTTGCATTATTTCTTTGTTTTTTTATGTTTAGTTTTCAGTCTGCCTCTTTAGTTGGGCACCAGGAGCATGTGAAGTATGTTGCTGTTCTGAAGAAGGCTGCCATTTCTCTTCATTACCTTTCTAATGGACATCAGAAATGGATTGAGAATCTTCCCGAGAGGTAAACAAGACAAACACAGCTTGAATATGGCCTTTTCCTCGTTAAGTCTAGTCTGTTGAATATCTTTTAACATTTTGCTTTCAAATTTTACACACTAACGCAAAAGTTTGAATAAACCTGAATGATTTTTTTGTGTGTGGTTATTTACCAGCGACTCCGTGGATTACCAGTCTGTGTATTCTGAAGGAAAAGGAGAGGTGTTTGTTCTGGGGCTTGTACCGCACTCTCACATTACGGTCGTGGTTTACAGCATTGATGACGGGGAAATACTCAAACAGGTAAAACTATAGCGATTCCATTCAAAACCTGTATTAGTCTCATCGACACCATCTGCCTGAGATGTTTGTTTTGTACTTTTATTATATCTCTGTTTATTGTTTTATCAGTGGCGATTTACATTAACATGATAATAGAATCGAAATATAAAATCTAGCATGGTATGGGCAGAACAAGGCAGACCAATTCTCATGTTATAACCATAGTTACAACTAGGAAACACTAACTGTTAAGCTTTATGTTAAATCAAACTACATGTGAAGCGCCTTAGAAACTGTCTTGTTTAGAAAAAATGCTATAATAATACAGTAATAGCGCATTTTGCAGAGAAGGAATATAAAGTTCTATTCAATATGGTTATTTTCGTGTTCAGTTTACTGTTGAAGCTCCATGGATGTCCGACCTCCAGTCCAGCTGCTCTGTGATCGGGAAGGGCATGTTGACCTGTGTGGACGCTAGCTCGCTGTCCCTGAATATGTTAGACCTGCACGCACACTCTGAGATGAATCAGATCCCTCTACAGGTAAAGCTGCTACTCAAGGACAATATCGTGTTCACTCTGTCTCTTACAGTTTGTTTGTAACATGTTTGACAATATTATTATGCATAATCCCCACACTACTTTTGCAGATTATTAAATTCACAAGCTTGTTTTTCATATTATTCTGTGAGTCAATTGCAAACACAGTGGTTTCCTCTGCCCTTACATAGTCTTGTATATTTCTTCCGCTGCAGTCGATTGGTCTGGAGGCGTCGTCTTCTTTCCGCCCGGTGCTGGTTTCCTCTCAGCCCAACGCAGCTCGACCTCCGCTCTCCGAGTTCTTCCTCCAGATTGGACCCGACCAACACGTGCTGCTGCAGCTCAACAATGGACAGATACTCACACTCAGGGACTTCAAACCAGTATGTCATAGTTATTTCTTTATCTTTGTTTATCTGTGTACATACATTTGGGAATCTGTTCAAATGTCTTTGCGTGTAGGCCATGCTGGTGTCATTTGCTACCACCGGAGAGAAGACGGTCGCAGCGGTCATGTCGCCCAAAAACAAAACCGTGAGTAGATTTTGTTTTTATTTATGTTCATGTTTTTCGCCTTCTTAATACAAAATAGCCATATTTTCTAAAACATGGACAGTAGACGAATTCTCTAGCTTTGTGCTCCTGCCCAAGATGCTTCAATTATGTGGTTATTTGATTTCGATAATTGAAATTTTCCCAATAATTTAACAAAACATTGACTTGTCTATTTGAATAGGCCTCTAGTATTAACCTCTTCAGTGCTGAAACTGGACGCAGACTTCTGGACACGACGTTGATTTTTACCATGGATCCCAACGGAGGGAATCCAGAAAGGGTCAGTATAAGCTGCAGCTTTTCAAATCATGATCGTCAATCTTTCAGTCATTTCTATATGTGAATAATATACTTGTTTTTTTCCAGCTGTATGTGCAGGCGTTTCTGAAGAAAGATGACTCTGTGGGTTACAGAGTGATTGTGCAGACTGAGGATCACCAGCTCACATATATACAACAGCCAGGTACCTGCTATGGCAACTTCGTCGACTGAAATATTTTGTTAATTAATAATTTTTGCTTTTAGCTTAATTTAAAGTAGTTCATGATGACTATGTCTTGATACATGAGTGGACCGATGAGAAGTCTCATTGAGAAGTCAATGAGTCAATGACCAATGAGAAGTCTCATTTAACTTCTCATTAGAGCTATAAAAAACGTCTAAACATCCAGTGACAGTACCATAAATTTAAACGGAACAAAGAAGAAAAAGAAGAAATTCATTAGTCAACTTAATTTACATCACATTTTCATCGACTACAACTGCTTTAAAGCTAAAAATACAACAACAAAAAACAAACAACTAAATATTGACTAAAACAAAGAAAAAAAATGTCAAAAGACTTTACTAAAATTAAAGTTTGCTATCAAAATAAGAACTTAATGTGGAAGAGTGTCTTGATGGGTTTTGATCTGAAAGACTGGAGGTCTCTTCTTGATCCTACCACAGGAGGGCGATAAAGACACAACTTGAGATGATGATCCTTATTTAAGTCCACAAGACAGACACACACTTTAAATATTTTCAGTTAAGTTTCCACTATCCTTGTACTTTTGACCATATTCACACTGATTCCTTAATCTGTGAGCAAGGGACCCACTTTTTTTATTTATTTATTTTTACATGCATGGACCCTAGATTAAAATTATCATGATTTAACTTTATTGTTGAAAGTACTAAGGGCAGTTGTTTCGCAGGGCGAGTGCTGTGGACCCGTGAGGAAGCTCTGTCTGACGTGGTCACAATGGAAATGGTGGATCTGCCGCTCACAGCCACACAGGCTGAGCTCGAGGGAGAGTTTGGCAAGAAGGCTGGTAAATGCTAGGTTGAAGTTTGTTTTCTAAAGCGCATTTTCATATGAACTCTTGCAACAAACGATATTAAGATTCCTCAAGGCTCTTTACTGCGTACTAATTTACTCACTGTTAACAAAGATTTGAGGTGGCTTCTGGTGTTCTGTTGCTTCACTTGCTTTTGCTTTTGTCTTCCTTTTAATGCCTGACTTGGACACAGCAATTCAAGGTAACAATTTCTGTTGTCTTTTTGCACTTTTTACTCAATATTTAGTAGTTTATAGGATATAAGGGGAGGACAAGCCTAAATTCTGTGATTAAAAATATTTTTGATCTGGTGTATTTACTGGGCCTATCGGCATGAAGTTCAGCGTCTTCTCTGATTGAACATAAACTAAGGAGTTTTTATTTGGAGAGATTTTCATTCATGGTTAAATCAAACAGTTGATTTGTGAACGGTAAAAGAGACAGTCGTTCATACAGTTTAGATAGTTCCTTTGCAGCCTTGATCCCTAAAACACAAAGTCTATTGCAAAGCTGAACACATGTGCTCATAACTGTGTTTTGAAAAACTTTCAATGTAGAAAGTGCTCCATTTGCTTCTTGTTTTTTATCCATTTACCACAATAATTTTGTCCTGCTTCAACATGACCTACTTGTCATTGCCCTGACTGTATTTTCCTCTCCCTGCAGACGGCCTGATGTCCATGGTCCTGAAGAGACTCTCCTCTCAGCTGATCCTGCTCCAGGCCTGGGTCTCTCACCTGTGGAAGCTCTTCTACGACGCCCGACAGCCACGGAGCCAAGTCAAAAACGAAGTGACCATCGAAAACCTGTCACGAGACGAGTTCAACCTGCAGAAGATGATGGTGATGGTGACCGCCTCTGGGAAGGTAAACGTTTTGTTCGTGAGTTGCGACGAGCAGGAAATGAATACCATGATTATTTTCTGAAGGGATTTTTCGCCTCTTTCACCTCGTTTTTTCTTACAGCTTTTTGGCATCGATAGCAAGACGGGCACTATTGTTTGGAAACACTATCTGGACAATGTCCCGTCAAATGCAGCGTTTAAGCTAATGGTTCAGAGAACGACTGCACACTTCCCTCATCCTCCACAGTGCACTCTGCTCATCAAGGACAAGGTAATGGTGTTTTCATGTGTGGGTATTACGCAAAATCGACTTTTTAGAGCTCTTTACCATGTTACAATGTTGTTCTTGTCATCTCATTTTGTCATTTTTATGTTGCTCTTGGCTATTGTGTGGCTTTATTTTGTTTTTTTTACATTTTTGCCACATTTTTTGTTGCACTTTGATTGCTGTTATGTCACTTTTTTGTTCACTTTGCTGCTTTTTCTTTGCCCTTTTGTTACTTTCTCTATTGTGGTTTTTGGTCAAATTTTGCCACTTTTTTGAGTTTTGGTCATTTTTTTTGTCGCTCTTTTGTCACTTGGGGTTTTCACGCTTTTGTGTTGGGTTTTAATCCCCATTTTGGTCTTGTTTTTTTGTCACTATTTTGACGCTTTTTCTCAAGAAGCTTTTAAATTTGATTAAAGCCAAACTGGAGAAAATGTGCTCGGTTCAGGTGGGGATTAAGAGGTATATTTTCGAGTGTATATAATATATCTATGAAATGAAGGTCCAGAGTTTGTTGAATATGGGGAGAACAAAACCCCCATGACTTGTATCTTTTCTCCCTTCAGGACACAGGCCTGGCCATGCTCCATGTTTTTAACCCCATCTATGGAAAGAAGAGCCACGTCACCCCCCCTCTGCTGCCCCAGCCCATTCTCCAGTCCATGCTGCTGCCGCTGATGGACCAGGACTACGCCAAAGTCCTGCTGCTTGTCGACAACCAGTACAAGGTTTGTGATTCTCCAACTTTGCCACTGAATATTCAAATCCTTAACCACAATTTGATTATCTATGCATTCATTTCTGCGCCTTTGATCTTCTTCCAGGTTTCTGCATTTCCTTCAACAAAAAACGTCCTTCAGCAACTCCAAGACGTGGCTTCCTCAGTCTTCTTCTTTCTTATCGATGCAGATCAGGGGAGGCTGAGCGGCTACAGGCTGCGAACGGTAAGTTGTCATTTTGTCGTGATGCAGAAACAGCTCAACAGTTTTCGCTCATGTGATTTCTGTGTGTATTGATATTTCAGTAAATGTTTTTAGAGTTCTAAAAGACAGAGATAACATGTGCAGAAGACCACTTAGGATAATATAGTACTTTATAATTACTACCTCATGCGAGGCCACAGAAGTCTGGAAGGGGAACGGCTTTGTTAATTATCTTGGACACATTTCTTTCTCTTTTAACATCATTATATTTCCAGGACTTGTCCACGGAGCTGATCTGGGAGGTGGTGATCCCTGCAGAAGTGCAGAAGATTGTCACTGTGAATGGGAAGAAGGCAAACGAACACGTCCACTCTCAGGGCAGAGTCATGGGAGACCGCAGCGTCCTCTATAAGGTACTGATGTCACTTTGACAAAATATTTTAATTTAGCTTTTAAGTCATGCTAATTTAGTCGACCAAATCTACAGCCAAGCCCTAAGCAAGAATGGTTTGATGGTGAGGCCCTTTCATGCTGTGTCACTGTTCTAGTCTATTATATACTTTTCATTTGTCTTTAGATTTAGTCTTATTTTAGTCAGCGAAAGCATTACTTTGACGAAAATAATATAATTCATGAATTCATGAAGCTGGCATTGTTCTATGCTTCATTTTGCTCTGCTTCCCTTTTCAGCACAGCAGCAAGGGCTTGTTTTTAGCGCCCTCTGCTGGTGTTTTGCGTCACTACGTTTAAGTCTTAGGGGTATTTTCTAAAGTACCAGGGCTTGTTTTACAAGCTTGACTGAAGCATAATAAGAGGACTTGAAAGATGTTTTATTCATACTAAGCCAAATACACAATTAGCCTTTTGGCATCCGGTATTCTACATTAGGCTTGGTCTTGCAAAGTATTGTTTCCCAACCAAGGGCATGGAGATCCCTGGGGGTTGAATTGAACTAGTAAATTTCCCACTGTGATGAAAGAGAACCAGTCACATCGCTCTGTGTTCGATAAAGTCGTTAAAATGTTTCCCGCTAAGAGATGGAGAAAGTCGCCCACTGCTTGTTTAATATATCTGCTCGTCTTGCTCAGTCTTGCCTTTGTCACACCCTCGTTTTCACACATCACACCCTCTCGCTGAATCAGCTCCTTTTCTTTGGAGGGTGGGTGTAAAAATGACTAAAATCTCCTGTGATCAAAAGAGCGGGTGAATAAACCCTGACACAAGTGCACTTTGGTTTCTCTTTGTACGTGACGATCCCACTTTCATAATTGTCCTTCTGAATCACTTCCTCTCAGCCACTGTAGAAATAATGCTGGGGTTAACCATGTCTCCATTCACCAGCTCCTCTTTGTGTAAATTGTGGCCTATTTTAAGCTCTATATAAGGCATGAATCATCATCATCGTCGTAACTTTCAAGGAGCGGGACATCGCCTGCTTGTTTCCAGACAGATGATGATGCTGCTGCTTTGCTTTACGTTTTGTATTGCGTCCTCATGCAGACTATGTTTTATTTGATAACCCACTAAAAATATGCAATTGTCATGCACATCACCCGCCATTTTTGTGTATGCCTCATAATAAACTACTGCACAAAATTTTATAACAATTAAATCGTGTTAGTGGTTCTCATTTTAAGCAAGTCTAATATGTGTGAGAAGACAGAAACAGTTTATGGAAACAGGTTTATGGAGAACTCAATTGGGATAGAAGGTCTTGTACATCAGTAGTTCCCAACCTTTTTTGTTTTGTGGACCCCAAGTACCAAGAGATGGTGTTGAATTACTTGAAAGTGATAGAAAAAACATTGTATTTTATTGATACAAAGTAGATTCAACCTAATAAAGCTAAAACACTCAAAATCATTCATATTACTGCAAATTATCATTAAGCGCTAAAGTCACAAAATAAGTGATTTTACCAACAGGTTTTCTTACACGGTTCAAGGTTCTTTATTTGTCATTCCAACATGCCACAAAAACATGACACAATGAAAATCGGTCCTCAAGGCCCAGTGCCGAATCAGAAAAGATGTTTTAATTAGGCACATACTGTATGTTTCCTTCAGAACTCTATCTGTGGTTTATCAGGAGCTCTACCCACACAACAAAATCCACTTGTAGGGTCAAAGTAAAGCTCAAGACTGTTTTTTTATTATATAAAAAATTGAAAAATGAAAAATTGGTGCCTATAGATTTTCCATTCAAAACCATTTTCAAGCAGTATTCATATAATTTTCACTTTCAATTTAATTCCATGTACCCCTGGTTGGGAAACATTGTTGTAAATAATAACCTCATGGAAAGGAGCTATTTTGTTGCTTGTAACGACTGCCACCAAACGAGTCCATGTAAATCAGGGGTGTCATCTCATTTTGGATCTTGGGCTGAAATTCAGCTCCAATGGCGGGTCATGGGCCGCATATAATGTAAAGAGAAAATACTATTGAAAAAGCAACATTTTTCAATAAATGATTAAGAATATTGAGCGGTGATTTTCAAATGGTGCTGATTTGGTCAAAAGCCCGACAGGACTGTAGCCTAATGAGCATTATCCATTTACGCCACACTCGGTGGTAGTAAGCTGCTGTTGTAGCCGCAGCTGCCCTGTGGCAAGCTGACCATTTAGCACGTGGCTTTAATGTGGTGTTTATATCCTGTTCTCTGATTATCTTTTCTGGAAGTGTGGAATTCTTTCTTTCTTTCCTTTTTTGGCTGGTTGTTTCTTTAAAAATTCATAACTCTGCACATGAATGGTATTTTTTTTTTATTGTCATACTCAAAAATGTATACTCTACAAGTGAGGGCCGGATGTGGTGTTTGAACACAGTATACATTGTAGCGTCACATGAAATGGGAGTGGAGGACTTCCTAGGGTCACTCGGGTTTTTGCTTTAAGGGGTTCTTGGTTCCAAAAAATGTCGGAACCCTTAACCCAAATAACTTTACAAGCTGTACAACCATTAAAACTGAGGCCCAATGTCAAAACCTTTTTTTCCCTCTTCTTTTTAACCTTTTAGTACCTGAATCCAAACCTGCTGGCCCTGGTGACGGAGAGCACAGACCAGCATCAGGAACGCAGTTTCGTGGGAATCATTCTCATCGACGGAGTCACCGGAAGAATCATCCACGAAGCTGTTCAGAGGAAAGCCCGAGGTCCAGTCCACATAGTGCACTCAGAGAACTGGGTGGTGGTGAGTAGGAGGCATCCACAGACTAAATAACTGGGATTACTAACCGCATTCCCGTAAACATCTAATGGGGAAGTGTAGAGGCTTAGTCTACAAAGTAACAAATGTGAATATATGGGTGGAAAACTTTAGGAGGTACGAGAAATGAGCTACTTTGTAATGATATTTGCAGGAAATGTACTATCTGTTTCTAACGTCATCATAAAAAAAGAACAATTGAGAGCTGACGCACACAAACGAAAACAAACAGTAAAACCAAAATAAAAGCGTTTTGTAACCAGCTTCGTCTTTCCCACAGTACGAATACTGGAGCACCAAGTCCCGCAGAGTGGAGTTCTCTGTGATCGAGCTGTACGAGGGCATGGAGCTCTACAACAGCACCGTGTTTAGCTCTCTGGACCGGCCGCACGCGCCTCAGGTCCTGCAGCAGTCCTACATCTTCCCCTCCGCCATCTCAGCCATGGACGCCACCCTGACGGAGAAGGGCATCACCAGCAGGCACCTCCTCAGTCAGTTCCATAAATCTGTCAATAATCTCAAAATGCAGCAAAAATGAATAGCTTGAACAAAATTTCCTTTATCTGTTTCTGATGAGGAGATGACCTAATAACGTGGTTAAAAGCTAAAAGCATTCTGACTCTTGGACAATAGTCTACAATAGCGCACTCATTTGTTGATTTTAAATAGCATTTTTTTCCTTAGAGTGACTCGGCTGAAATGCATCTTTTTCATTGTGGAGTTATGCGGCAAATGTCATTAGGTGCAGCAGCTCCGTCAGACTAACCTACTTTCTTAGAGAAGAACAGCCCGCTCTGTCTGTGCGAATGAGATTTGCCACACTGCAACGTGACTATACATGTGGGCTATCTTCACGCGTGAGAAAACGGCTTCTCTTTACATTTTAACCTGCGATGTGAAACCTTTCTAAATGACATCTGAAGGGCTCTTGCGAATTGCTTTTTGCAGCAGTGACAAACCTTTACAGTAAACCACACTTGTACTTTTAATAAACTCTGTAATAGAGGGAATAACTTCATGTTCGGTCAAGCTAACACTTATTGTCTTCCTCTGTCAGTCGGTTTGCCATCAGGAGGGATTCTATCTCTACCGAAGATGTTCCTGGACCCTCGCAGACCTGAGATCGTGTCAGAGCAAAGCCGGTAAGTGCTTTCTGCTTTTTTAGAGGATGTGTTTTTTACTTTCCATATATATATTTATTGTTTTTGCTCTCAGTGAGGAGAACCTGATCCCATACGCGCCGGAGCTGCCGATCCGAACGGAGTGGTTCATCAACTATAACCAGTCTGTGTCGAGAGTCCGTGGAATCTACACTGCCCCCTCTGGACTGGAGTCGACATGTCTGGTGCGTTCGCTTTAGTTTCCCTTCCTTTCAGTGTAAATATTTTTACTTGCGGTCGATCGTACACTCTAAATAGATGATTCAAGAAACAGGTAAAACATTAAAGCAGTACTAAGTAACTCTTGCCCCTTGAGGCCATAAGCGCAACTGCAGGTGTCATGGCAAGTTACGATTTTTTAACTTATTTATTGTCTTGGAGAGTAAATACTACGCTGACAGGAAAGGCGAAGGGAGAGAGGAATATTGTACATCCAATTATACAATGAAAATATATTTTTTCACTCAAACTTGGCTGTAAATACTGTTTAAAGTGACGTTAGCCTGCAGTTAGCTTTGCCCGTTAGCATGTTAGCTTCTTCTTGGTGATTCCATTAGTGTGTATTGGTTGCTCCGGTCCGGTGGCAGTCAAGTTGCAAACATGGTTTTCTGGCCAGAGACACCAGAGGGGAATTAAAGACCCTCCAATCATCCCATAAACACTTGTATTACCCCCACAGGGACTACGAAAAGGATTTATTAAGGTAAACACGTTACTTAGTACTGCTTTAAAGGGGGGGCATTATGCAAAATCGACTTTTTAGAGCTCTTTATCATGTGACAATGTTGTTCTCTCATCAAAAACATACCTGGAGCTGTGTTTTGACTCACTTGCGCGTCTTTGAGTGATCTTTTAATCTTCCCCAGTGGATGCTCTTAGCAGAGCACCACCTAGGCCCTACCTATTTAGGAAATGCTTCCATAACCTCTTGATCTCTTGCTAAGCTTAATCCTCCTCAGTAAAAATACTCGTCATAGCTTCACAATAGCCACACAAGCCGAGAAATAAAAAAACAATCTCTTTATTTAAGCCAGCAGCACAGCAAAGGTAGGTGGTGGGAGTGAAGCTACCTGGGCCTGGAGGCGTAACTGCACCGTTGACAAGCCTCTCCCGACAGCACGTTGTTCAAGCACCCATCCGCAAACTTGTTCCCCTGGCTGTGGCCATCTAGCTTTCAGCCCGCGATGAGCTTTTTTTGTTTTCTTCATTGCCGTAAGAGTAACCTCCACTTTTCGCCAGTCCCGCACAAGTTTCTCGCTCACTCCAAATTCTTCCTGCTGCTCGATTACCGTTTTTTTTTTAATCTTCAGTAATACAGGAGTAGCAGATACAAGCCTTGAGCGCCCTCTAGTGGCCATCAGTGTGAAAATAACAAACATTGTAGGATTATATTATAAAGGATTTTGATATATAAGTCGCACCTGAGTATAAGTCGCACCCCAAGCCAAACTATGAAAAAGTGCAACTTATAGTCCAGAAAATATGATGAAATATTTCAGCTGTTCTCGATCAACATCGCATTTTCTAACCACCAAAGTGTCAGTGATAAAAATGTGTGTCGAGGTTATTACCAAATACCTGCCTAAAAATATCTAAAAGCATAATACGCCCCTTTAATTTCTTTTTTTCAGGTTGTCGCGTACGGCCTGGACATTTACCAAACCCGTGTGTACCCGTCGAAGCAGTTTGACGTTTTGAAGGACGATTACGACTACATGCTCATCTCCAGCGTCTTACTGGCTCTGTTTTTCGCCACAATGATCAGCAAACGTTTAGCCGAGGTCAAACTACTCAACCGGGCGTGGCGATAAAGTCCAAAACACAATAAAAACCCATCCGACTGCTCTACGCTGCACTGAGGACCCCCAGCTCTGAAGACACGAGGCGGCTGAGGAAGTGCCTGTAGAAAAACCCAGGTCTTAAGTTTGAACTGTAGGAACCGCACTGAACGGGTGAACCAAGGGATTAGAATGAGTTTTTGTGTGTTTAACTTATTTTGTGAGATCATTATAATCGTGCCATTAAATTTAACTGATAAAAGGTAGGTTTATTAAAATTTTACTTGCAAGAAATGAATAGGATAATTTTATATATAGCGTTTTTGCCTGAATAGAGAATCAACTGAAAGTGTGAAATGTAGTAATGCTTGTGATTCACTATAGCAGTAACACTGACTACTGTCTCCGTGCGGTACCCACTGCTATTGTTGGAGTTTACGGCAACTGAACTGTGAATGATGTCGGCCTGCTGCTGCTGTGAACGGATGTGCATTTGACAGGTTTCACAAAAGTAGTGTTAAGATTTTTGCTAAAAATGTTGACAGCTTTTCCAGGTTTAAACATCTGTTATCCTCGTCAGAAATGGAAGACGAGCATAAGAAGAGGAAAACGCTTCATAACTGTCACCTGTACATAAGGGCCATGAGCCAGTCCCAGTTCTGTCCTTTAAATACGGAGCTCTTCCTCTTCCTATGTCAAATACCATAATGTAAACTTTTTTTTGTCAAAGTCTCTTCTCGTATTCCCACTTTGTTGGTGTACAGACCAAGTAATAATTTGAAAAACACGAAAACCTGTCGTATGCTTCATATGTTTTTATAAAATACGTGTTTCTTTTCCCTTTGAACACTTTCAAAATGTCATGTTTTATGAACAGGCTTCATTTTGCAGCTCATACAATGTTTGTCTTACTCATTGTCAACCACAGTGGTCAATTAAAAGTTCTCTACAAAACTTTCTACACATTAAGTGGCAGTACTTTTAACTTCAGCAATACACGATTCAGGATTCAAAGACTAACTTTTGTCTTGGTGTTGCATTATTATTACAGGTAGTGCAATAGATTAGGGTCTATTAAAGAGCCCAGTTTAACATTGAGGTGCAGGGCTGGTAAGAATTACATGGCGTAACTATGGCAACTGTAACAATGCGGATTTCCAGTCTTAGTTTATTGCTAATTTCTTTAATTCCTGGGCCAGTTCACATGGCACAAAAACTGTCACAAAGTTCATCTCTTCATATGAACTGTGGTCTAATTATTCTCATAAAGGCATCCAAAAGTGGTGACAAAATTCCAAAACGTGTGTGACGTTGGCCAGTAAAATAACTTTCAGCCACAAGAATAATATGGCAGGTTTGTGAATCCAATCAGTGAAATAATGATCAGGGAAAACAGATATTTTATTTTTGGACATTTCTTTCAAAATCTGTTTCTCTCCCATTGGATTGTATTGGATTGGCACTTTCTCCAACTGAAATCGAATTCTAAAACATGAACACGACCTATTGATGCTTCAGTTCACTCATGTTTGAAAACTTGTGTGTAAAATGTGGCTACATCATAACATGAACAAATGTAAATTGCTAAAATAAGTGCAATCAAGACAGATTCAATAAGTGAATAAGTTACTTTATTTCTATAAATAGATTAAACATCAATGTTACATAAACGGCTCTTCTCAGAAACCTTTGACTAACAATATTGTACAGAGAAGGTTGTAAACACTCAATGTAACAAATCTACACCATTATGGACGGATAAATTAGGTCAGTTCTTTCATCTTTGATTCATGTCCTCAAAAGTTAAATCTTTCCACAGGTATGCGAGAGCATTTCAATGACATGTATAAAATGCTTCAAACTAGTACAT
Organism: Gobius niger; assembly: GCF_951799975.1. Lineage (NCBI taxonomy): Eukaryota > Metazoa > Chordata > Actinopteri > Gobiiformes > Gobiidae > Gobius > Gobius niger. Next base: position 24,506,153 of record NC_136857.1, read on the forward strand.
TTTTAATAAGTGAGACAACGATAACTACATTAACTACTGGTGAAGGTGATAAAGTAAAAAATACTGCAATAAGTGACTATTCCATTTAAACAATCTTAAAATACATTTACTAATTACATTTATAAATATGTTTAATTACAGTAAGATTTAAGCAGCAATGTCAAAATACAACACGCAATACGTTTGGTACAAGCCCAGCTCGTACATAATTAAGTCACGAGGAACAGTTCAGTCATGATTAAATTGTAACTACATTGCCGGCCACATTAGAAGGCACACCTATGGTAACCTTTCTGAATAGCAGCAAAGCTAATCAGGTCGGTACGAAAATGCAGCAAATGAGTGATTTTAGCCTAATCAACGGTTGACTTTGTATGTCCCGTAAACTTCATTCTAGGTGGAATTTGGAGAAGCAAATTTTTCTAAGATTTCTAAATAAGTTGCTGCAATGTAAATGCATTTCTGCAGTATCAGGACATGCTGTGCCTAATAAAGTGGCCTCCGAGTGTAGTTCAGCCGATCCGCCGTAGCTTTAGGAGGTACATTTTTCAAACATTGGTAAAAAAAAAAAATACTGGAATGTTCAGTTTCCATGTTGACATCAAAATACTGGTAGGTAGCTCAGGATTGTATGTAGTTACAAAATTTAGGTCAAGAGGACTTAAAGTTTGATATTGTATGAACATTTCAAAGGCTTAAAAACCTAATCTTTTGTAACTATAGACTGTAAAAGAAGGGGTGGAGATGTAGTTGAGTCACAATTTTTCAAAAACCTAAAGTCGTCATTGTTCCAGTCCGAGTCACATAGGACTGGTTCAAGTCTGAGTCTAAATGTTCAAGCCCAAGAACATGTTCTAAATGTGTAAAAGTCATGCCACTATCACCTAAAACCGAGTCGAAGTCACTGGAGAGTTTATTTTTCAAGCAGTGAGCAGTGGAATGAGTGGAATTCAGCATTTAAGTATCCTTGAACCTAAACGTATCCTTTAAAGCGTGTTTATAAAAGGCACATGTGTCTCAGTCCTTTAGAGCAGTGGTTCTCAACTGGTGTGGCTTAATTGGGACCCACCATTACCCCAGAATGACGAGCCATGACCCAATAAGAAGTTGATTTGCTATGTACAACGCAAAATACTGCAGTGTCCCCACAAATCATGAGTGAATAACTATCATATAAGCCTTTAAAGCTGAAATTATGATTGAACTCGATAACAGTCACTTTATTGAACTCCGGTGGGGTTTCTCCACGTCCTTTACCTAAATTTTGAAAAATGTTTTCTGGGAAAGTCTCGTGACCCATTGACAATGATTCCGTGTTTGAGAAGCAATGCTTTAGACTGAACCTCAAGTTGAGTCATTGGTCACTGCCCCGAGTGGAGTCCCAAGTCCTCAGTCTGATGTGAGGGTCGAGTCAAGAGTCCTGGGAATGACTTGGAAAACAAGTCACAAGTTTGAGTCTGCTCCATCTCTGGTTACCCATAGCATTCTTTACAGTCTACAGTAAGATAGGAACCTGCACATTGGCCCAATAAAGACCTAACCTAGATGCAGGCGTCACCTCTCTTAAGAAGAGCTTGCTGCACTCAGTTAAGCTTTATAGTTAAGTGATTTATTGTTTAGATTGAGAGTGAAATGAATAAGTCTGAAGTGTAAGGCTTGTAGCTCTAATAACAGACATGTCCTCTAAAACAAATGATGTTGTGACCCTGTACTATCCTGGATAACCCATAAGGCGAATAGCAGATAATTTATGTTGTCCTCTCGGTTGTTTACATGCCAAGTTCCAGCCTCTTATCTATGTTAAACTAAGATACAATGAATTCCTTTGCATGAAAAATATTCCACCAATTATACATAACATTCTGACTACTGGTTGGAAAGCAGCATCCGTAGATTGTGGTTGTGATACATCTACAGTGGTCCCAAATAGAACTGTTGCAATTGGCGGTCCCGGTTAAGGCTACATTTCGGACATGTAGTCACAATGTTACACCCGATTGGTCCATTTCTATACCTCAATGTTGCAGACCATCCCTCCTAAATACTTGTCTTGCAGTGACAACGGACCTCATTCATACCTCCTTCATAACATCCCTTTATTGTCCATTTCAGTTCATTTATCGCTTTTTCCAGAAGCCTCCGTTTGACTTCCTGGTCGGTTCGCTCTGCAGCCGGTCCCTCCTGTTCGCGCTCGCGGGTCGACCCGGAGGTAGTAGGATGTAGTGCGTGGCGCTGGCCTGCCTTCCGTCTTTCAGAATGGGCACTATGCACGGCGAGGACTGGGCCGTGCTCACCGCCCTTTCGCTGTGATGTCTCTGTAGGGCCTTGCTGACGTAATTGGGATTAGCGGCGAAGCTTTGAGTGGGCGGCATCACTCCGTTGATGTAGATGGGCAGGCTTTTCGGACTCGGCGTCCTGGGAGGGCAGGGTGGGACTAAAGGAACTCTCGGTGGTATTCTCGGGGGTTTGTCATCGTGTGAAAGAGTCAGGTTTTTAGGTTTTATCGGTATGCGGGGTGGGACTTCAGGTTTGTCAGCTGGAACAGGAGGAACAGCACAAGAGTAACGCATTTTAGGGGTTAAACATGGGTCCGGTTTTGTCCAAAACACGTCTCCGCTGTCCCAGTTGCTAGCCCCAAAATGGCTGCCTCTAGCTGCCCCTCTGTCGTCGCACCCAGGCCACGAAAACGCCATATTCCCAGCGTCTCTATCAAGCGAAGAAGCGTCCTGATACGCATGGTTCACTTTCCCGTTCTGTTTACTGCTCCCCTTGCACGGGACTTTGGGGAAGGGTTTAGGAAGCAGGCAGCGTCGGTCACTAGTGAAGAACTCCACCTCCTGGTCCGCAGCTTCGTCCGACATGAGCTCCTCGGGGTCCGGAAGAGGAGGTAAAGGTTTGGCCTCCCGTTGGCCCAGGGCGTTGCAGCCTCGCTGGGCTGAAGGCACAACCTGGTCCCCTTCTTGAAGAGGCCGCCGCAGGGATTCAGAGCTGAGGTAAGAGTCGGAGAAGTAAGGCGTCTGGGACAAAGAGGCTGCGGAGGGAGGAAAAAGAAATTGTTGAGCTAAATATGAAGGATTTATCACATATGTGTGCAACAAGATGTACAACAAGCAAACATGTTTAAATCAAATGTTAATTTTAGTAAAAATATTTGTAATGTTGATTTATTCAAAATTATAAAAACAAAACAAAAACTGAGCCTCATGTTAAACTGTAAATTATGACTGGACTAAAGGATTGGGGTCTGGCTCCGGGCATTCCTTGCTCTCATGGACTGTTCCTTTTTTGATCCCCATTATTGAACACAGGCTTGGCATTCTGACCTCCATGTGTTTGTCATAACATGCGCAACATTTTTTTTCTTTTACTCTTTTTAATTTATTCTACATATAGTTTACTAGCATGAGCGAGCTTCAGTTAGCACAGGCTGAGCACTAGTTCATTCTTAATTAAAGTGATGGTCTGTAAGTTTAAGTGAGGAGAGATAGAGTGAAATTTGAAATAAACAAATATATTCCTCCGCTCTTTAACCACAAAGCCCTTCTTAGTTTGCAAAATGAGGAATATATTTATATTTATAAATTGTTTATTAATGGAAAGCCCCTTGAGATGCATACATTTGTAAAACAGACTTGTACTCTATCAAGTCTATCAAGTCAAAATAGTGCAAGTTCAGGTTTCAATTAGTTCAAACTAAGTGACTGAATTCTGGAGGTTCTGAGCTGTCAAGTGAGGTATGCCATGTTCACAAATACACTTGTGCCCACAGTATGCAGCTCATGGGAAGGTTGAACCTTGTTTTAAACACATGCTCCATAGCCTACCTCTAAATTTCATTCTTATTGCTTTATATTTTATAACTGGAGAAAATTGTGCCAAAAGTCTTGTATCTATGGTTTTGTTTTTTGTGGCTTCAAATGTGAGAAAATGTTACATTGTTTTGATCTCTGCTGTCTATAAGGGAACCATGGTTTGAACAACATTTGCCGAGGGGATTCTGCCATTACTGAACTGTATGCTTTATGTCAATAAATATCAAATATAAATCTTTACATTTTGTGCCTGTGAGTGGGAACTAAAAAAATAAGCTCCCTCATATGACTAGAAGGAGGGCACATACCAGCATTAGTGGGCGGCTCTCTACAGACATGTTTTTGTTTCTGACGGAAGAACGACTAAAAACACATTGAAAACTGAGGCTTAACCTATCGCCCCCTTCGTCAAACATCAGCCACAACACCCAGATTAAAGCTTTATCCACAACAGAGCCTTCCCACAACATCCGACCAGCTGGGACAGATAAACTTGTACTTTCCAGCAGATTAGGTTTATTTTCTACCAACTGCTATCAATTGAAGTCTGAACAATGGGCTGCATGAGCTAATCGACTAAAATACTAAAATAATTGTCAACTTAGTAATTCATGAATGGTACAGAAAATACAAAGACTCGCGGTGAGAAAAAAGGTTTCTTCACTCAGAAAGATCAGGGATCACATCAAAATTACACTCGAAATATGAAAATGTAGTGTTTGATGTAAAACTCATATGTCTGTTAGTATCTTCAATCATAATGTCCACAAGCAACATGAGTTACGTGGCTCAAATTTTGTAATAAAAAACAAAACAAAAAACAAAAAAAATGGATCGATTACTCTAGTACAATTGTTGAAATTAAAAAGCATTTTTGTGATCTTGGTGGGGACAAAAGTTTATTTCATTACAGTTGTAGTGTTTCTAGGGTTAATTTTTCACTGTTGTTATTCCCCCATTGAGCAATGGTCGTGACAGTCATGGCAGCGGGCTTACATTGCTGTATTAGCATCACAGTCACAGTGGTTCGGCGTGAATTCAGAAAAGCCAATGCAATGGGAAAACCAATGGGGACTTTATACATTGTAAAGCCTGGTTTTGCAGAATGTTAGACTTTCTATAGCTAGATATTCCTCCTGTGATAACTCTGGGGTGGGTACAGTTGAAGAAACCATGGAGTTTTTCACTGCATGTATTTTTAAAGTTTAAGCCCTAGGTTTTGATTGACAGATTCTCGAGAACTGAGGAGACTTGCTGCTGCTCAGCCCTTCTCACGGGGGCGGAGTCTCCCACTTTATTGTCCTTTTTTGGAACATGACTGAGCTGCCATGGATTCTCTCTCAACTAGTGTACTTAACGTAAATGGGAGGAGAGAGAAATGACAACTGAATATAATCTCTATGCTATTGGCACATAAAAACATAGGTGCAAGGTAGATAACTTTCCCACATACACACCAGCAGTACATACTACTCTGAGTGAGGATCAAACTATCTAAATAAACGCAATTTTAGAGCAAGCAGACCATGGCATGACATTATGCCAAAGCATAGTAAGGAGCCTGTGATAGATAAAGCTATAGCTTGTCAACAAGGACTACCCTACTTGCATTCAGTTCCCTATTTATTCACAATTTGCAAAGTTCGCAGGACAAATCAAAGGCTTAAACATCCAACTGCATGTACATAATGAGACTCACCGAATTCCTTGTGGATGCCCCTGAGGCTGTGGTCCATGTCCAGTCCGAAGCAAACTCTGGGGAAACAGGCTCAAATCAGTATAGAGCCGTGCACCTCGGAGTCAATCATTTCTAACAAGGGGCTCAGTGGTCACCCATTACATGTTCAAAAACACACACGACATATGCCCAACACACTCCAGACATGTCTTGTGATGTCCTTTTATGCAACTATTATTCGCTCACAAGATGCGACCATGTCCGGAATAACAACGTTTGAAAAAAACATGAGGATGCTTTAGATCAGAAAAAATGTTGACTACTATTTTAACCCTTATTTAATGATAAAAAATATTAATGCACAACAATCACATTACTCTCACCTGCTTAGATCATGTGGTCCCCAGAAGTTATTCTCATTCCCAGCCATTTTTTAAGCCCAAAAAGATATTGCAATGTTTTCTAAAAAGCATCAAAATTTGTCTGGTATCGGTACAGGACTCGCTCCATCACTGCCTCAGGCCACACACCGACCATCTGTGTAGGAAAGAAAGAAAAGGCGAGTTACATTCAAAGGCTTAACATGTTGACAACTTACAGACTGTAAAATAAACAAATTCCCCGACACATGTGGTTTCAATCGGAGCTTATGGGAGGCTTGGAGGGAAGAGGGAGATGTGTAAACAGCCCACATCTGGGACTGAATGTACTGCACAGCTGCACGGGGCAAAGGCCGCGTCGTGAAGTACAACAAACACATACAGAACGCATCAGGAAACAAGGTGCAGACAAATGTGTGGAGGTAATAGGTTTCTCAAACACTCAAATCTGGCTATTTATTGATCACGGAGACAAATAAAACTAGGACACTTTTTAGTGCTGCACGAACAAGTATCGCTATATTAGGAGATGCAATATATATATAATATAACATGTTGTAACTTTAAATGGGCAAAAGATACAGTTTTAGGCACGATTTTCCTAATTCACTTCCATTTTAGTCATGTTTTGGTCCCGACTTGATAAATTGTAAATTTTGCCTCATCTTGTCCAGTTCTACTTTATAATAGGCTTGCAAAATTAATCCACTGGGCTCAAATTTGCAATTGGTAAAGTTGCATTTAACACACAAAAGCCCCTTCCTGTGATCTAGGGCTGTGCTCAATAACAATATATCGTATCGGCAATATATATCGGTAACATGTATCGTATCGAGGCGCTTTTAGAACGTATCATAACAACGACTCCAATAAGACTTAAATTGCACATTGACTACACTGAATACACTGTATCTTGTATTATGGAATTGTGAAGTTGTGGGCAATACCCAGCCCTACTGGGGTCTGTACAAAAATACAAAATGTACAATTACACACAGATAAACACAGACCTAGGATTTATAAATGCATAACTGACAGCAGGTGCCAACATTATTAACATGTAATGTGCAAGTAGTATAAAAATATGGTTGCTGATGTCAGGCACAGATAATAAATGTCTTTTTGAAGTCTCTTGCTAAGGCATTAGGTGATTCTTAAATTGGTTGCTTTGGTTTATATTTCAACAGCACTGTGAACCGTTCAACTAGTTGGGAAAATATATCAAATTAAATTTGGGGTCAACAGACAAAAGTTTTTCTTTCAAAACAGTCACAGTCAGTGGCCACATAAACTGAAAGAATGACTGCACAAGCTCCCACTGTAGGCTATAGGTCGAGGAAGTGCTTTGCTAGAGGACAAAAAAGCAGAAATGCAACTGGGGGCGAAGGGTTTGAACTACGGATGTGACTCACAGGTTGATTTTTAGTTATTCAGGATTTAGATGGCAATGCTTTTCTCACAATGATCAATCAAAACACACAAAAAGATCTCTGTGCTTTGTCTACTCAGCTCCTCTGTGTGTTTGCCAAGCTCGCGGTTTAAACCCTGCTCTAGCACTTTTCAGCAACGTCCCGGCTCAACTCTGAGGGGATGTGGGATGGGTAGAGAGGGGCGTAGTGTCCTCCTCTGTCCCGCTGTCCTGACCGTAACCACATGAACAGCTTGTAACCGCGGTGACAACAGGGAGGATTGTGCGGCGTTCCTCTGAAGCCCGGAGACCGCCACCCCGCCGCCTCCTCCTCCAGCTCAGGCCAAGACCAACGGCAACTGCGCGTCAAAGGCAGTCCTGTCCTCTCAGGGTCAACATGACGGAGGGACATCGGACGTTTCAAGGAGATTACGTTGAAATTGAGCCGAATGAATTAGGAAAACGATGAGCATATTATGAATCATCTACATGGCAATCACCTGTGCTGTCCGGTCTAAAGCCAACGGAAGTAAAACTGCAATACTTCACAGAAAATAAATATTTTTTTAAAAAACGCAATTATTATTTTTTGCAATAATCGAGCAGAGCTACCTTGTAAAGAGTTGAAAAAGCTCCTTCCATGTAGCAGGGCTTCACAAAATATCGCAAAAAATATCATATCGCGATACTAGGTGATACAACATCCGTATCGCAAGGAGCAACAATATATCGCAACATCACTAAAGTCTTCATCTGACTGAGGTCGACAGATTTTTTTGACACAATTTGCTGAAAAGCTAGTTACTTTTTTGCGTTTAATTAGAATGGAACATATCAAATTGAAATGGTTCAGTGAAATATCGCAACAATATCGTTATTGCGATAATGCACAGCCGTATCGCATATCGCAGGTTACTTCATTATCGTTCAGCCATACTTTCGAGGCATTCTTTACTTTTGCTTACTTTTTTATCTTAAAGGAATAGGCCACCGTTTTTACATACTGAGATATGTTCTTATACCTTAGCTTTGACGAGTTCTTTAAGACCTGTCAGATCTTCACCCGTGCCTTCAGTCACGTGAACACAGCGCAGACAGCGTTAGCATTTAGCCTATAATGTAAGGCGTAGTAATACCAGGAGTAGTTTGGCATCCGCACAGTAAAGTGAAGATTACTGCGCAGTAAACTGAAGATTACTGCGCGGATTTCGAACTACTCCTGGTATTATTACGCCTTACAATATAGTTCCCCCTTTTATCCGCTTAGAAAATCCACATTGTTTAATTTTGTGTAATTATACTTTGTAGTGGAACACTTCACGTAACCATATTTAAATAGGGAAAACGTGGAAGAGCTTGGTAGCTTCTATCTTGACCTGTTTTGGAGCTATAGAGGAGAGAGGGAGAGGCTAAATGCTAACGCCGTCTGCGCTGTGTTTACGTGACTGAAGGCACGGGTGAAGATCAGACAGGTCCTAAAGAACTCGTCAAAGCTAAGGTAAGAACATATCTCAGTATGTAAAAACGGTGGCCTATTCCTTTAACGCCAGTGTATTTCAGCCCTGAGGTGAGTCTTTATTGGGGCACTTTCCACAGGAGGTGCCTAATGATTTGAATGAACAGTGTGTCAAGTTGAAACGTGTTGTGTTGGTCATGCCTGGATGATGGAGCTTTCTAACTGCCGAAATACAAAACATGGGCAATCATTATCAGGTTGTGTAAATGTGTAAAATAGCAAACTAACTTTAAAGTTGTGTCGCCACAATCCCTTATACCTATAAACTCCCCCATTGTAAAACTGCTGAATAAACCATGAAAAACCCTGTTACATAATGCAACAGCATACTGTGGGTCGACGTCAATCCGAAACATCCATAACTCAGCATCAAATCCACTACAAAGGGCTTCCACTTGAATATTTACGCCTCTAAAACAACCCAACATGGCGTCACATCCGTCAGTGGGGCTCGGAGATGGAAGAGGCTGAACAATTACGAATTCTACCCACAATTATTGCCATGAATGAGGCCACTCTGGGCTCTGAATGGGCGCTTTGTGCGGGTCTGCTGCAGCCTGAACTATCCCAGGAGGTTCGGACACAGGGACACTCCATGGTGACAAGAAACCCGTCCGCAAGCATGGAGTTTGGAGCGAAACGCGAGAGAAAATAGTTTGTTTATGTGGAGCAGAAGGCATTCGGTGTGTTGTTAGCCTTTAGTGATGTGTAAAGAGTTCTGTTGATGGGAAAAGGGAGACTTGGTCGTTTTTTTGCAAAGGGCTGACTAATGGTCCTGGCATGAATTGCAAAGGGACTAGTGCAAAATAAACAGCGACTAATTTGTCACTATTGGATACGCTGCCTTTGTAAGAAATCTCCCATTTATCAAAAATAATGCAGTGCAGCACCGAGAGACCCTTCCCAAAGTAGAGAGATTATCTTGGTCAAGAGTGCCTCGCTGGAAGGTTAGCCAACTGTGCGTGTGCCTAGTTTGAACTCCGATGAAACCTGCCCTGACACAGAGAGAATATGTAAACAGACAGACATCGGATACGGCCAATGCAAAGTCAATCAGACGTGCTTCCCATTTACAATGAGGCTCTGCCTGAGGGCAAAAGCAAATCTGTCTGTGGAGATAGTGAATGGGATTTTCACTTATGCTCCAGGACTGTTGAGCTCCATAACAAAACTATTTTTGCAATGCTTTGAGTAAAAAGAAAAAAAGATGAAAATGGAGTTCAGTAGTAACAACTGTTGAGCCATTTGTACTTTGTTTAGTGGTTTAGTTGTTAAGGTTAATGTCAAGTTTAGATTTAGCCAAATTACTTTTTTGCTACAGTTAATGATTGACATATTTTTAGTCATTTTGCATCTGTCCTTGACCGCGTTTATCATTTTTGCCTATTCAGTGCAGTTATTTTTAGCAGCGGAAGGAGAGACCGCGGTAAAGCGTCGCCTGTATGCTTGTGAATAAACCACCTCAGATGTATTTCTGGAATAGACATTAGTTTGTTTTTTAAGTGTTGCAGAAGTTTCGCTTCTCATTCAAGAAGCTCCGTTAGTGACTAAAGATTTGTATTTACCCAACACTTTAAACAACCAAGTACATATGTCAACTTCAGACCTTTTGAATACAAAGGAATAAACTCCTGTATGGCAGAGCTAAACATGAACAGCGGCGCATATTACAATTAACTGTATTTTAGTTGGGATTCAGTCATGACATAACGTAATGTTTATTACAACAACAAAAAAAGAGATAAAACGCAATTTTTGATGATGTAGTTAAAAAGCAGTTTCCACTTGTATAAACAGGCTTCTTAACTTTACTAAACCCATCGTAGTGGTACGGAAAGACTGGAGCATGCATTCTATCTTTTCTTTGCATAGGCCTACTAGTTTTTGTTTTCTATCCAAAAGAGATTGATAGACTGTTTTCTTGTCACAATACGTGCAATCTTCTCAAATGAGTATCCACTTTAGATAGCTCTTTAGTATCATCTCGTATCAGCGTATCAACTTTGACAACCCTCATCTAGTAAAGATACAACATTCTGCAGATACAGTTGCTGTTTCGTCACAGTGGAGGTGGAGTGGAGAACTTGGCAAAAGCTTTTGTTTCTCTTTTTCACATTAACCAAGTAAAATGACGTGAATATTAATGCACTTATCTAAAAAAAATGCCATGTTTTACCACAGTTTTGCTCCACTTTTCAGCCACATACGTTTGGCAGACGAGTTCCTAAAAGGAGCATGTTTCAGCCAAATCGTCAGACTTCCTGAAGAGATTGCATTGTTGTCATGATTTCGATTTCAACCGCAAAAAAAATCTCATCGGACAATAGAAGGCGTCTGCTCCTCATAAACAATGACGAGCACATTCTGCAGCTGAGATAATATTGTCCACCAATAATACGGACACAGAACTTTACCGCTTCACTCAAACTCTCCTTGAGGTCTCCAAGTTCATGCTTCTTCCTTTTCTTTTCTTTTCTTTTCTTTTCTATTCTTTTCTTTTCTCTTTGCTTTATTTTTTGTTGGACAAGGCTTTATGAGAGATATTAGGATTTGCAAAGGAAACAGAGAATGTAAACACAAGATAATAATGTCACACCGGAAATTATATGAGACAGCAGCAAGTCAGGAGAGTTCAAGAATAAAGTGTGGTGTCTACAGGAGCAAAAGAAGGCGCAGTGCGGTTTAGTTCTGGGTTTGTTCCTGGTTTAGACAGTCCTGAAGTCTGCTTTTTGTCACAACCGGATTTATTTAGGTTAGCCCAGCTCTATTTTCGGAGTAAATATTGTATCCTTTGGTTATACTTTATGGTTTAGCTATACCCAATACACACCAAGTCCTCACTTAGTCCCACTTTAGCCCTGGTTTGAATCTTCTTAGAAACTGTCAAGAGTGTAATATATTGTTTTGTGACTGGCTTAGTCCAAGACCAAAAATGTGACATTGTTTAAGTGCATCTTATGTAGCCTACCATATTTTTATCCCAGTGTAGACTTTCTCATGACTTTCTTTAGTCCTTTAGGTCATTCATTAGTTCTGTGACAAGATGGAACATTGTATTTCTGGTCACTTCTGGGCATTTAAAGGTGCCAGTAAATCAGTAAGCTTATTTGCTTTCAACTGTGGGAAAAGATGGTCAGCGTGCATCTCTTATAAGGAAAATATTCACCAAGATGGTATAAAAGGGGTCTTCGCTGTAAAAAGAAAACATGGTGGTGTCTATATTTTGTATTCATACAGAAACTGCTCAATAAATTAAACAGGAATAGGAGGCTGATGCATTTTTTACTTTTTATAACAGAAATTTAGTACAGTATTTCTGATGAAGTCCCTCTTTCCCTTAATGTAGATGTTAGAATGGATTTAGTTAGTTAATGTTAGTACAATGTTAATACAGCTGGGGGCCTCTGTATTTACATTTGCTGCTTTTTAGGGAGAGAGAACTGCGCCAACTTGTGGCGTTCAAGTCAACCTCCCTTTTACTCATAGATTTTCATTGGAGAGATTTGAAGAAACTTTAGCAAGACTAGAACTTTAGCCAGACTCAAACAATTAAGGCACCAAATACGCAAAGAACGCGCATTACGCACAGCCTTGTAGACAACATGACTGTAAATACACAGAACTAGATTTGCCTTAATTGTGCAAAACGCTGTAAAAAGTGTACAAGAAAATGCACTGAGTCGATGTTTCAACTCAACTTTTTTTTACATCATTACTAAGATTTTAACATGTCTTACCGCGTATAACGTGCCTGGATAGTCCCATTGTGGTACCAAGAGCGGTTTATCCAATCCTTTTACGCAAAATGCCAAGTTTTTCTTCGTTTTTACGCAGCGAGTTCCCCCAGCGAACCTCGGACCATGTGCACATCCCAGTTCTGACAACACTCCGGGGCGGACACAGGCGTTTTGTCACGGTGACGCGCGCTTCCTCCTCGCCTTTTATAAACTTTTCAGCTCTTTCCACGGCTTAGACCCCGCCCCGTCGGTCCTTAAAGGGAAAAATACCTCTAGAACCCACCAGCAGCCAAACTCTGAGGAAATCTACTACAGTGTTTGGATCAGAACAGAAGAATGTTGGAGAAGAATGCTGCGTGAGCTGAATATGATTAAGTGGATGCAGCTGAGTTTTACGCGTTTCAGTGGAAGAAGACTTTACCAAAAGTGTGGACGTGTGTGGAGGTGGAGGTTGTAGACTACACAAATTAAGCCGTTTTGTGCATTCCTGGATGACAATTTACGTGCAAAAATTCCCTCCACAAAAGTCAGCCAGCGCCACTGGAACATAATAAATATTTACAAATATGGAACTGAAGTGGTGTTGTGTCTGGAAATGTGAGTGCATTGGAGACAGCGGGTGTGTGCTTGTTACTTGGTAATACAAACATTTTGGATCGGATGTTTTGGCCATTTTTCTTCTTTTTCTTTTTTTCATCTGGGGAGGCTTTGGTTTGGTCAATTTGGTTGTTTGGCATAAGGCACACGTTTCGTCTTTGTAACGCAGTAGCCACAGCTGTCCTGGGGTAGACTCTCGAACTTTCGAGGTTTTATCTTGGATAAAGGCTTCAACCAACTGAGCTGCTGTTGCCCCTCTACCTATGGGCCTTAACTGAGGGGTCTTGGTGTGTTCTTGGGTATTGACACTTGGAAACATCTCTATTGGCGTAAGAGACCACAGGCGTAGAATGGTAGCCAAGTATAAAACCAGTCAGTGGTAAACTGATTGAAGCCTAGGCGTAAATTCAGCCTGGAAGACTAATTCCATGCATCACGACCTACCTCCAAACTAATGATCGCGTCTGGAAGGGTGACACCTCCACCTCGGCCACATCTTCGTCGCAGCCAATCATCGCCTGCGGTCCCGCGTTTAAGCTCAGGCGTCCGCTTCCCTGCTGTGCTGCGACACACCTCCACCCCTTCACCGCTTCTTCTGTCCGTGGCTTCACCCTGCTACATACTTCATTGATCTCCAATACTACCAACAGTGTCCAGGCTCCAGGGGAAGACATCCCTAACCTACTTATCCATACTAACCAAGATCTGTATATTGATATCTACTGCTGGGGTCTGATCGCCAAAATATCACTGCTTTTGTCTCAGAGTCTATCCAGGTTGAAATTTGAGCAGAAAAGCACTGAGCCCATTTGGATCAGGATTTTCACAGTAGGCTATAATGTAAGATGGATAGCTGATAAAAAAAAATGCTATTACGATATTCTACTGTAGCTATAATATGAAATTATTGTAACCATTTTTGCTCTGTATGGAATTCCCTCTGACGTCCCACTGCAGTTGCAGGTCCTGCCCCAGTCCAGTCCCAGTACATTGCGGTCCTCTGGGAACTTACCCGTCATGCACTGCAGTAAACAGACTGCCCCAGCGGAGATGCGTGGGCGGACGACGCCGGAGCCTGTTTTTGAAGCCTTATGTTCTGGGTGAGAGTTCAGTGTTTGTGTTCAACTAGGAATCTAACAAAAAAAGACAGACTAAATACACAGGAATACTAATCTGCTGCATGTAACTAAGTAAGGATGCAATCATGCCATAATGTGTACAACATAGACTATTTAAGCTATTAATCAATTCACCTTTGTATTGGGCTTTACAAAGGCACCTGCTGAAGTGCTTCCCAGAAATGCAGTACTAAAAACACATTTCAAATACAAAATTAATAATAATAATAACTGTGATTTATAGTGCCAGAAGCAATTTTAAACAGGTCATTTTATAAATTAGTTTTAAATAAAGGCAAGTCACAGAGTCAGTGATGGTGTGTTGAATGGTCCACTGTAATAGTGTAGGCTAATTATTTCACTTTTCAATACACGATTGGCCAACTTTAAATGAAACCATGTTTACAATTATGATATAATTATATAGGCTACAGTTTTTGGGTGCTCGGGCCAGTGAAAACATAAGTTACAGGACAAAAACTGTAATATTTTAAACCTACGATACCACACAATTGGCCTAATACCAAAACCGTCCTCAAAAATCCCTTTTAACAGGTGTTGCAAGAATCTCTCATAATTGCTACTTACTGTATATTTTCCACAGGCCCTATGCAGTATGATTACTATTTAGTATTTACAACTGAATAATAACTACCAATGTCATATATTCTTCCACATCACATTCTGGGTATTTCCACACTGACCTTGTCTTTGCCAGTATCAATGGCGTCTGTTTGCTCAAACGAACAGTCACTCGTCAAATACACGGTTTCACCTGTTTCCTGTTGAGTAACAAAATCAATGGAGGACAATGGTCATCAATGTTCCCATAGTCAGAGGCAAAAAGGAACCGGATGCTACATCTGATCACGTTGGGTTCACATTCTAGAATTTGATAGTGGTTAAATATCCAATGGAAAACAATCGGGTACATTTTTGACACTGTTCTTTAAAGAAATATTCAGCATGATCATGTTAATCTTTTTTTCAAACAATGAAAGAGGAAACCACTAATTAAAATGTTGGTTGAGGTACAAACTCATCCATAATCCACAAATGTCTGAGTTTACAATATACTAAAGGAAGACAAGAGTAATTTCATTCCAAAACTGGATAAAGATTAGACATTAGCAATAAATCAGGCAGGTTCAAATGTCAGCAAAATGAGTGCAGTGCGGTATTTGTCTGTTAGAAAGATGTAAGTGTCTAGTTCAGTCTCTTTTGCCAATGTCTTGTGTCTAGCGCCTTAAGTTGCAGTTTTGTCCAGGGGGTAACATGCATATGCTACTTTCATGTTAAACATTAGAAACAGCCCTCTGTCCGTGTGGGCCGCTCTCCCACAGGACGGGGTCAGGGCACTTCCTGCTCCAAAGGACCTCTGTCCTACAGCTGTCAGTCCCGCCTCGGTCGTGGTTTAGACATAGTTAAGTCCCTGGTCCTAGTCTAACCTGGTTTGGTTCTTTAAGTCCTGGTTTAGTCCTGATTTAGACGTCTTTTCATGTTCTTAGTCCTTGTTATTCCTGATGTTTGCCAAGTTTTGTCAAAGTGTAATCCCAGTTTAGTCTTAAATCAACATACTCTTATAGCTCCCACAACTTTTATTTTTAAATCAAAATGAAATGTTCTGGCTTATTCCTTTTGCTCACAAGGTTACGTTAGCATGTACTTCATCACCATTTATGGACATCCGACTGTGCATTCTCGGGCCAAAAAATGTCATATCTTTTTTATGGACCTGTTGAGAGAACTGCTCCTATAGCACTCCTCCTCTGACACCTCGGAGACATGAGTGCAGTGTACGTTAGGCTCTAGTTTTTGTGAGGGGGTGTTTCCTGGTGGGTCGCAGCCTCAGGACGGGGTCAGGTCACTTCCTGTCCCACTGCAGACAGGACAACCTCCCACAGCCGCAGGAGATCTGTCAAAAACATCAGCTACATCCATTGCTACAATTAATCATATTTTCATACCATTTTCTAGATACGTTTCTTATTTGTTCATTTTACTGTTTGATAAAAAAAAAATGTAATGTTTAAGTCTGATTTTTGTTAGAATCATGATTTATTTATGAAATCACTTGAACAGTGAGTGATCAGTGCTCTTCTTACCTCACACCAAGAAGGTCTCGCTTCGATTCCCTGATCGTGCGGGCCTTTCTGTGTGGAGTTTGCATGTGCTCCCTGTTTCTTGATGAGGCTTTCTCTGGGTGCTCCGGGTTTCCCCCATCATCCTAAAACATGCACAATAGGTAAATCCTCCAGCGAGGGGCTCCAACCAAGCTCCAAACCTAAGGGATCAGTCCATGGGTCGTTGCTGTTGTTGTTGTTGTTGTGGTCCTGTTCTTGATGAGATGAAGGACAGGTCAAATTTCCCTGTGGGGACAATAAAGCAACATGATCTGTTAATGGAAAAAGAAATTTAGATCAAGTTTAACAAAAAAAAGAAAAACGTATGGTTTAATGTTACATGGTCTGTTTAATAACCACCGCAATCACTGACACAGGCAAGGTGGGTGATATTTTGTCCAATAACATGGAATTGCATAGAAACATGATGCTTACTTCCTGTCTGTGTTGTATCCCTATGGAGAGTTAGCCGTGTCTTGCCGAAATAACTATTTAAACAGTGCGTGGCAGAAACCAAGCAGCTGTTAAATAATTACTTACATGTTAAAAACTTTACTCAGAATGTAAATTTCACCGGAGGAGACTTTTGTTTTAGCCTTGAAGCTAAAGGCTAATGATGCTAACATATGGTAAAACAGCACTACAATCTGAACCATTTCTTTATGAATTGGACTTGACGTTGGATTAAAATTTCTTCTTTTATTTATTATTCATGATATAATTTTTTTTTGCCCTACACAGGCCAACAGGAAGCTAGCCTAAAACATTGCATGTACTGAGCCTTGTATTAGTATCAGATATCCGCTATTCTGGTAACTGGAATTAATTCAACCACCAACCTGGAGACCTACATAAATCTCTTGCAAATGAAGTACATTACATTTCGAAGACTGTCCATGATACCCCTCATATGGAGCACACATCTCTCAGTGTGGCTGTTTCACTGCTCGCTGTGTAAGTAGGTGCTAAACACACGTGGCTGGCAAATTCATTAGAGTGGGCCTTTAGAATCTTATAGAGGAACCAGCTGTGTACAAACATGAAATAGTGATTACCGCGGCGTGTTTGTAGAGTCACGCTCGACAGGACCCCCACATTCCACTCATATATGAAAACTATCAGTCATTTTAATCAGCGGGCTGGAGGACGCATTTACTGTAAAACCGATAAACCATATGGGAGGACTCCAAAGGAAGTACTCGGTGTATTAAGGTGTTTTAACTGCCCTGAACAAAGATGTGAGTGCACTATATGTGAATTTAAAAGACGCCTTTAAAATGATCACAGAATGAAATGAATTCAAAATATTTACCTTGATTTCACTAGTATTGACAAGTTTGGATTCATTGATTTGATCTGGACTGGTGAGTCGGGGCACAAAAGTAGCTCACAGGGTTGTTGAGAGTCATTAACCTTTTCCAAATATGATTGCAGATATACTGTTTTGATAGTCAGACTAGGGATCAGTGCTTAGTGAGGAATTATATTTATTGTTGTCAAAATGGTTTTCGTACAGGCTCGAAGATGAACTTGTCATGACCCGTGGGCCGTGACTTATTATAATAAGTTGAATGTGGGTCCTGATGCTAGACCAGTTGACTTAACATGGTTTTAATGTCAGCAATGGACCTGCCAGTGTCGTAATTTTTTATTTCATGAAGATCCCCATTGAGTGTCCTACCAAAAAGGAGTTTACTAAAAAGTTTACCAAAAGCTGTTCTGCTAAAATATGCTTAGCAGGACAGTTCAATGGCACAACCTGTCAGGATAAGTGTGCGACTAAGTGTAGCGTCTTGGGACCATTGTCTGAAAAAAACATGGACGTAGCATCGTTAGCTGCTAAAGCCAAATAGGAAGTGGGGGCAGGCTCCAGAAGTTCTTTGCTGCTTAAAGGAACAGGCCACCGTTTTTGATTTTTTTGAGATATGCTCTTACCTTAGCTTAGACAAGTTGATGCATATCTGTCTGGTCTTTACACATGCGCTCAGTCATGCAAAAATACCGAACATGTTGTTAGTGTTTAGCCTCTCTCCTCTATGGATCCAAACGAGGGTGAAGTTAATAATAATAATAATGCCTTACACTTGTAATGCGCTTTACAAGCCTGTATTAACAAGTTTCTCAAAGCGCTACATTGTCGTCATTATTCATTCACTCCATACTCGGTGGTGATAAGCTACTGTTGTAGCCACAGCTGCCCTGGGGTAAACTGACGGAAGCGAGGCAACCAGTCTGCGCCATCGGCCCCTCCGACCACCACCAACCACTCACTCACACACCACATTCACCCCAGGCTTCCTGGTGTTACCAAACGGTCTCCCATCCAAGTACCGACCAGGCCCTTCCCTGCTTAGCTTCCAAGATCTGACGGGATTGGGCATAGCAAAGGCGGTATGACCAAGTTAGAAGCGACCAAGCTCTTCGACACGTCCCTATCTAAATACGGTTACGTGAGCGTTTACAGGATCCAAGTATAGTCACATATCCACTTAGAATGTTGATTTTCTAAGCAGATAAAAATGGGTACTATATTGTAAGGTGTAATAACACTATAGGAGCACTTCAACTTAACTGCGCGGACATCGAAAATAGGGAAAACATGGAAGAGCTTGGTCGCTTCTAACTTCACCCCCATTTGGGTCCATGAGGAGAAGAGGAGAGGCTAAATTACGCACTTACGCACTCATAAAGACCAGACAGGTACGTGTCAACTCGTCTATGCTAAGGTCAGAACATATCTCAGTATGCAAAAATGGTGGCCTATTCCTTTAAGACTTTCAGGCATTATTGACCACAGGCCTGTCATCCTTACCTCAACATTCGCCTTATAACGCGCATCAGTGTCCTAATTTTTTTGGTCCTATTTTTGTTTTTCTATTTTCGCCCTTTTCTAAATATAAGAGCTGGTTCCAAAAACCCAAATTGTTAGCATGAACCAGCTTCCGTTAGCCCGTGCTATGGGGCAAGCGACACTGTCACATAGTCAATGCTGGAAACCCATCTCCAGATCTTCAGTGAAGTTCATGGTCAGACTACTGATGATTTTTGTATAGGGAAAACCAGAGCATCCAGATGTATGTTTTAAATGAATGCTGCATGTCTTGGATACAGGATCTCTATATACATAAAGAGTCCCTTAACTCGATATTCACATGTCTACGGCTGACAAAAGCATTAGCTCAATTCAAGCGATATTGATATCCCTGCCACAACTTAAGCTAACCTCAAATTGACATTGCATCTTTACATTGTACTAACTGTGGCTAGGTTTTGGACGAAGTGCTATCCTCTGAATCAGGCTTCTCGAATGTCTGATGAGTGGGTTTTTGTGCACAGCTTTTGGCCTTGAGACAGCTCAGTTATCAAAGAGCGGAGAGGGGGAGGAGGAAGAGGAGGACAGGAGGAAGAGTGATGGTCCGGGCGACTTTGATGACTAAAGCTGTGTGGGCCTTAAACAAAGAACCGTGTGAACTGTGCGGAGGTCATTACACAGCAGCAGACGGATAGGGTCAGCGTGTCAAGGGCTGCTGATATGGGACAATGACAGACTGCTACAAAGGTGCATTGTGGGAAATGTAGTTGGCTTCCCCGTCATTGAAGTGAGTACGTTTTCCTGCTTTTCGGGTAAGGAGGAGCGATAAAGGAGAACTGTAAATCACATACATAAAACCTCCGGGTTTGTTTGCCTTCCATAAGAGAAAAGATCAAAATATGTAACAATTTTCTTATAATTACAAGTGTTTAAACCCATACAGCCTACATCTGACCCAATCAATAGTCAAATATGAGCATTATTCAAACAAAAACAGGGTGATTAGTCTAATGCAGTGTTTCTCAGACTGTGGTACATGTACGACTGTGGTTCTTGGGCTTTTTCAGGTGGGTCGGGTCATCTGAAATTGTATACTTTATTCATTTAAATTAGATATAAGATCTTTAAAGCGACACAAAGACCCCATTTAGGATTTGAACCATTGGAATTTGGGATTTGAACCCAGGAAACCTCTTGCTGTGAGACGCAGGTCAGCAGAGGGAAACTTCGTTCACTGTGAGGATTCTCACCAGTTTCTTGAACTTCTGCCAACTCCTTTTGAGTATCGACAACACTGTATTCCTGTTTTCTTTCTGTGATTTGCTGAATATTTTACACCCACATTAACACCATCACAGCAATTCTAGTTTATGAGGCAAAACCGGAAATAGCTGACACACTTTTCCACTGTTATCCAAACCAGACAGACAAATATTGATTTGACTGGTACAGAAGCTAAGGTCAGACTGTTCCACTTGTTTCTACGAAAAATCCATCGATTCTGGAGAAAACTGTTTAGCAAGTGCTGCAATAACAGTGGATCCCAATGCAATTTTGTTTAATGTCTGAAGTCAAGCAAGGTTTGGAACTGCTTGAGCCCACCACTCGTCGCCTGCCAAAAATTTAAATAACAAAAATCACAAAAGTTATAAATTTGCTCAATTAAAGCAAAGTTGGATGGATTTGAAAATCACAAGGTTCCATAAAGTTTGTTTTCAAAAGAACTGTCTGTTTTTGCCAGAATTTCATTTGGAGCAGGGGCCTGTGCAAGGCAATGGGAGAGGCGCTGTATTGGAAACAAATCTCCAAACAGAAAATCTCCAAATGTTTTCCGTGATCGTCATTTGGAAGTGATTGGATTCACAAACCTGACACATTCCTCTTATGGCTGACAGCCCTTACATCTAACCAACATCAAGCACGTTGTTTTGTTGTCTCCACCTTTGGACATGTTTATGAGACAGTCATGTGACGTTGGTTCATATGTGCCGAGAGAGGAGACGTTGATCCTTGTGACAATTTTTGTTTCATTTGGATCGGTCCAGCCATTATCGAGATAATAATCCTAAAAGAAATCGACAATTCAGTATTTTCATGTTTATCACAGTTACCACAATGGGATTCGTAGCTGCAGCAACAACATTTTTTAAAGCAGTACTAAGTAACTCATGCCCCTAGAGGCCATACGCGGCACTGCAGATGTCGTAGCATGTTGCAGTTTTTTACTCATTCATTGTCCGTGAGAGTAAATACTACGCTGACAGAAAAGACAGAGAGAGGGAAGGGAGAGACGGATATTATACATCCAATTACACAATGGAGATATTTTTTTCACTCAAACTTGGCTGTAAAAACTGTTTAAGTGGCGTTAGCCGGCAGTTAGCTTTGCCGGTTAGCCTGTTAGCTTCTTCGTCGTGATTCCATTAGTGTGTATTGGTGGCTCTGACCTGAATTTGCAAATGTTCTTGGGCTTTTTCATGTGGGTCGGGTCATCTGAAATTGTATACTTTATTCATTTCAATTAGATATAAGATCTTTAAAGCCACACAAAGACCCCATTTAGGATTTGAACCATTGGAATTTGGGATTTGAACCCAAGAAACCTCTTGCTGTGAGACGCAGGTCAGCAAAGGGAAACTTCGTTCACTGTGAGGATTCTCACCAGTTCCTTGACAACACTGTATTCCTTTTTTCTTTCTGTGATTTGCTGAATATTTTACACCCACATTAACACCGTCACAGCAATTCTAGTTTATGAGGCAAAACCGGAAATAGCTGACACACTTTTCCCCTGTTATCCAAACCAGACAGACAAATATTGACTTGACTGGTACAGAAGCTAAGGTCAGACTGTTCCACATGTTTCTACGAAAAATCCATTGATTCTGGAGCAAACTGTTTAGCAAGTGCTGCAATAACAGTGGATCCCAATGCAATTTTGTTCAAAGTCTGAAGTCAAGCAAGGTTTGGAACTGCCTGAGCCCACCAGTCGTCGCCTGCCAAAAATTTAAATAACAAAAATCACAAAAGTTATATATTTTCTCAATTAAAGCAAAGTTGGATGGATTTGAAAATCACAAGGTTCCATAAAGTTTGTTTTCAAAAGAACTGTCTGTTTTTGCCAGAATTTCATTTGGAGCAGTGGCCTGTGCAAGGCAATGGGAGAGGCGCTGTATTGGAAACAAATCTCCAAACAGAAAATCTCCGAATGTTTTCCGTGATTGTCATTTGGAAGTGATTGGATTCACAAACCTGACACATTCCTCTTATGGCTGACAGCCCTTACATCTAACCAACATCAAGCACGTCGTTTTGTTGTCTCCACCTTTGGACATGTTTATGAGACAGTCATGTGACGTTGGTTCATATGTGCCGAGAGAGGAGACGTTGATCCTTGTGACAATTTTTGTTTCATTTGGATCGGTCCAGCCATTATCGAGATAATAATCCTAAAAGAAATCGACAATTCAGTATTTTCATGTTTATCATAGTTACCACAATGGGATTCGTAGCTGCAGCAACAACATTTTTTAAAGCAGTACTAAGTAACTCATGCCCCTAGAGGCCATACGCGGCACTGCAGATGTCGTAGCAAGTTGCAGTTTTTTACTCATTCATTGTCCGTGAGAGTAAATACTACGCTGACAGAAAAGGCAGAGAGAGGGAAGGGAGAGAGGGATATTATACATCCAATTACACAATGGAGATAATTTGTTTCACTCAAACTTGGCTGTAAACACTGTTTAAGTGGCGCTAGCCCACAGTTAGCTTTGCCGGTTAGCCTGTTAGCTTCTTCGTCGTGATTCCATTAGTGTGTATTGGTGGCTCTGACCTGAATTTGCAAATGTGGTTTTCTGGACAGAGACACCAGAGGGAGATGAAAGACACCCCAATCATCCTTGTATTACCTCCAGAGGGACTACGAAAAGGATTTATTAAGGTAAACAAGTTACTTAGTACTGCTTTAAGGGGAGACACTATGTGAAAACATGTAACTAACATGACTGAAATAAATAAATAAATAAATAAATAAATAAATAAATAAACACTACAGGCAAAACTAAAAAAAAATCAGTTTTCAGGTTTTGGGCCAAATTGGTCTCTGAACATATAAGCTTTCACCCGGAAACAGAAAATATGCCTAATCTTCACAATAACATGTTTAAATATTGCGCTGATGTTTGCCCATAGACTTATATGGGACAAGGCAATTTCAAGGGCCTTTTTCTCAAAACACATTTTTCTGTCATTGTGGCGACACGATGTCCACGTCAGTCGGACCTAAAGACTACAAATTTTCCAGCCTTGGACTGAACAATATTTAGAAGATTTTTTCAGAGGGATTTTTTATTATATAATCCCTGGCCCCATTTATTGAGTTTTGATTGTCAAAAAAAAGGCGAAAATTACATTTTTACAATTTTTTCCACTAAAAAACAGCTTATTTTCAAACTAAACATCCAAAATCCCCCCTGAAAAAGTCTTGGTAACTCATTTATCAATAAAATGAAACCATAAATTTGAATGTAGCTCTATCCATTATTCAGATTTCGTCACCGAAAAGATGGGAAATTTGGGGCATTTTTAGACATAAAACACCTTGTTCTTATATGAAAAGATAAAATGGCAGAAAACTTGCAATGTATTTTTTTCTCACATTTATGCCAGTGATCTACAGTAAACGTTTCAAATTGATATCTGTAAATATACATTTTTTCCCTATTCACCTGCAGTGTCTCGCCTTATTAAGTTATAGGCTGTTTTGAATATGTCACATTGAGATGTCACGTAGCCACAACCATGTTTTATTTCATATAGGATTAGTTTGCTCAGTAAAGAACAAAACACTTGAAAAGAAGATAAATCATGGTGTATTTTGACTTGAAATTAGAAAATATAATGAAAACAATGCAATAAATAAATGGAGTAAATCTACTAGAATTCCATTTATGCTGCTGACATTCCTTTTAGCAAGACGTCTTTCCGTATCAAATTGCCACTTCACTGTTGTAAAACTATGATTAATGAATACATACCGCCATCAAACTAAGTAATGACAAGAAAAACATGCGAACCGTCATATGCACTGGTATAATTTGGTTTGACATACTCTGGCACCTCCCTGTAAAGTCGCATTAGTGTAGTATTAGTGAACTCATGAGGCGAGCAGATGGGTTTTATAGACCCGTGCGTCCTCATTAAAACCTGTATGTTTGGTGTTGATTGTCTTGAGCTGGCCATAAGTCAAAGTCCAGATCACCCTGTCATCCCGCACTCCCACCTGCACAGGAAGGACTTGCGGTGCTGGGTTACATCCTTTTGTATCTGCGATCTGTCACGTCCTGTTGACTCATGGTGACATTGAGCTTCAGTTGTTAGCCCTTAACTTAGTCACGGTCCACACTTGTTATCTTGCACTTAAGATTTCTCTATGCCGGTGGTTTATAGGCATTTTAAGACTGTCAACGTGATAAGTACAAAACCAACCCTCCGAAAAAAGCATGAGAAATCTGGAGAAAGGCTCCGCAAGGTTAAGGAATTGAGCTAATACCTGTGAGACAAATCCCGACCACTCCCCGAATAAAGAGAAAGACAATGGATGGATGATGATAATAAGGAACTCAATGTCAAATGAGCAAACCTGCACTTGGATCACTTGTATGTCACTTGTCTGTGGACCTGCTGAGGAAGGATTGACCTCGAAAAGAAAACCGGACCCATTTAGTTTGATTACTTCAGCTCCTGTGGGAGGATCAAAAGAGAAACTTAGAAAATGTATTCCCAGGGTTTGATAAAGCCCTATTCTGTGCAAATACATCTTCAAGGGTGTCCATCGTCTCCCCTAGGGCCTCGTCTCAGTGGGACATGCCTGAAACGCCTCTCAAGGGAGTCATCCAGGACGCATCCAGAACAGATGTCGAGCCACCTCAGCTCGCTCTTCTTGGAGGAACAGTGGCTCTATTCCAAGCTCTTCCTGTGTGATTGAGAATGCCGTGCTGGTCAGTACTCTTGATTAACTGTACCTTTATTTTAAAATTAAAGTTTACACTTTGAGGGGCCAGTTCTCTTCCAGGGTGTGATCTTCCCAAGGTTCAAGGGTTCTTTATTGGTACCCGTAGGTACTTTTGTTTGCAGAAGGGAATACAGCAGTCCACAACATATAACTGTCCACTACAGGACCTATTGTATTGTGGTTCCAGTTAAGGTTTTATTTATATTGTAGTCTTAAATATCCTGGCTCCATCCCTGGCTCTGGTCCTGGTTAATATTTGACTCAGGCCTATAATTTCCCATTGACTCACCTTATAATCAAACTTATCTCTATTTTCGAGATTCCTCCCACACATCTGCATCTGTCATTCAAATTAAGGCCTAGCTTAGCCTCTAATAAACCAGACAAGTTCGAACTAAAGTGTGGGCTTTGAAGTTATTTCCTGGCAACATGACTAACCCATACAGTAAGACCAGCTTCAAACATGAGTCAGGCGTAACCACATCCATGTATCCCTTGGATTTAATTGCTGCTTTATTACACAATGCAGCTAATAATAATGCTCATTAAGTAAATATTACCAAGACAGTTTATATATACATGTATTATTTATATAAACGTACACATGAAAATCTTAATTTAACACTTTTGTGTTTGCTCATCTCAGTCAGATCGTCGACAATAAAAGGACGCTCTGAAATGTTCAGTTTTACTTTATTGGGGGGGTCTGAAGGGGCCAGAAAACCAGTCTGTATCCATTGACCGCCTCATACAGTGCAGTACATCTCCTTCGCATACAGTTGATCAAGTTGCTGATTGTGGCCTGTGGAATGTTGGTCCACTCCTCTACAAAGGCTGGGCGAAGTAACTGAATATTGGGAAAAAACAGGAACACGCTGTTGTTTGCCCCAATCCAGAGCATTCCAAACATTCTCATTAAAAATGGCATCAATAAAATGCACCTGTGTTTGTTGTGTATATCAACAACCTGATCAACTGTATGCGAATGAGATGCACAGCACTGTGTGAGGCAAACAGTGGGGACTGGTTTACTGGCCCCCTCAGACCCCAATAAAGCAACTCTTAAGAGAAATTAGTCTATTATAGAAAAAGTTTTATGTTATGAGTTCACCCCATAAAAAAATTAACAAAAGAGCAAAAGGGTTGTGTTTAAATTTAACAGTGTTGGCCAAAAGAATACTTGCAATTAAGGGAAGTGGAAGAGGATTTCGGAGCAGTGCTTTTAGAGAAAATTACTTTATTTATAAGTATATGTTAAGCCCCTGGTCTGAATTCTGTATGTGGGCCCTTATCAAGACCATAGTCCAAAGATAGACTCTTAGGCAGAGCTACCTAGCAGGAGAGGAAACACCCATTTATTTAATATATCTGGGATAAGATTTTCAAATATCATCGATAGAGTGTAGTATTTATAACTTACACCCAAGATCTGACTCTCATTTTGTTTGGATTACGTATTTGCCATAAGAAGGTATTTCTGGGTCCAAACCCTCTTATAAACACTGTATATCTGACACCTTACTGTGTATGAGCTGTTCCTCTGATGCACTCATTCCCATCTCGACCAAAGAGAACAGCCCTGGTCCTGTCTGCTCCCTGTGGATTCAGGACACAACACTTTGCCTTGACCATAAATAAACTCTTGGGAAATGGGTTACTAAGGATGAGGGAAGGTGAGCAATAATTTCCATTACAAGGAGGTTGTTTGAATGCACTTTGTGGTTTCGGTTTATAGAAGGAAACTATCGCTCATAGGACAGAGGGCGACAATACAATTCTACATTTTAGTATGTATAAAGGGACTGAAAGTAGGTTTATCTTCACTGGGGTAGTGGTTTAGCTTTCGTTTCTTGTTTGATGAACTGACTTGTCATGACATGCGAGCCGTATCTGAGGGGTTCTCAAAAATGAGTAAGAAGTTTTTTAACCAATACAAGTGGCCTGTACTTTGGGAGAATCGTGTGAGGCAACAGTACTCTCGGTTTTGGTAACTTTTCCGACAGTAATTATTTGAACAGTTGATTTAATAAACCTTACCATGTTTTCATGGCTCTTAAAATGTGCCAACAAACATGCTCCAAATGACCAACTTGACACAGAAAATGTTATTTTTACAGTGGGCAATCAAAGAATGGATTTGGATGCGAACCTAACCTATATCTTTTGTCAACATCTCCATGGAGACGAGCTAGACACGTCCCGCTCCCAGTAGAGTCAGGTCTGAGGAGAGGTGAGCCGCTCACAGCAAACACACATGTTTGTTTGGTCTTTTTCTTTTAGGTATTTGTCAACAAAAATAATATCTGTAATAAAATTAATTTCATTCTATTTATTGGGTGAAATATTACATATTGTGGCTTTAACCGAGAGCTTTACTATTAAATGCCCAATAAGAGTTCATAGCTTACATTTTAGATTGTGAGCAGCGGTCCAAACTCATTCCTAACATTCGTAACAGTTTTCAAATGCCCCATTTCTGCAGAAGGCCGAGTTAATGACCACCTATCAGGGAGCAACGCTATCATGTGAATGTAAACAACAACAATCTACTACTTAAAGTGATAGTGTGTAAGTTTGCAAAGTGAGGAAAGATAGAGTGAAATTTGTAAGGTGTAAAGTAAACAGTCAAATTCCTCCCATCTTTAACCACAAAGCCCTTCTTAGTTTGCAAAATGAGGAGAGGAGGAACAGAATTTTCAAATGTAAACGATCAAGCTCCTCCCCCTCCTCCTGATTGCTGAGATCCGGGAACTATTACTTAGTTTTACATCAAAATGCAAGACCAGGTGGTCAATTTTTAAAAAATTATAAAATTTGTAAAACATTTAGACTTCCAGACTCTCACTTTAATGTTGGAGATATCTGATGTTCTCCAGAGAAGTCCTAATGGTTGCAGAGGTTGACAGGAGACGCTGGATGTTTGACACAGGAGAAGTTTATTTTCCATCAGTACGAGACTCGGGGACATGAAGGCTCAACACATTGTGGTCATTGAAACCAACTATGCTTCTACAGAAGAGGGTTTAAATAGTCCTCGGTGACGTCAAAAGAGGGCCAAGAATGCAAGTAAAGCTTGTCAGAGACAAATTGGCCAAGGCACATTAATTAGTGCATAGCAGAAGGCTTCTGAAAAGGCTTTGTTATGCCAAGGGAAACAGATAAGTGTTTGTCAGAGGCAAATAGCACCCTAAGAGTTATTAATAAGGAATGCCAACAGCACAAGAGGTGTCCTTGGTAGACTGTGCAGGAGCTAGAAAATTCTCTAACAGTTCACAACTGATTAAAGAGGCCTTCAAATTAAATGCAAAACGCACAAAGGTCTTTCTATACAGGTCTCTGATTTTACAACACTGAAGGACAATCAAATGCTATTCCACTATAGGAAAAGTCCAAGGCCTTTAGGGAACCATTAACTGATTGGATTCATACAAGTGCAGGGAGGCACTGGAGGCACAATGCAATAAGTGTCTTGCCAAAGGTCAGAACTACAGAACATCGATGACGAAACATATCTTGAAGCATATGCGCAATCCAAAAACTACAACTGAACTACATATAAGGGGTAATTGCATTTAATTAAATTCTCTGATTCAATGTTACCTATTCCCTGTCATCTTTCTCAATCTTCAATATTAAATCAGTACATCTTGTCATTAAAAGTGACACGCCCTAACAGAGAAGCCTAGATGAAGCAGCATTTCCTTGATAGCCCATATACACGCTGCTATGTAAACAGTGGGGATGTTATGACAGGAAATGATGCCTGGGTGATGTCAGAGTGAGGGGCGGGGCTCGGGGTTTTGAAGGATCTGAGTCAGAGCTGCAGTGAGTCAGGCCCAAAGAGCGAAAAACACACGGAGCGCACACGGAGACGCAGAGAAACAAAGGAAACGTGCCAAAGGCTGTGACAGACGAGTCGTTTGCTGCTCTTGTGTGCGCACCAGACAAGAAAGGGCTTCTACATAACCACTATTACTGCAGCTATTATCACAATCACTACTTTTTCTAATGCTACCACTGTACTGTACTGTATGACTACCCCTGGAACCATTCTCCATACAACTATTGCTACATTACCACAGCAACCAAGTGTTTCTGCTATAAGAAAAATACTACACAAGCTTTTTACTACTGCATAAACCACTCCTATCTCCACATACTGCTATTACAACAAGTTTAACTTGCCGTAATAATATTGAATTGCAATAGGCCTACTCATTTCATTGTGAAATCGCAGTACGAATCTTTGAAACACTCAATACATTTTAAATTTTGGAAAGGCTGTAAGTATCCACATCCACAAAAGCTGTCACACAGTTCAGCGTCTTCTCTCTCACACAAATGAACTTGAATCAAATGACAATATTCAAAATGATGTTCTTAATGTTGGTCAGATCGATGAAAGGACTGTCAGAGGAATGTGTCAGGTTTGTGAATCCAATCACTTCCAAATATTGATCAGGGAAAGAGGTTTAGACAAAGTAGTCCAATATGGGCCTATTTTAGACCAGTTTTAGTCAAGCTACAAAAATATCTTACTGTTTTCAGTAAATAACATTCAGTATTACACAAAATATGTGGAATTATTACCATTTTCAGTTTATATTTTGCTAAAAGTAACTCAAATAGTGTAACTCCGTTATATTTTTGAGACAGTAATATGCAATACAAACATAATACATTATTTAAAGCTGTAACTATATAGAATATATTTAAATTTCAAAGTGACTTGCTCAACACTGGTCCCAATTTAATCTTCATCTTGGCCTGGTGACACTGAAAAGATTGTATGAGTTGGTACTTACAGTGAAAAGTTTGATAATCATAACTAAAGCATATCATCCTAGCCCTTATAGACTCCTTGCTTAATTTATATGGAGCCACTTTAGAACTTTATACTCTGCAAAAAGGTAATCTAGAAATAAGAAACAATTTCTTGAAAAGTACTTTCGTCCTTAATTTGAGAGTCTAATGTGTACATGGGGCAAGATATTTACAGTTAAATTAAGAACTAGATGAAAAAATAAAATCTTAATCGACTTTAACTCCCACCTTAACCCAGCAATTTTTCTCTTTACCCAAATTTGTCATCTTGTCATCACTTTTTCGTCAGATTTTTATTATGTTTTTGTCACTTTTTGTTGTTTTTGTTATGTTTTTGTAGCTTTTTTGTATGTTTTTATAATGCTTTTTTTAAATAGGAGAAAATGTTTAGGTTAAGATGGGGGTTAAGAGGTTAAGTGTAAATATCTTGGCCCATGGTCAGATTTCTTCGATTCTCAAATCAAGGATAAAAGTACGTATTTCAAGAAAATGTCACTTATTTCAAGATTTTTGCAACAAATAAATTCTTCTCCCTTCTGTGTACCAAGAGGGATGTGTCTTGCTCAGGGACACAACAGCAGCAGGAATCCACCCTCCAACCTTGTGGCGTTGGTTTGACTTGTGGAGCCCTTGAAACTCGGTTTATTTGGAGTGATGCAATTCTTGTCTTTGAGTGTTCGGTGGATATGGGCGGCGCTCCACATTTACTCAACTCCATTTATTTGAATAACTTTTTGTCTTTCCTATTAAATCAACAATAACTCATAGATGAGAGTGCACAGTAACCCAGTTAGTATTTTCTTACGTCATGTGTCGGAATAATGACCAAAAAAACGTAGTAGATTTATTGGAAACTGCAGCTTTGCCAAGAGGAGTGGCACAGTCTGCTGATGTAATACAAACCTGGAGCAGGGTCAAGGAACTGCAATCATTTCGTCATTTCTCTCCTTACACGCCCTCGCTGCTCAAGTATACGGGCTGTTATTACTACAGCATGATCCGACAGGGCCAAAGAACTCTGGGACGTGTGCCAAACCAGTCATTCGAATGCTTTTGTTACCCCTGACCTGACTTTATTCATACCGTGCGGTAATTGACATGAGACACCTCCCTTTGCTGAAAGATAGGCAAGTGTTGAATTATATTAGTCATAGGCAACAAGATTTTTTTTTCTTTTATGACCACAAATTACATGTGGCGCATGCTTGAAGACACGTTCTTCTATCAGGATAAAACTGGGTCAATAAAAAAAATCTCAGAGACCTGGGATAATTAGTTGTCAGGTTAAGCCCAGTTAAGGGAACAACTACTGAAAAAGGGTGTTCCACTTTAATAAGCAGATCATCATTTTCAAGCAATATGGGTAAGAAAAAGGATCTCTGCTGATGAAAAGCGTGAAATAGTTGAATGCCTTGGTCTAGCTGATTCAGAGCACACACGGGTTTGTGCAGATAAAGGCACAATGAGGACGGTTTCTGCCAGACAAATACATCAGATTAAGAGAACAGCTGAGAACACCCACCAGAGGCTGCAGTTGTGCATAAACCTTTTATCCGGCCTCCCCTAAACTGTTAATTGAAGCTCACAAGCAGAAACGGCTGCAGTGGCTCAGAAATACATGAAGACTCATTTTCAAACAGTCTTGTTCACTGATGAGGCCGCGTAACCCTGGATGGTGAGATGGATGGAGTAGTGGATGGTTGGTGAATGGCCACAATGTCCCAACAAGGTTTGTTGGTCTGCCCCTTAAGGCCCTTTTAGGCTCCCTGAAGGTGTGAAAGAAATCCTACAATGCTACAAATTCAACAAATGACCATTTTCAGTCAATTACAAGCTGTATTGAAACGACGAATTGCATAATAATTTGGAACAGAAGATTGAGTGTTTTACAATAATTTTTTTTGATAATAAATACAGTAATCACTGGGAGATTTTTTTTCCAACCACATTCAAATGATCCTCTACCAGTTAAAGACTTGAAACTTACTGACTCTCATTTGAGTTGACAGTTAATAACTAAACCAGGACAAAAACGGGACTAAAATCAGGATTGACACAATCATAACTATTTTTACAAGCCAACATGGCAACAAAAATAACTACTCTTATGCTGATCAAGCCTCCTTTCATTCACACTGCTTTGTTCCTATACTGACCCCTTGTGGACTTTGTGACTTCAACAAGAGTATGTAAACCCTTTTTTTTTTTTTTTGCCAATGAATACACCGATAAAACTAATTTATAATATCAAAAGTTTATTGACCATAACAACATTGAAAAACTTTAATTATTGACAAGGGGTCTTGAGGACAAACAAGACTGAAGCCATTGCAGGCCAAAAATCTATCTCAGATCAAAAAGGATGTAAAGCAAAATGTATCAAAATCAATTGTAAGGTTATTATTTAATACAACACAACTCGTACAGAATTTAACTCATTGCAACTTCAGAAACTGTCAGAAAGGAGAGAAGTTTCAAAAATCTCTTCTGCAACAGCTAAAAACTCATCTGTCGGCATATAAATCACATCAGACTTCGTTCTACTTTAGGAATCACCACATGGTCTCCCGGAGTCATGAACACTGCTCCAAAATACAGCGGCTCCGTAAATTTACTCTCAGTCTCGTACAGAATGGACAGTCCTAAGCCTATGACAGAGTAAAAGCTCAAAATCCCCTGTTGATGGTCCAGGAGGACGGCCACTTTATTGCTGTAACAAGTAACCATGTCCCGTTTTTGGTACTTTGAGACACCAAACCACCTCCACTACACGCCCAGGACTTGTCGTTCAACCCCAGAACAGCTTGCTTTCCTTTGCCCATTCTCTCAATGCTTTTGTAGGTGAGTCCGATGAAGCAGTCTCCACGGGGATATACCTCGAAGTAGCACTGTCCGGTGAGTGGCTCTCTGCTCAGGACTTGCACACAGTCGGTGAAGCAGTCGGGATGGTCTGGGTAGGGCCTTGGTTGGGATTTAAAGGGGGGTATTATGCAAAATCGACTTTTTCAAGCTTTACATCATGTTATTGTGTCATTCCCTCATTAAAAACATGCCGGAAGTGTTGCCTTGGCACATTCACATATTTTTGAGTAATCTGTAAAAACTCTGATGGCAGCCATTTTAGGGATAGGTTTGCCTGAGTCCTCCTAGGAACGCCCCCACCTCCTGGAGACGCCTCCACCAGCCAGACAGCGTGTGGAGGGGGCGTGTCGGAAAGGGTCAGAGGTTGTTAAAGAGACAGAGGCCTATTTCAAGACATTCACTACAGCCATTTTGAGAGAGCAATTTTATACAAGGCAGTTATTCTAATTTACTGCATTTACAGACCAACAGAAGGTTGCATCATCATTGTAGTGTGCTATAGACTGGTGCTATGTGATTGAAATACCCCCTCTTTAAAGATTGCCCATTGGTTTCCTTTACACGTCGTCTGCAGTGTGACATTTCCATGCTTGGTGTTGAGGTCCCATGTGATTGTACGGAAAGTGGCCTCCCAGTCCCAGAGGTCTGTGTGCAAACAGACTGCGGGTCTTGCCTCATGGAAAATAGGCAGGGTCGTGACACACATTGGGTCGTTGTTTATGCCAAGGGTGAACTTCCTGAGGGGCAGCCAGTGACGAAAGGTGTGCCGCATCTTGGGTACTTTAGGCATCTTCAGTAGGGAATTATTTTGGAGGAGAAACTCGTAAGCGTCTTGTGTTTTTAAAAAGGATTCACGGAGAGCTATCTGTTCCTTCAAATCTTCGATGTCTTCATTGAGGGTAAAAAACAATACATTTTATATTTAAATAAGGCACTTTTTATTTTATTTTATATAAAATTAACCTCTTACCCCTTGCCTTAACCAAGCGCATTTTCTCCAGTTCGGCTTTACCCAAATTAAAGCTTTAGACCAGTGGAACGGCTCATCTAAAAGCCAAAAAGTCAAATCTTTGCCACTTTTTGTTGTCATCGTACAACCGTACAACAAAATAGTGTTAAGGCGTTAGTCCTGAGCCGCTGCAACTGAGCCGCGCAGCCACTGTGGGCCAACATGACCAGCATGTTTTTGGAGGTCAGGGAAACCGTAGCACCCGGAGGAAACCTGGCTGGCTGCCTTCAGTCTCCTCTACGATGCACCGCCTCCTGGGTTTGTTGTCGTTTCAGAGCGTGGTGTCCTGCACTGGTCAGCTCCACCTCTTTCCTCTTCTTCCTTCACACCATCCTCTCCACCCACTAAAGTCTTTCACCATCTACTGGAAGAGCTTAGCAGTTGATCCATTTTATTCTCCAGTGAACGTCCATTAGCCTTTATATGTTGCTCTTATGTTGCTTTTTGTCACTTTATGACGCTATTTTTGACGCGTTTTCAGCCTCGTTTACCTCTCTTTTTTGTTTCTATTTTGATGCTTTTCTTAAAGAGGCTTTTAGATTCTGGTAGAGCCACAATGGAGAAAATGTGCTCGGATGAGGTGATTAAGAGCTTAAATAAAAATGGGTTACTTTACTTCGCACATCTCTTGTTTGGAACAGGTGCATAAGAGAAGGCACATATAGGCCAAACGTAACAGAAAAAAATCTCTTGCACACTGTCTTTCTTGCAACACCAGTGTTCCTTTATTTAGTGCCACGTTTCAGACATGAGCCTTGGTCAAACGGTCTAATGGAAGCCATCGTTTTTCCTGTTCTATATATAAAACAAACTGCAGTGGAGTCAACAAAAAACTATGTGCGAAGCAGAAAGAATAACACATAACAGGGCCAGCGATTTTCATTCGAATCAGAATCCACATTACATAACATAGTGGTAAAATAACAAATGTCATAGCACAGCATTATTTGGCACTCATTTGGACTCTGTTCCTATGCTGTGACATTATCTTCGACTAAAAAGAAAATCAATCATGGATCCCCAGCTAACCAAAAAGAAAAAGTTTTAACCCTCTACTCAGAACAAATGTTTGGGCGCCTCTGGTCTTGTCAAACAACTGGTCATTTAAATCTAACATTGGCTTAATAACTCCATTTGTATCATTCATTCTTTCATTCCTTGTGCTCATGCAACCGTTTCTCTTCTATTCATCTAATGATTAAAGAAGACACGGCTTGCTTGTATAGGACAAAACTCATATTCTTAAATTGTGTGTTTGTCTACTAAAGATAAACCATCAAGGAAATCTGCAAATGTGTATTGGTTACAAAGCACAATTTTGTGCCAACAAAAGCTTTCATTCAACTGTATCTAGTCAACCTGTAAATGCCTACATGTGGCTGGTACTTCCGATTGGTGAAATTACATAGCAATGTGACTGACGGTGGTTTCACAGTGAGTAGGGCACTTACCAAAAGCACATGGAATCCAGTCTGAACTCCATGTTGCAGAGACGTGAACTGTTGCTCCATAGACATGCTTTTCTCCTTCATCAGTTCGATCATCTTGGAGAATGTGTCCTTGCTGAGCTTCAGTACAGCGTCTGCAGAAGAGCTTCTCCTCCTCCTTCTCCTTCAGCTCGACTCTCTTTTTGATTTCCTGTCTCCTCTCCTCCAACTCCCTCTCAAGGCGAGTACGTTCTCCATCTGTCCAGACAATTTCATATAAATGTAATGTACAGAAACAAAGATAGCAGTAATCCACTCCCACTTTCTGAGCATACCAACATCAGTCCTTGTATATATATGAAAGTACTGGACAAATAGGAAGCATGCTGTTGATGCAAGCTTTATGAATAATGCTACAGCAGTGTTCAGTGGAGCACGCTGATATTCATTGGGAAAAAGAAATATGAACTTAAAAAAATTACATGTTGAGCCTATAACCACGGCCAATGCAACAATAGTATGCTCATAGTCACATTATTTATTATAAAAAGTGGTTGTTCATTTCTCTACTTCTGTCAAGTTTACAGTTTACTACTTGTGTACAGTTCATACTCAAAATGTATTACCCGGAGAGTGGCTGAGTGGACTCTAGTTTGATTCCCAGGTTCTCGCTCCAGATCTGAAGATGGGTGGCAGGTGTCATGGCATAAGTATCCACTTGTGGGACATGGTCATAAGGAGGCAGAGGATGCGTGCAAATATGAGACTCAACACGCATTTATTTGAGACAATATGTAAAATAAAACACAATCAATCATGCAAAAAACAGAACAAAACAGCAACATTTTCCTCAAATCCAGCCCTACCATAAAACTGAACAAAAGATAGAGCTGTTCTCGGCACAAACAAAGACCTACAAGAGATCCTCTACATCTAGAATCACCACATGGTCTCCTGGATACATGAATACCGCTCCAAAGTACAGCGGCTCGGTAAATGTGGTCTCGACCTTGTGCAAAATTGCCAACACCTCGGTAAAAACAGAGTAAAATGTCAGAACCCCACGCTCATAGTCCAGGTGAATGCCCACTCTATTGGTGCAGGGATTTGGAATGAGCAACCATGTTCCATTATCAGTACCTTGAGGCACGTAACCACCTCCGAAACACGCCCAGGACTTGTTGTTCAACCCCAGAACAGCTTGCTTTCCTTTGCCCCTTCTCGCAATGCTTTTGTAGGTGAGTCCGATGAAGCAGGCTCCGGTGGGACAAACCTCGAAGTAGCACTGTCCGGTAAGTGGCTCTCTGCTCAAGATTTGGACACAGTCGGCAAAGCGGTCTGGATGGTACGGGTAGTCCAGTGGTTGGGATTTAAAGGTTGCACATTCATTTCCTTCTGAATTCGGCTTCAGCGAGACATTTCTGTGGGCGGTGTTGGGATCCCATGTGATCGAGCAGAGATTGGAGGATTCCAAACGCGTCTTTCTGACCTCCTTGAATAGGACCTCCGACGCTCGTTCTTCATTGAAAATCGAGAGGGTAGTGACACACATTGGGATCTGGGTTTTGTCGAGGCTGAACTTCTTGAAGGGCACCCAGTGATGACAGGTGTACCGTTCCTCCGGCAATTCAAACATTTCCAGGAGGGCATTATTTTTGAAGAGAAAATCATAGGCGTCGCATGTTTTTATGAGGGCCTCACGATGAGCTATCTCTTTACTCAAATCTTCTATGTCCTCTTTGATGTTGTCCTGAATGAAAAAAACAACATAAGTCAAGTCAATTTAAAGTAAACCCGGTTTCTACAGATGGAGGCAAGTCAAATTGAATTTGCCTGGCCTGCCAGACACTCCTCCTTTCTGTTCAAAAGAAGAACCGTCTGGGTGGCTGCGATCATTTCACGATTTTACCCACATCGGTCCAATCACGCACTCTTCCAAAACATTAAAGACGGTGGAGCGGCGACCGATACACTGTTTTCTTCTGCTCTTTCATCTGTTTTAAATCATTCGGAAAATATTAAATCCCTAAACGCGGAGCAAGAAACAGCGTTCAAAGCGCTCCTCATAAAAAAGGAAATTTTTGGAAAGGCTTCCTGCCACTTGTTACTGCGACGTATCTCACATTGCTCTAATTGGTTGATGTCAGGAAATCGTTGAGATCATGCTTGCTCCAAGACTATATGTCTTTGAAATATCTATGAAAAAGCATGTAGTTTGGCAGGCCAGGAAAAAATGTAATGCTTTTATTGCCATTTAAATTCTAAATACAAATTTCACACTAACAATAGCAAAGGCAGAGGTAAATATAAGCAATTGATGATCCAGCTGAAATTGTGTGTACCGTTTTCTGGTTAGTCGAACATAAATACATCACTGTACTGTACTGAGTCGGCCAAAGTCTAATTTTCTTTTTGTTCAACCATTTCTCCACTTTTTTGACTACTCTGTATTATCTGTATTATCCATCCATCCATCCATCCATCCATCCATCCATCCATCCATCCATCCATCCATCCATCCATCCATCCATCCATTCATCGCCGGGTCATGGGGGCAGCTGTTGGAGCTGCCCAAATCACATTGCACCAGCCCCAATGGCTCCTCCTGCAGGTGGTGGGTCCACGGAAGGGCGGCCTCATGGTTCTAAACGGACCTGTTGGTCTCTCATAAGAGGCTTCTGAACCGCTCTTTGTCTGACCCGTCACCTATAGTACCTGTTTGCCATGGGAGACCCTACCAGGGGCACGAAGCCCCCGACAACAGAACTCCCAGGATCATTCAGGTGCTCAAACCCCTCCACCACGTTATTGTGGCGGTTCCAGGAGGGGTACTCTGTATCAAAGAAAGACAATTACATCTACAACATAATTGGTCAGGAAACACCCATGATCCACTAGACTGTACAGAAGTTGGAGACACCACCCTGCTACATCCATTTTCTACATTTAAATGATAAGGTTCTTCTTCCCATTGGTGGAAACTAAGCAAGTGTGCTCAACAAACACGGTTTACCAGTGAGCGCTGGACTTACCAAATGCACATGGAGTCCAGTCTGAACCCCGTGTTGCAGGGACCTGATTTGTTGTTCCATAGACTTGCTTTTCTCCTTCATCAGTTTGATCATCCTGGAGAATGTGTTTCTACTGAGCTTCAGGGCTGCGTCGGCAGAAAAACTTCTCCTTCTCAGCTCCTCCAGCTCCTTCTCTTTCTGCTCGACTCTCATTTTGATTTTCTGTCTCCTCTTCTTCAACTCCTTCTCAAGGCGGGCATGTTCTGCATCTGTCCAGACAATGTCACATTTAGAGTGGAAAAAGAGAGAAAAACACACATTAGCATACAGTTTATCATGATTTCCTTGACAAGCATGATCATTTATTACACGTCACCCTCTGTTGGCACAGTAGGGAGTGAACGGTGAGGCACTAGTACAGCTATCAGATACCAGCACGGAACTAAGTAGTGAAATGGAAAGATTAAAAATGGTTTTGGGCTTCAACAGATTGAACTCTTACTCACATTGTCACGAAACAAACCCAACTGCAGATATTTTGCTGGCGAACGTGACCCACATGAAGTGCAGGAGCTAACCTTTGAGCTGGTCGGGTGTGCAGGGAGGACACGCGCTCCTGTCATTTGTACAAAGCGTCGTGTTGTGGTGGGCAGAGCCGACTCTCTCAAGTTTGTTTGCGGACATTTTCAAAGATGAAGCAGCTCTTACTGACTCAGTTTCTATTTAGAGTGAGAAAAGAGTGGCATGGCCAAGTACACGGCGGAGCAAAGCTAAAATCAGGTTGTCATGACCCCACTCCCCACAGGCCGCTAACTTTTAAAAATCGGATCAATTTTTTCATTGGCTGTTTGTTTCAACCACTTCATCACAGCGCCGCCTAGTGGTGTCCAATTCACTTGAACCTGTCCTGAACCCCTCGCACTCAGTCAGTCAGTCAGTCAGTCAGTCAGTCAGTCAGTCAGTCAGTCAGTCAGTCAGTCAGTCAGTCAGTCAGTCAGTCAGTCAAACTTTATTTATGAAGCGTTTTGCATACACATCCACGTTGGTGCAAAAAATAAAATCAAGGTTCAGTGTAAAAATGAAGTCCATGGTTTTGTGTGTACATTTCTGTACACACAAATGCAGGTCGGATTCTCCGGCTCACTGCTGGTGTGCTAGGTTTTTCCTCTTGTATTTTTGTTCCATAACCCTTTTTCAAAAATTCAAAATGACTGTCTGACTGTGAATGGTCCCACCTCAGAAGCGATGGCGTCCTTTGTAGAACGTCATGAAAGGCCAATTTGACAGAAAATTACACGGAATCCACATTTTTGCACAGATTTGGCCCCTTTAAAGGCATGTGGTCCTAAACTTTTGATCAGATGCAAAAAGGCCCAGATCAGTTTCTTTCAATTAAAGGTTTACTCAAAAATATGTTTGTCCCACTCCCATTTCTTCTTGTTGCACATGGAACAAGAAGACGTGGAACCATGTTAAGATTTTTTTTTTTTTTTTTGCCACGAGAGTTTTTACTAAGAGTTTGTGTCGCAGTGCATTTGAACGCAGCGCGGTTGCATAGTAACCAAGGTGCGCAGTGACGCGCCAGAAGTGCACTGCTTGTACAAAGGTAAGAATCGCCGAACACTCGAAGATTAAATATCTTTTCGTGTTTAATCAACACCCTGCGTTTGATTAATTTGTTGTGCAAAATATGCAGCAATGTCTTCACTTCGTCCATAAAGTAAAGTGGACATGAATATTCCACTTTTAAGTCGATCTTCGCAGCTAGCTAACTGGATCTAACAAAACGTTAGAACATCACAGTTTATTTATATTATACCTGAATAAACGGCGCTTTCGACTTCGAGGTGAAGTGGGTGTCGTGCAACTAGATTTCTTTATTGCCTTCAAACGTCACAGTAGTTTGAACTTTTTGTCTACAGGTATAAAGCAGAGAGCAGTGCAGTTTTTGAGTTTTTTTATGGTCATATTCAGTGAACTTGTGATGGTCTGACAAACATCCCTGGTTCATTGGGACTCCCAATCTACCACAGTATCTGATTTATTATAAATCTGAGTATTAAATGATTTGAAACCGTATTTCCCTGCAAAAAGCCATTTGGACCAGCTAATTGATTTTTTGTGTTAATTTTAAAGAATCTAGTGTATGACAGCGACTCACATCTTCTGTTTTGGGTAAAACAATAAAATAAAATAAAAAATATCAGTTTTGCAGCTGTTGAAAGACAAACACATTTTTGTTGCATTCCTTTATTTTTCAGGTGTTTGCTATGCAGATCAAGGGGCCAGATGTATTAAAATGACAACTCAGATTCCGAAGAAGACCAAAGTGACCAAAGAAGTCTTGAATGTGGAAGAGAAAATGACAAAGGTATTGGTCCCTAACTTAAAATGGTCAAATAAAACAGGCCTATTTGTATAGCTTACTAGGCTTTGTGCGTCCTGTGTGGGGTCATTTACTGAGAAGTGCGCGCTAGCCAAATGCACATGGCACGTCCAGTTGTGCCCGACTGTAGTGGAGGATGATAGTTAATGTTACAGACTGGACAACCGAAAGGATGCCCTTTACCTTTTTGGATTTTGATTGATTTTGACAGTTTTTTCACAACTGTTTAAGTGGTGTTTAAGTAAGTGATAAGAAATTAAACGCATGTCTCTCCCAAGACATGAGCTACTATAGATGTGGACAGCTAGCCTATACTCCAGAGCCTGGGAAAAGACTGCCATGGCACTCTGCGTGTATAGCACCTCTCTCATTTATAAAGTACAGTATTTATGTATATAGAGTACAATGTATATATTGTAAAACGGGGAAATTGAGGAGGAGCACAAAGTGTATGCATCACTGGTTGCACACAGTATATTCTTCAGTGCATGGTAGGCTACAGGAGTCCACCCCATGTTATGCACAAGTAGTCCATAACCCCACGCATCTGGTCAGCTGTGGAAAAGAAGTCAGGGCGGGCAGTACGTTGACCACCTTAACGCATGTGTCTGCCTGTCTGGAACCTCAACTATGGTCAGGAGATCTGGGTAATGACCGAAAGGCCAAAATGAATTTCCTTCGCAGGGTGGCAGGGGCGCACCCTTAGAGATAGTGTGAGGAGCTTAGTCACCTGAGGTTGGTCTAAAGTGTGCATTTTAAGGCTTTTAAAATGAACAAAACACATGGTCAAATTTATGTTTTACTTTGTAGCTTTTAGAAAAATGTAGTTGAGTAGAACTTGTTATAATTCTCTTTCCAATATAGTGGAGTGAAAGTAAAAAGTTCTTCCTATACAATACATGAGTAAATTTACTTCACTGACAACCTCTAATTATTGTTTGATTTTGCCACTCCATACAGAACTGATGGTTCTCTTTAGAAGGAAAATAATGAATATGTATTACAGTGCATTTATAGTGCTTTTCACATGGCACAGGAGCACTGGCAGCACACATCTGCAAGCAGCCTTTCACAGACATGGTCACAAAGCACTTTACATTTGTACATTCACTCCATACTCGGCGGGGTTCAGTTTCCACTGGGGGAGACTGAAAGAAAGCTGTCGTGACTGCACACATCTGCGCCAAAGATCCATCTGACCACCACCATCATTCATCCTGGCCTATTGTACATGTTTTTAGTGGTAGGGGAAACCGGAGAAACTCAAGAAAAGGATTTTAATGCTGTGATTCACCATAGCAGAACAGTGACCAGCTTCATGGTCCCACAGTTAGTTCAAGAAAAACTATTTCTATATTTATTCATTTTGATGTTTTTTTTTTTCATATATTACGCTATTAGCATTGATGTGATGGGAATGATGCATAATACCCTGCACACTCACTAAATGTCTTGGGGTTCATTTCTCTGCTGCAATAGCATGACATGGAAATAAAGCTGATAAAAGAAAATGCTCCCTGTGAGATTGGTAGCCCAGACCAAAAACGGCTCTCGAGAAGGCAGCGCATCCTCAGCAAGTAAGAACCTATATATAAACATTGTCTGGGAAATGTTATGTACACTTGAATGAATAGTGCATTTAAGATGCACTGTTACTGTTGTTACTGTAGTATTAACCATGGAAATTGAACTGACTGACTTTTCTTTTGTCTACATTTCCAGGTATCAAGTCCCTGAGTGCTATAATTTGGATTTTGGTTATGTGATCCTTGGCAGAACACCTAGCCACCCTGTGGATATCACCAACATGGGAGCTCTGCCCGGCTCACTAACGGCAAACTGTAAGAATCTAGTTGGCACCGGTAAGACATGCAAAGTTTTAGCACAACAAAGCTATTGCTGTCAGTAATTCATTTCCTTATGTGTAAAAGGTTTCACGGTTGAGTTTGAAAAAGTCAAGGACCTGCCTGTTGGCCAGAAGCACATCTTTACTGTGACCTTTGACCCTCGAGGAGCTAAACTTCCTCTGGGGGAAGTGTGTGCAGTTCTGCAAATACAGGTAATAATAACTCTTGATTTGATCTTACGATTCAAGACCTTTTCCATAAACCTTAAGTTTAGGCTTGCTGCTGCATTGCCATGTGTGCATTCTTTTGGTATAGATCAATATTTGCAATGAACATCAGTTAACTTTCTCCACATGTTCCCTCCTTACATAAACTACTTCAGATGGTTCTCTGACTTTTCTGAGGTTCTTGACCTTTTATGCTTGCTTGTGTTGGTCCTGCTTTAGAGCAGTTATAGTAGGTCACATGAGACAAACAAAAGGCCCGCGGGCCAGATCCGGCACGCGAGATGATTTCATCCGGCTTTCTGAGTATGTAAAAAAGTGAGTCTCTAGCCCATTCTTGTGCGGAGTTATGAATTTTTTAAAGAAATAACCAGAATGCTCGCTGCAGCCACTAGGGGGCAGCTTAAATTTAAAAAAGGAAAGAATTGCACACGTGTCCAGCAGAGGGCACTGACATAATAAGAGA
This sequence comes from Gobius niger, assembly GCF_951799975.1. NCBI lineage: Eukaryota > Metazoa > Chordata > Actinopteri > Gobiiformes > Gobiidae > Gobius > Gobius niger. The sequence goes on from NC_136857.1 coordinate 24,549,403, forward strand.
TAACATATAGCCATGTGGTAAATGGTCAGTCTGCGCTGTGGTTACAGTAATAGCTTACCACTGAGTGTGGGGTGAGTGAATAATGAACACAATATAGCACTTTGAGAAACGTGTGACACGGGCTTGTAAAGCACAATAAGTGTAAGCCGTTATTTATGTATTAGGCCACAGTCCATTACAATATTTTCGGCCCACAGCCCGTCGTGGGGGCTGAATTTTGGCCCACGACCCAAACGACATCGACACCCCTGTAAAGTAGGTGATACTCAAAGGACTAATGGTATTCTTTATAGTGAATGACTTGAAAGGTTGAGAACCACTCCTTTAGAGACAGAGAATGAAAGAGGTCCAGAATGATGAACACTTGTGAAGTTCTAAGTCCTGACCGCAAAGCAGAGTTCCAGGCGTGACAACATCCTGCACCAAGATAGATATATTTGTGATTCAAATAGAATCTGACTTAAGGCATAGATAAACCATGGCTTTACAATCTGCATGTGGTTTTCTAGGATGAGGACTGGCTGACTGTTGTCCAGTTGAAGCTGAGTGCTGTGGTAACTGTACCGGGCTGCTCAGTTTCAACAGAAAAGCTGGAGTTTGACACTATTCCATGTGGCATGTGCCAGGTAAGAGAAATCACTGCAGTGAGAAATCTGGCCCATGGCAAATGTGACTGTTGACCAATCTCTGTGTGATTACTTTTGTTTCTTCTTATATCCATATCTTATTTCACACCTGGAAATCTAGATTGTCAGTCAGTGTAGTTTTGGCCAGTTATGACCAAAAAGCGGTACTTTATTGTAACATTTCTTGATAATTCTTGATTCTTAGATGAACACAGTACAGCTGCTTAATTCTGAGCCTGTGCCTTGCCAATGGAGCATAGCAGAGGAGGTGAAACGAAAAAAGGTATAACCTTTCGTTGATTTTTATTCTTCAGTGGGCTTCTGTGAATAGCAAAATACTAATTCCGGCTTAACTGTTTCCTTAACACAATTCAGTCAATATGTTCTTACTTTTTTAAAGCTGTAAAGCTGTAATTGCAAATAAAGATGTGATCCTTTTTGCATTTTTTGTGCTGTGAAAGTCCAATGTGTTCAAAGGCGTGAAAATGTGCCCAGTGTTTGATAAAATGAGAGTTGAGTTTGGAGAAATGTATGCAAAGTCTGAATTGTGTTTCTAGTGTGTGCCTAGTATCTTATCAATTGAGAACAGTTGCTTAGCCCAAGGGTGGCACAATATATTACCAAATAAAGTTATTGTTATTACAATATTAGGTGGCACAATAACCACCACAGGAAAAAACTATGTAGCGTAAAAGTGTCTTGATCCTGATTTTTTTTTTTTTTTTTTTTTTAAGTTTATACACAATTTGAAACTAACTGCTTACAAGTTGTTTGAAACAGAGTGTTGAAATGGTTTAGCAAAATATGGTAATAATATAGTGACCACAATATTTAGGACGGTTATTAATTTTGAATGTTGCAATTTTCCTATGTCGTGCTGTCCTTACCCTGAATATGACTATGAATATGAATATGAATATGAATATGAATAACAAAACTTTATTGTCCACCATGGTGGACATTTGTCTTTGGCATCACCTTGATGTGATTTCATTCTTTGTTCATAGGTTAACAAGTTCCTCCCTGCCTACCAACAAAAGCAGCAGCCTCCTTCGGTGGTGTTTGAGATGGTGCCCAGCTCTGGTGTGCTGTCTCCTGGGCACAGAGTCAATGTTCAGATCATGTTTACCCCTTTAGAAGAGGTAGGGGACGCCGCCTAACTACTGTGTGCATTCGTAATTTCATTCCAAGCTCATTACATACAATGTCTTTGTAGGCGATTTACAGCAAAAATATTGTGGTCAGTGTAGCAGAAAGCGACCACAAAGTGTTGATTGCTGCACAGGGCAAAGGGGAAAAGCCACAACTGAACTTCTGCCCACCAGTGCTGCAGCTTGGGCCCTGTTTGCCTTTAAGCACTGATGTGGAGGCTGTGATTACTGTTAAGAATCCATGCTCCTTTCCTATTGAGTTTTATTCCCTAGAACTTGACAAGCAGTATCTTGAAGAAGAGGAGGTGTGTATGTGTAGTAATGTTGCTTGCTGTCTGGTGAGTATGAAATGGTCCTTTATTATTATGTTTTGCAGGTCCTCCGTTTGATGCAAGGTTATGACAAGAAAAACAGGCTGCAACTGCCACCTAGAAATCCTGGAGAAGGACTTCCTCGAGAAGTACTTGACGCTTACCAACAATTCTCTTCGAACCACGGTATTATTAGCCAATGCACAATCAGTTATGTTTGTGGTGCCACATTAGTCAACCTGTCCATCTTTCTGCAGACAATGATGCAGAATGTCATATACAGAAGAGACAAATAGATGGTTTTGAAAATAAAATACCCTCTACAGCAGTGGAGCTGCCCACATTCTGTAAGTCCAACTTCAAAATATATTTTGTTACTGAAGTAGCTACTAATGTCTCAAGGTAATTTATATTCACTGCTTAGAAGTTATTTTTTGAGCAATTAAGGCCAGCCTATGTCTTTGCTCTGTGCAGTGCTTTCAGAATTGAACAGAGAAGGGTCATATAAAGAACTAGGTTTACTGTCCTTGGACCCAGTATACAAAGCCATTGCTTTCCATATGGGTCTTGACCTGTCCCCTGACCTCCTGGCTGCTCTCAACCGCAGGGGTATCGCCATCATTGTGTACGGAGCCCCAAAGACTGGTTAGAATCTACTGTCCACACTTGTTTCTTCAGTTAAATCCTGACAAACTAGACGTACAATTATGCTTTCTTCAAAGATATCAGCAGCACAGCGGCGTCTCTGGCTCAGCACTATAAGGGCGCTTTAATAAATGTCGATGCTGTGGTGACAAAGGCACTGGTCAATGGGACCTCTCCAGCAAGCCTGACTGCCAGACAGCTCTTTGACCAGGCTGCTGCAGAGTATTTAGCAAGTGTGGGTGACACATGTAAGTCATATATATATATAACTTCTGATTTGTTTTCCAATTATCTCAATATTAATAGCTGCCTCTGTTTAGTTGTTCAGACAAATAGCCCAGGATCTGCAGCATCAGAAGTCCTCGACAGGGCTCCAAGCTCTGCTGGTGTCTCTTCTTACAATGGAGAACCAACAGACATAGAAACTGCACACATTGCTCTTTGCTGGGTATTGTCTTTTCGATTGGTGGTCTATACCTTAATTTGTTGTAACAAACAAGAGCAGTACATTTATTTGTCTTTAGGCTGGAGATGAGGCCACACTCAAAACTGCCCTGCCTGAACCTGTACTAATTGACATTTTAACTGAAAGATTTCAAGTAGGTTTTACATGTAATTTTCTTTTTACATATTTTTGTTTATTGCAAAAATAACTAACCTTGTGCTGTATCTCAGTCAAGTGATTGTAATCGTGGCATAGTCATCAATGGGCTGAAGTCTGTGTTTACTGCATCAGTAACAAACACTTTGCAAGTTGTCCTTAAGGCCCTCCACAACAGGAAACACATCTATGTTGTGAACTTGACTGACTCCTATTCTGCACTGCTGAGCAGAGAGAAGGCACAGAGAGAGACTGAGGGTAAACTCTTCTTACCATTAGAATTGCCACTACGTTTTTCAAATGTTTAATGTCTAACTTATTTTTAATGTGACTTATTGGCTGTGTACAATGGCCCATGTGGGCAATAAATATTATTTTTGTTTTTGTTGCTGATGAAGGACCCAAGCGTCCTGTAATTTAGTTTCGATGTCCTGCACATCAAATGAATAAATTCTGCCTCTGTCGTCCTCTCTGGCAGAAGCCCAGCAGCGGGTGGCTGAAAGTGAGAGGCTGTGGCTACAGGAGTTAGATGAGGAAGAGTGCAAGGCCTTGCCAGAGGAGATGAAACGCTTGATTGAGCAACAGAGGCTGAGACTAGACCCAAAAAGACTGTCCAAAGAGCAGGTGCAGCAAAGACAGCAGGCTGACCTGAAACAGCCCAAAACGCTGGATCTGGGCTTGGGTAAGGGACACCAAAACCACAAGGATCCACCCATAGATGTCAACATGGTAAGTATGTATTGAATTCATTTGACTAATGAAAACTTATGTTTTTGCAACAACAACTAAAGTTTCTGTTTTAAAAGGAGACCTTTCTGTAGTAAAGTCAATTCTGTTCAAAAGAGCAAAATTTAATGTGCCTGATGCTCTGACAAAGAGAAAGAGAAAGTGAATGTTTGGGAATTGTTTGCTAACCATGAATGGTCTTAATACGAGAATGTTTTGAAATATAAATTAAAGTGGTTGATGCTTTGTTTCAATAGATACAGACGGCATTGGGCCATACAAAGGGAGCGTGGCTCAGCCGAGGGGGAAGAAATATTTTTTTATGCAGGATGGGCTGTTGAACCATTTTGCTCTTCTCCATGTCTCGGTATCTTTATTTAGTAGAAACATATTCATAATTCAGCATTTGTGAAAGAAATAGTGGAGTAATGGGAGAAAGTTTAGTTTTTTTTATCTTCTTTGTTTTCACCCTCTGGCTGCATCGAACATGACTAAGGGGCAATTCCAAAAATGTCGTCTGTATCTATTGTATTTAGTGTCTTATCAATTTGGAAAAACTAATAAGTGTAATTGCTCTGATTTGCAAACAAAATCCAGTTTTCTGTAAAGTGTGTTTGTCCTTTAGTCACTGGTGAATGAGTTCCGTGCTTATGATGAAAGTCAAGCCCAAGTGGATCATATCCTGCAGCACTGGGAGCGGCTCCAGGGTGTCCTGCTGGTGCCTGTCCCCGGGGAAGATGTTCCTGGTTATGAAGAGTCCACCACAAAAAAAAATGTAACTTTCTAGTTAAATGTAATGTACATATAGGATGAACAGATAAATTTGTTCTTAATCATAACTGAACATTTTCATCTGGAATAACAAGCTCTAAGGGCAGTCGTGCATAACAATCCTTCTCAAGGAGAATTACATACTGTATCTTTAAATACTGTTTCTTCTTTAAAATGAACATAACCATTTGGTAGATAATCATCGCATTAGGATAGCGTTAGTGGAAGTGTCTAAATCAAACTTTCACAGGTTTATGCTGCTGCTCTCAGAGGTGCAGTTTCTGTGTCAGTCTGTCCCAGCCCCCATGTCCTCCATATAGGGGAGGCAACTGTTATACCTCAGCGCCAACTCTGAGTGCCCACTCCCTGTTTCACTACATGTCACACTTACTGTACGTAAATGTGCCCGAGTTAGCATAAAAAGCACATATTCATCGGTAGTCACTTAATTTGGCAGATGTCAAGGCCAGCCTAAAACTGCATGATTGTATAATTGTCAAATTTAGAGAGAAAAAAAGTAAAGTTAAAGACAGAATTAAAATCATGCAATAATTTGCAGAATACAATATAGTTAGTTAGTGACTTCAGTTTGTTTCCACAGATAGAGTGTTTTTGAAGCTCTAAATTCTCAACTGAAGAAGTATAAAGTAGCTGTAGGAGCACTGCATCCAGTGTCCTCTTTACCGCTGTCACCCCCTTCCTGGCTTTAGGTGTCAAGTTAATGTAGCTTAAGAACGCACTTAAACACATTCATGAATGAGGCCCAGTGAAAAATTATATCACTTACTACAAGACAATTTCTCTGCTTTCACAGGCTCTAGTTGGAAAAGGCAAAGGAAAGAAAGGTCCTAAACCTCCGTCACGACTCAGGCAAATTGAAACTACTGAAGATAAGTTGTGTCCAGCAAATGTCATCCCGCACCTTGCAATAAATCAGAAGGAAAAAGACTGTAGTGTCTTAGATTTTCTGCTCAGAAACTCCCTGCCCTCAGCAGATGAGGTATGCCCATGTATTACAGTCTGTAACACTTGTTTGAACTAAATGTGTATTTTCTTCTTTCTTTTTAGATTTTAGATGACATGGGTTTGGGGCCTTGTGGTCCTCCTATTCCCCCTCCTGTTATATTCGCTTTAGTTCCATTTCCCCCAAACAGAACTCAGAGGCAAGTAAAGGAATGCTTCACTTTCCTGACACCCTCAGATCATGAAGCGTCTGAGAGAAAAGAGGAGCCTCCAGTAGGCCCAGTAAAGGTAGTCATTTGTCAAAGAAAGTTGTCATATCTCTTGCTGCAACGTCATCACATGTGTTCTCTCTAAAGCCCAAAACACCCGGTAAAGTCAGAGCTGCAAAGGGAAGTCTGTGTATGTCTCTGACCTCACTGTCCGCTGAAGACCAGCAGCAACACACTGTTAAGCTCAAACGCAACCAGAGGCAAAGAACATTTTACTCACTACACTGTCTTTGGTCTCCTGTATTGACTCATTGTGTGTTTTTGCATTTATTCATACGTACAGTTTGACCAATTTCCGCTGGGCTGTCCCTGCTAATGATGAGATCACCTTGAGGTTGTGGTTCTACTCAGAAACCCCAGGGATTTTTGAGCAGACCTTTCACTTTGAAATGGCGGGTACTCAGATACAGTGGCAGCTTCTCTGCAAGGGAACTTGTGCATATCCTTCCATCTGCAAAGACTACATGTGTGTGCACATACTTAAAATGGAGACAATCTTTACAGCGATGTCCTTTGGTTGACAAATGTTTTATCCCCATTGGTTGCAGGACTCTTTTTGCCAATAGTAGCAAGGCACCACATGTAAAGGACGACCTCCAGAAAACCTACATTATAAATCCTGGATATTTTGAGTTCGGACCATTACTTTCCAGCAAAACTAGAGATAGGTACAAAGAATATAGTCATGAAATATAAGCAAACCTTGCAAATGTTTTATTTATGTGTGTTTTTGTAGATACAAACAAAACAAGTACCCAGGTAATATGGAAAGACTTGCCATTTGTAACACTTCAGGGCTGGAGGTTGACGTCCAGTTCAGCTTCCAAAATGACACTCAGGCCTCAACATATCTGCTCGAGCCCCCCGCCATGACTCTTAAACCAGAGGAGAAGCAGGTATTGTTCATTAGCTTGTACTCACTGTATGAATAAAACTCACATTTTTGTTTTGTTCCCAAGGATTTGATGATATGGGCCTATCCTACCAAGCAGGGGCAAATTAAGGATAGTATTGTGTGTAAAATTAAGGATAATCCTGAGAAAGTTGTTATTGATGTTTCCTGCTGGGGGGTTCGGCCAGAGCTGGAGCTAGATGCCAAAACCCTGTCCTTTGACAAAACTGTAATACACAGGTACTTTTTATAAAGCTTATTTTGTGACTGTAGGTCCTAATAAATATAAGTGTGCTGTGTTTATGTTAGGTACAGTTTTTTCAAACAAGGGAAAAACTGTATTTATTGTGAAATCATCAGCAATTCTACAGATATGTGCCAGTAACTACATTTCTTTTCTTAGGCGAGTCAGTCGTACAGTGAGCCTGCACAACAAGACAGCCCTCCCTGTTTCCTGGAGGCTCCAAGGAATCGATGAGCTGGGGGATTTGTTCACTGTGCCACAGGATCAAGGCATTGTTGCGCCTCATTCCACGTTCCCCTTAAATTTACACTTTAGAGCCCAAAAGCCTTTACACATTAAGAAGAGCCTGCGAATAGAGGTGCGCTGTCTACAACTACTGCTACTGCTCATTCATTGTCCTATAAATGTGTTTTCAATGACATCATGCATACTTTTGGTGGCCAGTTTGAATACCGAAGTAGCATTATGCAGCACTACAACAAGTAACAATATCTCTACTCAGGATGAAAATGAAAGACAACTGATTGACTGTCATTTTTAGCATCAAAGAGGAAACAGAAAACCTTTCTCTGGGATTTTTACAGTTTGTCATGTCAACAGAGTCTCAGTCTGAGTCAAGATGTTAGCATGCAATTGGTTAGCTGTCAACCAACTGTCAATGGCTTCAACATGATAAACACATGTGTGGCTGACTTTTATGAACACTGAGGAAATACTACAGTAACAGCTCAGCTCTTACCTCTGTCACATGTTGTAGCCAAGGTTTGGAGTGAACCGCACTCCAAGGTGTTGAAGCTAAATGCTAACCGGTAGCATGCTAACATCATTAACACTGACTCACTGGTCTCTGGGGCCGTGTTTTTACTGTTATCTTGAGTTATGATTACAAGTACATAAAAATGCCACTGTGAATCAGTTGTCTTTCTTTTATATCCTGAGTAGTGATATTGTTACATGTTGCAGTACAGCATGATTCTACTTCGGTATTCAAAATGGACGCCATAACAATAAAAGTCACATGACTGAAAGGCATGTATAGAGCTCAGGATTGTGTTGTCAAAACCTTTAGGATTTCAGGAATTAGTGGTTCTGTATTTTATGATTATATTCCAATTACTAATAGATATACTACTTTAATGCAGGTTTCAGATGTGGAGAAAATTGTGGGCATTGTTCAAACTGAGACTGTTACAGTCACAGCTGAGGCCTACGATGTGTCCATAAGTATAGAACCAGGTAACCCACTCTCTGAAAGTGACTACACAACTGGAATTGTATATTTTAGACCGCTAGATTCTTTGTTTCTCTTGACAGATTGTCTGAATCTTGGAATCCTTAAAGTGTTTGATGAAGCAAAAACAAGTCTCAGAATAAGAAACCATGGAAAATATGAAATTGCCTACAAGTAAGATTGTGCCCTGTTATTCTCTAAAATTATGTCAATGTAGCTCAACTGCACACTTCATCTTATTCCAAGGTTTACCCTGGAGCAAACCCATCCAAAACAACCACAACTGGAGTCTCTATTCAGCATTGCACCTCAAAGTGGCAAAGTGATGCCTTGTGACAAGTCAGTAACTGTGCATATAACCTTCAAGCCAAGGTCTGAGATCCGCATTGAAGAGCAGCCTATACTTCTCTGTCAGGTCAGCCCTTACACTATCAGTGGTGTGGCTTTTCACAAGACACGGACAGACTCAAAGGCTTTATTGATTGTTCTCGATATAAAAGACTCTTCTCTGAATTTAAACACTGTCACACCTTCTATATTTATTTTCTCCTTGTTAATACATTTTGACAGTGGTGTGTAGAAGTTTTCAATTTCTACATATAAGTAAATGTGCTTTTCCTCAAGCAAAAGCATAAAAAAATAATTACAATGTAAATGTACTTTTTTTTTTTTTTCAATTGTCTCCAATTACATTTTCTTTTTTCTGCAGGTTATTGAACCTCATACTGGGGAAAGAGGAGAAACTATTGCCACTTTAGTAACTAGGGTTTCAGTTCAAGCTGTCTTCTCAAGGTTTGATGGTTCTCTTTTATTTCTCTCATATTGGTAGTGTATATAATTCTTGTGTGAAATGAATGTCTGCAGGTACAAAGTCACTCCTGCCCGTGAAATTAACTTCGACCCCATGGTGTTAGGGAGCAAGAAAACCTACAGTCTAATAATCGAAAACAATGGGGTTTTTGAGACATTGTTTTCAATCTCAAACCCTGATTTACATGAGCGGGCAGCGTAAGTTACACACTGAAACACATACACATCTCAAATTACACTTATGCTCTTTGGTGCTTTAGTTTTTTACTTTTTCTCGTGTGTGTTTTGTTTTTGTCCATGGCTGAATTTGCCTGTGATGTTTGTTACATTTTGTTCCAAATCTGAAAATGTTGCTTTTTATTAAATGTTTATATGTATGAACATAGACCAGCAACACTGTTAAATAAACCTCAGCTGGAACCAAAATGAATTGTTCGCAACAATCTGTAGCTTGAAATAATCAGCTTGACTTTTTCTTTAATGTATATTTTTAATGTTGTTTTATTTATATACATTTACCCTGAAACTGACTGATGCACATGTCATACACAGAACATGTTGCACAGAGAGATAACTTTATCAAAAAGGGACAAAAATCTTTAACAAATAATTCGATTGATATTACTTGAATGGGCTGTTACAAATGAAACTATCCACCATGTTTAGAGGTACTAGCAAACAAAGTCCATTGACTACATAGGCTGCATTACTGTCGCTATTAGCACTTTAAAATGAGAGAAAGAACCGCACAGCAACTCTGTTAGCTGCCACATACATTTAACACAGTGTCCAAATGCTGTGAATTATTTGAACAATTACTCAATTTTCTATTTTCTATTGTGGAATTCACTGGGAATCCTAGGAATCTTAGCCATTGTAATGACACAATCCCAACCTCAATAAATATAAATGACAAATACTTTACCTGAAGATACTGAGTGAAATGTTTGCAAAAAACAAAAACACAAAACACACACAATAAAAAACAACCTAAATAAAAGAGGTCCTTAGTCAACGTATTTGCCTTAGCTTAATTTGGCCAGTCGACTTCTAAAATACTTTCAATTCAGTGGAGACATTTATTATCCATTATTTGTTTGTCTCTTCTTTGATCATTTTAGAAGCAAGAAACCACTCAATGTTGTCAATCCTGGAGGCAAAATGAATATCCAAAAAGACTCAAACTTAAAGCAGGTAAGCCTTCATCGGTAAACATACTCACTGTTACAGTTCCCAGGTTTTTCATAAGAACATTGTGTGTGTGCTTAGAACCGGATCACTATGGGGGTGTTCTCTCTGCACCCCTGTAATGGAGTAATGCTGCCTGGCGCTCAACAAGTGGTGACTGTGGACTGTACTGCAGATCAGCTGGGCAAATGGGATAAGACTTTGATCATAGACATTTGTGACCGTCACCCCTCAGACCATCCGGATGGGATACCGTACAGACTGCTGGCTGAAGTTTACAAGACTGGTACCATACCCTATGTGCTTTAGAAACAAATAGAGAGCCACACTGTGGAAGATGCAGGTTACATGTTTAAAGCCCAAGAGCTGATTGCTACATAAAAAAATATACCAGTGACACAGAATATGCTCTTAATGCTCTTCAGTGGGCCCCAGAACAAAGAATTTTGCTCAGCTTTTCACCAACAATATGTATTATTGTGGTGGGTTACAAAGTGAAGCATTTGAAAGAGGATCTACAGTATAGTATTCAAAAGCGAATTATACAAAGTCATCTTTTCTGAGCTTTTAACCATGTCATCACACACCTGGAGTGCGGTAATTTGCTTCATTCGCATCGCTTCGAAACAAACGCCGAACCCATTGTGAGCAGTTCTGCACATAAACTGCATTTTGTCACAACAGTTAGAAAAAGATGACTGCTTGTACTGTGTAATATTTTGAAAATTACAAAATCACACTGCTGCCTCCAGAGGCTGCACAGACAAATACAGTCCTTACAGATAAAATGCGTTCATCACCATCAGGTCTTTAAGCCACAATTTTAAGCTTGATATGCTCACTTTAAATCTCATGTATAACTGTCTGTAGTCAAAACAAAGATAGGCGGGTGATGTCCCACTCCCAACAAACTTACAAATCAGGTCGGAGCAGAGTCGAGCTTGCTCACAGTATTTAATGTTTTTAATGTTTGTATTTTATCTGTTGAGTGAAATGTTGCACATTGTATGACCTCACAAATGGTGTCTGTTTTTTCTTTTCTTTTTTAGGAATAGTGTCAGACATGAGCTCCATCTTTGAAGAGCACTTCCTGTGTCAGAACAGCAAACAGCTGTCGTCCGAGCAGTTCGCCGATGCTGAAGGCATTTATGTCATAGAAGAAAACAAGTTCATTTTCAACAAAATTCTAGCGGGACAGACTACAAAAGCACGCATCAAACTTACAAATGACACCAAAATTGCTTGCTTTCTCAACATGGCCATTAAATATATTGGCCCAAAGCTGGAGAAGGTCATTTTTTACTGTAATATTATACAGTTGTTTAATACGAACCATGATTCAGTATCTTTATATCCCCCAATAGACATCACATCAGGGGGACATTTTTCAACTGTCTCCTACGACACTGTCCATACCTGGTCAGTCGCACCGTTTTGCTGAGATCACCTTCTCTCCGCTTGTGGGCACAACTTACCATGGTGTATTTGAGGCGTCAATGGAGGGAGCCAACAGGTATTATGCTGTTTTATCACCCAAATATGGGCTTACCTCACTCAGCTTGTGTCTTTCTTTATATTAAGGATAACGCCCATAGGTAAAAACAAGGTGCTAGAGTTTGACGTACTGGGAGAGGGGATCCTGCCACGTGTTTGTGTCATTCGTCCTGCCCTTAAAAACAGTTCGGGTGAGCCACTTCTGCGGTTTCAGCGTGCTTTGATTGGGCAGAGAAGAACGCAGTCAATTGTACTGCTAAATGATGGGAACGCACCTACTCAGGTAAGACTGCCCTTAACCTCTTACCCCCCACCTGAGCCGAGCACAAATTCTCCTATTCGGCTTTACCAAAATCTAAAAGCTTCTCAACTTGAAAGCAACAGTGTTAACGCCTCATTTGAAAGCTATGACCCACAAAAGTGATCGTAACTTTTTTTTTTTTTTACATGTTTTCGTCACGTATTTTTCATGTTTTTGTCACTTTCGTCATGTTTTCATCACACTTTTGTTACTTTTCGTCCTCATTTTGCTCGTTATTTTCAAGAAGCTTTCAGATTTGGGTAAAGCCAAACTGGAGAAAATGTGCTCGGTTGGGGGTGAAGAGAGTAAACCAATTACTGGACATAAATGTTGTCATAAGCTATGATCATTGATGTTATTAGGTACTGATGGACATGCCTGACAAAGATGGAGTGTTTTCCCTCCAGGCAGCACCAGGCAACAGCTGTACTTCCATAAATACTGTACTACTTGAGACCAGCTCTTCCCCAGGTACACGTAAATACTTTCTAATGGAAAAAATAACAGTTTTAGCGTTGCATCAAAGCTAACTACGAGATCTGGTCACATTTGTTTTTCTTTTGCAGAACCCCAATCTGCATACAGAGCCATTTCCCAACTAAATGTGAATGAAAAGGCTGAATTTGAAATCTGTTTTTGCTCCAAAATGGCCCAGAAATGTTTTACCAATGTGTGCGTGGAAGACAACCACGAGGTCATTACGATATCCGTTTTTGGAGAGGCCTTCGAAGAAGTTGTCTCTCTGGAGAACATCAGGCGGCTGTTTCTTGAGTCTAATCAAATTGTCGACGATGGTTAGTTCATCAAGATAAAAGATTAACTCATTTTGAGCTTTGAAAACAAAAATGTCATTGATTGATCAACAGGAAATTATGAAGTTGCGGATTTTGGTCACTGCCATGTGAATGCGCCATATGAAGAAAGCTTCACCATGGTCAACCACAGCAAAGACAAAGTGCTGAGGTTTGAGTGGCCTCCAGCGGGACCTCAAGTCAGTTTCTCTCCACAGGTAAACCCAAACTCTAAAAGGCTTCATTCAGATGTTACAGGAACACTTTTGGTTTGGCTTGTTGATATTGGGGAATGATATTGTTCCAGATCTACATATGAAGCACTTGGCCAAATTGCTTTCATACTAGAAATACATGTCAATGTCAATGTCAGCTTTATTTGTATAGCACGTTTACAACAACACTAGGTGCCCAAAGTGCTTCACATACAGGTACACAATATAAAATTACAGTACAAAACAACAAGAGAAGCACACACAATAGAGTTATGATGCAGCTCAGCTTAAATTGAACGCCAACGCAAACAGATGTGTTTTAAGGGCAATCTTAAAGTTTTCTATGGTTGGAGCAGCTCTGACATTTGGGGGGAGACTGTTCCAGAGTTTGGGAGCAGCCACACTAAACGCTCGATCTCCTCGCGTCTTTAAACGGGATCTGGGCACGTTCAAAGACAGCTGGTTCGCAGACCTTACTGATCTGACTGGGGCATAAACGGACAAAAGCTCAGAGAGATAAACAGGAGCAGATCCATGAAGACATTTAAACACAAGCATCGAGATCTTAAAGTCGATTCTATAGCTGACAGGCAGCCAATGGAGGGAGGCCAGCACAGGGGTAATATGTTCCCGCCGCCCTGTCCTTGTCAGTAAGCGTGCAGCAGCGTTCTGGACTTGTTGTAGGTTGAGTGAGGATTTGTCCCGCCCACAATAGAGCGAGTTACAATAGTCAAGACGCGACGATATGAACATATGAATAACTCGCTCAAAATCGCTGTGCGGAAGATAAGCTTTCACTTTACTTAGAATTCTAAGCTGGAAGAAGCTGCCTTTTATCACAGAATTGATTTGTTTGTCGAATTTGAAGGTGTTTAAAGGTTTCTGGCAGAGGCTCGAAGATGAGGAGCCATAGAGCCAAGAACCTCATGCGGGTCATTTTCAGATTTGCTGTTGTTAAAAACAATAACTTCTCTATTTTTCTCGTTAAGACTTAGGAAGTTCTGGGCCAACCAAGTTTTTACTTCTTGAAGACACTTTAAGAGGAATTCAATTCACCTTATTCCGTCCCACCCACTTTTGCCACTTTTTGCGTTGTCTCGGCACTTCCATTGTCCAGACACTTCTGGTCGAGCGCGAAGCCCGTTCATTTTAACGGAGAACGAGGGAAAATATTCTCCGCTCAGATCTGATGTTTATTCGATTGATTTGTGTAAAATGGCCAATGTTCATTTACACCAACATGTCAACACGGCACCGTTTCTCTGCGCGGCCTGAAAACGGCTTTGTTTTCGTGTAGTGACTGATTTTATGTGGACTTCTCCAGTCCCATGTTAACACATAGGAGAAAAGGGGCGGGCACAATTCATGGTGGCGCCCACGCGAGCCTCCGGAATAAGGTGAGGGTTTTGCTGGAATGTATATAAATACATACATTAAATGAGTTTAGACGTGAAACATGCAAACACCGCATTGACTGATTGTGCGGCAACAATGGCTCTCTTGATGGAACTAATTACCTTCTTACTGAACTGAGCTCATTTTCTCCAGTTCAGCTTTACCCAAATCTACAGTGGAGAGCAACTGTGCAAGACTTACAAAAGTGATCATAACTTTTCGTCACTTTTTTGTCTGTTTTTGTTTCCCTTTTCATTGTGTTTTCGTTTCTTTACTGTCATGATTTTGCGTTTTCGTACTTGTTTTCATCACTATTTTTATGCTTTTTTTTCAAGAAGCTTTTAGATTTGGATAAAGTCAAACTGGAGGAAATGCGCTCGGTTAAGGCGGGGGTTAAGAGGTTAAAGTGAGGAAAGTCACAGGTTGACTCTTTGCCCGAGGGACCTGTACTAGTCAAAGACTAGAAAGTAGAGTCACATTCTTTTCAGCTAGGGCCAACCTGTCCCGTGGCATCAAAAAAGCCAAGAAGCAGTTCTCCAAAAAAATAACGGATCACTTCAGAGACAGCAGAGACACTCGGAGTCTGTGGGAGGGCCTAAAGACCATCACAGACTACAGGGCTCCCCCACAGACCTGTGACAGTAACACTGCTCTGTTGAACGCGCTGAATCAATTCTTCGCTCGCTGAACAGAACCCCAGCACAAAAGTCAACACCCCCTCCAGAAGACCAGGTGCTGAAGCTATCTCCAGAGAGTGTGAGAAGATCTCTGAGCAGGATCAATGCACGCAAAGCACCGGGTCCAGACAACATACCAGGTCGTGTGCTGAAAGTTTGTGCTGATGAACTCACTGAAGCCTTCACAGACATTTTTAGCACATCTCTGCAGCAGACTGTGGTCCCAACATGCCTCAAAGCAACGACCATCATTCCGGTGCCAAAGAAGTCACCACCCTCCTGCTTTAACGACTACCGCCCACTCCTACGTTAGAATGCTGTTTTTAGACTTTAGCTCAGCATTCAACACTATAATCCCACAGCAGCTAATACACAAACTGCTCCACCTGGGGATCAACACATCACTGTGCAACTGGCTGCTGGACTTTCTGACGGGGAGACCACAGGCTGTATGTGTCGGCAGCAAGTCCTCCAGAACCAGCACACTGAACACAGGGGCTCCCCAAGGCTGTGTGCTGAGCCCCCTCCTGTTCACTCTGCTGACCCATGACTGCACTCCAAAGTACGACTCAAACCTCTTCATCAAGTTTGCAGATGACACAACAGTGGTGGGCTTCATCAGCAACAGAGACGAGTCAAACTACAGGAGTGAGGTGAGCAGTCTGGCCATGTGGTGCACACAGAACAATCTCTCTCTAAATGTGGAGAAACAAAAGAGATTGTCTTCTCCACATTTAGAGAGACTTTCAAAGAGCGCGAGTCCCAGCCTCCGTTATGTGCAACTTCTACAGGGGGACAATAGAGAGCATCCTGACCAGCTCCATCACTGTGTGGCACGGCGCCAGCACTGCCTCCTGCCGAAGGAACCTCCAGCGCATCGTGGGAGCTGCGGAGAATATCTGCGGCACCCTTCTCCCCTCTATTAAGGAGATGTTCTCCACCCGTCTCACCCGCAAAGCCATCAAAATTGCCAGGGACCTTTCGCACCCATTACATAGTCTATTCAAGGTTTTGCCTTCAGGGAGGAGACTGCGGAATCTACGAGTCAGTTCCAGTCGACTGAGGAACAGTTTCGTACACAGGGCCATCGGGAAGCTGAACTCCCTAACCTCCCTCCCACCCCTCTTCCCCCTCCTTCCACAATCAAGGATGAGAGAAACATAATTTCAAACCATTCACATGGTTTGACAAATAAAAAATCTTGAATCTTGAATCAATGGTTCTCTTCCAGGTGGGCCATCTTCACGCTGGATGCTCCAAAGAGGTGACTGTCACGTTTCGCTCCAGTCAGCCCATCAGTCTGAGCAGTAAGCCAGCGAAATGCAGAGTGACTCGGGTGGTCTTCAAAGAGCCTCTGGAGCAAATGCTGGACTGGGACGACAGGCAAAAGAGTGTCCAGTGGACGAGCAGCGATAAACAATCCTCTGCCGCACCGTCACCATCACCACAACCCGCCAACACTAAGGTGTGTGTAGGATTTTGTTTTGTTTTGTATTTTAACCTTTAACACTTTGGGCAGATGTAGTTATTGTAAAGGGAGATCCTGCAGGCAAAATCTGATGACACTTTAGATTACAGCACGTGAGTTCCATGTGTAGGTACAGGGAACAAGAAAGTAATTACACATGTACAGGTATGTATAAGCTAAGGCTTACAAAACTGATCCTAACTTTTTTGCCACATTGTCGCTGTGTTCTGGTCACATTTTTGTCATGTTTTTGACGGGTTTTTGTTTTACGCTTTTAATGCTTTTAAATATATTAACTATTAACTATTTTCCCCCTTGTATTTATGTCAGTAAAACAGGAAAGGTTACAGTTTGATTTCTCAATTGTTTTTCCTATTCACCTATTCATTGTTGTGATGTAGCTTGACTTGTGCCACTAACAATCTCTGTGTTTTTGTTATGCAGGTTATCACAACAGACCCTGAGCCCAGCTGCTCTGTGGAGGACGGCTGGCATTTGGATCTTGAACTGCGCATCAATGCAGTTTGTGACTTTGTGAAGTTCAGCTGTGACACGGATGCTATAAACTTCAAAGACACAATGCTTTTTCAAACCAGAGTTCAAAAGTAAGTCGGCCGAGACATTTTTTCACTTCACTGGATAATATATTTTACCGTATTATTGTTACAAATGCTCATTCCCTTTTTATATCAACGATGTTACTGTGATGTAAAGTAAAGTGCTAATGCTGCTGATTTAACCATGACTATTAATATTCACTATTTTGACAGATTGCGTATGACTAATAAGGGAAACGTGAATCTGGAGTTCACGTGGAAAATTGAAATGAACCACGATAGCGCAGGTTCAGAAGCGTGACATCTTATTCTTGTGCAGTTTAAGTTTGGGACTTGAGGTAGTTAATGGTGGTTGTATTTTTGAATAGAGACAGATGAGACAGTCGCCTCTTCTCCAAGCGGAAGGTCAAGCGCTGTGACTTGTACCTCCAGCGGGGTGTCTCTGTTGGGCATTAACCCGGAGCTGGTCCCTTTCACTGTGGAGCCTTTCATAGGGATCATTAAGCCCAGAGCCACTCAAGAGTTCAGCATCGGCTTTTCTCCCCTGGAAGTTTCCCAGTTTGAGGGAACCCTTATCTGCAGGTAAATGTTTAGCTTATTTTGGTTCTTTGCAAAATTGACTTCAGTAACATTCATTTGATTTCGAACTCTCAGCTGTGTTGTCTCTTGATTTGACTAAATACAAAGTAAAATCTCTTTTGTGCAGCATCCCCAACGTGCAGAAAAAGGACCAGCTTCCCTCCATTACAGTGCGCGGCTGCAGCTCCATGCCCTTTTGCCACTTCGACATTGAAGACTCAGATTACATGAGTGGAAGACGCAATTCTGCGTTTAGACATCCAGAGACCAGAGTTGTTGAGTTCATTGCTGTTGGTGAATCTGCATCGACTACAAAGTAATGGAAGAGAAGGCTTGTATAATTAAACAAAATGTATTGATTGGTTGAACATTCACACTTTTTGCAGATGTTTCTTTGTGTTGAACCCAACAAACCAGCCCTATACATTTCAGTGGAGATGTGAGGACACAAGTGGGAGATCATTCCAGTGCCTCACTCCAAGCGGGAGCCTTCAGCCAAAGGAGAAAGCGGAGGTTACAACTAAAACCACTGTCTGTAGCAGGAGTGCTCAAACTATGGTTTTGAATCACTTTTGGTTGGCCCTCAGGCTTCTTGCTGATTTGGCCCATATACTTGTACCTGTTTTATGCAATTTCAAAAATGCTAACTCTGTTTAGGCAAAATAACAAACATTTTGATGACAGACCTGTACTTAAGGTTCAGAGTGCACGTAAAGGTCAAAACTATAGTACTACATGAATGACTCACAGATACTCAACGATTGGACACTCCTTTTCTATAGACACTGTTCATGACACTTTCAAATCTTATGTCTTAATTTTACGTGTCATGTTTTAAATGTATTTTTTCTACTTTTTCAAAAACATGGCTCAATTCACACGATTTCATAAACAACTCTTGACCAGAGCACTGGGTTTGTCGTTCACAACATATGAAGCAAAAAGTGGACATATCTTTATTTGCAATTTCATTTGAAAACACATCGTTGAACAGTGTTTATTGTTTTGCTGTGGATTGCTTTCTGTCGGAACAAAGTTTATGTTTTTACAAGAATCTGCACTTCTCTCCCCAAAAAATTCAGTACTTTGTGAATGGGTTCAAAAGAAAAAGGAGCGTAATGTTTGGATAAATGTGTGGGTATAGCATTAGATTAAGGTGTGCTCATTAAGTATTAAAAAGCATTAGTAATCATTTTAGGGTTAGGGTTAAAGTCAGGGTTAGGTTAAAGGTTGGCTATGAATCAGTGTTATTAATGCCTATTAGTATGTTAACAGATAAAAGTATAATAAGCAGTGTGTTAAAAGTTTACAAGCCTATTATTAATGCTTATTAATACCTTATTAATACCTAACAAGCATACCTTAATATAAAGTGTTACCGTGTGTTATCGAGAGACACAACCGTAATCAGTCTACTGCCATGTAATAATGCCAGCAATACTTTACCTTTTTACAGAGAGCACATTCAATGCACTGGATATCCCCAGTACTTACATTAAATATCCAAATGCATTACACTTTAGTTTTATATGTAGATTTCTGGTCAGTTCAGTATTGAAGTATACATTAAAAAATCTCTATTTCATAAGTGTGTGTGCTTACAGGTTCACTTTAAGTACGTGTCTGCGCAGACTGATGTAGTGGAGTCATCCTGGAGCTTTGTGATTGACACTGTGTCGGTCACTGTTCCCTTTCTGCTTGTGGGAACAACAAGAGCACCACTTATCTATTTTCAGCAAGCGCTGATAAACTTTGGGGACTTGCTTGTGGGTATGTATTGGGATTTTCCTATGCCTATAAAGGTTTAACACCTTATTTAATTATTCTTTATTGTATTATTGCAGTCTGTGTATGTGTTTAAACACTGTTGCTGTGAGTCAGTAGCTAATACACAACTAGATTAAAAATCGAAAATTTGATATCAGATTATGAAAAAGCAAAAAATAAAATTCAATGACATTTTGTATTCAGACCTGTTGTCATTCATTTGTTTTGTTTTTTCTATTTGGACACTAGTGGTCCTATAATGCATTTAAATATATATATTAGTTAAAAAGAAGATATGTTTTGAAAAATGTGTCGAAGAATACAAGTCTTAGGCAGTAATATTTTCCAACATAAAATTAAAAAAATAAAAAATAATAAAATTAGTATTCACACACTATATAACTACTGCCCTCATAAAACTGTCTGTCTGTGGTGAAATCCATTCATTTCCCATGATTCAGGTGTAAACATGAGCAAACATATATTTTTTTTGTAATAATATGACCAAAGGATTTAAATAAATAGAAGGATATGAATACTCCCTGAACTCACTGAAGGCGGTTAAACACATACAATCCATAATCTATACGCACTTTAAATGGTAGTTAATCTGATTGTGTTGCACTCACAGGTAACAAGGCAGAACAAAGTGTGCACCTTGTAAATGCAGAGGAGATGTCCCTGCAGTTCTCAGTGCTGCAGCCATCGCTCCAGTGTGAGGACCAGCTCTCCTACCTTGTTGTGCGGCCCATGAGCGGAAGGCTAGGACCCAAAGAAAGGTTCAACATCTGAAAACACACGCACATCAAGATTTTATGTGACGTTTTGCATTCAATTTGATCAAACTTAACCAGTGTTTTTGCCAATAGGTTCCCACTATCTGTGTCTTTTACACCGAATCGCCAAGGCTACGTGAGCTTTAAGATGTCCCTGAAAGTGGACAGGATACGAGAGCCGCTTGTGCTAACTCTAAAAGCCGACTGTATTTCCATGAGCGCACTGGTTCAAATTGAGAAGCCGAATGGTGGTTTGAGAGAGCTCAGACCTGATCACCTCGACAGCCTCGACTTTGAAAGGGTGAGGAAACAGCATCACTTGCAAAATAAGTGAAAGTTAAAAGTTCGGCTCACTCTTGTTTGTCTTCATAGGTTGGGGTTTCAGAGCAATCTTCCTTCCATTTCTTGGTTTCCAACCTCGCAAAATGTGGCATGGACGTCGCCTTTGACATGGCAGGCCCCAGTAATGCCCTGCAGCACTTAAAAGTCGAGCCAACACAGGCAACTGTAGAGGTCGGCGAGCAGCAGCAAATTTCCCTGTGGTTTTGTCCCCTGCGCATTTGTAGCCTCAAAGATGTGAGACTGAGTATCAAGGTGAGTATTTTATCGATCCTTAAAACTATTGAAAATGTCAGTGTTATTGCAGTTGCAGCAAGGTCGAGAAGTGTAAGCACTGATACCTAGGATTGTTAACATTATTAAAGAAATATAAATAATATTATTTTAGTATCGGACTGCTATTATGAAATGGAAAACCTAAAAAACAACCACTTCCTAATCAGCTATATGTTACCTTAAGGTACTCTGGCGATTATGGCTTAGTTTGAACATGTTAGGCAAGTCATTACCCAAATCTGGAACCAAGATTTGGGTTTCACCTCATTCGAAAAAACTAAGACCTTCAAAACTCATCTAAGCTTTTTCCTTGTTTTTGTTATCACGTTTCAGTTTTGCATTTTTAACCACGTTTTCATTCCTTTTTTTGTCGCAGTTTTTGTCATGTTTTTGGTGGGGTTTTTTGGCCGTTTTGTTTTTTTGTCGTGTAACGTAGCTGTGATCAAGCCACAAAAATGTGACCAAAACATGTCAAATAATGAACAAAAACGTGATGAAAACACAACCAAAAATGACAAAAACGACAGTCATAATGAGACTTTTGCCAGTCTTAGCTTTCAAATAAGGCTGTAAGCTCCAGTAGATTTGGTTAAAGCTGAACTAGAGAAAATGTGCTCGATTAAGGCGGGGGGGGTAAGAGGTTAAGTAATAAAAACAATATTTTCTATGAATCTCCACAGGTGTCGAATGGCCCAACTTTTACAGTAGAAATCAAAGGCAAAGGGGTGGCACCGAACCTTGACTTTTCTTTCACCAAACATCATTTTGGAAAGTGCCTTGTGCACAGTCTCGGGATGTTGGCTCCTTCCCAGACGTTGCTCATCAAAAATAAGGGCAAAAGAGACATCAGGTAGGTCAATGCACCTTACTATTGTATTTCGTTTTTTATTGCATAACATTTTTTATCGTTGTGCTGTGTTTTAAAGTCTACAGTGTCAGTTTGAGAACACACCTTATCTGGAGGTCGGTTTTCAACCCAGCGTCCTGGCTCCTGGTGCTGATCTGAAAATTCCCATCACATTTTATCCACAAGAAGCAAGGCGCTACCAGGAAATGCTCAACTTCACCCTAAACAGCTGTGTCACCAGACAAGTGGAGGTTATTGGACATGGCATAGATTTGAAGGTGAGCACATGCACATGTACAGTGGGAGGAAAATGTATGTGAACACTTTGGAATTTCTCACATTTCTGCCTAAATTGCTCATAAAATGTGGTCTGATCTTCATCAAAATCATAAGAAAGTCTGCTTAAACTAACACCACCCAAACATTTACATGTTATCATATTTTTATTGGCCATAACATGTAAACATTCACAGGACATGGAGGAAAAAGTAAGTGAACCCAGGAATCTCGCTGAACTGCAGCGGTTTTGTAAAGAAGAGTGGTCCAAGATTCATCCTGATCGTTATTCAACTTTGGGTTTATCAGTCCACAGAATATTTTGCCACTATTGCTGAAGAGCATCCAAGTACTTCTTCGCAAACCAAGGTTTTTTGAGCGAAACACACATCATGTGTGGCAGACAAATGGAACAGCACACCAACATCACAACCCTATCCCCACTGTGAAGTATGGAGCAGGAAGATCATGGTGTGGGGCTGTTTTGTTGTCCAAGGACATGGTCAACGTGCTATCATCAAGAGCAAAATTAATTCACAAGTTTATCAAGATATTTTGCAAACAAACCTGAGACATTCACAACAGCGTGGAATCCCTTGTATTAAATAGCTCACTGATCCTTCTTTTGCAGCAAAAGACTTTTCTCTAGTTGCAGATTAGACGCTCACAACAATCAGGATGAATCTCGGACCATTATTGTCAATTTTGTTGCTTTTCCAGCATGTTGTTATGTCACTTTTTTGTTGTGTCTTTGTTGCTTTTTCATAGCTTTTTTGATGCTTCTTTGTCACGTTTTTGTCACTTTTTGTTGTGTTTTCATCCTCGTTTTCGCCGCTGTTTTGATGCTTTTTTGTTGTTGTTGAAGCTTTAAGATTTGAGTAATGCCAAACTGGAGAAAATGCGCTTGGTTCAGTCAGATGTTAAAGCTATCAAGTATCTAAGCGCCCTTTTATTATTTCCATTTTATCATGTAGCAATGTGATATAAAACAAACTTTCCACAATACATGTTGAAAGTGTGTGGAAGTTAGTAAAGTTCATCTCTCATAAAGTCTATTGGTCATGATTTAGAAAGGCACACGCCAGAGTGTAGAATTCTAAAGAATATAAAGCATCATTGCAACTATTGTGATCAAAATGCTGCAGAATGAAACAGAAGAGAGGATGTTGATTGGAAATATGAATTCTCCTCTAGCTGGATGTGGACGATCCCAAACACAGAAGAATTGCGTTTCGGTCACTAGCACCAGGGAATGCCATGAAAAAGCGTGTAGTTCTGGTCAACCACAGCACTGTCAGCCTCTCTTTTACTCTGCATCTCAACTCTAACACTCCGCTGGACCCAAAGGTATTGACGATATAAACTGAGCAAGCTGCTTTTTTGTTGTTGTTTTTTTTTCAGAACAGCTGCATTGAACTTGTTTTGTATTTTCTGGTGTGCCTTTTAGGACCTGTCGGTAACTCCCACAGGCCAGCTCATCCTCCAAGCTGGGAAGTCGTGCCCTGTTGATATCCAGTTTTCTCCCAGACAGCACGTGCCAAAGTTTACTGTGGAGCTGCAGGCGAAAATCCTCGGCTTGTTACACCCTTTGCTGAGCATCCGAGCGTCCTGCCAGGTAAGAATTAAACACACAAGTGACGTAGGGAGATCAACTTTTACTATAATGTGCAATAATTGTGTACTTGTGTCCAACAGGGGGTACAGGTGAACCTGGACCAGAACCACGTAGCACTGGGAGCTGTCGTCCAACATGGCAAAACCAGCAGAAAGATTGTCATGATGAACACCGGGGACGTAGATGCCAAGTGAGTTGTGCAGTTTCTTCTTTTGGGTGTAAGGCGATAGATTCCAATTTAATTTTTTTTACCTCAAACAAAATTTAAAATGTTTAAAACCTCCTAACGCCCACCTGAACCGAGCACATTTACTCCAATTTGGCTTTATCCAAATTTAAAGCTTCTTGAAAAAACAGAAAAGTGACAAAAAAGTGATGAAAAAAATGAGAAAAAAGTGAAGAAAATGCAACAAAAAAAACACAAAAGGGCAACAGAAAAATGTGCAAAAAAAATGTATTAAAAAAGCAATTAATTGTGGTATTTTTTGTTTGTTTGAGTTTTGTAGATTTGGGTAAAGCTGAACAGGAGAAAATGCTCTTGGTTAAGGCGGGGGTTAAAGGTGCATTATGCAACTTTTTATGTGGAAAAAAGTTGATATTTGTGCGCATTTAGTGACCCAGCAGCAGAGTGTTCAGCATGGTGCCTTTACTTTCCATCACAATAGCCTCTTCAATGCTCCAGGATCAATTGTTTGGAAGGTTTTCACTGCTGATGGACCCGCTCCCCAGAACACCTACAAAACTAGTGTTCCTGGAGCGTCTGAGGCCCACTGTGATGGAAAGTAAAGGCGCCATGCTGACCTCTCATACAGCCGCTGGGTCACTACAAGGTCAAATACACAAAAATATAAACTTTTTTTTTGCATAAAAGTTGCATAACGCAGCTTTAAGAGGTTTTAACCGTCATAATGTCTATTTATTAACCGGCTTCCCACTACCTTGTTCAATTCTTGCTCATTAGGTTTTGTTGGAAGACAGAGAAGTTCCCTCCTTCACTGCGCATTTCTCCCACTAAAGGCATCGTCCATCCGAGCATGGAGGTTCCCTTTGAAGTGACCTTTGCCCCAGTGCAGCTCAGTGACGACAGTCGATTTGAGAATCTGCCTTGTGTTGTGGAGGGTCGCAGCTCACCCTTAACCCTTACGGTCACTGGCTCCTGCATAATGGCCCCCGTCAAAGAGGTTGCAAAATTTGCATCAAATCAAATCTCTTTCTCAGAACTATTAGCTGATGTGATATGTCTTTTGTTTCTTGTGTCCAGACAGTGAATTTTGTTTGTCCCGTGCGTCGCTCCCACACTCAAAGCCTGTCTGTGCAGAACCCCACGCCCCTGCACTGTTCCATCAGACCTGTGATTGAGGGCGACCAATGGAGAGGCGCACCAGTCATAGTGTTAGAACCTCTTGAGAATAAGATGTTTGAAATCACATACCGCCCTCTTACTATGACCACAGAGGCCAGCAAGCACCAGGTGAACTGACATCTTTTTAGCCTCGTTATTGATGGTTGTGACTTCACGTGAATGGATGTAGCTCTGTTGACTTTTTTGGTAATTGGTCACCGGCCACTGTGGCTGGTGGTTTTCTAAAGTTACGTACTAGCCACCAACTGATTTCACAAGCCCAAAGTAAAACGTATATTTAAAACTTCACTCTATGTTAACGTGATCAGATTAACAAAAAACCTAATAAGAATGAGCCAAAAATAGAACCACAGTTTGCCTTGGGCTTGTATTAAATGCATAGTTGTTGAGCTACTCAGCCTGTTATAATAGTTCTATTTCTGGTTTAATGATAATCTCTCCTTTTTGCATGAGCTGGATTTAGCCAGTGCGAGAATAAGGATGTGTTTATATTTAATTGCCTGCAATCATTATTTCATCAGTTCTAATCCCGTCAGGATTGTCATTGTGTCCTTGCGCTCACACCTTGTGAGTTGTTGGTTGAGGGAGCTAAATGTTGAACCTGTTGCTTTTAATTAAAAAAATAATTATTTAATTTTTGCTATACGTTTCTAGTGTAAGGCTTGGTCCTGTCTCTGTCTTCTTCACACAAAAAATCATCATGATCACGATTCATTTCTCATGAACATTAATTTAGTTTATTTGAGTTAATTGCTTAAATATATTCATAGAGGATATGCAGATTCTATTTCTAATTAAATAGGAATGAAAATTGAACCTCAAATGAATGGACAATTCAGAGAATAACATTGCAGTCAATTTTCCTTTGCTATTTTGACATGACAACAAACACATAACTCATAAGTATTTTCTCATGAAGCCTGATGAACTGTTTTTCTTTCTTCAGGGATCACTTTCTTTCTTTCTCCCGGACGGGACAGGCCTGCTCTACTCCCTACAGGGAGCCGCTGAGGCTCCTAAGCCTGAGGCCACTATTGTACGGGAGGTGCCTGCAAAAACTAAACACACAGAGCTGCTCCCAGTTCACAACTGGCTTCGGAAACAACATCGGTAAAAAGACTATTATACTATTATACTACTCAGTTTAATGAAAAGAGCAGGAAATGTTTCTTCTGACTTGGTTAACACAGTGTAACTAACAGCTGATAAGTCTTGTTTTTTATTTGTCCAAAATAAAACTATGTTCTATTAAGGGAAGACACTGGTTTGGTTATCTTCTCAACATAATCTTACACTTGGAAATGCCTTCTCTTAGATTTATGTCTTCAACAAAACGTTTCAAATGTAAATCTATATGATTTTTCCTTGTCTTGCTTTTAAAGAACATGCCTTCTCTTTCTGTAAACCTGCTTTTGTTTCATTTGGTTTCAAAATGAATTCATACCCTCATTATTTTGTTTTGTTGTTTCATTAGATTCCGCGTTGTGCTTGAGATTGTCACGCCTGAAAAGCCAGATGCCACAGTGTCCCTCACAGGGCTGGAGTTCATTGATGTCCCTGCTTCAAACACACGAGACTACAAGCTGTCCTTTTTCACTTATAAAACAGGACAATACGACACCAAGGTCTGATTTTATATTCTTCTTCTTTAATCTATAAAATACTTTTGTAATATCACTTTATTCTCCCTCTTCAGGTAACGTTTCGTGATGACACGTCCGGAGAGTTTCTGTTCTACCTCATTACTTTCAGGGCATCACCTTCACTCGTGCGGTCCACTATAGAGCTGGTGACCAATGTCCGCCAAGCAGTTTCAGCCGCAGTGCAGGTGGAGAACCCTCTCGCCACAAATGTCGTCCTCACGGCAGAGTGCAAATGCTCTGATATCAGTGTCCCACTCAAGCACACTGTCCCCGGACTCTCCCAGGTACAGATTTACCCCTTCATTTCTTATTCCACAAGCTGTGCGGTCTGTCCCAAAGGCATTAAAAAACATGTGTTTTCCCCCAAGGATTCAGTGAGCTTTGACTACCTGCCCCTGCAATCTGGAGAGACGACAACACGATTGACACTGAACTGTAATGAGCTGGGACACTTTCATTATGACCTGGTTCTACAAGCTTTCCCGCCACCTCCAGAGAAGAAGGTGCGCTTTACTGCCTCGCTCGGCAACAGTCACTCAGTCACTGTCAAGTTTACCAACTTTTGTCGCACCAGGACTGACTTCTCTTGCAAGGTGAGGAACAGGCCACCACTGTTTGAGTGATGTGCTGAACATGATCATAATGAGATGTTTGCTGCAGACCGATTGCCCCGATTTCCAAGTGGACAGAAGTGTGACCGCAGCGGCAGGCTCTGAGGCCAGTGTTGAGGTCTGTTTCGAGCCTCACCAGCAGGGAAAGGTGAGAGGGCAGTTAACGCTGTACTCCCCTGTCGCCGGTGAGTACGTCTTCCCTCTGCATGGAGTCTGTGAGCCGCCCAAGCCTCAAGGGATGTTCAACATCAGCGCGGGGCGCACGGTGTCTATACCCTTCAAGAACGTGTTTCTGGAAAAGACTGGATTTATGTATCAGGTATGACTTACAAAATACATATATATTACAAACTGTTCTTATGTGTTTGTCTCGAGTGTCATAATGCAAGGTTTACAAAAAGGAAGGGGATGGAGGGGTTATTTTAAAATGAATTTTGAAAATGATTTCAGCCAATTAAGTAAAATACAAGCATTTACTGTGTCACAGTAAAACATGTGTTTTTACTGTGCATGGTTCATCTACATAGAAATGATGCTTCTTTGCTTTGACTAGAAATAACCAAACTTTAGGTTAAGTGTAAATACTTTAGGTCCTCTTTCAAATGCTTTATTTTCATAAATCACGTTAAAAAACGCATATGGATATGGATATTGCTGCATATTGTTTTCATATGCAAGAGTTTGGTTGCTCTGCAAATCAAGTTGTTTTTCTATCGCCAAATGACACGATGACACAGACATCAAACAATGAAACAAACGACTCTTATGTAGCAACATTAATATGACACTTAATGTTCTGCAGTTTTGCTTTAAATGAGGTCCAAATACCTCATGAACTACTGATTATAAATATATCACTCGCCGCTTAAAATTATTACCAGCACAAATGACATTTGACAATGGTGGGCCCCTGGTTGTTTGCTTTATTTTTCAGTCACAGTCTTAAGCTTGGACGTTTTGAAAGTATAATACTATGGCACAGTAATATACTTCATAAAGGAGCTTTTTATCTATTTTCTATTAAACTTTTCTCCTGTCAGGTTAACAACCCATCATTTACCGTAAAAGGAGCCGAGACCATGGACTCCAAGAGGACACAGAACGTCCTGGTGTCCTTTGAAGCTCCGACAGGGAAGGGGACTGGGCCTTGGTATGGCAGACTGAACATCACCAGTCAGCGCTCAGACGCCCACAGCTCACCCTACAGCTGGGTCTTCCACCTATTCGGCTTCAGGCCGGCTTCTTCATAGGAAATGTGCTCTACACAGGCTAAATGTCCTGAACATACATGTGGGCTGCAGGATGAACTTCACTGTTTTTTGCCAAAACTAGCTTTGTTATAAGTAGCATTGATTTATACCAGATTGTGGGAATATATGTTTTTTGTAATTAATAAATCCATGCATAGACAATATAATATAGTGTTGCATTTGCTCATTTTGTTTGTAAAGTAACAAGATTGAACTGAACAGGAACTAAAATGAGCAGCTGCCGAGTGGTGGAAGAAGTGAATAACATTACCAAAAAGTATAGATACAGAAGCAAATATTTGCTTTTTCTACTTTAGTAGAACAAAAGTCAAGTTAGTGATGTAAACGTGAAATACTATAGTGTATGACTGTTCCGAAACGTCGGGAAATGATATATTTAAAACAGGTAAAGGATACATAAATGACCCAAAAGGAATCATGTCTGATACATTCAGAAGAAAAAAATGCTTTAGTTCTTTACTGAACAAAGGATTAAAGATCTCCTCACGATATAAAAAAAATCTGTCTTAGACTACTTTATTATTTAAAAAAAAAATAATGAATGTATCTTCTCCCAGACTTTTAAGCTCAGTTTCTCACAGTACTCAAGTAGCATTTTCCCCAGGTACTTGTTTTTACTGTAAAGTAAATATTTTTAGCTATTCTGGCCAACATTAAATAACAAACCCTTCAAAAACCTAAATATGGTGGACTAGGTGCCCCAAATTTCTATCATTACTTCTTATCACAGCTGGGGAATAAAACATATTAACTGCTTAAGACTGTTCTGGGGCGGAGACAGCTGCGCAGGAGAAAGGAGGAGGGGGAGCTGACCAGTGCAGGACACCATGCATGCACCATGAAAATATTGGTTTAAAATTACATTAAAAAAAAAAAAAAGTTTTAAAGAAAAAGACAAACATTGCTGCCAGACTCTCCATCATGTTTTACAAAATCATTTTATTTAAGAATCCTGATTGACACTGAAACAAAATTGACACAAATGTATTTATTATAACTATCTAACAACTAACAACGCAAATGCTTAATATGAACTGCAAAAATGGAGAGGCAGGGAATTAAAGTATTTTCCTTATCTAATAATACTAAAGGTTCTACCTACAAATTATACAAAGATTTGAACATCTTGAGTTTTGAACAATCTGAAGCCACCACTGCCTTTAAACAAATCTTAAACCCAACTCTGAGGAACCAAGTTGTGATTCCCAAGATCTGCTGCTCACTTTAGCTTAAGAAACTCAAAAGAATCTTCACCACCAGTAAATCTAACAGCAACAAACAGTGGGTGATAAAACAAGGTCTGGACTTTAGCAAACTGAAACATCTCGTCCCGACTGATGCCGAAAAAGGACACATTCCCTGCTGTCAGGTCTAGAAATACTCCCATTCTGGAGACCCTCTCAAATGGAGGGTTCATCACTTCTAGCTTCTCTCCGTTGTGCCACATTGAGACGTCCTTACCATGAAAAGACAAAGCCCATGAGATGTCACTCATTCCCAGAACAGACCCTCTCCCCCTCCCATTTCTTCCAATGCTCTTGTATGTCATCCCCAGAAAGCCTGGTGGTTTAATCCACTGCACCTCGAAGTAGCACCGTCCGGTTAGCTCCTGGCTACTCAGGACCATCTCCACACCTCTGAACCGGTCTGGATGGTCGGGATAGTCCTGCTCCTCCTTCACCAAAGTGATTCTGCGGTTTTCCTCTGACAGCACCAGTTGTTTGTGGGCAGTATTGGGGTCTAGAGTGACGTTAATGCCGTATTGCAGATACTGCTCTCTAGTGGTGGGCTGTTGCAGCAGCAGCTTGATTTGGGTCAAAGCCAGTCCCATGTTGGTGCAGGTCTGGAGTTTATCTGTGAGGTCACACAGAGCTTCAGTGATGTCTGTAAAGCCCGGAGGCTCTGCAGCACTGGAGGACTGTGGCTGGTCCCTCAGCTCGGTTAGATGTTCACATTTCTGAAAGAACTGCCCTGGGTCTCCTGTCAGGGAGAGTGAGTCCAGCTCCGCCCGCTGTCTCTTCAGCTCTGAGAGCTCCTGCTCCAAATTCTCCTAAAAGAGGAACAAAAAAAACAATATACTTTTAATCGGAGTGGAACATTTCTGCTCAGGAGAGGATGACCTTCTTCTCTTTGCTCACAAGTTGCTGTCATATTTGGTCAATATCATGTGTTCTTAACAGACTATAAACCCTAGAAACCTGTCAGTCAAATTTCCCAGGCAATAAAAACAAAGAAGTTAGTTTTAAAAAATGATTGAAGCTAAACATCCAAGAAGCAAGTCATTACAATTTGAATCAGACTTTTCTGAAACGTATGTACAGTCTGATGTTAGTACATGTACTTAAGCTACAGCCTCTACAAGGCCATAAGAAAACACTTGGTGATGCATATTTGACCGATCGGTAAATCCCAACAATTACCTGGAGCTTTTGGACAGTCGTCCTCCGAGCTGTGATCTCCACTTCCACCTCGGTCTGCCGCCT
Source organism: Gobius niger (assembly GCF_951799975.1). NCBI lineage: Eukaryota > Metazoa > Chordata > Actinopteri > Gobiiformes > Gobiidae > Gobius > Gobius niger. The sequence continues at coordinate 24,580,575 of NC_136857.1, forward strand.
CTCCAAAAGCTGAATGAATCCTTGGAAGCTCACAGACCTCGCCCTAATCTCGTAGTTTGCGGCATCACTCGTGCCATCCACCATCCCTTCAACCTTCTTCTGCTCCTGGTTGAAGTGCTGCAGCCGCTCTTCATAGCTCTTCCTTTGAGAAACCATCACCGCCTTCCTCTGCTTCATCTCAGCTGCGGTGGAGACAATCTTATGGCCTGTGCACAAAAGTAACATGCTGCTGATAATGCTGCTTTGTCCTGCATTACACCATTACATAATTACTACCTCATCACATCAAATGGAGACATCCCTACAATTAATCTCAATGTGCATATTTGACTGTGGGACTGTTTACCTTTATGTTGTCTGGCTGCACATGTGGGACACACAATCTGGCGGTCAGTGCGGCAGTACATGGTGATGTACTGGTGGTGGATTGGGCAAACGCTTTCCTTCAGATTTATACCTGGCTGCACCAAAGTGTGGCGCGTGTAGGGCTCTTTGTGCATGTGAGCCCAGACGTGGGTTTCACAGAATGATATCCGACACCCCATACACGTTTTTTCTGCTTTACGCTTCTTCTTGGGGCACACATCGCAGGCCACATCTCCCGGCCCAGCGTACACGATGCCCCCCACCCTGTTCCTCAGACCCTTCACGTCCAGCTCCAGCGTGGTGTTTCTGAAGAGGACGGGCCTCGGGCTGAACTTCTCTCGGCACTGTGGGCAGGTGTACCGGGGCCGGCCGTCCTCTTCGTCCTCTTCATCCCAGTGACTCGAAATGCACTGCGAGCAGAAAGTGTGGCCGCAGGGGATAGTGGCGGGCTCGCGCCACACGTCCCGACAAAGGAAACACGAGAACTTTTCAGGCTTAAACTCACGTTCCTTTGCAATGAGGTGGAGTAGGGGCAGAAGCCACTCGCCTGAATTATACATTTTCACAGATATTTAGATTGTGGCAAACCAAAAACACTCAAAATCCATGCAAGAAAATTTGAGGAAACGAAGACTAGCCGCCATATTTACGGTTTTGACCTTACGTGACGTCATATCCGCCAGCCAATCAGAAAAGACCTTCAGAACAGGCTTAATGTATCTACAGAAGAACAGCTACAGCATCGTAACCGTCCGGTTAAATCAATAACGCGTCAGTTCGAAGTCTTCTGTTGAATATACTTTATTAAAACTGGCTCTTGTGTATTGTTTGTGATCACAGACGATGCAAATACACGTCCATGGGCAGTACATGAATTTAAATAAAGTGCGTCGGGTGAGGCGGCTAAAGCTAGCTTAATAATAGCTACGGGTCCACAACGATCCATGGTCCACAAGCGTTAGCATTCACTCCTGGAATCTCTCGTTTGAGCAGCGAATAATTTGTAGCTCTACGTAGTGGAGCTATTTTGACCCGTTTTCCAATGTGTAAAACAAGTGAGTGTTTTCAGCTGCTAAAAAGGTTATTGCTCCTATTAAATAACACGGTGACCGGAAGTGGTTTACTCATTTAGTGGAATGCGGAAGTCGTTAGCGCATAATCCCTATTTACCGTTTACTCGCTTTGCAATCAATCACACAAAAAAGTAATTTATGCAGTATTCTTTGTATGTTATTTAAATGGCTACGACCGACGAGAAAAAACATTTACTTCAAATAAGTGAACACATTTTCTTCAGCAAGTCACTTTTTCAAGAATATTTCTTGTGAAACATGAATCACGTCTCACTAATTGTAATGTTTTCAATGCATTTGATTATTTTTTACTCTTTACAATTTTCAGATCACATTATTTTTGCTCGAACAGTAAATCAGAACCTGTCAAAAGAATTGTGCTGTTTTATCTATAGTGCGACCTTAAATTACACTGTACTTCCGCTTTTGATGGCAGACGTGAAACTGTTTGTACAGACTGACGACACTACAGGACTGCCAGACCCCAGTTTCACATCCTTTTCGGAAATTGTGTAAGAAACTCAATAAAAGCTGTGAGCGAGAGGCGCACTCTGAAGATGCTCCGACGCGTCTCTCCCCTTGAAAGTAAAACTAATTCTGTCTTGTGTTGGGTTTGTCCAGGTATACTTACACTTCACACCTACATCACTCACCCCTAGTTGTAAAAACACAGAGAAATTAAATTGAAGAATTGTATTTATTCCAAAGAAATATTTCAAACAACAACGAAAATATGTCAAATGCCAAAATACACCCTGCAGTTTATGACCATGAGCGAAGTAAATGCAACATACAGCAAGTGTCAAAAGCAACAATAGTAAATGCAGAAGTATTTCGTTCAGTGTACAATAGAACAGTACATTTTTCAAAGGATTTATAAAACCAATAAGTTGTGCATCAATAAAAATATGCAGCAAAAAAACTTAGTGATTACTAGGGATGAGGCACTAATGGACAGGCTTGTCCTTTAAATCTGGAATCCAAATCCGGTCTCCTGGGTACAAAAACAACGCTCCAAAATATAGGGGCTCAGTGAATTGCGTTTCCACTACATGGATGTCGCACAATGAGGACCCTCTCACCAGGAAGAAGGTTAGCGTGCCAGCCTCCTGATTCAGATAGACTCCTACTCTGTTGAGCACATCGGGACACAGTACCCAAGTATCACTGTTGTCCATTCCTTTGTATTTGAAGCCGCCTCCGAAACACGCCCAGGACTTGTCGTTCAGCCCCAGAACGCATGGACTGCCTTTTCCCTTTCTCTCAATGCTTTTGTAGGAGAGTCCCACGAAGCAGCCACCAGTGGGGCACACCTCAAAGTAGCAGCGTCCCGTGAGTGGCTCTTTGCTTAAGACCTGGACGCAGTCGCTGAAGCGGTCGGGGTGGTCCGGGACGTCTGCGGCTGTTGTGGCCGAAAACGATGCACATTGATTTCCGCCACCGGTCAGTTCGAGGGAGATATTTCTGTGGGCCGTGTTGACGTCCCACGTGATTTTACGCCAGTGCTTAACAAAACCCTCTCTCGCAAACTTGGGCTGGTCCTCATCGTCCACACGAGTGTGGTAAAAGTAACACCAGGAATTCACCTGAAAGGGGATTTGTGGCCTTTTTAGGCCCTGCTTCCTGAACGCTGTCGTCTCAGGGTCCACGAGTCGAGCGAATTCAGGGGGAGGGATGATGGGCAGAGCTCTACATTTACGAAAGACGTCAAAAGGGTCTCTATTCTTGAAGATAAGAGTCTCCCTCTCTTTTTTCTGCTGTTCCCAGAAAGATGTGTCCTCCTTCACGTAGTCCTGGTTTAAAAAAAAATAAAAGTTACAAAGGCATATTTATACAGGACAAGCTTAGTTCACTCAAGCTCAGGCAGCTTCTTTGTTATTTTTTTCCTATTGTACATATTTTTAGTGGTAACCTACGCCGGGGAGAACATGCAAACCCCACACCGAAAAGCCTTCGTAGTATAGTCCCTATCTTTACACCCACCTTCTTATTTTCATTGGCATCAAGTTTGGAAAGACAGACAAATATTTATAAACACAAAACAAATTAACCATATTATCAAGAAATGTATTATATCAAGTTATTGTTTAGTCTATTATTGAAAACTACTGAAACATTTTGGTATTGTATAACCTGAAAATCCATAAAGCAGGTTCAGAAACTCTACAAGTCTATACATCAGTATGAAACTTCACCAATGGACTAAATAGATGGAGTATATTTCCTTAATCCACTGTATACTGCTATGACCATAGGTTTTAATCTTCACCAAAGACCATTGCTCACAGGAAGTGGGCGAGTGTTAAACAATTAAAGGTTATTGAATCGAAAATACCAGAAGGTATTGGATTCCAAATCGTGTGATGTGGTTTTTGCTTCTGATCTCTTGTTCCACAGATTTCTTCTTCTCCTTCAGGAGTTTGGTCATCTCTGTGAATGTGTGACTGCTGAGCTTCAGTGCTGTGTCGGCAGAAGAACAGAGGCCTGCTGCAGTTCTCTTCAGCTCCTCCAGCTCCTTCTCTTTCTGCTCAACTCTCATCTGGATTTTCTGTCTCCTCTCCTCCAACTCCTTCTCAAGGCGGGCACGATCATCTTCAGGCAAGGAAAGGTCACTTTCTGGAAAATGAGAAACGTGAATGCATCTTTTTCTGACATGCGCTAAATGCTCGGGTCTATCCTGTGGCCATCAAGAGATGATTGTGAGGAAATGTCTGAAAAGGACTAGAGAGTAAACCAAGCCATCACTTTTGTACTGAAAACCTCTACTGCCACCTGGATGGAGATACATCATGGAAACACAACGCAGACTGACCCCTCTTTGTCTAAGAATGAAGAAGGTTCACTTTTCGCAATCATTACTGTTGACCTGTGTCACCTGTGCCACAACTGGCCCCTAGTCCTCCAGTCGCAGGTCTGTTCTCAAGCAGACCACTAAACCTGCAGAAATTTAACCATCGTTACTAATGTAAAATGTGTGGATACATCTGTGGACTTGGGAGAACTCACTCGAGTGTTTTGGGACTGTCCAAAACTAATGAAATATTGGAAAGACATACAAAGTGAAATCAAATCAAATTCTGCAATCAAATTATAATATCGTTTAAAAGTGCAGTCCTTTCTGTTATTCAACTTAAACTGTGAAACTAATATATCAAAGACTCATTACATGCAAAGTGACATATGAATAGACTTTATTATTATTGTTCTAATTTTGATTATTATGGCTCAGCTTGTAAAAAAACCCAAATTAAAGAAGTTAGAAGAAGAAAGTAGAGAAGTTCCAGACACTTGTACGAAACGCAGTAAGTACAAGGGTCTGGTAAAACCAGGCTAGTATCATATGGAGCAAATAACCCCCTCTGGGGGTAATACAAGTGTTAATGGGACGATTGGGGGGTCTTTCATCTCCCCTGGTGCCTCTGGCCAGAAAACCACAATTGCAACTTTCCTGCCTACGGATCGGAGTCACCAATACACACTAATGGAATCACGAAGAAGAAGCTAACAGGCTAACAGGCAAAGCTAGCTGCAGGCTAGCACCACTGAAACAGTATTTACAGCCAAGTCTGAGTGAAAAAAATGATCTCCATTGTGTAATTTGATGTACAATATCCCTCTCTCCCTTTGCCTTTTCTGTCAGCGTAGTATTTACTCTCACGGACAATTAATGAGTAAAAAACTGCAACATGCTACGACACCTGCAGTGGCGCTTATGGCCTCTAGGGGCATGAGTTACTTAGTACTGCTTTAAATGGAAATTATATTTTCAGTTCATCTTTGTTGTATTCATTGTTGTGCCTTTAAGTCTAAGTAAAAAAAATTATAATAAATTGTGGACTTGCCGAAAGCGGAGGCGTGAGTGCTCGTGCTCGTCAGCGTGTTGCCGGTGACTGATGTCAGGATGCCAGCCGTGGTGGTGTTGCTTCTCGTGATGTCATTTTCAGAGAGACTCTGCAGCAAAGACAACACTTTGAGAGGATCTAGCGGTTTCAACTTTGTCAAGCAACGCTGTGAGATTTTTATTCTCATTGAGCCATTTCATACTAGCTCATTTGTACTGACAGAGAGAGGAAATGACAGAATTTAAAAAGGCATTGGGATTGTTAAAAGATTATATGAACACGTTTGTATTTGTACTCATGTCTCTATGTATAACCTGCATTATTCATTATACTATTCCTTGCCTGTGTGTCCACGTTGCAGGAGCTGGTGTTGGTTTGCCCGGTCAGTTCGGGGCTGTTGCCTGAACTGACCGGGCGTGATTTTGTACATGACTCTAATGTGGTGCTGGTCTGAGCGGTGCCGAACTGACCCCTAGGCAGAGCAGGCGCTGTGCTCTCCAACATGTCCTGGACATTAAGTTAAGTTATACTTTATTCATCTCTGTGGAGAAATTTGACCCATCCTCACTGTCGCTGGGCGACCTGTAGGAGCAGTGAGCTGCCAGCGTGGGCCGGTGCTCTGGGACCCATCTCCATGATGACCAGGCTTTTACCACTAACCTACGCAGACACGGGTAGAACATGCAAACTCAACACAGAAAGGCCCCGTCCAGGTGGGACTCGAACTCGGGACCTTCCAGCTGTGAGGCACGAGCACTAACCACTGCGCCACCATGCATGAGCAGAGAGGTCAGCTTGTGCAGTAGTTTTCGAACTGTGGAATGTGGTCTTCAACATTTTTCTACCTGTGAGCTACTTTTAGGAAAACCAGCTTTGATAACACTTCAGTAATAACAGGATTAATAATAGGTCAAAGCTAACATTATCATTTCAACACAAAGGAGAAATTAATTCAGTTTTCTCTTTACTTTTTGAACATTGCAGTAATTATAGTAAGGTTTTGGAAGATTTTGTACTTGCAAAAACCACACAGAAAATATTTTTGAATCAATTTGGGACTCAAGACTGAAAATCAAATTCACATCCCTATTGGTGGCACTGGCAGGTCAAAGACCACGTTCTTCATTTGTGATCGGTTGGATGTAATGTACTAGTCATCCGTGTGTAAAATGAGCGAATATGATGATAAGACAGGACCAGTCTTTCCTTGCTGCCCTCACCGTGCTGGCCTTGGCCTGGCTCACACTTGCGGTGTTGTTAAAGGAGAGGCTGGTGCTCTCGGTGGTGGTGGTTTGACTGATGTTCCCACTCCGATTCCGTCCAGACAGGGACTCGCTGGAGGTGCCTGTACCTACAACAACACGAGACGGCATCAATCAGTCAAAAGAGCAGGTTATCGTCAACTACACTACAGACCCTGCACTAGTTCTGGTAACGGTCCAGATGCTGCGTGGGACATGACTCATTCATGAACTGAACCGGCACTTATTCATATCATATTCATATATTTGATAGGGACAGTGCATGTTAACAAACATACAAGGCAAAGACAAAAGTATGCACTGGTTGGTGAATAAGTCAAACCTTTGGATTAATGGGCAAGTAAGTGAGAAATGTGCCTTTAGTGGCCAAAGATCCTGAAAGTTTCAGTCACTCAGTATAAAGTCTACTATACCAAAAACAATCTTTGTTGACACAAATGCTAAATTTTTACATTTTACATTATCTCAGAATCAGTTTGGGTACCTGTTTTTGCAACTACATTATTTTTGGTAGCATAACATTCTACCTTTTAGCGAGGCCAGCCCTGCCAGCCACAGACATTCATTTGCCAAAAATCCATCCAACCATAAACAAAATGTTTCATACTTGTTGCTGCTGCTTTGGAGCGTTAGAAACTCTTATAAAAGATAGGGTTGGGCCATATCGTATCGCAATAGAATTTTTTATTATCGTTGTAATCTTTTATATTTTGGTGGACACGATATAATTTATGTTAAGCTCAGCTCCATCAGAGCAGCATCAACACTGACTGTGTAGGACACAGGAGTAGGTGCTTGAAAAGTAAAATGAAGGATGTAAACGGCTTGAGTAGATCATATTTGTGAAGAAATTGGTATGGTGCAGAAAACAAAAACAAAACCAAAACCACACACCCACACTTACTTTTCCCAATAGCAGTAAGGGTGGAACTTTGAAGTAATTTGTCCGTTGTCAATTGTATCATCAAACTTCTTTTTTATATTGTGATAGAGATTTTAGGCCATATCGCCCTGCCTTAATATCGAGTCTTTACTGGAAACCATTAGTCCTTGTTTAGGTTAGTTATTATTATCATTTGCAGTCCCAGCTATGTAAACCAGATTCCTGTTTCTATGACTTATAATTAGGGCTGCTACGTACTGTTGCTGAGGGTGGTCTTGTTCGACCCTGAGGAGGAGCTGGTATTTGGGGCCGAGGAGCTGGCGGTCCTGGTAGAGGATCTGGAACTGGAGCTTTCGCAGAAACTGCACTTCTCCATTGCTTCGCTGTCCATCATACTGTCTGTCATATGCTGCCGAAAGCAGAAGAAATAGACACATAACAAAAAGTTAATGATTAGGATCTGCTAATACATAATTCAAAGCCTTGCGACAGGAGATGCCACAGTCACAGAAGGAAGGAAAAGGGGCCATATAGCGTATTACAATAGTACTGACCTGAAATTATAGTGTGTTTTAGTGTTTGTAATATTCTGTGAGGTTGTGAGTTAGTAAAGATGTTGGACTTACAATATATTTGAAAATGACCCCCTTCTTCTGCGGAGAATTGAATGATGACCCTCCGAAAAAAGAGTCGTCAAACGGGCTGGACGTGGTGGAACTGAACAAGCCTCTGCTGGAGCCATAACCTGGGCAGAGACAGGCGTCGATAGAAGAACGCTTTACAAATCAACCCAGTGTTTCAGATGTGAGAGACTATTGAGGACATTGCCGATGATAATGTTATAAACATTTTCATTATACAACACACTTTTTTTGGTTTGTAACAATTAATTTAACAAATGTAACTTTAGAAATGGGTACAATAAAAATAAAAAATAAATCATCTGCCAGACTGATTACCATAGAATACGAGTTTGTCGTCTCCAGATGCACTTTTGGTTTCATAGAAGCCGCAGCCACAAGTGCCCGTGCTAGTGCCCGTGGCCTTGCCGGTGCCCTTGCCAGTGGCCTTACTGGTGTTGGTGGCTTTGTTGGTGGCCTTTCTGGTGTCAGTAGCCTTGCCAGTGGCCTTACTGGTGTTGGTGGCCTTGCCCGTGTCGGCCTTGTTGGTGGCCTTGCCGGTGTCAGTAGCCTTGCCAGTGGCCTTACTGGTGTCAGTGGCCTTACTGGTGTTGGTGGCTTTATTGGTGGCCTTGCCGGTGTCAGTGGCCTTGCCGGTGTCAGTAGCCTTGCCAGTGGCCTTACTGGTGTTGGTGGCTTTATCGGTGGCCTTGCTGGTGTCAGTGGCCTTGCCAGTGGCCTTACTGGTGTCGGTGGCCTTATCTGTGGCCTTGCCGGTGTCGGTGGCCTTACTGGCGTCAGTAGCCTTGCCGGTGGTCTTACTGGTGGCGGTGCCGGTGCCCGTGCTGTTGTCGGGGGCCTTGCCGGTGTCGGTTGCCCTGCCAGTGCCCTTGCTGGTGTCTCTGAACATATTTCTGGTGTCTGTGTCGATGGTGGAGCTCGTGGAGGAGGTGGTCGGCTGACCGTCGCCTATTGGTCCATCTGCACCTGTAGCTTAGAGATACAATCAGTGTCAGAATCATCACCATATTTAACACTAACCCAAACACTATGTCTCTATGGAATGCAATAACTTTAACATAACCTTATTAAAAGGCAGTGCAGCATCCTTCTGGTTAATTTCTAAACTGGCTTTAGCCATAGGATCTGGCAATTAATAAAACCCAACAAGCAGTCATCAGAAAACACAAAATCAGGATCAAAACTGAAGGAAAACTTTAATAAATTAGGAAATGCTTAATAAAACTGAACCTTTACTTATTTTTAAATTCTATTCATTGTTTGTTTTTGTTTGCAAAAATATGTCAAACTCAGTCTGATGAAGTCTTAAGTGATTATTGTGGCATATGACTCGAAAACGTATACAACACGCCACGGTTTGGCTAAGGCAAGGGGGTTTGAACACTGATGACGCGCAGGCAGAACAATTGCATAAGGTTACAAAGGTTTATCTCCTGGTCGTAACATATGAGGAAAACAGGCGCTTACATAGAACGATGTAATGGAAAACGATTCCTCAATAAGTGCAAATCTCTCTTGGTGATGATGCAGGCCCAGCACAAACACTACTCAGGTGAGCACGCGCAGATGTTGAAACCACGTCCACGGTAGCACCAATCACTGTGGTGCAGAAGCGCGTGACACATAGCGTGTGCACGTACACTCACACAGCCTTCATTCATGAAAGGAGAAACCCCTATGCAGCTGCTATAGTCATGTTGTGATATATTGTAGCTTCTTGCGATATGGATATTACATCAAGTAATATCGTGATACAATTTTTTCCACCAATAGATTGTGCAGCCTTTTCCATTTACACTTTTAACGAGTCTATACATCTTTTTTGCATTTTTTGTATGAAACAAATTAGATTCTTAACACACCGTAAGTGATAACAGCCGACCACAATCAGAAAGAACTTAAAATCTTATGAAACCATACTTTCTTATTCTATATTATGTTATATTTTTATATATGTTGTTTATATGTTTTTAGTTAGCAGGATCAGCGATTAATTATGTTAATCATGGATAACATCATGTACACTTTAATACAGTGTATACAATACAAATGTTATTATGGTTTACATCCATTTTATACATAATTTAGTCCAATTTCAGACCCGTCTTAGTCCATATTCGATATTGTACTGGGCCTGGTGACACTTTGAAGGTCAATTGTTTTAGGAGGTTGTTCTCGGTGTGAAACGTTTGTGAACCTTTTGCTGTAAACTTCGTTCTGGAATTTTTAAAAAATGGGTACAAGAAAACTGACCAAAGAGTTTGTTGTCCCAGAAAGCACTTTTGGTCTCGAAGACGAGGCCACCGCTGGTGCTGCTGTGGCTGAACAGATTCCTGGTGTCTGTGTCGATGGTGGAGCTCGTGGAGGCCGGCTGACTAGTGTCTAGTGGACCCACTGTGCCTGAAGCTTAGAGATACAATCAGTGTCACAATCATCACCACATCTAACACTAACCCGAACAGTTTGTACATGCAACATGTAACACTTTTTAAAACAGTCCAGTCCAGTTATTAACTATATACTTTAACACAGGGGTCACCAACCTTTTTTCAGCTGAGGGCTACTTTAAGAGCATTAAGTTGTCCGAGGCCTACCAGTAAAAAATAAAACCTGAAGACTTAAACGTACACTGTTCACTTATAGGATATTGACCCCATATTATATTAAAATAGCTTTATTTTAAACTCATACTGAGTCAAAAGAACAGAAATAACTTTAATTTTAAGAATCAGATTCAAGAAACTGAAGTGTTTTACACCTCAGAAAAAGTCCCAAGGGCTACTGGGCATGCCCCAAAGGGGCCCTTGGTGCCCGCGGGCCCCACGTTGGTGACCCCTGCTTTAACATAACCTTAATATTAAAAGGCAGTGTAGAAGGATGTGGTCTAAAAATAGACAACATGTTGAATATGAAGACACAATGAAAGCAACCAACTTTGTTAAAGTGCTGAGGTTGCACTCGCACTAATTGGGACTTTATTGAGGACAGGTGCTGGGATTGTGGAGGCAGGAGAGCATCCCTCTGGTTCATTTACAAACTGGTTTTAGCCATAGGATCTTGCAACAACAAAAACTTACATGCCCAAGTTAGGAGCAAACCCCGGGCTTGACTTACCTTTGTGCTGGTCGGCAGGAGGACTACATTGCAGAGCGGTACCCTCGTCGTGCACAGGGCTGGTCTCCTCCTCCTCCCCCTCTTCCAGACTGTCCCGGGGCTCCACCAGCCTGTGCTGCATAAACTGGGGGACATTGTAATGAAGCAGGACATGCTTGTCGCAGTAGGACGCCTTGCACTTCAGACAGGACTTGACGGCTTTCCGCTTGTCCAGCGGGCAAACGTCACACGTGATCACCCTGGGTGCACTCGTCTCTGCAGGGGATAGAAAGACACTGTTCAGCTGCTCCACCAAAGCCTCCAGCATGGGGTTTTTACACAGGGGAGGCCGGTCCGGGAATGTCTGTAGGCACTGCGGGCAGGCGGGCCGGTCCTCTCCATCCCAGTGCCTCTGGACGCAGACGAGGCAGAAACTGTGGCCGCACGGAAGAGTCACCGGTTCCCGGGGCAGATCCGAGCACACGCGGCAGCAGAAGTCCCTCCGGTTAAGCCTCAGAGCAGACATTTTCTTCTACAGCAGAAGCACGTCAGTCTGCCATCCCTCCACTAGAGTCTGCGCTCTTTTGGTTTGGAACGAAATAATCCCCAAAGTAATTTAAACTAGAGCAAACTGTCCGCTGCAGACCCGTGCGCCAAACATTAGTGTCGTCACATCCGGTTCACGAGCGACGGCTGCGCTATTCATTTTGTGTCCACGTTATTTTATTTTTACCTCATATTATTCAAAATAAATAAATACACACTTCTTTACTATTACATTGACCATTGAACATGAACAAAATGAAAAATAATGATTATTGTATTTAAAAAGTGCAGAACTGATTTGATCTAAACTTGATGGTACTTGGAAGGAGAAATATTTCACGCGGTACTTGGCGTAAAAGGTTTGGGAACCACTGGACACTGAGAACTGTGAACATTCTGAAAAATGACACAACTTCTATATTTCCAAATAATCTAAGTCTAAAGGATGTAAAGACACAGATATATGTAAAGAATAAGGACTCTTACTTTCTTTTTATTCTCTTTATTCGAACATCAGTGAAAAGAGTGAAAAGGGAAACCATCCATGTTCATAAACCTCTAGCATCATCTAGTGGTCAAACCTTTATCAAAACAGACACGTAACAATATTATCGGGGGAAATTTTTTTACTGAGCCTTTTAAAATATGTATATGAAAAACAAAACACAGCAATAAATTGTAATTAATTGCAAAAATCCACACATTCTTTGCCACAGCAGTCTCAGCAAAGATGCTCGAACATCCCCATCCACACACTTCCTTTGTGCACAGTATCGGCCCCCGTCATACTGCTATAATAGGTACAGATTTGAACTCAAGAGTCGCAAAAATATATTAATTTTATTTCTGCGTTATCCAGGTGTGTCCTAAGTCCCAACAAATGTAATGGAGCTGAAGTTTCAGTTTTAGTGCAACCTCTTTTTGCTAGAGTTACTTTAACTTTACAAATTCAACAGACGAATCACCAAAGGTGAACCCAACAGCGACGTAAAGTGGCTCAGTCAATGTTGCATAGACTTGACCACAAAGCTCCATCTCTTCAGGACCTACACCATAAAAGGAAATGATTCCAGCTGGATGATCCAGAAACACTCCTATAGTCCCACATTGCCGTGTGTTTCTGACCTGCATCTCGTCTCCGTTGTGCAATATGTGATTGGATCTGCCGGTCTTCAGAGCCCAGGACACATTATTATAACCTAAGGCAGATTCTTTCACATCCTTCTTCCTCTGGATTCTCTTGTATGTGAATCCTAAAAAGCTCAGTGTGCTCCCACACTCTACCTCAAAATAGCACTGTCCTGCCAGCGCCTCTTTGCTCATCACCTGCCACCGGTGACTGAACCGGGCTGGACGGTTGGGATAGTCCTGCTCCTCCTTTACCACAGTGATTCTGCGGTTTTCCTCTGACAGCAACAGTCGTTTGTGGGCAGTATTGGGGTCTAGGGTGATGTTAATGGCATATTGCAAATACTGCTCTCTGGTGGTGGGCTGTTGCAGCAGCAGCTTGTTTTGGGTGAAAGCAACGGTCATGTTGGTGCAGGTCTGGAGTTTATCTGTGAGGTCATGCAGAGCTTCAGTGATGTCTGTAAAGCCTGGAGGCTCTTCAGCACTGGAGGACTGTGGCTGGTCCATCAGCTCAGAGAAGTGTTTATATTTTAATAAGAACTGCCCTTGGTCTTCTGTCTGGGAGAGAGAGTCCAGCTGCGCCTGCTGCCTCTTCAGCTCTGAGAGCTCCTGCTCGCAATTCTCCTGAACACAGAGAAGAAAACAGGACAGTGCCAAAAGGAAACATACACACACACACGCACAAGAGTCTGCGGAGTTAAGGACCTCACCTATACTTCACACCACAATACAGATATTTATCAATATCATTACAAAGAAGACTTATTTTTAAACATTACACTAAAGATAATACCGATAATAACAGCGGCAGCTTCTCCATGCTGCCGCCGTTGTTGGGTTCACACGATGTGGAGTGTGAACCCAACAACAGCGGCAGCATGGAGAAGCGCAAGTCCATGTACACGTACGACTACAAGAAGCTGGGATTTATCCACAGATAATAGTGAAAAGTGTACGTTTAAGTCTTTAGGATTTGTTTTTAACTGGTAGCCCTCGAACAACTTAATGCTCTTAAAGTAGCCCTCAGCTGAAATAAGGCTGGTGACCCCTGAGTTAGACTATCTAATAGATAGTATTAGATAGTATTGTTTACCTGAAGCTTCTTGACGGTTTGCTGCCGCGCTCTGATCTCCTTCTCCACATCCGACTGGCGTTTCTTCAACAGACACATCACTTCTTCGAAACGCTCACAGCTCCCTAGTTCCACCCCTGCAGCAACTTTGAGCAAGTGCAGCAGCGGCTCCATTGACACCACCTCCTGTGCGTGGAACTCCAGCCTTTTGTCTAACTGGCCCATTTGGTAAAGCAGAAGCATCTTCAAGTCTCCCATCGCTTCCTGAGCAGGTTTTACACTGTGACCTGTGGACAGAGGTAGCCAGGAAAATGTTTTGTTTCTTAAAGACCACAATGATGTACATGTTCAGGAGCGTAAAGATTTGCTAAGCATTTTTGTTTGTTCTTTCATTGAAAAGTACTATGCTAACAAAATAAAGTTACCTCTATGATCTATAGTAGCACAGCGGGGGCAGACCAGCATGGAGTCGGTGTTACAAAACATCGTCATGGGCTGCTCGTGGAGAAGGCAGTCTTTCTCCACGTGTAGATCGTCACGGGGTGCCACTATTTTGTGCTTTTTTGACGGAAAGTTAATCAAATGAGTTCCAATGTGGCTTTGGCAGTATGACAAAGCACAAGTAAAGCACGAGTTCACCGCTTTCTGCTTCTTCTTCCAGTAGCAGAGATCACACGCGACGTCCTCGGGTCCAGCGAAGCACTTCCCCTCCTCGTTCCGCTGCAGTTGCTTCATTACTTTGGTTATCTGCTTGTTCCTGACCAGGACAGGCCTCGGGCTGAACTTCTTCTTGCACTGAGGGCACGAGGGCGGCCGATGAGCCTCCTGCCCATCCCAGCGCCTCGTAACGCATTCAGAGCAAAAGTGATGCCCGCACGGGATGGTGACCGGGTCGTTCAACAGCTCCGAACAAACATGACAGGTGTACGTCTTCGGGTCAAACTCACGGTCGTCGAACTCGTACTCCGCCATTTTTATGCGAAAGCCACACGACAAATACTTACATTCGCTCCTGTGGTGGGTGAGAAAGTGGAATCAAGCGTAGTGGCACAGTTTAACCAAATTTTGTAAACGTTTGGCCGTGTTGTTAAGAAGAGAGCGCCATGTTTGAAACGGCGTCAATCACTTCCGGTGTCAGCAGCCAATCAGAAGCAAGATAGGAGCGGAAGTGCCTCTCAACTCTCAACACCGTCCACAACAAAAGTTAAACCGATCATTTTTCTAGACAGAGAAATATTTGGCCTATGTATTATTTATTATTGGTAGTATTAGTGCTATTTTTGAAATGTGGGAAATTTCTAAATAATTTGACTCAAGTACTCAGCAAAAAGGAAGGTATGATGATGCAAACCAAAAGGAATAAAAAAAAAGGTTAGTGCTAGATCGTATGCTCCGGAGGGACAGTCTGCTGTGAAAACGTGAGATATCATGACACAAATTGAGGTTAGGGCCAGGGAAATGGTTAACTTCTTACCTCCCGCCTGAACCGAGAGGATCTTTTTCCTCACGTCATCAGATTTTTTTTTCCAACATTTTTTTGTTGGGTGTTCAACTCATTTTTGTAACTTTTTTGTAATTTTTAATCACATTTTTGTCATTTTTTCGTCAAATTTTTTCACTTTTTTGTTGCATTTTTGTCATTTTTTTGTCATTTTTTATCAAATTTTTGTCATTTTATCGTCATTTTTTCGTCCATTTTTAATCAAATTTTTGTCACATTTTTGACAATTTTTTATCAATTTAAAAAAATAAAATTGTCACATTTTTGTAAATTACAAAAATTAGTCAAAAATTTGTCAATTTTTAATCAAATTTTTGTCACATTTTTGTCATTTTTTCGTCAATTTTTTGTCAATTTCTTGTGACATTTTTGCCACTTTTTCATAAATTTTTCGTCACTTTTTTGTCACATTTCCATCATTGTTTTATTGCTATTTTCACAGCTTTTTTCCAGAAGCTTTTGGACTGGGGTAAAGCCAAACTGGAGAAAATGTGCTCGGTTCAGGTGGGAGTTAAGGGGTTAACTTTAAGGATTAGGATTACTTGTATTTTTAGACAAACCATCTCATAGATCTATACAAACTCACAGCAGACCGTCCCTCCGGAGCATACGATCTAGCACTAACCTAAAAAAAAATCCTACTTTATTATAAAAAAAATGGCTGCACATTTACAATGCAAATACAAACACATTGTCGCATTCACACACCTCCCCAAACATTGATTGTTCAAAGCTTGTGTAACAGCAGCATCTTTTCATACTTTTTTGATTTATTGCCCTGTATATATTTCTATGCCCTGTACATGGTCCCTATGACGTTTATCAAATCAACAGCTGAGGCAAAGTTGCGACCTGTTCAAACGACAAGTAATATCAAAACCAAGCTCACTGCATTTTTTCATCTTAAATGTTTCTGGCCTATATGCTGTTTGTGTTCATTTCCTGTTATTATTTAAAAGGCCTCTAATGTTAAAGGCTTTGTCATTTAATTTTACCTCAGCTGATTTGAGTTACCTAAAGGCACTTGACATATAGGTCTAGTGTTCTGCTGTTGTGCGCCTCAGCAAAACACTTCACTCCACTTCACTGCCTCCTCCAGACACAGTTTATGACTGGTTACGACAGGAAACTGCCAAATCCCAATGTCTTGATCTCTGTGGCAACCTCAATGAGGACAGGAGGAGAAACCAAAATAATATGAATAAGTAATAGTAAATGAATAAATATGTATTTGGCAAATGTAACTCGGGTGTGTTTTTTGTGTCATTTCTTGGCAGGCCCTGTGAACATGAGGGAGGGGACTAATTACATCATGTGCACATTTGATAAACTCTCCTCCCCTGCTCCTCTCTTAACCTTCCAAACCATCAGCTGTCCAGGCGTTCGTCCTCAGTGCAGGTCAACAGGTGAGGCCCGTTCATGTTTTAATACATTTATTTGTTTTGACTTTATGAATTTATACCAGCTTCGAGATGTGGGAGTGCTATTACAGGTGGCTGTGACATTGGAGGGGTCTGACCACAATTATGGCCTTGTAGTTAAGGGTTTGTTTAGGGTTTGTAATTTTCAAGAGTTTATATTGTTTTGAGTTCTAATACAGTACAGTCAGACTTCACAACACAGTCACAGTCATAGACATAGGACTTTTGTTTTGTTTTTTCTTTTTGATATTGCATGGATTGGTACATTTTGTTTATGTGGGCTCTTAAATTGAAAAAGCACTAATTTAATCCTGGGCTCTTGTTCTTTTTAGTCCCTTCTGGTCATTTTTGTTCAGTTTTTATTATTCAACAAAAATGTGTGGAGGTTCAGTAAAGTTCAAGTCACTATGACAATGACGTAGAAAGTATCATTATATGAGAGGATGTATCAAGAACCAGAAAGTTCTAGGAGTTTCTAATTCTGATCAGTTTCCGTTTAGACCTGGTTTAGTCTGATAAATCCATTTATTTATTCAATTCTAGGTTTGTCTTTTTCTGAACTCCAATATGAAAACACAAGGACAGTTTTATCTCGCCCATAATAATATATAGATAAAAATGCACATTTTGACCCAGTTATGTGGTTTAAAAGCCACAAATCTGATAACATCTCAAAACAGAAACCCACACAAATCCTTAGAAGTCCCTTATCACAAAACACCAGACGTTAAAATGACGTATATGATTTCAGCTACGAAGCATAAAATGTGTAGTGACCTTTTCGCAGCAGAAAGAAAGACCATTTAGACTGTGAAGTATTGGTACAGGTGAATGAAAAAGTGAAATGAGATGTAGGCCTATAGTTTATGTATATTTGATGGATTCACCCTCAGAATTGGAGTTGCGTCATTTTTCTACAGAGGCGACCTGCTACGTGATGATAATATTTAGTCAGGGGCCGCACCCACCAGGAGGGACTCACAGCTTTTTTTTTTTTTACTATTACTTAGTATTTTACTGGAAGACATTTCCTATCTGACATTGTTTATTCTTTCATAATTTATCACACAATTTTTACAGACTGCCAAATATTTCATTCCCACCATTTTCACGTACAGCATGACTGATTTAGAAGTTCACTTTTGGGTGTTGAAATAGCTGAATAACCACACTTTTATTTGCTATTTGTCTATCCTTTCAAACCCAGCTTGGGTACAGACCTTGTGGGACTACAGCTTTCAAGGTTGTACCTTCTTTGCTTTTCTTTCTTCTACTCAATACTTTCTATTTTTACATATCAGTTATGCTTTCATAACCTTTCAAATCGATATCTATATTTATTAAGGTTTTTCTTCAAATAAGTAAAGTTAGTAAGTAACCAATTTGACCAATTTTATGCCCATATTTTACTTCTGTTTCTCTTAACATTCATCAGCTGCTTGATCAGAAAGGTTTAGTCCTATAGAGAAATGAGCCTTAGCTTTCGGTTCAGCTTGAGCTTGTGCCACCAGCTCTACAATTTAACTGGCATGGCAAACAAGTTTATTGTTTCACTTCCTTATTGGACAAACAGAAAGTGCCATACTTAGGTAAATATTTTTAAACTGTTGCCGATTTAGGTTGTGATTTATTTTAGAAACTTGCATAAAGATGTAGAAAAGGATAAATGACTGAGCACCTGCAGGTTGGTACAGAGACAGGTAGAGAGAAGAAAGTAGAGCAGGAGAGGCTTAGGGAGAAAATATTATGCTCCAACAAAGACCACCCAATTTAACCTCCTCTGGGTCTGTGAAATGCAGGGGGTAAGATACTTTCAATAAAAATTAACTGTTATTTGACCCATATGTGTTTCTTTCAGAGTCAGACAGCTCAGATCCAAAATGGCCGCCTTCCTCCACCACTGCCCCTTCCTGAAGACAGTCCCTCAGCCAGCTCTGAGGAGAACCGGAGCCGCCCTCATGTCTATGGCCGACCAGTGCCCCATCATCACGAGGCAGATCAGCGTGAGCGCCCTGGCCTCGCTGGAGAAGCAGCCCGCCAAGTCCGGACAAGCCCAGAGAAGAGTCCTTACCCTGAACCAGAGGGTCCCCGGTTCAGACCAGAGGAGGACCATGGCTCAGACCGCGACTGAGGTGGCGGTCTCCGTGTCCAAAGGATGTCCGTTTGTGAGCTCTCAGATCGGCATGGTGCGGGCCAGTCCGGAGGTGCAAGAGGATGTGCAGGAAGGTGAGAGAGCAGATAAATGATGAGTAGTGTGTAGTACGTAGGTGTAGGGAATAGGCAACTTCAAACACCAAATCTGCCCCCCCGGGAATACATTCTCTGGCTCCTCTAAAGACCTGTACTATTTTCCAAATCTCCTGGGGAAATAACCCGGCACCTCCTTTTTGGCGAACAATACTTTCATACAAAGTTTCCAAGAAAAAGCAACGGCAGTCAGTATCCTTGTATTCGTGAAGGAGCTAACATGCTAGTAGAAGTAATTGAATGAAATGATCAGTGGAAGTCATTGTTATTACTCATGAAGGACATTTCTCTACTCTTTTACAGGGAGAATGAAGTCTCTGTTGAAGAGTCTTAAAGAAACTGTTTTACCGTCTCCGGCTCAGACCGACGTGGTCTCAGACCTGCTCAAAGAAAATATGGGTACGATAGAGTAATATATATTAAAAATGTGGTTGAAATAAAATATAACTATAACTAAATATAATATAACTGCTCTACAATTGCTTTTTTTGTTCAGTTTGTAAACAACAGTTTCTAATTATGGGACTTAGGCAGAGAATACATTGGACAGTTAGTAGCCAAGATAATAATTTTAAGATTCTTACTTTACTTATACTTTGCTATTTTATCGTAAATGTTTGGAGATTAAGTGCAGCATGTTCATAACTCACTCCTTTGGTGCACTAAAAGAAAATGCATCTATAAGTAAATCCTTTTCACTGTGTGTCCCGGTCTGTATAGTTGGCCCGTCTTACGACTACGACCGTTTCTTTGTGGAGAAGATCGGTGAGAAGATGCAGGACCACACGTACCGAGTGTTTAAGACGGTGAACCGCAGCGCTCACTCCTTCCCCTTCGCTCAGGACTACTCTGTGACGGGGCGAGAGGGAGCGCAGGTGTCTGTCTGGTGCAGCAATGACTACCTGGGAATGAGCCGGCACCCGAGGGTCATCAACGCCATCAGGTAGGAATCTGTTGTTTAAGATGTCTCTGTTCTGCGAAATATTGGACAGATACCGTTGTAAGTAAAGTACAAGCATCAATTTTCCTTTGGTGGTGGCTCACCCCTGGTCTAACATGATTCATTTGCTGTGTATACCATTTGATTCTAGTTGCTTTTTTTCAGTTCGGCCCTGGACAGACACGGGGCGGGGGCCGGTGGGACCAGGAACATCTCTGGGACCAGTAACTACCACGTTGCGCTGGAGAAAGAACTGGCACAGCTTCACCAGAAGGGCGGCGCTCTCGTGTTCAGCTCCTGCTTCGTGGCCAATGACTCCACACTGTTCACGCTGGCTAAGATGCTTCCAGGTATCACCTACAGGACACTGAACCAAAGCTCAAAGTAAATCCAGACTAAATAGAAGCAAGGTTTTTAGCACAACATATCAGATTTGTCCAATTTCCCCCGATTGACAAATCTCTTTTGCATCCATATATTTTTACATCTCCTTTCTCGTGGCCTTTTATGCTGTGTTGTGGATAAAAAGCTAGTGGTTTTAGTTAGTTAGTCAGTTTTGCCTATGACCTCCCTCCTGTGGTCCTCACGGTGCGTTCACTGTCCCTTCCAGGCTGCGAGATCTACTCTGACGCGGGGAACCACGCCTCAATGATCCAGGGCATCAGGAACAGCGGGGCCAAGAGGTTCATCTTCAGACACAATGACAGCCAACACCTGGAGGAGCTGCTGAAGAAGTCCGACCCCAAGACGCCCAAGATAGTGGCATTCGAGACTGTGCACTCCATGGACGGTGAGGTTACGACCGGGTCAGAGTTTTGTGGGGGGTTCTATCTGTCAAAGGTTGGCGCAAAGTAGTTGCAGGAGTGATTCCCTTATGAATAACCCCCCCCGTCTCTCCTGTTTAGGTGCGATCTGCCCCCTGGAGGAGATGTGTGATGTGGCGCACAGATACGGAGCTCTGACGTTTGTTGATGAGGTCCACGCTGTGGGTCTGTACGGAGCCCACGGAGCAGGAGTCGGAGAGAGGGACAACGTCATGCACAAGATCGACATTGTGTCTGGGACTTTGGGTGAGCGTTGTGTTGTGGAATAAAGACCCTGCGATGTAGATTTACACTGCACTGAATCTGAAATGTGAAGATGTTGTGGCTAAACTAATCTCTCACTAGCATTTCTAAAACAAATGATTTGTTGCTATAGGAACAACAAGTCATGTGACAACAATCAGTCAGGCAGTGATTGGTGATTGATCCAGCGCGGCTTGGCTGCGTCCCATATTGCATACGATTGCATGTATAGAGTATCAGGTATAGAGTGTATGTGACGTTATATGGCTGATACTGATACGTGTATTTATATATAAATATTACAAATTTACCATTTCCATTTGAGTTCGTGGAATAAATACTCAGAAAGTGAATATAGCCTACATTTACAGGAACAAAGATGGTAAGTTAAGCAAAAGCTGAAAAAGAGAAAAGTCCGCACAACTAAGTGGCTCCCAGAAAAAGTATTTATTACTTACACCACATGTAACGTTTCGGGCCTACGCCCTTCCTCAGACATTTAACGCTAAGTTAAGCAAAAGCTTCATGTTCATTTAAATATACTAAATTATATATAATATAATAATAATAATAATAATAATAATAATAATAATAATTATGTGTATATATATATATATATATAAAGAATGTGTTCAATAAAATATTTATTTACTATAGATTTTTTTGTGTTACTGCTGTAATATTTCACATACTATTTTTCTGTTAGTTCTAGATGGCATTATTGCATTATTAATTCTGAATAATAGTGCCGTTGTTTTCAAACCAGGTTTTCTGTGTCTATTTTTTTTGTTGTAGAGTAAAAAGAAGAAGTGTTCTTTTGACCTTCTTTCACTTTCTAGTATTACTTTCCACCTCTGGAGTTTTCTCATCAGTTTGTTCATACAGTGCATTAGTACATGAATTATGAAGTTACAAGTCTGCCTAAATAGGAGCTAAAAGAGTTCTGCTCTTCCCAATGTAACTTTCTGCTGTATTTCTTTCACTTGTGACTCTGACGTGACCAGAGCTCTGGTCAGATGAGGACACCCTGTTATCCGCGCTGCTCTGACTGGGACTGCAGAGATAATGGCGTCATCATGTGAAACCCACAACTCAAAGAGAAAGATTAAGCGGCTATTTAAACTGTGTTTTTAGAGACAGAGCTGTTTCAGACACCACAGTGTTACTGCAATGCATTTACGTCATTGTAATATGGATTATGTCTTTACTGGGGGCAGGTGGAAAGTAATAGTTGTACATCAGTTAACATCGTCTCACATGTCATTTATCTTCTAGTATTTCTTGCAGCCCCAAAACCATCTATACTGAACTGTATTTTCTGTTTCAGGTAAAGCCTTTGGTTGTGTGGGCGGTTACATTGCCAGCAGCGCCGCCCTGGTGGACACAGTCCGCTCCTACGCGGCAGGGTTTATCTTCACCACCGCGCTGCCCCCCATGGTCCTGGCGGGGGCGCTGGAGTCCGTGCGTGTGCTGAAGAGTGCGGAGGGCCAGGCTTTACGCCGGGCCCACCAGAGAAATGTGAAGCACATGAGGCAGCTGCTGATGGACCGGGGGTTGCCTGTGGTCAACTGCCCCAGCCACATCATCCCCATACGGGTAACTGGTTTCCTTTAGCTAGGCAGTAAAACATAGACGTGTGGGGGCGGGGTAGTTCTGATAACACAAGGCAATATTCAAAGACCCAGCAATAAAGCAATATATATAACTTAAATTTAATTTTACTTACAGTACGTCATCCAACTATAACAAATATGGTAAATATATGGTTCCTTCTTGCTTCAAGGATTTCAACCACATGGCCAAAATCTGGATAGAGACCATGGCAGTTTTAGATCATATGAATATATTATACAATGACGCAGTTCCATTGCTCTTAGCCTCATAACCTCCACCTGAACTGAGCACATTTTCTCCAGGTTGGTTTAACTTTCAATTGAGGCGTTACTCAATGCCTCAATTGAACCATGTAGATTTGTATGAAGCCGAACTGGATAAAATGCATTTGGTTAATGCGTTTCTGAAGAGGTTAATCAAAGTTCTGCTGTTTTTGAGCATTTGTAAAAGTTTAAGTCTGTGCTAAATTCCATTCTTTCCCTTCATACATTAAGATAATACCTCTATATACTGTAAGCGCTTAGATTTTTTGAGAATAAAAAATAGTTTTAACATATTTTACATCAGACTTCAGTCTAATAACTGGGCGATGAGCAGAGAGGTATGAACCAAAGACCACTGTAAACTTTAAGACATTTTGTAATCATTCTCTGCGGTTGTAGGTTGGAAATGCAGAGCTGAACACCAAAGTCTGTGACGCTCTTCTGGAGAAATATGACATTTACGTCCAGGCCATAAACTACCCCACTGTTCCCCGAGGAGAGGAGCTGCTGAGGCTGGCCCCCTCTCCACACCACCACCCCGACATGATGGAGTACTTTGTGGGTGAGTCACTTTTTGTTTTTTTACTCCTTTATGCTCATAAATCAAACTTATCACACAAAAGAGGATACAGTTGTCCGTAGTGAGTTACACTTGGACGAATTAGGAGTGCGTACTTTACAATACTGGGACCTGGACCAAGTTTGCTGCAATATACATTATTTAGAGCCTTAAACAGGAAGTTTTATTACGTTATTTTGTCAGGACTGGTATTGAAATGTATTTTCATGTACTAGTTTTCAGTAACCAGAGTGTTTTTGATTTCTGTATCATACTTTCAGCTTTAAACAGCTCTCTGAACCTCTTAACCCCCACTTTAACGGAGTGCATTTTCTCCAGTTCGGCTTTACCCAAATCTAAAAGCTCCTTGCTGCCTACAGGCCAGTGTAACGCCTCATTTGAAAGCTAAAACTGTCCCTCTTCTTTTTTTGCTGTGTTTATTTTTACATCTCGTTTTTGCCACTTTGTCACTCCACATATTCAATGTTTTTTAGCAGTAGTGGTGGTAGTATTAGTGTATTACTGCAAAACATTTCTGTAGACGACTTGTTTGCCAGAGTAACAGGCACATTGTGTGTGTTATACATTTAAAAACGTGTTTCTCTTCCCAGATAAACTTGTGGAGGTGTGGGAGGAGTCTGGTCTCCTGCTGAACAACCCAAACCTGGCGTCCTGCACCTTCTGTAACCGGCCGCTGCACTTCGACCTCATGAGCGAATGGGAAAAGTCCTATTTCGGAAACATGGAGCCTCAATACATCACTGTGCTGGCTTAGAAATACTAGTTAATATCCGCTAAAGATATATTATGCATGTGGATATTATTCTGATATTGAAACTTGTGGTCTGGAGTTAACATATTTATAAACAATTGAATCATGTGAAATAAGATGTGCCTTTTAATGGTAAAGACGAATCCTGCACTAGGCACTTTCCCCAAATATTTAAGAGTGAAGCAATAAAGGCTTGCCAATTTGAAGTGGGTGTGGTTATTACATTCAAGTTCACGTTTCTACTGGGACATCAGTAGAAGTAGAACGTTAAAATGAATACGCATGCTGTGTTACCTGGTATGTTCAGCATTGTGTTAGAAACTAGAGCCAACTGTAGTGCCGATACTGATTTTTTGGTGGATTTCTATTAGCTGATGCCGATATTTTTAACCTATTTTTCCAAATGTCTGGTCTATAAATCCTGTAAAAACATAAACACTTGGCCACTCCAGTAGTGGTCAATTTTATTCTATTACTTAATGTTTCTGTCCCAGCTTTGATTAGTTGCTGTTAGCATTAGCCTGCTGCCATTAGCATTAGCATACTGTTGAGATCAAAAATACAGTTGCTATTGAATTCTCCAGGTTCTGTGCTTCAAAATGACATGCACCATGTCCAGTTTGACGGAGGTTTAGTGAAGCTTGAATTTAAAGGAATAGGCCACCGTTTTTACATACTGAGATATGTTCTTACCTTAGCTTTGACGAGTTCTTTAGGACCTGTCTGATCTTCCCCCGTGCCTTCAGTCACGTAAACACAGCGCAGACGGCGTTAGCATTTAGCCTCTCCCCCTCTCCTCTATAGCTCCAAAACAGGTCGAGATAGAAGCTACCAAGCTCTTCCACGTTTTCCCTATTTAGATATGGTTACGTGAAGTGTTACACTACAAAGTATAATTACACAAAATTAAACAATGTGGATTTTGTAAGTGGATAAAAGGGGGAACTATATTGTAAGGCGTAGTAATACCAGGAGTAATTTGGCATCCGCACAGTAAAGTGAAGATTACTGCTCAGTAAAGTGAAGATTACTTTGCGGATTTCAAATTACTCCTGGTATTATTACGCCTTACAATATAGTCCCCCTTTTATCCGCTTAGAAAATCCACATTTTTAAATTTTGTGTAATTATACTTTGTAGTGTAACACTTCACGTAACCATATTTAAATAGGGAAAACGTGGAAGAGCTTGGTAGCTTCTATCTTGACCTGTTTTGGAGCTATAGAGGAGAGAGGGAGAGGCTAAATGCTAACGCCGTCTGCGCTGTGTTTATGTGACTGAAGGCACGGGTGAAGACCAGACAGGTCCTAAAGAACTCGTCAAAGCTAAGGTAAGAACATATCTCAGTATGTAAAAACGGTGGCCTATTGCTTTAACAAACTTGCGGCAAACCAATGTTCATCGTTTCTCTGTTCCCCTGAGGCCTAGCTTTGTGGGAGGACTTTATAAAACCCTGACTTGGGTCTTTCCAATGCAAAAAATGTGGAGTCTCTATCACTTTGTCTCCCAGAAATATCTGCTTTTATCAGCGCTACATCGGCCGTTAGCCAATATTGAAACCTCCCCAAATATCGGTCCGATATATAAGCTGGCCGATATATCGACCTCTAGTGTATATGAAGGATACATTTGATCAATTAAACGGAGTCTGGAATGGGAAAAAAGTTGATGAGCGAACAGTAAATAAGGTTTATTTGTAAAACAATTTTATTTCCCCGAGTAGAGGGAGACAATTAACCACAGTGTTAATTCACAAAAATACATGAGATTTGAGAATCACTTCGCTTGATCAGTAACTCTACACAAATACAACATTAATTCACATTACATGGGCCGGCCACTTCTCTTTTTACTCTCGTCCTGAGTCTCCGTAAGTCTGCGTTCTCACTATCCAC
The DNA here is from genome assembly GCF_951799975.1 of Gobius niger. Taxonomy (NCBI): domain Eukaryota; kingdom Metazoa; phylum Chordata; class Actinopteri; order Gobiiformes; family Gobiidae; genus Gobius; species Gobius niger. The sequence continues at coordinate 24,606,760 of NC_136857.1, forward strand.
CACTAACCCACATTCAACCAGCGTCCACGCCTTGTCCAACTGCTGCTCCCCGTAGTGCTGCAGCGCCCCCTTCAGGAAGCACTCCGCCGCTCTCATCCTCCCCAAACAAGACTCTATACACCCCACTGCCTGGTCCCGGTGAAGTCTTAACGCTTTGGTCAAATCCTCCAGCGCAGGACCTTCTTTGGAGCTCAGCATCAAACTCCGACCGCGTCTACACAGGTCTTCGGACTGGATTTTGAGCTCGTCTTCGCTGCAGGGGCCGCTGTTGTGGCGGAGGACGACGCGGTCCAGGTCGGAGATGGCGCGCTCGTGGAGGCCCAGCTGTGCTAAGCAGGCGGCCCGCTGGCGGAGGTACAGCAGTTTGTGGTGCCCTACGGCTTGGACAGAGACAGTGAGGAGGGACAAGGCCTGGTCCCATTGGCCGCAGGAGGAGACTCTGCTGGCTTCTACTGCGGCAGCCTGAGGAGAGAAATTAGGTGTATATCTTTCACTGTGACTCCAGTACAACATATACCTGTCCATTGCTTTACCTGTGCAGTGTGTTTCCTCTGGCGGACTGGCATGAGTCCTACCAGAGTGTCCAGCACATGTGAGTCTTTCTCTGTGAGTTTACCGAGTCGGAGCGCAGCGCTGCAGTATTTCTGTTCCAGGGCCTCCATCACCCCGAGTCGCCCCTGAGCCACAGCGTCTCTGGGCTCCTGGCCAAATACCTGCACCAGGTGAGCTCTGGCCGACTTCACGTCACCTAAAGACCGGAAATAAATGCATGAAGTGTATTCTTTTAAACAACAAGGCAATGTTTGTAGTGGTCAAAGAATACGACACTTTTGACCATCAAAACAAAGGCCATGTTCCACATCTTTGTGCAGAAGTGCCTGGGTTTCAACTTTTGACAGACTGACTGCTTAAATGTCATGCCAAAACAACGGCAGCATGTAGGCCCTGGAACTGGAACACGAGGCCAAGCTCCAGGTCTGTGGGTGAATCAACTGCTTCCAACACTTCTACTTTATCTAATACCTAGGGAATTTGTAGTAGTTCTGATGAGAATGGTTATGGTTATTTGCTAATATGGAGGACCAGAACTGCGAAAAAACTATTAATGAATCAATAAATAAATACAGAAATAAATTGTTCTTCATTTCTGAATTTGTTAGCTAAAAACGTTGTTATAGCCACATATCAGGCTTCAGACTCAAGCTCATTCCATTCTTCAAATGTGTATATTGAGACAGAAATCTTAACTTTCTTTTTTTCTTTTCTTTTTTATTTTTTTACAAAAATATTAACTTTTCTTTATCTTAAAGGGACAGGCCACCGTTTTTAAATGTGCTCAGTTTACGTGACTGAGAGCACACACAAAGACCAGACAGGTACAAATGAACTCGTCTAAGCTAAGGGAAGAAAATATCTCAGTATTTAAAAACGGTGGCCTATTCCTTTAAAATGAATCATATTGTAAAAATATGTATTAATTTATTCCTAAATTTCAGCATATATTTTATAATTTTGGCTGTTGCGGTCCTCCATATTAGGTACTACTAAACACGAGTCAGGGAAACAATGTAACGTGTGTGAAATAACTTGCCTATGGGTTACATATGCAATGGAATATGTATTTGTAGTTTGGAGGTACATAATGTTATAAGACATACAACATTAACCTTAAGCCCTAACACTAAGGCCCTTAGCCCTTGGTTTCAGGGCGTAGGGAAAGGGCAAGGGCTAGGGGAAGGGGTAGGGGTAGAAAAGAGAATTGAGATTGGGCCTTTGTCTTACATTATGTACCTCCAAAGTACTGATACACAATAATCCATTGTGGACCTATGGGTGACAGTGGTGCAGTTGGTAAAGCGGGTCGTCTCATGATGAATAGGTACAAGTTATTACTTATTGGTTATTGGTCAATCTATACTTAACATTGTACTAAATTTAGGAGGTACAATCAATCATCAAGGGTAGACAAAATAAAGTGTAACCCACAAGTCATGAGTTGTCCCACCTTTAGCCAGCAGTAAATCCACGTAAAGCAGGTGCCACCTCGGGTCTCTGCTCTCGGACTTCAGCAGAGCTCCACACACCACGCTCTCCTCTGTGAGTTGCTCCTCCTTCACTGGGACGCAGTGACAGGACAGCGTGTGTGCCAGTTTACCCATGCAGAACTCATGCAGCCAGTCACACACCAGCATGCGGGCTTTGTCTTTGAGAGAGAGCAGGTCTTTGGTCACCACGTCAGGGTTGATCTGCAGAGCGGCCAACACATCCTGAGTGCACTCCTGAACACACAAGAGAGGGGGAGATGATCGGAAGAGTTGATCCTAGTTAAAAGTAAAAGTCCAAATGTGTATATACTAACACATGACTGACACAGGAAGAGGGAAGCCTTCACATCACAAACAAATGTCAAACCAGGGGAAGTCTTTTCAAGTCAATTGGTACCTTTTGTTGGTTGAGCATGAGGTAGGTGAAGCCTCTCCCACACAGGGCTTGTACATTGTTAGGTCTGTCTTTTAAAATGGCACTGAAGTCGTAGATGGCTGTCTTTCTTTGGCCCAAAAAGGCGTAACACCGAGCTCTCTCCAGCAGCGACTCAGAGCCATCTCCACCTGTGGAATTACAGAGATGGCAAAAACACAAGGATGCAAATACATACTTGCACAACATTCATTCAGTCATGGAGTGTTGCATCTGACTTCCTGTGTGTTGTTGTGGATTTTCTTACTTAATAAAGCTTAAGAGAAGTTTGTCTAGTCAACATGTGAATTTATTACGCATGCGGAGATTGTGCGCTCAGACGGATCTGTGTGCAAATCTGCCGAGCAAGGTTTCGTAACAGATTTATATACAAGTACATCAAAAGGCGGTACAGCAAAACAAAGACATGGTGATACATTTGGAGATGTAAATGCAAGCGGTCAAGGAGCGCTTTGCATGGGAATGAAATCAGGCTGGTAGAAGAGACCATTGTCATGTGAAGTGGGCCATGTGGGCCTATTGTCTTTCTAGGTGCGAAACGACCCTGCCCAGGATCTTGACCAGACCCAGGATCTGGATCTTTTGTGGGAAGGAGTTGGCCCATCTTGGCCTATTGTCTGTCTGGGATACGGGAAGAAGAACCGGTCTAACCACACAGCAGGGAGCCAGGCCGAATGGCGCCGGTTTGGTTACTAGCTTAACTCTAACTAAACTTACCACAACACTGTACATAACTTTTCCCTGTCCTCACTATATTGTAAATGAAAAATACGACTAAAAATGTATGAAATGGTAAAGTGTCCTCCGTTGAAGCAAGTTATAACAAGTCGTAAGTGATTATCCATCCGTTGCTCGACAGGGAACAGTTACAAGTTAGCGGGATTTAGCTTCATAAATCACCAATTAATTAAAAGAAAAGAAAGGAAAGGATAATGAAGTAAAATTGAATATGCTACTGACCAGAAGCCATGATGCCGATGGACAGATAAGCCACTGCCTCCCTCACGCTGCTTTTGTCTCTCACTGCCTCCAGGATTCGTTTGGCCACAAAGTGACAGTGTTTCTGGAGCTGGGACCGGTCTTTCTTGTGGGCTACGGCCAACAGGGGGCGCAAGCAGCTCGTGTCACCGCACTGGATCAGCTTTTTCAGCAGCTAAAGGAGAAATTATGAGAAATTCTGTGTAAATTAATTGAAGTTTAAGTTACAAACTACACTGATTCAAAACTCTGTGACACTTTTTTTTCTCCATTGTTCAACATTCCAAAACAGGAAATTCCGGAGTGAAAGGAAGACAAGGCAAGTATAACATTAGAATACAGAGGGTGTCAGACCTGGTTCGTGTCATAGAGGAAGCCCCTGTGTAGCTGCAGCAGCGCCAGTCGAGCCAGGACTGGAGCTCTGGGAGAGTTGGGGCCGATGGCCAGCAGCAGACGGTAGGCCTCTTCCACTCGACCGAGCTGGTACAGGGAGTCTGCACTGAGGATCTGAGCGCTGTCTGAACCAGGCTGCAGCTCGGACAGGAGAGAGGCCAGGCACTGCACACCTGCCGGGGTACTGGGATACATACACAGTTGTTAAAATGCAATCTAAAGCTGAGGTTTCATCGAAGCAGCTTCCTCAAGGCTGTGTATCACTGCAATGTACATTTACAGGAAATGTATATTGCAGTGATTTCACCAAATAAGACTCTGGGCTCTTCCGCTGTGTCTGTTCAAGGCCGGACATATACTGCATGGCCATGGTCTTTTTCACGACCCATTTCACTCCGCGGTCACCACGCTCAACCTTGAGGAAGCTTCTTGGATGTACAAGTGTTGAAACTTAATGAAGGTAGTAAAAGAAGGCATAATCTGAGGAAATTGTTTGCAAAAGGATATTCTAGGACAGGGATCTCCAACCAGGAGCATGGAAGCAATAACTCGCCAAGCCTTTCTAGCTCGCCAACGACTTTTCTACACACTTGATAACTAACCATTTTAGATGCATTTCCTGTTTGTTCTGAACATGCTGAACACAATCAGTGACTAAACTCAAGACACTTTCTACCATCTTGACAATGAATCCTCCTGGATGACCTCCACCTCAGTTGCATTTTAAAGTCTTTTTGAAGTATGAGTAGTTCTCCAATGTAAAAAAGGTTGGAGTCCCCGTTCTAGGATTGATGTGGAGAAGTACATCCTCCAGTTCAAACTTACCCTGACCTGTGCTTGTCCTGACTCCCATCCTCCTCGGTCTCCCTTTGCTTCTTCTCACTGACACAAGATGGCGACCGCCCCTTCCCCGTCGCCTCCAGCATTACTCTCCCTTGCTCCAATAACACCGTGAACAGCAGTCCTCTGTAATTCCAAGGCACTAGGCTCCGAACGCACAATGCAGTCTCTTGAGGATGCAGCCTACTGGCCGTCATATAATCCAGGGCTGTCAAATAATTCAGGCCTCCGGTCATCCTCAGCAACCCTCTTCCGCATAAAGCTCTCACGCAACTTGACGGGTGCGGCGTGTTGTGCTCAATCACCGCTTGAAAATCTTCCAACGCTCCTTTATGGTCGCCGGAAAGCAGTCTAGCGTATCCTCTTAAGACTTGGACTGTGTTTTGGTAACTCTGTTGGCCTTGCCCGCTTGCAAGTTGGCTACAAATTGACAATGCTTCCTTATGCTCCCCTCGGAGCAAAAGACAATCAGCAAGGCGTACCCTGAGCTCTCTTCCTCCGCCGTCTGGCTCTAAGTGGCACAAAGTTCGTAAATTTGTTAAAACAGGATCTAGTAGCTCGACGCCCTCTGTGGATCTTAAGTCCGGTCTAACAAGCACACGTTCTTTAAACTCGGACAGGCCTCTCTCAGCTTGTTGCTGTAGGTGACTACGAGCTGCCATCCCAGTCCCGTGGTCTGTGAAAAAACGTTGGAAAAAGTTTCTTGCAGTTGCAGGGTGAATTTTGAACGCTTCGCCAATATCGTTACATGCATCTTGGATTCTTCCCACAAGGGAGAAGGAGGCAGCGGCCCGAGCAGTCAAAAGTCGGCTTACTTTCTCCACTTCGAAAGAATTGTCATTGCCATTTTGATCCAAGATAGTCGAGTATGCTTCCACGCACTCAGTAAATTTTCCACTCAAGAATAAATGTTGCGCTTTAAGTTCTTGTACTTCCAAATTGTCCGGCAATAGCGCTAACGCAAACTCAAGCGCTAACAACGCCAGTTCATTGTCTAGCCGTTCATATTCTTCCATTAACTTACCTTCAGACATCCAAGAAAGATGCGTCTGAGCGATCTGGTCTGTAAAAGCGGCAACTATTTTTGCCAGATGTTGACCCTGTCTGCTTTTTACTAACTCCACAGCATCAGTTTTGTCTTTGTGAAATGCTCTGAGGTACAGTTTTAGCCCCGTGGTGGAGTGGCGGTCGGAAAATAAGCAAGCTAAAGCCCGTGTTAGCTCCAAAGCCAAAGTGGTTTTACTCTCTGGAGGCGGGTTTCTCTTGCCTTCGAGAATGGACGTACAACGGGCAAAGATTTCTTCACAACCATGCCCGCCATTCAGAAGCAAGGACTCCATTTTATAAACAGTCGCTGAGATGTTATTTGGGCAAAGCGTGGACAGAAAGACAGCGACTAGACCTTTATTCAGTCCCTCGGGTTCACAGTTGCCATCCAGCCAGCTTTCCAAAGTTGATACGATGGCTTCGAGATTGGGCAGTTTTCTCATATGGGTCACAGTGGGTCCGGCGTGAGACCTGAAGGCAGACATGTACAGAGATGAAGCTTTGTCGAGCTCGCCAGCCCCTAAAAAACGGTCTGCTTCTTCACACAGCTTAAAAAAATGGCCGCCATGATGAGATGGAGAGGTCATGGTCAACAACATAGGCCCAACTGCAAAGAGACAAAGAAAATACAATGAATCATAAAAACACACTTTCTCAGTATATGATTTCATTTCCTTATGTCACTTATGAATGATCCCATTTAAAGTTTATTTTTTTTATTTTGTGCAGTTATGGCAATTTATAGCAATATCAACTCATATAGACTATAAAAATCCCTGTGGAAAGATTGTTCAAAGAGCTAAAATAACATTTGAGAGTAGGTCAAAGGCCATGGAACAGCTGATGTGTCCTGTGAAAGAGAACTCCAGTACAATTTTAAACTCGCCATTAATTTATTTTGGAGTGAGCCAAGAATCCAAGAAATCATTGCCGTTTTGATGACACATTCCCGAGGACAACTTATTTGGCTTACAAGTTTTTACTTTTTGTGGTTTACAGACAAAGTCGGCTATTCTAATTTTGAATCTGATTATTCCTATATTTTCGTTGAGCAAATCTGCTTGTTGAAAATGTTTTTATTCACGTTCACAAAGGCTACAGGAAACACGCTGCCCACTCGCACTCCCCATGTCCTTTCACTAGGCCTACACACCTACCTGCCGCGGTCGTGACCTGTTTTACACCATTTAAAATAAGTAACTCCGTGACGTTTGAAGCGTGAAAAGCGTCCTCGGCCACGGCCGATGTCACGTCATTTTATCAGCGCGAACACAGGCTTTAATCCAATCCAGCCCGGGCCCCTTTCTTGAAACTCAATAGCTTTGGTTCACCGTCTCCAGGGCAACAGGTGTCCCGCTTGTAGCCTGCAACAAATCCTGGTCTGAAAACTTGTTGAAAGCGTTTAAGTGTAGTGAGCAAGTTTGATCTAAAAACAAGCTGGAGAAATGAAGCCCCGCGCGCTGCTGTTATCCCTTTACGCGCAGTGCGTCAGAATGAGCTCGCGAGGTGCTACGGTCACTGGCCCCGTTTCCTGGCAACGGCTAACGCCGGACACGCACAAAGGCACGCGCACAGACTGTGCCAGGCTAGAAAAATGTGTTAGTATTAGCCAACTACGTGCAATTACAATCAAAAGTCTACATTAAATAAAGTTTTTTGATGGAACAAAAATATACTGAAACCAGATTTGAAATGGGGTAATCGGCTACAGCAGCGTGTGTTTTGAGCAAGCATATTTTGTAGAACAATGTTTGGAGAAAGGAGTGGATAGTAGCCATACATACAGAGCAGCGAGGGCTCTTTGGGCTGAAAAGAAATGTGCAATTCAACGTTGTATTGTCGTATTGTCGTATTATGTTGTTTTGTGTTGAGTGGTGCTGTGTGGGGGGTTGGAATTCTATAAGTGTTGCTCCTTCCATCCCCTTTTCAGACTGTATGCATGGACATTGATTGTTCCTTTTTTTGTGTTATCTTTTATTTTCTGTTACAAAGAGATTCCCTCCTGGAACCGCCACCTTAACGTGGTGGAGGGGTTTGAGCACCCAAATGATCCTGGGAGTTGTCGGGGCCTTGTGCCCCTGGTAGGGTCTTCCATGGCAAACAGGTCCAAGGTGACGGGTCAGACAAAGAGCAGTTCAGAAGCCCCTTATGAGAGACCAACAGGCCCGGTTTGAACCATGAGGCCGTCCTTCTGTGGACCCACCACCTGCAGGAGGAGCCATAAGGGGCTGGTGCAATGTGATTTGGGCAACTCCAACGACTGCCCCCACGACCCGGCAACGGACAAGTGGAAGAAGATGGATGGACGGATGTAACAAACAAACAAACAAACAAACAAACAAACAAACAAACAAACAAACAAGCAAACAAACAAACACGTCTCTTTGTAAGTGTGATAAAAAGTCCATCCAACTGTAAGCCCCTTTGGGACAAAATATTGAATTTTATTATTACTATTATTATAGAAGACAATAAGGCAACTTGACAAATACACACCATTATAGAGAAACAACCTTTTTTAATTTTAGAATAAAACAATATTATATCAATATATATGGACAGTACAAAAAAAAGTCCAAGCAGATTACAGTAAAAAAACTCTAGATGAGCTACATCACCACAGACCAGAAAGCTGCCTGACGGAAAACAAACGTGGTGAGTCACACTATGGACCAAAGGTCTGACTTCACGTGGGGATTTACAGCTTCCTTAGAAACATAGACAACATGTTCCTTCAACAAGAAACACACCAACCAAAAATACATACAAACTTCAAACGAAACACAACACGTTCCTTTAGCTTTGTAAACACAACTGGTGTTTGTGGGAAATTCCCTTCTGATTTCAACACTGTCATACAGACTGCCACCATAACCACAGACAGTGAGTGGGATGGTTTCACCTGCAGAGGGGCGACAGTGGCACAGGTGGCAGAGCGGGTCATCTCATGGTTGAAAGGTCAGAGGTTTGAATACTGGCTCTTTTAGGTGCACACTGCCGTTGTGTCCTTGGGCAAGAGACTTCATCCACCTTCACCCCTCCAGTGTCTGCCTACATTGGTGTATAATGAGTGTGTAGTTCCTTGATGAAAGCACTTTGGGTAAAAGCACTATATGTTGAAGCCATTTAGTTTACGTTCCTTCAAATACTGGAGAGAAGTAGACAAAAACACAAAACAGTGGCTCCAGACAGGCACTATTTCTGTAGTACTGCATGAGCTGCTTCTTCTACCATAGAACAAAAGTGTGATTCCCATATGGTTGCATAAAAGATGTAGAAATGGTAGAAAGGCTTAGATTAAGACAAGTAGTAATACTTGGGTAAAGGTACCTAATATATGGGAAATATCCAGGTGTAAATGTTCAGTTTCAGATTGAAGGCTACTATAAATTAAATTCTCAGTAAGTAATAAATACATCCATGCAGTAAGTTACACTTGTTTCTTTCCTATATCATACAGATATGACCTTGACAGTGGCTAATTCATTAATTAGTACCTAGAACACTTTTGAGAGATTGCACAATGGAACACACTGAATCTACTATATCATTCCAAATCTTTGTCCAATCCTGCAAAAATATTTCCCGGATCCTTTACTTACTAAACTCCAGAGAAATGGAAATTCGTTCCTCGAAACGGGCTCAAATTAAGAACTGGACATTGGTCATAGCTTCAAAAAATAGCTGCCAAAGAACAAAGCAACAGAAGGCCACACACTTCTGTAACTCTTTTTGCTTCACCACAACATTGAGGTGCCAATATTAGCAGGGCACTGATTTTATCCCAGGTCCATATTAGTATCTTTTTCCTGATATCGTCACGCACTGTGGCCTCCAGTGCAGCTTCTCTAGACTCTCCATGATCATCTCCGCACAGCCTGCCAGCTCCATGTAGCGCAGTGCTGAGTAGACGTCCTCCATGCTGGCGGAGGACTTCTGGCTCCACAGTCTGAGCTGCTGGTACTGTCTCTCCATAGAGCTCGAGCCCGCGTCCAGCTCCACCCTCTCCAGCTGCTGATCTTCCACCGACAGGAGGCGCAAAAACTCCTTCCAGCGCCGCAGCGGCACCTCCTTTATCACCGCGTACATGACGACGGCGGGGAAAGGCTCGGAGAGGTCCTGGTCTGGACGAACTGAGGGAGACATGAAAAAGATGGTGTCCAAAAGTATACTTTGAAATGTAGGTAACGGCGAGGAAAATATGTTGTGCTAGTGTTGACTTTGATTAAGTATGTCTGAAAGGGGACAACAACTAACAAAACAAGAAGTAGTAAGTAAGTAATCTTTATTTATATAGCGCTTTTCACAGACAGAGGTCACAAAGTGCTTTACAGTGGACAACAACTAAAACAAACAGTAAAAGACAGTAAAAAAAAAAAATGCATTCAAAGAGGCAGCTCAGGGACTGCGGATGGAAAATAGCTGCTGAGCTAAATCTGGGACCAGGATTTTAAAGTTAACTCTGGAGGCAACTGGAAGCCAGTGGAGAGACTTTAGAACAGGAGTAATCTGGGCTCTCCTGTTGGTCCGGGTCAGGAGCCTCGCTGCAGAGGTTTGAACATACTGTAGGCGGGTCAGCTCCTTTTTATTTAGGCAGGTGAACAGGCTGTTGCAATAGTCCAACCGCAACGACACAGAAGCATGAATAATGGTCTCCTGCTCTCTTTGTGAGACTCAGCTTGGCGATATTGCGCAAATGAAAGAAACAGTTCTTTAATAATTTTCTCGAATGTTGCGCTTGAGACATGTCTTCATCAAAGATAAATCCAAGGTTTCGTAAACTTGTCTTGACTGACACGCTCAGGTCTCCCAGGTGTTGTTTAATACCCGAGATGACACTGTCGCGGGCAGCAATGAGTGTCTCAGTTTTCTCTGAGTTTAACTGGTGACTGTTCTCACTCAGCCACTGCTTAACATGGGACAGGCAGTCAGGCAGACAGGCAGTCAGGCATGGGACAGGCAGTCAGGCAGCTTAACATGGGACAGGCAGTCAGGCAGAGGAAGGTTTGTGGACTTCAGAGGTCTTGAACGAGCAGTAAAGTTGTATGTCATCCACAAACAGGTGATAAGACACATCACTGAACCTCTGGATTACCTGTCCAAGAGGGAGGATGTACATTAAAAACAAGAGTGGCTCTAGGACTGAGCCCTGCGGAACACCCCCACTAATCCAAAACAGAATCAGGCAAACTGGATCCTATAATACTACCCTACTAATATTAGCACTAAACCAGGCCTGAACCAGTTATACAGCAGTGCTAAACTTGAATAGTTGAAGTGCAAAAGATTCTGCAGTGCCACCAAAAGCCTGGACACTACTGATGGTTCCTGAACAATATGGTCTACGGTGCTTTTCATCAACCATCACCACAAGAGCAACTGCAGTACAACCACTGCTAACCTACTGCTCTAGTGTCAGTTATGCCACTTTAACAGTGCATTATGGAGCTTTTTGGTGAAATAAAACTTGATATTTATGTGTATTTGACCTTGTAAATTACCTGCACTATATGAGTGGTCTGCATGGCACCTTTACTTTTGATCACAGTGGTCTGTAGAACGCACCAGGATCAATTACTTTGTTGTTTTCTAGTGAGAGGGTGCGTCACCTGTGAAAACCTTCCAAACAATTGACCCTTTAGCGTCCTGGAGACCACTGTGATGGAAAGTAAAGGCGCCATGCTGACCACTCATACAGCTAGTATAGGTCGTCAAATACGCACAAATATCTTTTTATTTTTTTTCATAAAACTTGTATAATGCACCTTTAACTCACTGGTTTTCAACACATTTTCAGTGTTCTTTTTATTCCAAACAGGAGGTCAAATGGGGACTGCAGGCCTTAAGACAGGGGACACCCTGGTTGGTCAACAGGTAGTTGCAAGGCAGATGACCATTAACGGTGACATTCACACAATCACAAGAGGCAATCACATTTTTTGCTTGGGCAGTGCATTTGTGTGGCGGGAAGAGAAGTAAACCCACAGTAATATGAGGAGGAAATGCACCCACCTCTCAGAGGCAGGCTGATGTGGCCTAGTTCTTGCACATCAAATGCCTCAAAAACATTTGCATTTGTTCTTGTGGTAAGGGGGAGCAGAATGTCTCGATGCTATTTACTTTACAGTTCAACATGATAAGATAAAGAAGGTTAAATTCGAAGGCGGTGGATGTATTCCTGTAGTTGAAACCGCAGGGTTTTTCAGAGCACAGTGAAAGGCCAAATTCAAACAACAGGAGGTCAGGAAGGACTGTTGGTTATGGGGGTCTTCCGGACAATTCACACTCAGGTCGAAACCACATCATTCAGCATGAATTTAATCTTTAAATTCACTAATATTGTCAAATGCGCATTCCTTTGACAACCTGCAGATACAGTGCCTGTATGATGATTCTGTTATATTTCAAAAAATAGAAAAGTGAAAAGTGGGGCTTGCATAAGTATTCATACAGCATGCATGAATACTTTGTGGAACCCCCTTTTGCTGTAATAACAGCAGAAAGTCTTTTGGGGTTTGACTCTACAAGGTTTGCACATGTAGAGACTGACATTTTAGCCCATTCATCTTTAAAAAACAACTCCAGCTCTGTCACATTAGAAGGAGAGCGTTTGTGAACAGCAGTTTTCAGACCTTTCCACAGATTTTCAATAGGATTTAGGTCAGGAATCAAAATAAAATCTTCATGTTTAGGGTTGTAAACATGACAAAATGTGCAAAAGTTCAAGGTGTATGAATACTCACAAGAGGCACTGTATTAGGGCAGCAGTTTTCAAGCTTCTCAAACTCCAAAAGACATTTATGGTGTACCTTTTGAGATAGAGGTGTTTTATGTTGTATTATTCATTCACTCTGTACAAAGACGCTCTGGGGTTGACTGACAGAAACATGGCTGCAAAAATGGGCTCAATACTACCAGAAAAAGTAAAGTCCATCACACCACCTGTTCTTATATCTTTGTGCCAATCGATTACAATACATAGGGTTAAAGTGGTATGTGTTCAACTTTTTTCAGCATTTGCGATTCATGACATGTGATAATTGAGGGATCCGAGAGCCTGTGACACCAATCTTAGCTTATCCACACCAGTCCCCGAATGTGTTGTGACAAACACGTAACTGAAACCGGGTCCCCAGAGTTAAATGATTGGTGCATATACAATGTGCATTTAGAGTTTTGTTGGTTTTTGACCTCAGTTTAAAATATGCTGCTTTGAATAAAAAAATACAGAAACATTGACTTTTTAGAGCTTTTTACCACAGGGTTGTTCCCGCTGCAGCTTATACAATGCTCCTCCTTGTTTTAGATCAAAATTGCAATTTCTAGCCCACACAGTGTAAGACAGTGATCAAGAGGCGTTTGAAATTATTACAAAATGTTATACCTCCTCCTTGAGGAAACTTTGTGATTCTAGTGACTGTGAATGACTGTTTCACTGTATCTGATCTGAGACATCTCTGCATACAGTGAAGAGCTTCACTTTTCCCATTATACCACCTCACAGCAGCCACAAGATAAGAATCTGAAGTTTCACAAGTGCACTGAGAAAAGGGTGCAGTTTCCTACATTCTCTCAGGTCTGTAAATTCACAGTGGCTTTTTGGTGAATAAGATTTAAACTTTTTAGGCCTGGTAGTGATGTGCCAACGACAACAAATGTTTTAAAATCTTCATACATAGACATTCTTGTAATTTATACAATATAAAATAAAGCATGTCATGATGTAATATATACTGTACACATCAAAACAGACTAGATCCTGCACGTTACCTCTGTGTTCCCCCTCTGGCAGAAGGGGGGGGCTGTGAGCAGGATACGCTGGGGGGCTCATCACCTCCATCATGGGGGTTTCCTCAGAGATGGTAAACTTCTGAGCATGGCAAAAGGTTTAGACATTTAAGTTACTCCACTCCACACATGAACTTATGATAACATGAAATGATCGAAAGTTTCACACCGACACGAGTCACGGCACAAACATGGAGATACAGATCAGGAAAGGCCAATATGTACGCACCAGTGTGGTCGGGCTTTGAAGACATCCTTGTTCTGTTCAGAGAAAAGATAACGGTCAGTTTCCTGTCTCAAAAAGATCTGTCAAAATGCAAAAAAGGCACACGCTTTGCAGGAACACACACAATCACTTGAGTAGGTTCACCAACACCACAACCTCTTTCCACTGGTTTTTGTGAAATTATTTGCTCAGAGAAACACGGAGGAAGCAACTGTACTAAACAAAACAAAACAAAAGAAACTAGTGTGGCTCAGATCAGTACTGTTAGCTCCCGGGTCTGTTTCAATTGAGAGTTCTATCCCCATACAAATGAAGGGAGAAGCCTGTCCTTATTTAAAAGCATGGCGAGGTATGGCATGTCCGTTTCATGGCATTTATATATTTTGTGGTTTAAGTGGTTTCTTTGTTATTTACATATTATAGAAATATGTTTCGTGGCCATTAGGTGTTTATCTGACCACACAAACAGTAGAACCTTAACTGAATAGCATTTAGCTCCGAGGACACTTTTATACGCTAACTCTTGTCTCGAGTAAAATCTGAAAAGATCAATGGGTTGTCAACAGCTGGAAAAATCTGGATTGTTCATCATTTGTGATGTTTGATGGCTAATGGCTATAGGAAGTATACATTGAACAGGCCAACGGGCTCTAAAAGGTTTCCTGAAGTAGCCTTGCTGACTGACAGCATATGTCACGATCAAAGGCCACTTTTCTGTTTTATTTCTATGGATAAAGCTTCATACTAGGGGCGTGGCCTAGCTCAGTGGTCACCAACCAATGGGCGAGGGAAACTTTTCTCTTTGGTCCTCATGGTGGAGAGCTGACATTGCTGTAAAACACCCCCTTGTGGCCAGGGGCGACAACAAAAGACACTGTAAACAGCGTTTCGATGAGCACTTTGACCTTTGGAGCACTGTGGTGGCTAGTGGGTGTCCGCCCGCTCTTTTGCCCTTTTAACGAACAGGCTTTCTAGGAAGAGATTAGGCAGCCATGTTAATTTCACAGACCACTCGGGAACATTACAATGAATGGGGCTGAATGGGATCCGCCGATCCCTATTTATTAAATCTATGTTAATTTTTTTCTTTCTTTAAAAAAAAAAAATCTTGTATAACCCCTTGAGTAATTTGTTTATACCCCGAGTACCCCCCACCTGAAGGATCCTGCCAATATTTCTACAAAATGATAAACTAAATTCCGATTATTTGGCAAATGAAGCACTATACAATACACAATATATAAAATACACTCCAATTTAAAGATTGGACAGAAAAACATAATTAAAATCCTACGAACCTAGACTCTATTGCCGAGGGGGAAGCTTATTATGGGAATCACAATTCTTCTACCCTTTTTAAATGTTTTCTGTCAGATTACATGCATGCATATTTAGCACAAATAAACAAAGTTGAGTCAACCTCTGGTCCTTGTGAATTTCTAGTCTCATTCTTGCAATAGAGAATTAAGTGGAAAAACTGGCACTTGATGCGAGCCGTTAGCATATTACTGCTTAGCATTAAGGTTAGCATTCTCTGTTATTGATGTGTTTATAGGCCATTGAAACACTTTGCTCCTCTGCATGTGTCTTTATTTGGTAGAAAATACATCCATAATTCAGCATTTGTCGAATTAGCGGTGGGTCGTAAAGAGCAGTTCTTATTCCCCCGTTTCTTTTCCTGTATGGCGGCTTCGAATTGGAAAGTCCTTTATGTGGGTGTTTCCAGAGTCTGTATCTATAGTTTAGTCGTCATTGACACAAACTGAGGGGAAATAACCATGATGAGCCACATACAGGGATGTTGGCCTATACAAAAAATGCATGAAAATGAATAAACTGCTTTTTTTTTTTTTCCAACAAAAAAAGCAGAGGTGAGTGTGACTAAATAATCAACTTGGACTGTGGAATAGCACTGTTCAGTAAATAAATTTGAAGAAAATCACTGTATATGAGGAGGATGATGTCCCTTACCTGAAACAGTCTGAGGAGGCGCCTCCATGTTTCTTATGAACAACAAAAGGACACAGTATACCAGCGGGAGCAACAGGACGAGCAGCAACAACCAGACCAGTGGACTCCGACCTGCAGGGGCTGAGAAAACATTCAGCATCAATAGCTATCATAGTATAGTACCACAAGTAAACAGTTAGGGTGCTTCATTCAGTCATTTCCCTGCACACATTCGGATGTAGCGGCTTTTGAAGTAGCAAGAGCAAAAGCAGTAGTGGCAGTAGAAACTGTAGTGAAAGTTCTTGCAGTTGTAGAAATATGAGTATAGCAGTATTGGCCCCTCATGGCTTGGGAAGGAGCCATGTCATTTATCAAAAAGACTTTTTGCAAATCCAATCCAATAACAATAAACAATAAATAATGACAATAAAATGTGATATTACGTGTTTTAAAACACTAAGGAGCTTCGAGTTACGTTGTAAAACTCACAAGAGCGTTCGTCTGGAAAGTGTATGAAGCCATATTTTGATGTATTTGAAATTGTCTTGCATTATTTATGATTGTGTATTGGTCAGTAGTTAAAGTGAGTATGGACTTGCCTGGTGGAGTTGGTGATAAAGTGGCATTTCCCCCCTGAGAAGTAGTTGTAGAGGTAGTGGTAGGAGTAGTAATAGTATTTTTTTTGTCTTGTGGAGTGTGCCTAAAGAACAAAACACATTAGATTACCTTAGATTTGATTTACTTTCCATCTGTATGAGCCAATGTCTACTGTACCAACAAGCTTTTCTATCAGAACAGACAATTGGAAGCATCTGAAATCTTACTTTTCACAGTTTCCAGCCTTACAGGGATGGCAATTTCCGTGTTTGTAGTAGAATCCTTCTTTGCAAACACACCCGTGATCGGCATATTCGGTGCACTTTAAAATCATGTTCCCTGTGAACAGATCAAACCAGAATCAAAATGTAGTACTTGTGAGGGCTGTCAGCATTTAAACGTGTAGGATGTGCTCTTATTTCACAAAGGACACTACATCTTTATCTGAACTTCAGCTGCTTGGACACAAGCACAAGTTTCAGTGGTTAGGTTTACACATTACATCACAGAGGGCCAGTCAATATTCGATTGATAAATGTTACAAGACATGTCCTCAAAAATGATGACCTCCATTAATCACAAATGTGAAAGATTGAATCTATATCAGATAATAAATATCAGATTATTTCAACACAAGCGAGACAAAGCAGTTACACAGTACGTGTCATGTTGCACTAACAGCAAAGTACTACTTAATATACACGGATAAAGAAATGAAGTACATTCTGCTTGAAAGAGTGGGAAGAAGAGTAGTGTCAGTAAGAAGTTCTGCTTTTTATACACCACTATAGTAATCTGATAACAACTCCATGAATCAGATCATGATCAGATATTTGGTCTGCATGTATGTGAACATCTTTAACTACTGGAGGCTGCACTAACACTAATAAGGACTTGATTTAGGACAGGGGCTGGGACTGTGGAAGTAGGAGAGAGTCACTATATGTTCATTTATGTTGGTGATAACCATAGGATTTCAAAACCCTTAGTGGTGGACTCTGCTCTCGAATAATAAACTAGAACTACAAACACAAAATGTAGAAATGAACAACTTGGACATTGATAATGTAAATGTGTAAATGTTTTAGGTGCAGATTTTGTCACCAAGTATGTAGATCAAGTGTTGCGCTATATCATTTACAGTACAAGTATATACGGGTTTTAGAATTTAAATTGTAAACTTACGACCACATGCTTGACACATAATGCAGGGCCCATTGCTTTTTTCCTTGAAGTATCCTGGTGGACAATTTAAAGCCAACGTTGTTGAGATGAAGAGGAGTGTCAGCACACTAACCTGAAAATACCAAATATCAGACACAGGGTTTACGACTGTCACTACTCTAGATCCCAGACATTACAATGGATTGCAAAATCAAAGTTCTTTACCAAAGAAAAACAAACAGTGTCAAACTAGTCAAAATATTATTTTTCCAAGTAAGTGTTTTATTGCGTACAGCGTACAACGAAATAATGTTCTAACATATAGTGTATATGTATATGTATGTATATATCTACATATATACATATACATACACATATGCTGTGAATAATTTCATTGCAATGGTTGTATTTACTACGTGTATTTAATAACACTGTTTGATCAATATCAATTTAACAATATCTTGTCAGGATACATTACAAATCACAAGAGGCCGATGCGTTCTATGATTGTATCTATATTCTATATTAAGTGTCTAGAATACAAATAAGTGGAGTTTCCAAGAGCTTGAAACTGTGAATCAATTTCCCATTAAGCGTAAGTGTGTTGATTGATTCTATCTGAATTAGGGTCATCCACAGCACACAATAGGCTCAGTGTCATGATTGTAATATCTGTATATGATGAAGTATTATATAGCAGTGTATTGTCCCACTTCTATCTATCTATCTATCTATCTATCTATCTATCTATCTATCTATCTATCTATCTATCTATCTATCTATCTATCTATCTATCTATCTATCTATCTATCTATCTATCTATCTATCTATCTATCTATCTATCTATCTATCTATCTATCTGTCTATCTATCTATATTGCAAAAATGAGCAAAATCCGCCATGTTTCTTTTGAGCAGCAACAACCTTTGATATATTTGAGGCAAAACTATAAAAAAGTAAACACAAGGTGAGAGCTGTCGGACAATCATTCACTTGTGTCACGACTATTGAACAAATAACTGCAGTATAATATTTGAAAATCTAAGTTGGCTTATTATTACAGAATGGGCCCGGAATCCCAGAGAGTTTGGATGACTCATCTGAACTCAATACCAAAGAAGGATAAATGCTACGCTGCGTCTGTATTTGTGTTTCTGGTCTCACTACTACCACAACAAAAATCTGCATGTTAAAGGTGCATCATGCAACTTTTTATGTTACCAAAAAAGTTGAATTTGTGCGTATATTTGACCTCTCAGTGACCCAGTGGCTGTATGACTGGTTAGCATGGTGCCTTTATCTTCCATCACAGTGGATCCAGGATCAATTGTTTTTTGAGATTTATATATATATAAATTGCATAAAAAGTTGCATAATGCCCCTTTAAAAAGCCCTATCAAATATTGTGGGATTATTACATTTTGAGTCATCATCCCTTTAAATTTTGTCCAAAGAAACAACAAGACAACTAAAATTCGACTTACCAGGCTCATGTTGTACGGTGAACTCGAACATAAGTCATTTACTTTTTAATCCAGCCTTCACTATACGGTAACAGTCTACAATCGAGTGCCCCAAAATGTGCTTTCTTGTGAAGGGGCCGGAGGTGTAGCCCGTTTGGAGTTCCGACAGAAGTGGTGACAGAAACAGGAAACATATTGAGGTAATGTCATCGCACCAACCTCTAAAGAAGAAATGCGTCAAAACTTCTCAGAACGCGCGCTTCCACATTTTCCACTCACCCACTGCCTGCATCTGTGGCCGAGACTGGAAATGTGACTGCATTTTTAAATTTGACTCATTTTGTTTTCTTTCTGAAGAGCAGAGTGGACACGAGAATGCTGTAAACTATAGGATATATAAATATAAATATATATACTATATAAAACATTGTATAACTGTAAATAGAGCTTTTCCTCCCCATATGGTCTGAAGCCAGCGCCTACTATGGTGAGGTAGCAATGTCCTTCTCATGGCATTTATATCGTTTCTGAAGAACACATTATTAGATGATGTTTAGTGGTGAACCCAACCCACAAAAATTTAAAAAATTAATTATTTTATTTATACTATTTCATTTTTATCAATAGCTATTTCATCAATGTCTTCCTAAAATGGTGTTGACATCATCCAAATGTGGCTGATGGGTTGACAGCATTTGAAAACATCTGGATTGTTCATAATTTGCGACGTTTGAGGCGGCATAGGGAAAATAAATTAAACAAAATACATCATTCTCAAAGTTTACCTCGCTGTAACTGTTTCCGGAGGTAGTACACATCTGTCCTTTCTAGTTTTAGCTGTACAAAGTGTTAAATGTAATGGTTAAAAGTCACTGAACATACTGAACAAGGTTAAAGGGATATTTCTGGATCTTCTCTCTTCTCATTTCTCAGTATGTTGCTGATTTCTGGAGATTTTTTTAATTTTATTTATTCTTTTATTCATGCAGTGCTCATATTTGAAGAGTTTAGTGGTGCTAGGCTAGTGTTTGGCTAGTGCATGTCTATGGTAACTAGTAGCCTGCATTAAAAACAGTCTGACCCAAGCACAGTGCACCTGAGGCAAATCACTTCTAACACCTGAGGCAACCCATATAAATGTCTGTGTTGACTGAATAATTCCATTTTGCCATTTAAAAGAACCATTTTGCATTTAAAATAACTTATATTTGAGCAGCATCAGCTTCCTGGTTGTAGGATCTGCTCGGTTACCGGATCTACAGAAGTTTGTTAAACCTGCGGCCGACATTACTACACGTGGAATTCACAAAGGAGCTTTCGACAAATCAGATATGGCAACGTTTGGAGGACGGATGATTTTGAAGAGGTTTTTAATGCAGGCTACTAGGTACCATAGACATGCGCAAGACTAGCACTAGCCTAGCACTAGCCTAGCACTAGCCTAGCACTAGCCTAGCACTAGCCTAGCACTAGCCTAGCACTAGCCTAGCACTAGCCTAGCACCACAAAACTCTTCAAATATAAGGACTGCATGAATTACACACAAAAAAATCCTGGAATATCTCTTTAAGGTGGACATGTGATTTGTTGATCTCTGTGGAAATCTGTCCTCTGCCTTTGACCCAGGGACCCATCACCGGAGATAAGCCAGGCTGATGGTCAGAATCACTTGACTGGAGGATGAACTTGTTGTACGTGTTTGTAGGGGACACCGAGGCGCCCTAGGAAACCTACAAAGACAAGGGGAGAACATGTAACTCCACACAGAAAGGCCCCACCCGGCCCGGGATCAAACCCTGTACCTGCTTTTTACAGTGATGCCAGATTCAACGTGAATACATTCAGGTGTTGTTTGTATTGGGTGAATAAGGCCCATGTTTTACTAAACATTGGCTAGAACAGAGATGGGCAAAGTGTTTGGCCATCGACTCTCTTTCCATATTTTTTTTTTAAACCATTTTTGGGGGGCATTTTCCAGTATATCAGAGGCACCATGACCAGACCCCTGCCACAGTGGCGGAAGTGCCTCTATATTTTTCCCATTTTATTCATTTATTTCATTCAAAAGTGACATTCAAATATATACAACAAAACTGCAGTTTGAATGAAAAATAGAGATATTGTTGGCGCGGCCTTTGACTCATTTCAGGTTACTCATGTCGCCCTTTGTAAAAATCAATTGCTCACCCTTGCTTTTGAACAAGGGGCTAAACATGTAGGCTGATTAATATTATGCAAATAGTCCATTGCTGAGAACCTGTTAAATGTCACCAAATACAGGAACTTTTGTGTCTTAAAAAAAGATTTACTGGATGACTCAAACTCAAAAGTCACATTGTATAAAGTTGGTTCTGAACCTGCACCTTTGCAAACAGGTTTTGCAGGTTTGATCTGGTAAAAAAGGGCCCCAATGCTCATGTTCACCCCCAAACTGTAGAAACCATCTGCGACTGTACGTAGGTCCTGAGCCGCCAGCTGTTTGAGCGGACCGAGGCCTTTATTAATACTTTCGCATGAGTTTGTAGAACACATTCCTTGGTAAGTCCTGGATTCAGTTTGGTCCAGCTTCAAACTGAGCTAATTCTGAAGCATGACCAGCATGTCACAAAATTAAAACCAGAACACATTAATCACAGGAAGCGGTGTCATCTTCTGATCTATATCTAAACATATGCGTCTGGGTCAGTGGGAGGACTCTTAATCTCTGGGTCATATCTAAAGATAATACAAAGAAAATGTGCGTAAATAAGCACATACTTCCCACCACAAGCTGCTGAAGTCACACTAAAGACGAGTCATGGGAGCTTGACTTTACATTAGGGTGGAGATTATGTTAAAACAACCTTTCACACTCTATCAAAACCAGGGCTAAACACGGTGTGCCCTTTGTGAATCGTAAAAATGATGGTACACTTTTTTCCCCTGCTATTTTTATTTTTAATAACGTCAGTATTAAAACTTTTAAGCAGATTTTGGGTCCAACAAAAGCCTGAATATCAAAACACAGCATTTCCCCAGATCTATCAAACAAATACCATCAAAACAATATTTATCGACAGTCATTTTCGGGAAGGACAATTATTATTTTTTGGATGAAAATCCTGCCTTTGCCCAAGTAAAGGCAACACACATATTTAAAAATAATAATTCTAAAGAAGAAAGTACACGATCTTCACATTTTACTACTTAAATTTACTGGTAAAAGTGGCTAATTGGTGTTAAAGTAAAAGTACATCAGTAAAAAGCTGTGAGAAAAAGTGTCTCTTGAAAGTTACTCAAGTACAAACAGTAGCTGAGTAGCCCATTATTCGCCTAAACACATTTAAACATTTTCTTTTCTGCGCACAAGTTGGATCAAATGTTAACGGAATTGTCAATTGTATTTATGTTGAAATGTATAGTATTGTTTGGCTGGCGGAGAATCACTGCTTAAATGAGCTGCTCTCCTTCAGCACACTGATCCGTTTAGTTAAAACGGAGGGCCTCATGGTCAGCCTGGAGGCTGCGCAGGAACTGCTCGACCTCTCTCCGCAGCCTGTCGTTCCTCGGTCGGTCGCGCCGTAATATCTTGATACTGTTGGCTCTGTAGAAGGACCTCCATGGGATCTCCGCGGCCCTCATATGATACTTCACAGACTCCTCAAAGTCATGTTGTTCATGTCTCAGAAACTTGCCGTAGAAATAGAACAGCATTTGTTTGCTGCTGTCCTCCAGGTCGCGCCGTAGGAGCTCGTTGTAGATGCGAGTGGCGTCAGCGCGGCTGCGATTGGATTTAGCACAGATGTCGGCCAGTTCGATCTCCTTCAGAAGGCAGGAGTCTGGGTACAGAGAGACGACCTCGCGGAAAAGAGACACCGCACGGTCAATCAGCTCCTGACTCGCTGCCTCCCTCTGCAGGATTCTCCACTTGAAACACATGGCGAGACAGGCCTTCAGGTAGCGACTGTCGGGCCGTGTGTCCAGAGCTTTAGCAGCCAAATCCATGGCAGCTTCCAGAGGTAGGACACTGCGGTACAGCTCCAGAACAGTCCTGATGAGTTTGTGTATTTTGTCAGGGTGCAGCAAGACCTGAGCCGCCAGAGCACGCGCCTCAGGGCCCACCTCCTGACCTCTCTTCGCACACTGTCTGAGGTACTCCGCCCTCAGCTCCTGGTTCTCGGGGTCCTGGTCTAAAGCCTGTCTGATCTTTGTGAACAGTTCTTCGTCCACGTCTCGCCGTCTCTGAGAGTCGAGCAGAGCAAGAACCTGAGCACTGCGCCACTCGACCCGCCCCGGCTCCTCCCCCAGAGCCCTCTCCCACAGCTCCCCCGCAAAAAACTTCCGGTCGTTATTGAAGTGCATCAGACTGAAGGCCTTCTCTGCCAGCACCTCCGGGTGGTCTTGCTCTGTGGAGTGGTCCTCCCTTGTAGGATACTCCCTGCTTAGCTCCTCTACCCGCCTCAGGTACTCGTGGCTCAGGGCGGTCTCTCCTCGCTCATGGTGAAGCCAGGCCAGGTTGCTGTAGTTGACGAGGAGCGCGGGACCCCTGAGGGCCTCAGAGGCTGAGGTGAAGACGCTCAGGGCCTCGACAGAGTGCCCCAGTCGGGTCTGGATGAAGCCCAGCAGATTATAGATTTGTCCCCTCCAGGGGTTACTCTCATCGAGGAGGAGGTCTTCCAGTTTGTCTCTGACAGTGAAGCAAATGGCCTTGTTGCGCTGCATCTCCCAGGTGAAGTGGCATTGCAGCTCCTCGAGGTGGGTGCTTGAGGACCTCCGCTGGAGTTCCTGTAAAGCGTCAAGACTTTGTTCCCTGAAGAAGGAATCATGGTCTATGCCAGCTGCCTTCTCGTAGTACCTGATGGCCCTGCGGCGGTCGTGCATAATGATTAGGTGGTGTTTGGCATAGCGGTAGTAGAGAAGCTGTGTTTCGGGTGGCTCCATTTTTCGTTGGAACAGCATTTGGTACAACTCCTCAGCTTTGGAGGGCTGGGATTTACCATACAGATCTGCCAGGTCAATCTCCTTGATCAATGCCGTGTCAGGGTACAGAGAGATCACCTCCTTCAGCAGACTGACGCCTCTCTCCATCAGATGGCGCTGTGAGCATGCATCTTGAGAAAACACAAGTCTCCACTTGTAGCAGAGTGCGGCGCAGGTCTTCACGTAGCGGCTTTCGGGGTGCTTCTCCAGAGCTGCTTCTGCACACGAGATGGCCTCATCCACAGCCTTCATGAAGCGGTAGTACTTCAGTACTGACTTCAGGCCACTGTAGCTGCTATAGGCGATAGGGATGATCCGGGGCACCAGCTCCGCTACCTCCTCCTCCACCTGCTCTCCTCTCTTTGCTCGCTGACTGAGGTACTTCACAGCCAGAAACATGTTCTCTGGGTCCTCCTCGTGGGCTCTCTGCACCTTCAAAAGCTCCTCTGGGGTCATTTCAGCGGGTGTGTGCTCGTTGGTGCTTATGAGGACGATGGCCTGAGAGCTGCGCCACTCCACCCGCTCCGGCTGCTCCTCTAGCGCCTGCTCGAACAGCTCTGTGGCTACTCTCCTCTGCTGCGGACCGAACTTCATCAGAGTCCAGGCCTTCTCTGCCAACACTTCGGGGTGTAGCGGCTCTTCTGCAGGCTCTGTTGAGCAGCCCTTCTCTGTGGAGCGGTCTGTCCCTGTGGAGTGGTCCCCCCCTGTAGGATACTCCCTGTTCAGCTCCTCCACCCGCCTCAGGTACTCGTGGCTTAGGGTGGTCTCTCCTCTCTCATGGTGAAGCCAGGCCAGGTTGCTGTAGTTGACGAGGAGCGCAGGGCCCCTGAGGGCTTCAGAGGCTGAGGAGAAGAGGCTCATGGCCTCGTCAGACCCCAGTCGGGTCTGGACAAAGCCCAGCAGGTTGTAGATGTGTCCCCTCCAGGGGTTACTCTCGTCGGGACAGATATCGAGCAGTTTCTCCCGGAGCCGCAGCAGCATCCATGGTTCTGAGCTGAGGTTCCAGGTGAAGTGGCACTGCAGCGCCTTCAGGTGGAGCTCTGAGGGAGGAACGCTGTGAGAGAGGAAATATAGAAAATTTCGTCAGCAACTGGATTTGACTGTATTTAGATTGTGAGATGCCCCTCCTCCATTACTACCTACACATGGAGGAGAAGCTATAGTATCAGGGAGCCAGTAAGATATTGAGTTATGTCAGAGTGAAGTAGTGCCAAGGAGAATATACGTAGACTACATACTGTATAATGATGCATTATGTACAATGGCCATTCCAGGCCATTCATAGGAATTGTGCAATGTTCTGTGTGAAATGTATTAATCCTCCTACAGGAGCAAGATGGTACTGTACCTACGCTGTAAACTCGGCCCTTGCGGGTTGGGCAGAGCAGCAACAAGCCTTCACACGTCCAGGATTTGTCATTATAGCCCTACTCTGAAAATTTTAAAATGTATTGAACAAAAATCAGCAACACAAAAGTGATACCCCGCCTCAGTGTGATCATACTTTATCTTTAGAAACAATTATATTCTTTGGAGCTTGGCTCAGAAGCTGTTTCTGACAGGTGTGTAGACTCCAGGATTCTTCATTCTAGTGCGTTCTGGAGACACGCCAATCCACAAGGGCGTAGTACCGCAGCACCCTGCCATGAGGGCCAAAAAGCAACGATCTTCGCCTACTGGGGTGCCCGCCAACCCAGCACTGATAAGTGAAGAAGATGGATGAATGGAATTCATATGATGTTTTTGGTGTGGCACAGTGAGTGACACCTTTTAATGAGCTCCTTGTGGAGTGCCCCGTTTTGGTACAAGAACAGCATAGGCATTTAATAACACTGACCTGTCCTTTAGTGGGCTGGGATACATGTTTAACACAATACCTATCATTTCCCATCATTTCCCCCATTTACGTCAGACTTCAGGACACTTTGCTTCAGTCTTTAAAAGGTTGGAAAGTGCCTATGACAGATCAGACGGCTCACAGCAACAGTCATGTCTCTACAGGCCTAAGACAAACCGGTTTCACCTTTGTCCAACAATTGTTGCCTTTTTGGTGCTGCGTCATTAAAAATGTATAGTAACTTCATCTGTTTTACAGGTTTACATTTGAAAACATTAAACTATTTTTGCATTGCTAGGAAGCAACTGGTACATTGTCATCAATGGTGGAAGAAGTACTGAGCACAGGTGCAACAGATTTACAGGTGAAACATCAGAGACTGAATATGTCCCTGGTGTTTTCTGACTTTACTGTGATGTTTCTCACCAGAATGACTTTACTATAGTTGTGTTTAAACCACAATGAGAAACACTTATCATACATACTAAGTACAATACATACTAAAAATGTATTGCAGTAGAAAGTACAGATAGGCTCTAGAGTCTAAAGTGAAGTAAAACTACAAAATAATTAATACTTTTTACGTTGTTACTTTTCCAGCTGAGATGCCAAAACTGACTATAACTGTAATATAAGCAATCAGAATGTTTCATCTTCTACTGGCAACTACACAACAATGACATACAAAGACAATGCAAAGACCAATGTGCAAGAATAAGAATTTCAGTGATGGCATTAATCAATAACATGTACAAAATGCTACAACTACATTCATTAATGTCACAGTTTTTTACACAGCCTATTCATTTTATTTATTTACTTTATAGGATGTAAATTTTAATATCATAGTGTTATAAAGATGTTTAATGAGTACTTGATAGAGTCAGAAAACAAGCAAAGCTGCAGTTCAGCTTTGCTTGTTTTCTGTTTCAGACCACAATCTTTAACCTACCAAGTCCAAGCCAGGTCTAAAGTAAAATCAATACTAAACCAGGTGAAAGCAAAGGACTAAACTAGATCTTAAGACTCCTGCAGTGTCTCACCTCATTCTTCTTCTTCTTGAGATGCCAAAAAGACGTCAGAGAACAGCCGGGTAAATCCTGGTCACTGTTTTCTCCTGGTTTAGACCTAGTTCTGGTTCAGACTGCAGCCACACCCGGGGCGGGAGGCAGGCTATCCTGACTTTCAATTTCAGAGAAATAAAAGAGTAAGTGAGAGGCACAGAGTACCTTTTTAGGGACAAAACAAATGATACTTAAATGTTTTTTTTTTTTTTTGCCAACCAACTCAGATATAGCTATAATGCAAAGCTACGTGGCCAATTATATTCATACATATGATCTCATATACTTTTCTTTGCCAGCAGAAGCCAAGAATCTTGCACTCACCGCAGTTTATCATCTGTTCGTTTGAATCACGAGTGTAAATCACAGTTAAAATTCATTGTTACCTTGAAAATGTGTCATTAATTTAACTTAACCGTGAAGCACCTTGAATTATCTTGTGTATGAATTGTGCTCTACAAATAATGCTGCCTTCTGCAAAGCAACATTATAGAATAACATGAACTAAAATAACAACAACCCAAAAACATATTTAAAAAAGAAAGAAAGAAAAGAGCCGTACGACCTAGAAGTAATTACATTAACTCCAATATTTTAGACTGTACTTTATTGAAAAAATTACAATGTACTATAGTTTGGATGCTACAGTTACAATTTCTTTGACAAGCATTGCAATTGCAAGACATTTGGAATATTAATACCCGAGAAAAGACATTTCATTGACCTTTTTGTGACCTAATGGCTGTATACAGTTTGTAGTTTTTCTGGTGAGAGGGTCCGTCACGTCAGCAGTGAAAACCCACCAGAAACTCTATAAATAATTTACACCACTGTGATGGAGAGTAAAGGCCCCAAGCTACCCACTGGGTCACTAAAAGGTCAAATACGCACTGTTTTCCGCGTAAAAAGTTTCAAAATGCACCTTTAAATAAAAGTGCAAAAGTATCCACTTTCAATTGAATGCCTACTTTAAGTAAATAAAGTAAAAGTGTTCCACAGATACAAAGAGCCATTTCTCACGAATTGTGCTCGAAGACAGAATGCACCACTGCAGTTTTCAGATTATTTCATTGTGTGGTTCCTGATGAGAACAGCTTAACTGCATCTTTAAACATGCTCCTAATGACCAGCTCACCACAGAACATGCTCTTACTGCACTGGGTAGTCAAAGAATGGATCTGGATGAGGACCTATAACCTGTTTAAATCTCAAATTCCCAAACTGACTTCAGTCACGTCTCCATGGAGACGAGCTGGAGACGGACCCACTCCCGGTAAAGTTACCGTCAGAGCTGAGCCGCTCACAGCAAAGGCTCATGTTTGTTTGTACATTTATGAGGTATTATTTAATGATGAAAATATCTATTATAAAATAAATGCTTGAATTTAAATTGCATTTATTGGGTAAATGTTACACTGTGTGGCTAAATTAACCTCAAAATACTTTAAATCCAATTTAAAGATGTAGAGTAGAAATAAATACACGGTTTCTAGAAGATAAAGTCACACAAATTAATCAAAAACTATTTAACCTCTTAACCCCCGCCTTAACTGAGCACATTTTCTCCAGTTCAGCATTACCTGAATTACCTAAAAGCTTAATGGCCGGAGAACTTACAGCCTCTAGGCCAGTGTGACGCCTCATTTGAAAGCTAAGGCCTTCAAAACTGATCGTAACTTTTTTTGTCGTGTTGTTGCCGCGTTTGTGTCACATTTTTGAAGAGACTTTTTGTTGTGTTATTTTTTTGTTGCTTATTCATCACTGTATTGTCGCTCTTTGGTCACTATTTTGTCGCTTTTTGTATTGCGTTAATGTTGCTTTTCTGTAGCGTTTTCGCCACTTTTTGTAGCGTTTTAAAAAGTAAAAAAAAAAAGTGTACTTTTTTATACTCCAGCCTAACGTCAATTGTTCTTTTTTGCTAGTATAGTAGCAATAAATAATCAAGGCTGTGGGAACCCAGGGTGCTGAGGGCGCTGCAGAACCCCCTGGTGGATAGTTTGTGAACTGCAGGCAATATTAACACCTTAACTCCCACCTGAACCGAGCACATTTTCTCCAGCTTTACCCCAGTCCAAAAGCTTCTGGAAAAAAGGTGTGAAAATAGCAACAAAACTGAGACGAAAACAATGATGGAAATGTGAAAAAAGTGAGAAAACATTGACGATAAAGTGACAAAAATTTTACAAAAAATGGACAAAAAAGTGAGAACATTTTGACGAAAAATTGAGAAAAAATGGACGAAAATTTGACAAAAATGAGATGACTGCCCCCCCCCAAAAAAGTGATGAAAAAAAATCTGATGTGAGGAAAAAGATCAATTTAGTTTTGTAGGTCTTTCAAATGAGGTGTTACACTGGCCTACAGGATTTGGGTAAAGCTGAACTGGAGAAAACGCTCTCGGTTCAGGCGGGAGTTAAGAGGTTAATAAATAGGATTTATGCACAGAAAAAGTATTTTTGGGGGTAAATTTTGTCCCTCAGCGGCCCCTAACTAAAATATCTCCCCACGGCTCAGTAAATGATAGTATAGAGTAGGGCTGAAACAACTAATCGATTAATCGACAACTAATCGATTACTAAAATAGTTGTCAACTATTTCAGTAATCGATTAATCGTTTTCTAGTAAACACAGACTAAAATAGAGCAAAAAAGACATGAGAATTATGTAATGTGGATGAAAACCTACTTTGTTTTTTAAGTTAGGGTCTGCAGTGTTTTGTACATTGTAAATTTCATAAATATCTGTCTTTGCCTCGTCCAATCAGAAAGCAGAATTAGCACTAATAGCCTCCCACAAACATTTACTTTAAGTTTACTCCATCAACATGTCCTCAAGCGCCGCCACTTTAGCTTTATGTGATAAAAAAATTGAAAAAATACAATTTCCATGCACCTTTCACAGCCAAGCGATTAATCGATTAATCGTAAAAATAATCGGTAGATTAATCGATTACCGAAATAATCGTTAGTTGCAGCCCTAGTATAGAGTTCGGGAATGTGACGTCATATCGCTAAGCATTATGGGATTAGCAGCCATTGTAAACTAATGGAGATTTTAATAAAAGTTAAAATACTGGAGTTATTGTTCACATTAAAACACTTGGAGACCACAGTGAGTTAGATGTATTTACCAGCAGTATCTCAGCTTTTTATACTGTTTTTAGCTAATGTTAGTCTATGGAAATGTATGCTAACAGCTGCAAAGATGGCGGATCTCCATGGTAACTGTGGACATTCCTAGACTATTGTCGTTATTCGCTCCGTGGGGATGAAAACACCACTACTAGATCTAATATAGCAGTCAATACATTTCAACATCAGTGCTATTTCCCCCACACAGCACCGAACAGATGCTTCAAACACTGAAGCAGCAGCATTATTATTTAGTAATAGTGACTTGTATCCCTCCATGCTGCTGCTGAAAACAGCCGACAGCCGCAAACGGCACCCAGAAGTGAACAAAGCGACCCGGAAGCGGTGGTCCGTCTGAGGCAGCAGGGAGAGAGAGCACATCCAGCTTTAAAAAAAAAAAAAAAAAAGAGAAAAAAAAAAAAAAAGAATTGCAGCAAAAGACATTATCTGGAAGCTGGTTAAAAGGTACGTACGCGCGTTTTGTTGCATGTGCAGAGGGCGTTGCGCACGACTCCGCAGCGCATGCAATAATAATAAAAAAAAAAGGAAGACGGAAGAATAGGCTACAAGATGCATAGCGAGTGTGTTCAATCGTGCAGCTGCTGCGCGGTTCGCCCAAAAGTTGCAGAATGGGGATAAAAAAGGGGGAAAGTGGCCAAGATGGCACAGCGTCTGCGAGCGGAGACGAAGCCCCGGGAGTCCGCGGGGTGGTAAGCGGTGGTCTCCCCGCTTTTGGAGCTCGCCTCTTCGTTTCCGCGCTGAGAGAGAGTGTGTGTGTGTGTGTGTGTTTTTTTTTTTACGGGGCATGGATGGTTGTTGTAGGAAGTGTCAGTTTTTTTAAGGGGAGGCCGGGCTATTCAAAGGCGCTGTAAACAATCATCCGAGCCCGTGACATGATAAACACACCTTTGTCTCCGCCGCCGCGCCTCCTCTCCCACCGAACACCAGCATCCTCCAAAGACCCACACGCGTACATTTTTTGGGGGGTCTGCAGAATATGGCGTCCCCGCCTTTTAAAAAATAAGGCTGCCATTTTTGTTTCTCTTTTGTCTGGGAAATGTTTTTAAGAGAGTCTGAGAGAGAGAGAGCGCGGGGCCCCGGGGGTGCCCGCGGACCGGAGACGTGTCCGAGAAGTCACCTACTCCCAAAGTTAGCTTTACGGATTCACGGGGGTTTTGGAGCTTCTTTCATGGGGAACACGAGCTGATCATCTTGAGGAGAGTTCACGGCGAGACAAAGGAGCAGGGAACACAGAAACCTGAAGCAGCCAGGGATTTCATTTCACAGGGGCAACACAGGAACAATATTTGCATTCCACATTTTCAATAGTGACAACTGGCAACTCCTCATATACCTTATATACTTATAGTGTTATTATAAGTGGAGTGTGGCCTGCAACATATTGCATAGTGACAAAATATGAATATAGGTTGTCTCTATATTTCTACACCTGCAATGTTATTACGACTATTACTACAATACTATTTTAGCACAAAATATGATGGGCCAAGATCTTGTATGCAACTTTTTGTGTGGAAAAAGTTGCTATTTGTGCTTATTTGACCTTGTAGTGACCCAGCGGCTGTATGAGAGGTCAGCATGGTGCCTTTACTGACCATTCTGACCACTCATACAGCCGCTGGGTCACTACAAGGTCAAATAAGCACAAATAGCAACTTTTTTTTTCTTTTTTTTTTCTTTCTGAATAAAAAGTTTCATAATGCACCTTTAGATGCTTCAAATATATCGGCCCTTGAATAGGTGAATGTTGGGGATTCTTCCTTGTATTTAACTGCGCTGCATCCATTGTTCAAGATTCAGTTTATGTGCAGTACAAAACCACACTGCGATAAAATGTTTAAGGAGCTCAAAGTGCAGTGTCGACACATAAAAGGTCACAACATAAAAAGAAACAAATGCCACACAGAAAGTTTAAGGTAAAATACTGTGCAATAAAAGTCCATACGAAAATGACAGAGCTCAATCGAGATGACTTAAAGATACGTAAATAGGTTCTTTAAAATAGATCTTCATTACAGTTCAATTGTTTAGTTAAAGGAAATATTTCATCTTTATTTATTATTACAAACAAAAAACCAAAACAAAAATAAACAAAAAAATCCCAGCCTTCTGTGCCGCCAGCGTCTTTCGGTTTCAACTTTATTACAATGTAGTAATAGCTCTAATAGATCCGTCTTGTGTTGTTTCAGGATGGCGGAGCCTCGGTTCAATAACCCGTACTTCTGGCCTCCGCCTCCCTCGATGCCTGGCCAGGTAAGTCTGCTCTGGCTCTGACAATTGCTCTTCATCACAGCTATTCTTAGCCCTGTGTGAATGTCTTCAGCCACCTTTTACCAGTCTGTCTCCGAGAGAACGAGATCCAGCCCATCCGTAGCTACTTGTGTCATACTCTGACCTACGTGTTATTTTGCTGTAAATTTAACTATTTTACCACCTAAGATAAAATAAGAAGAACTTTTTTTAGTAGCACAGAGTTAACGATATGATTGCTTGCTCTGATTCGACCCAAACTAACGTATCGTACTTTTGCTCGGTCATGCTCGTGACGTCGAAGTTCTGAGAAAAAAAAAAAGGTCCATATTCGCGGTACATTTCACTGGCGGCTCTGAAGACACTGACACTTGGCTGCCGTTTTCTGTTGAGCATGACGCGTTAACCCTTTCAGCTGGATAACCTCGTGCTCATTAACAAGATCAAGGAGCAGCTGATGGCCGAGAAAATCCGCCCGCTACACCTGCCCCCTACCGCCGCGCCGTCCCAGCAGTCGCTTCTGGTGTCGCACTCCCCCTCTCCCGAAGGGGGCGCGCCGCACGGTCTCACAGGGCCAAAGCCTCAGACACAGCAGCAGCAGCAGCAGAGTGTACCGGCGCATCATTCGCAGGGTTCTGGACAGCCGGATATCGCGTTACACGCTCGCCCGGCCACCA
Source organism: Gobius niger (assembly GCF_951799975.1). Classification (NCBI taxonomy): domain Eukaryota; kingdom Metazoa; phylum Chordata; class Actinopteri; order Gobiiformes; family Gobiidae; genus Gobius; species Gobius niger. The sequence goes on from NC_136857.1 coordinate 24,639,623, forward strand.
GCTCCGGGCCAGGTACTGAGGGGTGGAGTTGTGTGCCTCTGTTGAGCCTACAGCGTTAATTGCAGGCTAATAATATGCTTAATTACAGATGGAAATATGGATGATAAGGCAGCAGTGAAGGCCAAAGGATTGTGGGAGGACTGGCACATGAGGCAGCTCAGTGAACAGGCAGCGCGGCTCAACCACAGATCAGGTAGGTGTCTGATCAGCAACGTCTTCCTCCAGTCTCCTTTGCAAACCCATAAAAGGTGAGAATTAGCCGAATAATGTAATGGAATTTACCCTGTGCTTGTTTGGACCAAATATGATGCACAGCCCAATCATGCACAGGTCATTCACAGGTTTAGGCAAATCTAAACCTGTTCAACCAATGTAGTCTACACAATCCTAAGACACAATAGACCTGATCTTGTGTTTCTAAACGCAGACTGTAGGCTAGACTTATACGCTGACAGGGGGCGCTCTGTGAAATGTAGTGGTCCGTCCCCAAGCTTTACTTCCAACAGAACGTGGAATATTTTCAGGTTAGTGTTTGATCACGTTTCTGCAGCGTGGACTGGTTTTTCCCCCGCGCTCTCTAATGCCTCCGCTAGAGCAGGACCATCGATGTATATATCGGGGCATGGACAGTGTTCAACTCACTGTGGGAGAAATGGTTTGCGTTTTTCCTGCGAGAGCTTAATAAGATGCATGTGATGTTGGTGTAAAGAAGAAGAGAACAAAGCAGAAGCAGCAAGAACTCGTTGTCATCAGCGATAGGGCTGTGCAATTAATTTAAATTCAATTACGATTATTACTCTAAACGATTGCAAAAATAGATTGATATGAAAAGATTATTAAGGATGCCCTCTCGCTTGTCCATCCGAAGCGCAGAAAGTCCGTCCTGCGCGATTTCTGCGACACGTCTGATCCAGTCTGATGGAACTGTTGTATTTGTTGCATATCATTGGAATCATTTTTATACATAGCTCTTGAGATAACGCTACTGTTGAGCGCTCACCTTTTGCTGAAGTTCAGAAGCCTAAAACTCTTCTTCAGGAGCTGATGAATGGAGCTCAAAGCAAAGCATTATTTCATGCTGCTGGGATTTTTATTTCTGTTTGCTTTGCATTTAACCTGATACTGGCAAATGCTTTGGTCTGACTTAAAGCTGTGTGATGATGTCATCAGAATGTGGCTTGGTTTGCTTGGGCAGGTGTGAGGGCTGGCCAGCAGGGGGCAGAGAGAGGCAGAGAACTCTCAGAGGATGAGTTTAGAAACTGAGAATATTTAATATAATTTGGACATTTTTAATTGTCCAAAATATTTTGCATAGTTTTCTTTGATTGATGAATAAATAAAAACTTTTTTTTAAGGCAATAAATAATCGTTTGAATAATCAGGATTTCAATTATGACAAAAATAATCGTGATTGTTATATTTTCTGTCATTGGGAAGCCCTAGTCAGCGATGCTTGTAGCACACCAACGCCTCAGCCGACCCCTTGCATTCTCCCTATTCGACCCCCTCAGGCTACTGGTGAAAGGTGGTGGATGTTTGTACGCAAGATACCGCCTTTGCCTTGAGCAACGCTGTTGTTGTGCCAGAAGATCGGGCCCAATGTGTTGAAACCTATTGGCAGTGGCAGCCATGTGTCAATAGTGAATTTATTTCGTGACAAATTAAACATTTTCATTTCACAATGGGAGTTAGGGATGAATAGAGAGATGCATTATAGTCTCTGAGTCCCTTTGGCCTGTGCCCCCCGGCCCCACCAAAAAATGCCCCTGGAGATGAACAGTGCCTCCCAAAGTCCAGAATCATCTCAAGTAAAAAGAAAAGTACCTCCAATTTCAAATGATTTTGTGGGGATCAACAGTAAAACATTAGCAAGACAACAGGGAAATTCTGTCTGCAACTTCAACTTTACTTCATCCCCCCTTCCAGGTTTAATTCCTTCCTCAGATGCTCTGACCCCAACCACGCCCACCTCCAGCTCCCAGAACCGACTCAGCGGCGCCCCCTCTATCAATATCCTGTCGGGACTTACCTCCGGCCCGGGGATGGACCACATGAAGGCTGGGGGTCTGGCAGGACTCCTGGGACCTCCTCCTAAAGCGCCCCGGGGGAGGAAGAAAATCAAGGCTGAGAACCAGTCCGGCCCGCTGCTGGTGGTGCCGTACCCCATCCTCGCCGACCAGGGCTGCGTCACCGTTCCGTCTAAAGAGGGCAGGACGTACAGGTGGGATAGGGCTTCTTCCGTCTGATTTGTACAGTACATAATCATTTGAAGATGATATCAACATTTGTAATCAAATAGTTAAAAAGGGTTGGAAACATTTCTGAATCCACTGTATAAGCCCAATGACTTAATGTCCCTGTAAAAGTTAAAATGATGGCGTCAGTCCGATGACTCTCAACTAGTTAACATTAAAAACAAAACAAAACAAAAGTTACACGATCCAAGTCTAGTTACACAACATTAATAATACCTTAGGAGCAGGAGGTGATATAGTTAAATCCTGGGAGAGGCTTAATGCTAACAACGTCTTTGGTCTTTTTGCGTGACTGAGCGCACGCACAAAGACCAGACGGTTATGCATCAACTCGTCTAAACTCAGGTAAGTCTCAGTATGTATAAATGGTGGCCTGTTCCTTTTCTCCCTGGTGTTGTAGCATGAGGTGAGCTAGACACATATCACCTATTATTGTTTTATTACTAATACTTCATACGTGTATCTTTGTGCTCATGTTTTTACATTGTTAAATTGTAAAGCACTTCGGGCTCTTCGCATTGTAAATGTGCTATAGAAATAAAGTTGACATTGACAGTGACAACAGAATAAGTGTAAGTAGCCAATATGGTCGATTTCTTTTGAATTTCCTGGTGGTGAATACCCAAGACTAGTCCATGAGCTCTTTAAAATGTGATAACAAGGTCACGCAACATATTCTCGCGTTACCTCTAGTAATGTCCCTTTTTTTTAAATCTCCTCTCAGGTGTAAAGTGTGCCCGCTGACCTTCCTGTCCAAGTCGGAGATGCAGATGCACTCCAAGTCCCACACGGAGGCCAAGGCCCACAAGTGTCCGCACTGCTCCAAGACCTTCGCCAACGCCTCGTACCTGTCCCAGCACCTGCGCATCCACCTGGGCATTAAGCCCTACCACTGCTCCTACTGCGATAACTCCTTCAGACAGCTGTCCCACCTGCAGCAGCACACCAGGTCCAGTGAATTCAAAATGAGGAGTTAGCTCCACAACAAAGCAAGATGACTATTTTTGATCTTGTGCTCCCCAGAATCCACACTGGTGACCGGCCATACAAATGCGCTCATCCTGGCTGCGATAAGGCCTTCACTCAGCTCTCCAACCTCCAGGTCAGCTCCATCCCCGTTTTTTCACCTGAAATAATGTGAGAATATCACACATTAACCGAACTGCCCGTCCACAGTCTCACCAGAGGCAGCACAACAAAGACAAACCATATAAATGTCCAAACTGTTACCGTGCCTACTCGGACTCCGCCTCGCTGCAGATCCACCTTTCGGCTCACGCCATAAAGAACGCCAAGGCCTACTGCTGCAGCATGTGCGGCCGGGCCTACACCTCAGTGAGTAACACCTTCACATGACTGCAAATATGTTCACACACACAGGACATCCCCTCAGAATCACATACAGTATAGAGACCATTTGATTTACGCGGCCAAAGGGACAAAGTTTACAGCCCGGTGTGCAAAAGTTTTCAATGTCTTTCATACAGAGCCACTGACTAATGCCGAGTCTGGATATTTGGATTCAGTTCAAAAGTATTTGCGTGACAACTGAATGACAGAGCACCTCATTCTTCCTGAGCTCATCGTGATAAACTGTACCATGGAAGAACGAGTCATATCCTTAAAGTTAATTATTACAGAGCAATTCTTGAAATTCCTCTACCACAGACTTTTTTTTGTATCAGAATCATCAATAAGCTGGAGTTGGTAGAATAGAGTCCGTATGGCTATGTCCTTTTTAAATCGTACCAGACCATTATTGATGATGTGAGAATTATGCACGACACAGAGCAGGAGAATAACCATCACAGATTAGCCGTTTGTAAAAGGCTTCTGTGTTTAGATTGAATATTTCCCTGGGACTCAAGAGTTTACAAAATAGAGTTACACAAAAAGCCACCAGAGGCCACAAATCACATTTTTCAAATTTTCACTTGAGTCAATTAGAAGCACGTCTCCGTCGGAGTTCATAGGGTGCACTAACACTGTGCTAATGTAGCCTCTGACTTCCTCATTTGTGCTGGAGGAAAATGCGCTCTATTTGGATACACAACAGCGCGCATTGTCTGCTGTTCTTTCCCAAATGTTACAGTGTAGATCTGAAAGAAATAATTGATTTCCACAGCTCTGATGATAGAAATGGGTAGCCTGGCATCCAGACTAATCTCCGATGTTTATTAATTAATAAACAGGAGACTAGTCTGGCGACCCTGTCTTAGAAAAGCTACTGCTTGAGGCGGGACTAATGTGGGACAACCAAAGCGCATAGCAGCCAATGAGAACATAGCGGATGTGACGACAGAAACAGCGACAAGAAAGTTGTCGTCATTCGGACATTTACAATGGCGCTCCTGCCACACAGAGTTCAGTAAATGACTTCTGTCGTTTATGTCAGAAAAACGTAAGAATACAAGCATACCGGAGCATTACGTGAAGTGGTTGCTTGTGTTGAAAAACTACAAAACAAAGGCGCAACAACGTGAGGCCCGTTCAGGGAGCTGCTCTGATTGGTCGGTAGGCTCCATATCGCTGCGTCACTTCCTTTGAAAGCGCGCAATGGAGTGTTGCCAGACCCTCTTCTGTAAAGAAGCGGAGTCTGGTTGGCGAGACTAAGAAATGGGAGAACATGCTAATCTGCACAGGGATGAGAGTTTAAACACTGACAGAAAAAGACGTTTTGTGTCAAGGCCGAGAGCGGAAGAGGGAAGTGGACTAGATTTGCAGGATTAAATATATATTTACTGAAATATGCACTAATGAAAGAAAGCACTCCAGGTGTTTTTTAAAATTAAAATCTGTACTATTATGACATAGTTGAAAGCCATTTTTGGCTAAAACATAGTTAACACAATTATATTATGTAAGATTTTTGCTAAAAGTTGAAGCCAGTTTTCTAGTTTTTCTATTTTTGTGATGTTTATGGTTTCACTTCCTTATTGGCAACGACAGGAAGTGACATAGATGAAGGCAAACGTGGTTAAAGTGTTGCCGTGCCGACTATGTTAAGTCAATGGGAAATGAGTCGAACTGCTCTGGACGATACCTTTATCTATGTCACTTCCTGTCAGCAGCCTGAAAATCCAATGAAAAATAACTTTTCTGTCCAACATTTCTTCATTAAAATTGCTGTTTCAATTAAATAAAATGATAATTATGCGACTGATGGTGTCCTTCTAAACAAGTCATATTTCTAAAAGCATTAAAACCTGTCATATGCACTTTAACAGCACACACCTGTCTATACTATATTCAGCAGCATATTTTGTTCTCCTCCTTGTTCTCCTCCTCTGCTGATGCAGTGCCTGCCATCAGTAAAACCTATTGTAGCATCTGTCATTTTAATTACAACTCATCAATGCAGTTTAATGCAACATCAAATCCTACCCTTACAGGAGACCTACCTTATGAAGCACATGTCCAAACACACTGTCGTGGAGCACCTCGTGAACCACCAGTCTCCGCAGAGGACCGACTCTCCCAGCAGCATCCCCATCCGAATCTCCCTCATCTGATCCAGGAGAGGGCACCCGGCCAGGACACGGCTCGCTCGGCAGGCCCACGGCCCCGCGGTGCAGCTCGCTCACCAGGCTCCGCACCTACAGCCGCCCACACCAGGCTCTCACAGTACGACAGCCATTTGAACCGAATGAAAGAGGTTCGGAAAACACAAACGGCAGTATTTTTGCGAATGTATCGTCTCGGCTTGTTTTGAGTTTTAGAGGATGGAGAGATCGAAGATTGTTATGCGTCATATTTCTGAAGCACTTTTTTAGTAGGCGTAAACGTAAAGCGCCGGATTGATTGGACGTTAGACGTTAAGTTAGTCCATGGCCTCCTTCAGACAAGGCAAACCCGGTAAACGACAAGACAGACAGGATTGAGAGGCGTCCACATGTATTGAGTCTGCACAGGTAGACCCTTCAACCTTATTTTTTGGGAGCAGTAGCTTCAGATTCCTCCTCATTTCATTACAGTCTCTTCTTCTCAGATGCAAAAGATATTTCCCCCCCTTTCAAAAATAAGCAGTTTCTCTTTCTTGAGAAGATGCTTGGAGAAGCTGAACTCCATTGTATGAAATAGGGAACTGAGTCTGGCTGGCCAGGCTAATAAAAGGCATCATGTAGAACTAAACCTTGTAAATTCTATTTAACATGATACTGAGTCACCAGGATGAACACACTTACAGCACTTTTGTCCTACATATTTTAATAAATCAATTGACTCCAAGTACACATATTGTGCTTTAAAGAGGGGGTATTGTGGTTTTTGCAGGTATTTGGTTTTAATCTCAGCAGCTAAAATAATATATCCATGAGTTTCACTTCCTGTTTTTTAAGAGATCTCACCATAACCCTCTTGCACCTTTGCAGTTCTAAATAAATAGAGACAGAAAAAGAAAAGACCTAGACCCGTATGACTGTAGTGCAGCAGGAGTTTGAGAGTTGAGGGAGTATTTCCTGGACCCGTAAGGCCTTAGGAGGAGGTTTTTGGGAGCTGCTGCGGTGCTGAGTGCAGCCAATGGTGAAAGAACAACAGCATAACATGGCAAAAAAGCTACAAAAAGTCGATATTGCTTTTGATTAATGTTGGCATCCATAAAGCCTGCTTTTATCCAGTGATATATAGTCTGTACTTCTTATCACATCATGGACACTGTAAATGAGGCAGGAAGATCTGATTATGAGAACAGTTTTCTGCCTTGTCAGAAGGACGCCTATTTTTTTTTTCCTTCCATTAAATGTTTTTTAAAATGTGCCACATACTTGCCCTTTTAAAAAAAAAAATATTAAAATAATTCTTTGTTTCCTGGGTGTATCTAGAGACATCCAAAGATCATTTTAAGCACTTTGAGGCCACTGGGGTTCAGGCGAAATGTGGAGAAGCCAAAGGCAGCTACAGCCTCAGTCCTGTTCCAAGTTCGTTACAGGGTCAATGAAAATAATTTTAAAAAGGCAATCGGTGAAGACAATTGAATAATCCGGTGATTGTATAAAAAACTAGTGCAAAATGTAGAAAACGAATGTCGAATGAATCCCCCGACTTTACTCCACGTTCGATAATGGCACCTTTAATGATCAGAAAGTGATCAACTCTTTGTCAAGTCTAGTTTCCCTTTTCGTGCCATAAGAACCTTAACACGGTTTCAAAACTAAATGTGTTTTTCTGTACCTATTTTCAACAAGTCATAAACATCAAGATTTTAAAGGTCACCAACTATGCTCTCCATCTAAAATGATGCAGAAGTTTTTCAGTAAACCACTGTCTGTAGCTCTTTCTGGTGGATCTCTAGGCTTCCAAGACCAAAGCAAAGACTATTTTCATATTGTCACCCAGTTCAACTAGTCTGTAAAATCAAGGCTTGAACCAAAATCTGAAAATGTAAATACTTTGACTTTTAGTTCAATTTTAGTCCAATTTTTTTGCACCAGATACCATTAGAGAAGAAATGCCTTCATTAATACCACCTTGAAATGCAGTAAAATATATTTGAATCAAGTGGTTCTAACCAAAAATACGACCGTTTTTATTTATCCATAACTAGACCTAAAGCATCCAAAAGACGAGTGTGTAAATCCTAGATGAAGCCCATGCACCACAGTTTGAGAACCATTCTTCAGGATATGGCATTATTTCCCCATAACTAGGCTACTTTCAATTGATAAACACAATATAAAACACATTCATATTTTTGGAAACAGCATAATTGGCGACCTTTATTTTGCCCCACAGTAACATTGGACCAAAATGTCAAACTCTGTACAGCTCCTCCAGCCCCTTTTAGCATTTTTTACATTCATAATAAGCTTTACCAACAGTATACTCCACCTCCCACAGGCCTCATGTTCTTCTACATCATTGTACTCAGTATGGTTGTATTTTTGCTGTAACTTTTAACCTCTGGACGGTACAAAAAATCCTCTTCGGGCACTTGTCGAGGAGGAAGTGCAGGAAGTTTGGAGGATTATGTTTGTAAAATACGTTTTCACACACACTATATAGATTCAAAATACTGTTATAACTCAAGCCACTGGGCAAAAACAGTTACTTTACAACAAACCCTGCCTCTTCAACTCTCTCATCTGACAAGTGGGAGTTTGTACATGTAATCCATAGTAGCTTTTTTAAACATATTTTGTTTTTTGTTTTTTTACGTCTTTATAAAGAAGTTATTGTAATTATTTAGCCAATTTTTATGATAATCATGTATTCTATATTTTTTGTACCAGTGAAATATTGTTGGAGTGAGGTTCGAGTCTGTGGCTGTGGATAGTGCTGAGAGGAGAATATAGCATCTAATAATAGCAAACTTCTGGGTAGGTGCGGTTTCTTGTCGCAGTTTTTTATCCCTATGAGGCAAAAAAACAACAACGCGTCGCCATTGTGGTGGGTGTCGATATAGAGTTCGGGATATTCCACAGTTACCATGGAGATCGGCCATCTTTGCAGCTGTTGGTAGACATTTCCATTGACTAACATTAGCTAAAAACAGTGTAAAAAGTGGAGAAAATGGCCGTGGAACGACTCCGTCAGCTGCTGAGTTACTGCTGGTTAATACATCTAACTCACTGTGGTGTCCAAGTGTTTTAATGTGAACAATAATACAATTGTGCTAATCCCATAATGCTTAGCGATATGACGTCACATTCCCGAACTCTATTAGCCTATCAACACTCACGACTGATAACCATAGACTGTAGAAAATAATGGACGTCTTATGCTCACTCCTCCCCGTTTACCAGAATGACCACGGCCGTGGGGCAATTCATGGCGGATTTACAGGCTCCCCCTCCCCAGCTCTGACGAAGCATGTTCCTAAAAAGGACATACGGGCGGGATTTTCACCGTAGACTCGGCCCTTGCGTGACGTGTAGCTCGCGCTGCTCCAATGCTAACAGTCCGAGCCTCATTAAATACGAGATTTCAAAAAATCATATTACGAAAACCAGCCTGGTTTCATATATTGTTATTAACCCAGCGTTATCTCAGGAGGAAGATCTAGCCTAGTCTAGCGTTGAAACAATTGAAACCAGGCTTTAAAGTAGTTTTTAACGTGTCTAAACTCCAATGCTTTTCAATGGGGGCCTAGCGGCGATATGGAGGTACTACAGCAACGGCGGAGCAATGGCGGCCCCCACGTTTGTGGTCAAAAAGCAGAGCAGCCAGCGGCCATTGCTGATAACACGCTATAGGTACAGACGGCATCTGTGGAATCGTCCATATATGGTCATGTTTGAAAACAGTTAAGGGGGGAAACAATTTTGAAAAAAATCTAAACTTTCTCTAATTATTCAAAAACTACTGTAACAAATGCTGAATTATGAATATAGTTTTCTACTAAATAATGATACAAAGACATGGGGAGGAGCAAAGTGGTTCAACAGCCCATAAATACATAAATAACAGAGAATGCTAACATGATGCTACATGTTAGCATCGGGCTAATGCTAACGGTTAGCAAGCGCTAGCTACAACTGCCGTTTTTTCACTTCTACTGAACAATCTGCTGTGAGAAAATATCCAAATGGGCCCGATTTACACTTGACTTTATTTGTATGTGATAAAGAAGTTCATATTCCACCAGAAAATGGCAAAAGAGTGGAAAATTGTGTTTCTCTAAAGATTCTATTTTCCCCCTCGCCGAAGCCACGCCCCCTTCTATGACGAGATGCCGTCTGTATCTCAGTCATGTGTGTTGATAGGCTAATATTGGCACCCTTCACAATGGCGACGTGTTGTTGTTTTTTGACCAATAGAGAGTTAGCCATGTTATATATATTTAACAAAAGGCAACGTGTCAGAAAAGGCTGAGTTCATTCACCAGAGGAGATAAATGCAAGTCGAGGCTAAAGGCTAGCATTAATTTGATGCTAACAAATGCTAAAGTAGTGCCACAATTTGAGCTCATTTTCAATTTACGTTAAAATGTTGACAGGAAGTAGTTGTTGCAACACATTAGCCGACAGGAAGTTAGTCTTATCTAGCAGTAGGTAAATTATAAAGGGTTTAGACCTAGACTCATATTTAAAGATTTTTTTTATCTGTTCAAGCACTATTTACAGCTACCGCTTCTAGCCTAGCTTCAAGAGCGCTAAGCTAACATTTTCAAAACGTGTTCATTGCTCACTACTTTGTAAATGTGATCCTATCATTTAAGAGTACTTCACAAAAACGTGGCTGATAAAACATAAAGTAATGAGTAGGCCTGTCACGATAAGTTCGATTTGTCGATATATTGAGCCACAAAACTGTTGCGATAAACGATATTATTGAAGACCTTTTAATGCCACAGAAACAAACTCTAAAGCTTAAAAATGACAGTAAAGCTTTGTTTGAAAAGTACTTCAAATATCCCATGAAATAGGCTACTACTTAGAGATGATAATAATTAAAAGCATTAGAAAAATGTGACATGAAAGTACAGATGATTTTTCAAACAATAAGTTAAAATAGTATTTATCGCGACATCCCTAGTAATGAGTAAACAAACAAACTCCTATAGAGATTTGGATTGTGTTGTCAAAACCACTAAGACTTCTGGGATTCCTGGTGCATCATTACATAAAAATAAAACCAATATAAAATCCAGTCCAATGGAAAATGACAGACTTCTATGGTAATGTTTAATTCATGACAATCTATCCCAACTCTATATTAAGTGGAGCGGCTCCATCTTCACCTCACCTTAGTGGTAACTGTTGGTAGTCTCGCCTCACAGACATCGGGCATTCTGGGTTAGTATTTAAGACCAGCTGTTTCTTTGAGAAAGGTCCAACAGAACTGATTGAACAAGTCTGAGAACAGTTTACCCTAAAAAACAAAATATAGAAACTTATGGGCTACAAGACTATTAAAAAATACCAAATGTAGGATCACATTCACAAACTACTAAACCATCTGTTGACTGCCCCCATCTGGCTGTCCTGTGTTGCAGTATTCAGTCGTATCATTTTACTTTTACTTTTATGCCTCTAGTTGAATATGTATTAACTCACGTTTCTCAATTTAAAAGAAGTATTACGTATGTAGATTTACTTACACACTTTTTTCCTCTGGTCTAATGCATTGTGGTTTCATATGAACCTGTTTCTAGAATAAACTAAATATGCACAGCCAGGACTGAGAAACTATCAATGTCTGAAAAAGGAAAAACAAGCTTTGTATCTTTACCTTGTTTATTAAACAGACTGTTATAAACTTCCACATTTGTATTGCATTCATTTGGTTAAGGTACTGCAGTACTTGCAGTCAAAGTTGTAGCTGTAGCAGCAATAGGCTATAATTTTGTAATATTGAAGTTTTCAAATGAGTAAAGAACTGTGTGTCAAAGGCAGATAATGCAGTGTCTCCTTAATTCCGTTTTCTGACTGTACTGACTCGAAATCTCTTGCACTCTTACTTCCGACGCCAGTGTTTCTTTACTTAGGAGGCGAAGACAATGTGTGAGAGGTTTTATCATATTTAAACAATCAAAATTATGAATTATTATGCTAGTAAAATGTCCAAAATTAAAAACGCATCCCACAAGTGCAACGACTTCAAATGTATTTTTTTTAATGTCTTTTTGATTGAATCAAAATAGTCAACAAAACAAGAGACTTAAGTTTGTTTGAAGATTTTTATTTATGAAAATATCTGTTTCTAAAAGTATTTACATGAACACAGTATCTGTAACTTGTCTGTCGCATTTAGGCTTCCGTCTTCGGACGGAGACAAACTGTATCGTTTTAGGCACATTGTACACATCATACCAACTCTTAACCAGACAAAACAAATAGTGGTCTAGACTCTAAACACTAAACACGTGATGCTGATGGTCAGCGTTTAAAGTAGAAGTGCTGCTTCAACATTTGTGAAGATTCTCATCCTGTGAATACTGAAGAGATTACAGCTGAGTAAAAACTTCAGAAGTACCGCTGTCACTAAACACACTGAACAGCCTTTGACACTTTAAAAGGAATCCATTTAACACCTTGAATATTTATCAGACCTGCCAGTGCAGCAAGATCTTTTATTTTTTCATATAAGATGTCAAAATACTGAACCATTTAGTTAATTTTGCAGTTTCACCTAAAGACGCATGAGTTGAGAAGGATCTTTGTTTACTAATACAGTATTTTCACAATGGGCTGTTCAGTGTATAGTGCATTTGCATTATTCTCCCTAAATTTCACGCTGAAATGAGATTTGACACAAAAACCCAATGTATGAAAAAGTCTTTCTTTCCCAGACCTCTCTCTTAATCCTATCTGCTACATCTGCAAATGTAAACAATATATTAAGTAGTATAAAACCATAAAGTGCTCACATCAAACATCCCTATATTTATATACAGGCCTCACCTCCTTCAGACTCTCTTTGTTTGTATCAAAAATATCCAGAGACTTAAGACTTGACTGGCAATTTACTACATGTACCACAGAGGAAACGCGTGATGGTCAAAGTGCCTTAGAAAATCATCCCTCTACAAAATCTTAACACAAGAGGCATTTTTTTACCTGAGCCGAAACGCACTGAAAGCTGTGACTTGTCTTTTACGCATTTATTTCTTCATCTTTCCTTGTGGATCGATGCTACAGCTCGAACAGTTCCTCGAAACCTGTTGGGATTGGAGCCTGCTCAGGTCTCTTCCTGGTTCGGGGGCCCATCTTCGGGTTCTTTGGCGTCTGGGGGAGCCACAGGCGAGGTGAGGTTCAGGTAACTCTGCTCGGTGAAGCTGTGAGAGGACAGCCTGGTCCCGTCCACTTTCACTCGGCAAAGGGCGTCCAAAATGTCCAGCTTTTCACGCGGTGCTGATGTAAAACTGAAGGAAAAAATTAGATATTTAAATGTGTATGGGAATGGAAAAGTAAAAGTCTATTAAAAATGGACTACTTTTATATTTAGGGAAATATAATCCTTTGATAAACCTGTTGAAGCTCGTACCTGACTGACGACGTGTGCAGCTCACCGAAACCGTCCTGGGACTGTTTCTTCTGCAAACAGGAAATATTTACGAGACCATGGTAACGTAGTGCACACATGCAGTACACAGTAGCCGAACCGATAGTGGTCATACCTCAAAGTTATACAGCGAGTGTGCGTTCCTCAGGGCGCGCTCCAGAGAACACACCTGATTGGACAGTTTCAGAGTCCGCTCCTGCAGCTGCCGGTTCTCAGCCTCCAAGACGGTGACTCTGTAAATGTCACAGAGGACGATGTTATAAATGAAAGACCACTCCGGGTATGTGTGTGACATGGGAGAGGAAGTATTATGCCTTTTGCAGGTATTTGGTAAGAAACTCAAACACATCTTTATCATTGTTTTACACTTAGTTGGAATATATAAAGATCCAGTAAGGGGCGGGCCATATGGTATCACATATCGTTATATCTGTAACACGTTCGTGGATCTTCTCTCTGGAATTTTAATAAAAAAATATGTGCTGCACCTCTTTGTAATGATTCAACATTAAAATGGGACATTATGGTATTGGATGGTGCATTTATTTCATTTGTTTAAAGCTTGACTGAAACTGTTGAAAAGTGTCTCTGTTAAAAAGATGAATTCCTTACTGGATTTAATACATGCGGCTGCTTCAGTGTGTTGTGTCCATTCCAAACTGTTTCCAGCTGTGAAAATGGTCAGTTAAGCCTTGATATGATGATTTACTTGTGCTCTACGGTTGACGCCGTCCTCATGCCTTTGCTCCCCATCTCCTCGGCTTCACTGATCCTCAGCAGCAGCTCTCGCCTCTGCTCCAGCAGCTTCTCGTTCTCCTGCATCACTGTGTCCGTGCGCTCCTTCTCCTGGAAAACGCGCAAACATCCCGCTTTAGTCAGAATTAGTGGCATCCTATTGTAATCCTTTTTTGGAAACAAACTCCATTTTCAAGGTTCACAATGACATTCTACTATCCATGGGCAATAGAAAACAGTCCTGCTGCTGATCGTTCCATCCTGATCTCTTGCCTGGCTCATCATGTTGGTCATCACGGTCCTACAGTGGTTCAGCTCCTGCTTGACGGAAAGGACCTTTGTGGTCATGGTGGACGACCACTCTGCATCTGTAGCTCCGCTTTCCTCTGGTGTACCACAAGGCTCCATCCTTGGCCAAGTCCTGTTCAGCTTGTACATACAGCCGCTTGGGTCCTTATCCTTTCACCTGTATGCAGACTATCTACAGCTCTACCTGCCCGTGCTCCCTAACCCAGTTGTGCCTTTTAACTCTCTCCATAATTGTCCGTCGAACTTAAAATAATGACTAACTTCCTACATTTAAATGAGTGTAAAAGTGAGTGCACAGATAAACCAGAAGGGGGCAGCGGTACCTTGTGGCAGAGGCTGGAGGCGAGCAGGAGGTCGTTCTCCAGTTTCTGAATGAGTCGGTCTCTCTGGGCTGTAGCCTTCAGGTAGATCAGTTTGGCCTGCCGCAGCTTGGTCTTGTGCTGGGACTGCTTTTCGTTGTACTTCCTGGTTCAGACACAGAGAGTGTGATTGACTTGTGAGACTACTTTTAAAAGCACACAATACGATCCGTTACCTGACGTGCGAGTCCAGCTGGAGGAGCACCTGCTGCAGCTCAGACTGGAGTCGGTCACACTCAGACTGACTGGATGCCAGCTCCTCCTGAAGTTTCAGAGTTGACTTTTGGCTGTTTTTTCCCTTTTGAAACGTAAACAATATAAATAGTTTAATCATTCAAGAGAAAATATCTAAAGTATGCTGTTGTTTTTTAGTATATAGCTGACTTCTTTCAAATAGCTCATGAGCAGAGTAGTAAAATATATGTTTGAATTGGGGAACTGGATACAGCAGATGATCAAAATAAATGTGTTTGGTCATGTAATTATACCAAGCCACTCTGCAAAACATTCAAGGTCATGGTAGCGATGACAAACATGCTCCCAATGCACGGAAACACTTATGCTTTATAGTTTAGTCTGCTGTTGTTGAATTTGTGACCTTGACAGAACCACTTTTTGTCTAACGCACGCACAGTAGGTTGACATCGCATGTTCCTGACCTCCTCCATGGCCTTCCTCAGCTCGCTCTCCAGCACGGCCAGGCGAGTGTCCAGTTGTTGGCTCCGGAGGCTCAGCTCGGAGTTGGCTCTGGTCAGAGACGCCTCTTTGAGTCTGAAGGCCTTCACCTGCTGCTGCAGCTCCTCCTCCCTCTGCTCCAGCAACTTCCTGAGAGAGAAATGTGGGCACAACTAATCAACTTGCAATGAAAAGAGAAAACAGGAGAGAACAGAGCTGCTTTACAAAATCATGAATTCAAAGCATGTGGGATTCATCAAGCAGAACAGATGATGACTTACTTAAAATGAATACAAATGGCCAATGATTTCAGAGACAAGATCTAAATAATGAATTGAGCCAGGTTGAATTTATGGTTCTATTTTGTTGATTACAAAGATTTTCCTGGAAGATTTTGGAGATCTAGTTTAGTTAGTAGCCTCTTAGCTTATTTTTTGTTTTGTGCGGGTTCAATAAATCCAGCTAGGAATTCTAAATTAAAAATCCCTCAGAAAACCTTCAAAATATTGTTAAGCACAAGACTAACAAAGTTTGGAGGATGCAGGTGCTACAAAAGGGAAGATGTTATTACAAGTGTGCAAAAATCTATTTCAGAAAACTGGCCCTAAAGTTTTGTAACAGCAAAACGGCGTCATCTGAGACGCCTTTTGTGCTATATGTGGATACCAAACACGTGAATATTTTTGTGTGAATGTGAATAGGTGTGGGAAAGAAGACGGGCCACTGTGATGGTGAACTGATTTCCTGAAAAACTACGGTGGGTGAGTTGAGAAAAAGTCATAAAATAAACATGGTAAAGGGTGTGTTAAGTTAAATTAAAAGATGTTAAGGAAGAAAACTAGCTAAAAATGTCTAAACTGATGACTGCGTGAAAAGTCTAGGCTTTCACCTGCTTTTTTCAGTTGCACAGTTTCAACTCACTTATACCAAAAGTTGTAACCATGTCCAATTGCATTGTCCCTGTGTAGACAGCCGTATCTGACCTGGCGATGTGCTCCTCGTGCTGCTGCGTCCTAAGAGCCGACAGGGCGTCGCTCAGGTCCCTGCTGTCCCTCTCCAGACGGCTGTTCTCTCCGGCCCGAGCCTCCTCCAGCCGCAACATGTGCTGAGCCGACTTTAACTGCTGCTGCAGCTCCACCACCTGACCACGAGTACAACTTTACATTCACGATCAATTTGCCCAGTAATATTCTTGGTTTTAGTCGACATAAAATAATAATTTGCAGTCTAAAATGAAACAAAAAGTAATCAAATGAAGACAAAAACTATGACAATATTTAATTTGTTACACCTTTGTATATTTGTTTTAAGTAATGGCACCCATCAAGTAAAACGCTCCACCGGCCTGACCTTCTTATCCGCTGTGATGAGGCGCGCTCTCTCGGCCTGCAGTTCCTCCTGTAGCCCGCTAGTGGTGCTGCGGTTGGAGGTGGTCCGTGCCAGCTCCAGCTCCAGCTCCCTCATCTTATTCTGCTGTCGGCTGCACTCAGAGACCTGTGATTGGATGCTCTGCTCGGCTTGGATTAACTTGGTCTGGACCTGCTTCAGCTCTGCACACAGCTGCACACGAAACAAGCAAAAAGCCTTGGCTACACACAGTCCCTTGTCTGAGTAGAAAGCAGAGAGCGATGCCCACCTTGAGTTTCTCCTGCTCCAGCAGTGTGTTGTGTTTCTTGATGTCCATGTTCTTCTCCTTCTCATATCTGAGCTCCCGTTCGGCTGAAGTGAACAGACTCTGGGCTCTCTGTAAATCCTGCTTCATCTGTCGCGCCTCCTCTACCCTTTGGTTCAGCACCGAGTCCTGGGACTACACAGGCAAAAACATACTTAAAGGATGAATTCATAGAGGTGTGCAGCAGTGAGTAAATGAGTACCTTAATGTGACCCTGCGTCTCGCTGAGTTGGGCCTCCAGAGTCAGCTGATGCTGAGACGACTGTTCCCGCTCTCGGTCCAGTTTGGCCTGAACTTGACTGAGCTCCAGCTTCAGATTGAAGATCTAACAAAAGAGACCTGGTTTATGAAATGCGATAAAAGCAGCTCTTACTGTTCCTGATTACTTTGTTGTAACCTGAAATAATGAAACACATCTAGTGTAGTTATTCCGAATGCTGCCAGCAGAGGGAGTTTCATGTACTAATGCTGTTCAATGCTACATATCCAGGAAATGCTTTCCTCACCTCTATATCAACTGCTAAGTTTAAGCCTTTCATTGCGAAGTAAAAACACTCGCCATAGTTTTACTACAGCCACATGGGCAAAACAGGGAAAATGGGAATTTTCTTCTTTTTGTTTTCTCTTTATTGAAACAGCTGCACAGCGAAGGGGAACAAGAGATTTTTTAACCAACAAAGTGTAAGACTTTAATAAAGACGTGAATGAGCTTACTACCAAATACCTGGGGGAAAAAAGCATAATACCCGCTCTTTAAGTTGAACACATAGTGCTGTCTTTATGGGATCTGCTAATCTGCACATACCTAGACCTCAACCAACATGTCATGGAAATAGTTTTGTTTTGTTATTAGAAAAGAGTTGAACAAATTAAGAAAGAAAAAGGGGGTATGGGCCTCCCATGTTTACGAGAATATTTCTATGCTGCCCAGTTGAGGTCCCTGGTTTGTTTGTGCTCTCCGGTCTACACAGCTGGATGGAAGGATATAGAGGGGACTATGATTAAAGGAATACCACTTAAAGCACTAATAGCAGATTCTAAATTGCAGTCCAAAATCAATCTTTCAACTGAACACATATCATTCACAACAATTACAGCCTGGAATGAAATAACCAAAATCTGTGGTTTACAGGAGGAATCTAAAATCCTGCGATGGTGTGCATATGACTCAGAATTTACTCCTAATAATTATGACAACAGATTTAAAACATGGATTTTGAAAGGATTAACCAACTATAATTCATTTGTCCACAAGGGGGCTCTGCAAACATTTGATGCTCTGAGGCAAAAACATGGGTTGGGCCATGAAGACTTTTTCAGGTACCTGCAAGTCAGGCACTATTTCAATCAGAATATTAAAATACCTTCACCTGACCAAGGGCTCTTACAAACATTTATGTCATTAACAAAATCCTTGTCCCTTACCAAAATTATTTCCAAACTATATAACAGCATCCTGCGGAGTAAACGGGAGAGCACCTACTACGTGAAAGAAAAATGGGAAAGAGAAGGGCACCTTACAGTAACTGAAGAGAAATGGGATCACATTTGTGAAATTCAGTGGGTCTCAACTGGGTCAAATACATGGCGTCAATTCTGCTGGAAAAACACAATGCGTTTTTTCATTACACCAGCACAAAAAAGATACCAGGGAACAGGAGATACATGTTGGAGATGTGGGGCTGCAGGGGCAAATCATTTCCATATTTTCTGGAGCTGCCAAATTATTCAAGAATATTGGGTAGAGATTCATCAACATATACAAAATGTATTTTCAATTGTTTTCCCCTTATCATTCAAAGCAATCTATTTTGGTGACATAGAACTGGATGGTCTTAACAATGGAGACAAGAAACTACTTTATATTCTCTTAGCGGCAAGTAAAAAGGCCATCACCAGAAGATGGCTCAAGCCTGGAAAACCAACAAACGAGGATTGGATCAACATTATTCACGACATCTACATCATGGAAAAAATTTCATCTCAGTTGAAACTGCAAATGGACTAATTTTACAGGATTTGGTCAAAATGGACAGAATATGTCAACCCGATAAGATCTGATTTCATGTAAAGTTGAAATATAAATACTGCTGATTGCTATTGTTGACAATGCTATGTAAACCAAAAGGGTACCCCACCTCTCTGTTGTTCATTTGTGCGAGTTCCATATGTAAAAATGGAAGAGCAAAATCACATTACTACTTTTTTCTTTGAAAGAAAATATGTAAAATGTTATTATTTGTCTCTTCAATAAAAAATAAATGTGAAAAAAAAGAAAAGAGTTGAAACCATACCTGGTCGGAACTGCCCTCTCTGGTCCTCACAGGGCTGCCCCTCTCCTCGGTTTGTAGGCTTTGTTTGTGGGCCGTAAGTGCTTCTTGGGTGGACTGCAGCTGGTCTCTCTGGTTCTTGAGCTGCTCGTTCAGACGTTGCACCGCCATCTCCAGCCTCCCCCTCTCCCCCTCAGCGCTGATCTTCTCCTGGACGCTGGCGCTCAGCTTGTTCTGGAGCTCTGCGATCGCGTGCCGCTCGGACGCCAACTCGTCCCTGAGAAAATAAAGGCCATGTTGAGAGGAGCTAGATTTTATGTCTTAGGGAGTTTAATTTACGCGGTTGATAGTTTTCTAAAAAAAAAAAACTCCAACGACACAGTTCTCTCTCACCTGAGTTTGTTGTATGCTGACTGCACACTGTCCAGCTCCCCTCTCAGCCGGTCGGCCTGCTGCTGGAAATGCTCCACCTGGATGTCGTTTCCTCTCTGGGCATCTTTAACCCGCCCCTCGGCCCTCACTTGCTCCAGCTCGATCTCCAGCCGACTGTAGGCACGCTCCAGCTGCGCCATCTGGAGAGGAAGGTGAGAATGGTGTTTCAGTCATTTCTACAGTGGGGGAAAAAATATTTGGTCGAAATCCAATAGACTAATAAGTCTATGGAGAACTGACCAAATACTTTTTTTCCTCACTGGTACATCTCATAATTCAGCGGTCATCAGAGTGCAACTGAAATATTAGTACAATTTAAGGAATGCAACAAAAATCCATGGGGTTTTATTATGAAACCATTCAGCTAACCTTGTAGTTTAGACCTCTACAAAAATATGATGAAATGTTAAAGCTTCTGGATAGGTTTAAAATGTACACGGCGAACCAAAGCTTGATTTTGAAACATAAATGGCAGATAGATTTTAGAATGATTAAAGGGGGGTATTATGCAAAATTGACATTTTAGAACCTTTAACTATGTTTCAATGTTCTCATCTTCGAGCCACTAAAGCATCTTTGAGTAATCTTTGGATCTAGTGGCTATTCTTAGCATTGCAGCAACAAGAGTTCCTACGTGGCTATGGTTAATACTTTCATTGCCGGGTAAAAAACACTTGCCGTAACTTCACAACAGCCACACAAACTGCCAGATCTATTTTTCTCCTCTCCCTTTTTTGAAACAGCGGTGCCGCAAAGGGAGCAAAAAGACAAAAAAAACAATTATGCCCGATATCCAAACCTTTTCCTCCAGAATGGCCTTCTCTCCTTTGACCTGCGTGAGGCTCTTGATGAGAGTCCGTCCCTGCTGGCACTCGGTCTGAAGACTGTTCAGCTCCATGTTCTTTTTCTTTACCTCCCGCTCAGCCAGTTGAAAAGCCTGACAGAGCGACAAAGTGCAACTCCAAAAGCTGATATTTTAACCAGTGAGTAAATGAATGACTGCGTAGTTGAACATATAATCTTTGACAAAGCATCTGGGGCCTTGTGTGCGCTGTACCTCCTTGTCCTTCTTGAGCGCTGCCTGAGCCGCGCTGAGGTCCAGCTCCAGCTGCTTCCTCCACTCCATCTCCTCCGTCAGATGAGCCTCCATCAGAGCCAGTTTCTCCTGAGCACTATCTCTGAGATGCTAGAAGTGACAAGAGAGGCCACATTGTTATTGTATCACTGCATATTATTTACGTTGTTTAAGATTCCAAGCCTCATCGTACATTGCCTGTGACAATATTAACATTTACCAATTTTAAGCACAGTACAGAAGAACTGGAAATCAAATATACAAATTATCATAGTTCTCAAAGTTAGTAGTAAATTCCTACCAGTTGTAAAAAAGACTCGTTTTTGATGTCTTCTCCATTCTTAAGGGGTTTCTCTTGAGCCTCATGCCTCCTCATTTCAGCTTCTAGACTTTTTATCTGCACCACAACAGTTCACATATTAACCAAACTCATTACTTTATACTAGTTCTGCATCAAGGGTCTTGTAAAATGCATCATTCATTGATTTACACCACTTTTGGACACCCTAGTCCTGGTATTTTCACACGGTACGTCTTCAGAACAGGTCTCCAATCTTTTATGCTACTTATGCTTTGATGACACTTGTGTAACTAACTTAGGTGAAGGTCACCCTGGAGGGTAAGAAGCCAGGATAATAACTAGAGATGCACCGATCCAGCTTTTTTGGTACTGATGCCAATATTGGGGGCTTGATTATCTGCCGATATCCGAACCGATACCAAGAGACTTTCTTAAAAGTGTCTTTCTCGGAGTGAAAAAGTGAATGTTCGTTTCTCCAGTTTAAGATCAATAAAGTCTTATCTTTTCTTGTCGTGATGCTACAGATCATGTTTTTCCATTTGTTTATTAATAGATAATATATATATATATATATATATAATTTATTAATAAACAAATGGAAAAACATTTAATCGGGATCAATGGGCTTTTTTGTATCCTTGGCTGCATCAAAGGCTTTTAGGTGAATTAATACAGTATAAACAACTCACATTGATCTGATCCTTACAACGTGCATTAAAAATATATTAGATCAGTTATTCTTTAGCAGCATTTCATAAACTAAAATACACTTGGCTACCCCATCACTTTAGGTATTTCTATCATACTTTCAGTTAATTCTCGTTAGCGCTAACATGCTGCAGCTAGCTTTAGCATGCTGTTGCTAGCCGCCACATTTTGTGGGGCGATCGAAAATGCATTTGCAGAGGTGAACTTAGCGATTACATTCTCCAGTTTCTGGGTTTCAAAATGAGCATGTCTATGTTTTCTCTTTATACGTGTTCGCAGATTGTGATCGGTGTATTAATTCAGAACAAAAAGGAAGTGAATAAACAATGTGGCCCGTCATGCATGTGTAGAAATGTAGAAAGACATTGGGAGGAGCAAAAACAACTGCTTGTTGCTGAGCTATTGGTTGGAGATCCCTTGTCGAGAACATTTCCCAACGATTTGATGAAATGTAGATATGAGCGGAAAAGGGGAAACCATTCAAAATGAATATGTGCCGGGTATTACATTATATTATTATGCCTTTGTCCCTCACCCTCCTGTGCAGCCCCTCCACCTCCCCCTCGTGCCGGTGCCTCTCCTCACGGCTGTTGTTCTGAGTCTCTCCCAGTAGGGCCTCCAGCTCCTCGTTCCTCTCCTCCAGCTCCTCCTTCTCCCCCTTCTGTCGCTTCAGCTGCCTCTGGAGCTCCCGCACCTGGACCTGGACGTCCTCCATTGCTGCCTGGCACCTGGGAAAACACACAGCGCGTTTACAGACGCCGTGAAGGGAGAGTAGAGTAAAGGGGCTGCCTGTGATCTATTTCAGAATGTACCGTTTGTGGATAGGATCGCTGTCGTTGGTGAACAGGGCGGATGTTGTTGGGTCAGTACCAAAGCCCTGCCGCTGCTCTTCTTTGGAACAAACATCTGGGTCGCTGTTCCTTGTGATCTAGGTGCACAAATGCAGTGTAAAAAATAATAATAATTGGGAGCAATCTTCTCAAACATTTTTACAAACACTGACCAACCTTATCCATAAGGTTCCTCTTCTCGGCCTCTAAAGTGTGCACCCGGTCTCTCAGAGCTCGGCTTTCAGAGTCCAGTTTGTCGTTTTGATCTTTGGCTTTCTGCAGCTTCATCATATCTGTAAAAAAATACAAATAAAACACGCGCACACACACACTCTCTCTAAGACTTTTTTTTTGCAGTTTGCAGCAATATAGTATAAATAATGTGTCTTTAGCTCTTTAATTGAAATCACTGCAACCCAAAGTCATGAGTTTACACAAGTCAGTCTCACCACTGATTTTGAGTTTGTCCACTTCCTTTTTCAGGTGTTCTACTTCTTGGACTGCTCCTTCAAGCTCGCCCCCTGAGATAATAACAAATACCATGACAACAATCTGGAAAATGTACCTCATGGGTGGTCAAATAGACTCACTGACAATTAGATTCTCAATGGGTAATACACAAGACTTCTGTTTTTTGCAATAGAACTCCACTTTGCTCCCTGAACGTTATAAAACCTGCTAATGAACTCTTCCCTGTGAAGAAATTGGGTGTTACAAATACATAAGGAAAGTGGGCATGGAAAGTCCCCGTACCACTGGAGTCTACGTTGTTGTTTTTGGCCCCGTCCAGTTCGTCGGTGAGTCTCCTGATGTCCTGATGAGCCATGGCCAGCCTCCGGGACGCCTCTTCCAGGTCCCGCTCCAGCCTCTGCCGCTCCATGCGCTCCTGGGTTATCTCCTCGATACGCGCCTAAGAGCAACAAACTGGTTCAAAGCACTTTATTCACAAACGTTATGATGAAAAAATAATTGTAGGAAGGCGCATGCAGTTTGTCATCTTTGCAGTCCTGGGGATAAAAGGATTAGATTTTAGTATTGATGTGAAAGACTTTTCACTATTGAGCAGGAACAGAACACCACAAGGAACAATGTGTTTTGGCAGATTTTACACCCCTGATGCCCTCCCAACTGCAACCAACACCACATCACACCACACCATATGACAACAACGCTCGAGGGACATTGGAACCGACTGCCTTCTGGTTGCAGGGCAATTGACTGTGCCACTGAACCCCCAGTATAAGTATTAATCAGAAATATCTAGTCACACTTTACAGCACGGTAAAAACATGGTAAGAGGATGGAAAATGGAATGGATTTGGCTAACTTCCTGTTGGCCAGTGTAGGGTAACGACTACTTCCTGTCCACGTTTTAACGAAAATTATGAATAAGATAAGAGTAAAAAAAGAAAAGAAAAGTGAACTAAACATCAAGGCGAGAGTGTTCATAAAAATAAGTTCAGATGGCGGTGCTTTTTTAGCACTAAATAGACGTTAGCCGTTAGCTTCAATGCTAAGACGTGGCTAACTCTCCACAAGAATAAAAAATACAGGACAGGAAACAGTTGAAACCCTTGGAAGTTAGCATCATACTGCTTTGCAACATTTGGAGTTTTTAGCCTGGCAACTCTGCATACATGAATGATAATGCATCATGAATAATAATAATAATGCATTTTTCAACTGTGTTTTCATACTATTAGCAAGAACAAAGCGTGTTACATGGTAATTTACAGTCATTAAATATGGTTAGGGTAATCACATTACTGTGAAAATAGAATGACAGATGCTTGTTTTACATTAATTATTATTAAGCAGGTAGCATAAATACCTAATCTAACCTGCTACGATGCTATTACTGTGCGCTGTAAAGTGAAGCTCTACTCAATATTTCAATGGACCGCAGCGGCTGGGGATTTCCTTTTGTGGGCACCATTTGGTATGTGCAGTGATGTCGGACAATGATTTAACAAGCTGTGCGCCAGACGGCCTTCAGTTAAAACTGTCAGCTTCTGCTTCTGCTTTATAGTGAGAGTTTATATTAAAGTGACAACCTGTAGAGGACATGCTTCAGCCCCGTGACATGCGTAATAGTAACACTGGGTTAGTGCGTGGAGGTCATGCATGCACAGGTATGAAGTCATTGCTGTGGCTCCATGATTGAGGTTAGTTGAAGTGAAGATTGTGGATTTGGACGTACAGGAGTGAGATTGTGTTTACTCTGACCAGATCTGCGTAGACCAAACAGCTTCTTCCATGGACTCTGGTGCGGACACTGCTAAAAATCAAAGACCAACGTGCGCAAAAAACTTACAAGGCGGTAAACGTATGGTCACACATTCATAGCATGTTTCCTAGAATGCAGTTATTTGTTTCACAGTCTACCGTCTGTGGATGTGGAGTGGGAATGAATAATAGCACTTTGATAGGCTTGTCAAGCTTGTAAAGCGCAAAGTCAAAGCCAAAATTATAAATATATCAAGATGAACAACGGATTCTCAGACATCCAGGTAGATAAATAACAAGAAGCCATTAAAACGATACAGCTGCAAATTTTTTCTTGACTTTCTTGGCGCAGTTTCGGGGTGAGTTCCTTCTCCTGAGAGCAATCGAAACACTTTGTAATCTTGTCGCCTAATCTTTTCTAAGTCAAGAAAATGTCCATCTGTATCATTCTGTTATATCAAAATGTTCATATTGTAATAGTAAATGGCAACTGTATTTGTTTTCCACTTATCAGTGTTACCAGCAGAGACTAAACTGGACATTAATGTTTCTGTCATGATGGCAAAAACTACAATGGAGCGTCTTCAGATACAGGACTGAAGGATTCAGATGCACAAAAGCACACCTGCGAAATTCATATAGATCCATTATGGCTCCAGGTCTCCATGGAGATATGTGAATGGGCTCACCTTGGCCATGTTCTCCATTGTCTTCTGCATTTCCTCCTTCTGCGACCACAGCCCCTCGCCCACGGACTGCCTCAAGTGCTCCATCTCCTGGGATCAAAGAAGCAAAGAGAAAATCCAATATTAAACAGTTTAAGCTCTGAACAAGCAGTTATTACCAGTAAAAAACAGATTCAAACAAACAAACAAACAAACATGGCTGAATGATATTGAAGTAACCTGCGATATGGCTGTGCAATATCGCGATAACGATATTATTGCAATATTTCACTAAAACATTTCAACACAATATGCTCCATTCTAATTACACAAATGTTAACTTGCATGTGAAGTTGTTCCCCTGCATCTTGGCCTCTTGAAAAATAGATTTTTAATTTCAATTACTTTTATCCTGGATAAATAAATGGCAAATAAAAACAAAAACAAAAAAACAAATTGCAAGTAACTAGTTTTTAAGCAAGTGTCAAAACAAGGCTTAAAAAAGACTACATCAGGACTAAAACAATTTATCAAGGAAATGTTTGAAGGGACTATACAGTGTTTAAAAATGTTAAAATTATGTATTTTCCTCCCCCTACATGTTCTAACAATGTCCTAATGTGTAGAATGAGCCCAGACCTGTTCACCACAAATGCCTCTAAAATCCTGCACTGTCACTCAGAAAGGTGTTACTTCAGGTCCGAAGTGCCGTCATGCACGAGCTTAATATAGAAGGTGCAGTCACACGTATGACCTGAGGTGGCAGTAGTGAGAATAAATTGGCGAACTTGCATCTAGCCCCTTTAACTAAAAGTGAACTTTTGCAGATTTTTTTGACTGAGTTTACAAAAAAATATATCGATCCCGCTCAGATGGAGGCTTTAGTGATATTGCAATATATTGTGGCTTCTTGCGATACAGATATTGCATCACCTAATATTGCAATACGATATATTGTGCAGCCCTACAAACAATGGATTAAATTTGGTTTCTAGATAGGACATTTGTCATCTGTATCTGACCCCAGCCTCCTACAAACCACTGAGGTTTACAGTAACAACAAGTGTAATATATACTATTAATACAAAAATTAGACCATTGCTTTACATTTACCTGTAAATGCATTTCCCTGTATTCCCCGCTCAGACTGTGTCCCTCCAGCCTCCTCTCTGCCTCCTCGAGTCGCTCCAGCAGAGTGGCCCTCTCCACCAGCAGATAGGCCACCAGCTCACTGGGAGTGTTCAGGCCGATCTCCCCCAGGTCCTTCTGGGCCAGCATCTCCGCCAACTCCTTACTCTCCCCCTCTGAAGGAAATTAACATGCAAATCACTGGACAGCAGGAGGCAGATGATTTGCTGTGGCTAATTCACATGATTTCAAAATAAAATAGTTGGGTTTGCAAAATATGGCCACTGCTTGAAGTGCGTTTTGTAACATTATTTAACATTAGAAATAGCTAGAATCTTTTTGAAAGAACACAATGTGCAAGAATACAATAAGCTAAATGTGTTACTCGAAGGCTGGCGAAGAGGAGATCTTTCTAGTGCATGAGGTCAGATGTGCAGTATTCAGTGTTTGGTATTTGAAATATGCTGACAGATGGCAGCCTTGCTCTGTATATAAAGTACTAGTTACCCTGCTGCTGCCGGATGTGGTGAAGCTCCAGACGCAACTGCTCGTTGTCTCTCTCATAGTCTGCCATGAGACTCTCTCGCTCCTCCAGGAGGCCGCGGATATGGGCCACGTAGCTTTCCACCTAGAAACAGCGTCACAAGATCTGTTGATTAGCATTAGTTAATAAATAAATAGTTAAAAGTTGGATGTTGTTTGTTTAATAATGTTTTTAATGTTGGATGTACTGCCATTAAGCAATCCATTAGTGGACAAAATTACCATTACTATCATTTCTTGTTTCAATATCATGATGTTGCCATATTGTTGCACTCCTAACACTGTATTTTACCATATAATTCTTGCAAACACAGAGAGCCTACAGGAGTGTTTGTTTCACCTCCTCCATCTCGCCGGCCTGCTGTGTCCTGAGACTCCGCAGCTCCTCATTGGCCGACAGCAGTTTGGCCTCACACTCTCTGAGCTGCTGTGCCAGGTTATCCTGCTGCGGCCCACGACTGAGCCCCGGAGGAGAACCCCCTTCCACTGGGACCTGGGGGCCACAGCTAAGTCAATGAGGGAAAACTACAAGACATACAGTATTCAAGATAAGTACGTGTTGAATTACAATTTCTACTTGAATGTTGTACTGATTAAACAGTTCGACATCTAGTTTGTCATCACGGCTGGTGTCTGATCTATTTACCCGACACATTCAGGAGACGAAAGGACAACAGCGGGGCATACCGCCACTAAGCACCTGTCACTGAACTCAGAGCTGTACAATAAGGCCTGTAACCGGAGAGTGCAGCGAGGAGGGCCGCTGAAGGACAGGAGCAGACGACATGCGTACTATTGTTCACAAAGACCGGATCGGGTCTCTGCTCGAGGTACTTACACATCAGACCACAAGAGACTGGGCTGTGTCAAATACACTTGACTTTTGATATTTGGAATATATATATTTTTTTAAACTAAGGTCGCAGAAATTAGGTTGATTATGTGGAGGTTTGCAAAATATTTAACAGCTACATAAACAATTCCTCCAATTCTTCTTAATCGAGTGCATTTTCTCCAGTTCAGTTTTGCCCAAATCTACAAGCTTCTCGACTGGAGCTTACAGCCTATTCACCTTATTCCGGAAGTTCACGTGGGCTCCGCCATGAATTGTGCCCGCCCCTTTTCTCCGATCAGTTAACATGGGACTGGAAAAGTCCAGATAAAATCAGTCACTACACGAAAACAAAGCCGTTTTCAGGCCGCGCAGAGAAAAGGTGCAGTGTTTACATGTTGGTGCAAATGAGTGCAGAGACAAGGCAAAAAGAGACAAAAGTGAGCGGGGCGGAATAAGGTGAATAGACCAGAGTAGCGGCTCATTTGAAAGCTAAGACCTACAAATCTCTTGAAAAAGAGAGTTTTAATCTCAATGAATTATTATCCTGAATAAATAAAGGTAAGGAAAAGCTGATCGTGACTTTATTGTCGCTGCGTCTTTGTCACATTATTGAAGCGTTTTGGTCGTGTTTTTGTCACTTTTATGTCATGTTTATGTTGCTTTTTCATCGGTTGCTATTGTGACACGTTTTTGTCAAGTTTTTGTGGCTTTATGTTGCTTTTTTATCCTCGTTTTCTTTGCTATTTTGACTCGTTTCCAATAACCTTTTAGATTTGGGTAAAGCCAACCTGGAGGAAAAAAAAAGTGCACTCGGTTCAGGTGGGGGTTAAGAGGTTAAATATAAATAAAGGGTAAAAACAATCAAGCACAGTAAGTACACAACTACAGTAAGTTTTACCAGGTTTCCTGAACTACTTTGATCATTATTCATTGTGTTCTGAAAGTATTTATCAGGGCTGGGACAAAATATCGGATCGTATCGCAATCCTTTTTGCTGCAATATCAAGAATTGATACTTTATCAAGCATCGCAATACTTTCAAGACTTGTGTTTGGAGGCATTTTTATCACTCCTTTGTTTTCCAGTAGAACTTCAGTAAATGTCAAATGGCATTTGTTTTATAAACTTTGGAAACATGACTTTTTACACATTCTAAGGTAAACATATTACTTGTCATAAATATTGTATCACAATATGTATCGGATCATGACTAATGGGGAACATCCCAGCCCTAGTATTTATACCCATCTATTAATTCCTATGTTATAATTATGTTAAAATCTGAAATTCAAAATGTTCAACTTATACTATACTTTTTCTCCAAAAATCTAACATAATACAAGCTTGTATCATGGGCAGTCAAAGGACTTCACCACATACCGCAACTTTTCAGAATGTGGAGCTCAATGGAGCACTAAGAGCAATGAAACAACTTGCAGTTGTTGTAGAGGGTCTGAAATGATCTACTTTGATGACCCTACACAGTTTTTCTATGTAGGGCCATCTGAGTCAAAGTTTTAGTGGTATAAAAGAAATGTATTTTATTTTAGTTCAGTCACAGTTATAATAAAATAGAAAAAGATCAAAGATGTCTGAACACTGAACACATTTGTATCTGCAACACCAGGCTTTGCCACAGAACAGTGTTTCCCAAACTCATTTTAATTGGGCCGGCATTACAAAGGGTAAGAAGAATGTTGACCCACATTCATGGTCTGGTTTAGTAGCCTGGCCAGCCATAACCATTTTCTCAATGAGCTTCATAAGGTCGTCCCCTGAAATAGTTTCCACAGTCCTGTAAAGTTAAAAATCCAAAACATCTGACTCTACTGTATTTACTTACTTCTACCTATTAAACGACTGAACTAATAAAGCAGCATACCTCTCGAGGATCCATGGTCACTTTTGGAACAGGAGCATCATCTGTGACACAAATGTTTTCCCTTTTAGGTCCAGTCCACACACCGGAGTCCACATGGCATCTCCCAAAGAGTACCTTTATAAACTAAATCCTTTATTGTGGTTGAATACTGTCCATAGCAACTGCCGCTCTCCACTGTAACAAAAGCACAATAATGTGGTCAAGTTTGGACATGCAGACAAATGCTTAGATACACATTACATGACCTCAAGCTATGCAAAAAGGGAAGCTGATAAGCCGCAGCTGAGAGATAGATAGTCGTAAAACAGACATTCAGTATTGTTGAGTTTAATCTCTTGTTTAACCCCCACCTGAGCCGAGCACATTTTCCCCAGTTTGGCATTACCCAAATCGAAAAGCTTCTTGAACAAAGCTTCAAAATAGCGACGAAAAAACGGATGAAACTACAACAAAAAAGTGAAGAAGAAAAAAAGCAACAAAAGAGTGACAAAAACACAATAAACAAGCGACAAAAGCGATGAAAAAGTGATGTAAAAGCAGAAAATAAAAGAGCCACAAAAGAGCGATTTTTGGCTTCTGTTGCCATGCTGTGACTTCATTTGCATATAGATCAAATACATTTTTCAGTGTCACTTATGTATGCCTCACCAAACCAGCAGTATGGAGCAGATAGACGAAGTACCCTAAGTATCTCTGTGTTACTTCAATGCGCATTGTACATCTTAAAAGGTGCATTATGTAGCTTTAAATGCTGGGAAAAAGAAGAGTTGATATTAGTGTGTTTTTGACCTTTCAGTGACCCAGTGGCCGTGTGGGTGGTTGGCTTGGCGCCTTTAGTTTCCATCACAGTGGCCTCTCTTTTTTTTCTAGGGTTACTGTTTTATGGATGTAATCTATCCATAACCATGGAGACAGTTCCATCAGCAGTGAAAACCTACCAGAAACCCCAAAACAATTGATCCTGGAGCATCCCAGAGGTCACTGGGATGTAAAGTAAAGGCCCCGATGCTAACCACCCATACAGCCACTGGGTCAAACATGTATTACCAACATTTTTCCACATAAAAAATTACATAATGCACTTTCAAGAAAGCTTAAAACAAACTTAAATAGGGAGAATGCAGTCTCCTCCAGTTCATGCTACCATAATAACAATACGGTCATCACAATAATACCCTTACACTACTGCTGTTTTATCCAGTCAGCTACAAATGTCATAGTTTCTATTAAATAAGGAATTACATGTCAAACATAGAACAAGCTATAATAATAAAATATAGATGCAGGGTATGCTGGTGATGCCACAGCACGGCAACAGAAGCCAAATGAATGCATATTACACTGTAGTTATCTGTAATTATTTGTTCTGACACAGTCCAAATGTTGAGGGCTCTGTTTAGAATGACTATACATCACATTCAACAATTAACTCTCTAACAAGGTGACCTAAATCAGTGCTGACTTGCTGATTCCTCTTACATTCTGCTCGACTATCCAACTACTAGACCAAAACATTTCCCAGCTGTCCCCCAAAATGTCTGCAGAGGAGGAGCAACTGGGCTTCTTTTTCGTGGGACAAGAGCTTTGCATTCCTCAAGCATGGAGCCTCAACGAGGGAAGGCACACGCTGTCAGTACAATGTGTAGTAATCTACGCCAATAAGCCCTGAGCATGAGTCAGATTTTGTAACCCAAAGTGATGAAAAACAAAGTTAGTCCCAACTTGGGAAAGGACACAGGGGGGACTTGCAGTGAGCTAACTTAAAGCTACGCGCTAACGGGAACATTCGCTCTGGCATTTTCAAGTCTGGGTTCGGATGGATTCGGTAACATTTTATGCACATTTTGGTAGAAAGTGGGGGTTAGGAAATGCAGTAAAATGGTAGTTCAAACACTGAAAAGGAGGTCTCTGTGTTGTCTCTGTGGATGTACTCACCATTTTAGGAGCGTTGGAAATGCTAACGGGCAGGCGCGGCGCAGGGACTTGGCTTCTGTGGGTTCCTAGGCAACGGGTCGTACCATTATCAGAGAATGGGGGTAAAGCCAAAGGATTTAAAGTATGACGGGTTTTAATACTTTTGAAAATATTACTTATTTGAAGGATGACATCAGCTGCATAGTTATTATTTTTATTTCAGCAAAGCAGCAATTTTAATGAAGGGTAGAACAGTTATTTGTGTTAAAAAATGTAAGCTGCTGACAGGAACGTAACATGTAACTTTACCTCCATCTATATATTATATAGATCAGGGGTACCCAAACTTTTTGTCTCCAAGGGCCAAAATGAAAAAGTGTCGCGGGCCAAACACGAAAAACACATATAACTACAAATTATGAAGTTACTTTATTTTATTTACTTTTAATGTTTTCGATACACTACATTTGCATTTGTTTCTATCTATGCATCTATGTTTCTATCTATAACATGCTATATTAATACTCAAACTCAAAGAAAATGCCACATTAGATTATTTTGAAAGTGTTAGTTCAGCATCAAGTCTTTTATAAGTCACTTTTTATTAACATATACTGTTGTTGATGTTAACAACCTTTGCAATAAAAGTTGGAAAACTGTGAAAGTTGCTGGTACAACGCTCTGTAATCGATAAATACCAGAGAAAGACACCACAACAGTGTTTCCTTTGTGAAAGGAGTGAAACAGCGCCCCCAATTTGACGCTGGTGGTCAAAAATTGTACTGCATCCATACTTATCTTTGAGAATGAATAGAAGAGAGTTAGTATTTACCACATGCGCAAAAGAAGGTCACTCTGTGGCGGGCCAACAAAATTGTTTCGGCGGGTCAAATTTGGATCGGGGGCCCCACTTTGGGCACCCCTCATATAGATAGAGGTAAAGTTACATAGCAGTTTGACTCACTCATTTCTTATCAACTTAACATGGTCAGCACGGCAACTTTTTTTCCCCCAGCACGGCAGCAGTTTCAAATTGTTTGCCTTCATCTAAGTCACTTCCTGTCAGTGTCCAATAAGGAAGTTATTTATTTATTTACAAACAAATTGGCAATTTTGAACAAGTTAAAATGACAGTAGTAATTCAAGGCACCAGACACTAAAGCAACACAAATTAAATAAAGCATAAAACAAAATAAAGATTCATTCACGCACACTCGCCCAAAGCAGTTTCCATTCGGGGGGTTTCTTCAAAAACATTCAGATTATCAAATACATTAAGACGAGATAGTGCAGATTTACATTTCATACAATTTAAAGATATCAGATTGTTTCCTTCAAGTTGTCTTTTAAACACTGTAAAAAAATAAAAATATGCTTGACTTTTTTCCATTTGCAAGAATGAAAAAAATATTTTTGAAAGGCTTAATAAATTGTTCAAAGCATAGTCCGTCTGTGAAGCTATAAAATCACAAAAATGGCCAAACCAAAGAAAGCTGGGTACGATATACTTTTAACTATATTTTTTTTGCAAAAACTGTGTCTAATGTGTCATGTGCACTTTAAACCTTTTGGAATATAATAATGTACTATCAACGTTTAATAAAGCATATTTTATGATACAATTCAATAATGTGCGTCAGTAGTGCTCGTTCGGCAATAAAATGGACAAGCAGCCTGACTAAACCGTGCAGGAGGGGAACCAAAGATCTAGTTATCAACAAGTAGCATGTTTGCTATACACTAAATAAATCTTTATTTAAATTTAAAAGTACGTTTTATTTCATATACATGTGATGTGTTTTTGACAACCATCATCTGCTTTTGTTTTTTTAACCCATGTTGCCAATTACACCCAGTTATTGAAAATGTAACAAAATATTTTTAATCTGTCAATGCATGATAAGGCAAGGCAAGGCAAGGCAACTTTATTTATACCGCGCATTTCGTACACAAGGCAACTCAATGCGCCTAACATCTGTGTGTGTGTATATCTATAGTTGTTATTAGCAAAACAAATAACTACTGCATGAAACGCAAAGGCCAGCAGGGGGCGCTGTTTGCAGCACAGTTTGCCTATAGGTTTTTTCTTAGTCAAGAAATGTATTACAAGCCTATTTGTATTTATTGTCCTCATTTAATTATCAAAATAGATAGTCTCCAGTTTTGTAGTAATTGCTTAATAAATAACCAACAATACAGCAGGACACTTCTATAAAAATCTCAACAAAATGTATTATTTCAATGTACATATTTTTTGCTTTATAGTATTAGTTTGTGAGTCCTGGAATCTGAACAGTGACTGACACCTGACACCCACTTTCACAATTACATCCCTTTTCCCATTTGGATTAGATTGTTCAGTCCATGTTTATCTTTGGTCATTACTTCATCTTTCTGCTTCTTCACACAAAACAACCAACTATATGTTTAAAGTCATACTGTATAACATTTCAGCCAGTCATTTTATACATATTTGCCTATACATATAGCCTGACATGAGGTTCCAAATGCTTTTTTTTAATAACCTACAGCAAAAAAAAAGCTTTGATCTGAACCTTTCGCTTTAGGAGCACTTTGGCATCGCGGTGGGCATGTTTGTTTATGTGAATGTTCTGCAGTGTGGCTTTAAGAACTTTGTTTATTCCCCTAAATTTAAAACCAGCCCACGAACTGCCCTGCAATTTTACACCTCCATGTTGTTTCCATCTCTTTGTTTCCATCTCAACTCATTCTGCCCCGCTGCAATGTGTGTTATGTTGCAGTGCTGTGTGTTTTTCAATCTCCCAAATCTCACAGTGGGTTGCCTGATGAACGGACGACTGCCCACAAATTACCTGATTCCTCTCTCTTTCAAGAAGCTTTGTTTTCCCAGTTGGCATTTTATTACAAGGGCCTTTTTTTTAAGCAGTTTTGCGTGCAGCTCCCAGCGGTGAAGGGTGGGTCTTGTGCAGTCCGTTTTTTGTTGGATGATGATGTTGTTTTGAATGAGTGCAAAAGGGAGCTCTGTTCTGCACAGAGGAAGTGGGCGTCAACTTCAGAAAAGTTTGGGATGGAGCGGCTAAAAAAGAGGGGAGTAGGTGTGGTCAGGACAGAGGAGAGAGGAGGACCACCAAGACTGGCACATACGATTTTGGAGAAGAAGAACATCGGTGAGTTAAGACTTTTTATTTTTGCAATGAAATGATTGTTAAGACTGTTTATTGTCTTTTGTAGCACTTGAAAGCAGCATGGAAAAGCCACTGTATCTATGTACAATATACAAATCCTGGACTAAACTAGTACTGTATGCCCCAACCACTACAAGGATCATTTAATCTACACTAGGCTACTTTATATTTGCAGCTAGGCCTACTACTGCTTTTACCACTGCCAATACTACAACATCTACTACTATGACATCTTTCTTAGATAAATGCACTTGAAGATATTGTTAACTTCGCAATACAAAAAAAAAACGGATAAAATCACACTTTGTTGTTTATTTACCAAAGCCGTTCTTGGAATATTCCCTCAGAATCTCACATGTCTTTTATTATCATCACACGTCACTGTCAAATCATACGCTGGAAATTAGACACGCAAATATTCAGCTGTTCGTTGTTTATATACTGGTCAAGACGGTCGCCACACACAGCTGGAAGGTACTAGCTCCTATCACAAATGTATAGGGTTTGCATGTGTCATTTGTCTCCCTCATCAAACAAAAACATGGAGGCCAGTCCTTCAGCTACTACTTCACTGTCTGTGCTGACCTGGTTGCCCGGCAGCACTTTCAGGAATGTACAAATTTTAGTACGATGAGAAATGACATCAAGCACTATACACTACCCTCGTATGTCCAATGGCCTCAATGGTTTCAATTTTAGTTATGCCAGTTTTTGAGATTTTACCTAATGTTCTATATGAGCACAAATACTTTCAAATAAATAGTTAACACTACAGAGGGTATGGCACATGGTACATCGAATGTCAAAAATGTACCTGTACGTTGTCACAAGTAGCATCATAGAGTTAACATTAGCAAAAAAATGAACTGTATGTGTGTTTGTACTTTGGCAGTATATTGTATTTTAAAGTTTTGTTAAGAATAGAATCTGTGGTAGTAGTAAAAGTAGCCTGCTGTTGATGATCTGAATTTATTTAGATGAAAACTATAAAAAGTGTCTGTTAAATCCCCCTGATCTTTTATTGGGCGTCACTGTTAAAAAAAGCAAAGTAAAACTGTCTAATAGCAAGTGTCATTTACAGCATGTGGTATTGTACTTCTAAGCTTCTGTTGTGTGTATGTGTGTACAATCTGCTATAATGAACTAATCTCATCTGTGATAGTGAGTTCACAGCCCACCCACTTGGACCACAGCCTCTGATAAGCATCCACAAACATCTAACAGCGCCGCCGTGTCCCAACATCAACTCTTTTGTGCCTCGTGCCTCCTCCTTGATCTCTCATTTAAGACATGACGCTATAACAAAGAAAGAGAAAGCTGTATATTTTAGATTCCCCTCAAAGGTTTTAATAGACTTTTTAGCAACACAGGATATAGGGAACAGCTTTCTCCAGTTTGGCTTCATCAAATCTGAAAGCTTCTTGAAAGAAGTGTCAAACTAGCAACAGAAATGAGACGAAAACAAGGATGAAAATGCAACAAAAGAGTGACAAAAACGGGGCAAGACAAGAAGAAAAATAATGACAAAAAAGCACAAAAAAGCATGAACAATAATGAAAAGGAGGATGAAAATGCAACAAAAGCTCAAGAAAAAAGTTATAAAAAGTGATGAATATGCACCAGCAAAGCCATGAAAGAGTAACAGAAAAGTGACAAAAAAGTGACAAAAAAGCCATGAAAAAGTGACAAAAATGTGATGAAAGAGTGACAAAAAATGTGACTAAAAAGTGAAAAAATGAGAGGAAAAAGTGACAAAAATGTGACAAAAACGTGACAAAAACGTGACAAAAATGTGACGAAAAAGTGACAAAAATGAGAGGAAAAAGTGACAAAAATGTGACAAAAAAGCCATGAAAAAGTGACAAAAATGTGATGAAAAAGTGACAAAAAATGTGACTAAAAAGTGAAAAAATGAGAGGAAAAAGTGACAAAAATGTGACAAAAAAGTGACGAAAATGTGACGAAAAAGTGACAAAAATGAGAGGAAAAAGTGACAAAAATGTGACAAAAAAGCCATGAAGAAGTGACAAAAATGTGACGAAAAAGTGACAAAAATGTGATGAAAAAGTGACAAAAATGTGATGAAAAAGTGACAAAAAATGTGACTAAAAAGTGAAAAAATGAGAGGAAAAAGTGACAAAAATGTGACAAAAACGTGACAAAAAAGTGACAAAAATGAGAGGAAAAAGTGACAAAAATGTGACAAAAAAGTGACAAAAATGTGACTAAAAAGGGACAGAAATGAGAGGAAAAAGTGACAAAAAAGGAGCAACAAAAAAAGCAATGACAAGATTTTTTTTTGTAGGTCTTAGCTTTCAAATGAGGAGTTACTCTGGCCTATAGTTTGTAAGCTTTTAAATTTGGGTAAAGCTGAACTGGAGAAAATGCTCTAGGTTAAGGCGGGGGTTAAGGGGTTAATCTAAAGATCTGTGTTTCTTAAATGCAAGATCATTTCTATAAAGTAAAAAATAACCATATTATACTTTTCTCCCCATTGTGCATGAACAAATAAAACCATTTTTTCTTTTTGTATTCTCTGCCAGACTAAATTGTTTTGACATTAGTGATAGAAAGAGTTAGTATTTGTAGAAACAGCAGCAATAAAAGTAATGTTAATAGTATGTTTTCATGCAGCAGCACACACTGCTCTGTCAGTTCATGAGCACATTTCCAGACCAGACCTTTTTTTTCTTTTCTTTTCTTTCATATAGCTTCTTTAATGAAATCCAAATGTCTGGAGAATTACAGAGCGCCCATACAGAGGATTTTAATTGGACTGAAAGTTTGGCTCGGTTTACATTTTCGCTGGGCACGCCTAAGATTTCAGCATGTTTTCTGTACTATCATAACACACAGGGCAGGCAATGTTTCAGTCCTAACTTACCGTTCTGTTTTTTTGTTTTTTTTTTCATTTAATTTGAACACTGTGCGCAAGTCTCTCTTTCCACTATTTTTGAAGGAAAGCCGGGATTTTGGAGGTGGATTTGATTAATGTTTCTGAAGTGCTTCTTTATGTCGAAGGCTCTTGACTTAAAATCTGCTTTATGTTTGTTTTAGGGGAAAGGAGAAGAAAATGGCGTACCTGTTAATGTTCGTGACCCTGCTGCATCTGATCACGCTGGCCATGTTGTTCATCGCCACAATGGAGAAGGTATATGTTGAAAATAGACCTGGAAAATGAGCATAAAAATACATAAAGGTTAAATAAATAAAAGAATACACCGCAGAGGTGTCAAATCTGTTGCATGGGAGCAACCTGTACCTCTCCAGTCCTTTCCAAACATACAAAAACTGCCTGCATAAGCTTGATAAATCACATTGTGTCTTGTACCTTTGTGCATCAAATGATTGAGTTTTTAACACATTGATCACACTATGTAATCATTTAGGTTAATATTGTGTAGTCTGCTGTACTACTACATACTTACATCATTATGAGCTGCAAGAAAATGTATTTGATCTATAATTTACTCTTGAAGTGCTTTTCCCACATGGTTTTGTTTTGTTTCCAGTCTTGGTGGGTGTGGGACGGCATGGAGAACTCTGATCTCTGGTACAACTGTAGATTTGACAACCTCACAGGGACATGGCTGTGTTCCTCGTCCAAAGAAACTGGTACCAGCATTCCCCCCCCCCCCCCCCCCACTAATACTCACATTTTCGTCTTCATTTTCAACTGTAATGTTTGGGTGTATATGTCAGAGTGGCTCCAAGCTGTCCAAGTCCTCATGGTCCTCGCTGTGGTCTTCTCCTCGATGTCCTTTCTGGTTTTCCTGGGGCAACTCTTCACCATGTCCAGGGGACGCCTGTTCTACTTCACTGGCCTGTGTCAGATATTCGCAGGTACACGGAATTACGTTTTAGTACACTGAAAATGAAGACAAAACAAGGACCTATCTCAAGATAAAATAAAACAAACATAACATAACAAACATAAAAAAACATAAAAAAAACAAAATGTATGAATGAACCTGAATATTTAAAATTGTATCTGTTGTATCTTGTGGCCCTAATTCAACTAACCTGAATGATGACTGACGATTTAAGTGATTTGACTGTGTTAATTGTGATGGCAATAAAACAGGCAAAAGAGGTGGTAGCAATTGGGTTTTCAATATCATTCTCATTAAAGGTGCAATATGCAACTTTTTATGTAAAAAAAAAAAAGGTTGATATTAATGCGTATTTATTTTTTCAGTGACCCAGCGGATGCTTGGATGGTTAGCATAGTGCCTTTACTTACAATCCCAATGGCCTGTAGGGCGCTCCAGGTGGACGCTCCTGGTTTTTAGGTTTTCACTGCTGATTGAACCGTATCTATGGTTACATATACACTACATTCCAAAAACCTACCAGAAACCTTAAAAACAAAAAATCTTAAATAAACATTTGATCCTGAAGCATCATTGGAGCCACCGTGATGGAAATTAGCCTAAGGTCGCTAAGCTAACCACCCATACAGCCGCTGGGTCACTGAAAGGTCAAATACAAACTAATATAAACTTTTTTGTTTCCATAAATAGTTGCATAGTGCACCTTTACTATTAGACAGGTGGTCATGATGTTATGGCTGATTGGTGTGTTTGTGTTCGGTAGGTCTGACAGCGCTGTCTGCAGCTCTCATTTACACTCTGCACAATAAGGAAATCCTTCAGGACCTCAAAGAGCTGACCCTGGGGCACTTTGGATACTGCTTCTTTCTGGCCTGGGTCTGTGTTCCTCTGCTAGTGCTCAGTGGAATCATTTATTTCCATCTACGGAAGAAAGAATAATACTAATGTAACTGAACAAGGACAAATGTGCCAAAAGCTAATGCACCATGTTTTTTGTATGCTTCTAGTGTAGTTACAAGTAGCCAACTTATGACCATGTATTTAGCAGAAAACCAACACAATGGAAGGGCTGATTTTTGTATTTGAGGTAAGCTTAACAATACACTATAGTGTGTATGATATATAGGTTCTTCTCAGTCTTATTTTGTATAAAAGAATAAAACATCTATTTTGTGCCATAAAATTGTGCTTTGTTTGTATCATTTCATTCATTGCAGTAAGTAGCCTACAAAAAGACACACAAGAAATCTTAAAAGTAGTGATATAGCGTGGAATTAGTCGTGTGGGTTGAGGCTAATATCGGCACCTCCACAAAGTGTTTTTTCCGGTTGCTTTTGGAAACAGCATAAGCAGCTACCAGTGGGAAATGATAGGCTTTCTTGTGAGCTACCATTGTAGTTTTATTAATAAGTAGCCAGAAATGTGTCTTTTTTTTTTTTTTTTACCAACCTGTTTTCATGATACAAACTAAATCGTGAAACAGGTGGTGTTACAAATAAATATAATATAAGTCAGTTCTGAAAGCTAGCTTTCAAGAAGCGCATGCCGTTTCCATGGTGACCACCAGCTGTTAGCTAGCTAACTAACTAGCGTTAGCTGTAAAATGTTATTTTGTAGTCCTCCGTTCTAGCTTTCACATATTCTGAGTAAAGTATGGAACCTGAACATTTACCAAACATTTTCAAAATACTTCCCCTCGCTTTACCGAAAGACACCACAAAGTTGTGTGAACTTTGCCAAGGTAGAGCTTCCCTGGAGTGCGCGCAATGTCGAGTCACCTTTTACTGGTAAGTTTGGCCACAGGGTAGCTTTGTTTAATGTCAGGTGTTGAACATTTGCATGATATTTTCTTTTCTTCAAGATAAGTACACATTTATTTTATTTAAAGGCTACTACCTTGA
Source organism: Gobius niger (assembly GCF_951799975.1). NCBI lineage: Eukaryota > Metazoa > Chordata > Actinopteri > Gobiiformes > Gobiidae > Gobius > Gobius niger. Next base: position 24,680,279 of record NC_136857.1, read on the forward strand.
GGCATGGGTTGTGTTTAATATTTCTACCATGCTTTAAAGAAACCTACGGTATATTCATATTTGTGAAAGTTTACATTTTTTGCCCAGAACTAGCTACCTCTTTTTATTAGAGAAAAAAAGCACTCTCCCTTTTAGAATAAACCGAGAGTCTGGTGTGCCAGGCCATGTATGTTCAGTTACCATTTCAGCCTTGTTTTGGTCCAGATTCAGCCAGTTATCGCCATTTCCCCCTTCATTTTGTGCAGCCCTAATCCATATAAACTTTGTCTCCAAAAAAATACAGGAAAATGCTTGCGGTCAAGTTTGCTTTAGACACTAGATGGCAGTGTGCACCGCTCGATAAACTCCCCCGTCGGAAAAATCCCACGTAGGCATTGTTGAGAAAGCCTCGTCATGTGACTGCCTGCTGTGCTCTGAGGAGGGAGGGAGATGCCTGGAGTCTGGAGAAGGAGAGGAACAGCTGGATAACAAATGATTTTTCCTCATGTCACTGTGAAGGAATTACTGCCTACGCGCTAATAAAAGACGGAACCCAACAACACATCCATTCCAAGTCGTATATTAGACTCCAGCCCCGGCAGCAGAGCGTTAGATGAGATGGGGGGGCCTCCCTGACGCTACAGCCACTGCCTTAATTACAGATGATAATGGGATGGGGCGTGTGCGCTTGCAGAAATCCTCTGTCTTTCTTGGCTTTGGCACGGAGCAGAGAGAGGGAGAAGAGAGTAGCATGTGGCGACATTCCTCCTCCGGGCAGGACTTAGAGAGAGATGAGCCACTAAAACCATGTCTATTTAAGGGAGATTAGAGCCACATATCCTGCCTATTCTGCCCTGTCTAGAACACTGTAGGCCACGATGCGACGTGGAAAGGCAAAAGACAATAAAAGGACAAGGCAGCAAGACAGTTATTATTTGCAAGATGTATCCACATAGCGCATAAAAGGAGTTGTAAATGTGGTGATGTCATACAGATAGGGAGGTGGGGTTCCTTGGGCTTGTGTCCAGTGTAGCAGCTGGAGATCCGTCTTCAGATTATTAGTAGAGGTCGACCAACATATTGGGGGATTTTATAATATCGGTTCTTGGGCGATCTAGAAGCCGGATATTTCCAGGACCTTGCATTTCGGTATTGGCCTATAAAAATCCAAAATAATCGGTATCGGTAGAAAAACCCATATCGGTCGACCTCTAATTAGGAGTACCTTAACTGGAGTTGTAGCCTATTTTGCATGTTTTGGGTTTATGGGAGAAACCGGAAGCACGAGGGGTAAACCACTCCAGACAAGATTGCAGCTTCACAATCACTCTGTCTGCCAGGAACCAAACTCGGGACCTTCATGTGGTGAGGCTGGACTAACTCACCACTCAGACATCATACAGCCTCATAGCATTAACAAAGGTCATTACATTACAAAGCTATACCAGTCCCAGCCGAGGAGTATTAGCTGCACATTAACAACAATATAGGCCTGATGTCGAGCCAAGATGCCATAGTGGTGCAGTTTAACCTGCCCTATGCAAGCAAACATTTGTCAGCCTTATTTAACATTAACTATATGCAGTACCTCGAGCTATTGCTTAACGTCGCCATGACAACTGCGCAAATTTTCTGAAGTTTATCTAAGTGTGTAGTCACAAAAACTAAGCCTGTCAGGAGAACTACTACTTCGACACTTTGCCTATTGTTCTGTAAATGATAGAACGAGCGATGGGCTGACAGTTGTGTGTTTCGTGTTTATTAAAGGTACACTGCGTAACATTTTGAACTATACTGTTGCTGGCAAAACAAAACATGCCCTTAATGAAATTCTACTGCCTTTCTTATCTGAGGAGAGGTGAGCCTCATAAATGTTTGTTTGTACATTTATGAGGTATTTTTCAATGATGAAAATATCTGTCATAAAATAAATGCTTGTATTTCAATTTTATTTATTGGGTAAAATTCTACGCGGTGTGGCTTTAATTAGTATGGTTAAAGTGATAGTCTGGAAGTTTAAATGTATAACAAATTTATATATATATATAAAAAAATGTATATATATATATAATGTATATATGTATATATATATATATATATATGTATATATGTATATATGTATATATGTATATATATATATGTATATATGTGTATATATATACATATATATACTTTTCCTCATCCTCCGCGGACGGTCTTTCTCCTCCAAGCTCGGGTCCTCTACCAGAGGCCTGGGAGCTTGAGGGTTCTGCGCAATATCTTTGCTGTTCCTAGAACGGCACTTTTCTGGACCGAGATGTCTGATGTATTTCCTGGGATCTGCTGGAGCCACTCCTCCAGTTTGGGGGTCACTGCCCCGAACAAGGCGGAAATGTGCGAGATGCGAGAACAGGGCTCTGATGGAATGCTACTACTCCAGTAACCCTAGCCAGAGGGGCTACATGCAGAGGATGTGGGAGAAATGGTTACTTCGAAACCCACAGTCCAAACTCACGGCAAAAAACAACTAGTAGCTCAGTGTTCCAACATCCACAAACGGCAATTGCTATCACAACTTGAGATTGACGAGGTACAACACCAATGCTCCGGCAACGGGGAGCCAGGACACCAGATCAGAGGGGAGTTAACACCAGCCCCCCCAATGGAGATTGGGTACGAAGCCCCAATAAGCGCCATCACGCTGAACAAGGCAGCGACTGACCTGAAAAATAAGACCATGGCAAAAATGTTCAGCAGGCAACCCCGAAGCCAATTACAGAGGCTAAGAGACGTACTGTCAGAAAGTCTCCTATAAGATGTGAATGCAGCTCTGAGAGCAATTCCTACATCAACCATCACTGAAACCAATGAGCTGATATACTCCACAGCAGCAGTGATCCTAGAGACGCTTGGCTATCGTAAGAGCAACCATGAGATGAAATACCCACCATGGAAAAGAAGGCTGGAGGATAACATCAAGGCAGCACGGAGGGAAGTGAGTCAATTGACAGAGGCCTTGAAAGGTGCAATGAAAAAGCACGTACCCAAAAGGTACAGCCAGATGCCCATACCTGAAGCATTGGAAACTGCCAAACAAAGGCTCCAAGCCTTGGCCAGCCGCCTAAAGAGGTACACGAGAGACAACGAAGCCAGACGAGTAAATCGTCTGTTCGCAACTCAACCAGCGAAAGTGTACGCTCAGTGGCAGGGTAACAATAACAGAGCAGACCCACCAAGGCTGGAAACTGAACAGTACTGGAAAGGCATATGGGAGAAGGAGGCAGCACACAACAGTGATGCACAGTGGCTGGTGGCTCTGAGAGAGGACCACAGCAACCTCCCTGAACAGAATCCAGCTACCATCACAGTGGCAGACGTCCAAGAAAGAGCCTCAGGTATGAAAAACTGGACAGCACCAGGCCCTGACATGATACACGCCTACTGGCTTAAGAAACTCACGGCTCTCCATGAGCGCTTGGCAGCACAAATGAACCAGCTGCTGAGAGATGGGAATCACCCTGAATGGTTAACCGAAGGGCGCACAATCCTGATCCTGAAGGATCCCTGAAACCCCAATAACCTGCCTCTCCCCAATGTGGAAGCTCATGTCCGGCACCATAGCGGCTAAGATAAGCGGGCACATGGATCAATACATGAGCACAGCTCAGAAGGGAATCGGTAAAGATACCAGAGGTGCCAAACACCAGCTCCTGGTAGACAGAACAGTCGCTCGAGACTGCAGAACCCGACACACTAACCTGAGGATTGCTTACAAGAAAGCCTACAACTCACTACTGCAACATACTTGGATCATTGAATGCCTGGAGCTATACAACATCAGCAGGACTCTAAGAGCCTTCATTGCAAATTCGATGAGGTTGTGGAAAACCACCCTTGAAGCCAATGGCAAGCCACTTGCACAAGTCTCCATCAAATGTGGTAGTTTAATTTTTTTTTTTTTTTATGTATGTATTTTTTCCTCCTGCATTGACCAATGAGACAAGCTTCTCTCGTGAACTAGCCTGTCAAGTCCAATCGGGAGGGGTGGGGGAGGAGCTTTATCGTTTACTTTTGAAAATTCTGTTCCTTCTCTTCTCGTTTTGCAAACTATGAAGGGCTTTGTGGTTAAAGAGGGGAGGAATTTAATTGCTTCCTTTCAAATTTCACACAATCTCTCCTCACTTTGCAAACTTCACTTTAAGAAGTACATTTAAAGAAAGGGATACTTTGGTTTTGATGTGCTCGCATTACAATTTCAGTTTGCAATGCCTCAATACAGCGAACATCAGATTCATATTATCACGGTAGGCCTAGACAGAATTACTGGAGATTTTCTTAATCAAAGTCATTTCATAAAATAACTGCATATCACTTCTCCTCCTGTCTCCTGTCTCTGAACTCTGTCTGAGCTGATATGACTAATAAATCCACAATCACAGCAAGGATACACTCCCATTATCACATCAGCTCTGCCTGTCCTCCTCGTGTTACTGTGAACCGCTGCTGACTGACTGACGTGGCCCGGTCCCTCTGTCTCGTCCCTAAGCCATCTGTGTGCAGGACTCATACTGCCGCTGACACATGTGCCGAGCAGAAGGAGAGATGAGAAAATAACACGCTTAAAAGTGGTGGAAAACCCAACCACTGACTCTCCCCACAGAAGAGCACAGAGCAAGCACATGACACTCCGCTTATGTAATGCAGTACAAGTGGAAAGAGAACATATACGCCAGATGTACTTCATTTTAGACAGAGAGGGATTCTTAATTAGATGCACAGCGCACAAACGTTGTTTTCATCATCTTTTGGAAAACAAAACAAATTTCATTCCACAAAAAAAACATACAAAAAGGTTAGGTAAATGGCTTTGCAAGGTCAGAGAAAGTTACGAGAAAACTGAAGTCTTCTCTTTATTTGTGTCTGTTTCAGTGATGCCAGTCACCAGTTTGCAGATTGGGTTGGGATTCATGAGAAGATCTGTCCACTGTTGGTTCCTATTCGAACATGGACTCTCCGGGGTTCCACTGGAGAAGGGAGAATCGAAAAGAATATTAAAAAGGTACTGCATTTTTGCTGTGTGGCCTGTGGTGTGTAATGTAATCATTCTCTTGCAACAAATCTCTTCTTCACCCCCTTTCACCCTGTGCCGCCCTGCCAAATGAAGCCCACAGGCCAAAACACACTTAAACAGATGAATAGATATCACTGAGTTCATTTTGTTTTCAGAGGGAGCTGATTGCTATTGCCAGATCCATAGCGGAGGCGAAGGTGGCTGAAGGGAAGCACGAGGAGGCTCTTCCCGGGGGTCAGGCATGCCTGTCCCTTTGCGTTGACGTGTTTGGCTCCAGCACCATTGAGCTGGTGCCTGCGTACCTGCTGCTGGCTGAGGCTTACCTGGGTGAGAGGGACAGCTTTCTGCAGTGCTTTCTACAAATAAAGGACTAGTACGCAGAATTAACATACCTCGATTTAAAGAAACACTGTGGGAAATTCCAGGTTATACGCTGCAGCGTCATTAGAGAAATCAAGCTGCTCTAAAATGATAAATAAACAAACAAACAAACAGGGTTTAAATTATTGTATTCTATTCTATTCATTGGGTGAAATGTTGGCTTTATCTCTTAAATAGAAGTTTGCGGTTACTAGACATTTGATGTGAGTACAGCTCTTATCATACACAGACGACAACCAGCCTCCACATGTCCTGAAAAACGAGGGTATGAGCAAAAAATCAGCCAGAAATTTCCCATTTTGATTAGTATTCTCCATGTGTCAGCAGCATTGCTCAGTTGCACAACAAGGCAGTCACAAGATTCTTTCTTACAGGTCAGATACTCTACAAAAAACAAAACAGTAAGCTAGCATTTGTGAATAGGCAGTCAAGTCAATATCTTCTCGGGGAAAACTCGCATTTCCTTTTTTGTATTTTTTTAGATGTGGATGATGAAGTCAATGTCAATGATCATAAAGCAACACAACTAAAGGTTCAATCTGAGCCTGATGATTTTAATACAAATGTACATGCCATTCTGCTTCCACTGTTAAGTTATTATCATTATTAATACTCATATTTTGCATGTGTTTTTTTCATGACCCTAATAGTCTCGTGCACGCTGTAATTGAACCGAGAGACTGAGACTCATGCATGTAAACATGTGACACCGGATTGTAGCCTTGGGCTACACGTCTACAAATCCTATAGTAAATGATCATGTAGAGTTCACGAGCTCAAGTCCACCAAGTCAGTCCAGACAACTGTATTTTAATTTGAAGGACGGATGGAACATAGCTGTGTTTAATAATGATTATTGTTCTGGAAAATCTTCATTAACTTCTACAATGAACATGATTTACTTTATCTTCCTTTAAAACAGAAGTTTGTCAGGTTTAAGTTGAAACAAACATTGTTTTAGGGAAATGTTGGTGTCTTTTTGCCGTTTAAAGTTGACCTCTGAAAGAATAGTTTCTGCTATGATGTAAAGAGATAAAGATTGATAGAAAAACAACCCCTTTGATAAACAGGACGAGCAGGTCAAACTCCAACTTCTTCAGAAAGACTCCACTGTGTGAGTGTCCATTAAAACAGTGGCTCAATGGTTAGACCACTGAGCCATGAATCAGAGGGTCAGTGGTTCCAAAGCTTCAACTAGTGCAGCCTGTGGAGGTGTCCTTGAGCAAGACACTTGTGCCTCTCTGTGCGACTGAGCCGAGGGAGTGTTTGGTTGGTGCAGACGGGCGACTGGCTACTTTTCTGTCACTCCTCAAATGTACAACACTCAACAAAATTTTTATTTAAATTGAGACTTTAGACCAATCATTCAAACAAGCATTACTTTTATTTGTGTGCATCTTTGTGTGCCCAGGTTTAGGAAAGCTCTCCCCAGCTGCAGAAATGATCTCTCAGGCAGAGTGGGTTGTGAGCAAAAGCCCAGACTGTGACCACGAGTTGAACCACCGCCTGCACCGGGCTCTGGGCCGGCTGCAGACCGCAAAGGGGAACTTCGACGACGCGAGCCTCAGTTTTGCCAATGATGTACGGTCTGAGAGACATTTTTAAAGGACGGGTAGTGACTGTTTCAGAGCTTTCCAACATGTTACAATGTTGTTCCTTAATCAAAACGTAAACCACTAATTTATTTTCCAACTATTCAAAGTGCCATGGTTTCTGCCTCTTTTTTTAATCCTAAACTTGTCCATTTCCCTCCGGGCTCCTTCCACTGCCCTAAATAACCAAGAAGTGATCCCTGTAGCACTGCTTACTCCTCCTTTGCGGAGCAGCAAAAGTCTAAAACATCCTCTGGAGCTTTGCTACTACAAAAACACAGGTCATGGATTCTAAAGACCATGTTTTAACAGTAAAATACAACCGTGGAGTTGTGTTTTGATGTGGAGTGATGGGTTATAAAGTCAACTTCACTTTGAAAAAGCTGCTTTAGATCAATCTATTTTTTTTTCTGAACAACAAATGTACAATTGTGATCATGTGATGTGTTTGAAATGATGATCAAATCCAGGAAAAAGCACAATTCCCCGCTTTAATGATGAATCTATATAACAACGAACTTACTGTGTTTTATTTTTATTTTCTTTCAGATTTACCACGCAGCGAAGGCGTATGGTCTGGAGAGCACAGTCTGCAGATATGGATACTTTCTTATTGCCAATGTTTTTGCCAAAAAGGGAAAAACGTTGATTGCTCGGTCTATGTACAAAGAGGTAAAAAAAAATGGTGGCATACCATAAAGCGAATATTTCTACCCCAACTCGTACTGATTACCATTGTTTTGACATTTCTTTTCTAGGTGGCACAAACCTGGCATTCTCATCTGACTAAACTCATGCAGCCGTTTTTGGAGAATCCGGAGGCGTCGCCACTCCCCACATTTGGTATTTCCTCTTGGTTGTTGTTGACATTGTTCAAGTATCTTAGTGATTAACAAATTGTAAGACTAGTTTTCTCACATCATTCTTTTTACCTTTACTTGATAGAGTGTCAAAACTATGATTTTTACGATCAAACAGTAACTTAGGACTGAAGTGGAATTTTAACACTCATCATATTCATGCTGTAGCTCAGCAAACCATAAAGTAAGCATGCAAATAGAGGACGAGACAAGTAGTAGCCATTAAGTACGTGTCTATATAGCTGTGCATTGTTCCATTCTGAATCACATTGAACTTAAGTGCAACAATTTACACAGGCGGGGTATGGATGGAGAGGGTGAGTCTTTAATCATATCCGGATGTTAGTTTGTGACTTGTTCAGGCTAACATGTATGTGTGTCGCCTGTGACTGAACAGACTGATTCCACCAATGTTCCGTAAAGCCACGTTGCAGAATGTTTCAGGTCATAAAGATCGACTAAAGATCAACAAAGATCAACTAAACAGCCATAAAACACACTGATAAATAAGCAAATGCCAGAAATACCAAACATGCTTCAGATAAATAGATGCAATTTTTGCAGTGGGTTATCAAAAATAAAGCGTTTGATTGTGGATTCATGTGGATTTAAACCCAGTTCCTTGTCTTGAAATAAAAAGCTGGGCTTTTTTTTGGTAATTACTTGTTTATTAAAAAACTAAACAAGATAGCGAAAAAACAACAACAACAAATATCTAATTGTCAACTAAACAAACCCATAAATTGTAACCTGACTCCATCCATTGTTCAGTTTTTCATTTTGGCAATTTTACACATCTTATTACACAACTTGTCATACATTTTCCCTCATAATTGGTCAGTAATCTCCAACAAAGGTTTGAAACGGATATCTATATATCAAATTATCCTTCTCTATTCACTTGCATGGTCTCGTCTAACTAAATAATATTGAAACTTTTATTATAAATTCAATAATGAATCAATAGATAAATAGAGACATTATTTATGTAACTTGTTTACCTTAATAAATCCTTTGCGTAGTCCCTCTGGGGGTAATACAAGTGTTAATGGGATGATTAGGGGGTCTTTCATCTCCCTCCGGTGTCTCTGGCTAGAAAACCACACTTGCAGCTTTCCCTGCTCCGATCCGGAGGCCCCAATACCCACTAATGGAATCACGAAGAAGAAGCTAGCAGGCTAACGGGCAAAGCTAACTGGGCTAGCGCCACTTAAACAGTATTTACAGCCAAGTTGGAGTGAAAAAATTAGCTCCATTGTGTAATTGGATGTACAATATCCTTCTCTCCCTTTGTCATTTCTGTCAGCATAGTATTTATTCTCACGGACAATAAGTTAAAAAAAAAGCAACTGAGGTGGCGCTTACTTGCAGAGTTACTTAGTACTTATTTATGGTTGATCCAAAAACAAGTTAAAAAGGTTCTTCATTTCAAGATTAAATTGTATGAGCTTAATAACAATGATCTAAAAAGCTTTGAAGTTAATATTATCGTAATAGTTAATTCAGAACGCTCTTATTAGCATACATTACTCTTTAGCTCCTCCCCTCAAAACAACAGTAAACATGAATAAAAAAGATAAGGTCAGTGATGTTATTTTTAGTTATTATGGTGGTGGTGCGATCCACAGGCTAAAGCCCAGATTTGCAGACGGAGTGGAGCTGACACTTCTCTGTCTCCATCAGTGCCTCAGATCTGACTCCGCCCCGCGGCCTGATGGGTAATGGGCCTGATGCATTCCGAAGACATTAGACTCGTAAAGTATTTTGCGATGTTATTAATTTTATATGACCGTGCTGACGGGTGAAGTCTCTCCATCTGCTTATGGAAGGAAGCAACTAGCAAGTTAGCACTGTGTAAAGGAGCAGGAAAAAAATGGAAAATATATATATATATATATGTAGATGCAGAAAACTTAGAAGCAATGGGTAGATAGTTACAATGTTTTACCTTAACAGTGACCTAACAAAAAAGGTAAAGGTTGAATAGAACTTTAAAAGGACATTGGTCAAATACGTCCCATTGCGATCCCCGAATGTGATGACAAAAACATTTACCGATTGCCTACAAAGCATTTTGCTAATAGCTAGCAGCAGCTGTGCTTCTTCACTTCCTTAAAGCTGCTTCGCTCGGTGGTCAAAACACTAGCAACCACCACAGTGAGGTAAGCTTGGGAGGATCGCTGGATAATTTTTCTGTGCTTCATTCTGACCTCCACGTGTTTGTCTTGTCAAACTGCTAGCATGAACGAGCTTCAGTTAGCTCAATGCTATGGAAGAAGCCACCCTCACTAAGTCCATTCTTGATTTACAGTCTATGGTTTAACACATTTTCATCTGAAAGAACTGACTCGGAAATACGACAAGTGAACTGATGTGTTGATTTGAAAAAACGGTAAATCATAGTTTAGACTTTTTTTCATTTGCTTATCCTATACTGTTGTCCAGCGTCTAAGCAGCTCTGAGGCTATTATTGATAGTGTGTTGCCATGGATGATGGTTATTCAGAGATTTTACGAGTATACCGAATTAAGACATGAAATGCGAGTGCTAAAATGTACATTATTATTTTTTAAAAGGCCTGACTAATGCATAATTCATATCGTTTATCTCCCTCCTCTTCAGACAAAGCCAAGCAAGTGGAAGTGGACAACATGCTGCAGACCATACTGGACTTTGAGCAGCACCAAAGCATCAAGGAGCACCCCCTGATAGCGCTGCTCCTGCACTGCCTGTCCATGATGTGGTTTATGGCGGGCGACTGTGTCAAGGTGAGTCCCGTAACCTGGGCTTTAACGTGTGACACACTGACACCATTCCCAGCAGAGTCCACCGTTGTCTCTCGATCGGATTATCTCTTAATGAGCTCAGGCCGTAAAGATGCCGTCAGGTTTAGCGCGAGGGCTTGTTGACTTCGCGGTGTAATAGTGCTGATAATGAGTAACCCGTTAGGAGCCGCGTTCTTGAACTGTGGGACCCGGAGGCCAAGTTGAACTCGGCCATAAAGTTAGGTCAGTTCACGTATGTTTGGGTAATACTGCCACCTCCTCCTGAACCATTCAGCACTCACGACCCATATGCAAAGTCATTCAAAGTGCTTCACAGAGCTCAAGGGGGCAGCATGAAATTACAACATAAACAATCATCAGCTCACATCTTCGGGAAGACAGTCGTCAAAGTGAATCACAGCCTCACCATGTTTAGTCTGGACTCCGGGACCAGCTAGAGAGTCCAAGATTGTTGATATGGCTCTACAGAGATGCCCTGTACTCATTTTTTTTTTAGCTTCATTTACCTTCTCGGTTTTAGACAGTTAATTATTATTATTTTTTTATATATTACATAAACATGATCTACCTGTGTCCCCAGATAAAAAGTTAACATGGGCATGTAAGATATTGACTTCACTGACAACAATTGTATATTTATTCCCAATTACAAGTTGTTGTTTTTTGTTGGAAGTCCCATTTTAAAACTGCAAGAGTGCTTGTTACATACCCTTCATTTAACTTTCCACTGCACTTAATAAGTCCAGCCTCTGAGTTCCTGCCCCTCTGACTGGTCTGTGGAAAAACTTGCTTTTATTTTTTATTTTTCCAACTGCTACTAAATATACTGCCTCAAGATCCTAGTTTCTACTTCTACTTGTGTCAGTACCACCACTACTACAGGACTCGTTACTTCCTACTTCTCCCCTCTGTTGTATAAACACAAATCAGAACCGATTGGATCAAATGACCGGGTCAACCACTTTTTTTTTTCCTTCATCCTATCCCTGTTATATAAGTAGGCTTTATTCCCCCTGGAGTCTGACAGCTGTTGCACTTGTGTTCATGTTTCTGTACCAGGCGAGGGGATTTGGACAGTCCGCCCTGCAGACCAGCCAGATGAGCCCACAACAAGAGCTGAGCGCGGCCATTCAGAGTCTGCTGGAGCTGGTGGACATGTGGTACAGTAGCTAAGAAGTAGTGCGGCCAGTATTCCCAAAAAGCTCACTTTGCCATAAAAGTGTGAATCAGTCAATAGCCTTTCCTTTAGTCTTGTCAGTCATTGGTACACCGGTAATTCATCTGGAAATGATTAAGTGTAATTTACATATTTGCCACGATAAAACCCTGGAGGTACATTGTCTTGGCTCAGGCTGCAGTCAGTACTCGTTTGACCTTATCCAACAATAGTCTTGCTAGCTTGTTCACCCATTTCAACTTTTAACAATGTAGGCCTAAAGCTGACATGATAGATTAACATAGAAATCCGACAAAAACTTAGACCAAAAATAGAAACATTGCTTGATTTAATTCAGGGGTGCCCAAACTTTTTGTCTCCGAGGGCCAAAATGAAAAAGTGCCTCTGAGTCGTGGGCCAAACACGGCGATGTCAAGCACGAAAAACACATATAACTGCAAATTATAAAATTACTTTATTTTATTTTTTCGATAGCCTACATTTGCATTTGTTTCTATCCATGTAAATAACATGCTATATTAAAACAAATGGTAACTATGGCAAAAGCCTAGTTTTAGTAGAAAAAAAATCAACCATTGTAACAATTTAGTGCAAAAAATAAATAAACCTGTATCTACAGCTCCTACAGTAACTTTACCTCATTTGTTAACTCAAAGAAAATGCCACATTAGATTATTTTGAAAGTGTCAGTTCAGCATCAATTCTTTTATAAGTCAGTTTTTAACATATACTGATGTTGATGTCAACAACCTTTGCAATAAAAAATTGAAAAACTGTGAAAGTTGCTGCTACAACGCTCTGTAATTGATAAACACCAAGACACCACAACAGTGTTTCCTTAACTTTGTGAAAGGAGTGAAACAGCGCCCCCAATTTGACGCTGGTGGTCAAAAAGTGTACTGCATCCATATTTACCTTTGAGAATGAATGGAAGAGAGTTAGTATTAACCACACGCAGCGCAAAAGTAGGTCACTCTCTGGCGGGCCAACAGAATTGTTTCAACGGGCCAAATTTGGCCCGCGGGCCCCACTTTGGGCACCCCTGATTTAATTTATTGTTGAAATATACTTACTGCTGTAGTTGGGCAACAGTAAGTTCAGCTTTACCCAAATCTAAAAGGTTACAGCCTATATCCCTCATTTGAATGCATTTTTTTAAGCGTTTTTGAAGAGTTCTTTTTGTCGTGTTTTGGTCACTTTTTTATCACTCTTCTGTGGTGTTGTTGTTCCTTTTCCATCTCGTTTTTGTTGCTCTTTTGCCATGTTTTTGCTTTTTATTGTGCTCTCGTCTTTTTGAAATCACTTATTTGTCACGTCGGTTTTTTTGTGTTGTTTTTTTCGTTTCTTTTTTCATGGTTTTTTGTTGTGTTTTCATCACGTTTTGTCCCTTTTTAGATTTAGGTAATGCTGCTCGTGGCAAACAAAAAATTTTTCCTTCTATTTCAGAATTGAGTTCATCTTTAGCACAAACATGTTGGATCATTTTGAGAAAGGTGCTCAAGTTGTAATGGGAGAGAAAAATAAAGGTGGAAGGAACGTCTGGGATTTGGGTCGGTTTCACTCGGGCGATGCGGCTTCTCCCAATAACTCAAAACATGCACACTAGGCTCCAGATGGGTAACTACAGACTAAGACCCTAAAACCGGCATAAGGCCAATTTTCCCATGTGGAAAAAAAAGTGCACATATAGAAACAACTGGGTACCTTTTGTTAGCAGTAACATCAAGCGGTTTCTTTACAAAGGAGAAAACACATTTAAACTGGTTTGGAATAATGACATATTTTATTGGAATCTAAAAAAAAAAAAAAAAGAGGAAGGATATAGCTGTATATTTACACCATTTTGAACACTTGGGTTGAATTACAAATTGTAGGATGCATGTGTTAACACTGTAACAAAAAAACAAAAAAAAGAAGAAAACAGAAAAAGGCAGGGGTTTTATTTCGTCAACTATTTCGTACCTTTGGAGACGCCAAGACTTTCTCTTTTCTCCCCAAATCTTATGTAATTGTTTAGTCCCACCCAAATCCGAATCTGATTGTTTATTGGAATTACGGGATTCACATTTTCATTCGCCCCGAAAACGAAAGATTAAATAGTTGACCATAAATTCCCCGCAAACCAGAAATAAATCATCGTTTTGCAAAACACTTCTTCTACCCTCAAGCCCGACCCCGATTTCATTCTGTACAACTTCTTACACAACTTTCAAAATAAAGCGTCTAACTACACGTATTATTTATTCAATCAATAGTAATGAATTTTTACAACAAGACCTTTTATTTTGGCTTCGTCTCGGTCGACAGGCAGTGTTTGAATTTGGCTCGATTCCCTTTTCAGCTGTGGCAGCAGTAAGTCCAATATATTACAACAGCAGCTTTTTTTTTTTTTAGCAAATATAGCAACATTATACTCCAATTTAGTACTTCTGGTCCACATTGTAAGGATAAGGATGAAGTATTTGGGGCAGTAGTTAAAGGGATAGTTTCATATTTTGTTGGTGCTGAATTAAACTGTTGGGGCTAGTTTATTGCCTGCAGTAGAAAGTGGAGAAGCAGACGGGAACAGCTATACTTAAGCATTTCGACAATATTAGTACCAATAAGTACCAGAACTGTTCCAATACAATAGTTTTTGAGCAGAGAACTCCATATTCCAAGGAAACAAGGTACAATTTGCATTTAAATCTTAAACATATATGCTAACTATGTTGAAATGGGTAGTGCAGCCTGTCATACGCACTTAAACAGCTCCTGCCGTCTTCTCCGCTCTATACAGTAAGCCATAAGTCGCCGCAAGTATCCCTTTAGCAACCTTTACAAAATATAGAACTAATCATTGTTCGTCTTTGTTAATTAGTAAACCTACTCATTTGTTTGCATCTCATAAAACAAAACAAAACCAAAAGAAAAAGAACGAGGGGAGAGGACATTCATTCATTTCTATGGCTGGCTTTTAATATTAGGATTACAATATGTACACAACATGGGTTTGTTACAGAAAGGAACAGCATGTGGGGGAACGAACAACTGGTGTGAGAAAATCGGGGAAGGGGGGAAATCCGTTCAAATATTTCAGGTTCACAGTTTGTCTTTTCCTCTAATACGGTATTATTTATTATTATTATTATTATTTACACTGGACAACGTCACAGTAGTGTTAAAAGGTGGTGCTTCTTCAGTGGAGCTGCTGAGAGGGCTGGACTTAAGCCATTTGATGTGTTTCCAATCCCAGTTTTCAACGTGAGAAAAGAGTGATGTAACATAGAAAGTGTGAAATAGATATGTTTTTTACCGCGTTACCTCGAACCAATACTGCACCTTAACAGGTTTCCGGACAAGACCGAAATCCAAAAAACCCACAAAATGCAAAAGTATCAAGCTTCCACAGCAGCAACACTTCTATTGAGACATATTAGTGCACACAAGTTCATTTCAGAATACCATAAATTAGATAGGAACAGGGACCAAAATGAACCCAAGCGAAAGGAAAAAAAGTGCCCTTTTAACCGTGGCACACACGCCACATTGTCTCATACTGTCGTTTTTCCGTCAGGTCTATACATCGTTGTTTGGCATTAGGAGATGTTATGCATGTGATTGCTGCATTCAGGCAACCCTCGGAAAATTCCAAATACTTTTGATTGCTTGTTAACACATTAAAAGGAAATTGGAATATATAATGTTGAACGACGTAACAAGCAATGATGTGTTTTAGTGCTGCACCATTTTAGACAAAGTATCTCATTGCAACCTTTCTTTTTTTTTTTTTTTAAAGAGAACATTTATGAACATTTCTCCAGCAATTCACAGACTTTCCGGGGGTAACCTGAATGTGCTTCGTGTCTATATTGACAGTGTGGGAATGCATTTATAAGGGAGTTAGAGATGGGAGGATTTGGCTTGAGATCCAGGCTGCTTCCCTGAGTTAGATTCAACTCAACTATCCTGACAACAAAAAAGCCCAGTATTTACGTATACTAGCGTATACTGTAGTAACAATAGCAGTAGCTGTGCATTTGTGCTTTTAAATTTGGCGTTTCAACACAGATGTGTCTGTCTAGTAAGAACAAGAAATCATAACTCGTAAAAAAAAAACAACCCTGGATATTTGTTTTTAAAAACATTCTTCTGTTCGAGACTTCAAAAAATAAGTAACTTTGTATTTGTACACCATGTCAACGCATTTTGCAGATTTAAAGATATTTACTTCAGAAAACGTACACAATATTTTAACATCTACAAGAACAAATCTACGTATGTTAAAGTTAGCACCAGTTTACAACTTATTTCGACGTTTGTTATGGTTCTATACAAACAATAGCTTATTAAAAAAATCCATCTTGGCAGTTGTATTAAGCCTGGATACGCTAACCTAAAGAAATATGTACAAAAGTGGGTTAAAAACGATAACAACGGCTAGTTTAAGGTTAAAAAACAAAGAGAGGAGGGACAAAATTGTGGATATGTTTGAATATATCTAGTTGAGGTAGCCTTTGGACCTCGGCTTTTAAAAAAATACATCACCCGAGCCTTAGAAAAACACAAATGGATGTTTGATATAAAGTGCAAGACGTTGAATTAAAAAAAAAAGTGGCAGTAGTGGTGCCACGCTGCTGGTAAGGCTAATCATCTGAGGAGCTAAAGAAAGGGGCTAGAATAGGGCCAGGCAAATGTCTATTCTCAAAAAGAGGCAAAACTTACCGCTAACGAGATAAAAGGTTCCCTCAAATAAAAAGGACACACTTCCCTCTCTATGAGGTTTCCCATTTTGGAAATACACTTCCGTTGATATTCTATTTACAGGTTATTGCCCAGCCCTAGTCTCGCTCAAACAGTTGAACAGATACGTAATCGTTTGACCTCAAGTTTGGATTTGCCTATAGCATACTCAGATGCATAGTAAACATAGTTGACGATTCATTTTTGCAGCTGCTGTACTTTATATATATCAGTTTGGAGAAATGAAAGCCTACAGACTAATTAGGTTAATAAGTGTATTGTTTGTGTTTCATAGAGGGCTAATTGTTAAGCTTGGTCAGCCTTTATAGTTTTTGATTGATTTGATTTACTTATGGACAGAGTAAACAGACAAAGGCGCTCTGTGCACGGAAGGTTTTTGGCTAACTTCCTGTTGGTCAGTGTAGGGTAAAGACTACTTCCTGGCAGCATTTTAACAAGCCACAAATAAAATAAATCTTAAATAAATGTGAGGGCAGGTGAGTTAGTCAGATAGTGGTGTCATTTGAACATTTGTTAACGTCAAATCAAAGCTAGCCTTTAGCTTCGATGCTAAAACAGCAAGTCTCCTCAAGAAGGAGACTTGTAAGTTATTATCAGCTGCTTGTTTTCTGTCACACACTGTTTATTTAAATATTTATTTCAACAAGACTTCGCTAACCCTCCATAAGAATAAAACACAGTCGTTACCCCAGGAAGTTAGCATCATGTTGCTAACATTTCGAGCACAGAGCATATTGTCCTAATATCCAAGAGTAACAACCAATTATAGCTGGGTTTCAGTGACATGCCTTTGTTTTGTAATGCGGATGTCAGTGTGAGGACTTCTTACCGTTCAAAAGATAGAATATGGCAACTGTCCTTAACTTTCATCACAGTGAAACCCATCTATAGGGGAATTGTAATACACACCCCTTGCCTTATTGGAGCTAAAGTCTTTACTTACTGTACAAAACATTACAAAATTATAACAAATACAGGGTGATATTGTTATAAAAGCACGAAACGTGTGCACGCAAATAAGAATGACTAACCAAACTAGCAATTACTGTTTCCCCTATGTTAAGTACTTTGAATGTATTGCTACATTGTACTGCCAGTTATAACGTGCCTTTTTGGGGCAGTAAAACAAAACAAAATTAGCCTTTCACCTACCACCTACCCATCATAAAATGTTACAATTGAAGATATAAAAACATCCCAGTAATATTCCCAATAAACTTAAAGACAGTTTGGATAAGACCCTCTTGCAGTGAATAGGCCCAACTTTGAGAGAAGAGATGCAAAGAGGGGAGCGTCAGGGGAGCAGCCTTCAGATCTGTGTTTTTGTCAACGGGTCACTTCATTTTCACAATCAAATTTGACAATTTACGGTTGATATGTCGCTAAAAGGAACGTCTATGTACTTTTACATGGATTCCGAGGGATAGTCGGGTGTTTGCTGTAAGGCGGGGCAAGGCGTTTTTTGTCCTTTCGCTGCAGTGGGTGATTGTGAGTAGAGATTTGAGAAGCGGTGCATTAAGCTAAAGCATGTTGCGCTACAATGAGAAGCTTCAGTCAGGGAATGCTGTATATGATCTTAGAAAAGGGCCGCAACGTAATAAAATGAAAATAATGAGAGTGTACTTCCAAACCCTACTGTAGTGAATACATCTCGCCCACCTTCCGCTGCGCCACCTCGACTATCCCTCTTAAGATATTTAAATATGTACTTGAAGGGTCATTTCATTCTCTCCCTTTGCGGCCCTCACTCAGTCAATAGCTTGATCTCATTGGCCAGGAGCGTGTTGATGTTGTAGGCAGGGTCGTCGGCCAGGTCGGGCAGGGTGGGGGCGGTGGCCTGGAGGGGCGAGGACTGTGCCGGTTCGGCCGACTCCGGGTCGCTCTCGCTGGACGTGGAGCCCACGCTCATGTTGCACACCGCCTCCGGCAGAGAGGACTGCGGCACGGGGCAGCACACCTCGGGCTCGCTGCTGGTCTCGCTGGTGCTGGACACCACGGAGAGCAGCGACATCTTCCTGGTCAGCCGGTTGGGCAGCATGGACAGGGCGAAGTCGGCCACGGTCCCGGCCACGTCCATGCCGCAGGCCTGGTCGAATGCGATGAAGCCCACGTTGGCGTTGGCCTCGCACACCACGAAGGAGCCGTCGTTCAGCTGCAGCAGGTCGATGCCGCACACGTCCATGCCCAGGATGTTAGACACCTCGATGGCCAGCTGCTTGCCCTGCTCGCTCAGAGGGCACATCATGCCCACTCCGCCTGGGGAGACAAGGAAATCAATAAATGAATGCATTGTTACAAAGCCTGTTAAAGTCATTAAATGAATTATATTAAGAGCAGTGTTTGTGGATTTCCAAGCATTTAACCCCTTCATAAATCCAAACATCCCTCGAATATCAGAATTCACTTCATTCAAAACATCATGGAATGTATCTACAAATGAAAAATATATAATGGTAGACTATTTATTAATTTAAAGCTCAAAAAATACACAACATTCATTTAAAAATCAATATATGTGTTTTATGTGCAGACAACCAGGTTTTACAACTAGCCATATTTCTTCAACCTAAGAACTAAACATGAAAACCTGGTAGAAGATGCACTTCATTAAGATCCTAAATCAGTCTGTAAGGTCCATGTTCATCCTGGCAGGATAAGCCAACGGTTCATCTTAACTTGCATAAAGAGGAAGGGCTGACAAAGCTATCAATCATCATTAACCCTCTTCTTCAAAAGCATTCTGTTTGTTCTGGTGCTTTGTTGTGCCTGGATTTCTACAGTAAATTACCCCACAAAAATCAATGACTCACTATTTGCAAAGCAGCACTGGGAGGAAGAAGGATGCCAAATTACAATTGATTCTGCACTGATCCACTTGTATTTTGTTGCTTGTTTTCATTTCCACATGGCACGTTACATAAATGCAGAATAATCCAATGGCCGTGTCCTAAATCTGTCAGAGAGAGTTACGGCCGGAATTACAAAAACAAAAAGTGCCTCAGCATCGTCCTTCTGAACTGGGTCGCTGTGTCAGTGGACATCCTCAGATCTGGCAACGCTCCCCGGATCCCTGACTTTGAAACGAACGTCCTCACAACCTGCGCTCCCTGGACTCAGTGGACGGCTCCAAAAAGAATCTTAAGACTTTATCTGTTTTGATTATACTTAGTGTATTTTTCATATGTTGTGTCTGTGAAAAAGCGCTGTACAAATAAAGTTCACTTACTTCCTTGCTTAATTTTGCTACTTTCACCATCTGCGTGTGAATTTCTACAACTGTTCTCAGCTATCTACGGCCCTTCCCGGTGCGTTCGTACCCAGAGAACAGTTGCTCTGCATGCGTCCGTCGGTGGAGCAGCGCAGCATGGAGCCGATGACGCGTCCTCCCACCAGCACCACGCGGACGTCCCGGCCGTGCGACTCCTTCACGTACTCCTGGAACAGGTATGGGGTTTCGTGGCGGATCAGGTGACACAGGTCCGTCAGGTGGTGCTTGTCTCGTGCCAGGAATACCGCTTTGCCTGGACAGAAATGGGAGAAGGTGTGAAGTGGTTTGGCAAATTCGATGCCAACATACTGTGGTTATTGCGAGCAATGTGGTTGAATGGCTTTTCTCTACTGTGCAGCATGCTACAATTTGGATGGGAAAATGTCAAATGGATGGCAGGGGCCAGTAACTTTATGGGCAAAAGACACAGACGGCATCTTTGGAATTGCCCATTTATGGTCATGTTCAAAGCATTAAGCAGGGGAAAACCATTACTTACTAACTGCTGCTGAATCATGAATATATATTTTTGTAATAAATAAAGATACAGAGACATGGAGAGGAGCAAAGTGGTTCTACAGCCCATAAATACAAAACAATACGGCCAATGCTAACCAGGAAGCTACGTTAGCTTAATGCTAGTACATATGCTAGCATTAGCAACAAGTGCCGTTTTTTGCTTCTAGTGAACAATTTGCTGTGCTGGTGTGTGATGAATCTGTTTACAGTCCGCCAAAAACGGCTAAAAAGAGTGAAAAATTGTGATACCAAGGAGAGGTTTTCTTCCCCCTCAGCTAGGCCACGCCCCCTTGTATGACGCGTTGCCGTCTGCTGCTCTCTCTTCGCTAATTTTGAAAGAAATGTCCAAACATACAATCCACATATGTCGAAGAATATCCTTGCCTGATAGTAATTGTGTCCAAAGACAAGGATTGTTCCTGATTTTATGGCAAAACGAAAAAAATACCTAATAATCAATGTGAATAATGGGCACGTGAGCCTGCCAATACGATGGTGATTCATTAGACAGTAAGCTGTAAAAGGCAAGTGGAAACCTAGCTCCAGGCGACGCTCCTGCTGCTGCACGTTATATTTCGGAGCCACAGAGAGCAGCCACATGTGAAATGAGTAAATAAATCCCGGCGATGGACGACTGTGAGGAGGAGTTTTGGAGTTGAAGGTGCCCTCAAACAACTTGCACCAGAGCAATTCAAATACATTTTAATGGACCAGATTTTTCAGAGGTCACTGGACGGTCATTTGGTGAGCCCCCCACCGCCATATTGCATTACCATCATTGCTCAAGTAAAATTAAACATTAACATATATTCATGCTATTTAAACCCCTTTTGAAACCACAGAATAATACTAATACTTTCACTTGTTACTTCAGCTCTATCTAACAGCTTTTCCAGCTCTACTTTATTATTTTGAAGGCCTGATGCTAAGCACATACCAGATCTGAAGCGCATGACTACTTAATATGCCATGTCATAACGATGTTACCTCAAGAAAATCACATTTAATCCCGACACTAATGATTTTTCAGTTATCGGTAAGAAGTTTTGTTACCACTTTGAAGCCTTCATTTAGTCTTCAGAGTGGATGACCATTTTAGAGAGAATCGAGCAGCGGGACTTACAAGAAAAAAAAGGTATCGAAAAGACCCTACATTATTTTAAGTTGCCAAACATAAAATGGCGATGCTAAGGCACTCAAAGTCGTTGAAAACCCTGAATAAAGCATGAGCTTAGGCATTTCGCCGTCTCCTTTTTACATAACCCTGTGCTGAGTCGACGGGGCTGTTTGTTGGCTGCAGTGTTGCTGCTGCTGACCAAGCCATGTGCCACTGTGTGTTCCTCCTCACGTCCGACCGGGACACGCCCGCTTTCTCACACACGCTCGAATATGTCAGTTTTAATTAGCACTGGGGCTGCGTGTCCGGAGTGAGACGTGGGCACTTCAGTAACCATGTGATGTGCGGATCTGAGCAGCAGGGAACACGGCGTAACAATATACAGTCACAACAAAGACGAGGTCCATGTGCTCCTTCATTGGAAGCGGACATTCTTAATTATTTCATTTTGTAGATTGTTTTGAACTCTTCATTCGCTAATTTGGTTGCTAATGCTGAATTGCTGATATGATTTCCTGCAGAGGGTTGCCTAAGCATTTTTAAGAAGATACGAGGAAAGAAGATGCATTTTTTTTTTATAGAGGTCAACCGATATATTGGCCCGATATTTGGGGATTTTAGTATATCGGGGAAACGCCGATATCTCCAGGACCGAAAGTGATAAGAGCCTTCCTGTTCTTTTTGCATCGGAAAAGGGGTCAGGGCTTTAAAACAACTCCCTAGACCTCAGTGGAAAAGAGAAACATCGCCATGAAAATTGGTTAGCTACAAGTTTGTTAAATACTGTATGTTTCACTAAACCATGCTGTATTAAACCATGCTGTATTAGCTGCTTTTGAAGCACAGAACCTGGAGAATTCAATTGCTGTGTTAGTTTTAACCTCCGCAATTGTATTTTCATCGCTGCGCAAAATGCCACGGCTAGCAACAGCATACTAATGCTAACGGAAACTAATCAAAGCTGGGACAGAAACTATGATTGAATCACAGTAAAGTAATAATATAAAATTGGTCACTGCTGGAATGGCCAAGTATTATTGTTTTTACAGGATTATAGACCAGATATTTGGAAAAATCGTTCAAAAATATCAGCCTCATCCTTAGAAAACCCATATCGGTCGACCTCTGATATTCAATAACTAACCTGAATATGGCAATAACTATATGATATTTTAATCTTTATCTTATTTTATGCAATATGGCTTTGATCTGTGAACAGAAAGAGCACATCTAAAAGGCCCTGGTGTTCCCGTCCCCTGCCTTTAGGGCTTGTTTGTAAACGTGTATGACCCCCGTCTAAAGTTTCCTTCCTCTCCCAGACACCGCTGACCTCTGTATCACTCACAGTAGGGACTGAGTGAACAATAGTCCCGGGCCTGTCCCACCAGCGCAGGCATTGTTACGCAGACAAACGGTCGGTCCCAACTCTAACTTGACCCCCATTCAGGCGTCTGGAGGGTCTGTTTACCTCCTCTACGCTCAGTGACCCCCTGACCTCTGGCCAAAGTCCAGCCCGGCTCTTTTCTCATGCACAAAAATAAAAGCCCTTCTCCGCTCAGGATGAATGAGTGTTAGAGACTGAACTGGATAAACAATGCAGCGTCATATTTTCCATAACTGACTTAAGCTTGACCCTTGCTGTTGCGATATATATAATACCCAAAGACAGGGATTGTTTAATATCTGTTTTGTATCTCTCCAGACCTTTCCAAGTAGCTGTTTGCATTTCTACAGAAGCTTGATAAGTCCTATCTGATTACTGTCTTGGTCTTACAGTATCAAATAGCATTTATTTGAACATGCTGAGCCCCATCTGCAAACATTTAGAAACACTATATTCATTCTGTTTCTTTGTGTTGTAATATCATCTTGGTTAACCTCTGAGCGCATTTTCTCCAGCTCAGCTTTACCCAAATGTAAAAGCCTCTTGACTGGAGAGCTTATGTACAGACTATAGGCCAGTGTCGCGCCTCATTTGAAAGCTAAGACCTGCCAAATTTATTATAACGTTTTGTTGCAATGTCACCGCGTTTTTGTCACATTTTGAAGCGTTTTGACGTGTTTTTGTCTCTTTTTTGTGTTTTTTGTTCCCTTTGTGTTGCATTTTTATCGTGATTATGGCACTTTTTACAATAAGGTTTTAGATTTGGGTGAAGCAAAGCTGGAGATAATGTGCTGGCTTGAGGTGGGGGTTAAGAGGTTAATACAAACTGTCCTTGATACACTTAGTCCAAGAGTTACTGAAATATTCCTAGAGCAAAAGTAACTTTCAGCTATTTTAATTTAGTCAGTCACAAAATACATGATAATTTAAAAATACGCAAAGCTTCAGTTTTGGTCATAAATTTCCTATTTTAGTTCCATTTTATCCTTTAGTTTAAGTCTTTTTTTTTTTCCTTCTCAGATCAGCCCCGAGTGCAAATCTGTAATCCCGACTCAGAAATGATCAGTCACTGTGTGGCCGGGGCGCGACCAAGCAGCACAAAGCCTTACTCGTGTTTCTAATTGGGCTAATAAATGAATGCCTGAGTGAGTTAAGCGGTCATTAGTTTCTTATGAGGGGATTTTGCAATGAGCTTCTCCTCACCTCTGTGTCCGCGAGCGTTCTTCACCACCACCGGGTATCCCAGCGGCTCGGCCTCGTCAATCATCTTCCGGAAGTTGTCGTGACCTCCTGAAAAACAAACAAACAAGAAATTCATAATAATTATCCAAAAATGCGCGTTGTGATTCATTATTAGTTGGACCTGAATGCTTTTTAGTGTCATTTAGGGCTCCATAATATATCACCAAAGCATTGCAGCTGATCTCCATGGTAACGCAGGACAGGAAGCGCAATACAAGATAACAAACAGCTTTCCATGGACTTAAACTTTGCAGAAACTGACCAATATCCATAATTCAACCAAATCCAGCAGAAATTCCACACACTGAAAGTTTCAAACATTTACTCTGCATCTTTCAGTCACCAGAAAACCTTTTTGTATTGCATAATGTTAGAGCTGCAAGCTAATAACAGTTGCTAATTATTTGTTAGCATTTTAGGCAACACATTTTATAATATATCGCTATTTTTATGCTTTAAGATGTCGCTGCATTTTGAGCTGTACCCAGTGGTTGTAGTAATTCCTGTTGCTTCTTCTGTGACAGTAAAAAAAGGGGAAAAGTCAAGGTAGATGAACAGTTAGTAACTTTGTGATTTCACGTTCAGCTTGGCATTATTTGCATTATCCAATATGGCGGCAAGTGGCAAAAAATTAACATTCAAATTGGCCGGCTGATATATCAGGCCGATATTTCCCTTTTTTTTTTTTTTGCATTGAGATAAGTCGGGGCTTTAAAATGAGTCCTCCCGACAACTTCCTAGGCCTCAGGCGAACAGAGAAACCCTGTGATGAAAATTGGTTAGCTACAAGTTTGTTAAATACAAGTTTATCCAACTAAACCTCAGGGAATATGGACATACATGTCATTTTGAAGCTCAGAACCTGGAGAATTCAATTGATGAGTTAGCAATTGTATTTTAGGTCGCCGCGCAAAATGTCGCAGCTAGCAACAGCATGCTAATGCTAATTAATGGCAGATATTCAAGGCTGGGACAGAAACTATGATAATAAAATAAAATTGGCCACTGCTTTTTACAGGATTATAGACCAGACATGTGGAAATATTGGCCGTGTATAATGTGTATTTTCTCACATTGTGCAGCAAGTACTTTTTGTGATTTGTGAACGCATTTTTTTTTAAGTAAAAAGTTCCCATTCAGTCAGACGTTATTGATCCAATTTTTCGACCAAGGCAGCCGATATCCGCGCAGCAGCTGAGTGAGCAATGATTTATGGGAAGAGAAAGGAAAAGGGTAAACAAGGCCAAAGCTAAACCACACATATGGCAACAAAAAACACAAAGATATATATAAAAAAAAGACTACTAAACCAGGACTCTGTATCTCTTACCCTTCACCTGAGAAACCCCGGTCCAGTTGCTATGGATACAGATAGCGGCACGTTTTGGTTCGGGGGGTGGGAAGATTTGTTCCGATCCCTGATATTTGAGCCAAACCGTGAGCAAGGCGACATTAATAAGGAGCAGCTGACTGACTGTGGTAGCAACAGCTGTGCACTCTTTTTTTCTGCATTGGATCAGGCACAGGCATGAAAATGTGTGAAAAATGTTGAAAAATGCAGCGCTAATGGCGGTCTTCCCTTCACTCCCGCCATCCACGCTTCCTGGTTCTGCCACTTCATCGTAGGTTTTCCACATGGGTGAGGGATATGGTTTAAAAAGGAGACTGCGATCTTAAAATACAGCATTTCCATAACCTGAAAGTCATGTGGCACGTTAGATTTGTCCAACTTACAGCAGAGTGGATTTTAGCTAAAAACTATGGCGACGTGATACGTGTACTGCTGCTTCTGGTGGTATGCTCGTCTGCCAGTTCATGTGTTTATGTTTTATCAAAAAATAAGACATTTAACTACTAAAATCATTTTTAATCTGTTCAAGTATGCAGGCAAATTCCTAAAGTATTGCATATTTTTATAAGGAGACACTTGCAAGTGGCCACTGAAGGTCAAAAAGCCAAACCTCAAATTCCTTCGGGGCGTACAGATGTGGCCATGATATTTCAACATGAGGTTCTGTCGCCGGATCATATTTAGTGGTTATGAAACATGCTTGTAGAGGTCGAACTACAGATTACAGGTTCACAAGGAATCCTTATGGACAGCTTTTCCTGTTATATCACCCTAAACAATGACCAATTGCAACTAATAAAATGGTGGTTTTGAGTCAATCGAGTAACTGTCCTCCGCGTTGCGCTCTTGACGTGAGAATGCCATCTTTTATCGAGAGAAATCCAAGGCAACGGGAGGCAGCGTGTTACGTAAGCTCACTGTGTGACCCAGTGCACAGAGCCGCGGCAGGAATGTAGGCCAAACATCCTCCCCCTCCTCCTCCTCCTCCTCCTCTTCCTCCTGTGCTTTCATCTGAACAGCTACAGACGAGGACTGAACAAGGACTGGACCAGGACTAAAATCAGAGACTCAACCAGGAGGAGGAAATAATGGGCTAAGCTAGGTCTGAGTCTCTGTTAGACCATGACTAACCCAGCTGTAAACTTGAATTGAATCAGAAATAAACCAGCTTAAAAACATCAAAGCTGAGAATCATAGTAAGGATAAATGCGGCTTTGATTAAGGCAAAATCTACTACTTGATTATAAACCATGCATTTCATACCGTATGAGTAGGTATCGGGCAGGGGTACCCCGTGTCCTGCCAGCTCTTGGAAAGTCCAGAACTTGTTGACACAGTTGAGAATGGCCTGTGGTCTGTTGATGAGCCGACAGCCCATCTTCTCCAGGTGTCTGAGGACCGTGATGTCGCTGTCCGACTGCACCCAGGGCGTGGGCACCCTCACCATGACCACCTGAGGGTACGAGGTCACCAGCTCCTGGTCCACACGCAGCCCTGCCACACAGGAGAGAGGAGAGAAGGTCAGGGATGGGTACTGGGGAGGGTACAGTTTTCCCAATGAGAGTCATTTTGTTAATACTGAGGGAAAAATATAAGAAGGCATGTGAAAAGAAGCTACGCCTCAGAGTACATGACTAATTATGTCAATTAAAACCCATGTGCTACGTCACTACTCTCCCTGACTGTGACAAAACTCTGCTTCCACTCTAAGGGCTAAGTGAAGGCATCACAGAGCTAACATTAATCCTTTCGAAGCAGGGAAGGATCAATGAATAGGTTTAGGTACATCTTGTTAAGACAACAATCCCTTGAACATTTGTCCTCTATTGGATCAACCCAAGTTTAAATTTCAATCTGCGATGACTTGTTCCATTTGACCAAATACTGAACTGAACTTTTGACAGTGGTGTGCCTTCTCATGTGCCGCGCTCCCTCACACTGGATCCCTGTGCGTGCACAGTAGGACGTTGTCATCTAAGCTTCTTTTGGCTCTTTCTTTCATTCACATGAACACAGAGTTAGCTTTTTATCACAACACAGGGACTAACGGTACCAGGCTGAAATACAGCACCCAAACAATACAAAATACGACATTCGGGGGAAAAAAAGTCAACTGTTCAAATGAATTAGGTCTCAACTACTCTCAACTACGAGAATCCTGCTCAAAGCAAATAATTTAGCCCTGAAGTTTGGTGTCATTCCAGGCCACAGATAGAATTTAATGAATTTAATTTAATTTTTTGATTGGGACACTCATGAGACTCATGAACGTAAACAGGCCACGCTGGATTGTCGCCATCAGCTGATTTCCATCCATTGTTGTGCAGTTCATCTCACAAACAGATTAGACGAGGCCGGGCATTCACAAAGTGGTATGGCTGTAGCACGTCGCTCAAATGCTAAAGTCAAGAGACATTCACGTTCTTTTTTATTTCTTTAAAGTGCATATGACACATTACACACAATTTCTGCTAAAACATAGTTAACACAATTATAGTTAAGATTTAGCTAAAAATTGTAACCCAGCTTTCTTTAATTCGACCTTTTTTTGTGACGCGTATAGCTTGTATCTATGTCACTCACTAACTTAAAAAAAATCAAATAAAAACTTTTCTGCCCAACATTTCTTGCTGCTTTACCAAAATAAAATGATTATTACTTACAACAGATGTTATCCGTCTAAATAAGCCATATTTTCAAAAGCATTAAAATCTGTCATATGTATTTTAAGCTGCTTAAGCGTAAGCTGTTTTATAAGGACAAACCAGGAGTTTCTCAGATCAGTTACTCCGTTGTTTTCATTCTGTCACATTATCTTCGTGTTGTCCTTTTGTATCATTTACCTTGACATGCTCCGGCGGTCATCTGCCGTCTCCCGCAGGCGTCACATGATCATAGATACGCCGCATTTTATCAGCTGTTGACGGGAGATGACCGTCAAAGCGTGTCAAGTCCTGATATAGTCAATCATACCCATGGGAGCATCCAGCAATAAGACTATAGGTTCCACACTGTACGTCTTTGTAAAAAAAAAAAACAAGAGCTTATCCAAGTCCAAAAACCAGGGCTAAACCTTATTGACACATTACTGTTTTAATTCCGTTTGCCAAGCCTTTCCAACTCTTCATAATCGCAGCGTTCAGCTCATCCTCAGCTCCTGCAGTATTTGTATCAGATGTTGCAGATACAATGGTGCGTTTTGTTGGGATGTGTGGCAGTGTGACAGCGCCAGAGCCATGGGGTGCACATATCTCCACTCCGATCACACTCAGATGAAGCAGAACACGCCTGCAGTCAAAAGAGGCGCACACGGCAAAACGCCACAAGAAAACGCTTTTGGTGAAGAACCCGGAAAGTACGAAACTTTTTTTTGGTGCAGCTAAATCTTTTTACCCATTTACTTCAAACAATTCAATGACCAGTGTAGCATAAAAAAGAAAGATGAAGACAAAGCTTATGTTATCCCCACCAAAATATAAATCTATCATGTTGAGTCAAACTGATATAAAAATCCTGCATGGTCTTTATCTCCCCTGCTTTGTCTGGGATTTTGAGTTTGTCGCTTGGTGTTGTTTATCACAGATGGCCGACGCCGTGGACCCTGCCAAGGATTTAGAGGCTCCTCGTTGGGCAGAGCAGCGTTACTGTGTTCAAGAAAGAGGGACGATATGAGAGATACGAGACAGAGAGTGCAGGAACAGTGCAGAAGTGACGCGACGTGGCTAAAGTCATGGCATAGTGGCTTTGTAGCTCAAGGCCTTGGTTTTATTTAATCTTGGCTAAGTCCCGCTGCAGGCCTGTGTTTAGTCCGTAAGTTTTATACTTATGGTCTTGTGAATAAACGCTCCAGGGCCCGCAGTCTTCTGACGTCTCTGAGGGCGGCATAAAAGTTTGAGCGCATCCATCATCTTACAACCTGCACTCGCACACAACAGAGGCTGCACTCTGCTCCCAGCGAAGGACACGAGGCCGAAGAAGGAGAACTCATTCATTATAGACTCATCGTTCATCAATTCATCTGGAATGCCGACACACGAGGCCAAGGGTCAAGTATACAGCGCATTTACAAGCAGTACTGACCCAAAGTGCTTTGCATGTCAATTAGAAATAGCACGCAGAAACATAGTAAATGAAGCTATAAAATGTAGGTAAACCTGCAGCTTGATCAAAATGTCTCGCTCAGCAGAGGAGGCAGCTCGGACTTTCCAGAGGGAGAGAGAATTCCAGAGTTTAGGGCCAGAAACAGCAAAGGCTCGGTCACCTCTAGTTTTTAGTCTGGATCTTGGGCAGTCTTAAAGCAACTGTGGTCAGAATGCCTCAGCACTCTGCCCCGGAGTTTGCAAAGTCAGCTTCAAAGTGCCAGATCGGGAAGAGCATGCTGAACTAACTCTAGTCTGTGGATGAAAAAAAACAAATTACAATAGCCCTGTTGAAACTACTTTTTCAGATTGGATGGGCAGCAAATCGGCCTTCACCTTCCCCAAAAGTGTCAGCTGGAAAAAGCTTCTTTCCCAAGACTCTTTGCAAATGGACAACAGTAAAAATATAGATGGCAACTCACCAGGGAAAAGTTCAAGTTGACCAAAAACTACAATTTCTGTTTTCATTTATAAAGTGACAGTCGTTCACATTGTCTAGACATTTGAACGCCATCAGCTAAGCAGTGAAATGATATGAGTAATAATGAATTCGATATGTCAACACAATTGAGGTACTAAGAAACGACGAGGAACTGCCCGTGTCTATCTCCTCCATCTGTGGACTCCACTGTTTGGATGTGGGTCAGTGTGGACACCTCCACCAGGGCGGAAGGTCAGAAAACCCTCCGCACCCGTCTGTATCAGTAGGAGTCTAATGCAACACAAATATTCATACTCCAGCCACAGATCCCAGAGACCTTCTCTGTTCGGGGCCATGCTCCAGGGTTGGACAGTGCGCTGATTGTTGTGCTCAGCTTGGAGCAGTTACAATGGGAAGAGACAGACTATTTAGAGCCCTGGGAAGAAAGCATGAATAAAGGGCGTTTATTTGATTCAGGACAATGAGATTTTGTCAGATGTTGGAGCTAAATACTGGAACTGTTCAGTCCTAGTGCTTTACTAGAACTTCTACCTAGGCTGGGTATCTTTAAAAGGTAAAAATACAAAAAGAAAATTGAAAAATGTGGGTTGTGAGACAGAGCTAATTAAATTGACTTGGTTATCCCAACTCAAACAAATGAGTTGGAATTAATGTGTTATCCCAACTCAAACAAATGAGTAGGGATAAAAAAAACAAAAAACTGTTATTACAAACGGTTTGAGTCTGGCTTGTCCGTCCTGTGCTCTGGAATTTGAGTACTGAGTCCAGGTGTCCAGCTGCAGGAGTCTCAAATCTAAACCAGAAATGACAAGAATGTGACGCATGCCGCCATGACCTCACAAAGCATGCTGGGGGATTTGGTCGACCAGTGCTTGAATTGTTTACCTGGTCAGTACAACTTGTTTAGACCTGTTTCCCTCGTGACTAAAACTAAAGCTGCCAATTTGATAGAGCCGTGATTTTTAACTAGTTTCAAGCTTTGAACCTCAGAAAACCACTCAACTTTTCCTTTGTATGGAGAAGTTTTTTTACTACATGTGGGTAGAAAGAAATGATTGTTAACTGGTAGAAAAAATAGCAATACTTTTATGAACACTACTATTGCTAATTACATTTTCCAACTTCATATTGTGAAGATGTAATTTAGTTGAACAATTTGACAGCATTGTAATAATATACAATGTTTATAGATACAGACGGCATCTCTGGAATCGCCCATATATGGTCATTTTTGAAAACAGTTGAGGGGGAAAACAATTTTGAAAAAATGTATATTTTCTCTAATTATTCAAAAACTACTGTAACAAATGCTGAAATATGAACATAGTTTCTACTAAATAATGATACAAAGACATGGGGAGGAGCAAAGTGGTTCAACAGCCCATAAATACATGAATAACGGAGAATGCTAACTTGATGCTACATGTTAGCATCGGGCTAATGCTAACGGTTAGCTAGCGCTTGCTACAACTGCCGTTTTTTCACTTCTACTGAACAATCTGTTTACACATGACTTTATTTATGTGATAAATAAGTTGATATTCCACCAGAAAATGGCTAAAAAGAGCGGAAAATTGTATTTCTCTAAAGATTCTATTTTCCCCCTCGGCGAAGCCACGCCCCCTTCTATGACGAGATGCCGTCTGTATCTATATGTTTTCCTTCCTTCAAAGCTATAAAACGCCTGGTTTAATGATGCAAATATGTCCATCTATTTCACTTCTCTTTTGCATGTTGTATTACCTATAACCATTATTGAAATAGCCACTCGTTTGCTGTCCACGACATTCCACCGCTCTCCCCACTGCCTCATGATTATGGTCTCTCTGTGGCAGTCACTTCTTGTCCATAATTACATGCTCGCACCAGGGTGATCAGCTGTACACAACTGTCTGTGCCAGTCATGCACGCATCAAGCCCCGCAACCGGAGTGAACTGGTTTGGGAGACGCCGGATAATATTTGTACCAGAACAGAAGCTCACGTCACATGCTCACTAAATGTTGCATAAAATGAGAGACTACTTTTGATAATACTGCTACAGCTGACTGCCCCCACAGCTGCATCAGTACATCTGCTACAATAATACTTTTGCTACTACTCGTACTTTTAATGTGTTACTCTATATTGCTAACTCAGTGGTTTCAACATAATGTGTTCAGTTTTAGTCAGGATTTTTCTAATTTAGTTTGCTGCTCTGTTGTTACTGTTTTACCTACAACCACTGAGACAAATGCAGCATTACTAAACTAATATATTTTTACCCCCCATAATCATTATTTTTCACAATACTGTCTAAACTCGCTCAAGGCAAAATACACATCTACATGATCTAATATTGGCAAAATCCAGAAATATAACATAATAAAACCCAGCTTTAACTGATATGTGTGTGTGTATGCGTCACTATGCGTGTGTGTGTGTGTGTGTGTGTGTGTGTGTGTGTGTGTGTGTGTGTGTGTTGTTAATTAGGCCCAGAGTCTGATGTAATGACAGTGAGGTGCAGTATTCATCAGACTGGGGTAAGGACGAGCCCGCAGGAGCCCTGTAAAACTCACACATCATCTTCACACCAGTAATTGATTCAAAGAGTCAAAATAAAGTTCTAGTATTATCAAAGAGAGCCGGCTGTACTGGGCATTAAACTGTTTAGCTCTGTATAGGGATATCCAACTCTAATGTTATATGTTTTTGTTGTCCAGAACACAATGAAAGAACATCGACAATCAACAAATCAAAATCATCTTTAAATTTCTATCTTCAGAAAGTCTGTTTAACCACTGCAGCTGGATCAGCAATGGGGTTAAGACTTTGCAAGGACAGACGAAACAGCATCACAAACACAACAAGGCTTGTCCTGCTGCAAAAAAAAAAGCACGAACATCTGCTTCCACTTTTGGTTAGAGTGAACAAATCACTCGTTTAGTCCCCGATCAGAAAATTAAAGCCAGAAAGCTGACATAACAGGAAGCAAAACAGCGTGAGCTTCACCTGGTTACAGCGACAAGCACCCACAGCCGACAATTAACCTAAAGGTCAGGTTTTCATGATATGCTGATAGTTTGGGACAATGCTGGTCTGAACGTATCAATAGTTCTACAGCTTTACAGCAAGGAGGTGGCAACTGTGTTAAAAAAAAAGTTTACAGTGTATTTTGTGAAACATAAATGGCAAGAGGAGTAATTCGTATTCTTAGTGTAGAACTGTGACTCATCGTGGATCTTATGTACAGTAATAAAAAGTACTTCTCACTACAAAAAGTGAATATCAAGCATTGGCTTAAATGACCTGAATTGAGGAAATGTTTCTTGTTTTGAGCGGTTTTCACTCATTCAGACACTTTTCCTGATCGGACCAAGTTTACTTTGCTTGTTTGAGGACATTTCAGACCAGTTCTAGGGTAAATCTCGCTTGAAATAAGAAAGTAAAATTGCCAATGAGATAAGACCAATTTTCTTACCCCATTGGCAAAGAAAATGACCTGAAATAAGGACGAAATGTATCGAAACGAGTCAGAAACATCTCAGAACAAGTGAAATAATCTCAGACAAATGCCCAAGAACTTCTTAACTAGTCAAAACAACTAAAATTTGGATTATTAGGCTCAAATTGAGATGTTTATACTGATCTAGTTAAATACTTTTTGCAGTGTTAGCTATACTATCCAACTTCTGTATTCGCTACTCGCTCACATTGCCAACCAATTGTCTCATTAGCAAAGGGCTATAAACAAGCCAAGTGTTAATCTGCCATGTCAAGAGTTCAGATCCCGAGGAAGTCCAGGATTACGTCCAGACTGGGCCGGACTGGACTAAGCCATGCTCCAGTTATGTGTCTTTTTAGATCACGCTGTCTAGACAGGTTCCCGCATTGGCCTGTAACACGTAACGTCTCAGGGCATCGCTAGTAAAATCAGGTAAACACATTGTGCTAGATAGATCAGGTGCGTTAGCTTCAGGGCTAATCGCTAGCCTAGCTTCTAGGTCATCTAATCAAACACAAGCAGCTAGCAAACAGTGAAGCCAAGCTAACACTATGTGCCAATACTCAATTATGTACTTTACAGGATGACATACCCACTTTACAACTGGAAAAATGTAAATTAGCAAGCACTTGAAAGACTCTGTGCTTGGAATGTTGTAGCTAACTTCCTGCTACGTTCATAACTGTTTTTTCATTTTCGACATAATTATTAAGTTTGATTATTTTTGTGTAAATTAGTTCAGACTAGATCAGCCTTTAGCTTGGAAATGGCAAAGAGTGATGTCGGTATTGAAAGGCTTCCTTTGAGAAGTTTCAGATAACTCCAAAGTCCTTTAGTGTTAAATTCTAACAGTGAGCTTAAACTTGCTATCATTATCCACATTTTTGGTCGTGGTGAAAGATATGTCGGGAGAAATTGGAAATATATCTTGTCACAATTATGACATTTGCGGATTGTCCTTTTTGGATATTTCTTATTCATATGCAACGCAGGAATACTGGCTCCTGCCCCATCATGTTCTCTATGAAAACACTATTATTATTACTACACTATTATCCATGATAAAATGTCTTTAGCTGTTTGGTTACCCTGATGTTGTAGCTCACATGTGCAGGCCTAACATCCTAACCACGACAGTAGAAGTGTCTACAAATATCAGGTGCTAATTAGCCTGACGAACATCTCATCTGACAGCACCGCCTCATTTTGTACAGCCTTCACAAATTCCTCTTTCCTCTGTCTGACGAAGCCTCCCGCTGTTACCAACAACAGAATCACAAAACACATCCACAACAGTAATAGTTACAGTGTTAATCTCGTTCACTATCATCGTTTTTAATGGAACACCTCTGCGGACTTGCTTTAAATTAAAATGATTAAAGCCACACTGCAGAACATTGAAGGATGTATCTTGCTATGTCAAAAGAGCATCTATACTGACACTTAAAGAAACGTTTAGCAATGAAGCATTTGCCTACAAAACCTGTTTAATCATGGGTATCATCGAAACGCCTTTAGCTATCTGAGCCTGTTCCTACAAGTGCATCACCTCATAAGATAAACAAAAAACAAAAACTTGACTGAATGTGACTTAGCACTTAGCTCAGAGGCCACTTTTACACTAATTTGTATTTTAAGTAAAATCTCTGTACTTTCAATGATTTCTAACTAGGCTTTGATCTCACCTTCATGTGGTCGATGGTTTGACAACAGCTGAAAACATCTGGATCGTTCATAATTTGTGATATTTGGCGGCTAAAGCTAATGCATTTGTTCGGATCGATCACCGCTTGCCTTTTTTATTTCTATGTGTTTGGCTACCTGTATTTGAAGCAATGGAGACGAGCTGGAAACAGTGTTAATTTCGTCGACTAAAATATTTAGTCTTAATTTGAGTCAAAGTGATATTTTTGACGACTAAAACTGGACTAAACTAAATTAAAAGTTTCTCATGAGACTAAAACTATGACTAAAATGTCCAGATATTTTAGTCGACTAAAATAAGACTAAATAAAAATGAAAAGGAGAGACTAAAATCATCCAAACTTCTACTGACCGTCTGAAAGAGCCTCAGATCATATAAATTCACTGCCAAATGAACAGCTCTGAGCTTTATTCATGTGCAAGCAGCTCCATGAAGTCGAGGACCACAATTAAATATGATTATAATGAATATTATAAATATAAGTCGACAAATAAGTCTTAATTTTAGTCGACTAAAACTAGACTAAAATTTAAAAGGTTTTTTTTGACTAAATCTTGACTAAAATTAAATTACATTTTAGTCAAAAGACTAAGACTAAAACTAAACTAAAACATGTTGTCAAAATTAACACTGGCTGGAAATGCAAACCTGCTCAAAGTAAAGAAAACTAAACACCCCTAAGGAAACAAATGGGAGTGTTGCTTTAATGAAAGCTATAAATCTCCAGATATTTTCATCAACAGAAAAGAACTAAACAGAAATGAACAGAAGCGACTGAGAACAAGATCCATGTTCCAAGTGCGACATTTTGAAACTAATGAAACACATTTATAAACATCTTATCACAATACTTGTTAGAAGTCCAAAAAGAAAATATGTATCTAAATATGTGTTTGTTGTGCAACCTGACTAAGGCCACCATATAAAAAAATGCTTGAATCACATATCATTTCTCCCCAACTTCTCCCCACCCTATTCTAAGTAAAGTCATGAATCGCATATCATTTCTCCCCAACTTCTCCCCACCCTATTCTAGGTAAAGTCATGAATCACATATCATTTACTAACTCTACACATCTCTATTAGACTACGTATCATTGCACCGTAATGTAGCCTGATGTCAACAGAGCTCGCTTGG
The DNA here is from genome assembly GCF_951799975.1 of Gobius niger. Classification (NCBI taxonomy): domain Eukaryota; kingdom Metazoa; phylum Chordata; class Actinopteri; order Gobiiformes; family Gobiidae; genus Gobius; species Gobius niger. The sequence continues at coordinate 24,716,635 of NC_136857.1, forward strand.
AGAAGCATGTGTGCTTTTCATGGAGTGGTTGATTTGAATGGAAAATGCGGTGGTGTCCAATGAGAGGAAGGCGATCCTCGGTTTGCACTGACACTAGTTCAGTTCTGTGAAGGCGTGTGTTATTGTTTCCAAGTTGCTGGAGTCTGTTTTTATTAGTTAAGTCATTGACACGACAGCTGTAATAACGTTCTAGCAGTGTATTTTAGTCAAAGCAAGGTATTAACTAAAGCAGATGGCATACTTTTAAATACTTCATGTTCAAACGGTAGCTGTCTGGATGGCTACATGTTTTATATAGATAACTTTATAACTATTTTTTTTAACTAATGTATTACTATGGTAGTGTACTATTCTCACTGGCCTTAACTTAATTTTCAGCCATGTAAAGTAGTTGTTACTGAATACAATCTATAGCAAAGGAATAGCCAATAAATGGGAAAAAACAGAATCAGTTTGAAGCACACACTGCAAAAAGTATTTAACTAGATCAGTATAAACATCTCAATTTGAGCATAATAATCCACATTTTAGTTGTTTTGACTAGTTAAGAAGTTCTTGGGCATTTGTCCTGGATTATTTCACTTGTTCTGAGATGTTTCTGACTCGTTTCGATACATTTCGTCCTTATTTCAGGTCATTTTCTTTGCCAATGGGGTAAGAAAATTGGTCTTGTCTCATTGGCGACTTTACTTTCTTATTTCAAGCGAGATTTACCCTAGAACAGGTCTGAAATGTCCTCAAACAAGCAAAGGAAACTTGGTCCGATCAGGAAAAGTGTCTAAATGTGTGAAAACCGCTCAAAACAAGATACATTTCCTCAATTCATGTCATTTAAGCCAATGCTTGATATTTACTTTTTTGTAGTGTACAGTGATGCCTAAACCTATTAAAACATTAAAAGTTGAACATTTAATCTCAGAGATGAAGCACACAAGGTCATTACGGTGAAAGGGCTGAAAAAGTGAATGAATAGTCAAAACACCGAACTCATAAATACTTCTCAGAACGAGGAGTCAACACAAGCACTTGGGGCTACTCATCCCACACTCCATCTTTAACTAACCTCTTGTCATTACTCGTGTATTACAAGTTACCTAGGGCTGCAACTAACGATTATTTTGGTAATCGATTAATCGACCGATTATTTTTACGATTAATCGATTAATCACTCGGCTGAGAATGGTGTATGAAAATTGTATTTTTTCATTTATTTTTAATCACATAAAGCTAAAGTGGCATCTCTTGAGGACATGTTGATGGAGTAAATTTAAACTGTGTTTTTGTAGTGCCAGTTCTGCTTTATTAATTGGATGAGACACAGACAGATATCTACGAAATTTTCAATGTACAAAACTCTACAGACCCTAACTTGAAAAACAAAGTAGGTTTCCATCAAAAATAAAAAATGTTCATGTAATTTTTGCTCTTTTTAAGTCTGTGTTTACTAGAAAACGATTAATCGATTACTAAAATAGTTGACAACTATTTCAATAATCGATTAGTTGTTTCAGCCCTAAAGTTACCATATTGTCACTAGCCATTATTAACAGCTCAACACAACACAAATGTTCATTATATGGATGTTCACACCCACACTGAACATGTTTCACACGAGCATTGCACTCCTTTAAACTGTACTGTATCCGTCATATTAAATCACGATCAACTGTTTCCGTCCCCGGCGCGTAGAATAAAGCGCTAGATCGCATTACCCAAAGCAACGAGGACGGATGAGATATTTGTAATCGTAAAATGTAATTGAGCATCATCGTGCTCTCTCTCTCTCTCTCTTTCTCCTGTGTATCTCTGCGCGGAGGCAGCGTGGTTGGAAAAGTGGGTTAGGCGGTCACGGATCTGGGCTAAACTACACGGCTGCCTTTGCTAGCAGGCAGCCGCGGACGGCTAGCTCACTGCGTACTAGCCCCCCAAACAATGACCACTAGCTTTTAGCATCCGATGGCGCCATTTGGTCTTTAACTGCGTGTTTAAAGCACAGACGCTAGAGATGGTGAGGAAAGGCATTGTTCTGCTGAGGCGCTTACCCAGTTGTCCCTCGCAGATGGTTAGCACGATCTGATCCATGAGGAGATAGCGGAATTCCACATCTTCGTCCGCGCATCGCTCCTTCAGTGCGCGCAGGATCTGAACTTGTGGATACTCCTGGGCAATGCGCCGGTCCGTCACGAACCAAATCCTGGAGCACATCTCTGTAGGATACTTGTCGGGGTCGGAAATGTGTTAAAAATGGAAGGGCGGCGCGTTAGAGGCGAGCGCGTGGCACGGTGGCGCGGTGATGGTGAGGTGGCTGGCGGACACAATGGAGAGCTTCGCGGCAAAGCGGTGCGCGCAGGCTGCGGCGAAAATGCGACCGGGGTCAACCGCTTGTCGAGCCCTAAGGTGAAAAAGACTCTGTATCACCTCTGCTTCCCTTCATTTGTAGCCATTTACTCCACCCAGACCGCGCCACTTCGACCAAACGGAGCGGGGGAAATGTCAGTTGAGTCTATTTCGGCTCCAAAAAAAAAAGAAAAAGAAAAAGCTTCAGGGTGTCTTCACCCGCGGCAGCCAACAAAGCGCAGGTCTGGCCGCCTCGTATCCTCCTCCCGCCGCCTTGAAACTCCTCGTAAGTTCCGTCGTTGAATGAGCGGATGTGCGGTGATGCGAAACCCCCAACCGATGTCAGCGAACACAAAAACAAACTAAAGCTTAACCACCGAGTGCTCCGTTTGGCTGCTGTCCACGAGGTATTGGTGCTGAAAAGTGCACGCTGTTTTTGTAGGCAGCACGCACGCACGCGCTCCGGTTACAACTCCAGATTCCTCCTCTGACCGTGCACGCGGCTAACGGAAAGGCTCGGTGAGGATGTTCGGGATGACGACCAATCAGCGCAGGCTATGAGGGGTCGCCGTCCAATCAGAGCTCAGCGAGGCCCCCCTGCGTTGTGTAGTGGTCTCGCGCTCTGATAGGATGGGCCACATTAACCAATCATAAAGCTCTGAAAAAGTGAGAGGGCGGGTGGTGGTTATAGCAACCAATGGAGGCAGAGCCGCCGCTGTCACTACCCGATCTGTCGTGCATGCTACTTTTCTCCAACACCATCAGCAACACTTCATTATGTCGAAATATAACATCAGTTTTACACAGCATGTGAATAAATAAACCCACTGGGGGGAAGTGAACATTTGGACCATGTAGATGAAAAAAGTAGACGTAGCACGCAAGGATCCGCCTCGCATTTGTGATTTCTTGTTGCGTTCTGTGCTGTGGTTAACCGGCTCACGCATGCGCAGACTTCCGTTTGAAACAAATCTGGCACAGCTCCTGAAGGCGCAGATTGACGGCCATAACGAGCAATGAAAACGTCCAGCAGGCGCGAAGGGGCGGAACCAAAGCCGTAACAACTAATCGAAAGGCGTTCAGCAATGAGTGGGCGGAGCTCGCGCAGGGCGCTGTGTGGGAGAAGAATCGGTGCGTGCCGTCTGCTGCAGCGCTGTGCACGAGTCCACGCACTTCTGCCGAACCGGTTCAGACCAGACAGCGCGAGGTTTGGCTATGGCAGAGCACATGCAGAGCACCGCCACCAACGGCACTGTCTGTCTTTTGTGCACGAGTAGCAGGAAATGAAAGATAGTGTTTGCATATCCAGCACAGAGCCTCTCGTTTCACTACTTGTAATTGAGCCTTTTCTTTTTTTGTCTTTTAACTTGTGCGCCTGCTTTGTGCTCTGGTAGATAAGAAAACCCCATCATGTGATTGTTACAGTGACCTACTTTCCCCCATCCCTCAGATATTGAACGGAAGACGCCCTCAGCCAGCGTGACATTTACCGCAGCAGCAGTTAATGTACTCTCACATACAACTGCACTTATGCTGCATCATCGCTTAAATTATGATTGCACCCACACAGGAAAATCGCTCGCCATAGTTTTAGCACATGAAGCTGAGGTAACCGGTTCAAAGAGAGAGATGAGTGGATCACCACTACTGTAAACATAGGTCACATCCATGATAAATGACTTAAAATCTGACATGATGCCAATTGATTATTTTTTTCATCAGTACAATAACATACGGGCTACATTGAAAAGTTTGCCACTGGAAGCTGAAAAATAATTTCAGTTCAAACATGGTTCAAAAACGTGCTATTGAAGAAAAGAGAGACATGTTGGGCACTATTTCAAAAGGCTAAAGAGTGAATCCTTGGAAAGGCTTCAGTAAAGTAGGGTGAAGGTGACATCTAGTGGTGGCTTGACAGACTACATCTCCAGTGTGTCTTTCATAATGAGTAAACAACAAGAATCTATTGCCGAAATTTCTTCTCTTCTCTGGAGCTACACCGTCAATCTTCCAGTTGGCCTTTCTGAGCTTGGCGAAGTCAGCCTCCAAAAGGCCAACCACTGACATATTTAGAAGCAAGGGAAATGAAGTGTGATCAAGGAGTTAGTATTAGAGTATTAGCACTAACTTTTGGACTAGTAGTACTAGGAGTAGGGCCGGGAAAAATTAAAAAAAACTGATCGACAACGCAATCTTATCTTCACAAAATGGTGGTGGAGTGGAAAGCATTTGTTTTTGTTTGAATCAAGGTTTAGTAAAAAAAAAACCTCTATCTTATTATGTTCATGAATTATAGTAAAGACTATAAATGAACCTATAGGTTGCTTTCACGTTTTAGATGTGATGATGTCATAATGTCTGGTGGAGGGCAGGGGCCAATACAACTCTATAGGAGGAATAGAGGTTTTTTTTTAAGGAATCTCCAAAACGAAAAATGTCAAATGTTTTTCCTGATCTGTATTTGACAGTGATTGGATTCACAAACCCGCCACATTATTTTTATGGCTGAAAGTCCTTTCTACTGACCAACATCACACTCATGTTTTTGAATACTGTCTTATATAAGCTGACAGAGGAGGCAATGAACTTTGAGACAGTTTTTGCTTCGTGTGGAATTGCTAACTAATGACAGAGATATTAACCAAAAACTAAAAAAAACTAATAAATCTGTAATTCGGCAGTTACCACAGTTACCATCATGTAATGTTATGTCGACCTCCACCTCATTTTAAGCTATAAGCTCTTTAGAGCGTTGTGATGTCACGTGAACACAACCTGTTGGTTTATAATATAAATCTTCTACAAAATAACAATTGATCAATATGAAGAAAAAACTTATATCCCAGCCCTAGTGGCAAAGGTCTTGACCAACTGATTCAACAACTGCACTTCTGTCCAAATCTGAATTTATTATGCTGTAGCCTAGGCCAGCCATCCACTCATGCTTTTATTTGATCTGCTCAAAAGCAGAACATCTACATGTCTTTGTAAAGAATAGGAAAAGTGTGTATTCTCGGTGGCCAGGCAATACTCTACAACCACACAACAGCATTTTAACAACTTACAATAAAAACAATTAAGAAGTTAAAAAGTTAGTCACATGTTTTGCCTTTTCCCATAAAATATGCTCAAAAACATTCAACCATTGTGACCTTAACTTGGCAAGAGCCAGATTGATATGACAGTGCCAATAACATTGGTAAACAACACTGCGAGTATTCAGCTTGCAGGCAAAGTTATAGTGGCCACAGTTGATTCTCACAGCCATCAGTTTAGACATTTCTCACAGTATAAGACTGTATGTTGCGGAAACAGGTATAGCCTTGCATCATATTCTCAAAATAAAATATATGAATATTTCAAAATAAATATATGAATAATAAACCTCATTTTTATTATCTGCTTGTACTATTTTGCTTTGTGAGTTGCGGTAATAATCTACCTTGTCCGTTAGGGGGCACTGTTTCTATATATTTAATTCTAGCCTTCAGTTCTTTCGTTGGATCTCGGCAGGTTTAAACACTCTTCCTAATCAGTCTCTCTCTCTCTCTCTCTCTCTCTCCCTCTCCCTCTCCCTCTCTCTCTCTCTCTCTCTCTCTATATATATATATATATATATAAATATATATAAAAAAATAAAATAAAATAAAAACTCTTCCTCACCCTCCGCGGGCGGTCTCTCTTTTTCCTCCTGCTCGGGTCCTCTACCAGAGGCCTGGGAGCTTGAGGGTTCTGCGCAGTATCTTTGCTGTTCCTAGAACTGCACTTTTCTGGACCGAGATGTCTGATGTATTTCCTGGGATCTGCTGTAGCCACTCCTCCAGTTTGGGGGTCACTGCCCCGAGTGCCCCAACGACCACGGGCACCACTGATGCCTTCACCCTCCAGTTCTTCTCCAGCTCTTCTCTGAGCCCCTGGTCTTTCTCCGGTTTATTGTGTTCCTTTTTCCTGATGTTGCAATCACTCGGTATTGCCATGTCAACCACAATGGCTTTCCTCTGCTCTTTGTCCACCACCACATTCTATAAATACTGTATATACGGACCCTCAATAATAGCTATTATTCACAACCACTAAAGAGCACATGTTCCATTCAAACAGAAAATATGCCTCCTATAAGATCAGGCGACTCACAGGAATGGTGGCAGTCCAAAAGCAGATTGAAAACCACTATCTAGATCTAAATAACTAGAAATTAACCTTTCAAGGATTTGTCTTGCTAATATATTGTATTGGCTGCCTTGGCAGATGGCCATAACAGTGGTCAGGTGGTCAGGGTGTTCGTTCATTGATCCAAGCTCTGACTGCTGCAGACTCATGTGCCGGTCTGAATCTCTGAGTGAGTAGTTGGTGGTTATCAGAGGGAATGATGGCACAGATTGGCAGCCTCACTGCAGTCAGTCTACCCCACGGCAGCTGTGGCTACAAAGATTGCTTACTACCACTGACTATAAAGTGCAATACAAGTGCAAGGCATTAAATTAGTGTACAATTGTTAACTGATGGTTCTTTAGGATGGTGATACTTCTACTTCTCTTTTGCCTCCAGTTGCATCCTTTCTGGGGGATGGATGGGATTCTTCTGGGTTCTCTGGTTTTCCCCATGGACTATAGCTGATTCCTCCAGTCAGGTAATTCTGACTATTAGCCTGGCTTCACATCTGGAGATGGATCCCTGGGCGCAATCCACAGCTGCCCACTGCTCCTTACGGTTTGCCCCAGGGCCCAGCGCCATCAAAGGATGGGTCAACTGCAGAGAGAAAATTTAGTTGTACAGTTGTATAATAATGTTTTTTTCAAACAGCAACAAAAAACAGGTAGAGGGTTTTTAAAGGAATAGGCCACTGTTTTATACATCGAGATATGTTCTTACCTGAGCTTTGACGAGTTTATGTGTAACTGTCTGGTCTTTGTGCGTGTGCTCTGTCACACAAATACAGTAGATCAAAGACGTTGTTAGCATTTACAGCACATTCCTATTGGCCATACCGCCTTTGCTCTGGATCGTGCTCTGGTTACACGATCCAAGTATTGTTACACAAAATTAAACATGAGAGGCTAAATCTCCTTCTGAGACACTGAACAGTGAAGAGGCACCAAGAGCCCCCACACCTGCAGCATGGAGGAGGCGTCACAAGAGGAGCTACAAGAAACAACAAAAGGGACCAACGAGGAGATGGTGATAGACTGTGGAGGGAGCTGTGCAGGAGGAAGAGGAAGGACGAGGTGGAGCTGACCAGTGCAGGACACCACGCTCTGAGACGGGGACAAGCCCAGGAGGCGGTGCACCGTTTCAGATGATCAGAGGAGACAGAGGGCAGCTACAGTTTCTCCATCCTCCAAGGTCATGCTGGTGGAGTGGCTGAAGGACAACGAGATCATCGACCCGGCCGAGGACAGGAACTTCTACATCACCGTGGACACAACCTGATCATCAAGCAGGCGCGTCTGTCCCACACGGCCAACTACACCTGTGTGGCCAAGAACATCGTGGCCAAGCGCAAGAGCTCCACCGCCGTGGTCATCGTCTACGGATTTCCCATCAACCAGTGCTCCTCCTGTGACCAAAACAGTGAAGATGGCGGCCACGACACAACGATCTTTCACCAAAGAAAAAAAAAGAGTGGTGCGCACTGAATGGGTGCTGCTGCCGGATGCTCTCTCATCGAATGCAATTTCTCCATCTGTGAGATCAATAAAGTATCATCTTATCTTATCTCTTAAATGCTAACTGCACCTTTGGTCTGTTTGCATGGCTGACCTATTTCAGTATGTAAAGATGGTGGCCTATTCCTTTAATATGGAAAGTTCGTGGACCCGATTGGATCCTCAGTTGGCGCTTGCTCATCCTGTTTCTGTTATTTCCCTTTGAGGTCTTGTCTAAGAAAAGAAATAGCTCAAGATTACACGGCAAACAGTGAGTTACAGGTGGACAGTCACCAGCATCATGTTAAAAACATTGCGTCAGGAGCAAATAATTCACCGGAGGAAACTTCCGTGCTCTTTTTTTTTTTTTTATACTAGCCGTTAGCTCTGAGATAAAAAGTCCTACCTCAGAAAACACAGATGTTTCAATGTACATCCAACGTAATGTTTTTAACTTGTAGTAGAGTGACTTCCCATCAGTATCTCACTGTCAATGATATTTCCTTGAACTATTTTTTTTTGGTCAGTTTTTCAGAGAATATAAAAGATACTTCACTCATAGTTAGTGGTGGTTGTGTGAAGCCATTTATGGCCAAACAACTGAGTTTAGTCTTTATACATCATAATGATAATTGAAACTACCAAAACGACCCTGATCAAAAGTTTACAACCCCAGTTCTTAATACTGTGTATTGCCCCCTTTATCATCAATGACAGCTTGGATTCTTTTGTGGTGGTTGTGAATGGGCCTCTTTATTTCCTCGGATGGTAAAGCTGGCTATTCTTTTTGACAAAAAAGCCTCCAGTTCCTGTAAATTCCTGGGCTGTCTTGCATGAACTGCACGTTTGGGCTCTCCCCAGAGTGGCTCAATGATACTGAGGTCAGGAGACTGAGATGGTCACTCTAGAAGCTTCACTTTATTCTGCTGTAGCCAATGAGAGGTCGACATGGCCTTGTGCTTTGGATCATTGTCATGTTGGAACGTCCAAGTGCGTCTCCTGTGCAGCTTCCAGGCTGATGAGTGACGCTTTTCCTCCAGTGTTCTTTAATAACATGCTGCGTTCATCCTGAAAACAGTTTTGACCAAGTTTCCTGAAGCTCACACATCCCCCAAACATCAGTGATCCACCGTGTTTCACTGTTCATCACCGTTTTTGACTCCTCCAAATGTAACGTTTATGGTTGTGGCTAAAAAGTTCCATTTTGGTTTCTTCATTCCAAATGACATTGTGTCAGAAATGTTGAGGCTTGTCTCTGTGCTGTTTGGGATATTGCAAGTGGATACTTTGTGGCATTTGTGAAGTAATTGTTTTCTTCTGGCGACTTGGCCATGGAGCCCATTTTTCATCAAGTGCCTCCTTATATTGCATTTTGAAACGGCTACACAACTTTTTTTCCCCAGAGAGTATTACAGCTGAATTTATCTCTTGGTCTTTCTTTTCATCCACAATTTTCCAGCCAGTTGTTGCTGAAATTTTTGTTAGTCGACCTGACTGTGGTTTGGTTTCAACAGAATCCCAAATGTTCCACTTCTTAATTGGAGTTTGAACACTGCTGATTGCAGAATAACCCTTTCCCATTATATACAGTTCAACCACCTTTTCTTGCACTGGATGACAGATGACAGGGTCTGTCGGAAGTCCAAAAACCCACTGACCTTTTATACACACACAATAATTACAGACACAGGTCACATGTGAGGATGCATTGCTCATCTTTAATAATAATAATAATAATAATAATAATAATAATAATAATAATAATAATAATAATAATAATAATAATAATAATAATAATAATAATAATAATAATAATGCATTGGTTTTATATAGCGCTTTTCTGGACACTCAAAGACGCTTTACATTGCACTATTCATTCACTCCATACTCGGTTGTGGTAAACTACTATTGTAGCCACAGCTGCCCTGGGGTAGACTGACGGAAGCGAGGCAACCAGTCTGCGCCATCGCCCCCTCCGACCACCACCACCACTCACTCACGCATTACATTCGCTAGGCTTCCTGGTGTTACCAAACAAATGTCTCCCATCCGACCAGGCCCTTCCCTGCTTAGCTTCCAAGGTCTGACGGGATTGGGCAGAGCAAAGGCGGTATGACCTCAAGTAGTAGCCATCCAATCCCATTTGTGTCTACTTGTGCGCATATTATCAGGCCAAAATCACCAGGGTAATTAAACTTTTGATCAGAGACACAGGCTTCCTTTTTTCATTATGATTTAAATATACCAGACTCCGTTTTGTCACCAAAAATGGCTTCACCAACTACAAGTGAAAAAAGCACTTTTTGTATTATCTTTCATATTCTCTGAAATCATGTTAAAACATAAACAAATCTACCAGGGTATGCGCACTGTTGAGCACAACTGTAGCCTGAAATTATAACATCAAATTCGGCTTTCTCAAATAAATATGGACACGCTCTCTCTCTATGATGTGCATGGTTCCGTCTCGTGCTCGTACTCGCACTCGTGGCCCACGAGCTCGCGCGGCTGGAAGTAGTTCCGGTGAAGCGGCAGCAGCAGCAGCGTCAGCCGAGCGGCGCACACATCACGCACAACACACGCACCGGACAGACACCTCCGCGGTCTGCGTGCGTGCGTGTTGGGAGCCCTGCGGGGTCGAGTCTAGTCCGCCTCTCTCGTGACGGAGGAGGGCTGACCACAGCAGCACCACCAGCAGCAGCAGCAGCAGCAGCGGGGGCAGCTGCCGGTCAGGGATGCGCCCCGCGAACCGGTGACTGAAGCCGGGCACACGGACAAGGACGCACCGCTGCACACAGAGCTTTTGTCTACGGAGGGGGGGATTTTCAAGTGGCGCCTGTCTGGAGCTCCTCAAGCCCCGCGCGCAGACACACAGAGCCCCGGTCCGCTGGCGGAATATTCCACGGTGAGTGCATGCGAAGGAATGTCTCATTGACAGCCACGAAGGTTAGTGATAATGAGCCCAATGAACCGGGATCGACCAGAAAGCACATAGTTGTTTGATGTCAAGGCGAAGTTCCCCTGTCATCACGCATAAAGCTGTGGCATTCTTTGCGGAGGTGAAAGATAAAGACGCTCACGTAAATCACAAATGATAGTCCACGCATTTTTATCAAAACAAATGTCTTTGCGCAAAACTTTTACCGTTTACTTAATATTCCGAGCAAAATGTACCTTCCCTTACCTGGAAAATTAGGCTGAAGTACAATCCACAGCAGCAGGAGTGTGTGGGGGAATTAAAACACAGATATAACAGTCGTCTAACAGTAATAAGTCGTTTAATATTTTTCTTTTCTTTTCTTTTCTTTTCTTTATTATTTTTTTTTCGGTTGAGTGTCAGGCTGTACTTGTATGACGCCACAGAGTCAAACTTAGAAATTGTAAGTTGGCTGATAATTTAAATCTCGTTTATTGTGGTCTTTCCCAGTTTGAAGAAGTAGACGGGAGCATTGTGAGGGGAGCATTTTGTTCATTAATTTATTAAAAATCAACCAAAAACCCCCCCAAAACAAAACCCTACAGCCTGTAAACTTAATGAGTTTAAGTTAACAGAACATGTACGTGTCAATCTGGTACGTTTGTGTCCAACCTTCCTTCCAAACCAGCGTCTTTTACTTTACATTCATGTCACCGGTTCGATCACAATCGGGTGGATATCGGTTGCAATCGACGAATCGCAAAGACGTGCCTTATTTCGCAGTATTCTTGGCGTATGACCCCCAAACAAATCTCTGTCGTGTAGACCTCTGCCAACATGTTCTGAAATGCATGTGCTTTTTGTACCTGTTTAGCAGCTCGTATTCCATATTGCTGTGGACGCGGTCAAAGTGTGCTCTGCGGACTCAATTTTGATGCTTTAACTTGCTTTAAAAAATCGCAATGAAATGTTGCTGTTACTGTTATAGGCTCTGCTCTCTATACTCTCTGATACGTGCACATGTTGGGCTCCTGTTTTTGACCTGGTCTGTCACCTCCCCCATTTCGGCGCTCAAATTGCACCTTATACAGCCGTGCGCATTAGGTGCTCATATTGTTTCGCCTCTTCCCCTCCCACCCCCCCACCACCAGCCCTTCTAGGACCGGAGCTGTCGGAACGCGTTCTCCTCATCATTATTGGCGCGAGATTTACTTGATCTTGTAAATGCCGCTGATTGAGGGTAATTTGGCTTTTTAATTGCTCAACAGCTGCCGCGCTCCGTTCGTTTGATTGCCATTGTAGCTTCACCCCCCCAAACCCCCCCCCCCCACAATCCCCCCTCCCTCTTCCATTAAAGCGTTACAGTGAAAGAAAGCCTCCGAGAAAAGAGACTATCAGACGTTTCGGCTTGATTTATGTTTTGTCTTTGGAAAGGTCGTCGTAATTATGCTCCGTGTCAGCAAAGGAGACGGAGGAGACGGGGGGGGGGGCTACGTGCTCTTAGACTTTTCGAATAGCGAGTTGTTGTGTTATTGTGGGGGCGACTTTGATGAAGATGAAGTCCATATGTTGATGTTGAAGGAAGGTTTGGCGACGGCCGGGGAATCCTCTCGGAGTTTGCCAAATTTTCGAAAGCCAGTTGAACAAAAATACTGGCAGTGATGCATATTGTTGCGGCAAAGTGAAAGATTTCCAGCATAGGCGTTCGCGAAGTGTTAGTCCCAGAGTCTATCTAAATGAAGGCCGCGTAAGTGCTTCCTTGTGCTGTTCGTATTTGTTTGGAGTTTTGTTTAACACTTAACCAACTTCTATTTTTGCCTGATGAACTGTATAAGGTATTCTAAGAGCGTTGTCTACGGTTCTGTTATTTTTTTTCTTCATTCATTTGCACTTATGTGGTCGGTGAAAGTCTAAAGCCGGGTGTGCGCTGCCGGTCTTCGTTGAACGGTGAACTGGATTTTTTTAAAAGCCAAACAAGCGACATCACGACCCTACGACGATCTGATGAAACGCACTGGGAGTGGTGCTTTGCTTCATTCGTGCATGTTTCAGTAATTCTGCATGTGTAAGTTTGTTTCCCGCTCAAAAAAACGCCAGCCCACACACGATATTCGTCATGTAACCATTAACTCTTCCCTGTGCAACTTAGTTTGTTTGCAGGTAGCATTTCAAATTGTTTTATGTATTCACCGCCCTCTGCTGACTTTTACTACATTTTTAATAATGGAATTGAGATGTTTTCTAGACTAGTGGCTCCCAAACTTTTTTTTCAGAGAAATCGTGCTACAACATAACATAAAAGTTCGATAAATAATAAAGTATGATAGACAACAACAATTTGACACAGTACAACAGCGTGAGTGTATTTACAGATGTGAGAGCAGCAGATCCGAGTGTGGACAGACCACATAGTGCAATAGAGCAGTGTAAATGGCTGGAACAGGTTATTATGTTCATGAGTCTATTGGGTCTTTTTTAGTTTATGAGTCTGATGGCGGAGGGGAAGAAACTTTGCTTGTTTGGGTCTGTATGGACCGTAGCCAGGGTTAGTCCGGGAGGTGTACAGGAGCTGGCATGGGAGCTTACAGCCAATCACCTTCTCAGCAGCACGCACAATGTGCTGCAGTAGATGCTTGTCCTGGTCTGTAGCTCCGGGGTACCACACGGTGATGGAGGAGGTGAGGATGGACTCGATGATGGTCGTGTAGAACTGCACCATCATCTTGGTCGGCAGCTTAAGTTTGTTCAGCTGCCGCAGGAAGAACATCCTCTGTTGGGCCTTCTTGATGAGGGAGCTGATGGTTGGCTCCCATTTGAGGCCCTGGGTGATGGTGGTGCCCTGGAAACGGATGGGGGACGGTGGGGCTGTGTCTTTCCTGAAGTCCACGATCATCTCCACTGTCTTCTGGGCGTTCAACTCCAGGTTGTTGTGGCTGCACCAGGACGCCAGCTGCTCCACCTCCCTCCTGTAGGCGGACTCATCACCGAGATGAGCCTGATGAGCAAACTTGATCAGTTTAACGGACTGGTATCTTGAAGCTCCCCGACAAGCAAAAAGCCCAATAAGCATTTACTTCAAACAAATAAATGACATTTGGTGAGTGTTCTGCACTTGCACTTCTGTTCCGCTCATCTATGTGAAATTTTGATTGTTTCAAGACCAAGTAAAGCTTTTAGAGGCCCGACGATAACGGAGTCCCTGGCCATGAACATCCAAAAGCTTTAGCAAATCAGGAGAAGAATAAAATGTCTGCGTTTGACTCACAGTTAAGATCCTGGTTTAAAACTGGATTTTAGCCAATTTCACAAACTGGGATAACGAGTCAGGCAGTGACAAGGCTGTCGCGTGGCTCCATCAGAATGTTATGCCCTTATCTTTTACATTTTATGGATGTGTATGAAACTTTTTTTTAAGACTATGGCTTCACAATATGAGAAAATATTGCAATATTCAATAAAGTTAGTGCAATATTTTACTAACACAGTACATTTATATTTTCATTGAATTGTGTCAAAACAACATAAAAAGAAACTACACAAAACGAGGTAGTAAATGAGAAAAATAACTTAAGCCAGAGGTGCCACATACTGAACTGGGTACATTTATGATACCCCTGACCTTCATTTATGCTTGGAACCTTAATAGCAGCTCTGTCTCTCTTGAAAGAGATAGTTTGTGAGGCTATAATCTTGTGGAATAGGAAATTATTAAACTTGCCGTAAAAAGTATAATCTACGGCCTATTCAAGAAGAAGCCTGAGGGCCACCAAAAGTTGGGCTGAGGTCCACATTTGGCTCTCGGGCCTCATTTTTCGGGCCACACTCGCTCATGTGCAAGACCAGGAGCACGTGCGCAAGTGCATCATCTGAGCCAATAGTGCATTTTTTTTGCTCACATGTCTGATTTGGGGTTCTAGTACTGTAATACAAGCAAATAAGTAGGCATAATATTCTTATAAAAAGCTATATGCAATTTTCCAATGTGTTGTGCAGTCCTAAAAGAGTAAGCCTGGACAATTAACTGAAGTCGCAAAGACCAAGCTAGAACAATATACTTTGCCATTTCATAGTATTAAACCTGCAAAGCCTGTAGTTTTGACCTCTCTAAACATGTTCTGAAATAAGTTTAGTAATTCATATTTCGTGTCTTCTCTCAAATGTTGCCTGACGATCATTCAAAATGCGCACTGTGAGTGGAAAACATGTAATCGCAATAGCTGTTCTATACAGGAAACTCGCAATTAGATATTTTCCCCCCACCCGATACAACGGCACTGAACGTCATCACTCTCCTTTCAACTTTCCCGTCGGCTTCTCGAGTCCGGTCCACCCAAAATTTCCATCTCGTCCTCAGAAAAAGAAAAGTGCACGTCATTGAAATTCATCCTTTTATCTTGTCACAACGCTCCCGTCCCAAAACGCCGCGATGATTTGAGAGAGAAAGCATTTTGGGGAGACGGACCACTTCTAAGGGCCGTCATTATTATTTTTATATCATACATTTGTTGCACCGAGTCATGCTTTGTTACACGCAGCCTCCCAACAATATACGGCAATTCCTTGTTTTCGTGGATTAGCCGTTGTCATCAAATTTGCATGTAAAACAATGCAATTAGACCTAAGCATCAAAACGCCTGTATGCACACTTCTAACAAATGTAAATGACTTGTTCAACTAAACTGGAGTTGAGCCTCGGAGCCTGGGCCTGCAGGTTTTGGCGACGCTGTCTCGCTGTCTCGCTTGTATTATTAATGCTATTCGCCACCAAACTTTTTAGTCTTTTAATCTATTTTTTTTTTTTCTCCCCGCAGTAAATTAATGAATTTTTAAACAGTCGCGCGGAGTGTGGGGAGCTGGATGTGGGAGTGCGGGTTCGCAGCAGAATCCTGTCTCGTTCTCTCCCGGGATGCTCCGTTGGGGGAGTTTGTCGAAAATGCCTATGTTTTATTTATGACAAAATGCGGCTTTTAAACCTCGACTGGTGATAGTTATTTTCCTGGTGGGTTGGAGTCGAACTCTGGAGGGTCGCCGGATCTACCTCGGCAGATGTTTGCAGGTGCTGGATTCTGTGTGGGCTCCGAAAGTTGAGGATTTTAAGATACAAAATCGTCAGGGGAGTCATTGAAACGCTACCTGGTCTGTCATTTATAATAGACACTGAATATATACTATACTATACATACTGAATGACGCAAAGTTAATGTTAATGTGATTCAATTAGAAAATCCTATATTATGCAAACTGACTGAGCTTTAATCCATGTTATTCTTTAGTTTTGTGTCTTTAGACTTTTGTTCTAATCATTTCCCGCGCTCTAATTGCCTGATTTGCATCTTAGAGCGTCCTCCGCTTGCAGCAGGAGGAATTAAACATGTTACCAAACAATATGCGAGCCTCCGTTTTCCTCCAACGGCATGCTGACAAATTGATGGCGGCCTGATACGCGCAGTCTGAGTGCAGAGAGGCTCAGGTGAAAAAGACGTTGAAAATGTTGCCCAGTAGCATCATCCAGGAACAGATCGGAGCGCTTCAGCAGGAGAAGACGAAATGACCAGAGTTAGGAGGATTATCCAAAACTTGGATGAAGCGAAATACAACTTCAGGTATGTTTCTGACGAGGGAACAACAATCTACCGCTGCAGGTGAAAGTATGGATTTTTCTCGCAGTGGGGAAGTGGACATTTTTCGCGACAGTAGTTTACTCCCTTATCAGCTTATAGGCGCTATATAAATAAAGGTCTTCTTCTTCTTCATCTTAGTTTTTGTGTCAGAATATAAAAATGACAAAACGTAAAGTTCACACGTGTCAACAAAGCCCATTAAAACCATACTACCATTGCAGAACAACCGGCTATTTAGTGACTATTACGTCGCTTAAAGTGGTTTTACCGAAATATGCCAGGTTCGCATTCATTCTCTATTGCAGTGCGACTGTCCACGTAAGCTTGATCAGTCTATGGAAGAGTTTTGCTTTGTTCCCTTTAAAAAAAATATATTATTATTATTATTCAAGTTTGAGGCACATCTTAAAGACATGAAGTAGTAAAATAATTCATAAATACAGAAAAACATTCAAAGTAAAAAAATTCACAATATCAGGTTTTTGAGTCCAAATTGTCCATAAAATAGATTATACCCATATGTTCAAAAGAAGGTATATTTTTTGCTTTATTCACGAGTGCAATAAAGGAACCTCACAGTGTTGTATATGAAGCCACCATTCGTTCTCATCATATTTCCTACTATAAGAAAAGATCCAGAAAATCGTGACGTGAATGGATTAAATGAGTAAGTTTGACATATGGCTATAACTAGTAATGCTATTTGTAACCGATACGTCTATTTACTTAATACAATGTATGTTTTTTGTTTATTTATTGGTTTATCAAGGGCCACAAGTTCTTTTTCTCTTCCCAGTAACACTGTGTCCCCTCAAAATATTCAATATCTGTGTCACACTCGGTCATGTTAACAGTTTGGGATAAGATCTGGGTTGGCCTGACCTTTAACCTGGACCAGCAGGCTTTGCGCTCGGTGAGATGCCGAATCCGCTTATTTACAAATAATGACATTTTTACATCCACGTGTCCTACAAAGGGTCAGGGAGATGGCGCTATAATCCAAATATGGTGTTTTTGCGCCCGGTATGCCTGATTCAGCCGGATTCCGCCTGATTCAGCTTTGAAACAAAACCAAAAAAAACAGGGCAGCATTTTAGTTATTACAGATTGTTTTCACTTATGATTAGCTTATTCAAAAACGAAAGATCCAAATCCTCTCTGAAAAAGTATTTGTTACTAATATGTCAGTAAAATTAAACCGTACATGTAAATCTGGGTCTATAATGTACATTATTTAGATTTTCTCACTGAAAATATAGGAAATCTTTGCCATTTTAATGCACAAAAATACTTTAATTTTATATGGAACCATAAATCCAATCAAAAGTTCGAAATTGATATCTCTAAATGTACGGCCCCCATTCACCTGCAGTGTGTCTTGCCTTAATATAAGCTGCATGTGCTGTGCCTCGAATACTCCTTATAAAGATTAGAACAGAAAAGACCAAATGAAGCGATTTTCATCCATCCATACGCTCTATTTCCAAACGGCAAATGACCTTTCACCTTGATGATTCTTTCTTGTTCTAACCGACACAATCTAAAGACCCTTTCCGTGGAAACATCTCTGCCGCACACGCTCGCGCTGACCATGAGTTTCAATAAAATCCGGCTTTTACAAAATGTACACGTTTCCACCCCCCCTTCGTCCTTTCAAACTTGCGGACAGTCGGTTGAAGGCCAGAGAAATCACATCCCGCTCTGAATAAGGCGACAGTATCGGCCCGTAATTGCTTAACTCGTCGCTATTCAATCCAAAAATCCCCACAAGGGCAACTGATTTTCCCTTGATACCTTCCATTTGCATCTTTTCACCAGTATTTTCTTCTTTTTTTTTTTTCTAAACCAAAAGTAATTATGTCGTTCAATCCTCCCCTGTATGGACGTTTTCCTCGCTCGGCTTGAATGCGATATGACAGGGGCACAGTTTGAAGCTCGACTTTTTTAGCTTTTCTGACATGTTCAGCCAAATCGCTCTCTACGGGAGCCTATTTTGTCATTACTGCATCTTCCACTGAAAATATTTTGATGCCTCCGTTCCCCTCCGTTAGCGGGCCTATTCATAGTTTTTTTTTTTCCTCTCTTTTTTTTTTTTTCTTTTTCTTTCTATTAACGTGCATAGCGGTACAGCCTTGAAAAGCTCCTAAAAGCTTGCAACAGCGGGGGACTTCTGGCTCTAAGTGCGGCATACAGTTGAATGAGTGCCGAAATCTAATGGTTGAATACTTTCTATCAGTCAAAAAAAAGGAAAAAAAAAAAACCTCCAAAAGTCTTTTCAAAGCGGACAATGCGGGAAGTCGCAGCGATTTGCAAAGATATGAGGGGGATAAAAAGCAGTTGAAAAAGGCGGATTTCTTGTTTAAAAACGTCTAACCTTGCTCCTCTTTGATTAACGCTTGATGCTTTCAGTGAAACGCCGCCTAGAACTAGTCAAAGCGGCGTTTCTGTTTTTTTTTTTCCTCCAAAATTCGGATCTTACACCTGTTAAATATTTTTCCCAACTAGATTTTATTTAAAACCCTCTTGATGCGCACAATCTTAGCCAAATGTCTTTTTCAGGCACGCACATTGATAGCTCATAATGTTTTCGAGTGCATAACCAAGCACTCCTCACACTTTGAGCCACTGCCAGATTCACCGACGTGGAAAAGACTTGCATGTCGTTTCTTCTTTTTTTCTTACCAATGCTTTTTAATTGGTGTTTTTCCCGATTAGCGTTGGCAAAGATTGGCAAACACGCTATGATACCGAAAGTGCAGAAGCCTATGATAGAGTAGTAGACAGTTTACGCTGTTTGCGGTCTGAAAGTTGTAAAAAAAAAAAATCCAAACAAACATGGATATAGAGTTCGGGAATGTCCACAGTTACCATGGAGATCCGCCATCTTTGCAGCTGTTAGCATACATTTCCATAGACTAACATTAGCTAAAAACAGTATAAAAAGTAGAGAAAAAAACAGTGGAACGACTCCGTTAGCCGCTGAGATACTGCTGGTAAATACATCCAACACACTGTGGTCTCCAAGTGTTTTAATGTGAACAATAACTCCAGTATTTTAACTTTTAAAATCTCCATTAGTTTACAATGGCTGCTAATCCCATAATGCTTAGCGATATGACGTCACATTCCCGAACTCTATAGACACAGACGGCAACTTGTCATAGAAGGGGGCGTGGCCTCACCGAGGGGGAAAATAGAATCTTTAGAGAAACACATTTTTTCACCCTTTTAAGCCATTTTCTGGTGGAATATGAACTTATTTACCACACACAAATAAAGTCAAGTGTAAATCGGGCCCATATGGATATTTTCTCACAGCAGATTGTTCAGTAGAAGTGAAAAAACGTCAGTTGTAGCTCGCGCTAGCTAACCGTTAGCATTAGCCCGATGCTAGCATGTAGCATCAAGTTAGCATTCTCCGTTTTTTATGTATTGAACCACTTTGCTCCTCCCCATGTCTTTGTTTCTTTATTTAGTAGAAACTATATTCATAATTCAGCATTTGTTAAAGTCGTTTTTGAATAATTATAGAAAGTTAAAAAAAAAATCAAAATTGTTTTCCCCCTTAACTGTTTTCAAACATGACCATATATGGGCGATTCCAGAGATGCCGTCTGTATCTATAAAGGCCAGACCAGGACACGGACCACATTGCTGCTGAGGCTGACATTACATTTGTCTCACGCTGCCTCATATCGAAATACGTTTTCTCCCCCATTTTGACTCGGTACAAATTTGACAGTCCCCTTTCGCTTTTATCCAGGGCATCATTCACTCTAGTGGCACCAGAACAGCATACCATACAGAAAGGCCTCTCAACTCAAACCTGGAGCCTTATTCCTGTGGGGCGAGGATTCTGGCCTCGCCGTCACTGTGTCCTGACTTAGAAATCCTACAGTAATGCAGTGTTGTTTTACTTTTTGTGGAACCCTTCACACGTCTCCGGTCATTTACGAAACATCCTCTGTCACTTGCTGAACAGTCAGGATTAAAAAAAAAAACTGCTGGATGACTGAAAGCCTACAGAAACATATGGCTGCTCGGTTCTTGGAAAATGTTTTAGACTGAAAAAGACCAAGGAACTGGTAGTTTTGATCAGTTCGTCAAGTCGTTTCGGAGACTTTCTCTTTCTAAGACGGACTTTGTTTCTCCAGTTGTGATTTGTGAGACTGAAACCAACTTTCTGAAGCCTTGCCAGATATTTTGATTCGCTTAGACTTTGTTGACAAGAGCTAAGCTAATTTATGCCCAAGTTTGCTACAGTGGCAAATAGACCTACTCTATCCATATCCTTGAACATTTGGTATAATTCAACTATTTGAATCCCTCAATAACCCCACATATTTGCGCTCCCTTTGGACCTGCCTAGGACTTTTGCATAGACTCCTTTCTTTTCCTCCTATCCCCCTGGCGCCTTGCAGACCTCCGCGTTTCCCGACCAACTTGGCACATCCAAAACACTAAACACAACGCGTATAGCCGAGGTTATCCCACTCTCTCTGGGACTGCTTGACTCGCTGGGAGTAGGTAATTGGTTGTGTCTCTCCTCCCCATAAGCTAAAGTCATGCCCCCTCCTTTTTCCCCCTCCATTACTCATCAAGCTAACAGCACCATGGCTAACCATCCCACGCTTTGCTTTTCTCTCTCTCAAAACCAAAAAGTTCGACAATGCCGCTGCACGCAGCAGGTCGGGACTTGTGGCAGCCCCTGTTTTAATGAGAGGAAAATAGGAGCTTGTTGTTGTAGTGTTTGTGTGTGTTGCCACCCTCGTAGCCCACCTCCTCTGACACCACGTCGCTGCTGCTGTTACTGCTAACGCTATACCTTTCACTTCGGCGAAAGTGAGAGGGGGCTAATTAAGATGGCTTCCTGCAATTTGGAGAAGATGTTTTTTTGGCAGTGGCCGTGGTGTCCTTCAGCGGTAGGGCAAATGTGGGCGATGGTGCCAGGTTACGACACATAAAACTTAAACTGGATGCAGTTAGATTTAACAGATCTTTAAGTCGAGGCCGACATATACCACAAATGACTATGCACTGACTGTCCATCCTTCAGACCCTGTATTTTTCAGTAAATTCAGCTGCAATGGCTTCTCACGTGCATCCACTTTTGCTGTTTCTGTTCCTTCCCTCTTGACATTACTCAGAACCTTTTATGTCGACTTCGATGACACAAGTGTCACAATAAAGAGACCATTTTCCTTTCACAACTTAAAAATAAAAAGCTGATCCATCTATTCCAAATGTCATCAAATAGGTCTACATTGTCCATAGTTCAATGCTGTATGCTAAATGCCAGCAAAGAAGAAGAATTTCATACAATACATTTTTTTTTTACCTTTTAAGTTTGCGCTAACATTGTTCAATCATCAAAACTAAACCTGACATGTTATGCTTTATTAATGCAGGTTTGTGTAATCTCTTTCGTTAAGTTGTTTCTTCTTCGACTTTTCCATTCTGCCTTTGGATTTTGTTGCATAAATGAATAAAACACGGAAATGACTTTGCTGCGTTTTAAACATGTAAGCCATCTCCTGACATGTTCTAAACACTTATGTCCTCAAAGTATGTTTAACGCAGCCTGCACCATGGATTGGTTTAGCATGCTGTTAGCTAAAAATGAGTGCTTGTGTAGTCTTAACATGGCTCCAACCTTAATTTTTAGAATAATGAGAGAAAAGCAATGCTGAGGTTCCCAAAAGCAGGACACAATTATGCATAATATTCCACTTTAACTCACTAATTCAATTCAATTTTTCAACTTTATTACCAAATGTATGACTTGTAGTAAAGCACATGCAAACAACCAAAATGATGTAGCTGTCAATCCCTTGGTATAATACTTAATCCTGCAGAGCAGAGGTGTAGCAATACATGTGAGAGTGTCATAATGGTAACAAGTTTGGTTCAATCAGTTCTCTATAAAAACGTCCTGCCTGTCACACCAATGATGAAGTACTGATGAAGTGTTCAGGACTTCTATCTTGACTTTGACATTCAGATAATTCTATTTCTTTTAGAAAGTAGCTCCAAACTACTTTCAAATAATATGTGTTAACCAAAGACTCTATTCTTTAAAGCTCGGGATTGTCTTTAAAATGTAACATTTCTGGAAATAAAAACAAATGTAAATTTTTAAATGCTTAATGCTGGAGTTATAGTTATAGTTGTGACTTGGAAAATCTTAGACATGACTCATTGCAGTATCACATTTAGTTTTGCTTTTTAATGCCAACATTAATAGGTCAGAATATTAAAATTGTGTCTTTCAATACAGTATATTGTACAAGCCCTTTTAAAAAACAAAAACATATCTCGTATGTGCTGTAGCTCTTCTCCCCTGTGCAGCCGCTGATGAGCCCTCTCCAAAACATTTGTTCTTCTTCTCGCAATTAAGCATATTATCCTGATTTATTTTTCCACCATCTCCTCATTTTTCTCTCTGCCGCTATTCGCTTTCTCTCCGGGGGATTTGGCAGCGCGAGGCATTGAAGTTTTACCTTGATTATACGTATACTGAGGGTTTGAATGGAGGAGCGTGGGCCAGGAGTCTCTTTGTTGTTGAAGGACGAGCAGAGGTGACTGTATGGGGATGCAGATTCTGAATCCTACCGAGGCTGCCTCGATCACGCCATTGTTGGCTGTTCCCTGGCAGCTCTTAAAATCATGGCCCCATCGGAAACTTATTCTCCATAGAAAATATTTCTATTCGTTTTTGTGTTACAACACCTTTTTTGAAAAACACCCCTTGCTCTCTATGAAAATGGGAGCACATTGAAAATCTACTATGCAAATGTCAAAATGTCAAGATAGAATATTATTAATTGTTGAACATTTATCATTTTAGGTAACTTGGCAAAAAACAGAATATGACAGGGTGAAAGGGTGAACTTGGGAGGAACATTTACAGCTGACTGGATCAAGCACGCCTCATTTTAGCTAAGCACAGTCTCAAAACTGAGCGAAACAAAAGCGATAAATAGTACAGCAGTGGAGTTTTCCTTTTAGAAAATTAAAATAAAATTATAATGTCTGGTAACACTTCAGATGACAGTCCATGAGTTCCATATGTTGGTACAGGGAACAAGAAAGTAAGTACAGATAATTACATATTAAAGGGCAAGGTTTAATAAAGGAATGTGTCTATAGTGTAACAATGGTGTGCAAGGTGTAACAAAGGCGTACAAGGAGTGACAAAGGTGTAACAAAGGTGTACAAGATGTAACAAAGGACTAAAGATGTAACAAAGGAGTACAAGGTGTAACAAAGGTGTAACAAAGGCGAACAAGGTGTGACAAAGGCATACAAGGTGTAACAAGGTGTAACAAAGGCGAACAAGGTGTGACAAAGGCGTACAAGGTGTAACAAGGTGTAACAAAGGTGAACAAGGTGTGACAAAGGCGTACAAGGTGTAACAAAGGCATACAAGATGTAATAAAGGACTTCAAGATGTAACAAAGGCGTACAAGGTGTAACAAAGGCGTACAAGATGTAACAAAGGAGTACAAGGTGTAACAAAGTATTAACTGTGACAAACTCACAGATCTAATATTGTGTACTTTAAATAGTCTGTAGATACAGCACGTCATACTGGGGGCGTGGCCTAGCCTGGGGGGAAATAAAGCTTGTTATGAGAATTACAACTTTTCACTCTTTTTAAGATTTTTTCTGGCAAACTATCTGCATATTTAGCACACACAAGCGGCACGGTAGTACAGCGGTTAGCGCTTGCTCACAGCTTGAAGGTCCGGGTTCGATTCCCACTTGGACGGGGCCTTTCTGTGTGGAGTTTACATGTTCCCCTCGTGTCCGCATAGGTTTCCTCTGGGTACTCCGGTTTCCGATATCCACTAAAAACATGTACAATAGGCCAGGATGTTTGAGAGTGGGTTTGAGAGTGTGCATGGGGGATGACGGATGGAAATTAGCCCAAGGCTACAATCCGGTGTGGCTTGTTCATTAAATAAAACAAATGAAAACAAATAGGGTTGACTTTATTTGTCAACCCGATATTGACATATTGGTATTGAATAAAGTCAACGGCGCAATATGTGTCTTTGACGAGGAAGGATAACGTGCCCACTCACGGCTTTTACCTTTGCCCAGAATGTATCAGTTTGTGACATTGAAAATATAGATCTCTATTTAAAGTGTTTTTGGCAGGTTTGATTGTTTTTTCTAACTATTTCTATGGGATCATGCCTGTAATCATACTGCTACACCAGTGAATTGGCAACAAAAAGTGAAGTTGCATTTTTATGTTCTAAAACAAGTGACAGGAAAATGGAGCGTATATCCCATATTCCAGGACTTGTTGAGGACACGTTATGGAAATTCTTCCTCTTCGCATGTCATACCCTATGTAATTTTACGACGATGAAGTGAAACATTAGCGTCACAAAAACGCCAACCAAGGAAAATGAGACATGTTTAGCAAACTCCTAAATGTAATTGTATTAACTATGTTCTGGTGAACCATTACTCCAAACCACTTGTCAAATGCACTTTAAAACTCTTGACTAAAGAGCGGACGGAGGTACAGTAGCATAGCCAAAAGTTGTGCATGAAACCGAACGACTGAATTAACTTTCCTCCTCTGCGTAAAAGATGCTAAACACGGCTGCATTGTTGAAAATGATTTGCATAGAGAATCTCGGCTGCATGGATGAGTAATATTACATGACATTCTCAGTGTCCTGTCACTGACTAAGAGAACAGAACAATCGCTGACTAACACAATGATTAAAGCCATTGTCTTCTTGAATCATTATAAAACTGTTGTCTTGTAAAACTGAAGACCTATCAACAAAAAGGCCACATAATCACTGCGTGAATTGGACTTCCCCTCTCCCGAGACACCTCCTCCGGATCCTCAAGGACACTCTTTTTTGCCTCCGTGAGCTTTCGGCAATAGAACGTCCTTCCTGGATTAAATAAGGTCTCGCGCCAAAACTCCACTCGCCGTCACATTAGTAAGCAAAGATCGAACTCCAAAACTAAGTAAAAGGGTATTAACTGTGACAAACTTACAGATCTAATATATATACTTTAAATAGTCTATAGATACAGCGCATCATACTGGGGAGCGTGGCCAAGCCTAGGAGGAATAAAGCTTTTTATGAGAATAAGCCAAGGCAAGGCAACTTTATTTACACCGCGCATTTCGTACACAAGGCAACTCAATGCGCCTTGAGAATGAGAATTACAACTTTTCACTCTTTTTAAGATGTTTTCTGGCGGACGATGAGAATATTTAGCACACACAAATGAAGTTGGGTTTGAGGTGGGCAGCGAATCCTCTGCAAGATAATATCGAAATTGCTGTTTGGAAGATTTGCAAATTTACAATATCGAGTTCTTCTGCAACGTCATTGGGAAAAAATGTCGGAAAAATGGGAAAAATAGGCATGTTTTTTCTGCCCTTTTGTAGTCTGTTTAGGACAATCATCATTTTGAGCAATTAAGACGTTTGAAGCACATTTTTGAATATTTCTAATGTGTTGCAACAATGCTTCATTGTTATCATAAAAGTCGCCCAGATATTTTTGTCAATATCGCATGAATAGCATGAATCTACTGTTAGCATTATGGTTATCTTTCTCCATTATGTAAGTATTTATGGGCTGTTGAACCACTTTGTACCTCTCCATGTCTCTGTATCTTTATTCTATCTACTATTTTTGTAGTAGTAGTAGTGGTAGAGTAAGAGGTGAAATAATAGTTCTTTTCAATTCGATTTGAACTTGACCATTTGTTTGGCCTTCCCAGAGATGCCGTCTGTACCTAGTCCCTGAAACTGCTCCTTGCACATGATTGTTGTAGTGCTGACCAAAAAAAGTAATTATTCTTGTTTAGCTTATTTTGAACATTCACATCTCGGATTTCCGACAAACTCTGCCCACTATATGTCACTATAAAGGTTGGCTGGTAAGTATGGCGCTGAATACCCTCCTCTACCTATGTTGGCACTGACAGCTTGCCAAGTCCATTTTACCTTTCTAAAGTTCCTGCTAGACATCGGGACAGCTATACTCTAAAAATAGCCCCAAAGTTAAAGTTAAACCCAAGTTTATTTTTCCAATTTTTTTTTAATGTTTGCGTACAGTCTGCTCAGCTCTATTTGGGCAAGGAATCCGGATTTAACAGCAGACTGAGGAACGTCGTACGGGACGCACCGACGGATACTTCTCGCCAAAGGGGGTTAGCTAAACTCTGTGCTAAACGCTTCGCTCCTTCTCCCCTTCTCCCCTCTCCCTCTATCCCGAAGCTGGAATTCCTACCGCGCCGTTCCCCCCATTTGGCAGGCACTTGTGAAAACAATTCCCCAGCTTTTAGTCACTCGGCGGATCCAATTGCCATTTCCACTTTGCGGCGAGTGAGAGGCAGAGGCAGAGGAGTTTTAATCTGGTTGGACACATGCCGCGGCCGGTCGAGTGCTGTTGAGATATTAATATCTTATGAGAGCTGTCTGGCAGCGCAGGATCACCGGGCTGAGTCTGTGTGTTTTTGTGTGTGTTGCAGCCGTGACAGAAGAAGAGGAGGAGGAGGCGGGAGGAGGTAGCGGGACAAAGTGGGACTAAATGAAGACTTTGTGAACATGAGCGGAGAAAGGGGTCGTCCCTTCGCTGCACAGGCTTCCACAGATGCTTTGGCCCAGAGAAAGATGGAAACCAATGGGAAAAGTAAGTCATGCAAAATGGTGGGATTTTAGATCTGGACTTCACTTTTAGTTTTATTCTAAGCTTTTTGTTAGTTTTCTAAGTCAACATCACCTTACCACATCAAATATTGTTCTAGCGATATCAATTGTGATGAGTTGAGTTATTCATGATTGCAAAACACAACAACTTTTTTTCCATGATGTAAAAGCTGTTTACATTTTTGTTGAGTTCTGAAGTCCACCCCCTGCCCATTGTCCAATCGGACAGCTCACTGAGCATCATGCTTTGGGGTGCCAAAAACTACAGTGAAAACCTGAAGAAAATAATCCAAATGTAGGACAGTGGTTCAACTGCTCTGGAGTCGGGACCCATCATCACGCAAGGATGACAAGCTGCGACCCAAATTAGCCTAAAAAGCTGAAATCATGATGCAAACAAGCTAACAGTCAATTTAACAGACTCAGATGGTGTTACTATACTTTTTCAGAAGACAAGTTTTGAAAGAAATGTCCCCAGGGAAAGGATCCACTGAAAACGGTTCGATGACCCACGTTTGGGTCCGGACCTGTCGAGGGCCACAGATGTTGGACATAACAGACACTAAAGATACGATTAAGAAATCACAAGAAGTGCAGTTATTTAGGGAATATCATCTTCTGCAAACAACATTTAATCCTGCTCTAGTTTGTGTTTCCGTTGTCTTTGAAATGATAGCGCTCCTGTGTATGTCTAAAATGTGAACTAAAAACATAAAATGCAAACCTAATCACAACTGTAGGACGATGAAAATGGTATTTATCCAAAATGGCGCAGCCCTATTTTAGCTTCATTTCACTTCATTTATTTTGTCATATACTTTTCATAAACTCATTCCATAAAAACTGCTCTGAATTAAGTAGATTGAGATTAATTACATCACGAAAGGACCAAGTTTAAAGTAAGTATTGGCTGTTTCCTGTGCTTATAATAGCAACAATGTAAGTGTCTATGAATTTGGAAGGACACTCCTTGCATTGATATAAAAGTTGGTTGCTTCACATTCAAATATTGATCATTTGTGGTGGTTCCAGGCCTGGACAAATGGAGAGGCTTTCACCAAAATATAGGAGATTCTATGTAAAACTGAATGATACAGGAATCATCGCGGTCCAGCAGCCAAAGAAAGCTAACAGGAACTTGCTTACTACTCATATGCATCCACTCAGAGTCAGTAGAAGTGCTATCGGGGACATCCCTATCTGTATTTGAACCACAGTCAACTCCACAGTCAGCATTTGTGCTTGGAAAATATGTGCGCGAGTTATTATCCGTGTCCCCTGCCAAGTGCGCTTCCTTCAGCCAAGACCCATGAAACACTCATAGTAAACAGACCTCTCTTCCTACAGACTCCAGCCAATCCTGCTGCACGACGCCTATCGAGTGAGCCAAACGGGACATCGCCCAAATCCCCCCCACCTACTGCTGACATTTTGACCCAGAAACAACATGACCTCGGAGTTGGAGAGTAGCCTCACCTCCATGGACTGGTTGCCCCAGCTCAGCATGCGGGCGGCTATTCAGAAAACCGACTCGGGGCACCACTACCACCACCACGGGCACCACCTGCACGGGCCGCACCACCTCATAGCAGGGCACCAGCATCACGGGGTGGCGTCGAAGAAAATGGGCCCGCACCTGGACCAGAACACGACGCTGGACCAGGAGGAGGCGGCGCAGCACCGGGACGGGAAGCCCCCGTACAGCTACGCCAGCCTGATCACGTTCGCCATCAACGGGTCGCCGCGGAAACGCATGACCCTGAGTGAGATTTACCAGTGGATCTGCGATAACTTCCCCTACTACAGAGAGGCGGGCAGCGGCTGGAAGGTAGGACAACACAGTGTTATAGATGTCGTTACTGCAATGTTTGTCTCAAATAAAGGCGGCATCGTTAGCGAAATAAACCGCAAACACCACAATATGTTTACAGTGTAGGACTTTCAACCTTACAGGGTCAATGAAGTTTAACCCAGCTTAACCTAACCTTAATCACCCAAGTGACTACATGTTCATAACATCAGAGCCTAATACAGGTAAATGTTGGATCGAATTAGCAGCTAGCCATTATCATTAGCATGGAAGCTAAAAGGTAAACTTTGGCTTTACAGATTTTATTGTTCAGTTTCGTTGCACAAGCTTCAGACATTTTCCATTATCCTTCAGTCACTGCGCAGCCATAGGAATGTATCACACTAAACTTACTTATTCATTGCTCTAAAGTGAGGTCAACGATTATGGACACCGGATTAGTGTCGTTGTACAGATTGTAAACAGGATTTCGTTTCATGATAATCATGAAACCTTGTTATAAAGTACAAAATACAAATAATAGGTTTGTGAATTCAACAGATGCCATATTTTACTCATTATTTGCTTCGATTATACTGTATTTTCCCCTACAGCGTAATGATAGCTTTGTTAACATACTTTTTTCATCAATTAAGTCCATGATGATGATTTCTCTAATTGATTAACTGATTAATCATGAATTTGTGCACATTGTATTAGGAACAACAAAATATTTGGGTTGGTGACACTGGATCCTTGTCAGTTAAGTACTGTCGGACTCTAAGCCGCTACTTTTTTCACACGCCCAGAGCCAGGCGGCCGATACAACGATACGACTAATTTAAAATCTTTTGCCCGAGCCCGACCACAACATCATGTAATTTGAAGGAGTTGTCTCTTTTTCCTACTTCGACTGCTACCAGACTGCGGGGAGGGGGGTCCTGCGGGGGGAGCTGATGTACTGAGTGTAGGTCACGTTTCTAAAAGGGCAAGGCCAGCGCTTTGATACCGATTGTAAATCGAGGCAATCGCATTATGCGCTTTGTCTCAGAACAGTTTTAACTCATAATGCTGAATAAGTATAGTTGGGTGTCCATTTAGTGCGTAAAAGTATGGAAAATCCAGTGCGATGTTTGTGAAAACCGAGCGAGGAGGAGATGAGGAGGGACACTTGTCTGTGCTGCTGCTCGTACGCCGTGCGTGTAACCTGTGCCGCACAGCACACACAGAAACGTTAGTCTGGAGACCTCCGTGAAGATGGCCACTCATCAATTTTCTATAAAACCCTGCTGTGAAATTGTGTTCGTGCTGTTATAGTTTTTAAGATATTAATATATTTTTTTGCCGTTTTGTCTGTGTTGATGTTGAAGCGTGCGTGCCTCTGTGGAGGACACATGGAGTACAACTTCTGTGAGGTGTTGAACTTGGTAGAGAAGCTTTTACTAATAATTACTGATCAATGTTAAACCTTTTTAAACAGACCCGTGACATTCCCCAAATACGCAATGATTCAGCCTGTGTACCATTTAGCTGTAGCCTCAACTCTCTCCTTGTCTTTTCAAATACTAAAATCAGATTTATTTATTGCCTCCAACCACTCACACACACACACCAAACCCTTTAGTGAACTGCGGATGATTGGCACCTGCACTTCTCCCTATTCAGACGCCATTATTAAATCCGTATGTAAATGTAGCTATGCAAATCCTTGGCTAATGTGAGCACAGAGGTGGCACCGATACCGCCAGCCAAATGAATAGGTCCCTATGGCTGCGTCTGGGGGATTCTCTGCCTTATTAGCGACTAAGCACTAGATGGATACGGCTCCTCCACTGACACGTTGAAAAAAGGCTGTCTGCAAACGCTCTAACCAATTCATCTTTTTGAGAGCGGGGACATATTTCTACCACTCATTATTTCGCACATTTCCAAGCAGATTTTTTCTTTTTTTTTTTTCTACGTGTGTGTGTGTGTGTGTATGTGTGTCTCTAATACAAAAAGCCGTGCCAAGGAAAGCCAGACAAAAAGGTTAGGAGGATACAGGAAAAGCGGCTTGTCTTGGCAGAGCGTCTTACCTGCATGCACTCAATTAGTTTTCCCCTTCCCAGTCGCTGTAGAGGTGGAGGGGGGGGGTTATTGAGAAAGACGCCGTGCCTTGTCTCAGCGGCTCATATTGGGTTGCCAGGTTGGTTCGGTATCTCGTAATTACAAGGCGCGATTCATTGATTCGCGTGTGCCGCCGCATTCAGGTGGCATCATTAAAAAAAGCTCCGCGCCAAGAAAAAAAAAAGGGATGGCATTGTGGTGGTTGTTGCCTCATATATTGCTTGGCTTCGCGGCTCGTGTTATTAGAGTCTGGCGAAAGACGTACATCCTGAAGGTGCATAAAGGCTGGAGTGGAGACATGATAAATATTCATTCATCTGTTTCAGGGAACGGGAAACTGTCCCAGCAACTTTGAGGAAAATCGGTCTATGCTTTGATGTCCCTGGAGGAACATTTGTCTTTTACGTTTAACCCGTCCTTCAGTGATCCTGGGGCAACGTGTCAGGAGGAGTGGGACCAGTGACAGTCAGTCAGATGAAACAGTAAATATATGATAATACGTAATCGTTTTAGTTAGTTTTCTGGCTAAAAACGGCCACTTATTGTCAGTTGTCGATATTGACTAAAAGGAGGAGCAGAATCTGTCTCACACACACAGACCTGGGCTTGTTTGTTCGCGCGCCATTCTCCTTTTTTCTCCAAAAAACTAAAACATTTGAAAAATTTGTAATCAAATTAGTTTTAAAGTGATCTTTAAAGCAATGCTAAGTAACGTGTTTACCTTAATAAATCCGTTTCGTAGTCCCTGTGGGGGTAATACAAGTGTTTATGGGATGATTGGAGGGTCTTTCATCGCCCCCTGGTGTCTCTGGCCAGAAAACCATCTTTGCAACTTGACTGCCACCGGACCGGAGAAAGCAATACACACTAATGGAATCACGAAGAAGAAGCTAACAGGCTAACGGGCAAAGCTAACTGCGAGCTAACGTCACTTTAAACAGTATTTACAGCCAAGTTTGAGTGAAAAAAAATATTTCCATTGTGTAATTGGATGCACAGTAACCCTCTCTCCCTTCGCCTTTTCTATCAGCGTAGTATTTACTCCCCAAGACAATTAATAAGTAAAAAAATCGTAACTTGCTACTACACCTGCAGTTGCGCTTATGGCCTCTAGGGGAAGAGTTACTTAGTACTGCTTTAAATCTTTAGTCTTAGTTTTCAAAGTGACTTTTCTGACTTTTTCCGGAAATGATGGATCTAATGAACAGTGAAAAATGACAACAAACCTTTTATTCATTCATGATGCGAGCGCCAACAACTCAGGTTTGTTTAGGCTTTCTCGTTATTTCTTAACCGTTCTCGCAAAAGCAAGTCTCCATGTTGGTCTGTCAAACGTTGCCTTGACAACGGGGCTGTTCTTCCGGTTCACCTCTGTAACACCGCAGTTTTTCTGTTTTATTCTTTTTTTAAATGTATAAAAACAGCATTTAGGTCCGAGTAATATTTTGATAGCATGATATTATTACTATAGCTGAAATGCGGCGTAAATATATTGGTCAAAAGACGTTTTCTATATTTATACTTTACACTGGTTAGAAACTTTCCAAACTCCGTCGATTTGCACGTGACCAGAATTACCTGAGGAATAAGGAGTTTGCAGAATTACCAAAGGATAAAATCAGGGCAGATTCGCGCGGGACTAGAAACTCCGAGGACGTCAGTAATATTACCTTTTTACCTGACGTCCCCAGGTAATTCTAATCCCGTGCGAATAGGGCTTTAGTTTGCAAAAGGAGCAAAGCAGGAACAGAATTTTCAAAAGTAAACGATCAAGCTCCTCCCCCTCCCTCCTGATTGGACCTGACAGGCTGGTTCACAGGAAAAGCTCGTCTCATTGGTCGAGGCGGGAGGATACTAGACACTGATTAGTTGCTGAGATCTGGGAAGGAGGGACTTTACAAAAAATAATATATATGATTACTTACTTTACAGGTGGTGGATTTTGCACATTTCATAACATTTGTAATACATTTGGACTTCCAGACTCTCATGTGAAACTGTTAATTTGACTTTAAACTGCGCTTTGAAAGACCTGAGGTGAAGCCTGCCCCCGACGATGTGAGCGTGTGCTGTGTCTGCGCCAAAACATTTCTACAGAAAAGGTGCAACTTAAAACCAGTTATATTTCTTAAACGAAAAGGAATGATTCAAAGGGAAAACGTCATGGACTCTTTTACAGATGAAATGTGATAGAAAGGCAATTCTCTTTAGTGCAGAGGTTCGTGTGCCGCTTCAGTATTGTCAGCGACTTATGACGAGTGTGGGCGGGGGTTCGCTCCACGTATATGTCATGTACATGTGAGTGCATTTTTAGTTGATATTAATTAATTTTATTGGAAAATGCTCTTTCAATGTAAGGGAAATGCTCTCGGCTGCCAGAGTGCAAGTTACTGCTTCCTGCAGTTTTGTGGATTTTTCTATAACATATGCCTCACCGGCTGCAAACCTTTGCAAAATGTGACCCTTTTTCCAGATCTAGAGCTCAGTTTTATCAGCAGTTCCTAATAGAGCGCGACCGATAATGATTTTTGTTCACATCACTTAACCAGGTCCATTTTGTGTTCACTTTTGTGCTGTGTTTTGTTTGAAACAATAAAACCGATCTATTACTATAAACCAGGCTGAAGGCTAAAAATGCTGACACATTGCTCTAAATGTGGGTCCTTTAAAGTTGAGAGCCAGTTTCAGTGCATTTGAATTGCTTTCTTTGGCGTTGCAGTAGGACACCTCACAAGACAAACTAATCCAGTCAAAAAATAAATAAATAAATGAATAAATTGGCACTTCGGCTAAAGGCATTTTCTGTCGTTATAAATAATGTGTTGATTAAATCATTCATCTGTTTCAGAATGTGATCTGTAAACAAAGTGTACCAGGACCAGGTTTGGAATCGGCCTTATCGGCTAAAATACAATTACAATTACAAACAATAACAATTGCGTGCCCGTCTTGCCCTCAAGGACACAACAACAGTATTTTATCCCAGTAACTATACTTTCTCTCTGCTTTACCAGCCTCTCTGCTTCCATCTCTGGGAATACCCCAGGCCGTGAAGCACAGATTCCTGACGAGACTGGAAACTCGTGGCTTCTTCGTTGACCCTTCACAAACAAGACGATCTTGAAAGGGCCTTTAGTCGGTGTTACGCAAGTCGGGCTTGCTTTGGCCCAGGTGCAGATCACAGTGGAGCTGGACGATTTCGGAAAAATGAAGGAAAAAAAAAGATCTAACACCAGAGCCAAATGTGAGAGAAAGTGTTCACATGCATAAATTGAGGAACTTGTTATGTAGCGGATAGACCGATAAGAGCAGTTGACGCATCGTTAGCTCCTGCCCACTGCTGCTAATAGAATAAAAGTCAGTGTAATTTCAATGATATATTCTCGTTTTCTTGAAGTTCAGTATCACATAATTAGATATTTGCCAGTTTTTTTTTTAGCTTAGTTGTTGTTGTGTCATTGGGCAAGACACTTCAGCCCCCATGTCCTTGTGTGACTGAGGGTTGATTGAATAATGCACCACATTGTAAAGTGATTGAATTTGAGCGGTGAAGAGCTTTTGGATGAAGTGTGTGCTGGGATTAGGGGGCTGTTTACACTTATACAAACCTGCAGCACGGTGGTATTGGAAGCACCGGCCGATGGTGGCGTCGCGGCTCCCAATCTGAAAACTGATTGGCTAAGTGTTAGCAAAAGACTAATGGGATTTATTACGCGAAATTGCCATTTTAGAGCTTTTGAAAATGCAACATTGTTGCTCTCTCTTCAAAAACGTACCTGGAGTCATGTTTTGAGCCACTGGCACACCTTTGAGTCATCTTTGAATCTTCCCCAGTTCTATTCTTAGCATCACTGTGGCTTTCCTCACCTCTCAATCTCTTGTTAAGCTTAATCCTTTCACCACGAAATGAAAACTCTTGCGAGCCGCATGGACCGCCTTGTCTACCCGCCTTTATTGAAACAGCTGCACAGCAAAGGGGGGTGTATGTGGCGATCACTTGAAAATCAGGAAGTGAAACTACTGCATGTTTTGTTTTAGCTGTTATAGATCTTTAGTCTATAAACAATTTAAACTGACTTCTGCATTAGAATATCCCAGAATTGCATCAGAAAGCAGCTCTTTCAAACTCTTTCAATGAACTAATCTTTCAGGTTATGTATGTGCCCATTTTAAAACACCAGGTTTCGCTCACCACTTAACCTCTTATTAAAAGCCTTATGATTGTCCTCTGCTATTTTCAACCCCCCGCAGTGTCCTGCGGTCCTCGGTGCCAACTGCAGATGCACGGGGGGGGCTCAGCATGAGTAAACGGCTGCGGGTGCTGGAGGTGGGTTAGCAGCTCTCCATGGGTGGTGCTGCTGCGTGGCGGAGGTGGTGAGCGTGCAGATACCAGCTCTGGGTGCAGTTTGGTGGAGGTAGTGAAGGAAGGGGGGGCGCCTGCAGTCTGTGAGAGGGAGTTGACACACAGCGCACGCTCCAGTCTGCTCTGTATGATAATGTGGAGCACAGAGTTTAAACCAGGACACTCTCTACACATCCACAACAGGACAGAACCAGGACTGAACCGGGACTAAACCATGTCGGAATCAGGACCGTGCCAGGCCTGTCACACTTACCAATTCTGCAGAGCATCCAGTGTAAATTACAAGTCCAATCAATTGATGGGATTTTCTTGATTTAAAAACAGGCCGGGGCAGTGACTGTGTCCAACGAGATCCAAAAGTGGTACATGTAACGGTGCACAGGTGTTTGAAATCACTGCCAAATTCTGATTCAGTCAGCAATATAGAGATTAACCTTTGATCATGTGGGACACATTTTTCAAGTTTTGTGGTGAAAAGTCATCTTTGAAGCCCAGAAAATCCAGGTGGTCCAATTCATTTGTCTTGTATTTGATATTCCTGTATGTTTCACCTCTCTACTGTTTCATTAACTGTCAACGTTTGACCATCAGAATTCTAGATGTACTTAACTGTATCTACACTTAACAAATGAGCTGTTAATGAAGCACACAGTATTTCCTTAGTGAAAGCATGTTACTTAGGCAAGGCAAGTTTATTTGTAAAACTCATACACAAGGCAATTCAAAGTGCTTCACAGTTGCATAAAAATACAAGAAAGCCGATCAAATAAATAATAACAATAATAATCAAAACAACATATAATACTTTATATATACAATAGTATAATTGATTTTGTCTTGTTTCCACACACTTGCAAACCAAATTACTTAGGATTAAGTAAGTGGATCAATAGTTCAGTGAAATATTGCGTTTACATCGTTATCACAATATCACACACCTTTATCGCATATCAAGTTTTTTTTCAATACATTACACTACATGCTACTATTGTTAGATCAATGACTTTCAAAATGTTACCGACTTGTTAAAATCAAAGACTTGAGCTAAGACTAAGCCGGGACAGGACTAGGACTAGATGACGGGCCTTTTGAGACTCTTCCTACACATGGAGAAAACTCAATGAAAACTGATTTTATTTCGAGTGTAGAGTTGGAGCGTAACCATCATTTTACAGCACAGTGGCTGGAACAGAGAGACTGACGGGAATGCTAAACTTGGACAAACTTATTTTTGTCTCTTTGAACCACCTTTTCTCTTCCGCATTACTGTACCATGCCCTATGTGTTTTTACAGTGATGGCTTAGTTTCTCATGGCCTTTGACCTCTCACACCCTCATGTCGAGAAACTTCAGAGACTAGGACCCGCCTTCACCCGTCCTGCAGCACAGGCTTTGAACTAGACCCAGTGGGTCCGACGGTACAGGAACGACAGGAGTAGGTGCTGTAGAAATGTGGCTTGCTGACTGGCTTTTTAGTTTGTCCATACAAATGTGACCATTTTATTACTATTATTCGAACGCATTCATCACAGCCAAAAAACAGAAATATTGTGCACGGTTCTGTTTGTGTCGATATGAGGGTCAGTGGTTCCCAACTGGTGAGACGTGGGACCACTTTCAGCAGGCTAAACGGCAAAATTATAATTTTCATCATAAATGGAAGTTGGATCCCAATGTTTTATAGAGCTCTGCACTTGAGAAACAGCTCGGTCCCACTCTGTTTGTACCAGGCTACTGTTGAAGCAAACATTTCTTCAGTGCCCTGTTTCCCAGACCATTGAATAGTTTTACATAGCATTGCAGTATGTGATCATAAAAATCCCTGAACACCATCTCAAAAGTTGTATCCTTAACTGTGTGTCCCAGTATTGTCCTCTGCTTAGATACGTGTGGCAAAGGGGCTTAGTATGACACTGTTTCTATCTACATTAACCATCCTTCAATCACTGGAACAACCATTCAGAAACAGTTGCCAACTTTCTTGAGCCTTTCTTGCGTACAAACGACTATGCCACAATGCAGCCAACCCTTCTCTGTTCTCTGTTCTGAGCCTTGTCTGTGTCCTCCTCCTCCTGCATTTGCTGACTAACCCCGTCTCTCTCTCTCTCTTTAACCCTGTGGCACCAGCTCCTGCAGAAGAACCTAATTTAGTGTGAATTAGCAAAGGCCCAACGCTGTGAAGGTTACCTCTATGAGCTTTGGCCTTTGGCTCGACAACATGTCGCACACAATCACCTTTTACCTCCACAGCCCACACACATACCTCCACACGAGGATTTGTACCATATTTTAACTTGTTCAAATGGATTGGTTAAACAATGAAAAAAAATTAGGAGAAAATAGAATAGTAAAATGAATAGTTTGCTCTAGATTTGTATTTGGAATCGTAACACAATGGCCATTGTGTGCGCATTGATTTTAACTTTGCATAAAAATAAGAGCAAATGCACCCGTTACTATTGATGTGCCTTTATTTGAGTAAGGATTTTTGTTTGGCACCTAAAATGGTCCCTCTGTGAGACCGAAACAAATTCCGAGGACTGTACTGATACCGGATAAGTAGAACCAATTTATTTGTGTTACGAGGGGTTTAAGGCATAGCATAATCTTAAAGGAGTACTAAGTAACTCATGCCCCTAGAGGCCACAAGCGCCACTGCAGGTGTCGTAGCATGTTGTGTTTTTTTACTTATTAATTGCCGTGAGAGTAAATACTACGCTGACAGAAAAGACAAAGGGACAGATTGATATTGTACATCATACACAATTACACAATGGAGATAATTTTTTTCACTCAAACTTGGCTGTAAACACTGTTTAAGTGGCGCGAGCCGGCAGTTAGCTTTGCCCGTTAGCCTGTTAGCTTCTTCTTCGTGATTTTATTAGTGTGTATTGGGGCCTTCGACCCAATGGCAGTCGAGTTGCAAGCGTGGTTTTCAGGCCAGAGACACCAGGGGCAGATGAAATCATCCCATGAACACTTGTATTACCCCCAGAGGGACTACGGAAAGGATTTATCCAGGTAAACAAATTACTTAGTATTGTTTTAAAATCCTTATTATTTTATTCATTTTTTTAAGATTTAAGACATTTTTAAGATTTTTTTTAATCACGATCTGGTTAGAAACATGCAACAGCTGAAACAAAATATCTAGTAGTTTTAACTTCTGGTTATTCAACCAAACTGACCAGAGGCTCCTCCCACCCCACTCCTCTTGCTCCCCTTTGCTTTGCAGCTGGTTCACTGAAGAGACCAAGAAATAATAGGGCTGTAAGAGATTGCGCGTAGTACCTCAGGAGGAGCTTATTGGGAACTGCGATGCTTAAGATGGCCACAAGGAAAGATTCAAAGATTACTCAAAGGTGCGCGAGTGGGCCGAAGTTATGTGTTTGAGAAGAGAACAACATTGTAACATGGTAGAAAGCTCTAATAAGACGATTTTGCATTATATCTGCCCCTTAATGGCAGGTCAGTCCAGAGACACGGCTACTACTAAAAGGTACTATTTGGTCTGAGCATAAATAAAAAATAAACCTTACATGCTCAAAGAAATAACGACTGTTTTATGGTTTTAGTGATAATACAGCATTGGTCCTGAAAAAAGTATTTATTTGTTCTTTTGTTGAGGGTTGTTGACTCTGGGTATAAGCGACCAAGGCAGTCAAGACTGTCTTCCTTGGCCTTGTGCTTCAACTATAACTAGAAGAATTTAGTAACAATCATAATATTCAGAACAAAATCATAAATCTTTTGACGTGTATTCGCCAGCAACCATTAAACATGAGAATCACAGACTTTCTTTGACCCCGTAAAAATATGGGGAATATCAGATTTGAAATATTTTTAAAGACTTAATGTGCTGACCAGCTGTTTTATAACTGCTTCTGTCAAAAAAAGCAACACCTGGAATATGTAAATATGTTTTATTAAAATATGTTGGGGCAAAGGCGATGGGGGCAGAGCTGCAGAGAAGGGTTTCTGTACAAAATGCATAGACGTACCTACCACTAAATCGGTTCAACTGGACATTTTTACACTTTGATCATCCAGTTTTCTTCTTCCAAAGGGCCAAAGATGTTATGTCGGGTGGTGAGGTGACACAGTCCAGCGCTGCAGATGTTGTAGATTGCGCAGTCATGAGGCAAATATGCCAAATTCTGGTTCGATTTAATGGAGATGAATCAATTTAATGGGCTCTGTGAATGTATCTACCTGGATGAGCGGGATTAATGTTCATTTGCAAACATACAGTAGCTGAAACTGCAAAAGAAAGAGAGTGGATATAGTGCATTAAATGAGTGCATCAGAAGTGATTAGTTTTTTATTTATTTACTTCATTTATTTACTATTGTTACCACAAGACACAACACGGTATTTTTTCAAACCCTAGTTTCACAAACTATCAAATTAGGAAGCTTTTTCCCCCCATACTAAAAATGTATAGTTAACAACGGCAGCAGTATTATGGTGCGTTCATATTTTTCCCTCTTAAAAATTACAACCTCAGAGCATTTTAGCTGATTAAACTCTTATGTAAACAAAACGGCTAATGCTACAACAGTTAGCTCAT
Source organism: Gobius niger (assembly GCF_951799975.1). Taxonomy (NCBI): domain Eukaryota; kingdom Metazoa; phylum Chordata; class Actinopteri; order Gobiiformes; family Gobiidae; genus Gobius; species Gobius niger. Next base: position 24,756,682 of record NC_136857.1, read on the forward strand.
AAGATGCTAACGTTACCTTAATGTTTCTCCACAAACATAATTCAAAACATGCTAAATAACATTATATTAAAGGCTATGACCAAAAGTAATGTTCACTTCACCAGTGCAGTGGTTTTGGTTACGTTTTATAGCTGCTCCTCCACTGGGGGTCGCCTTTACGGTCTTCATCTCGCATTCAATCCCGGCGCGCTCTGGACATCTCCGAGTTACAAGTTATAATGAGGACTTCGAGTGGCGTCCAAGGTATTTTTCCAGGTGGCAGGTCGGAAATTTACCAGTTACCAGTTGCCTGGAACGCACTATTAATCATAGGCTTTGCTCACTGAACATTTTTGGCTAACTTCCTGTTGGCCAGTGTAGGGTAGAGACTTCTTCCTGTCCACAGTTTTACGTAAATTGATAATAAAAAAAAAGATTTTAAACATCAAGCCGAGTGTGTGTAATAAAAAACATTTCAGATTTTTTTTTTCAGATTCAAATAAACGTTAGCCTTTAGCTTTAAAGCTAAAACCCTCACAGTTACAAGCACAGAAGTCTCCAGTCAAGTACATCTAGAGTAAAGTTTTGAAGATGACGTATCCAACAGCTGCTTGTTTTCTGCCACATACGGCTTATGTAATTATTGATTTCAGCGAGGCACGGCTAACTCTCCATAGGAATAAAACAGGCAGGAAATAGTCGTTGCATTAGGCCGTTAGCATCATGTTACTATGCAATGTTCCTCGCACAGAGCTTGGCAGAAAAATCATAACTCGATATTTCCCCCAAATGCTTTTAGCCCCATTTCCTATAACTAAAAACATATTTGTCCTTCAGTCGTGCTCCACACTTCCTTGCGTTCCATTTTTTTGGCGTCTTAACCCACCATCTCGGACCCTCTGCTTCACATTTACGGTAAAAACTGCTTTATTTATTCTTAAAAATAGCCTTCCTCTCGCCATGCTTCACCCTGACAGCCGAGGTGGGACAGTGGTGGCTGCTACACGCGGGACTAAACGCTTGCACAAATTCCTCCTATTTCTGTCCTTAAACGGCTATTTGTCATCCCCAGCTGCATCTCACCGCTGCAAATGTATTTTTTTTTATGGATGTTGGAAGAGTTTTGGGTGAATCCTACCTGCATTTTTCTGCTTATTTTGACATGTTTTTATGAGTACAGGCCGGCGCTCGCTACATCCCTATTTTTAGTATGTTGTTGCTCAATCTGACATTTGCATATTTGTAAGTAGTTGTTTTTTCCCCTTCCTCCGACATACATAGTGTGATAATTTATTGGGTTCAAATAGGAAAATGCTGATGACGAATGGTGCTTTATGTATTGGATGGATCTTTTATTTACTTTGGTTTTAAAACCAGAAAAGCCGATAGAGATAAGGACAAAATAACACATTTGGTGGGATTTGAATGAGGACAATGATAAAATGCAATTTTTGAGCTTTTACTAAGTTTTAATAAGACCTTAAAATACTTTCATCTGTTCCTTTTTAAAGGCTTAATTTTGATCAATTCCAGCAATAGCCCAGAGAGTATGCTAACATTGTTATACTACATTATACTACATTGTTATATCAGTGCTAAGGTTTACAAACTTACTCCCAAAAGCCTGAAAAAGCACAAATATAGGACCTTGAAAGGACTCTATGCCCATTTTTAAACAAAGTTACACACTTCACTCACCAAAAACCTTGTAGCCCTGTAAGGTTTTTGGATGGCAGGCTGTTTTTCCACCCTTGATGGAAAAGGATCTGGGGGTCTCGCCACAGACATTTTCACGTAAATTGCCAATATTTAAATATTTTGGAGCACATTAACAATTGTTTAGGCCACTATTGGGTGTGATTATATTTCTCAAAATCACTGTGGGGGCCAGAAGATACATCCTCTTGGGCCTGACGTTGCCTATACTCCCCTATTACCTCCATCAACTTGGCCCCTCATCATGCTCAAATTATTATAAAAATATGTAAATCGTTTGTGCTACGGTTGTGCTGTAAAAATCTTTGTTTGTGCTGTTATGTTTTTTTTATATTAATGATTGTTTAATTGGTCAGATCTGAGGTCACCCTGCCCCTTTTAAAGCTGCCAAACGGGTAAAAATGGTGTCAACCTCTTGATCTACATCCGTGCTGTTTTGTGCTGCGAAGAAGTCCGTTTGTGCTGGTTCGGTTTTTAAACTATCACAAACTTTAGAGCTGGGGTTTCCAACAGGCGGCCCACGGGCCACCTCCGGCCCGCAAGATGATTCAATCTGGCCCCTGACTTGCAGAGCACACATTCCTGAGTATGTCCCAAAAAAAGTAAGTTTTGAGGCCATTCCTGTGCAGAGAAATAACCAGAATGCCCACTCCAGCCACTAGGGGGCAGCTTAAATAAAGAAAAGAAAGAATTTCACACGCGTCCAGCAGAGGGCACTGACATAAGAAGAGATCAGGATATTAACAACACATTATAATCACGTGGTAAATGGACTGACTGCAAGATGCAAAACAAGTGTAGGCCATTTTTATGAGGTTGCAGTCCTGTCAGGCTCGTTCTCTATTGAAAATATAAAGGTTTCCTCAATAGCATATTGCCAATCAAAACACATTTTACTGGACATTTTGTTTATGGACCCCGGCAATACACTCCTGATGTATTTTGGCCCCCAGAGAAAAGTACTTGGAGACCCCTGCTTTAGAGCCTTGGGGCGTCCACCCTCGTCTGAAGCACAAACACAGCACAAATGATTGACGTATTTTTTTCATAAATTTACATACCGCCTTTGCTCTGCCCAATCCCGTCAGACCTCGGAAGCTAAGCAGGGAAGGGCCTGGCAGGACTTGGATGGGAGACCGTTTGGGAACACCAGGAAGCCTAGCGAATGTAGTGAGTGAGTGGTTGGTGGTGGTCGGAGGGGCTGATGGCGCAGACTGGTTGCCTCGCTTCCGTCAGTCTACCCCAGGGCAGCTGTGGCTACAATAGAAGCTTACCACCACTGAGTTTGGAGTGAATAATGCAATGTAAAGCGTCTTTGAGTGTCCAGAAAAGCGCTATATAAAACCAATGCATTATTGTTACATTTAAACAGCTTCCCACAGCTTCCCCTATTTAGTTCTGGTTTTGGCCTTGGTCTTACTATCTAAGACTTAAGTGGTCTAGTAATTTAACCCCAGACCTGGTGGATTCTTGGTTTAGACTCAATGTGGCTCCACTACAACAATTTTAGAAGAAAAAATCCATTGCATTCTGGATTTTTTTTCAGACATAGATGCATATCCTGATTTTGAGGGACGACTAAATTACTACAACTAAAACTAATAATACATGACTCACACGCCTTGTCTCTTGCAGGCATAGCAAGTTTTATACTCAAGATACAGATATTCAGTTCTCTGCAGAGGGAACTTGAGATAGATCCTGCAGCACAATTGCAGATTAATCAGGTTTGTTCAAGTCCTGCTTCAGACCTTGTTCGTCTAGACTGCTTTTGTTTTTTTTGTTCACTTCCCCACTGCGTACTTTGAAACCTCAATACATCTTTCTTTGTTCTTGTCTCTTTAAAACCCCTCCGACTTTTCCTCCCGTCCTGTACACGCTGCTGTTAATTATATCCACGTGAGAAACGCCGTTCGAGTTTTTAATTACACACTAATCACTTATGGCAGTGGCGGTATTAGGTTCTTAATTAAAAGCTAGAATTTCTGCCGCTCTCTCCTCCAGGATTTGGCGCTGGCCCAAAAAAAAAAAAAAAAAAAAAAATCGCTTCCCTTCTGAACCAGCCCAGGCCTCGAGCACCTCCATATGGCTAATAATAGGCTCCCTGCACTCAGGAATGCAACAATTACGCCACAAAATGGGCTTAGTGTTATCGACTGGTCATGTATCACACCAAAAGAAATGCTTTTCTTCTTCTACGTCAAGTCGCGCAACGATTAGGAGCTTTATCTAAAAAAAAAAAAAAAAAAAGTCAATATGAGAGGACAGAGTGATACAATTATGGTGTTAACGTTTCAGTTTAGTTCATTTTTGTCGTTAAAAAGATATGAAATGGTGAAATCTAGAGCGATGATTTTCATAATGTGGGTGTAATAAACAGCTAGCAGCTATTGTTTTAGCCTTATTTAAACTGCTTCCATACACACACATATACAGCATATTACGTTTGTGTAGAATTTGAGTGCAGCACTTGTGTTGTTTTTGAAGTGCTTTCCACAGAAAGCTGGATTGGATTTTGTGTGATCTGAAGAGTTACATTACGCATTTTTCATACACATTTAAAGTGGCTGTACCTGCTTTTCCTTTTTGCTCGCGGTGGAGTGAAATATATTTAACCCCCTTGCAGTATTTTCTGTTGACAGACAAGTGTTTGGAATTAGGGAAAAAATAGACCATCGCATCTGCAGCGTATATTGTGAGCGATTGTAAACCAGGAAGCAGCACCAAAGCTAAAAACAATTCTTTGAACAATTTGAATACACAGGAGGGACTGTGAGAGCTAGAAACAAGTTTGGGCTAAAACAAAAAATGTCACTGTTTGAACATAAAAAATCAGGTACCCCAGCTTTAACTAGATTTTTTTTTTTTTAGTTCTGATGACTAGCAATTTTTAATCACTAGCTACTTTAATTCAAATTTAAAAACTTAGTATTTTCCTCCCCCTACATGTTCCAGCAATGTCCTAATAGAATGAGCCCAGACCTGTTCACCACAACTGCCTCTAAAATCCTGCACTGTCACTCAGAAAAGTGTTTATGCGGGTCCAAAGTGCCGTCATGCACGAGCTAAATATAGAAACTGAAGTTACGTGTAAGACCTGTGGTGGCAGTGTAAGTGAGTATAAAATGACCACCTTGCATCTTGTCCTTTTAACTAGCTATTAGGATTTTTTTCAAATAAATAAACTCCATTAACATTCACACATACACTCCATTTTCTTATTATGAGCATCACCAAACAGAAGAACACGTGTGCCCCGTGCTGCGTGTTCAGTGCAGGTTAACCTGTGTGGACATGAAGAAGCAATAATAGGATCTCTCACTGAGTAGCAAATGCAATATAGTGCCATGGTATTTTTTAATTAGCTTTGTGAATTATGAACTTGCGGTCAGTTATCATTTTGGAGTAATTCCATTGCTTTCACAGCTCCCGGTGGGCTGCGTGTTGGGTCAAAGTGATCATTTATTTTCATCCCTCATGAGTCAGATCAGCACTTATGCCTTCAAAAGCATCGTAACCTGATACAGCCTCATTAGCTTTATCGTCACAACACAGTGTGACCTGACATTCAGACGCACGCATCTCTGTTTCCCGTTGTGGACGTTTTCTGTGCGATAATCTGACGAAATGCTGTAATTTAAGAGTTGATCTGTTTTATTCAGAGCAAGTGAGGGAAGATAGAAGCTGTCACCGCTCTTCAGGAAGTCCCGGGAAGCGCCTCCTTCCTTCCTTTGTGTGCCCCTGTCACCGCTCCACATGACACAGCCCTCCCTGACCTTTCACAACCCGGTTCTATGTGGGGTGTATAGAAAAATAAAAAACGTAGCCAGATGTCGTATTAGTTTATGTTAGTTGTTGTTTTCCCTCGGCACCGTCCCAACTTCCAAACCGAAAGCAAACAAGGAAAAAAAACTTTTGAGGGGCGTTCCTCAAACAGATAAATGAGTCATTAGTGGTATGTCAAGTGCTGATATTATAATGTGTACTCTGACCTCTCAGTACTGTTCATGGAGTGGATGCATGTTGTTATTATTCTCTCTCTCTTCACAAAAAGCCTTAGACGGAAGCCTCGGCCTGTCGCAATCATCACTGCATTGACTTATCGTTCAATAAATGACAGATAAACAATATCTTATTGTTCTGCCTAAATAACTGTAGTTGTGAATTGATAATTGCCACCATTCAAGTTGAATCCGGCTGCGTTTGATTGTGCTCCGAAAAGTGCAGAGTGCATTTACACTCAGGATAAGGAATTTGAAAAGATTTGGTCTCTTATTTATTTTCTATAAAACGAACTTCTCCTAAATCAAATTTCTTAGCTCATAAACTTGACCCAAGAAAACACTCCATTATTCCAGGCCAGTCTCGCAGCGCTGAGCCACACACAGGAGAGTCGGGCGCCAGTGAAGAACGGCTATAGAAATTCAGAGCCTGGATCCCACCGGTGTTAGAGAGTGGGTCAAGAGGCTAAAGGTTTTCCGAGATGGTATTAACCTCCAGCGCAGGGGGGACTATCCAGTTTACACGGCTATCTCCACCTCTCTCCAGTCTGTCCTTCACCATGAGAACCCAACAGTTCACCCACAAGCACCGAGATTTTTTGAAACATGGGGAACGCGAGAGATTTTATAAACCCGCCGGCGCATTTTAAAAGAGGGTGCAAAGTTAGAAGGCGAGGAAGAGGAGGGGAGCAGAGGGGGCACAAAGGTAGCAGCGGCAGCAGCGGTAGCAGCGGTATACTCTTTGTGGGACAGGTGTGTTAGAAGTTTAGTCTCCTGGGTGAGCAGCGGAGGAGTTATTATGAACTGACGGAGCGGGAGTGACAGGATGCTGCCCCGAATACCAGTCACGGCTTCAAAAACGCTAATACATATTCAGGGGCCCTCCCCCTCCCGCTGCCACCGCCTCGCAATGCACTGAGCTGGAGTACAGACCTGCAAATGAGGGCCAGGCTGCAGGTATTGGACATAAGCAGACAATATGATGAAATTGGCATACTTTTCTATATAGCAGAGATGAATATGGAAATACTGTACACTACTTGGAAGCAATCCATCCGAGAGCCAGTTAATGCCAACGGTACAATAACCCCATAGGCCCACAATGTGATACATGTCCCGATATGTTGCCCATAAAATAGTCAGTCGGCATCAAACCCATACATTTCAATGTGGAAGAGCTGTTGCCTATAGTGACGGACACATTTGGAGCAGTTTCTAAACCATCCCAGCCCGCCCTGCAACGTTGTTTCCGTCCGAAAATGTGCGTGAAAGTTGCCTAAACCTAGCTACAAAACGCAAATCCGGAATGAGGCGTAATCAGGAGTAGTTTTACCCATTCAGAAATGAACAGGACTGGCGTGTCTCGTCCCGCTCACACTGTTGCTCTGAGCGCGTAGAGCAGGAGAGGGGCAGACGGGGCAAAGAACAGAGGAACGCGAACTGGCGCACAGAGACTCCGGGCTCCGAAAAGGCGTCCTCTGGATCACACGCTGCAAAACAAGGCTTGTTTTATGAAAATCTGTCTCATGTTTGCGTCAAAAACCTGCTGCAAACATGTGAATTAGACGTGGCTAAAGACAATGAGCGTGTGTACGGCGCCGCTGAGTGGCCGCCGCGCCATTTTTTGACCCCACCCAGCCCACCCAGCGAACAAAAGAGGATTTGACCCGACCCGATCCGCTGGCAGCCCATGGGGGTCTGTAGATTAACTCGCAACACGTGTATCACTATCGCCTACTGCCTAACGCTGAAGGATTTATTCACCTTTTTCCGCCTCTCCCTTTTTGGATTGATGCTTCCGGTGGAGAACGGGGGAACATGTTTGCCGCTAAAATATGATGTCCAGTAGATTGATTTGTGTAAAATGTTTCATTTTTTCAACACTGCACCGTTTCTCTGGGTGGCCTCTGTGTAGCTAGTAACTGATTTTCTCTTGACGTCTGCAGTCCTATGTAAACTGATACGAGTGAAGAGTGAAAAATGTGGCGCCCACAGGAACTTCTGGAATAAAGTGAATATTTAGTAAATATACAGAAACATAAAATATGCTAACGTTAAGCTACATGCTAGCACTTTCAATGATAGCTTTTTTTTTTTTTTTTTTTTACATCTACAGTAGTCTACAAACAGTGTAATTTGACTGTACTTGAGCAGTATTTTGGTAGACAGCATCTTACTTTTACTCCTACATTTTAAAGCTAAATACAATACTTTCTCCACTACATTTCTGTAAAGATGCCGAAGTAAAACCCTCATGATGAACCCTCCGTAACTGTAGGTGGCGCTGTGCAGACGTCCTGTCAGTGTACCTGACTCGTGACAAGGAAGAAGGTTGGTGTTGCCGTATATACAGGTGGTGAATATGGGCGTCATCATATTTTTCTAAGCCACAAAGTCACTCACCACTCGCTTTTACTTGTTTTGGAGTAATATTTGACTAGTAGTATCTTCACTACTTATTACTCAAGACACAAAATCAACCACCTAGGTAGTCTGCATATACCAAGATGGGAGACCAGGTGTTGTTACCTCGGGATGACAGTGGCTCAGTGGTTAGAGCATACATCCCCTGATCCAAAAGGCTGGTGGTTCGAACGCCGCTCTGATTAGTTTGTATCCTCGATGGGCCCATAGAAACATAATCTACGGTAGAGCCTGAAACCCGAGATGAAACAGACTCTGAAATGAGGGCCGATGAATATTTCAGTTTACCGAGTTTTATGGGACCCGCGCGCAGCTCTCTTCTAAATTTGAGCAAATCTCCATCTGGGCCCGGTCTACCACACGTTGACAATTGTGAGGTCGCCGTGCCGTTGCCGCTTCACATCTCAAGTCAGCTTAATCCAGTGGAGAGGAAATGCCCGTTCGATTTGCCTCAGCGCGGTGACCCAGATCCTCAGACCAGGGTTACGTAACTCCAGTCTGCGCCATGTGACCTCCTCCTGCTTCTTCTGCCGCTGCTGCAAACTCACAGTGACACAGGAGTGGGGTCCATCTGAAAGCGTGTGACTGCACTAGACTTAAGACCGGCTCTCTTTACCTGCGTTATGGCCACCGCAAACTGAATCTAGGTCCGTAAATGCAACAATAGTCGGAGAAATTACAGTTAGATATTGTTTCCCAAAAGGTTAAGTTCAAACTAGCTCGATATTCAACACATAATATCTGTTTTTCCGGCCAATACATTTCCACATGTCTCATTGTCACATCAGATTTTGTCAAAATTATTCCCACCGCCTCAAGTCTGCCTTATTTAACTCTCCATGGATGAACTTGGATGTTTAGTCGTGGCTCAGCCTTAGCCAGTGGATTTTGAGGACTGCCTGATGGGCATGTAACCATGGTAAGAGACTGAAAGAGACCTGATGAAGCACTACGAGAAGCAGCGCTGCTTCAGGTCGACACACTGCTCGAAGCACTGGACTACAGTACGTGATCTGTGGGCTCTCTGCAGACCGGCGTCTCACTCAAAATCATGGAGAGAATTGATGGGAGGGTTTACAGGCATCACGTGATCTGACTCAAACCACTCTCATCACACACTTCTGCTTCTTAAGATTGATACCTGAGTCAAACTGTGGACTGGAAGTTTCAAACTCAATACTTCGAATTAGTGATAGCCAAAAAAAGTCCAGAGCTCTGGAGCTTGTATCGCTCTTCCTGAAGCAGCTTCGAAACACTGCGGCGGAGCCTGTTTCGGTAACATTTAAAGGCCCTGGCTGAGCGCTTTCCAACGCAAAATATAGCCGTTATTGTTAAATACCCAAATATCGGCTCGATATATCGGTTGGGCCCCGACAGAAATGCATTGTCCATCCAACATGGCGGTTTACACATGCATAAAATTGTTTTAATTGCAGGCTTTCTCACCTGCAGTTCTAGAGTTTGTTCTCAGCGATACGGGATGTGGTGATACTTCACAAACTTGCATCTGTGATTGGATCAATACAAAACTTAACGGCTTTGGCAGCGAACACAGTCCCAGATGCTCCTGCTTTGAACAGAAAGTAGGAGCTGGCCAGGATAGTGTTTTGGTACATTGACATAGCAGCAGATGATGCTGTGCGTCACTTCCTGGAGTAGGAGGGGCTTGTAGGTGAAGCAAAGAACAGCAGTACATTTCCATCTCACAGAGAAACAGTCACAGAAATGTAACAAATACTTTAACCTTATAACCCCCACCTTACTGAGTGCATTTTCTCCAGTTCTGAATTACGCGAATCTGACGGCTTCTTGACTGGAGAGCCTCATTTGAAAGTTAAGACCTATGTCCTTGTCACTTTTTGTCCCTTTTTTGACACATTTTCATCACTTTTTGTTGCTTTTTCATCGTTTTTAGTGGCTGTATGTCGTGTTTGTCACTTTTTTTTATCGTGTTATTGTTGCTTTTATTGCACATTTTTCTCCCGTTTTTGTTGTGGTTTTGTCTATTTTTTGCAGTGTTTTTGTCGCTTTTTTGTTGTGGTTTTCTTGGTTTTCTTGCGTTTTTGTTGCTACTTTGTTACTTTTTTTGTCACGTTTTAGTTGCGTTTTTGTTTAGAGCTTATAGGCCGGCCGGTGCACTACCTCATTTGAAAGCTAAGTCCTTTCTGAAAACATGTGTAAGATCTGTGTGATTAAACGCAGCTTACTCAGGGTGGGTGGCAGGTTAAGTTGTTAACTTGTCTGAACAAACACACTATTCTTGGAACATTTTTGATGCAGAAACAACTTTATTACATGGTAGGAAAAAAAAGAATTCTGTTCCGCGTAATACTCTCCCTTTAAAATGTTTCAACTAAACACACCAACTCTAAAATGACCTTGTGACGACTCAACAGACATTAATTCCCGAGGCGGATAATTACTTCATCTCCAAAGTGCTGCTGATTCTACCTCTGCACAAGTACTTATATATATTGACTGGTTCTAATACACAGAATCACACACATACCGCTGTTTTTGGAGCAATAACAAGAAAATCCAGTCCAAACTCCTGAGAAGTTCTCATTTCTCGTGCCTTGTGAGCGGCGCTGCACACACAGTGGTATTAATTAGCAGCAGCAGATGAGTGCAGTGCTGCGCCTGGAGGGAAGGCTGGTTCATTTTAGGTTAGCCTGTCTACCTTCTCACCGCCGCGTGTTGTTTTTCTTATTTATTTTTATTTTTCTTGTGTGGCGCGTACACAACATACAGCCAAACAAAAGCTTTTAATATTGCACCCGATGTCAGTATCCTCCTCATTATGGGCCTCGGTTTAAAAAAAACAAAAAAAAAAACAGTAAAGAAGTATGGATCTGTTCTCGCCTTAAAAGTGGATGTCCAGTTTCTGAAGCGGAGGAAGTGGTGGTTGTTGCAGCTCTCGTGGTTAAAACCTTGTGTCCAGCTTCTTGTAATGAGAAGTGGTCAGTGGCAAAGTTGGGTTAAGTTTTTTGGCAAATTTGAAACAACAGGAAAGTTTCATCTGTGAAGAAATGAAAGTTATTTTGAGAGTGTGCTTGGCTTTGATCGGCCATTATTTCGCCGTGAAGAAGAAAGTGTCGCACACGCAAGTTGCCAAGTTGGTGATTCGGGCGGGTTCGGCGCTGGATGTCACATAATGGCACAGCAAAACTAAACACAATGGTGGCTCTCTGCGTTAGAGGGAAATAAAAACACACAACTTCAATATTACATTTTGGTTGCAGATTGAGCTGTGACGCTAATGTCGGCTCTGGGTGTTGCATAGAAACATGATGCGGAGTGACTTCCCACACTGTTTCCTGTCCGTGTTTTATTCCTGTTGAGACTTGGCCGTGTCTTTCTGAAATAAATGTTTTTAAACCTCTTAACCCCCACCTGAACTGAGCACTTTGTCGTTTTTGTCGCTGTTTTTTTATGCTTTTTTTTCAAGAAGCTTTTAGACTGAAGCCGAACTGGAGGAAATGCGCTCGGTTAAGGCGGAGGTTAAGAGGTTTACATAAACATATCTGTATGTGCCGCGAGAAAACAAGCAGCTGTTGAATCATTTCCTACATGTTAAAAACACACAGGGAGTAAATGCTTTATTCCTGACTAGTTTTCCTGTCTATCTGCCCCCCCTGAGTGTTTCTTGAGAGCTGTTGTAACAAGTGAATTAGTCCATTGTGACATAAAGTCTTATCTTCACCAGAGGAGACTTAATAAATCCTTTCCGTAGTCCCTGTGGGGGTAATACAAGCGTTTATGGGATGATTGGAGGGTCTTTCATCTCCCCCTGGTGTCTCTGGCCAGAAAGCCATGTTTGCAACTTGACTGCCACCGGACCGGAGCGACCAATACACACTAATAGAATCACGATGAAGAAGCTAACAGGCTAACGGGCAAAGCTAACTGCGGGCTAACGTCACTTTAAACAGTATTTACAGCCAAGTTTGAGTGAAAACATTTTTTTCCATTGTATAATTGGATGCACAGTAACCCTCTCTACCTTCGCCTTTCCTGTCAGCGTAGTATTTACTCTCCAAGACAATTAATAAGTTAAAAATCGTAACTTGCTACGACACCTGCAGTTGCGCTTATGGCCTGGCCTGCAGTTGCGCTTATGGCCTCTTGGGGCAAGAGGCCATAAGTGTTTTAGCTTTGGAGCTAAAGGCTAATGTTAATTTGACGCAAACAAAGGGTAAATTGTCCACCAAATTATGATTATTTAATGAAATATAGTGTTTAAGTTTCTTATGTATTTAATAAAATGTTTAATTTGTGTGAAAATGTGGACAGGAAGTTAGCCAAAAATATTCTGTGGACAGAGCCTGTTGCTACCGTCCACCACGGGCTAAGGAAAGAACTAACTCCACTCTCTAATTCAGTGGTTCTCAAAGTGGGGGTCAGGACCCTCTGGGGGGGCGCGAGGCCTTGGGTGGGGGTCCCCAAATTATTTCAAGATGAAATAAAAAGAAAAATGCTTCTGTTTTTTCATTTGTGAAATAAATATCCAAAATAAATAGTTTAAATACATATTAACTTGATTTTAAAATGTTTTTTTTTCTGCCCTAAAGTAGCATAAGAGGCAATAATTTTATACAATGGAGGTACCGGGTTGTTTATGTGTCAGTTTTTGGGGTCTCAGCCAAAAACGTTTGGGAACCCTTGCTCTAATGGACTTGTAAACATTACTTTCGATACAATCGCATTATTTGGGTGAATGAAATATGGAGCTGTATTGGGTTAATGTTTGGCTTATTATTTATATCTGTCTCACTGTCAGTTGGCTTTACAGGTGCTCATCGTATAATTAGAATATCAAGAAAAACATTTATTTCTGTAATACAACTTAAAATGTGAAGCTAATATATGAGATAGACTCATTACATGCAAAGTGACATGTCAAGCCTTTATTTGTTTTAATTTTGATGATTATGGCTCACAGTCCATTTTCATAATATTCAAATTTTCTGAGATTTTGAATTTGGGTTTTTACAAGCTGAGCCATAATAATCAAAATGATAATAAACAAAGGCTACATATGTCACTTTGCATGTAATGAGTCCATCATATATTAGTTTCACAGTTTAAGTTGAATAACAGAAGTGAATAGACAAAAGGACAAATCTGTGAAATTTCTATAAATGAGTCACACTTTGCTCTTTTGTACCTAAGTTTTGTTTCGGCGAAAGTGGCAAAAGTGTGTCCTGCTCCCATGTAAATACCACACTATTACTGTGACGGAACGAAAAGTGCGATCAGAAAAGAGGTGCAACTTAGCAGGCCTAAACTAAACTAGCGAAACATTTGAAAAAGCTTCGAACTCTTCTTTCTCCCGAGATGGAGAAAAACAAAAATGAGTATGTTGAATATGCGACAGTGGTTTCCAGTCTATCCAACGATGTATTTATGCAGCATTGTTCTCAATAGAGAGCCTTGCAGGCTACTTTTTGTTTGCATTACATGGAGCAGTAATTCTGAAAAGTGACCCTGAAAGTAGTGAACCAGGGTTAACCTTTTAACCCCCACCTGAACTGAGCACATTCCAGTTTGGCTTTACCCAAATCTAAAAGCTTTTTGAAAAAAGCGTCACAATAGGGACCACCACTAAAGAGGTCCACCAAAAACAAACAAAATTGTGACAAAAACAGAACCAAAACGGGGATGAAAATGCAACAAAAGACTGACAAAAACGAAAGCTTTCAAATAAGGCGCTACACTGGCTTGAGTCAAGAAGCTTTTAAATTTGGGTAAAGCTGAACCGGAGATAATGCACTTGGTTAAGGTGGGGGATAAGAAGTTAAACTGGGATGTTAGAAATGTGTTGGAAATGAGTTTGGTCGTAATGGACAGTTTAAACTTTTGTTGTAGCCTGTCATTACTTTTACAGTTGTATAATGCCGTGTTTCATGTTGTGGGTATCTATGGAACCACATTTGCCACTATTTATAACTTCTACTGAAACAGTGTCTTTTAACTGCACATGAAACGGCTCCTAAAGCCTCCTCACTTGCTTTTTCTTTCTCTCCTCTACAGAACTCCATACGGCACAACCTGTCCTTGAACAAGTGTTTCCTCAAAGTACCTCGCTCCAAAGACGACCCCGGAAAAGTACGTATTCCTTCAACAATGCTGCCTCACAATAAATATGCAATCCCGCCTCATCCCGCTTTACAAACAAGCCGAGATTAGCCGGCTGCACGTGCCGAGCGGTGCCCTTATATGCCTCTCCCGAGCCTTTAAAAGCGCCGTAACCAGCCTCCGTGGTGAATTGCTAATGCGTTCCTCGCTGTGCTCTGTTCCCGTATTGATTGGGCCCAGTAATAATGTGGTAGAGGAGTAATGAATAATAAGTACATGTAGGTGCGTTCGCCGGAGACGCCAGACGTTCATGCTTTATTAGACCGTGTCCCGCTCCCATTCGCGCGGACACGAAGTGGGAGGAAGCTGAGATAAGTTTCCTCTGCTGTAGATACAACTATAGGAACAAGAATGTGAGCTCGGAACTAAAATGCGCTTCAGTTTATTCACGCAGTTTTTGTGTTTTAGGGTTGTTCTACCAACTTAGTATCCAGGGTCATTTTTCCGAATGCATTGTGGTTGTTGCTTGATTTGCTATTTATGTTTTGGATTCATAGTTCAGGTCACCTTGAACATTTCAAACACGTCCAGGTGCATTTCCATTTGAGAAAGAAGACTGAAATATAAACTGTTCAGGCGAGACGAGGCAGGTGAAAGCATTAATTCACGCAGTGGTCAATGTTGAGATTTGTAGTTTTCTCCCTTAAGTTCTTGGTTTTAATGTTGGAGATTTCATTGAGATAACTGCAACAGCACGGTCCCTCGTCTTTCACGCCCAGTCATTCACAAATATTGACATGTTTGGTGTCCACGTGTTGCGTTTAAAGGGATATTTCAGGATTTTTGACATAGGGCCTCATTTCCTAGTTACCCAGAGTGTTGCTGGTACCTGGAGATATTTGTTTTTGTAATTCATGCAGTTCTTATGTTTGAAGAGTTTCGTGGCGCAAGGCTAATGCAAGGCTAGCGCATTTCTACGATGTCAGCTAGCCTGCATTAAAAACAGTCTGACCCGCTCCACAGAGCACCTGAGGCAAATCACTTATAACGCCAGACTAACCATATAAATGTTTGTGTCGATAGAATAATTTTAACCATTTTGCATTTAAAATACCTTATATTTGAGCAGCATCAGCTTTGTGTTTGTATAAGCTACGCAGCGGTGGAGTGATCTGCTAGAAAATGGTCCCTCAAAATGCGATCATTCATGATGCAAGGTCAGTTATATTCAAAAAATTATTCTATCGACAAAGACATTTATATCTTTAGTCTGGCGTTATAAGTGATTTGCCTCAGGTGCACTTGTGGAGCAGGTCAGACTGTTTTTAATGCAGTCCAGCTGACATCGTAGAAATGCGCTAGCCTTGCATTAGCTTAGCGCCACGAAACTCTTCAAACATAACATAGGTATCAGCAACACTCTGGATAACTAGGAAATGAGGCCCTATGTCAAAAATCCTGAAATATCCCTTTAAGGCGACTGAGATGACGCTGTAATCCAAATAAGGTAATTTCCTTTGTGCGAGACCACAGCTGCATAAATACATGTGTCGAAATCTCGTTTTCTTTACACTCTCTTCACGACATCTCCACTTTAGTAGCTCTGACAGACTCCAAACTTAACGATAGTTTGAAAGTTCTTTTATTAGTGAGCTTTGGACTGCAAAAAACAAGGTAAAAATGTTCTACAGATTTTTGTTTCCACTAGACAAACATTTTTAGATTTTTCCAGTAATCTACAACAAATGTTTCAAAGTGTAACACAAAATAGTTGTATCGTTTTAACACCACATGGTTCAAACATGGGCTGCACAATCTGATGAAAAATGGACTTATGTTGAATGCTGCGATATTTTATTATAAAGTGTGTTTCAGTCGTGGTCTTCCCTTCCCTGTCCTGCCTGAAACTTGATTGGAATTGCCATTGATACTCGCTTTTTAGAATGTAGCCTCTGATTGGCTGACTCGGAATTGCTCTGAGGCTCGGCATCAAAGCAGAGCTGAATGCTGATTGGCTGCCTCCACAAAAAGTGGCAAAATGGCTCCTCCTCCTGGTGCTCTGTGTCTGTGACAGCGCTAGCGTTAGCATTAGCTGCTGTCACTGTGAAGCGACAAGAGGAAACTGAGACCAACATAATGGACTTCATTAAAAAATCAAACAAACTGAGGCACTCCAAAAGTAGAAATATTAAAAAGCCTTTATTTAAACATGGCCATGTTTAAATATGGCCATGTTTAAATAAAGGCTTTTTAATATTTCTACTTTTGGAGTGCCTCAGTTTGTTTGATTTTTTGCTGAAATGGATCCCTGCACTGAAGAGCACCCAAAAGACCAAACTTATACAACTCTTTACATCCACAATTTTTTCATAATGGACTTCATTTCAGTCCGGAACGACATCTTTTATGCAGCTTTCAAAATAATGTACTTTTTTGTATTAGAGACTTTTGTAGAGAGCTCCTCCTGCTTTAGCTGCTGTTAGCCACATGCAGTTACATCATGACTCAACAGCTCAGAGTTAGCCCTAATGTGGGCCTGGTTTCTTTGTTTAGTCCTAGTTTAGACCTGGCTTAGTTCTGGTTTAGTCACGGATTTTCTTTGTTTAGTACAAGTTTTGCATTGTTCCAGTTTAAACTCTGTTAGCGTTTGGACTTAAATATTAGGCCTAATGAAATGTGTAAATAAATATTACATGCACCAAAAGCCTGTGTGTAAAAATGTAGGGTACAATGTGGGTGCACGTTTTTGCAGGTCCGTGATACAGAATAGAAAATATCATGAGCTTCATCTTTTTGAAAAACCACCAGCCGCTCCTGGTTCACATAATATAACCATAATAATATTACACTTGTATTGTAATCTACAAGTCTCTGTTGACAAGTTTCTCAAAGCTCTTTAAGTGAAAAATAAATAAATATAGGACTGAAGTGTTATTGCAACCCTAGTTCCGACTTGGTACGCATTAACAGCTTTGTATTATGTAAATGTTTTTGTAACCTTGTGTAAATCAACGTTACAACACTTATCAGTACTTATATTGCGTTTTTCCATCATGGATGTTGAGAAGTCGGCCTGAACGCTACAGCACTACCTCTCCAACCTCCTCTTTAATTTAAGAAACAACTTTCTCTGCTTCCGTTACTAACAAACTTCTCATCTTGTGCTCTGCCGGTCTGCTCTCATTCACTGTGAAGGCGAGAGAGCGAGGGGGAGACGGCGGGGATTTGGAAGCCATTGAAAAATGAATTGAGAGGGAAGGAGCTTTAAATAATTCAAACCTAAAATCCTTGGGCTCGGCGTATGGGCCTATAGTCTGCTCGCGGAGACACAAAGAGGCGCGCTCCCCTCCCCTGATTAGCCGATTCGACCTGAGCTGCACCTTAATTCAGGCCCCGGATCGAAACGGTCAATATCTCTGCGTGGAAGAGGGGCACGCACCTCTACGGAGAGAAACACTGAAGAGGAGAGGCTAAATCATGCATGTGCTAACGCTAATTGGCTGTGTACTGCTCAGCGAGGTGGGACCGACAGACCGAGAGTGTGTGGCCTAGATCAGACCCGGCCCTACAAGTGAACGAGATGAGAGAGGAGAGGAGAGGAGAGGAGAGGGGGAAGAGGTAGAGCAGCATCTAAAAGCAATTGATTTTTCTTATTGTATGTGCTCCAGCGGTGGTTTTGGAGTTTGAAAAGGGAGTTGCTGGCTGGTGGTGGGTTTTTTTTCGGAGAGGGCCAATTTAAGAGCAGGCTGAGGAGAGGTCGAAAAATAAGTGAAATTTGAGGTTTAGTTTGGCGCGTTGCGAGTTAATGCAGTGGAAAAGCAACGTATCAACAGGGATATACAGCGATGAATGTGCGGGTTCAGGAAGCGTTCGTCATATCCCCTGTTTTTAAGGAAATGTTTTTTGAAAGGATTTTTAGGCAGACGAGACAGCACAGGGTGAAAGGAGGTGAAGAGCGGGGAGAGACATTGTGCGACGTGTAGGAGCCGGGCCCGTGACGCTGATGGACAGAGTAGCGCTTGAATAGTGCGTTTGGCGTCGGGACCCACAGTCACCCTGGCAGGACGAGCCGCAACCCAAATATGACTTGGACTTGTAAAATATAATGCTACCTGTTGTCTTTGCCTCCAAAAGGTTTGGTGAATAAGCATTAAATCAGCCAAGAAAGGGGAAATTATGATAAAAAACAACCCGATGACTAGAGGTCGACCGATATGGGTTTTTCTAAGGCCGATGCCGATGTGTTCGGCCGAGATTTTCCAAATGTCTGGTCTATAATCCTGTAAAAAAATTAAATACCACTCCAGCAGTGGCCAATTTTATTTTATTATTTTAGGTGATTCAACCATAGTTTTGTCCCAGCTTTGATGAGTTGCCGTTAGCATTAGCATACTGAAGTAAACATTAGCATGCTGTTGCTAGCTGCGGCATTTTGAGCGGTGATCAAAAACACAATTGCAAAGGTTAAAGCTCCGCGATTGAATTCTCCAGGTTCTGAGCTTCAAAATAAGTGAAACTTGTATTAAGAAACTTGTAGCTAAGATGTTTCTCTGTTCCCCCGAGGCCTAGGAAGTTGTGGGAGGACTTGTTTTGCCTTGACTTCGCTCTCGATATATCGGTCGACCTCTAACGATGACGGTCATTTTAACAGATTCAAGTAGTGATTCTATACTTTTTTCTGCACAAAACTGAAAAGAAATGTTTTCTGGGAATGGCTCGCGACCCACTGAAAACAGTTCCGTGACCCACTCTTGGGTCCCGACTCACCAGTTGGGAGCCACTGCTCTAGACCAGTGGTTCCAAACTTTTTTTGTCCCTCATACCCCTTGAGTTGTTCATTTATGCTCCGAGTAGTTAGTTTAGTAGTGTAATGTTCGAAATGAAGCTAAAATACTCTTAAAGTCAAACCTTTTCCTGAAAAACATCAAAAACATTAAAAACATCATTAAAAATTAACTTTTCTTTCAAAGTAATATTGAAATTCTCCTCAGTTTCACCTTCTTTTTTTTTTTCTTTTTTTTTTTAATCTGAGGTCATTTCAAGGGAACACTTATTTCAATCTTTAGCAACTGAGAAACTCTTAAAAAAGTGTCTGAGTCTGTTAAAATGACTGGTGTTGTTTTGATCATGATTTCTGCTTTATTTCAAGGTTTTTCAGGTTCAAAGTGTATTTTATTTGTAGGTTGGAATAAATACTCCTCTTTCGGTCGCCGTGCTTTGAGAACCACTGATGTAGAGGCTACACATTTCTGTTTCATGGACAATGAAGAGACCTGAGCAGTTATGAAAAACAGTCCAATGAAAGGCAGCCTATTGGTAAATGTCAGAAGTGTCCTGTCAAATAAGGCTTATAGCCCAAAACTACTACTTATGCCTTCTTATTGAAGAAGATGACATATCACTTGTTCATGTACTGTAGGGTAGAAGATCTTTATTTATATGGTACATATAATAAAAGAAATGAAAACCCTGTGACTCCACTACATCCAAGGACTTACTTAATGGTCCTTCTGCCAAGTATCTCCTTTGTCACTCGATCAATGACAATATGAGCAAAGGAGACTGTATTTTAAATGTGACTTTATTTTTCTGGTAAAACTCAAAGGCACATTATTCCCCCCAAGTGTCTTCATAATAGCGTCCTGCACACTGACATGCGAATGAACAGCCAATCTCCTGTCAAAATCAAATATAACAGGCACACTTTCTGCGGAGAGGAGAATCGGTTCAAAATGTTGACTTTCACAAAATGTGTGCCTTTTGTTTCAGGGTTCATACTGGGCCATAGACACCAATCCCAAAGAGGACTCCGCGCCCAGCCGACCCAAGAAGAGGCCGCGGTCAGGAGAGAGGGTGAGTGATGCAAGCCACATGAAAGCAGAGTGACAGAGTGCAAGAGCGGTCTAATACAAGAGGTTATTGGTTCAATCTATCCTCTATCCAGTAACCAGCCCTATATCCGCTCTAATGGAGACAGTATAGCGGTGTTTTCCTAGATAGTACAGAATTAGTGAATCTATGTCCAAAGAAATAAGGAAGTTAATTATTTGAGTTCACAATCATAATGTTAAACAGCAGGTATTACATTACGTATTATGTTGTATTTTTTTGCATGTTATATAAATTAGGTCGGGGCAATTAATGGAGATTTGTCTAAATTCAAGAATCAGCTACATGTGTTGATTCATCATGAAAAAATACAATAAAATCAAAAATCGAGATCAATCAAGATGTGAAAAATAAATAAATGTATTAAAATGTTTTACACTTGAAATGACGATAAATAATAATAACATTTAACAGTGTGTGTAATGTACTTGGTGTAGTGCAGACCATGTGAACTCTGTCGAGATCAATGCCAAAAACCCCAAAATATCCATACTTGAATACTCATGTCTGTCTGACTGATTGGATTTTTTTTTTTTCTGATCCTTTTGACATGCCAGATCAGGTTTGTCTTGATGTGAGGCAGTGAGGGACTAGCGTTTTGAAAGCAGATGAAGACTCAAACGTGTGCTAACAAAACGCTTATGTGCTCGATGGGAGAAAACCGCTACAACATAGTTCAAAGCGAAACACAATGCAAGCTTATTAAAGTTTCCTTTGTCATCATTACAGTACACGCTTCCTCATACATTATACAGTAATTCAAACAGCCAGCAGGGTGCATGCTGGGTAATTTTCCCTCTGCCACAGGAGCAGCGGGGAGAGCAGACGAGAGGTAGATTTTAGGAAATTGACTGACAGCGGTGGCGTCTATAAATATATGTAAGTCATTAACCCCAAAGAGAGACGCGGGGTTAAGCTTCCCCCGACCGGATACGACACTTACTCTGCTGCGTTTATGGAAAATCATTACCACACTGCTGAAATTATACTCTTTTAATAGCAGCTTTAGATGGGGAAAATAATAAACAAAGGACAGCTTTCCATTACTAGATGATGTTTTACTGGAAATGATGATTTAAAAATACTGGCAAACTCCTTAGCGTCACGCAGAGGCACATTTCCCTCGGTTGTATACATTGTTTTCTTACAGGAAATCGCGGTGCCTATCAGTTTTAATTTCGTCGACTAAAATATTTAGTCTTAATTTTAGTCATTTTTGCCGACTAAAATTGGACTAAAGCTAAATGAAAAGTTTCTTGTGAGACTAAAACTATGACTAAAATGTCCATATATTTTAGTCGACTAAAATAAGACTAAATAAAAATGAAAAGGAGAGACTAAAATCATCCAAACTTCTACTGACCGTCTGAAAGAGCCTCAGATCATATAAATTCTCTACCAAATGAACAGGTTTGTGCTTTATTCACGTGGAAGCAGCTCCATTAAGTCGAGGACCTTGATTAAATATGATTATAATGAATATTATAAATGCTAAGTCGACTAAATTGACATACAATTTTAGTCGACTAAAACTAGACAAAAATTGAAAAGTGTTTTTTGACTAAATCTTGACTAAAATTTATTACATTTTAGTCAAAAGAATAAGACTAAAACTAAAATAAAATATGTCAAAACTAACACTGGTGCGTATTTGACCCCAGTGACTGTATGGGTGGCACAAAATCCAAAGAGCGCATTTCACAATCAGGGGCCATCGCAAACCTTCATCCATTCAAGATTCCTGCAACTGTAGGGCAACTGCACCAACAAGCGTCACACTCATCTCGGATCTGACTTTGCAGCGAGTGGCTGCACGCAGCTGAGCAGAGGGACAGCTTTGTTTCTTTCAGCTTTATTAAACATTGCGCGCCGCATTGCGCAGTAAGCTTTTGCGGGACAAACCACCAGCATGGGAAAGGCGGCAGCGCTACATCATCGCCATGGGAGTCTTTCCACACCCTGTCCTGCCCTCTTTCTGCCCCAGGTATGATGCTGAAGATTGCACTACTCGTCTGCGCAATCGTCTGCTCTAGCTTGCGCAAAAAAAGATCTGGCCCAAAAAGTTGCATTGTGCACCTTTAATGACAGGAGTTTTACAGTGATGTAAAACCATTTACATAGCTACTTTTCAACAAAAGTCCTCCAAATGCCGTCAGTAACAGGAAAAACTAATTTGACCGTAAGTCGAACTATAATAATAATAATAATGCATTGGTTTTATATAGCGCTTTTCTGGACACTCAAAGACGCTTTACATTGCACTATTCATTCACTCCATACTTGGTGGTGGTAAGCTCCTATTGTAGCCACAGCTGCCCTGGGGTAGACTAACGGAAGCGAGGCAACCAGTCTGCGCCATCGGCCCCTCCGACCACCACCAACCACTCACTCACTCACTACATTCGCTAGGCTTCCTGGTGTTACTAAACGGTCTCTCATCCAAGTCCTGCCAGGTCCTTCCCTGCTTAGCTTCCAAGGTCTGACGGGATTGGGCAGAGCAAAGGCGGTATGGGCAACAAATTACTAAACAAATTAAACGAATGAATTGATTTGTTTAAGTTGTTTACTTGCATGCATAGATTTAATAATTAGAGATCCCAGCCCCATTCATTGTAATGGTCCTGAGTGGTCTGTGAAAATGAACATGGCTGCTCAATCTCCTCCTACGAAGCCTGCTCCTTAAAAGGGCAAAAAGGCGGGAACCTCGTGGGCAGGCGGACCGGCTACGAGCCTCCACAGAGCTCCAGCCTGTCCATCAGGCTCTGGACAAGTGCAGAGGTACAAAGGGTGGGTAAAAATATGTCACATGGGTCATAGTCATTTTTAGAAAAAGAAAAACACTTTGGAGCCAGGCTTTTAAGCAGTGATAGGGAAGGTCAAAGTGCTCATTGAAACGCTGTCTTCCAAGTGTCTTTTGGAGTCGCCCCTGGCCACAAGGTGTTACAGCAAAGTCAGCTCCCCGCCATGAGGCCCAAAGAGAAGCGCATTCCTCGCCCATTGGTTGTTTGTCATGTTACTTTGCGCTAATGTGGTGTAACTGACCGACGTGGCTAAATGCAGCAGCAGATCTGTTAGTCTGGTCAGCATCTCCTCCCATCTCTAAAATCCCTGCAGTAGAAATGGATTTGTTAGGACAAAACTGTAAATTGGGACGCACCAAAGTCTAGCATTAATCGCTTCTGTAGACAATCGTTGAGCTTTCTACCTTGTTACATTGTGGTCCCGTCATCAAAAAACATACCTGGAGTTGGGTCATTAGCTACGCAGAAGGGGAGCTAGGGGAGGGCGGGGGGAGGGGCTTATGGAGAATGTGCTTGTTGAACTAGGAAGTAGGGCTCAGGGTGAATTTGTACAAGCCGTCTTAGATCAATATACTATTTTCTAACCAGTAAAGCAAGATAATGATCTATATGTGTTTGAGATTACTCGCAATAAATATCTTTAAAAAGCATAATGCCCTTGCTTTAAAGGCACACTGCGTAACATTTTGGATCATACTGTTGCCAACAATATGAAACCTCCTTGTGCTCCTCATGACCGACTATGCACGGAAATGTTTTTTTTTTTTTGCCGTGGATAATCAAAGAATGGATATGGAAGAGGGCCGAACCCAGGGCTCTTCAATTACTTTTTTCATTGGGCCAGATTGGTTGGAGGTCATTGGCCATTGGGTCGGTCAGTTAGTGAGCCAGCAAACGTATTCATATTTTTGGGATAAATAAATGAGAATTTCATTGTCATCACTGCTTGGATAGAATAGTGTTTTAGATTCCAGCATTTTAGGCTTTAAAAACATTGCAATAACAGATTTTTACAGAATAAAAGAGAGCCTAATAATAAACGAAGACTACTCAGAACTAAACCAGGATTAAGCCAAGGGGAAAGACATGCAATACCAGGGCTAAGGCAGGACTAACTCACATCTAAACCAGGCCTAATACAGAATGAGAGAGTACATGTGAGGACCAAGTAGCCCAAGACCAGTACAACCTAAACAACAAGACTAACTCCTGCTCAGTCTCTGCACCTCAGCGATGAGGGGACATACGCTGAAAAACACCTGAGCCGCTGTTCTGTCCAGACCTCCTTTATAATTATAAAAAGAAAAAAAGTGAAAGAAACGCTCGATGGAGATGTTGTGCTCATTCGCATATTCAGGGTTTCTTTTTTACCCGTTAACTTCCTCGAGAGAGGAAGCAAAAATGCACCTGTCAAATGAATGACTCGGATGTTATTTAGCGAAGTTAGAGCCCAGAGAGCGAGGTTTGACCGGTTGAACACGAGGGCTAGTTGGTGCAGTGCAGTTTTCCAAAACCACTCACCATCAGCTTCATCATCCGCTTTAAAAAACATCCACAACTTAACTGGTGTCCGTTGCCTGAAAGTAGCTGGTCAAGCCCTTTGTAACGATGAAGACAGGGAAACACGCTGCATCTGCCGCGGACCGCGAAGAATCCTGTTACTGCATGGGAACAACAAAACAACAACAAAACTCCAAAAACACAACTGTCTTTGTCAGTCCGTCCAACAATCACCTCCTGTTTTCTCAGATTAGCCCAGATGAGCCCGCGCCCCGCCCACTTTTGCCAATTTTTGCTTTGTCTCTGCACTTCCGTTGTATTGACACTTCCGGTCGAGCGTGAAGCCCGTTCATTAAACGGAGAACGAGGGAAAATGTTGCTGCTAAAATCTGATTAGTCGATTGATTTGTGTAAAATGGCCAATGTTCATTTGCACCAATATGTCAACACTGCAACGTTTCTCCGTGCGGCCTAAAAACGGCTTTGTTTTCGTGTAGTAAATGATTTTATGTGGACTTTTCCAGTCCCATGTTAACTCATAGGAGAAAAGGGGCGGGCACAATTCATGGCGGCGCCCACTGGAACTTCCGGAATAAGGTGAATAGGAGATGATGCTACTCAAAGCAGCGCAATTCCGGTGCAAACACTCCACGGAGCGCCACGAACGCAGCCCGTATAATGCCAAAAAAATATATATATTTATGGAAAATGAGGCGCGGGCCAGATTTAATTGGGCCGCCTATTGAGTAGGCCTGACCTAACCTGTTTACTTTACAAGTCAGGTCTTAGGCGAGGTGAGCCGCTCACACCAAATGCATTGGTTTGATTTTTTTTAGGTATTTCTTTATAGTAAAAATGTATGTAAAAAGTAAATGCTTGTATTTTATTCAGTAAAATGTTATGCAGTGTTGCTTTAAAGGGGCTAGAAGCAAGTTTGCCATTTTACAATCACTACTGCCATCTCAGGTCATATGTGTAACTGCACCTTCTATATTAAAGGGGGGGTATTATGCAAAATCTACTTTTTCAAGCTTTACATCATGTTACGTATTTTTGAGTAATCTGTAAACACTCTGATGGCAGCCATTTTAGGGATAGGTTTGAGGGATAGGAGTCCTCCTAGGAACGCCCCCACCTCCTGGAGACGCCTCCGAGCTTTCGTCACCAGCCAAGTAACCAACCACTGCTCCTCAGCAGAGCCCCCTCCCCACTGATGCCACAGACAGCGTGTGGAGGGGGCGTGTCGGAAAGAGTCAGAGAGGCAGAGGCCTATTTCAAGACATTCACTACAGCCATTTTGAGAGAGCAATTTTATACAAGGCAGTTATTCTAATTTACTGCATTTACAGACCAACAGAAGGTTTCGTCATCATTGTAGTGTGCTATAGACTGGTGCTATGTGATTGAAAAAAGCATAATACCCCCTCTTTAAGCTCTGCATGACGGCTCTTCGGACCCAAAATAACACCTTTTTGAGTGACAGTGCAGGATTTTAGAGGCAGTTGTGGTGAACAGGTCTGGGCTCATTCTACACATTAGGACATGGCTGGAACATGTAGGGGGAGGAAAATACATTATTTTAGCATTTTTAAACTCTGTATAGTCCCTTTAAATGTCTGACCCTTAGTTGAAAGGTTCACATTTACCTTTAAGATACACTTCTTTGGGGGCTCCCATTGTTCGTATCTCTGAGTTCGCAATTAAACAGCATTCCAGGGCAATTTTACAAGTCAGAGCTCGGAAATTTACCATTTACCAGTTGCCTGGAACGCAGCATAACATTCATAAGGACTGACTTAGGAGTGCTGTATACTCTACGGTTGCCTGGTGACAGTTATGGAGTGTTTTCCTCTCCTTGCGTCACATCTTGCTGCCCATTTCCAGTAAAGTAAGATAATGATAAACACCACGAAAAACGATCAAACCAGGCTTTGTTAAATCTTGATGAGAATTATGTTAACTAAGGTGAAACGAGTAGTCTGGCCTGTCACACGTAAGGATGGCGAGGAGTAAATTGCACACCACCAACCCAATTTTGCATGATTTTTTTTAATCTTTGCATAATCTTACCACACTTCACTTTCAGCGCTCCCGTTTGTGGCTGTAGCTTTAGCCCGTCTCTCGGGAGCTCGAAAAGTGCACATTCACCGTCGCTGGGAGGTACAGCCGCGACGAAATGAGAGAGAAATGGAAGGGAATTTGAGGGATTTAAAAAGACATCAAGGTAAAAAGTCCATTCGTGAGAGTGAGGGATGGATATGGGGAGAGCGGAGAGAGAGAGAGTGCGAGCGAGAGGCTGGTGTTCTGCCTAATTACCGCAACAGGCCCCCGGGCTGCAGTTAGACATATTTTCTTCACCAGCGACTTCTCTTTTTTCTATTTATTTATTTCTTAAAATCACAAACATTAATTAATTGCGAGCCTTGTCATCTCGTTTTTACACGGATGGACCCTTACGACCCTTTCTCTCACGCATCAGTGGGATCGCTGGCAGACATACTGGAGGCTGTCACACGGGGCCAAGCAAGAAACGCAAGAGGCCAAGAAATGCGGCCGGCCCACACTCGGGGAAAAAAGGCTTGTGTTTTGAACAGCGCTCTTTTAATTGGCTTGTTGGAAATACATTATTGTGTTGCACGGTTCGTTTTCCGATCAGAAGCTCAGTGGATGGGATAAGATATTAAACTTAGGACGACAGTGTATGTAAAGCTGGAATTGGCTGGTGGTTCAAATCCTGCAACTGTAATCTACCCCAACAAATATATAATCGTGGCCTGGCTCAAGGCTTCGTCGGCAAATAATGATCAAAGCAGCAGGTTGGATTAATTTGGATCTACAGGTCTAATGGAAAATACTACATATCTGTTTAGAGAATTCAGAGATTCAAAAGTGCTCTAAGAGAATTTATGCAAAACCTACTCACAATCAGCATCAAATCTCTCTTTTCCTATGAATAACTTTGTGGAACTCAGATGCTCAAATAAAAAAGATGAGTTGAATTGAATTGAAGGCGGCCATTTTTTTCTAGGGAGAGATTTATCTTGTTAGTTTTCTTTCATCTGAAAAGCTACTCTCAACTTGGTCCACATAACATCAATGTATAGAGACTTCTTGATGTATCAATAAGTACAGATACAGACGGCAACTTGGAAACACCAAACGGGGGGAGGAGCTTCCCCTGCTACTACAACTACTTCCACATATGCTGAGTATGGATGTATTTTTGTACCAAGTAAAGAGAGAAATGGAAAGGAACAAAGCAACAGCCCAAATTAGTACATAAACAACAACCAGTAGTGCATAAAACGGGAAATGGCAACCAAAATGGTAATGTTACAGCCAGCTTTGAGTCCCGGCACAGCATTCATAAGAATCTGATTTTGACTCGACATTATGACTAGTGACCTTTGTGTGCTAAGTAAGCTACTGCGTAAGTTTTCCCTCTGGGTGCTTTTAGCAGTTCACTAAAAGGACGTTCTCGGCGCACGGAGAGGTGACAGTATGCTCAAGCGCTATGAGTACCGGCCCAGTTAAAGCACTGCCTACCACTGAAACATGCACAATAGGTGAGTCCTCCAGCCAGGTGATTCTAACCATCAGCCTGGCTCCACATCTGGAGATGGGTCGTCAGCCACTGCTCCAGCAGCATTGAAGGATGGGTCCAATGCGGAGGACAAATTTCCCTACGGGGACAATAAAGTATACCTTAAACCTTTGCTAAGTATACTTATAATTCTTCAGAAAACGAAGAAGAGTGAAAACCCAAACCCACGTAACACCTTTTTCTCAACGTCCCAGCAACGACCAACGGCATCGAGGCATTGAGGATGTTTTTAGCCTCGTATTTCTGCTCGATCACCCTCATCCACAACTCCTCGTCACCTCTTCGCCGTCTCCTTTCACTGCTCCTCTCCACAAACCCAGCCGCGCATTCCCCGTGAGTTTATCATAAATTAGAGATTGCATTGTTAGCGACCAATCCTCTTACAGTAAGCAGTTTGGGGACGCAGGCGCCTGCCGTGAACTGAAAGGACTGAAGAAAACGCATCAACTTTTAGTCCCTCATTTACCCTCGAGAAATACTCGTATCCTCACGCGCGCAGGGTAACCTAGTCAATGTCGCTGAATTATGTATGATACATTACAGACTCAAGCACTCAGCTCAAGCACAAATACTGAAAAATGTTGAACAAAAAGGTGACTTCAAGTACTCTACTTGTAGTTCTAGTATTGTCACAAATTTCTTAGCATCTCCTTTGTTCCTTGGAGCGCCCTTCACTGGCTGCAATGAAATTAGAAATGGTAGTTTTGAATGAACCGTGTCGAGAACAAAATACAATCCATCTTTTTTTTAGCATCGTGATTCCAAAAGCGTAGTTTGAGCTTTGTGGGACTCTTCCAAGGTTGTAGCCACTACGTAACAAAATCCAGGAAATGCAAATCGGTCGATATGATATCTCACAACGTCCGCCACTTTATTATGATTGGACAAAAACGCTACGTCCTGGTGTTTCTTATGCGAAAGACCATCTTTGCCATTCATTTCCATTTCCGTCTCAGCCCGGGCCCGGGGTGATTGCGCGGTGATTCAGGAGTTCGCTCATGCAGCAGAGATGGGTTCCCTTTAACCTTTGTCACTTTGAATTTGCCTCCTCATTTTGCCTGTCACCTCTCGCTTATTTCCACTAAAAGTACTTAACTAAAAACAAAAAACAACAAGGAACAAATGTTCAACTTAAGATTGGTGACTCGTTGTTTTTGGCAGTGATGGGTATTTGTAATTATTGAGTTTTCTTTCCCTGTCTTTGAACCAGCAGAATGTTGTAACATAAATATTGATGATGGTAAAGTCACTGGAATATGATAAAATGACTTTATGTCATATCTTCTTTGTGCATAGTAAATGAATGTATCTATTTCTTAAGTACGAAAGGGGGTAGGCTCTAACAAGCTGAAGCTTCTGCCTACTCCTTTTGAGCATCATATCCACGTTATTTATTTATCTATTTGGCTATTTATCTATTTGGCTATTCACCTATGCATGTATCTCTCTTTTGCTGAATTACTGTGCTGAACTCTGTTCCTATGAAGAACTTTGTGGAGCTCAGATGCTCAAATAAAAAAGATGAATTGAATTGAATTGAATTGAATTGAATTTCAGTCACTCGTGAGCATGTTCAGAGCGGCCAGGCTGTTTAATCAACACGTAATCTTGAGTAGGTGTACATTTATTTAATTGTGGCCTTGTTTTACCCCGATAAAGCACTTCAGGTACGACATCACAGGCTTTTTCAAAAACTTGAGTGTATTGTCTTCCAGGCGTCGACCCCGTACAGCCTGGAGTCCGAGTCTTTGAGGATGGATTGTATCATGTCCGGAGGAGCGTCCCCCACGCTGGGAATCAACTCTGTCACTAACAAGGTATGGACCACAGGGGGCGAGTAGAAGGAGTAGAAAATGACCTGGCATTTAGAGGTCCTGTGTTGGGCCTGACTTGTTAATTGGCGCTGGGAAAAGAGTTTGACCACGGACAGGATCAGAACACGTTTGGTAAAGGTTTTTGTTGACTGTGAAGTTCCGAGAAGCGTCCTCATAATCTCCATGTGACGTCAGCTGGAGTGTGGGCTGGCGTGTTGAGTGTGGAAGAGGGAGACGGACTGGATAATGAAACAAAACAAAAACACTCCAGGTAAGATGATAAAAATCTAATTGTGATCTGCTACTTTGGAGAGATTATTTAGTGTTCATTATTCCACACTCACTCTTCCCTTTGGTCAGTCTCATTGTGGTCAGAGTGAGTGACGAGGGAGGATTTCAGAAGAACCGGAAGGCTTTAGTTACTTCTTATAGGTTTCATGAAAATACAGCACGATAATTAATTGTGATCTGGGATATTACACAACCTTAACTCCAGGTATGTTCAGACAATGAAGCCTAGGCGTGAATTAAACCTGGAAGACACATTACAGCGTCACCTGACTTAACACTTCATCACCAGCCACACCTCCAGCTCAGCCTATCAGCGCCGCGACCACATCTTTGAGCGGCCAATCCTCGCCCAAGAATCCGCATTTAATTCTTTTGGATGAGACGGTGGAAGATTTTTGTGTGAAATGATAAGAGAGGAAAGCATTTGTTTTTGATTGAGATGAGGTTTGTGTAAAAGCAAGTTCAACTGAATCGAAAATCAAGATTGATCGACATGAGAAAAAAATGAAACGCAATGGTAACGCTTTATGTTAAAGGAACAGGCTATTGTTTTTACAGACTGAGATATGTTCTTACTTGAGCTTAGATGAGTTGATGCGTTCTTTGTGCGTGCCCTCAGTCATGCAATAAGACCAAAGATGTTGTTAGCATTTGGTCTCTCCCAATGTATTCCTACAAAGACCAGACAGCTACATATCAACTCATCTAAGCTCAGGTAAGAACATATCACAGTTTGGAAAAACAGTGTGCTCTCAGTCACGTAAAAAGGCCAAAGATGTTGTTAGCATTTGGTCTCTCCCAATGTATTCCTATGGCTCCAAATGGGGTAAAGTTAGAAGTGGCAAAGCTCTTTCATGGACACAAAGACCAGACAGGTTCGTATCAACCCGTCTGAGCCAATGGGCGCTGGCTGCTTTGCTTTATTCCCCCGACACTAGAGGCCGCCATTGCTACGCCATTGCTGTAGTACCTCCATATCGCCACTAGGCCCCCATTGAAAAGCATTGGAGTTTAGACACCTTAAAAACAACTTTAACGCCTGGTTTCAATTTTTTCAACACTAGACTAGGCTAGATATTCCTCCTGAGATAACGCTGGGTTAGTCAAAATTTAAGGAACCAGGCTGGTTTTCGTAAGAATAATTTTAGAAATGTACTTAATGGTACTTAATGAGGCTCGGACTGTTAGCATTGGAGCAGCGCGAGCTACACGTCACGCAAGGGCCGAGTCTACGGTGAAGTTCCCGCCCGTATGTCCTTTTTAGGAACATGCTTCGTCAGAGCTGGGGAGGGGGAGTCTGTAAATCCGCCATGAATTCCCCCACGACCGTGGTCATTATGGTAAACGGGGAGGAGTGAGCAGAAGCTGTCCATTTATATATACAGTCTATGGTCTAAGCTCAGGTAAGAACATATCTCTGTATGGAAAAACGGTGGCCTGTTCCTTTAAGGTGTGTTCGTTAAGTATTAATAAGGTATTCATAGGCATTAATAATATGCTTATCTTTTATCTGTTAACATACTAATAAGCCATTAATAATCGTCTTATTCATAGCCAACCCTTAACCTAACCCTTACCCTAACCCTAAAATGATTACTAATGCTTATTAATGCTTAATGAGGACACCTTAATCTAAATACCAACGCAATACCTTTTTTGCACTAGCTCCAACCCACCTCCACCCCATATATATATATACGATTTAGGACAAATAAAATGCAGTTATAAAACACACCAGCAGATATAGCAGAACGTTTGGAGCTTCTACATTATGCAGAGTTTTTCATACAATCATGAATGAAACAAAACACAACTCCGGATTTACTTAAAATGGCTAAAAGTTCAAAACCAAAGTCGATCTGACACGTGCCCTTAAAGATGCGATCATACTCGAGGTACTATTTTATCTTCCAAAAATCCGACACGCTCACCACTGAACTCTGGGCCGCGGGTCAAACGGCAAGCTCGTCTCGGAGCGACTTGTCCGCTTTAAACCCCGGCTCCACACACGTCAGTCTCACCTCTGGCCCCTGACCGCTGACCTGTGAGTGCGGCCCCTCTCACATCCCCTGCACTGCTCTGGGATTGTGGGGCCGTCTGACGATAGGCTGACAGCTTACTCTGCTGCTCCAGACGGTTCTTCCCTAAACCGTGTCCATACGAAGCACATTCATCACTCTTTTAGTCCTAAATGTGTATCTCTGTGCTCGTCTTTGTTTATGTGCAGCTGTAGTTAGTTAAAATGTAACAAATAAAGTGTCTCGCATCACGAAACATTATCACATCCTTTTGTTCAGTACTGTAAATCGCAACAGTTCTGGTGTTCGATTAAAATGATAAACGTGACCAATAAAAAAGTCACCACCTGAGTTTAACCCCTTAACTCCCACCTGAACATTTTATCCAGTGTGGCTTTACCCAAGTCTTAAAGCTTCTTGAAAAAAGTGTCAAAATAGTGACAGAAACGAGACCAAAACAAGGATGAAAATCCAACAAAAGAGCGACAAAAATTTGACAGAAAAGCGATGAAAAAGTAACAAAAAAGCAAACATAAGAACAACCAAAAAGTGATGAAAATGTTGCAAAAATGTGATGAAACCCAACAAAAATCGATTGGGAAAAAATGTCAAAAAACGACAATGTGAGGAAAAAGATCCATTTAGATGAGTTTTGTAGGTCTTAGCTTTCAAATGAGGTGTTACACTGGCCTAAATGCTGTGAGCGCATGGATTCGGGTAAAGCTGAGCTGGAGAAAATGCGCTAGTATAATTTGCATGGCTTCGTACCTCTTTCTGATTCCTGTCCCACTGAGGAATCAGAAAGAGGTACGAACTTTGTTTTCTAAGTAAGGAAAGCTGTCAAGTTCAAATAAACCACATCAATAAAAGGGAAATCAATATTGTTCCGCTTCAACTTGAAATATTATGATTGCAAAATGAAGTATGACTTTTAAGGTTTAGGTGTACTGTACTTTACAGCGATGGACCAAGTGATGGAGTTTTCCCCATAGATACAGACGGCATCTCATTTCAGCCATTTTCTGGTGGAATATGAACTTATTTATCACATAAATAAAGTCAAGTCTAAATCGGGCCCATATGGATATTTTCTCACAGCAGATTGTTCAGTAGAAGTGAAAAAAACGGCAGTTGTAGCAAGCGCTAGCTAACCGTTAGCATTAGCCCGATGCTAACATGTAGCATGAAGTTAGCATTCTCCGTTATTCATGTATTTATGGGCTGTTGAACCACTTTGCTCCTCCCCATGTCTTTGTTTCTTTATTTAGTGGAAACTATATTCATAATTCAGCATTTGTTACAGTAGTTTTTGAATAATTAGACAAAGTTTAGATTTTTTCAAAATTGTTTTCCCCCTTAACTGTTTTAAAAAATGACCATATATGGGCGATTCCAGAGATGCCGTCTGTATCTATAGCGTTCAGCGCGGGCTAACTGAAGCCCGTTCATGCTAGCAATTTGGCTGTTTTTTGGAGCCAGCTTTGAAATGGTAAATGGTCTCAACTTATACGGGGCTTTTCACACACCAGTGTACACAGACACTGGACAGGAGGGTGTAGCCTGTTGTGCATGTTTTGGGTCGATGCAGGAAACCCAAATCACCTGGAGGAAAACACATCCAGACATGGTGGAGAAACTTGGCCGCGTTGCCGCCTCCTGTCCCCGGGTTCCCTTTCATCAACGGCGTGAGAGACGTGTTCTAAGAGACTGACCTTCCGTGACTGTCTGTGCGCTCCTCTGTGCTCACCGCTGCAGACAGGGCCGCACAGCCAGGCCTTGGAGAGACGAGCTCTCCTTTAAAGCCCTATTCAGATGCTGTTAGTCACCACTATACATTTCAGAACAATGAGTCAGCTGCAGGAGCGTCAGCGATACCCGCCCACGCGCTCAGACAGGTGGCGTCTGCAGATGTAGCCTCCTGCTCCTCCACTCGCACTTCTTATTAGTATTCTCTGGGGATATAAGGTTGTTTTTGGATGTTGCGGTTCTATCAGATTCAGATATAACATATTCGGTATTGAGCTGAAATGAATGGAAGCCGCAACTATGACAAAAATCACTCAGAGCAATTGCCCCATCATTTAATCGAATGGGTTCATTGGGGGGGAGAAAGTTTTGAGAACTTCTGGATTGAACGGTGATGTGAATTTTCTTTGCTGGATCACCCACTGCTCCTGGGTTTGTTTTTGGATGAATATTTGAAGGTAAAGGGCAGTTCAGTGGGATCAGTGAGATAGAAGTCAGCGCAGTAGAGGTGGTGTGTGCTCTAAGATCTAATAAAGAGCGGGAAGTCGTGCGATAGGAGGATGTGCAATGCTGTTTCCACTGTTTGTCATTTCACATGTTTATTGCATGTGTTCAACGGTCTCAGTATGTACGCAACAAAAGGTCACATACGCTAATGTTTGGATGGACCGTCGGTATCTTTGAGTACAGCACACATTCACTGTTGTTTTAATAAACTTCAGTAACACCAAAAGATCCAGTGTTGCTTTCATTTTTCACCAAGATCTTGTTGTATTGACGATGAGGGAGTGTGCCTTCTCCAGCACGTCCCAAAGTTTCTCAATGGGGTTAAGATCTGGCCAGTCTATGTGTGAAAATGATGTCTCATGCTCCTGGGCCTGTAGTGTCTTTGTATAGCTTGTGTTTTTTGTGTAACATTAACCAGCCAGCGGGATCTGCAGATGGAAATTAGCCCACGGCGATAATCCGGCATATTTACATTTGTTTAAATGTTCATCAATATGCGCTGTCATCCCTTTGCTCTTAAAATGAACATAGTAGCCAAAGCTATGTTGTGCAGAAAGACCTGTAGTCTTTGTTGGATGTTTTGCAGTTTCAATGTTTTAAAGGCGCTATCCCAGATTTTTTTTCTCTTTTTTTTTTGTATTTGAAAGAAACTTGCTTTGTCTTCAAGTATATTGTAAACTCCGACATTACTGTTCTGTAATTATAAAGCATTTGGAACAATTTTATGTAATTGCAGGACAGTTTTCTAGCATTTCTGTGACAGTGACCCTGCAAAGTTACCCCACGAGTTGTGAAATGTGCCTAAACTTGACCCTGGGAAGAATTGGGATGTTGAAAATATATTAGCAAACACCACAACTGACATTTACATTTTTTGGCTTTAACTTTTATTCTTTGTGATTTTAAAAAAATCAGGAATAGAGCCTTTAATAGAAAACCAATTGATGTTGTTGCTTCTCATTTGCAAAGAGGACCACTCACTGTTTTCACTAGTCTACAAGCCTATATTTTTAATCTCATAACCGAGCACATTTTCTCCAGTTCGGCTTCACTTTGTCACGTTTTTGTTATGTTTTTGTCGCTATATTGTTGCGTTTTCGTTTCTTTTTTGCCACGTTTCTGTTACCACGTTTTAGTTACGTGATATCAGTCTTCTAAAAGAAAACAAAAATGGTCATTTCCTTCATCTACCATGAAGCGTTGAATGTTGTCCATTGAAGACCTCCCAGTCTGTTTGCCACACAGATATTTCTCGGTTTTGACTCGATGCTGCTTCTTAAATCCCGCACACGTATTCTCTGCGGCTTCGCCTTCTTTTACAATTAAACGTAGCCCGAAGGTAAAGGGTTCTGCTCTGCTTCACAAACGTCAAACTCAACTAAACCAACTCACAGGCATGTCTTTTAACACCGCTCTGATCCCGGGCCACGAGACAATGTTCCCCTTCATTCAGTCTTTACAAAAAAAAAACGTGTCAGGCTTGTAACATTTTGAAGTTTACGGCATGCGTTGGCTGCTTTACAGGGCGCTAGAGTTTTCAAACCACACAGAATATCATAATTGAGGCGCTCTGGCACTGAAAATGTTTATTGTGTAATGTGTCATGAAAACCAAATATAAAATATAGGGATGCACCAATCCGACACTGGTATCGGACATCAGAGCCGATACTGGAAAAAATACAATATTGGGTATCGGCTATAAATATCCAATACTGAACTGATACCAGTTTTGTCTCTCAACGCCTTGAAAATACAACTTTTACCACCTGAATCTAAGTGAAAAAGGGCATGCTGTATGTCATTGTAAAGCTAAGAACCTGGGGTTATTTAAACCTCTGCAAACGTCAGACCTTGGAAGCTAAGCAGGGAAGGGCCTGGTCGGTACTTGGATGGGAGACCGTTTGGGAACACCAGGAAGCCTAGCGAATGTAGTGATTGAGTGAGTGGTGATGGTCGGAGGGCCGATGGCGCAGACTGGTTGCCTCGCTTCCGTCTGTCTACCCCAGGGCAGCTGTGGCTACAATAGTAGCTTACCACCACAGAGTATGGAGTGAATGAATAGTGCAATGTGAAGTGTCTTTGAGTGTCCAGAAAAGCGCTATATAAAACCATTGCATTATTATTATTATTTAAAGCTAGCGGGAGCATGCAAAATGCTAACAAAAACTAATCAAATCCTGCGTCAGAAACTATGATAGAAATACCTGAAGTAGCCGAACAAAATAAAATAACCACTGCTGAAGCGTTTGTGTTTTAGTTTAAGGAATAACTGATCTAACATCTGTAATGATCAGGTCACTTTATGTGAGTTGTTTATATGGAACCTAAAGCCTCATCATATACCCAGGGATATTTAGTGTAGAAAAGTCATCCTTGTTAAATGTTTATCCAAGAGTACATCAATAGATACAATTGATAATTGATCTGTAACATGACAATGAAATATTTCTTTATTGATCTTACAATGGAGAAGAGTCAGTAAAATATTTCACTCAGAGAAAGCCACTTTTAAGAAAGTCTCTTGGTATCGGTAAATATCGGATATCGGCAGATACTCAGACCCCAGTATCGGTATCCGTACCTGTATAGTTAATTATCAATACACTTTTTTCACATCTTTGCTATAAAAGCTTGGGTGACAGATTAAGCCTATCAAATGGTCAGTAAATTGTGAATGTTCTTCCAATGCCCAATGGGAACATAAACCCACACAAATCTTTTTATGCAATGTAACAAAAGTATTCATATTAGTGGAAATTATTCACCAATTTCACATTTAAAAAAAAGTATTTGATCTGACTGACAAATATATGTTAACTATATATATCTGTAAATGTGTGCATTTTCCAATGTACCCATTTCCTTCTTTTACAATTACGTACATTCTTCTGCCTAACGTTGTCTATATGTCCTTTTCTTTTTGTTGCCTTTAGGTGGCGCTGTACAACCCTGAGCCCGAGAGCAGCCACAGCCCCGGCAGCCTGGGGGGCAGCCTCAGCAACAGCCTCTCGGAGCAGAGCCTGTCCTCCGTCTCCATCAACAATATGAACAACATGAATAACCTGAACAACATGTCGACCGCGGGGAGCAGCGGGAACGGCGCGCACGGCTACACTCCGGTAAAGAAGTGGACAAATCCACTGTCCAAAGGGAGGGTGCTTGATTTTTTATCCCGTTTTCAAATCAGGGGTGAAGGAGGTTTTTAGGGAATAAACTGTTAGCTGCTGCTATAACAATCCTTTCCAAACACATCCTGGCAGTTGAAATGCTTTGTATGAGTGTAGGGCATCCTTATGGGGACAGCGGCTTTGGAATGTCTTCATCAGATAATATTAAATAACTTCAGTCTTTGCGAGTTGATAACTGCAACAGGCTTTGTGCACGTGGAATGTTTTTGGCTAACTTCCTGTTGGCCAGTGTAAGGTAAAGACTACTTCCTGTCAATATATAAACGTAGATTAAAAATAAATCATGATTTTGTTTAGTGTGAGCTGTCATCCGCAAAGTAACAAAATTGCGACTGAAAAGTACATTTACGGGATATTTTTTTGACTATCAAAATCCACTGTTTAGCTTTTGAGATGCTAACAACACTCGAATTATATAGATTTTTTTGGACAGGCTTTCCGCTCTATTAAGGGACCGTCAACAAAGGACTATACTAAACTCGATGTAAAAACTCTCCCAGCCGGCTCACACTAGATCTTTACCCTGTGCTGTGCTTGTTCAAAGGGTAGTTTTTGACCAACTACAACAGCAGCATTTCTCGAGTTGAGTCAACGTAATGTTGGATATCTGGATAGGGTATCTGAATGTCCATCTAACTTCATCACACAGAATTCCTCACTCATGTCACCTCCAGGGCTTGTTCATTTTGGTCATAAGAACAGGACCTTCATCGGAAAAACAGGATTTATTTGGCTCGTAAAATACGTCGCTGTAGTTTTGTACTGTGTTGTAATGTTTTTATGTTTAAATAACTGATGAATTTCCCATGTGGATTATTGAAGTATTCTGATTCTGATTCTGATTCTGAACACATTTAAATGATTATCTTAAGTTAAGCGCTAATCAGTGATAAAAGATGACAGAAAAATCCCCACTTTTCCAGATAAAAAGCACATGACACAAACCAACTGGGTGTTATGATTCGCATCTTGGAAAAAAACAGATCCTCAGTTCACCAACAGTTCATCAACGCAGCAATACTGCCAAAATTTGGATTCAATTGCAATTAATTGTGCAGCCCAAATTAGACTTTGACTTTTGTTCTTCTCTGGATTTTTTTTTAAATGTAAGTATTACCAAAGTGTTTGTGTGGCCTGTACAAGTAAGGGATGAAATATCTTTAAAAAGGCATTAAATTGGATTCAAACTGGCATTAAATCTACGTTTCTTGGGAAATACTGACATTGCTCAAATATTTTCCTGGGTAAGTTTAAATTTTGCTTCATTCTTTAAGGGGCTCGAAGCAAGTTCGCCATTTTATACTCACTACTGCCACCTCAGGTCTTACGTGTAACTGCAGCTTCTATATTAAGCTTGTGCATGACGGCACTTCAGACCCGAAGTAACACCTTTTTGAGCTATTTTAGAGGCAGTTGTGAATAGGTCTGAGCTCATTCTACACATTAGGACATTGTTAGAACATATAGGGGGAGGAAAATACTTAATTTTAACATTTTTAGACTCTGTATAGTCCCTTTAAGTTTGATGAGTTGCTTGCAAATCTTAAGAAATGAAAAATGCACAGATTTTTTTTTTGTGTGTGTTTGTGGCATTAATAATATAGTATCTGGGCATTAAAAAGCATTCGAATGGACTTGCTACTGCCTGTATAAACCCTGATTACATGTAGAGAGCATCATTTCTTCTAATCTTTTTAAATCAAATTCATGCCTGCGCCGTAGCGTTCTCTCCCGGCATCGTATAAAGTGATTTTACGACCCTCTCCGGCCCGCAAAACATTTGGTCCAAAATTACAGGGAAGCGCCGGTTCATTATTATTTTCCTTTTGAACATCTGCTGTGCTTTTACCGTCCCTCTGCTGTGTTCACTGCTGCACCTGCTCCGGCAAAGGTCACAGCAATCTCGGCTCGTTAACCTGCCGGGTCTGGCGGCCATCTTGTCTCTTCCTCCTCCACCTCTTGCTGGCCCTGGCTGTCGTCTTCCTTTAGATTAATCTGGTCCGGTGTGGGGTGAAGGGTTACTGAAGGCTTGTTACCTGGTGTCCTCTTGCCTCCCTTGTAATTTTGAGGGGAAACACCTTTTGCGTACTTCCATTAGCACGGCATGACAATATGAATTAAAGCGTGCTTGGGATTTTCAGATTTACATGTGAATTATCACCAAAGTATTAATACAACCATGTTTTTAGTTCACCTTAAGCCTTGTTTTGCGCCGATATGTAGTTTATGTTAATGTGGGAAAAGCCAGATTGATTTGATTACAGTAGAGTAACATTAGCACTTTATCAATCTGGAATAATAATGATGGCTTACAATTGTATTGCGCTTTACAAGCTAGTCTCGACAAGTTTTTCAAAGTGCTGCACTGTAGCCATTATTCATTCACTCCACTCTCAGTAGTGCTGTTGTAGCCACAGCTGCCCTGGGCTAGACAGGGCAGCTGCCAGTCTCTAATCACCACCAACCAAGGCAAGGCAATTTATAGAGCACCATTTCATACACAAGGAAATTCAAAGTGCTTCACAGTGGCACACAATTACAAGAAAGCAGATAAAAATCATTTAACTACAGCAACAACAAAACAAGCAATGAGTGCAGATAAAATACTTTGTGTCATATGCACGGGTAAAGAGATTTGGAAGCCTGGACCTGTACAGACGGCGTCTCTGGAATCGCCCACATATGGTCATGTTTGAAGCAGCTGAGGGGGAAAATCTAAACTTTCTCTAGTTACTCCAAAACAACTTTAGCAAATGCTGAATTATGAATATAATTTTCTGCGCAATAAAGACATAGAGAGGACAAAGTGATTCAACAGCCCATAAATACATAAATAACCGAGAATGCTAACATGCGTCATTTTAGCATCATGCTACATGCTAAAGCTAGCTACAACTTTCTTTTTTTTTAGCTTGTACTGTGGAAAAACTTCCATATGGACATGATTTAGACTTGCCTTTATTTGTGTGTGATAAATAAGTAAATAAGTTTATATTCCAAGAGTGGAAAATTGTGTTTCCCAAAAGATTTCCTTCCCCCTCGGTGAAGCCACGCCATCTTGTATGACGCGATGTCGACTGTATTTATTGTCAGAGTTGAGGCCTGTCTCACATCCTTATGAAGACTGTTACAGATTTGAGCTGCATGAAGCGGAAACGCAGCCTCACCGTGTTTATTATTGACTCTGGGAACCACCAGGAGACCCCTCCCTGAAGTTCTCAGGGCCCAATATGGTTCATATGGCTCTAA
Organism: Gobius niger; assembly: GCF_951799975.1. NCBI lineage: Eukaryota > Metazoa > Chordata > Actinopteri > Gobiiformes > Gobiidae > Gobius > Gobius niger. Next base: position 24,797,489 of record NC_136857.1, read on the forward strand.
CATGCCAGAGATGTACTTTGGTGCTAAACCATGAAAAGACTTGCACACAAGCAGAGCAATTCTAAAGTCTATTCTGTGAGACCGGAGCACTGGACTAATGCCGCCGTATTTCCTGGTTCTGGTCAGTTCACTCACTCAAACGCTGCAGTCAAACAGGCCGATGGGTGAAGTGTCTTGCCAAGGACACAATGACAGTCTGCACCTGCAGGAGCCGGGATTCAAACCGCCAAACTCTCGGTTATTGGCCGGCCTGCCCGTCCATCTGAGCCATTGTCCATTGGAATGAGAGAACAGACTCTCAGTGGAACGTTTGCTGCTGATCATCGAAAATGCAAACTTAGATAAATTAGAACCTCTGACTGTGTCCTTCAGTTAAAATCAATCATTGTGAGTTGTCTGGTGTGTCGCCGCTTACATCACTTTTTCCTCTAGAGGAGACAAATTCGACAGGTAAATGAATGAAATCATCCTATTTGGCTCCAGTCGATGAACATCTTGTTTCGACCGTACACCGGCGCGCAAGAGCTGCACCAACAACAAACCAACTCGCTTAACAACAGCACCTTTAACTAAAAATGCTCTGTCAAAATATTAGAATAGTGTGAAAATATAGTTGTACAGAAATAACTTCATCTCCGTTTGTATTTGAAGTTTGAGCCGGTGCCAGCAGCAAACGGCTTTAGACAAATTCATGAAAATGTTTTATACGACTGAAAGAACTGCAGTTAATTTGAAACATCTGCTAATTGCATCGAATCGTGTCTCACTAGAAATTCAGAGGCTGTTATCCTCACAGCTCCAGTAAAACCAATAGTGTTTGATTATCAGCAGTACCAGCCTGAGTATGAGCAGCAGTCGTAGTAGTAGTAGATATAGTACTAGTAGTCTTTGGGATTGTGATTGTAGCAGTACTTTTCCACTGGTAAGCAGGAGGAAGCCTATGCAGCGTAGCCCGTCAGCAAAAGTGCTTCGTGTTTGGACGTCCTGATCGCCGTAAATTGCTGTGTTTTCCCTGAGAGGAAAGTGACAGAGACGAGATGATTGAGGCAACAGGAAGACAGCCCTCACTATGGGACAAATCCAAAGTATTTTATTCTCCTTTCTAGGCTTCATTTTCAGAGGGCTGCTTTGAGATAACCGCAGACTCACTTTATAGTTTGACACAATAAAGAGCATTGTTTTTATTTTCTTCAAGAACGCTCACTATTAAAGCTATCAATTAAAATGATTTACTCCTTCTCTGTCCCACAGGTGAGCAGCCACTCCGACGCCCCACAGCCCCCTCCTCCTGCCCCCCAGTCCCAGTACGGTCTCCCCGGCATGCCCGTCCCGGACACCGGCCGGGACAAACCGCTCTGCTTCTCTGACTTCGAGGACCTGAGCTCCTCTTTCCGCAGCCTCTACAAGTGTGTGTTCGAGCAGTCCTTCTCCCAACAAGGTGGGTCCTCAACCAATGGACGAGCTTAGGAAGCAGTGTGACGTGCTCAGTACAGGCAAATACCCTCTGCCCCCGTGGGTAGTAACGCCACTGACACTGGAGTCTGGATAAGAGAGTTCTTACAGTCATTTAGACGGCACACAAGTCTGTGCGTCAGATTTCTCATCAGAGCATGAAAAGAGTTCACATGAGCCTGACAGGCCGGCGCTGTGAAATTATAAACGCTTCATTCTATTCAGCTTGGAGCTTTTGTAGTGCACCCTTGTTATATTTGCCCCACAGTGATGTTGTAAAGAGTACAGTAGGTCCTTAACCGTTTTACATGATCTGTGCACATGGGGAATTTACTCATCAATGACAATGTCTGAATATCATAATCACAAAGCCCGTTTGTTATGAAGCAAACCAAGCATTTCTTTTCAACACTTGATCTTTGCGATGTCAAACAAGTGGTTGGACAACACTCCTTTTGCCCAACCAAACAATGACAAAAAACGCTGACCTCTATGAGATTTATTTCTATATATTTCTAGGTTTTAAACTATAATAATAATTACTATAATAATGAATGTTTAACTATAGGCTATTTGAGAGATTTTTAAAAAAAATGATATCAAATTAAATTACTTTAAATATCATCCTATATATCAGCTATTGTGACTGATTCAGAGCACACACGGGTTTGTGCAGATAAATTCACAATGAGGACGGTTTCTGCCAGACAAATACACTAGATACAGCAAACAGGTACTTGAAGCTGCTGGTGCCTCTGGAGTCTCCGGAACATCAAGGTGTAGGACCCTCCAGAGGCTGCAGTTGTGCATAAACCTTCTATCCTCCCCTAAACTGTTAATTGAAGCTGACGAGAAACGGCTGCAGTGGCTCAGAAATACATGAAGACTCATTTACAAACAGTCTTGTTTGCTGATGAGGCCGTGTAACCCTGGATGGTCCAGATGGATGGAGTAGTGGATGGTTGGAGTCATGTTTTGAGCCAGAATCATGGGGAGAGAGCTGGTCGGCCCCTTTAGGCTCCCTGAAGGTGTGAAAATAAAAGGAGAGAAACCCATGATGTGGACCCAACCTACCCTGAACTCAACCCTATTGAGAACCTTTGGAGCCTCAAGCAAAACATCTACGAGGGTGGGAGGCAGTTTTCATCCAAACAGCTTCTCTGGGAGGCTCTTCTAACATCCTGCTAAGAAATCCATGCAGAAACTCTCCAAAAGCTCACAAGTAAATCCTAATGCTACAAATTCAACAAATGACCATTTTCAGTTATTTACAACCTATAACATGTATTGAAACGATGAGTTGCATCATAATTTAAGTTTTTTATTTTATTTATTTTTGAATAAAATACTGTTTGTCACTGGGGGATTTTTTCAACCACATTCAAATGATCCCGAGTTAAAGACTTGAAAACTATGCTGACTGTCATTTGAGTTGATCATTTAGAAAATCTGAGCATCTGATCATTTGCATAATAATTTGGAACATACTTAAAGGTTAAAGGCCATGTGCCTGATTTCATTTACAAACAATGAAAGAGGGAGCAGAAGTGTAATCTAGTAGTTGTGTCCAGACTCATTTCTGACATCCCAATGATTTTAAAAGCACGTGTCACTTTTCAGGGACCCTGTCACGGTGACGCTAACAACAAGTAGCCTTGCAAGCTCACAATAAAACTGGGCATCGCAGAGACGGTGCGACCCCACTTTATCCGCTTCCTTTGATTTGAACCTTCTAGACCAGAGATGATATGTTTAACCCTTACATGTCTTGGGTGCATGCGGACACGGCGGCGTCTAAGTGAGCCGTTCCCCACTGTAGTTGTCCACCTGTCTCCTCTGACATTTATGTGACAAGCCTCAGGGCACCATCAGGCCCCATGCACATAATTAACTGTCAAGCGTATAAGCTCCGAATGAAAGGCGCACACGGACCCTGCCTTGTGTTGTCACAGCACTAAAACCTAAACCATATTCACCTCCGCTATGCACTACTCGCGCTCCTTTGTCTCACGATAAACAAACAATTGGCTGTTCCGCATATCTGCTCTTTACGGCACGCTCAGTCAATTAAGAAGATGACTCCGAGCAAAAAAAAAAAAAAACAAGTTTGCAAGTGTGCGTCGGGGTCTGAGGTTTTGATAGAAGCTAATTAGATTGGGTTTAAACTTTGTGAAGCATCTCGCTAATTGCTTTCAGGTCGGCGGGCCCCCCTCCCGCTCGCTGCTCGATGAAACAAGGCGCTGCGAGACCGCGGATAAGCAGCGCTCGGTGTTTAATGCGCGGCTTGAAAATCCTCCTGGTTTTGCCTTTGCAGGTTTGATGGGACTCCCCTCTGACGCAGGCCCTCAGTCCAGGACGTCCTGCTCCTACCAGCCCTCCCCTCACCCCGCCGTTCAGATGCACCATCAGCAGCACCTGCAGCCTCTGCCCGGCCATGGGGCGCACCCACAGGCCCTGTCCCACCAGAGCCACGGCACGCAGTCCTGCTCCAGCACAGGTGAGACATAAGAGTATCTACGCCTCATTTGAAAGAAAACTGACCAACTGCTTTGTCGCGTTGTTTTGGTGTGTCTTTTGTCGTGTTTGTCTCTTTTTATGTCTCTTTTTTGTTGATTTTCGTCGTTTTTTTATCACTTATTTCACGCACTTTTGTTGCGTTATTGTTGCTTTTCTGGTGCGTTTTTGTTGCTCTTTTGACGCTATTTTGTTGTTTTTTTGACGCTCTTTTGTGTCTTTTTTACGTGTTTTCCCCACATGTTTGTCACTTTTTGTTTGTTATTGTTGCTTTTCCGGCGTGTTGACGTTGCTATTTTGACGCTTTTTTCAAGAGGTGGGGGTGAAGAGGTTAAAAGTAAAAGAATCTGTAATAATTTTTTAAATGTTTGCTCAAAACATCAGGCTAGGAATTATATATTAAAAATCTCTCTGGAATTACAAGGCTGGAAAGTTTGAAGTAGCTAAAGTGAAGTAGCTAAAGTGGGGATGTTGTTGCAAAGTTGTGAAGAAAATCTCACTTTGAGAAATGGGCCTAAGGTTTAGTACTGTCTACACATGCGCCTCTCCCGTCTTTGACATGTCCGCACTTGGATTACGGAGTCATAACGGTCGCCTTTCGTGCTACACGCAGATACCAGACATGTCAATATTTGTGAATGAAAACGTGTGTAAGAGAGAGCGCTGTTGTAGTTATTTCTGGGTAATCTCTGGCTCGCTAGCGGATAAAAATGAAATAAAATGAGTATAGCAAAGGGTGCGTTTGGGCTTTTTTAATTTGCTTTGACAATAAAACTAATATGTTAAGGAAGAACATTAGCTCAAAATCTCAACACTGTGTGAAATACAGGTGTTTTCACCTGAAGAATCTCGCTTTACATGCAAGAATCTTGGAGAATTGTGCTGTTCTGGGTCCAGATTTTTTCTCTATCTCTTTATCTGGAAATGGGTCCTTGGACGCGGCTCTGTGGTCGCCCGCTGCTTCTGACAGGTTGTCCCAGCGGTAGTTATCAAAAAATGGGTCAAATGCACTAGAGGTCGACCAGTATGGGGTTTTCTAAGGCCAATGCTGATTTTTGGTCAATACTTTTGACCAATATTTTGGCAGATTTTTCCAAATGTCTTTAGGTGATTCAATCATAGTTTCTGTCCGAGCTTTGATTAGCCGTGGTTAGCATTAGCATACGGTTGCTAGCTGCGGCATTTTGCGCAGCGATCAAAAACAACAACATCAAAAACAACTGCGGAAATTAACACAGCGATTGAATTCTCAAGGTTCTGAGCTTCACAATGACACGCAGTATGTCAATGTTCACTGAGGTTTAGTTGGTGAAACTTGTGTTTAACAAACTTGTAGCTAACGCGTTTTCATTGCAATGTTTCTCTGGGAAGTTGTGGAGGAACTAATTTGAAAGCCCTGACTAAGTCTCTATCACGTCCGGTCCCGGAGATATTGGCTTTTATCAGTGCTGGATTGGCCGATAGCTGATATTGTAAAATGTCCAAATATCGGCCCGATATATCAGCCGGCCGATATAGGTAAGGCATGTTTATTTAAACCGCGCATTTCATACACAAGGCAACTCATATCGGTCGACCACTAAAATGCACAGGACGAGCATCCCTGCGGGGACATTAAAGTGCGCCTTAATCTTTAAAAATGTTTTGAGGCAATTATGTAGGGTCAAAACTTTTGACCCTACATAATTGCCAGAGGCGCACATTTTGTTTCACGTTTTGGTTGCGTGTGGCCATGTGACCTTTAGTTATAATATACCCAAAACCTAAAACAATCAGAATACTCATTGTATGCAGCACAAGTTTACTTTTGCTTTTTTATTGACAGACAGCATCATATTTCCTCCCCAACTTCAGCAGATAAGCTCTCTCCTCTCTCCACTGTTTCCTCCCTTGGCTTCACGTCTTATGAGGCCGCGCTAGCTTTAATACAGCCCCGATCCTCCCTATAGCTCCACCAAGCCTTTCCCACCTCATATTCCCAGGCCTAAAGAAAATACCTTTTTTATTTACTTTAGTATTCCCCTCAAACGCAACGTGGCTCTATCAAATCCTTCCCCGGCTTTACGGTTTCATTGTTTGTTTGCACATGGAAGAGAGGTGAAGAGAAGCATCAGTTTCCCTTTGATTTCAGACTGGATTCTTACAGTGAAGTAAAGTTACTCCCCCTAGTGGCCAGTTGTTGTTGTTTTGTTTTTTTGATAGATATAATCAAATGAACGGGTAAATATTTCTGGACGGGGATGACGGATGGTTTGACAGGAGGCTTGCATAATTCATTAGTCACGCCAAAAGCATCTCTTTCTGTGAGTTTTCATTGGATTTGTCAAAAACTTCAAATAAATTAGTCATCTGTCATCAAGTTATGTTGTGAAATAAATGATTAAAATGGCAAACTACTTGTACTGTACCTCTTGTGCGAAATAAAGAAAATGAGGAAGAAATAGGGGAAATAATGTGTGTAGTGAATGCACAAGGCAGTCCAGTGTATTACCAGCACATGGCCGTAACTTTAAACCATGTTATTCGTTGTTTCCTGGTCAAAGACAAGCCTTGAGAAGTTTTTCAATACATTCACGCAGTTTCGGGTAATCCTGTTTAAAGGGACTATACGAAGTTTAAAAATGTTAAAATGATGGATTTTCCTCCCCCTACATGTTCCAGCCATGTCCTAATGTATAGAATGAGCCCAGACCTGTTCACCACAACTGCCTCTAAAATCCTTAAGCTTAATATAGAAGGTGCAGTTACACGTAAGACCTGAGGTGGCAGTAGTGAGCATAAAATGGCTAACTTGCATCTAGCCCCTTTAATTAGCTCTTTCTTCTTCTACGGTGTCGGCGCTTCGTTCTGTACTTCCTGGATACACTGCTGCCACCTCAGGTCTTACGCGCATCTGCAGGTTCTATATTAAAGGAATAGTCCACCGTTTTTACACACTATGTTCTTACCTTAGAGTTCATCGACGACTTCTGGTCCTCACGCGTAAACACAGGACAGACGGAGTTAGCGTTTAGCCTCTCCTCCTCTCTTCTATAGCTCCAAACGAGGTGAAGATAGAAGAAGCTCTATCTTCACCTCTGCGCAGTAATATCTTCACTTTACTGTGCAGACGCCGAAGTACTCCTGGTATTATTACGCCTTACAATATAGTTCCCCTTTTTATCCGCTTAGAAAATCCACATTTTTTTATTTTGTGTAACTAGACTTGGATCGTGTAACACTTCACGCATCCATTTTTAAATAGGGAAAACGTGGAAGAGCTTCTATCTTCACCTCATTTGGAACTATAGAGGAGAGGAGGAGAGGCTAAATGCTAACGCCGTCTGTGCTGTGTTTGCGTTGTAGAAGGCACGCGTGCAGACCAGACAGGTACAAATGATCTTGTCTAAGCTAAGGTAAGAACGTATCTCAGTATGTAAAAACGGTGGCCTTTTCCTTTAAAGGAATAGGCCACCGTTTTTACATACTGAGATATGCTCTTACCTCACTTTAGCCGAGTTAATATATCCCCGTCTGGTCTTTGTCCGTGCGCTCTGCCAGGCAAACGGAGCACATACGCAGCCTCTCCCACATATCACATAGCTCCAAAAAAGCTTACGATAGAAGCTACCAAGCTCTTCCACGTGTTCCCTATTTAAAAATGGATGTGTGAAGTGTTTTCATGCGAAGTATATTTACACAGAAATGTAACGTGTCGATTTTATAAGCAAATAAAAAGGGGGACTATATTGTGAGGCGTAATGATACGAGGAGCAAAACGTCCGCGCAGTAACTCCTAAAGGTTATTGACGGAAGTGAGCGGGGAAGTCTTTAGGAGTTACTGCGCGGACGTTTTGCTCCTCGTATCATTGCGCCTCACAATATAGTCCCCCTTTTTATTTGCTTATAAAATCGACATGTTACATTTCTGTGTAAATATACTTCGCATGAAAACACTTCACGTAACTTTATTTGAATAGGGAACACGTGGAAGAGCTTGGTAGCTTCTATCGTGAGCTTTTTTGGAGCTATATGACATGTGGGAGAGGCTGCGTATGTGCTCCGTTTGCGTGACAGAGCGCACGGACAAAGACCAGACGGGGATAATTTAACTCGGCTAAAGTGAGGTAAGAGCATATTTCAGTATGTAAAAACGGTGGCCTATTCCTTTAAGCTCGTGCCCGAATTAACACCTTTTTGAGTGACAGTGCAGGATTTTAGAGGCAGTTGTGGTGAACAGGTCTGAGCTCATTCTACAAATTAGGACATGGCTGGAACATGTAGGGGGAGGAAAAATACTTTGTTTCAAATTTTTTAAACTCCATATAATCCCTTTAAAGTCCCATATGCATGATACGTCCACTCCAGCAAACGATTTTGATGTAATCTTCAAAACATGAACCAATAATCCTTTTCCCATGTTTTCAAATGGAATTGTTCGATTAGCCCATGTATTACCTGTGCCTTCTCTGCGCTGTGTCCAGGCCTGTCCTCAGACTGGTATCCAAATCTGGACTGGCTCAAAGAGAGCTGCCGCATCGCCACCAGCTACAACTGGGCCGATGTCGACCTGTCGCCTTTTCAAGGTAACACCTACTCACAAGATCCATTCATTTATTTATTTATTCAATCTTTCATTCCCTGGTTGACTCTTTTGTAAATACGTTACAGCCCAGTCTATCAGTCTTTTACCCTGGACGGTTCAAAAGAATTAGATGTTGGTACAATAATACCCTGAATTGTTGTAAATGAGCTGATACACTGTAATAGTCACATCCGGTCTATTAGCTTAAAACATTTTCAGATGCATGTTGCTTTATGTTAGAGTACAAAGCCTCTTCCTGCTCCGCTGTGGTCCTCGAGGCTCCATATTCCAGCCCTCGGTGCAGTAATGGCTGTGGCCTAATAAAAGTCATTATGCAGCATCACACGCGTCTCCCCCGTCTGCCTCCTCTCTCCCAAACGTATGATGTGAATAATCCAATTAAGCCCGGCTCACTAACGGCCTGTTATCACGGCCGCCGCACAAAGCCACGCGACAGGGGCTGCTTTCAAAATGCTACATTTGGTTCTTCCTCCCGTCTCCTCCTCCCGTGTCTCCTCGTCCTCCCGTCTTTTGCCTCCTCTCTCCTGCAGGGGTGTGTTTTGCCGATGCTCTGTTATACTTTGACTGACTGATGGACACTGCTTGCCACTAAATAAATACAGGCTGATGGTACATTTATGTAAGCGCTCAGTCATACAAGATTAGATCATAAAGGTTTTCACAAGATTCTGCATTCCAAAACAACTCAGTACAAATTACTATTTTTTATAAAGAAATAAATAGTTTGACAATAAATGCAGCCTCATTGACAAGTGCAACATCATCAAAATATTGAGATATCAGTCATCAGGATTAGAGGTCGACTGATATGGGTTTTTCTAAGGCCGAAGCCGATGTGCTGCTTGACAATATTTTTTCCATGTCTGGTCTATAATAATAATCCTGTAAAAACATAAATACTTTATTCTATTACTTTAGGTGATTCAATCATAGTTTCTGTCCAGGCCTTGATTAGTTGCCGTTAGCATTAGCATGCTGCTGTGAGCATTAGCATACTGTTGCTAGCCGCCAAATTTTGTGTGACGATCAAAATTCAATTGCGGAAGGTTTAGTGGAACTTATATTTGTTTTATATCAGTCTGCGTGTTCTCACGGACCTGTCCCTTTTAAAATCAAGATTAAAGACTCATCTCTTCAAACTTGCTTTTAATACTTAGAGCACTGAATTGTGTCTTGGTTGTAATTATTTGGTGTTTTTAAATGTGTTTTATCTTTCTGTGAAGCACTTTGGTCCTCCTGGTGTTGCTATAAATATGAATAAACTTTGATTGATTGATTGATATTTAAAAACTTGAAGCTCACCAATTTTCATTGCTATGTTTCTCTGTTGTGGGAGGACTCGTTTTGAAGCCCTGACTTCCAATGCAAAAAACGGGAAGTCTCTATCACTTTCGGTCCCCGAGATATCGGATTTTATCGGTGCTAGATCGGCCGATAGCCAATATTGTAAAATTCCCAAATATTGGCCTTATACATCGGCCGGCCGATATATCGGTTGACCTCTAACCAGTATCAAGATTGCCCCAAAGTATCACAATATTTTGCTGAATCTTTTTTTTTTTTTCAATTCTCCTGCTTTCCTCGTCACTGTCTTTGTCTCCTCATTCCATTTCCTCTTCTCCTCTTCTCCTCGCCCGCCTCTTCTCCTCGTCTCCTCGTTTCCTTCCCGCAGCGCTTGACCTCCCAAACTCTAGACGCCCTCCTCCGCTCCGCCTGGCACGTCTCCAAACAGCAGGCCAAACGCAGCTCAGAGAAAACTGTCTGTAGAAATATCCCTCCAGAAAATTTGATGGAATAAAGAGAGAGAGAGAAAACAACAACAAACAGGGGGAAAAAAGCGCCAGTCTCTTTCTGTGTGAATGGGAGAAACTGAAAGGACGGCGTTCAGGGAGTTGTCAGGAATGTGGAAATAGCCAGCGCTTTATGGCGCTCATTGCGACTGGAGGCTGCAGGTGTTTTTGAAGGTCAACTCGGATTGCTGCTTTAAGACTGACTGGAGGAACTGGCATCGTGTGGGTTTGTTTAGTGTTTACATGAACGCACAAATTGAAAATACATGCTTAAAAGGATTGACAGAATATATCATTTGGATGTAATATTAGCCGCGCTCTTGCTATAGCTATAGGAATTAATCACTGTGGAATTTCGAACAGTTGCAATCATAAAAAAAAAAAATCGTAAAAAAAATGAAGACCGGTATTTTAATGATGCTATAAATATTTTTTGATACCGACACTAAAATATTTGTGACATAAAAACAGAAAACAGATTAACACATTGATTGCCAAAAACTGGGAAAAAATAAATAGTTTTTTTAAATTGCAAAACTAGACACTCTAATACACCTTATATGTGGTTTTGGTAGCTCCGTGATGAACAGAAGCGAAATAAATGACAATCAATAACTTGTGAAGAGTCACGATCTGGACATTTCATATATTATTGTGTTTTTCTTTCTTTTTTTTACGCGCCAGAGCATGTGTCCTATAACATAGAATACGCTGTTGTGCTACAAATATCATGAACAATGGTCTGGATTGTTGGCACTACAGCTAAATCCAGTTCGGAATTAAAAGCTTCTTGATTGGAGCTTGCAGCTTTGAGTTTTTGTCACTTTTCTCTTACTCTTTGTTGCTTTTATTGTTGTTGCTCTTTCTAATGCATTTTCGTCACATTTTTTAGTTTTTTTTGTTGCACTTTCAACACTTTTTTTTCTGTCACTTTTTGACGTTTTCGTCCTCGTTCATCCACACATTCCTGTCTGTATATGTTTGCTGCCAAACAAAGGTCATGAGTTGCTGACGAAGCTTCTGGAGTGAGGGGGGAAGCATCTGCAACACAACTTTTGTCTGTGATGGAAAACTCCTGTACGATTGAGGGCTTACACAAATATAAAAAGGTTAATGGAGCTGAATTTGGAAAATATAGCTGAACTTTTGCAGAGTTTTTAAGAAGAACTCAATGATTTTGCGATATGTCGTGGCCTCTCGCGCTACGGATGCTGCTTCACAATGTTGCAATAACAATAATGCATACTTCTTTTTTTGGTGTTGTTTCAATTTGCTCTCTTCATTGTCGCCCCCTTCAGGCCTGAAGGAGAGCATGCGGCAGGCAGAGCTCAACAACTGGTCCTTGGATGCGGCGCAGATGGCCGACCTGTGTTCGTCCATAAACCAGTTCTTCACTGCGACCGGAGTGATCCCTCCACAGAGCGGGCCCACGCACCCCCCTCACCCCCCTCAGAGCGGGCCGTCCCAGCCTCAGCAGCAGCACACGGGGGGAGGCATGCACCAGAAGAACAGCCAGCACAACCAGCATGGACAACACAACCAACACATCAGCGCAGGTGAGGGAAACTCGACCTCAAACGAAACTTCATTAAAGGGACTGTACGGTGTTTAAAACTAAGTGTTTTCCTCCCCCTACATGTTCCAACAATGTCCTAATGTGTAGAATGAGCTCAGACCTGTTCACCACAACTGCCTCAAAAATCCTGCACTGTCACTCAGAAAGTTGTTGTGATGTGCCGTCATGCACGAGCTTAACATAGAAGGTAGGGCTGTGCAATTAATTGAAATTCGATTGCGATTTCGATTACAACAGTAAACAATGACAAAATTAGCATAATCGCAAAAAATCGATTATAATTTTATTTTATTTTTTTCAATTTTTTTTTTTGCAAAGCAGACTTGCGTTATTTCAGGCCGCTGGGATTATTTTCCCTTCGCTTTTCACGTGCCATGGCTCATGCTTTTGTCTGACATAGAAACAAACGGCGCTGTGTGATGATGTCATCAGGCCGCGCTGCTCAGTTTACTTGTGCAGGTGTGAGGGCTGGCCAGCAGGGGGCAGGTGTGAAACAGGGACCTCTCTTTAATCAAGGCGTACTTGAAATCATTTGTACTTTTATGACAGTCCTGAAAACATAAAATGTCATCATAGTGTTTTGATTAATAAATAAATAAAATAAAGATAGACTTTTTTTTAAAGGCAACAAATAATCGTTTGAATAATCGTGATTTCAATTATGACAAAAATAATCGTGATTATTATTTTTTCAATAATCGAGCAGCCCTAATAGAAGCTGCAGTTACACGTATGACCTGAGGTGGCAGTAGTGAATATAAAATGGCCAACTTGCATCTAGTCCCTTTAAAGCTAGACTCCCGACCCCTTAACCCCCGCCTTAATCGAACACGGTTTCTCCAGTTTGACTTTAGCCAAATCTTAAAAGCATCTTGAAAAAAGTGTCAAAACAGAAACAAAAATGAGACAAAAACAAGGATGAAATTAAAACAAAAGTGACAAAATGTGTGACGAAAACATAGCAAAAAAGCCACAAAAGAGCAACAAAAAAGTGACAACAACAATCACAAAAGAGTTGCAATTAAACTTATAACCTCCACTTTAACCAAGCACATTTTCTCCAGTTTGGCTTTACCCTAATCTAAAAGCTACTTGAACAGAGTCAAAATAGAGATGAAAAACACAAAAAATACAACAAAAAAGCCACATAAACGTGCCGGAAAAGCAACAATAAACCAATAAAACGCCAAAAACACGACTGAAAAAGTGGAGCAATGGAGAAAGAAGGATGAAGAAAGCAACAAAAAGTTACAAAAACACAACAAAAAACCACGAAAGGACGAAAACTTGACAAAAAATGCCCAATAGATGTGACAAAACGTGGTGACAATGCAATAACAATAAGGTGCTTAATCATAGCACTGCTTCAACCTCCACCTCCGTCAGGACCAGGGTTTTCTGCAAAATTCCCACGAGGATGTTTTAGTGGGAACTCGGATGGGTGCATCAACCTACAAAGTAACAGATGAAACCTCAGACGCCCGTTAATATCGTGAAGTACATCAAACTGACAGAATATTAATGTGGAGGTCTTTCCTTTCCTACATTTGGAGTGAGTGGGTCCTTCTGCTCCTGAGATGATGCAGAGACAGTGACGGATGTGTGAACAGCAGTACTGACTCACTGGCCTTTTGTCTGTTTCTTCTGCTCCCCCACAGTGAGTTTGTACATGGACTCCAGACAGAACATGACTCTGATGGGACCTCCCGGAGGATACTCGCACCTGCCCCCCATCAGCAGCACTGCCACCAGTCTAACAGGTGAGCGCAGCGTCCCCCGTCACGCTTTTACAGGCCCAGCATATGGTGAGGCTCACAAAGGCTTTATTTTTGCAAAAACAGAACAACAAATGCTTTTTTTCTTCTTAAGTACTGCTTATGGTTCCAATGTTTATCGTTGTTTTATCGTCGTTCTTTACCATGACACAAAAACACTTCCTGTATGACTTGCTTTAGGCGTGACAGATCCAGACATACCTCAAGTCAAAATGAAGTCAGGCAATGAAAAATAAAATCTTGAAATAAGTATGACAAGTAAGATAAGTTTTATAACAGTTTTATTTCCTTTGAATCTGATTTTTAAGGTAAGACACAACAGGTGAATAGAGAAACTTTTCAAATTTAGAGATATCAATTTGAAATTTTGCCGTAGATTGCTTTCTTAAATATGAGGAAAAATATATATACTGCAAGGTTTCAGTCATTTTATTTTTTTTATCTGTACATGAGCAAAAATAATAATTGTTCCTGCACACTGCCAACCTTGCAAAAATAGTTTATTTGGATAGTCAACGTTTCGGTCCTGAGACCTTCATCAGGCATGTTTCTCATTTAGTTTTAAAATAAACTGTTTTTTTGTGTGTTTTTTTTTACATTCAAAAGTGAATCAATCAGGCTTTGAATTAAATATTAAAAAGAAAAAAAACTTCAAAATATTGTTAAGTCCCAGACTGGAAAATTTCCAGTCCATCGGTGATGCTGATGTGGAGATGTCGTCGCACCAATGTGGCAAAAATGCATTTTGAGGAAATGGCTCTTGAAAACACAATTTCCCGAATAAATCTATGGAGAAACACTGAATCAGTGCAAAAATGCGTCACTTCCAAACGCTAGCAAAAATCAGATCAATCGTTTCACAGGAGTTCACCCCTCCCACCTGATAACGGAGCTCAGTTGTGAAGGTCCAGACCCTTGTACGAAACGCAATGAGTACGAGGGTAAAACCAGGCTGGTTCAAATGTGACGAAATGAGTATTTTTACCGTCACAGCCGTCGATATGCGATGAAAAAGGTAAAGCCCTTTTCGTCACATATCGACTATTTTGGGTTGACCATACACAACATCAACAAATCATAATATTGTGCAACATCAGGCTGATTTTTTTCACAAATGACTACTTTTACAACATATTTTATGGGGCAAAAATAGCTCCTTTAAGAGACTCATTTAGCTCAAAGCCTGAACATTGGAACATGTAGTTGACCAGTCTGAAAGCACAATATTCCTTAGACCTTATAAATTATCAGTCAGTACTTGATCAAAGGGTTTTGTTTTTCTCTCCCTCTGCTAACAGGACACCACAGTCAGCTGAACCAGCCCCCGCCCCACTCCCTGGGCCCCGGACACTTCCAGGTCAGGCGCATGCTCACGACGGACGACATCCAGGACGATTTTGACTGGGACTCCATTGTCTAAACAACCTAGAAAACCCATCCAACAACAACAACAAAAAGCAACCACAACAAAAAAAAAGACACGCGCTAAAAGAAACACGTGATTCCCGGGGCCCGTTCCTCCCGCGTGGAAACAGAAGACAATCCAAGTGCAACAAATGGGATTTTAGTTTGAAGACAATCATTTTTAAAACAGTTACAAACGGGCCAAGTGTAAAATATCGTCCGAGAAGCTCCGGAGTTTGCCACGTCTAGTCTCCACTGGGTTCACCTCTGCCAAAGTGTTGTCCTCACGTCTGTAAGGTCCAAACTCCCTGAAATGTACTTTGTTTGTATGGATTTGGATGTTTTTGCCAAGTGAATGGTTGACCTGGTAAAGAATGGGACAGTGCAAGCTAAAGGCAGTTACTCTAGGCAACAAGACGTCGTCGTTATTCTCTTTTATTTATCTTTTTTATTTTTTCTCCGACTCTATATTGCAATGGTACAGTGTTCTCCACCAATTATCATTTTCAATCAGTTTACTCAAATGCTGCAAAAACCTAATTCATTGAGAACGTACAGGGAAATAATTTTTTAGACAGAATATGATGAATGGATGAATTACGCTACAGTAGAAATAGCAATCATCGTCTATTTGCTGTTGCCTTAAAGCAGGAGTTCCCAAAATGTTCAGGCCGTGACTCCCAAAATCACTCAACCAACAACTCGCGCCCTTTCTGTCAGATGTAATAAGGTTTTGTAATAAATTTAGGTGCAAAACATTTAAAATCTGGTTTAAGGATGTTAATTTGGATACTGTGTTTTAACATTTGGCTCAATAATATCATGTTGTCTCAAAATCATCTTGCGACCCCCACTTCAGTGTCCCGAAACCCCCACTTTGGGAACCACTGCCTTAAAGCAGCACATCTGTACGTGTTGAAGGGTTTGCTGACAAATGCTAATGCAAATCTGGATGTCCTCAGGGGTCAGCAACGTCAGGCCCGAGGGCCAAATCCGGCCCTCAAGCACTAAAATGAACTACAATCCAAAAATACTGACATTTTAAGATGAGATAGGGCTTTGTCAGTTACTATGCAAATTCCCTGAGGGAGAGTTTCCTTATTGGGTCTGTATGACGTACAGTAACAATGTTTGTGATAATAAGTCTTCAGTCTCTTGACTATGGATAAAACTGCACCCGACAAACTTGTAAGTTATTTCGTGCAGCAATTTGAAACATTGAAGATTAGAAGTTTTTTTTATTTATTTTTTTATTCTTACCAATTAATCTGCCATGAAATATTGTCACAGATTTTTGGATTCCGTCAAATCTAAGAATTACATTTATGTAGAGCAATCTTGAGTCATAAAGGACATGTACGTGGCACCCTCTACTGGACATAGAAAAGTACAGCACTGTTCTTTCTAATATATCATTTTTTATTTTTCTGAATCGTCAAGGTCACATTGAATGCTGTCTTCCTATTATAGCCCTTTGGTGATTTTGTTCTACGTTTGTGCAGACACATACCCCACGTTTACAACCATTAGCTCTTAGCTTTAGCCCTCAGCTATATAATACATGAACTGGTCCAAGCCAACATTTTAAATTCCCTGTCTGATCTGAGCCATTACCTGAAGTCTATACCATTGCAAAATAGAACTCCATTTATCAACAAATACCTTTTTTCTCTCTCGCTCTAACCATGTCTTGCCATATTCCAAACACACCTGTGTCTGTTTTAACAAACCCGTCACTGTCTGAACGACTTGGGACCTTTTCGTCAAGTTACACTCATTACTTCATAAGCTAAGAGATACAGAATACTGTGGAATAAGCTTCTCAGTCACTAATGATCAAGTGGAGACGTAAGAACTTTTTTGGGACCTTCCCCGAGAAGAGAGACGGGAGTCTGTTTTTGAGTTGCCTCGTTTGAACAAAAGAAAGCATTTTTTTGCACAGCGAAGACGTCATTAGCATAAAGAAAAATGAACGCTTTATTCCATGTTTCTACGGACTTTTAACATAATGTTGTGGGAAAAAGAAATGTTCAAATACCTTTTACTGTGACTTTTTTTTTTTGCTTTAATATGTGCCATGTGAATAGTCCTATAACTCCTTTCATTTCGCACACGATTCCCCAAAAAATACCCCTGTGACGCTTTGTATCAAACGGGTCAAAACTTGAAGGTGCTCATTGGTGCATAAAGAAAAAAAAGAAAAAAAACTATACTCATACAGTGGGTTAAGAAAGTTTTCACACCTCTTTTACATCATTTCTGTTTTATATTGTCGTCATCTTATGCTCACATGGACATTCATTTCTACACGGGGAAATAAACCCTTTAAATTCATTCACATAAGTTTTCATCCAGCAGCCCATTCGACCATCTTTCCTTAAGTAAAGTTGGAATTTAAGATCAGAAAGTTACATCCATGTCCAAATTCTCCATCCAAATAACATCTATTGTACATAAATGAATGACCACTGAGTCGAAGTAGTATAAACAAATAGCGTTCATACCAAACTAAATGTTGTGATACGTGCAGGTGGTGTAGACTCCCAGCGAACTCCGGACAGGAGTTGTGAGCGCTAATGCTGTGGAGGAAGGTTAGCTAGTTCGTCTTAAAGCTAAAGGTTCATGTTAATTTGATGTATTATAAACACATTTAAATAGTGAATAGTACAATAGTAAAACCAGTCGACTTATAGTTCTATAGTTCAACGTTATTTAGTTATTTATTTTTATTTATTTATTGCATTGGCCTTTAGCTTCGAGACAAACTCGTTGACCTTCATAAACACAGGCGCCTCCTGCACTGAAGTGTTTACATCAGACTTTTATCACACACTTAACAGTGCGTTCCTGGTAACTGGTGTCTTTCCCACTTGAAAATAACCACTTATGACCTTTTAGCTGAATAAGCTCGTGTGTAAACAAAACGGCTAATACTACAACAGTTGGCTCATAAGATGCTACCGTTATATGAAAGCTTCTCCACACCAGATATATTTCAAAACTTGCAAAAATCACATTATAATGAAGGATGTGGCCGAATGTAACGTTCACTTTACTGGTGCAGTGGTTTTGTCACAGTTTCATCATTAGCTGCTCCTCCACTGGGGTGCACCTGTGTTCCCCCACTTCTATTGATGAAGGAACTCCATCCATTCATCCATTTTCTTCCGCTTTATCCGGGGCCGGGTCGCGGGGGCAGCAGTCTTAGCAGAGATGCCCAGACTTCCCGATCCACACACACTTCCTCCAGCTGTTCTGGGGGGACCCCGAGGCGACACCAGGCCAGCTCGGAGACATAGTCCCACCACCGTGTCCTGGGCCTTCCACGAGGCCTTGTCCCACTAGGACATGCCTGGAATAGGCGTCCAGGAGGCATCCGGAACAGATGCCCGAGCCACCTCAGCTGCTCCTTTTGACGTGAAGGAGCAGCGACTCTACTCCGAGCTCCTCCCGGGTAACTGAGCTCCTCACCCGATCTCGGAGGGTGCGCCCAGCCACCCTGTGAAGGAAACTCATTTCGGCCGCTTGTATTCGCGATCTTGTCCTTTCGGTCATTACCCAAATCTCATGACCATAGGTGAGGGTTGGAACATAGATCGACCGGTAAATCGAGAGCTTTGCCCCGACTCAGCTCCCTCTTCACCACGACAGACCGATACAGCGACCGCATCACTGCTGACGCCGCACCGATCCGTCTGTCGATCTCACGCTCCATCCGTCCCTCACACTGATGAAAGAACTGCGTTATTATATTTTTAGCCTAGACTTTTAGAACTACAATTAGGTTATAAATTAGGTCGCGTGAACAGAAGCAATTCCACATGCGCTAAACCATAGTCTAAAACCCTATAAACACTGGCAAACATTAAGCCTAGTTGTGGTTTGTAAAATAAAAACCTATTGATTCATGCTATAGTTTACTTTTTGTAATCTTGTGCATAATTCTGTGGGTAATGATGCGCCCCGTTTACCTTATGCTAAGAAATTAGCATTAGCAATTTAGCCTCTTGTTTGTGACCAACTCTCTGCTGGGGGCCGCTATTACTGTCTTCATCTCGATCCAAACTCGGAGCTCTCTGGACGTCTCCAAGTTTACAAGTTGTAATTACGAGTTCGAGCGACGCTTCAAAGGAAATGTGTCCAAGTGGCAGGACGGAAGTTTACCAGTTACCTGTAACGCACCATAAGTGATCGTCATCCAGGGATTCTCTGTCCACCACATAATCCTTAGAATTCATGATTATTCGCATCATGAATTCTATTCTAAGTATCTAAGTTAGTCTCCATTGGAAATTAATTGTACGTGAAGTGCTAGCACTCACAACTTCAGTAGCATAGCCACATTATTCAATAAGCTAATTCTGGAAACCTCTGACTGAAACCAAATCCCTGAAAATTGTGGCCAGAATTGATCATTTTGATGCTACTGATTTTTTTTTGTATTTTTGGTTTTCTTTTATCCCTTAGACTGTATTGGACAGTGCAGGGTGCAACAGGAGTGAAGTGAAGTTGTCCACAGCTGTCTCCACGTGTGCTGAAGGAAATAAAAAGGTACAAAGGTCACACTTCTCAAATCCAATCACTCCGCGCCTAATAGTTCTGCCATCAAAATAAATCCCTATGAAGCCGTACCCGAATCTCACACATCGATAAATGACTTGGGGTAAGTTTGGTGTAAGTCATTGCCCCATCATAGGAATAAGCAAAGGGGGTGTGGATACTTCCTGAACCCACTGTAAGTCTGCCATTCTAAGCTGTACACCAGTGACCAGCATACGTATGTAGTATCTCGTTTAGTGCGTGACGTCCCTGTAAATAACACGTGTGCCCCTCTGTGTGCCATTGAAAAACACCAGGAGAAAGTATTTTGTTATTTGGATCCTGTACATACTTGGATTGGATTGTAAATAGGAATTGTCCTGAGTATTGTGTGTTTAGAGGTAAATGTCTGTTCAGTGTTTTCAGTATTAAAAAACGTCATGGACCATTTTTACTGTAAGGGATTCGGATTTGTCTTTATTTTCTAGCTGTTGTAAAAAGTGTGCGGTCGAAAACGTATTTTCGTACGGTCAAAAGTCTTCAACGTGGTGTCCATAACGCAGCCTTTATGGTAGCACTTAAATGTTACTGCACACTATCAAGCATCTGTAAAACAGTAGTAAAAACCTAATTGATCATTTAATAAACATTAACACAGCTTTTGGAATCATTTGTTACTCATTAGATGTGATACAAGGTCTAAACCAATGAAATATTTCTTAATCACGTGTCAATTATGGAGAAATTATGACCTACCAATATTTTACAAATGTGTTTCAAATGTTTGATAGTGTGCAGTTGTTTGCTAACCACGCACACAGCCGCTGGCTCACTGATTACTCAAATACAGACTGATATATTTTTAAGTATAAAACAATTTAATTTTAACAATTTAACAATTTAATTTTCTAAGGTTAGGTAAGAACATATCTCAGTATGTAAAAACGGTGGCCTATTCCTTTAAAGGTCCTGTACCTGATCCATAGACTGTAGAAAATAACTATGTAATTAATTGTAATTAGCTTGAAGAGCTGTTTATTGAAACCACAGATCTTTTACAGCATCGATCTTTTCACAGATGCAATGCTCTGTTTGTGAACGATGTTTTGACTCACTATAGAACGATTATTATATATTTCATACGTTTGCTTTGCCCACCAGTACCTCAGACGTGACGACGCGGCGATCCCCCTCATTGTGAAGAAACATACTGCACAGTTGACCAGGTTTGAACCCAGGACCTTTGCGTTTCTAAACCTCCCAGTTCTGCAGGTGGAGATGGTTGATACTTCATTTGCACTAAAAATCCCAAACTGCTCTGGCTCATGTAAAACCCGGAGTTATAGATTCTCAGATTTCCAAAGTGAATATGAACACATCAGATCTTTAAATGTAATAATATGAAGCTACATTTTAATGATGGCATACTGTGATGTATTCCTTCGATCTTGAGGAAAGTAACTGTATTCTAAATAAATAGATCACGTTCATGTTCTAGAATATTTCAGGTAATATACAATATATAACCAATACAACTCTATGGGAGAAACTTACAAAAAGAAATGTCCGAATGTTTTCCCAATCACAGTCAATATTTGACAGTGATTGGATTCATGAACCTGTCACATTATTGCTATGGCTGAAAGTCTTTTCTACTGACCATCATCACGCTCATGTTTTTGAATATTGTCACCGCTTTTGGACGCCTTAATGAGGAAATAACTGGATCACAGTTCATATGAGCTGGAATAGATGACTTTGAACTTTGTGACACTTTTCGTTTCATGTGAATTTGCCCGGGAATTACTTGCCAGAACTTGCTGCAAAAATGGCCTGACAGTTCATGAAATTGCTATAAATGTTTCACAATTAGATACAGTGTTTTTCCCACATATGTTTGTGTTTGCGATATACTAGAGCAGGACGGACTGAATTTTGTTCCATTTCTAGAAATAAAATCCGGTACAGTGCCTTTAAGTCGCACTCACACATCTTGTCCAGCAGGTGTCAGTGTGGGGCCGAGGATCCCCAGCTCGTTGCCCCCCTTGCGCCACCGCTGCCTCTGCTGAGCTCAGCTGCATGTACACGGTGCGACCACCCATGTTCTCCGTGCGAAAGTCACACAATGTTCCAGCCGCCTTCACTCGCCCCTCTTTTCTCCTCAGTCACTTGTACAAGCGCTTATATTCAACGCCAAATCTGAGAATGTTGCTAAATGTTGTCACGTTTATCTCTCCCTCTGTTTCTCTATGATATGTTGCTGCTTTAGGATTTGACTGAAAAAAAACAAAAAAACAGAAATACTAATTGAAAAGACTGGAACCTCAAGTACAAGGGTTGGCAACGTCGGGCCCTGGGGTCAAATCTGGTCCCCACAAGTAAACGCCATGAAATGATTTGGACATTTTCACTGTTAAAATATGGTCAATTCCATTCCACTTTTTGCTTCCACTTGCTTACAGGTGTCCTGGGGCAGACTAGTGAACACGTGGCTTGCATTCTACACATATGACGCATCTCCGACCACTGTTCACTGTAGACACACCGGCCACAGGCGACGCTGCTGTTTGGGAAGTTGGGATCAATCTTTTTTTTTTCTATCGCTTTGGTAAGTGGATGTCGAAAGCCTCTACACCGACATGTATTTCATCTACTTATTTTGGTTTCAGGAAGAACGTGCGTAAGAGGCGCGTGCACCTTGATCTGAAAAGTTGCCTTGTGGTGCTTGACTGACTAACTGCCCATATCCTGTTTACCCCTTGCTATTCCTTCCATGCGTGTTGCAGGGTGAGTGAGCCTGAATCCCGATTGTGCCAGTCCCAGGACCTTCCACTGCCCCCTTTTCCACCTCAATCCTTTCCCTCATCCAAAAAAAAAAGTCACCTTCAACTAACTTCCCCCCCCATCCCGTATACAGTACACACCGCTTGCTATTTCTTCCACGCGTGTTTATGAGGAGTGCGAATGGTTCAGTGCCAGTCCCGGGACCTCTCTCTTCCCCCCCCCCCTCCTCCTCCTCCTCCTCCTCCTCCTCCTCTTCTACTCACCCTCTATACCCCTCCTCCTCGCCGGCACAAACCTGCCTGTTGGTGTTACAGACGCGGGCCCATCCCACCCGAGCAACAAGCCCTCCTTCACTCCCCTCATTTCTCACTTCAGCTGTGCCTTTACCACTGCTTGTTCAAGTCTGCTGCCAAAAAATCCATCTCCCCGACTCCGCTCTCAATTTTTCTTCCCTTTATTTCATTTTTTTTTTAGGACATTTTGCTTTTCGAAAGACTTCTCGAAGATCACATCTCGGAACCATCCCCTCTACATCACATTTACCAAAAAAAAAGAAAAAAGAAAAAAGAAAAAGTTTGCCTGACCCTCCGAAAGGGACCGTCCTAAAGTATTTTTTATTGTGGGGGAAAAGAAGACAGACTTAGAGACAGGATGAAGTTCCAGCTGCTGCTCTTCTTGGCTCTGGCCGGTCCGTTCTGCGCCTTCACATTTGCCAGTGAGTACTCTTGTCATTTATCATGCTGTCAGCCTTGGCTTTAGTACACTGTGTCCACTACCCCTGCTGTTGCTGCTGTTACCCCCATGTGCCCACCACACACACGCCCTTTTTCCCAGCAAAACTGATGCTAGCATTCAGTCGCACGCACATGGGTTTGTGAAACATTTCTTCCAACTGTAAACTTTATATTTGAGCGTCCAAGTCAAAGTTATAAAATGATACTCCTGCTTTTTGTGTTGATGGAGTTACTGCGGGCAAAAAGTAAAAGAACGAAATTCGGACTAGTTTGCTCTTTTAACATAGACACTTTTACTTGGTGATAAATAAATGGCTTATTCTCACATTGTCACTGAAAGTAGCTCCTACAGACGGCAAATGTTCCAGTCTTGCACTTACCTTAAGACTCTGAAGGGTTTCTATCTCATTGCTAGCCTGATTGATCCCCATCAAAAATGAATGAAAATATAATTGCCTTATTTCTATGTGAATAAAGGCATAAATTCATAAAGAAAACACAAGATGCACTTTTCCCTCATATTTAAGTCAGTAATTGACATATGAAAACCGACACCCATTGATCCACAGTGAAGAAAGAGTTCCTAGGTGAGCTATTATCTGATACTGGAGCTAAATTAAACTTAACCTAAGCTGCTGATTCATTCAACAATTTGAATCAGATCGTCAAATTTCAAGACAAAAAAAAATCTGATATTAACTCTGAGGCGCTGAGTATTTCTCCGCCCTGGTGAGTTGCAGGATTAAGCTGCTAATTTGTTCCCTTGTTCTCGCGAAATGGTTTGTCAGTCCTTCAAAAACCAGCTGTCCAGTGGCGGCGACGAGTGATTTGATAGCGGAACTTCATTATCGTTTTGACTTGACTTGATAGAACAACCCTGCTACTGCTTGATCTTGGGCTCGCGACTCGGTACACGCTACAGTAGCTTCGAGCCACATACCGCAATGTTGTAAGTAGTGGTTACTTGAAATAGTGAGCGCGGAGGAACTGCCACAGTAAATCTCGCTGACCTTCAGGCTTAAACTGATATAAGTAACCAAGCACGATTTGGCAAAGAACTGGTGGCCAACGTGAGGCTATTAATACATAACTGTTTCTAGAAATTCGTACATTATTAGATGACGGTCCTGAGCATTGCATGTTAAGGGGTTCATCTATCTATGGTTGTCTTTAAAGAGGGTAGGTTGTTTTTTTATGGCATTAATGGACCGGTTTCTTGTCTGATTTGGTGTGCTTGATAGCTGTGTGCAATTTCTAGACCCGCGCACTGGTATAGATACAGACGGCATCTCTGGGAACGCCCGCGAGCAAGAAAACAAGGGGTGGAAATACTCTTTCACTTTCTGCTCTACCACTGCTTTAATAAAGAACTAAATTATTTATGTTTTTTTCTACCAAATAATATACATGGAGAAAAACAAAGTGGTTCAACCTCCCATAAATACATAGTTAACGGAGAATGCTAACTGTAATGCTAGCGTTTGCGTCATGCTAATGCTAGTGTCATGCTAACGTTAGCGTCATGCTAATGGCGACCTAGCGAGTGCCGGCTTGTCACTTTTTGCTGTCACTCTGAATGTCATATGATTGGGATTCCACATTTTTGCGTTTGCTAATTTGCTAAATGTGCTGATAGTCCGACAAATGATTCCCACGACAAGCTTCCTTCCCCCTTAGGCTAAGCCACGCCCCCCCTTATGATGTTGCCGTTTGTGTGTATGTGTCGACTCCCACTTTGAGATCTTGTGTACTCCTGTCGACAACCCTGTGCCATGATCAGGAGGATGGGTATTCGTCGTCCATCTAAATCGCGAATTTTGTCCAGCTGTATCCATTAAGTTGACTTTTTGTTTGTGGCATTCTGGGTAATGACCAATCCAATAATGCATACGTTTTTTTTAATGAATCAATCAGACACGCCCTCTTTAGTTGTCGGTGAACTTCTTAACAATGACCAACAATGATGGGCCCTGAGAAGCCACTTTGTGATAGAGGCTCATTGTTTGCAAGAGTCCAGTTGGAAATAGTTTGAAAAAGTTTAAAACAACCTTGTCTTTTAGCTTAATATACTCTTATATCCTCCGGTTAGTCAATTCAGTTTTTAATCTTTTCATATTCTCCTTCATTACAGTGTATTATGGGGAATTTCCACACATTTACAGGCTACCTTTTCCCATTGAACTTGCTGAACTCCCCTCCAGACAATGAGCAGAGTCTCCCCATAGATCATGTGTAATATCGCTTTACCAGACATCTCCGTCTCTCTGCATCCGCTGCTATTTTCTGCCCTCATTTCCCACATTGTCATCTCTCCAAAAGTCTGCGTCAGGCCTTAGTAAAACTTTTGGGCCGATTCTCAGCACGAGCGAGCGGTAGAGCGGGGTTCGAGAGAGCGAGCAAGAGAGAGAGCGACTCAATGTGATGTAATACGGCACAACTCCACAACTGCAGCCGCGAATTCTTGGCACGGCACGAAAGAGGAGCGCGGCGTATCCTTTTTGGAGACGGGCCCAAAGAGGAAAGAAAGAAAAAAACAAAACAAAAACAGTGAGACAGAGAGAGAGAGAGAGAGAGAGAGAGAGACACCGAGATTTTCAGACTTCTGTTTTCAATCGTTCTGCAATCTGTCCATTCCTTCCTTCCAGGCACGATTGTGGTCACGACACTGCCGCTATTGTGCTAACCGTACATCTCATTATCAGCAAAGCAACCTCACCCACTTTTCAATCATCAGATTTCAAAGTTTACACAACAAAACGCCCAACTTAGTATAGCTCATATATGTACGGTTCAATATGTTTGGTTTTGGTCTGTCTCTTCTCTTCCATGATGTTTCAGTTATGTCTATTTGTTGTTTATATGTCTCAAAATAAAATGGGGTTGATTTTGTAGTGTGGTGGTTCAAATTGACCTTTCTTTCCTGACGTTGTATCTTCACTTGTTTTTTGCTTTATTTCAACTTTCAAACTGACTCGGTAATGAATCCATCCACCTTTTTTTATGTTTTTGGATTCAGGGCTGGTAAAGTCCTTGTTTAGACGATATTAAAGTGGACATACTAAATGTGTCCCTTAGCATTTTTGTTTTACGTTTTGATGTAAAGAAACTGAAAGGAGGGACTGGGCTTGTCATTGCAGGTAGTAGAGCGATGGGCACATTACAAAACAGTCAAAACAATGTTTCACTTTCAGCTAGCGGTTTGCAAATCAATGGCGCAGCGATGAACACTCTTTCATGCTATGATGGATTACGGGCTTTAAACATGTGGAGGACAGCTTTGTGAAAACTGCATGGACAATATCAAATCCAGTATACGATATAAACTGTGCGCTCCATAGACACTACACTGGTGATGGTAGTGGGCTTATGGGGGGGGTGTGGCATGTTCAGGTCTTCGGACTGGGCCACTGCGCGGTGCCGTGTGAGCCATGTGTTTAATAATAGCCAGACTCTCTATATTTAAGTGTCTCTTTAGGAGGCGCCCAGCCCTCTGCCCCTACTGCCCCCCCCCCCCCCCCCCCCCCTCTCTGCCCACCACATGTGTCAGGAGATCAGCTCCTCCCCCTTGGCATTTACCCATGTTTGGTGGGATATAAAGCCCTCAGCCCCCTCCTCTCCATTCTGCCTCACACACACACTCTCACTCGTATCCAAATCATTCTCTTGCACCCTCTGTCTCTCCTCTTTCCCCTCTTCCACTTCTTCCCTTTCACTCTCTACTGTCTCTCCCTCTCCGTCTTGTCACCCCTTTATCTTTTTATTCTTTTCTTTCAGCTCAAACTTTCTTCTTCTCTTTGTGTCTCTCACCTCTTTCTATCAATATTTGTCTCTATTCCCTCTTCTGTCCCCTTTTCTCTCTCACTCACCCTTTAATCATATATTTATTTGTTTATTTATCTATCTGTCCATTTGTTTTATATATCCCTTGATCACTCTTATCGACAGTGTCTCTCTTTTCACTCTCCCTTGTCTCCCTCTTCCTTTGTCCATCTTTACCCTCTCTCTCTCTCTTCCCTCCCTCTCTCCACAGTCCCTGACTTTTCTCCCTCGCCTCTAACTTACGTTTCCTTTCTCTCATCTTTGTCCCTCTTTCTCTCCTTCCCCACTGTCTCTCCATCTTCCACTCTTCCAATCTGTCTGCCCCTCCCTTTCCCTCCCCCCCTCTCTCTGTACACTGAAGTGAACGGGACGAGGGGGTGGTGGGGGGAGGGGGGCCAAAGGACCCGGAACTATTTTTACACGAGAACCTTAACACATTAGACATGCCTGCTCCATTAGCGGGTGGAGACGACGACATGTGACGCTACCGAGCTAAACCTTTGATTAGCATTAGCGCGGGCCGGAGTTAGGCCGATCGCGTGTGCTCCTCAGCATGTGTGTTCGATGTAGACTTTTTACATATGTATCTCCAGAGAATTGGGAGGATTTCCTTTTCAAACTCGCATCCTTTTTCCCATACATTTTGGCCCTTCTTAGTTCTTGAATTACTTATAACTGTGTTGAAAGTTGTGATAATGATATAATTGCGATATTCAGTACCTTACCTTTCATTACATTTTGAGCAGAAATCTAAAGAAAAAAAAAAAGTGTACATAGCAGGGAATGCTAATGCTAACACTAGCTTAATTTTACTTGCTAACGGCTAGCTTCGGGTGCTGTTTTTTTGTGTTAAAACATCCACAAGGACCTGATTTTGACATGACTATATTTGTGTGTGCTAAACATTCTCATAGTCCACAAGAAAACTTCTATAAAGAGTGATAAGATCATGATTTTCATTGCAGACTTCCTTCCCCCTTGCTAGACCACGCCTCCTAGTAGGCTATGACTCGTTGCCGTCTTTATGCATCTTCTTGAATAGGCTCTGTGAGTCAGATTGCAAAACAGAACAGAAAAACACACAATGTAGGATCATCTTCTAGCTAAATACTCCTGACAAAAGCGTTTTGCAAACATATCTTTGAATTTATTTGTTAGCTTTGAGTTGTTAGCCGCTGCGCTAATTAATCATCATCCCTACGGCGGTCCATGTGTGAGGAGATTACCCATGCTGCATGGCATAATGGGTAAAATTTACTAATGGAGATGGTGCTAGTGACAGTGGGCAGGGACTTTGGGTTTTGGAAGTACATTTTTCATTCAAAACAGAACGTAAAACAAACACGTTTCATAAAAACTAGCTCAGATGGTGGTGCTGTATTACCACTTGTTAAGTTATGTTAATGCCAGCCTTTAGCTTCAAGGCTGAAAGACTTTCAGTTATAAACACAGAAATGTCCTTCTGTGAAGTAGTCTATTTTACAGAGGTTTTTAACATGTAAGTAAGTATCCAACAGCTGCTTGTTTTCTGCCATGTAGCCTAGTGTTTAAATGTATTTAATTCAGCAAGACACAGCTAACTCTCCTTGGGAATAAAACACAAACAGGAAACAGTCTTTACCAGAACCGTGGGAACACATTCTGTGCTTATTTCTTATTTGTATTTTATGTTAGCTACAATGCGCAAACCATCCACCAGGGAGTGCTGCAGCACCCTTAGCACCCTGGGTTGGCCTTGGTCTTTACGCTCCACTGAAACCCGGATGTTCCTGAGAAACGTCCCATGTTCAGAGCCTGTTTGGATACAAGTAACTATTGGAAATGAACTGCATTGTTTTGCTTCAAACCGTTTGCAATATCCATCTTTCTTACAATTCTCCTAAAAGTGCTGTCATTATCATTATGCTGTAGTTTGTTCATATCGCTCTGACTGGTTGGTGAGATGTTCGTTTCCACTTCTGTGATTGGCCGTCTGCTGACTGCGCAGCCCCAGCTCTCCTCCCATTGGCTGAGCGTTTTCAAACGTGGGCTAATTAAATTCAGGATTTTGGCTGGAGACTTTGTGAGCTCATAAAACGGTGAAAGACGATCTGTTTCAGGAGCTGAGAGGATTATAGTGCTATTAGGTAACCTTTAAGTCATATATACTTTCTTTTACTGTTTTCTTTTTTTTTTTTAACCAACCCCTAACTGCAACATGGAAAGTTTAACAACAACACAAAACAGCAAAATCTGACGGGATTTCTACATGAACACAAGCAACCATTTCACTTCATGGTTCAAGTTTTGCCCATTTGTTTTTGTTACGGTATGTTTGTATTGCTATGGCATTTACATACATAGAAAGGCTTTATTTTAGTAGCTTCCCATAACCTGAACATACTATAGCAATTTACTTAAGCTGTAAAAGAAAATCTCTTTGGTTTATTGTAAATCCTGGCTTTAGGCTCAAATAAACAACACTCAAGCACTTGTTACTACAGTTTGAATCTACATGAGCTCTGCTTTAATCTGGATTTAATCTCATAATAGTCCTTTAAAGATTCATTACTTGCTCGACTGTTAACTTGGGTTGCCAGATTAACAGAAATCCCAATTTAAAGCAACAGCTCAAAGGATTGCAGTCATTTTTGCAATATAATGTCATTTGCAAACAACAAAATATGAGGTCTTGTGTATCAATCCTGCTTACCCTCTGAAGCTCTATTATGAACCCAAACCTTTTCTAAGCGTGTTCCTCCTGTGAAAAGTGAGGTATACTCTGGCTTGCTTGCATCTCCTGACTTCACAGAGCCCATGTGTCTTGTAAAACTCCCCTCTCCCCTCCCCGTTGCCCCATTTGTCGTCTCCGTAATGAGTTCTGTCTGCGTCTGTGCGCCCATAATGCCTCCATCACTTCTGCTCGCTGTGAGGAGAGGGGTCAATGCCCTGCCTCTATACGCCCCGATCCCAGGAAGGGAAAAAAAAAAAAAAAAAAAGACGAAAAAGAAGTAGTTCTCTAATGCTCCAAATATGAGACACATGGCCGGAAAACTGCTCGGTCATGGCGAATATTTCCGTCAGCAGAAAGAGCTCATGTCTGTTTTAGGATGTTTGAAACCCACACGGCTGGCTAGAGCTGGTTGGAGATTATACACAACGGCTTCAGCAACTTGAGAAGCGCTCGGACGACGTGTTCAAAACTAGGGCTACGCGATATTTATCACAAAAAGTATCGTATCGTGACATTAGGTGATGCAATATCCGTATCGCAAGAAGCCACGATATATCGCAACATCACTAAAGTCTTCATCTGACTGAGATCGACACATTTTTTTTGCAAACTCAGCCAAAGACAAACAATACATTGAACTCATGAATGTGTGAAAGTGCAGTTTTAGTCTTGTTTTGGTCCTGATGTAGTCTTTCGTTAAGTCGTCTTTTGACACAATTTGCTGAAAAACTAGTTACTGAAAGAAACGTTCTCTGGGAAAGGATGATGACCTTCCTCCACTGAGAACTTCTAGGTCCTAATCCACCAGTTGAGAACCACTGCCTTCAACCATTTCATAACCTATGAATTTCTATATGGCTATGCACGGCTGCCTTAGGGCAACAGAAGTTTGCCAATGAGAACTCTTTGTACAGTATATAAGGTCACAAAATCACACAGGTGGGCGAAGTGTTTGGCCCAATGACACAACAGTGTGGGCTCCTGACATCACCTCTATCACTTACTATGTGTTACCATGCTAGTTTAACATTTTAACAGTTTATTTGTGTAGCAGCAACTCTTGGCAAAAGTGAATCCTTGCGTTATGGGAAAACATTTGAATAAGTGTGTATAATATGCTGGTGTAATGTACAGATGTCTCCTGTCTATAGCACCTTCATGCGGTGGAAAAAGAATAACCGCTGACTCAGGACCACTTACACAACCAGGAGTGTTTTGCAGTGTGGGAGCCGGAGGTGCACTGATTGCTCATGTACGGCTCGGGGTTAGGGCTGGCTGCGCTTTTGCTATCGGGCTTGTTTGAAAAGAAAGTTACACGGCGTGGACGTACGTTTACATGACGTCTTGTGCCAGCTTCCATCCATTACTTTAGAGGAATTTAATCGGAAAGAGAGGCTTGTACGGGCGGAGAACGCTGGTCCACTGGTCATAATGGTGTTCCTGTTTGGGCCAGGCCTGATGGAGTCCAGATGCCCCTTCTATCAGTGCATGAGGCGAGGCGTTTTGTCCTGGTACAAGACAATAGAACAGGGAGGGGTTTAAAGTAAAAAAAAAAAGAAACTGATTTGACAACACAAACACTGCAAATTGAACATTATTTAGCGCAGGACGACACTAACGATAGCCCAGCGCCCAGACTTAGGAACTTTAATCTCAAAGCAAGACGGTCCCCGTGTTGATTCCTGGACTTTGGGGGGCCTGTCTGTGTGGAGAAAACCTGAAGCGCCCAATGCTAATGAGTAAATTTACTGTTGCTTTCATTGAAAATAACCCCTTGAGAGAGACCAACACTCTCCAGACAACCACCCCTCTGTCTCATGTTTATAACTTGTAGGTGTAGGTCTTTTTCCAGCTGACTCATCTCTCCTTGGAGAATGTCTCCGGTTCACTCCCCCAAACCTGTGTAAATTAAAAGCATTTAGAGCCTGGAGGTGCGTAGTTCTACTCCCTACTCCTACTCCACCCCTGTCATGTGCATCAGCAGCCTGGCCCCCCCATGACAGCGGCTGATAGGGGTTACATGATGGATGTTGCTTCTCCCACCTCTCTCCCCTGTGTGGATCCATGGCTTTTTGGAGCTCGTATTTAGACTGCAGACGCAGAGTGGTTAGTTCACCCTCACTCTCTGTTTAAGACAAGATTTTAAGAACAGATTTTGTAAGCCGGGTACTCCCTCCTGTTGCAAATGGCCACGGGGACAGTGATTGGTAAAAAGCTATGTGGGTGAACAGGCTTTCTTCTATCCAGTTGATTGGCGAATGCTGAGCCCATTGTGGCACACTCACCACAGAGAATATAAACAATGGAAAAACATCAGGATGAACAAGAGTGACAGTGAATGGTAGAGATTCATAGTTACAGTGTTCATAAATCTATAAATACCTTCATAATCATTATCTGTTTTATGGTAAGCTTATACAAAATGTCAGACTAGATAGTTGGATTTGATCACATTTATAATAATGGCTTACATTTGTATCGCATTTTATAAGCCTGAGTTAACAAACTTCAAGCTCTCATTAATCATTGACTCCATGCTCTGTGGTTTGCTATGATTGTAGCCACAGCTGCCGTGTGGCACACTGACGGGAGCAATGCTACCACCAACAACTCAATCACACAAGGGGGCAAAGTGTCATGTCCAACACAATGAAATGTCTCCATCAGCTGGAGCCGGGATATGAAAGGCCGACCTTTGGATCCCTGGACCCTTTCACCCAACTGGTGAGACTATGATGGGCCCACCATAGTCCTGACAAGGCACAATAAGAATTAAATTTGTTATTGAAATGTAGCTCTGTAAAAGCCATTTAACTGATTCTGGTGTTTCTATACATTTCTAGTAGATAAATATTGAAAGGAATGTTCTGTAGGAAAAGTTCTTAAAACAGTTCTGTGACCTACCTTTGGGTCCGGAACCAGCAGTTGAGAACTACTACTGTAACCAATCTACTGAAAAAACATAAAACTAATCTTTTTTTCTTTCCTTTTTTTTACTGGAGTTAAATGATTTTAAAGTAATGTTACTACTATAGTGAATGTTTTCGACGATACTCCACCCACGTACGGTTTCTAGCAAATTGTTATGAATAAAACCATTTTCCCCTTATTAAACATTCTGAATTCAAGAAAACTGTCTCTGTTAATCTTGGGTATTTCCACTGTTAGCACAGGCAGCAGTGTACCCAGCAGTCTCCAAACCAAAAAAGAAGGGAGATTTTAGGGATTACTCAGCACCTCTGACTCATAAAAAAAAACTCTTAAAGCAGACTTTGTGCCTCTAAACGTTTACGTAGTTCAATTTTCGCTGGTGCGTCAGGTCAGTTTCGCCGCAATTACATCAGCGCGACCACATACGCGCTCCCAGTTCCCCCGGTGGAGCTTGAAATCACAGCCTTTCTCTCATCGACTGGCAACGTCTTCAGCGGTGCATTCGGGCTACTGCTGATACGTCATGCTATCGCTGAGGCGGGGATTGCTGCGTCATAACTCCAAATAAATCGAGACAAATCTGTTGACATGTTCTTAAAAGCATTAGTAATAATCATCGTAAGAGGCTGTGTTATGAATGCGTCGCTGTACACCTTTAATTTGTTGACAACATCTGCTCAAACTCACATAAACATAATCCACTTTGGGTATATTTGTGCTGCTAGCTTAGCGCTACACAGGCACGTTTCGCCCCCTTCCCGCTCGGATGTGATTGGTCGAAAGTCCGCTGGTGAGTAATTTCATATTGAGAGCTCGGTGACTTGGCTTCATGCTCTTCTAAGAGGCCCGGCGCGTTGCTTGACGGCATCACAAGGTAACGGGAAACTGAGGCTGAAATGCAACCTTTCGCTAGCTGCGTGGGTGGTTTAGCTCAGGTGATGGGTGCAGCTAAGAATAGAGAGGCTCTGGGCGCCGTGTGCACGATGAGGAGACCAGCCCCTTGTTCAAGCTGCGTGTTCATAAAGTTTGTATCAGGGACAACGGCGGCAGAGCGGTTGGGTAAAAGCAGTCATGAGTTTCAGGAAGTAGGAAGTAGAAAGACGCCACGAAAAACATGCGTCTGTACCGTCAACGAGCCTCTCCTAAGACGTCAACGCGAGTGAGACAGCTAGTTTT
This sequence comes from Gobius niger, assembly GCF_951799975.1. Lineage (NCBI taxonomy): Eukaryota > Metazoa > Chordata > Actinopteri > Gobiiformes > Gobiidae > Gobius > Gobius niger. The sequence continues at coordinate 24,831,281 of NC_136857.1, forward strand.
GTTTTGAACACATTGGATCCTTTTCCAAATGCTCTGAGTGCAGTTCATTTGACTTGATGACAAAACCTGGAATGATCCGCAGCCTGGCTTTAAATCATTTAGTCACTATAGCATCAGCCTGCCAGGTTTAACCTCTTAATCCCCACCTGAACTGAACACATTTTCCCCCAGGTTTAGCTTTACCCAAATCTAAAGGCTTCTTGAAAAAAGTGTCAAAATAACAACAAAAATTAGACAATAAGAGGATGAAAATGTAACAAAAAAGCGACAAAAACATGATAAAGAAAGCAATGAAAATGTGGCTAAATGTAACGAAAACACAACAAGAAGGCAATAAAAAAAAAAAGCAAAAAAAGCAACAACACGAGGAAAAGGTTCGGTTAAAATTAGTTTTGTAGGCCTTAGCTTTCAAATGAGGCATTACACTGGCCTAATAGGCTGTGGTGACTTTATGGATTTGGGTGAAGCCGAACTGAAGAAAATGTTGGTTATGGCGGAGGTTAAGAGGTTAATAGATTTAGAATAGTTTGTTTTAATGCCTTGTAAATTATTATTATTATTTTACTGATCACTGTTTCCTTCATCTGAAACATACCTGGAATGGTGTGTTATTTCAGTGATCCTGCATGTTTAGTCCGCTCTCTCTTCCACTCTCACATGCGCCTCTCGCAGGCTGATGTCAACGGGTCCATGTAGTTAAAGTCCATTGCCTCCCACTTTGCTTGTGCTGTCACTGGCAGGGCTCAAATGACCTGCGCTGTAGCTTAGCCATGTTCGCAATTCAGAATGTTTTCTGTTTTAGCCAATTCTTTGTTTCTTTGTTTGTTTCAATTGTTTGTGTAGATGTTGTAGTTCACGATTGTAGACAAAGGTTGTAATATTGTGGAATCTTTTATCAGAAGGCTGGACATTAAAGGAGCAGGTTTACTTTGTTACTGTTTATTCCAAATTGTTTCACTTTGTTGTGAAGCTGGTAAAGAGACATGCACCCTTCGCTGGTGTTTTCATAACTGTATTTCAAACCATGTGCAGAGGACGTTAACTATCTAGAGCGTAAATACTTCTAGGACTGTCCATCTATATTTATATACCGCAATACCCTCCTCTTCCTGCTGACCTTACATACCACACATTTTATTGCTTCAAACTGTTTTGCCGTTATTTGTTCTCATAACATGCCTCAGTGTTCTAACAACACATGGAAACAGGGACTAGTCAGCTGGCGATGGCAGTGAAGAGGAGGAGATGGAGAGGCTGAGGGGGCTCATGCTTCCGCTGCTGAAGAGGTTTGTAGCTTATTTATTTTGAGTGCAGGCGGTCGGGACGAGGTAGAAAGATTCTCGTCTCAGTAGCTGCATTTATCTTCATTTTGCAGATTCTTGACCCTTTGGGAGCCACATTGCTTATCTGGAGCTGGTGTTGAGTCGCAGTGAGGTTACATAAAAGTGTTTTTGCTTTTTTAATGTTACGTAAGTCCGCTATTTATCATTCTATAGGAGGACATGGCCGATACATGTGGCCCAGCTGTCTCCCTCTCCCTCCCTCACTCCGTTTTTTAAAAGAAGTTCACTATGAAATGTCTGATGGCGTCTTTAGATGACATTTGTTTTGCAAACAGTCTGGAGTAGTAGACTGGAACCGTGACAATTACTTATATATAAAGTTCGGCGAAGTACTGCTGAGATACAGGCAGTGCATTGGAGAAGGTTTTTTCCGTTGCTTTTATGTCTCCCATTAATCTGAAACATTAAAAATAGAGTCTTGGGATCAAAGGCTGTCATAACATTTGATCCCAAGACTCTATTTTTTATGACGGATGACGTCATTTTGGGGAACGTTTTGGGTCTATCAAACATTGTCCTTGTAAGCTAAAAACATGTAGAGGAAAGAGCCGTTGAACAAGACAGTAAGCTACCGGGTCACTACTGTTAAACGCATTCAACACTAATGTCCAGATGCTTCACGTGAATGACAACCCAAGTATTTTACATTTCATAATCTCCATTGCTTTGTTTTTTTATTCATTTTTTTTATTTATTAATTGCTGTACAGTACAGTGAAAACGAATAACGAATATCCACTGTTTGTTGATATGAAATAGGTCAGGAATCCCACAAATCTTAACAGCTTTGACGTCACAATCTCAAATCTCACTGGCTTGACCTTAATTTTCATGAACATGGCTTAAATTTCCAAGTGAACTGTTTCTATTTCATTATGAACAGCAGTCCGATACGACATTCTCTATGATTAAAAAGCTACACTGACGGGATAGAAACAACTAGCATTAACATCGGTCAAACAACTTTAACGTTGAAGTGTATTTTATTGACTTTCCGTGGTCACACACTTCCATTGCATTAGGGAGTACGTGTTGAATCTCTGGCAGGAAACCGGACCCGGCACTCTCTCGCGGATTGGCAGATGCGTCACTTCGCGCTGCTGTCAGCACACATGGGACCTGCTCATGTGAGATAGGAGTGGAGCTCAGGCCCTTAAAGCCCCCTCCCTTTTCCTCTTCAGCAGACCCCTTTCTTCTGAATCAGGGTCTGTGAAAGCAACACACGCTGCACAGATCATGTACTGATGTGTAACAGTTTTGTTTTTGTTTTCACCAGTAGCGATTTTATTTCAACAAAGTGTAACACGTTTTCAGATTGGGCTCAAATGTTACTTTAATCCAGCATTTTGAAGGCTGTTGTTTGAAATAAGGCTAAGATGTGAAAGTACTGTATTTGTCCTATGGTAATAATGAAGGCTTTGGCTTTGCAAGTTTGCCTCTCCATTACTCACATAGCGCATTCACTGCTTAAGCGAGATGGGTGAAGTGCTTTGCCCAAGGACACCACAACAATGTTCGGTGAAGCGGATGTTGATCTGTGGACTTTTGGATGTGTGGATGCCACTGCCCCACATGAGAACTTTGCCTTACGCATCTCTCAATGTCACATGAGGAAAGAGTGGGGGACCCAAGTGCAGCTCCTGGGGAACTCCTCTCCAGGTCTTGAGTTAGGACCATGGGGGAGTTGAAAGGTTCCAGGAATTGAGCATAGGACCCTCTTAGTGAAGACTTCTGCTCACTCCCTAGTCCTGGAACACTCGGTGCATTTCTGTGAGTGGAGTTTGGAGTTCTACCTGTGTCTGCGTATATATGGTTTCCTCTGGGTGCTCTGGTTTCCCCACTTAAACATGTAAGCTCCCCTCTAGGGCCTGGAGGACATTCCTAAAAATGATATTCTGAGATGTCAGTGGAAATGTACTCGTTAATAAACGTAAAAACAAAAATCAAATAAACAGGCATGGTTAGATGCTGTCAATAGTGCTTATTCAGTTAATTCATGTGTATTTTAGTTGTTTACAATGTTATTTGACGTCATTTAGATCTACTGTTACAAAATACATGAGTAAAATAAAATATATATTTCTTGAAATTATCTTGCGATCCTCAGAGTAGGTCTACCTTTCAGGAGATTTTAGCCTATTATGCATGTTTTGGCTGGATCAGGGAAACCAGAGAGCCCAGAGGAAACCCAGCTGACACAGTGATAACATTTAAACTCAACACAGAAAGGCTTCACACATTCCAGTAATCAAATGTTAACTGCGAGTCAAGAAAGAGCTCAATCCACTCATTCACCTTGCCATAAACACTGTATACTGCGATTTGTCTTGCACCCAAATCTGCTCTAAGCATTTCCACAGCTTCCCGAGAGTGCCACCTTCACCCTCCTGCAGCTCAAGCATGTATCCGGAGGGGGCAGGGCGCCTCAGGAAGACTGGCAGGGCAGATTAAAGGAGCGCGGAGGAAGTCCGGGTGCTCAGTGATGGCCCGATATCGGCTGGACACAGCGGGAGGAAACGGCACATGCAGATAATTGTGGGAACTGTAACATAATGAAGTGATTGTTGAAAGCAGTTTAAGGATGATTGCACACAGGTCAAACTCAATGGAGCGCGGGGTTATTATGGCTACAGACGCAATGCAACAAATGGTTTAGAAATGCACCTTATTTGGTGTTGTGCTTCTAATCAGGAAATGTACTCACCCTGTGATCGTGGACCAGGGCGCAGTGGTTGGAGTGCTCGTTGTGCAGTCAGGAAAGACACTTCACTAGCCGTGCTGGAGTATGAAGTATGAACGTGTTTTGCAACCACGCTTCCCGTCTGTCAGCCCCAGGGCAGCTGACCACCACCTTGTGTGGGGAATAAATGACAAACGGACCATGGTTGCACTTTTAGAAACCTGTCAACACACAAAGTACAAGTACCAGTAGTAAAACCTTGTAGAATGTTGTAACTTTAGTACACAGTTTTTGAGTAAAGATAATAATGTCGTTTTAACCGCTTGGTAGAGGCTGCCACCAGTGGACAAAACACCATTCTAGAGTCTGCACACAATGATGGTATTAATATGCTGTAGTAAACATGTAAATTAGGATCATTCTTGTCATATAACAATGACCTCATAGTTGTTCACAAAGGGACAATAGGGAGTTTAAAAATGTTAAGTATTTTCCTACAACCAACATGTTCCAGCCATGTCCTAATGTGTAGAATGAGCTCAGACCTGTTCACCACAACTGCCTCTAAAATCCTGCACTGTCACTCAGAAAGCTGTTACTTCAGGTCTGAAATGCCGCCATGCATGAGCTTAATATAGAAGGTGCAGTTACACATAAGACCTGAGGTGGCAGTAGTGAGTATATCATGACCAACTTGCATCCAGTCCCTTTAAATAGAATAATATCATTATTATTATTAGAGCATGGTTGCACTAATACGAGCTAGTTTTGGATTTCCTCTTTCCGCTCTGTGCTTTAATACGATAGCCATTAAGTTCCAGCTCCTTTTGTCTTCTCTTTGTATCGTGGCACATTTGGTCTTATTTACTGTGTCGCTAATGTACAGTACAGGACAATAGTGGGTCCATTCACAGTTATTTTTAACCAACTATTATTGCAAGTCTGAGCAGTTCACTAAAATTGGGCTGTATGATGTCACTTCCTAAATTTAGTCCCGCTTGTTCTCGCTCTGGAAAGGAAGAGAGATAGAGAGAGAGATAGAGAGAGACAGAGTGTGTGGTAGCGAGAGGAAGAGAGAGGACGGTGTTTAGATATTTTCATGTGGTTTGGAGGATATTGGCCGAAGGGAAGAGGGGTTATTGAAGGGGAAATTATTAGGTTAAAAACCAAGGCCACGGCTTGATGACAGACATTCAGGATGGAGTCTCTATTTTACTAAATGAGCGGGCTGTTAAGAACGGCAAGCCAGACCTCTTATAATAACTAGGAGCTTCAAAATCCTACACTTATATGACTAGGCCTCTCTTTTCTCTGTGCTTTTGCCACTGTTATTATGTAAATGAACATCCAAGCATAGCTCTCAACTCTATAAACTTATTAGTAGCAAATAGATACAGACGGCATCTTAGGGAGCGCCCAAAAATGGCCACAGTCGAGGTGGAAAAGAGAAAAAACAACAACTCTTTCACCTACTACTGCAGCACTGCTTTAGCAAATGCTGAATTGTGAATATATTTTCTACCAAGTGAAGATACAGAGACATGGAGAGAGGAGCAAAGTGGTTCAAACAGCCCATAGCCTGCATGAAAAACGGAGAATGCTATGATGCTAAGGTTAGCTTCATGCTACAAGCTAGAGGCTAACTCCGTGTGCTTTTTTTTTTTTCTTCTAGTGGATAGTGTTCTGTAAAAACACAAAATGAACCAATTTAATCAGAAATTGTCTAAAAAGAGTATAAAAATAATGTGTTAGCCTCTTGTCAGGGTAAAGCTAATTAGCAACTTAGCAAGTTAATGAAACTGCTTTATAATTGAATGCAGAGGCTATAGCGAACAGTGATTGATTGATTTTTCCTCCCCCTGCAAATGTCTGCTTTTATTTGCCAAACTAAATTTTATTCCACAAATTAAAAAGACGTTAACAGAACCTTTAAAAGTAATGCAATATATTGATGTATTTATTTGTACAGGCTACGTGAGTTGGCAGAGTGGGAGAGCTTCCACACTGTGAAAATGAATGGGCCCATCTGTCTGTAGTGGCTATTTTTAAACAGCTATAGAAATATATATCCCCCATTCCTCTCATGCCTCTCCAAACCCTTGACAGTACCATTTTACCGGCCCATTTGTTTTCTATATAATGCATGTAACAGCCCTGAGGAATGGCATCCAGTTTTTTTTTTTTTTCCTTTTCTTAACCGTCCGGCAGCAGACATCCTTTTCCTGAGATATTATTACAAGATCAACAGTAGCTCGGGCGTTTTGGTATTTCTCGCTAACGTCATCGGGACCCCACCCAGCCCCAAAGTACTGCAGTAAAAAAGTCCCATTGAAGTGCACATGCGTCCGGGCCTGGGAGCTCCCTTTTCCACCATGCCGGCCGTCAGAGGGAAGCCGAGGCAGGGGATGTGGCGTGCCAGCGCGTCCGAGAGTCTAGTCTACAATGATCTCGAATTTCAATGTAGTCACAATTATTATTATTTTTAAAGTCCGGAAAATAGCACATGGAAAAAAAATGTACCTCTTAACCCCCACGTGAACCGAGCACATAACAAGAGGTTAACCTGACAAAGCCCTTACAACATGAAGATGAATTTCCTTAAGTGTGAGCAGTTAGTGGCAGACACGGGATGAAGGAGTGGGTGCGGGAAGACGGGGTGCGTTTGGGTGGCTGATATTAAGGAGGCGTGGCTTCAGAGATGTAGCGTCACTGTGTCAAAAGGTCACACAGTGTAAATGTTTATCTTGTCGCTCTGACCTTGTCCTCCCGTCTTCACACAGGCGCGATTATCACTCGCTAAAAGCCTAAGCCAAACAGTGTTGTTGTTTTTTTTCACTCTCACTCTATTAACAGAGCAGGAGCAGCAGGACATGGCCATTGGGGTAATTATGTGGAAAGAAAATACAAAAAACCCAAGGCGCTCGAGGCCGGTTAAAGGGTGAAATGGTGTTGGTCCATTTAGACGGCATTTGAACAAGAGAGCGCTTTAGTTTTTGAGTATTTTTTGATGGATTTTCCCTGCCCCAAAGTGCACTCCTGGTTTTCGTAATTTACTGCTCGGCGGTGAAGGAAGCACTCCTGTTTTCCCACTTTCTTTGTTGTAAGCGAGCGAGTAAGCAATTTTACTCCATTGTCCCTTCAACAGATTTCACGTTGACAACTCTATTGTGCAGGTTTCTGCGATATAGGACAAAGAGAAACAACAGTTGTATTGGTCCACCTTCAATACACTGTCCTTAGACTAACCCGGACTGTTAGAGCTCAGCCGCTATAGCGAAAGTAAACTCGAGCTTTATCTCGAGGCTCCAGACTTGTGGTTGGGCATAATTCTTGGTTGGCTTAGTCATTTCCAGGTTTGTAAATATCTCTGTCAAGCACATTTAAATCCACCGTGGAGAAACGTCAATAAGCCGCACACTGTGAATGACAAAAACAATGAAAAGAAATTAGCTCGCAAGCTCATTAGTGCCTCTAGTGGCGAAAATGTTTCCATGCACACACACACGCGGGGCTATTCTAAAACCTCAATAAAATGCTTTATTGCCTTGGTAGCATTGGCGCACAATTGCAGGTTAGTGGAACTATCATAGCCACGTTGTGCTGCGAGCCAGTTGGTGCAGAGGGAGATTTTGTTTAGATATCAACCTATCAACCAATTCCAAGCACAATGAAATGATGAAAGTTATTAAAACTTAAAAAATGCATGATGACCTTTAATGGGATTTATGAACACTGTTATTCCTCTTGTTATTCCTGTCCTCCTCAGGTCCCACAGAGCTGCCTGCAGAACTTGCACCTGCGACCGATGCCCCTCCGGAGACTGCCCCGGCTGAGTCCGCCCCTGTCACGGAGGAGGCCATCGTAGTACCTGAAGCCACCGAAGCCCCCGCTGTAGCCGCCGCCGAGGAAGAACTGCCCGTGGTCACCGAGCCCCCCGCAACCGAGCCCCCCGCAGCGGCCGAGGAGGAGGAGGCGGTGACCGAGGCGGCTCCGGAGGCGGAGGTGGTCACAGAGGCCGCAGAGGCTGAGGCCGCGCCCGAGACAGAAGCCCCAGTGGTGGAGACTGAAGCCCCAGCTGCCCCCACGGAAGCCCCGGAAGCGGAGCTCGAGCCTGAGGTGGTGGATGTGACTGAAGCCCCCGTCGAGGAGACAGAGGCGGTCACCGAGGCGGCGGAGGTGGTCCCTGAGGAGGTCCCGGAGGTGGCTGAGAGCGCCCCAGAGACGGGAGAGGAGGTGCTGGTGGAGGGTGAGATAGATCAGTTAAAGCTCACAAACAAGCACATTCTGGTTTTGCTTCCTCTTTAGCTCTGAAACACACCTACTGTATAAGGAGAGCAATAATGAGGTAAAAACGCACTGTTCCGTGTCCCCACAGAGGGCGTGAGCTCGGGGCAGGTGGCGGGCATTGTGATCGGAGCTTTGCTGGCTGTGGTCATCGTTATCGCTGTGGTCATCGCCGTAGTCAGGAGGATGGGCAAATACTCGTAAGTACACACCTCTGATTCATAATGTTTGGTTGTACAAATGACTGTGTATTTTAAAGCAATGATCAGACATTCAGACTGAGAAAAATTGAATTGGTATGTTACAAATGCGAGCTGTTAATATTGGCCTATATTATCTATTTCTCCAAACTGAAGTTATGATACAAACATGTGGTTATTGTAACATTTAGTACATTACCATATCTTTACCTTTTAACTTGTATGGTGAAAGATAAATCTAACTGTACAGGCGATGTTTGCTGTGCACCACACATGAAAACGGTCTCTTGATATGCATTGTTTGTGCCTGATGCATGTATGACTAATGCATGTGTTTTTTGTCACAGGGCTCCTCCCAAGGGCAAAAAACCCACCAAATCCAAAAAAGACAGCGTTATGGTTTCTGTAAATTTCACTTTCTATTCACTTTTAGCTAACGCCTTTAACCCACAATAACTACACAATGTCCCCTGTCCCGTACAAGACTGACATGTGCTGTGTTATCCTCTGGAACTGTGCCAGTGTCCAGAGGGAACTGCGCACTTATCTTAATGACACTATTTCTGCTTTGTTTTGTTTATTACCAATGTATTTTTACAGCCGTCGACTTAAACGGTTTTATCTCAGGGGCTTCCCCCTCCCTCTGCTTCTGTACAGGACGGTCACAAGTTGGAGTCGAGAATTTATTCTAGTCTCTTTTATTGTATTTTTTAAATGATCTGGGTAACAGCTCATTTAAACTCCCCCACTAACTTGAATGTTTAAGGTTTGATCCTTGTTTGTGTCGACCAGTTTGCCCCAGGGCAGCTGTGACTGGACACCACCGAGGTTTTAGTGAGGAGTGAATCAAGTGCAAATCTCTTTGAGAGGCTTATCCAGCGTCTTACGCCTTGTATAAGACTCTGATATTATTACAGACACATGCAGGCAAAACTCAGTTTGCTCTATATAAACTGTCACTTGTATTTTTATGACATTGTAGCGACAAATCTACACATAAGTAGCAGGTCTTGTGCTTAAAAAATAATATCATATATTAGACATATTTTCTCTACAGATGTTTTTCACTAAAAACTAGTTTATTCATAGACAAAGTAAGATTGCAGTATATTTGTGTCAGTAATATTCACCTGTGCCCCAAACTACAAAGGCTAGTTGTTTTAAATGGCAAATGCATGGACCATTATGAAAAATTTACACATTTATAAACACAAACTAAAATGGAAATATTTTGTGAAACACTAAATAAATAACTCTCCTTTTGCACTAATGAAAAGTACTATCCAGTGCTCGACGGCCCTGGTAAAAACATAACTCTCCTTTGCCTTTCCCGATCTCACAATATTCTGAATTAGAGTGTCTCTTTCGTTTTGTTGATGTGGCTTTTCAAACTTGTCTCATTCTCTCATGTTCAGAGACGTAAGATGGAGATAGTGGGCCCCCAGTGCAGGCTTTTATAATACAGGTATAAGGCAACGAGAAGGCAACGTTAACTATTCTATTCTTCTAATACACCTCCCTGAGTTCGCCCGTGCTGTGATGGGGCATGATTTACGTTTTGGAAGAAGAACTGGGCTTGAGGATGAAAATAATATGCATTTTGTCTCTAACAAATACAGCCCATGAGCCACTATAGTAGCTCTGACATTCCTCTGCCTATAAACTCGTCTGACTGTTTTTGTAAGCTCTCAGTCATCCAGAAATGTTCCACTGTTGTAGTAAAATGAACTGAACAGGTTGAATATAAATGAAGCGAATGGGGAATTTACTCTATATCCATCACAGCTGGCCCTGTGGCTGTACTACTCTATCTATGTACTCAATCGAGTTCATTTTAGTAAAACCTTCAAACTTGTACCATGAATATATGTGACCTTTATCCGTCCTGATAAATACTTGAGTTAAACTAATACCTCCCAAACTTCACCATGTTTACAGCTCTAGAATTTTTTTTTAAATTTAAACTAAAAAAATAACAATATTGGTACTGACGGCATTGTGTCATACTAGGGTTAGCAATTTTGCACTCTTTTTGGCTATAAGCTTATTTACACACAATGACACAAACAAAGTTGAGTTAATATCGGCTCTATATAAATGAGACACAGATGTTAAGTCTCATTCTTAAGAAAATTAAGCAGACGTTCCAGTAAAAGTGAGAGAACAGCGCTCAAAGCTAGATGCTAAGGTTAGCATAATGGTTAGCATTCTCCGTTGTTTATTTATGGACTGTTAACCTCTTAAACCCCACTGCAACCGAGTGCATTTTCTTCTATTCGGTTTTACCTAAATCTAAAAGCTTGAGTTTGAGGCCAGTGTGACGCCTCATTTGAAAGCTAAGACCTACGAAACTGATCCGTTTTTGTCACGTTTTTTATCCCTTTTTTGTTGTGTTTTTGTTGCTTTTTCATTGTTTTATTGTTGCTATTTTTGTCCTGGTTTCGACACGTGTTTGTCACCGTTTTGTCGCTCTTTAGTTCCTTTTTTGTTGTATCATTGTTGCTTTTCTGGCAAATTTTTGTTGCTCTTTTGTGTTTTTTTCATCCCCTCTTTCATTGTTTTTTGTTGCGTTTTCATCCTCGTTTTCGTTACCACATCGATTCTTTTTCCAAGAAGCTTCTAGATTTGGGTAATTCCAAACTGTACAAAATGTCCTCGGTTTAGAGGTTAAACCACTTTGCACTTCTCCTTGTGTCTGTGTGTAATACATCCATAAGCATTGGTTAAAGCAGTTTTGTAGTCAAAGGCATAAGACTAGTTCTATCCCCATTTTTGTTTTCCCCGGCTGGCAGCTATGCCGTCTGTATTTGTTGGTAATTAATCCGATATTATCTCCCCCCCGGTAACCCAGTCATCACCGGAGTATGAAATCACCATCTAACCGCACTCTTTTCTTTCCCACAGCCCCTGAAGAAGAAGTCTGCCAAGCAGCCCGAGCGCTCCAAGTTCTGGAAAGTCTGAAACTACTGAGCTGTGACGTCACGAAAGAAGATCATCCAAAACCAGGACTAAAAACCAGGACTTACTCAGGACAAAACTTGGACTAAACCCAGACCTAACCAACTTTAACCAAACCAGCATCCACTTTGGACTGAAAAAAAAGAAATAAAAATCGATACAAAAGGACTAAACCCGTTGCCTAAACTCAAGGGGGAGGCGATGTGTATGTATGGAAGCCTGTATGGGACAAAAAAAAAAAAAAACCTCCCCCCACTTAACATCTATGTCCGAGCGCCTGTCGTCCCGCACCAAGATGGCGACAGGATGTCAGACATTTTTCATAAAAGTATAAAAAGGGAATTGGACTCCGTCTCTTCCCTTGATGTTTTCTTACGAAGTAGTTGAAAGTAGACAAACTCACACGGCAGGATTTGGAAATGAAGGATGTCCGACGGTCGTAAAAGTACAATTAGTTACTGTACATGAAATCGTGTTCACTTTTCGATGAGCCTGGCCAGCCACGCCTTATCCACGAGGTGCCAATGTCCCAAAGTGCCTTTCGAGTCTCCCATTGACAAGCAAGTCCCCAGTTGTTCTTCGGGTATTTTCAATGTAAACATTTTTATCAATGATTTTGTCCCTCGAAATTTAACTGAGATTCAATTCTGTGGCACGATTGCTGGCCAGGCTATCTCTTTATGGCACTGTATGTATTAATACTGTTCGACCTTTGAAAAGTTGAGTAGCAGTAGTATTAGTATCAGTTGTCAAGCAACATTTCGTAACTCCAACTGTACTAATAGTCGGGAAAAAAAAGTCATGGAAAACCTTTTTGTTTTGTTTTGTCATAGCATATAAAGAACATTATAGCCTTTGAAATTCTCTCTGTATAAGCCTTCATGTCAATTACCAATGATCAGAGGTGGTCGATAACAAAATACATTTACTTCAGTACAGGTTTTAAGGACATCTGTATATCTAATAGTATTTTTCATGGCTAAAATTTCACTTTTACTCCACTCCATTTGAAAGACAAATGTAGCACTTTCTACTCCACTACATTTTGATAATGGCTTCAACGTGAAAAGTTGCCTGTATTTTATCTCCCATTGGAAAGCTTTATGATGGACACTCCAGAACAGTAGGTGGCGCTACTTTGAATACTCAAGCATTTAGTACAGTTTCAGTGCCTTAACTTAAGTAATCATGTGACACTTTTTTTTGGAGTACCATTTGATCAGTAGCATCTGTACTTTTACTCAAGTATTATGACGACCACAATCAATAGGATATTCATCGTAATTGTGCCGGCTAAAACAGAAACAAAATTGCGAGACAGAAAAGTTTTCCGTTTCAGTCCAAGATGACAGAAATGTAAATAGTAGTTAGATTTTTGAAAACATCAGTGGCTTAAATCCCCCCCCCCAACCCCAACCCCCCCAACTGAAGACTTCAGTCCAGGTTACTAATATCTTCACTATTGCGAGACGGGGGACAGCGTCTCGGCGAAGGTCCCGGCTCGGCTAACGTCCAGCAAAGTTACGCAATGTTGCTTTAAGAAGTGGTATTGAAGCAAGCCTATTAGAAACACAACAAAGCAGTGCGAAGACACCGAGAGCGTCTGTTCCAAATTCCACAGGATGTATAGACAATGCAGCACGCGGTAATGACTTTCTCTCGTGTACGCGTCCACGTTTCTCAAAACACAGCCGCCAAAGGGAAAAGTTCAGATTTCGGATTTGTTTCTTTGTTTTTATTTCTGTGTTGCCTGAAGCCCACACTGCTGAAGTTTAGCCGACTGTATGAAGAGTGGCCCAAAATCGGCTTCTTAGAGAAAGGTGACCTCCGTTTTTTTTTCCAGCCAGGAGCTCCGTGCCGTTCTGCCTGCGCTAACACTGAGATGCTAATACATATCTGTGAAATTTAGCAGAGGGGTCCGTGCCACTGTCGAAAGGGGGGGATTTTAACTTTTGAAGTGCGTTGATAATAATGTGAGTGACTGTAATGTTTAACCCATTCCAAAAAAAGAGAACCTGGATTTGTTTCTGTTGATTTTTTTTTCTTTCCTTTCTTTTCTGTCTCGACAAAGTGTGTTTCTCGTCAGCAGCTCACAGAGAGAACACACTGTCTCCACTTTGTTGTTGCCTTTTTAAAGAGCCTATATTATGCAAGGTCGACTTTTTATCTGAACTTTTTCTGATGTTGTTCGCGAAAGAGCAGTTGTGTTTCTTTCATGCATGTTCGTGTAATCCTGCACATCCTGCGTGTTTTTAGCCAACATTTGATCGAAGCGGGGTAATGCAAATCAACATTTTATAGCTTTTTAGCATGCGTTTCAATATGTGTTCTTTAATGCTAACGTTAGCTTCATCCTAACGTTAGCTTCAGGCTAACCACTAGCATCATGCTAACGCTAGCATCATGCTAATTGCTAGCTTCATGCTAATTGCTAGCTCCGAGTGCCATTTTTATCACTGCAACTGGACAATCTGCTCAATTTTCTCTTGCCAGAATGAGAAAAAACATTCATGAGGACCCGATATGCCTATGATCCATCAGAAAACATATATAAAGAGTGAAAATTTCAGATTCCTAAAACAAGTTTCCTCCCCCTGGTATGACACACAGCGACCCACCCTATCCCAGGCTTGACAGTATCAGGTTTGTTGCTAAGGGGAGCAAGGGGTAGAGGCGCTTGTCAAACCAGGAAGTAGCCTATAGCCTTATTACCAGTAACAGCAAAAAGCAAAATACTCCCTCTTTAAATGGATTCATATGCGTCCCCTGCAGGCAAAAAGATGTAGAACTATTACTGTCTATTTTACATACACAATCATGGGAAAAAAATAGTTTTGCTTTATGGGACTCAACCGAGACCAAATCTGGGCTAAAAAAGACCCGAACATTGACTGAATTATGACTAAACTGGTTTCAAAACAGGTCTGTATCTGTCAGTAAAAGTCTCTCTGTTCATGTGTCTAAAGTTGATTTATGCATAATATATGACCTTTGAATCGACCCCATGGATTTTGTTTTGACTTCGTTCTAGTGCACAGTAATGTTCTGTTTTGTTTCGCTGTGTTGACGAAGTGGTCGTACAAATAAACTCCTGCTTTTCCTGCTCGATGCCTGTCCCAAACCCTGTTAGCACGTGCACTGAATGAGTGGGTATTTGTAATGCTTTAGACACTGCATACGTTTGCGACGACATGATGTGTGCCCCTCCCCCTCGGCTTGGCTTCCTTTTTATCACCTCTATGTCTTTAATCTGTGCCATGGGAGTTGTTTGAGACTTTATTTAATTGCGGTGTTTTTTTTTTTGTTCATATTGTTTCAATAAAATACGGAAAATGATGAGAAGTTGTCGGGTGTTTTATTAAAGGAACTGTTATAGAGTCTGTTATAATGTTTTTATGAGATTCCCCCCCACACACAATCATTCAATCGTTCAGTTTTTCACATGAATGCACTCTCTCTCCTCTCTTTTTCATCCTGCTGTTTAAACTCTTTTCCACCTCCAGATACTACAGATACTACAAGTACTCTCTCCTCTCCACTACCACCAGAGTCTCTTTTTCCCAACAATCCCATCATCGACTCCACTTTTTGCTTTATATGTCAGGGTCAGGGGTTACATTCACCCAAGTACAAGAAACTACTTATTAGAGTAGTTATATCAATTCTGTACTTTTTACTTCTACTTGAGTAACATCATAATGAAGTATCTTTACTATTACTGAGTTAAAAAAAAGGTACTTTTGCCACTGTGAGTAACTTTTAAAGTTACAAAAGCTTCATTTCGACCTATAATACCGGTATACATGTTTTTTGTTAAGTACCTCTTTTTCTTCAGAAATAAATATTTAAAATACTTTTTTGAATGGTATTTCTTTGGAAATATTTTCACGTTACAACAAACTGTTTCTCATCTTTTATGTCACAACCAGTGTTAATGTTTTGTCCCAATTTTAGTCAAAATAATGTTTTTGCAAACTAAAACTAAATAGAAGTTGTTTATGAGACTAAAACTGTGACTAAAATATCCAGTTATTTGAAGCAAAGGAGCTTGATTAAATATGATTCTTATAATATAAAGTTGACTAAATTAACATAGTTATTTAGTCAACAACACTCCCCTGCAATTTTAGTCGACTAAAAATAAACTCAAAATGAAGAGAATTATTTGACTAAATCTTGACTTAAACTAAATTACATTTTCGTCAAAAGGCTAAAATTAAAACTTAATGAGAATATCTTGTCAAAATGAACACTGGTCACAAATGAAACTCAAACAGTTACTCAGTACTCACAGTAGTCAAGCAACATTTTCTTTTTCCTCTTCCTTTAGCATTTATTTAAAGCAGTGATGTAGCGGCTGTATGAGTGGTCAGCATGGCGCCTTTACTTTCCATCACAGTGGTCTCTACAACGCTCCAGGATCAACAGTTTGGAAGATTTTCTCTGCTGACGAAGCCTCTCACCAGAACAAACCTCTAAAACAATTGATCCTGCAGCGATGTAGCGGCCGCCGTGATAGAAAGTACAGGCGCCATGCTGACCACTCATACAGCCACTGCGTCAAATACACACAAATATCAACTTTTCCCCCGCATAAAACGTTGCATAATGCACCTTTAACTCACTACTTTTTACTTAACGCTGCTTTGTTCAAAAGTAATGTTAGTCTTACTTGGGTATTTTTGGCTACTCTACCCACCTCTGGTCAGGGTGAAACATGGTGGACACCAAATTGTCATTAAAGGGACTAGATGCAAGTTTGCCATTTTACACTCACTACTGCCACCTCAGGTCTTACGCGTAACTGCAGCTTCTATATTAAGCTCGTGCATGACGGCACCCGAAATAACTGCTTTCTGACAGTGCAGGATTTTAGAGGCAGTTGTGGTGAACAGGTCTGGGCTCAATCTACACATTAGGACATGGCTGGAACATGTGGGGGGAGGATACTTAAATGTAATATTTTAAAACTCCGTGTAGTCCCTTTAATATAGTGTACTGCATAAGACTTTTTCTTTTCTTAATGTACTTGAATGGGACGATGCATATAAATGAACAGGCAACTATAGTGAAAATTTAGCTCAGAGCTCATTTCTATCCACGGAAACAAGGCTCAGTCGACTAAACCACAGAGTCAGGAAACTGAACTCTCCCCCTTCACTTTTGTGCACTTTTGTTTTGCTTGATAGACAATGCTAGATACTGTTTTTGTACACCATTGCTTTGAGAGTCGTGCAATTTTACGTCTATGTAGTCTATGAACTGAAAAGAACGCTAATAAACCCGGACCATTAACTATTTGGCATCATTATTTATTTTCCTTTGCTCTTATATTTTGACATCATGATCGAACAAAAATAACTTTACACGTGGCCGTCCAAGCACAACAGACCCCCTTTTCTCATCTCCAAAGCAAAGCAAAAACAAACGGCCGCACGGCGATGAGCTCAGCCGTGCCCGTGTTTTTTCCCTGGATAAATCGCTCATTCAAGTGTTCAAAGTTTGGACAAGACATTTGATTCAGATTCTTCTCCGAGGCTACAGCGACCACATCGGGTCACATTTTCAAAGTCTACTGTAGTCTGTCTAGATTAGCTCCATTATCCCTCTGACAGCGCAAACCTCATGACACCAATTTGCAGCCAAAATGTCCTCGGGCGAAAGTCTGGAAACACTCCGCCTCTGGATGGTTTTCGCCCCGCCGAGAGACTGGGTCAATTTAACACACTCGAAAGGACAAAAGTACTGCATAGACAATTTTTATATAGTATAGAGTGCATGAAATTAGCAGGAGGAATCAAACTTCACAAAGAAATGGCACCACCTGGCACAGGAATCGAAACTGTGTGTCTGTGGTAAATAGCCTTAGTTTGGTTATTATTGTTACCCCTTTGTTAAATTCATTTATGTTCCGTTAATTAAATGATTTATTCATCCATTTTCAATCTTGGCTTTTGTTACTTCTCTCAACCCTATAGAGCTGGGTTGTAGCAGACTTTGTAATGTTCTGTTGTTTTTCCAAAATTTTGACATTTTATGAGTAAGAAAATGTTTTCAAATGTCAAAAATGGTACACACTGGAATCAATAGTTACTTGATGAAGTAATTACAATTGAATTACCAGTTTTGCAATCCCCTGAACCTGTTACATTAATTACAACACTGGCAACACCGGTCTCGTGTGTCTGTAGTGAAGCTATGGCGAGTGTTTTTACTTTGCGTAGAAAGGAATAAGCTTAAGAGATCAAGGAGTAAAGAAAGCATTTCCTGGATATGAAGGACCTCTGGAGAAGCTTTATGGGAGCTGTCGCCGCGGCGCAAAGAACAGTTGATGAAGATTCAAAGACTACTCAAAGATGCGCAAATGGGTCGAAACACAAGTTCCAGGTCTGTTTTTGACATCATTTAGTGATAGGTAGATGACGCCTCAAAGAGTGTGTCACAACTGTGTCACACAGTGTTGGTAGGCTTCATTGTACAAGCGCCATCTGGTGGTTAAAAAAACCATTGCAACAGTGAGCCTGAAAAAGCAAACTCAACAATGTCTGAGCTCATTTACTCTCTTTGAGCAATGTTGACCAAATCGCCATGAATGAGCTTGTTTAGCAGGTGAGAGTGATAATTTAGTCAAAGGAAAACTGCTCAGAATAATGAGAATAGAAACAAATTAATGACACGTATCAAGTTTAATGTTTAATGGTTTTGTATAGCCCAATATTACAACAGGGCTGCACCAAACATTAAGGCAATAAAACAGAGCAATAAATATGACAATTAAAAGTTCAGGTGAATCCAGGCAAATATAATGTCCAATAGGAGGTAGCGACGAGCGGCGCGGGTGTCCCCCGTCCTTAGACTCTCCAGCACGGCAAGGAAAAACTCAAAACCCGGCAGGAGAAAAGAGAAACCTTGGGGAGAACCACAGAAGGAGAGATCCATTCCCATGGACGGACAGGCTATAGAGACCCAGGGCCGAAGGATCCCTCAGCAGACGGGCCAAGATCACAGACCGTCCAGTCCTCAGATTCCAGAATGCAGGGTTCCTCCGTTCACCCAGGTTCCTCCGTTCGATCTAGACGGGCACTCCCGAGGGGGTGTGGGACAGGAGACACCATGTGAATAGTGATGAACAGACTACAGATAAATTAAATATTGTATCATGATAAGACAAAGTCTGCAGTCAGAAGGAGAGGATAGCGCTCAGTATCACTGATACATCTCATTATCTCAGAGTGAAGTCACTGACCAAGATAAAGGATAGTGCTTGTGACAATAATAGGGCACCAAGCATATTTTTGTTGTTGTTGATGTCAAGTCAAACAACTAAACCATAGACCATCATCTGACTTGAACTCACGACCCTCTGGTTACAAACCGGGTGCTCTCCTCACAGAGCTATACGAGCGAATGACAATTAAATTTAATATTAGCTATATGTTTTTGCGTTGCACTTCTTCTGTGAAAGAGGAAAGCTCTTGTGCTGTACACGTTATCTATTGCATCGTTTTGTTATCAGGGCAGATTCGCCTGGTGCCCAAAGATTTGGGGGCGACCCTGGGCGGGCGCTCGAGCCCAGCAGCACCACGGGATCAGCGTCTGGTGCATGAATGCCGAATGACAAAATGAGCCAAGTGTTGCTCTCGTTCAACTGGAGCGCCACAGTGACACAGCGAAAGTGTCGGTCACGGGACATTCCTTAAAATGTGACACAGCTCGGCCGAGGTGCTGCTTTCTGCACTTGGGACGCGTGTCGATACCTCTGCTCATTCAGTCCATCACTACAACATTGTAACATGGTCAAACTGTGCGTAATACTCCCTTTAACATTTCCCTTCCATTTGCAGATCACTTCTCTACCTGCCACGATCGAGGTGCCGGAGTTTATCCAGTTGATCAACTATTCGCAGATTTTTGTCCTTGTTGGTTGAAATGGTGAAAATATCACATAGTCGTCATGATTACATTAACAGTCATTTCAAAACTTCACTCTAAAGTCCCCCTGGAATCCTTCTCTTAAGCAAAGGGGCAGGGGTGTTAGGCCTTCTCCCATTGGCTCATTCAAAACTAACTTTAAAAGAAAAAAAAAAATGAAAGTTTTGAGAGTGAAGCAAACATCCCCAAATATGGACGTGCTCAGTCGGTTAAGGCCGTTGAGCTTTTGACAGTTAGCTGTATGTTTTCTAGCTCGTGTTTTCGCGTCGGGACAGAGACGTAGTGTGCGCCTCCACACCTCTCCCTCTCCCCTTTGTGGTTTTAGGCAAAGGCCCAGCAACTGCTACCCCTGGCTCCTCCACTGCCCTCCTGCCCCAGACTGCAGAGCCAACAATGGGGTCTTTTGAGCGGGCGGCAGAGGAGTTTGAGGGGCATCCCGGCTGAGGAGAGAGAGAGGGGGATTTTGGCGCATGGCTCTGGGGGCTGGAGTCACTTCCTGGGTGGGCACTGCAGACATCATGTGCCTCTGAGTGTATAACAGGGTTTTATTATGAAGTCGGTGCCCGCTGTGGAGAGGGAGCGCGGAGAACACAGCCCCTGGCGCACAGTGTGTTTTTGAACATTTGAAATCACAAAGAAAGCCCAGTCACGCTCGAGACACGTGTTTGACTTTTTTTTTTTCTTTACTTAAGCAGGGAGGGATATGAAAAGTGTTATTTGCTTAAAAGGGACTCATCATGTGAAATTGACTTTTTAACCTCTTACCTCCCGCCTGAACCGAGAGGATCTTTTTCCTCACGTTATCAGATTTTTTTCCGTCATTTTTTTGTTGAGTGTTCAACTCATTTTTGTAACTTTTTGGTCATTTTTTTGTCATTTTTTCTCACATTTTTATCTTTTTTTTGTTTGTTTTTTTGTCAATTTTTTGTAATTTTTTTGGTCACATTTTGTCACATTTTTGCAATTTTTTCGTCCATTTTTTAATCACATTTTTGTCATTTTCTTGTGACATTTTTGCGACTTTTGGCCACTTTTTCATCCACTTTTTTTGTCAATGTTTTCTCACTTTTTTGTCACATTTCCATCATTGTTCTCGTCTCAGTTTTGTTGCTATTTTCACAGCTTTTTTCCAGAAGCTTTTGGAGTGAGGCAAAGCCAAACTGGAGAAAATGTGCTCGGTTCAGGTGGGAGTTAAGGGGTTAAACTGGTTAATATTATCGTAATCAAAGACATACCTGGAGTAGTGTTCAGCGGCACGTTTTCAGTTTAAGGCACTGCAGGGGAATTGGGGAAAATGTAATTCAAAGATAAAACGTCCTATGATGAGCATTGTTAAAGGGGAGCATGGTCAATTTTCCACCATGAACTTTTTTTCATCACGAGGTGCCCTGTCCGCCACTTTCACCTGGCGTCCCCCCCTTCACCCACGCCCCTCACTCCTCCGGCACACGCTGCACTGATGATGGATTCAATGAGAAACGGAAATCTCATTAATCTTATGTACAACACACCTCAGCAGTGTAAACATTTTGATACAAACTGCAACTTTCATGCAAGACTGTGTTTTTTGGCTTCCACACAACATAATACTTCCATTTACAACTAAATTTAAAGTGTGAGGTTTTATTTCCCGCAAACCCCTCAACGCCTCACACTCTTCCCGGTGCTGGGTAACCATAAGGAGGGAAGTGATTTGACGCCTCCCTGTAGATATTGAATTATTAAACAAATATGGATATGGACATTTCATGAGGATCAGTGCAGGTCGGTCAGATGTTTAGTCAGTTCACGATCTTTTGTAAACTTCTGTCGTTATGCTGCACTTTGACTGTGCGGGCTGCTATAACTGTGGCTTCTGCTGCTTCAAACATTTGTGAAACCTACACGTGTATGTGTTACTTTACGTGGCGAGGGCTGTGTTGCGGGGTGCACTGTGAGGTGGGGGAGGTGCGGCGCTCGTCTGCTTCTGCGGGGACAAAGTTAACTCGCTGTTTCGAAGGTGGTGCGTTTAGCGATGCAACAGTCCCGGGCCAGCAAAATGGAATAGCTGAAGGAAGTTTTAACTATCACAAGGCCCGTTCTGGGCAGCTCTGCATTCAGGAGCCATTTATTCTGCAGCCATTGAATTGTTAGCATGATGTTAGCTGAAAACTGTGGCTTGTATCTTGTTTTCCCTTTTAAAGCAGTACTAAGCAACGTGTTTACCTTAATAAATCCTTTTCGTAGTCCCTCTGGGGGTAATACAAGTGTTTATGGGATGATTGGAGGGTCTTTCATCTCCCCCTGGTGTCTCTGGCCAGAAAACCATGTTTGCAACTTGACTGCCACCGGACCGGAGCCACCAATACACACTAATAGAATCACGAAGAAGAAGCTAACAGGCTAACGGGGAAAGCTAACTGCGGGCTAGCGCTACTTAAACTGTATTTACAGCCAAGTCTGAGTGAAAAAAAAAATTGGATGTACAATATCCCTCTCGCAGCCCTCTAAGTTAAAAAAATCGCAACTTGCTACGACACCTGCAGTTGCGCTTATGGCCTCTAGGGGCAAGAGTTACTTAGTACTGCTTTAAATCATTCCCCCTGCTGCCAACAGAGGGTGCTCCAAGCCCTAATTGAGGTGCTTAGAAACAGTCCTTCCTCATCTTTTCCACTCACATCATACACATCAAAATCATGTTTCCCAAATGTTGTCCACTTTAAAGAGCACGCACTGAACTAATCTGACTTATGTGAGCTCGTATCTCATGATGTTGTTCCCTTATGAAAAACATACTTGAAGTCGTGTATCAATTTATTCATGCATGTTGGAATAATCAAACCATGAAAGGGAATGTGTGAATCTTAAACTGCAGTTGTCGTCCAAACTTTCCTAACTTTCTATTTCTAACATCCCAGTTCTTCACAGAAATACAGAGCTTAGAAGCACGTTTCACAACTGTCAAAACAGTCGTGTAACCCACTATCAATGAAGATGCACAGTGAGCATGGCCAAAATCAAGTGTGGTGAAAGTGTGTGGACTATTAGCCTGCGTGTAGGAGCGCTGTGTGAGTGCTGCAGACAGCTGGGCCAGAATACGCCGTGGCCATAGGACCGGAGCAGTGTGTGAGGGCTCGGAGGGCGCAGACAGGAGACAGTGAAAGATGAGACTCCCATGTGTGCCATGTCAGATGCTCTATACTGTATTCCAGCATATGGCCCGCTGGTTTATAGGGACTTTCTAAATATGTGTGAGAGGAGGGTCCAGCAGGGCTGCACGTGGTCAGGCCATTGACTGAGGCTTGTGGCATTGCAGGTTTTTTTTTTTAATAAACCCAGAAAGGCCTATGTAAAATAATAATGTGTGGATTTGTGATGATGAACACATCCAGAGCTGATTCCTTCATGCATGTGTTACTGTATTTAGTGTTTTCATTCTCTTATGTGGGGATCAAGAAAGCAAAATCTATCTATGTACAACAATGTCTTTTTAATGTGGAGGACAGTTACGTGCTTCTTTGACAGTGTCATTATGGGGCAGCTGTGGCTACAACAGTAGCTCACCACCACCGAGAATGAAGTGAATGAAAAATGACTACAGTGTAGCGCTTTGAGAAACTTAATACAAGTGTAAGCCATTATTATTTCTTCTTGTAGTATTTTATATGGTACTTCTTTCTTCTGCTTGAGTAATATTATGTATTAAATAATATATTGAGGTATCTGTGCTCTTACTTTAGTAAAATTGGATAATAGATATATGTTCTGTTTGGTTTATTGTTCATAATTTAATTCTTTGACTAAGCTACTTTTGTTACTCATAATTTACGTCACTACTGAAACATGAATCTGACTTTTTTACGCTCATGGCACTCAACGAACTTTTTCTCCAAGTAATTTTTTTTTTCTGGCATGAGTAATTATTAGGGTCAGTACTGTTTACTTCTACTTTAGTCAAGTTATTTCAAAGTAACATTACTCGTACTTAGTGTGTGGGTGTTAACAACTAAACTCACATTCGAATATGGGCTGCCAGTCTTTACAAAATCAGTCAAGATGTTAAGATCTCGCAGTCATGTCCATACAACATGTGAGAGAACCACCTGAAGCAGTCCACGCCCCGCAGGTTGAGACCCACTGTCGTACTGCGCCGCTTCATGGCACCCAGCACAGTGGAGCACAGTTCATGTCCATCTCACCCCCCCCCCCCCTCCCTCTTGCATTAGCATGTTCTTCTGCACAGCTGGCGGCCCACGACACGGGGCAGTAAAACCGACCCGTGTCATGACATGTTGTTTAATGACAGCGGGGCTTTTGTGCTCGGGGCCTGGCACACTTCTGTGATAAGAGACGGCCATTGTCCCGCGCGCACTGATAGTCGGGATCCACACATGTGCTGCGGACCACCTCTCCTCTCTCTTTGTCCCGCTCTGTGCTATAGGTCCGGCCCCGTCAATGTGCTATTGTTGTGCAAACTCAATGGCACAGAGCGGCGCCCACTGCCACAGGATGCAGGCGGCAGAACCCCGGCACGCCTCAAGGTGCGGCACATGTTGTTTCTGTCGGAGCGCACAATTAAGGCTCTTTCCTGACAAGCCTCCGAGTCGTTACTCGCTGCATGTTTCCTTCAGACTCTGTAATACTTTCAGTTCATTTCCCGTTACTGGAGTAGCTTTGGCTTTGCATTGTCTCTTCAGGTAATATTCTGCATCAGCCTTATGACCTGAAATCTGAAATTCCTTAAATAAAATAGCGGTACACTGGCTGTGCATGTATAGTGGGGTGCAAAAACTGGATAGCAACTTCAATTGAAAGAAAATCATCTCCAAAAAGGCACGAGGTTGCAGACCTTCCCATAACATTTTCCGTAGAAAAGGTCAGGCTTTATTTTCATCTTTTACATTTTCAAAATAACATAAAAGGGGCACCCAGCAGAGTTAACGCTTATGACAAATGTAAATAATTATGATGAATGTGTGTTTATTTACGCCCGTAGGCTTGTTGCTTTAGCTTGAGTGCGCATTCATCCCTCATCCAGTCGGCGCGTAGCTTGTCCTTCGTCAAACGGGTCCAAGGCAAACCACTTCATCAGTTCACTTCTTAAAGGAACAGGCCACCGTTTTTTACATGCTGAGATATGTTCTTACCTGAGCTTGAAGTGTTGATGCGTAGCTGTCTGGTCTTTGTGAGTGCGCTCAGTCACGCAAATGTTGTTAGCGTTTAGCCTCTCTTGGCAAAGTTATTCACCTTATTCCGCCCCGCCCACTTTTGCCACTTTTTGCGTTGTCTCGGCACTTCCGTTGTCCAGACACTTCCGGTCGAGCGCGAAGCCCGTTCATTTATACAGAGAACGAGGGAAAATGGCCAATGTTCATTTGCACCAACATGTCAACACGGCACCATTTCTCTGCGCGGCCTAAAAATGGCTTTGTTTTCGTGTAGTGATTTTATTTGGACTTCTCCAGTCCCATGTTAACAGATAGGAGAAAAGGGGCGGACACAATTCATGGAGGCGCCCACGCGAGCCCCCGGAAAAAGGTGAATAGCTCCAAACTGGGGTCACGTTGTTCCACGTTTTCCCAATTTAAATACAGTTATGAGAAATGTTACAAAATTAAAGATGTTGATTTTCTAAGCCAATAAAAAGGGGTGCTATATTGTGAGGTGTAAGAACACCATAGGAGCACTTCGACTTCACTGTGCGGATGTCGAAGTGCTCCTAAGGTGTTATTACACCGTACAATATTGACTTCCCACAGAAACGTCTCGCAGAAACGTCTCGCAGAAACGTCTCGCAGAAACGTCTCGCAGAAACGTTCCACAGAAACGTCTCGCAGAAACGACTCGCAGAAACGTTCCACAGAAACGTCTCGCAGAAACGACTCGCAGAAACGTCTCGCAGAAACGTCTCGCAGAAACGTCTCGCAGAAACGTCTTGCAGAAACGTCTCGCAGAAACGACTCGCAGAAACGTCTCGCAGAAACGTCTCGCAGAAACGTCTCGCAGAAACGTTCCACAGAAACATCTCGCAGAAACGACTCGCAGAAACGTCTCGCAGAAACGACTCGCAGAAACGTCTCGCAGAAACGTTCCACAGAAACGTCTCGCAGAAACGACTCGCAGAAACGTCTCGCAGAAACGTCTCGCAGAAACGTCTCGCAGAAACGTCTCGCAGAAACGTTCCACAGAAACGTCTCGCAGAAACGACTCGCAGAAACGTCTCGCAGAAACGTCTCGCAGAAACGTCTCGCAGAAACGTCTCGCAGAAACGACTCGCAGAAACGTCTCGCAGAAACGTTCCACAGAAACGTCTCGCAGAAATGTTCCACAGAAACGTCTCGCAGAAACGATCCACAGAAACGTTCCACAGAAACGTCTCGCAGAAACGTCCTACAGAAACGTCTCGCAGAAACGTCCTACAGAAACGTCTCGCAGAAACGACTCGCAGAAACGTTCCACAGAAACGTTCCACAGAAACGTCTCGCAGAAACGTCCTACAGAAACGTCTCGCAGAAACGTCCTACAGAAACGTCTCGCAGAAACGACTCGCAGAAACGACTCGCAGAAACGTTCCACAGAAACGTTCCACAGAAACGTCTCGCAGAAACGTCTCGCAGAAACGTCCTACAGAAACGTCTCGCAGAAACGTCCTACAGAAACGTCTCGCAGAAACGACTCGCAGAAACGACTCGCAGAAACGTTCCACAGAAACGTTCCACAGAAACGTCTCGCAGAAACGTCTCGCAGAAACGTCCTACAGAAACGTCTCGCAGAAACGTCCTACAGAAACGTCTCGCAGAAACGACTCGCAGAAACGACTCGCAGAAACGTCTCGCAGAAACGTCTCGCAGAAACGTCTCGCAGAAACGTCCCGCAGAAACGTCTCACAGGTTGAGGACAACAACCGCTTGAGACCTTGTAGACCACATGGAGATTTTTGAAAGTAACCCCTCCCATCACCCCCCACTAACCACTTCATCCCACCATGCGCCTCTTCTATAGAACAAGTCGAATCTATTCCGTTGCCTCGTTGTGTTCGTATCGGATCACCCGCCGTGTCGAGGGGTCATGTGTGACTAACCCAGGTGCCTATTCCCTGACCTTACACTTAACTGTGGAGAGTGGACTATTTATACCTGGAGCAGAGAGGGGTGTGGGGGTGTGTGGGGGTGTAAGGGGCAGTGTTCAGGGGGAGAGGACAGTTTGAGTTTCTTTAACGTCACGCGCGGGTCGGCTCTGACACGCGAGGGCAACCTTTAACTCACACCCCACTTCGCTGACTCCGCAGAGGGGGGAGGTCATCTCATATGGTTAAACAGACCCTGCACACGCCCAGCCCTAAACTTATCCAAAACCCAGTGAAAGGCAGACTATTGACCACTTACTGCTGTATTTAGTCAAAGCTTCCTATTCATTCAGCAGCAGGTAATGTTTTTAGTACGACTACAACTGAACTGTAAATGCCTTAGAACATATACTCCTCATTTGAAAGCTAAGAACCTCCAGAATCCAGCTTCAAAGGCTATACGGCTCATATATATAGAATGAAAACATTTGTGGGTGGGCAACTAATCAAAAAGATATTATAGGCTATTCATCGTTAAGTTGTTGCTATAGCCTTACCGAGAAAGTGTGATTTTGGTCATGTCGAAATTAGGAACAAATTTGGATGGCAACTAACAACTTAAAATGTGTACACTCTCACTTTAACTACTAACAACTGAAGAACAATGTTCACAGCGGCCGACACAGAGGCCTACACTAGCACCAAATAGGACTTGATTACAGAAGGCTGCTGGGATTGTGCGGGTATGAAGGAGTCCCTTTAGGATCTGGTAAATGGATAAACTTTTTAGTGAATATTATTGTGGGGCTTATTCTGCTTTCTGATCGGATAATCATCTTGAGAAGCAAAACAAAACTGCATCACGTTAAATACTTTTAAATTTACATTTTTGGATTAAAAATTTGTAAGTAAGTTTGTAGTTTTTTTGATCAGCTCACAGGGCGCTTCAGTTAAAAAGAAAACAGTTCATAAGAACAGGGATAAATAAAAAACACTGAATAGAATAGAGAGTGCGTGAGCTCAGTCTTACAGGAGTCGTCCATGATCTTGAGTCATCGTCTGAACTTGAAATGGGCGTTTCGTCTACTCTTCAACTACAGAGGACGAAACGATGAAACGCAGAGGAACCATGTTGAACCCGGAGCCTGTTGGACAACAAGAACTGAAGCTCCAGCAAAGACTGGACATTGTTCCGTAATCTTGGCCCGTCGGCTGAGGGACTCCCATCAGCCCTGGGTCAATCTTTCGCCTGTCCGTCCATTTGGAGTGATTCCTCCTGGTTGTTTTGTTTCATTACTTTAATGTTTGGTGCAACTCCTGTTGTGATATTGGGGAATACAAAACATTTGATCGATTGATTGATTGATTGATTGATTGATTGATTGATTGATTGATTGATTGATTGATTGATTGATTGATTGATTGATTGATTGACTGATCGATCTAGCCCTGATAAGACAATAATAAGAAAATATTATCACAATATAAACAACAAACAGCAAACACAATAGTAAAAAAGAATATTAGTGAAAGTTTAAGACAGATCAGTGAAATCTTGTTTGTAGAAATGGGACAAGATTTTTAAATATATCACCAGATTTGACAGTTCTAATGTTATGGGGCAAAGCGTTTTATAATTTGGGCCCAACCGGCCGAAAGGCTCGGTCGCCCCTGGTTTTAAACTGTGTTTAAACTCCTGCACAGCAGATCTGAGACACCGAGCGACTTGTTTCGCCTCAGCACCTGCTTGTTCGATGACTTGATGAATGAGTTGTGGCTGAGGAAAATCGTGAGCAGCACGCTGTAACTATGCAGCTGAGGAGTCCATCATCTGCAGCGTATGGGGCGCACGTGAGCCAGCAGCAGCTCGGAGAGGGGCCATTACGAGATATAAATACTCATGATCACACTTCACTCACACTCACGTCGCCAGCCATTCGAACGTTAACGGCCTCAGTGTGTTTGTGGTGATGCAACACTTCCATTTCCAAGTACAGTAATGAAGGGTGGATGTGGCTCAGGGCGACCGAACGTGTTTTTAAAGCGGCTTAATAAGTTTGTCTGGTACAACAGTGCATGTGTATTGCAGAAGACATTTGGCTTCTGGCCCGCAGCCAAAACCCTACTTATTTACGGAGCCGGGTAGAGTAACAGCACTGACTGCATTTGAGAACAAGAAATAAAGTTGTTTTTCAATACATTAAAGGACCTACTGTATACCTGACACTTTTTTTCTTTTTGTAGCGTGACATTCTTTTTTCCCCCATAAAACTATGCTGGAAAAGTAGCAATTTGTGATCAAATCAGCCTGATGTGTGAAGTTGAATGGTCAGGCTTCCCGGGTTCGATTCCCACCTGGACGGGGCCTTTCTGTGTGGAGTTTGCATATTCTCGGCGTAGGTTTCCTCCGAGTACTCCGTTTTCCCCAACCAAAAACATGTACAATAGGTAATAGGTACATTTCTGTTTCGTTTTCAGCCAAGACTCGAGAGGTGAGCGCTTCATGTATAAAAACACTGATTCACGTCTGCGCAGTGACTTTCACTTCCCTTTCACTTCCATCACCATATTCCGATGAACACTCCCACAGCCGCCCTGGGGCAGACTGACCAAAACAAGGCTTTACCATCATGCACCATCCAATGCTGCTGCTGCTGTCGCTGGTATTTTTTCTAAACTTGGAAATTGTTGTTTGAAGTTGCAGAGAAGAGTAACAAGCGGGATAATTGTATCTGGTCAACCAAAGCATCCATTCATGAGGACCAAATAAAAACTTCAAAGACTTTATTATAGAGCATAGCTGTCAATGCAATTTCTCTTCTCCCAACCATAACTCTGGTGCTGTACGAAAAACAAAACAAAAGAACTGCAGATTTTTTGAGAGACAAAAAACAAAGATGGCGGATTACACAACATACAGCGTGAAGCTATAACTGGGTCTGATTTGACTGCACACATTCCCAGGACGCAAAGGTAGTAAACTTGTTTTTAAAATCGAACAAATCCATACCATGGCTCTATTGTTCTGCTGTTTCCTGCTGAGATTTACTGCCATGCAAATAACGTAACAATAAACTAGCAGGCCACAGCATACAAACTGTGTGTAAACACGAGTGGGTTCAATTATACGTGTAATGAGTTTAGTGCATGGCTGTGGGGCCCAACAGACAGTGAAAAAGTCAGTACAGTCGATATAACTATTCATACTGAAGAACTGGAGGGAAACTGGGCCACACGTGATGCATTAACACAATTTTACATCTTTTTTTCATCCTGATAATGAAAAGTATTGATATGTTTGCAGTTCATCAAAAATGTAGCAATGTGTGGGAAGTGCCTTGGGTGATATTGTGTCGCTCAAAGGGCAACAGATGAAGATGAAGTTCAGAAACAACATTTCATTGCCATGCTATTTTCAGTCTTTATGTAGATTTCTAACATATGCAGGACTCTAATTACATAAATATTCCAAACAACAATTTCAACCTTGAAGACGGCTTAGCCCGCCATCGTCAGCTGAACATTTAAACGGGACATATATCACGAATACTCTATTTAAAAACTTTCAACCATGTCAATACGCAGTTCCCTTGTCAAAACAAACATGTATTTCATAATTATGAGGCGGTGTCTTCGGCTGGTAGCAGAAAGTATGCAACTGTGGATTTCCTGGATTTTATTGTGTATTACCAAGAACTGCTGCATTTTCAAAGTACAAAACACTTTATAAAAACTCAACCTTGCTTAGCCTTAATAAACTTTCTTGTGACTAACACTTAACTACTACAGTTAATGCCTCACTCATAATGAATAGTTCTTCACATACTTCATTTATTCATCACAGAACCTAAGCTCAAAGTGTGGTTATTATGGCACCACTAATTTGCTAGCATGACGTTAGCTAACCATGAAATCTTACATTGTTTGTTTTTCCGTGTCTCATACCCATTGTTGACTGACAGGGATGCTCAGAGTCAGAGCTCGAGTCAATATGCCCGATGGCGTGTAGGACGGTCCAGGATCAATTGTTTTTTTAGGTTTTCACTGCAGATTGAACCGTATCCATGGCTACACGCATTCCATTCTGAAAACCTACCAGAAACAATAAAAACCCTGAAATAAAATTGATCCGGAAGCATCACGGGGCCACCAGGATGGAAAGTAATGGCGCCAAGCTAATCACCCATACAGCCACTAGGTCACTTAAAGGAACAGGCCACCGTTTTTACATACTGAGATATGTTCTTACCTTAGCGTTAGACGGCGTTAGCATTTAGCCTCTCCCTCTCTCCACTATAGCTCCAAAACAGGTCAAGATAGAAGCTACCAAGCTCTTCCACGTTTTCCCTATTTAAATATGGTTACGTGAAGTGTTACACTACAAAGTACAATTCCACAAAATTAAACAATGTGGATTTTCTAAGTGGATAAAAGGGGGAACTATATTGTAAGGCGTAGTAATACCAGGAGTAGTTCGAAATCCTCACAGTAATCTTCACTTTACTGTGGGGATGCCAAATTACTCCTGGTATTATTACGCCTTACATTATAGTCCCCCCTTTTATCCGCTTAGAAAATCCACATTGTTTAATTTTGTGTAATTATACTTTGTAGTGTAACACTTCACGTAACCATATTTAAAGAGGGAAAACGTGGAAGAGCTTGGTAGCTTCTATCTTGACCTGTTTTGGAGCTATAGTGGAGAGAGGGAGAGGCTAAATGCTAACGCCGTCTGCGCTGTGTTTACCTGATTGAAGGCACGGGGGAAGACCAGACAGGTCCTAAAGAACTCGTCAAAGCTAAGGTAAGAACATATCTCAGTATGTAAAAACGGTGGCCTATTCCTTTAAAGGTAAAATACGTACTAATTCAGTAAAACTTAAGATTGCAAACGCCCAAACCATGTTTCAATGCCATAACCAAGGCCGAGAGAGTGATCATTTCAATTCATCGACAAACAAAATTGACAAATAAGAATCTTTGAATATGATGCACGACTCCAGCCTAGACTTCTATCAGCCCCATGGTACTTCCCCGCGAATTAACAATTGTCAATCGCCTCACATGTGCACCGCGCGGCTCACCCTCACACCTACTGTCATGGCCGCCTTCCCCCTGCTTTCACATGGCATTGCTTCGGCCCACAGCATCTCGCTGATAGACAGGACGAGCATTGAGCCATCAGCTGTAGGAGTTGGACACCGGCTAATGTATGTGCGCTACATTGCACTGCACATGGGTGGTGTTCTCATGCTATACGCATAATATGTGGGCTCAATGGAGATATCCAGCGGCATGCCTCTAGCCTATAGGCCTACACACATGAAAGGTGTCTTATGTGCCAAGTCTATAGAATGGAGCCACTACGATACAGTATGTAAGGCAGAAGTCATGTGCGGTATTTTATAGCGGAATACCAAGCAATCCTACATGCGGCATGACTTACGGTTGAAGTTGTAGGAGCAGGAGCCAAGACGTGTTACAAATGATGTATGTGCAAACATGGTGGAGAAAATATAGTAAAACTGCACATGGAATAAGTTCACTCATATTTGAATGCCTCTGATCTGCTCTTAAATTGACAGCAAAACGTATTCATATCCTGCAATAAAAAGAACAATTCCATTATGAGGCTAAGGTGTGAAATCTTGAATTCTCCTGAAACATTGCGCCATCTAGTGGTCTGTAAAATGTGTTACAAGTGTGTTTTCTCCCCATATAGAGAATGTCTATATTGTGTACAGTGCACGCGCAAAAATAGTCAGCTATATAAGCAGCTCTTGTTTATTGAGCCAGTCACTTGGGGGACAGTCAGGCATCAGCCAGCTCAGGCAGATTTCACACTGCTATATGTACAGCCTGTTCATTTGTCATAGCTTTAGACAAACTATTTTTGAAAAATAAAACTAAGTAAAAAACAAAATAAAACATGAATTCTATGAGTACATTTCCAGTGTTTTTTTTTTTTTTGAAGGACAGAGGGTGAGGATTCAAGCTCTTGATTGAACCATTTATGTGTAATTTGTTTCTTTTCTAGAAATTATACACATGAGAAATGCATTCAATTGTGCAAGTTTTATTAAGTATTTACAAAATAGGTTCACAAAAAAAGATTTGTTTTAATAATAAGCTAACAAAGAATTAGTCATAGAACTTCTCCAGATGCTCAAAGTTTCTTAATTTATAGCATTCATTATTCATTCACTCCCCACACACAATATGAATTCCCAAACAGAAGTTCTCAACTGGTGAGTCGGGACGTGGACAGAAGGTTGAGAGACATATGGTCAAAGCAAGTATCACATACAGCATTTCTTATTATTAGCGGAAATAAGGTTGTGGCTTGTGACAGGTTGAAGGTGGGTCCCCATATTGGCATCTACAGTATAATAAACTTAAAATCTTATAGGCCAGGGGTCGGCAAGTTTGCGTCACGAAGGGCCAATTTTCATCATAGCCAAAACACCAAGGGCCGAACCTCACTGTTGTAGCCAAAAGTTAAGAACCATTTTCTGCAAACGCCAATGTTTTACATCAGTGGTTCTAAAGTGGTCCGGCTCCGAGAACCGCCATTACCTTAATGACAAAGTGTGACCCAAATAAAAGTGTAATTTGTCATATATCGCATAAAATATTGCATTTACCGCACGTTTTTATTGAACAAGTCGTAGATTTGCTTTGAAGACTGAAAATATGATCAAAACAACCCAATAATACAAATTTCCGTTGTTTCCGTGTAGTTTCCGATTGAAAATATTGAAAGAAAGTTCCCTAGGCTTGCGAGCCACTTTTGAGTCCCCGACCCACCAGTTGAGAATCACTGTTTTACATTATATATATTTTATATATGACCAAGTGGGATGTTTTCCAAAGACATTTAAAAATACGCCATAAAAAGACACTATTTCTCGCATTTTTTGTGTACTTTAACAGGTATTTGCATAATCATATTTCTCAAAATCATATTGGGGGCCAGAGGCTCTGTGCTGGAGGGCCGGATTTGGCCCCCTGGCCTGACGTTGCCTACCCCTGTTATAGGCTATACTCAGATGCATTGTGGGAGTTTTGAACATGAGACTGGCATGCGAAGGCCTGGCTTTGTTCTGTCCATCTGTGTTTGTTGAAATGCAGTTTGAGATTGACCTTTTGGGTGAAGGCTTTGTCACAGATCGGACACCTGAAAGGTTTGGCTCCTGTGTGAGTTCTCTCGTGTATATTGAGGTTAGATTTACGGCTGAAGGTTTTCCCACAGAGTGAACAGCTGTAAGGTTTCTCCCCTGTGTGCGTCGTCATGTGTACATTTAAATTATATCTGCGGGTGAATGTCATTTTACAGACTGAACAGCTGAAGGATCTCTCTCCAGCGTGGCTGTTACAGTGTAGCTGTAAATCCCGCTTTTCCCCAAATCTCTTACGTACAGAGCCCTGGTGCGTAATTCCCTCTAATCCTTCTTCAGTTTGTGCCATGTCTCCATTGCTCACACTCGACTCCAGTTCATATTTGCATTTGGGACCCGAGATTTGTTTGGCTGTGCTTGTGCCTCTGTCTCTGGTCTGGACTTGGTCGGGGAAATCTGCGTCAGCATCTGTGTATTGATATCTCCAGTCCACATCATGCTCAGTCTGTCTCCCAGTCTCTACAGTGGACTCCGGTGCGGCGGACGTTAGCCGCTCTTCCTCTTCTTTCATCCGGGGAGTTCCTATTATTTCCTCCTTCAGACTAGGTCCGACACTTTCTGACATGTCGCCATTTACTCCCTGCAGCGAGACCCTGGGGTGCAGGTCCACGTACAGCTGCTGGTTCCTTTGGTTCTCCTCTTTGCAGCGACACAGTTTCTCCTCATACTGCGCGATCGTGCTTTCAAACAGCGCACATATGTCTTCAGCGATCTCAGCCAGCCGCCCATTCACCAAAGCTCTGAACATGTCAACTTTAGTCATTTTTATTTTACAAACTGTTCTAGCCTTGGCTCCGAGCTAACCAATACGTCTTTGTTGCTTCTTCCTCTTTCCAGCCCCTCCCCCCGCCTGATCATAGAAATAAAAAGGAGAAGCGCCGTTTGATCCTTACGTATAGTTGCAGACGGCATCTCTGGAATCGCCCATATTTGGTCATGTTTAAAAACAGTTAAGGGAGAAAACAATTTTGAAAAAATGTAAACTTTCTCTAATTATTCAAAAACTACTTTAACAAATACTGAATTATGAATATAGTTTCTACTAAATAAAGATAGAAAGACATGGGGAGGAGCAAAGGGGTTCAACAGCCCATAAATACACAAATAACAGAGAATGCTAACTTGATGCAACATGTTAGCATGGGGCTAATGCTAACGTTAGCTAGCGCTTGCTACAACTGCCGTTTTTTCACTTCTACTGAACGATCTGCTGTGAGAAAATATCCATATGGGCCCGATTTACACTTGACTTTATTTGTATGTGATAAATAGGTTCATATTCCACCAGAAAATGGCTAAAAAGAGTGGAAAATTGTATTTCTCTAAAGATTCTATTTTCCCCCTTGGTGAAGCCACGCCCCCTTCTATGACGAGATGCCGTCTGTATCTATGCGGACAGTTAGCAAGCGAGCTAGTCCCAGGCTCTGTTAGCCAGCTCCATTACTTTTCTATAGCCGTTAGCATCAGCCACAAAACATAGCAAAATTATGAACCGTACATATGTTTTCAGCTGTTGTCAACCCATCAACCACATTAAGGTGAGGTAAATGCCTTGTTAGAAATCATTAATGTAAGTACAAACCCTTTTGAGATTATACTGTTGATTCAAATTCCTTCACTCCGGACATTCGGGCACCCCTACAAAATGGCATGACCACAAGTCGGCTGACTCGAAGAGCGACTGACAGGTATGTGTGAGTGAGATGTTTTTTTTTTTGTTTCATTTCAAAATTTTTGGCCAAAACAAAACTTTTGAATAGTAAGTAGAGAGCAAGCAGCTAGGTCAGCCTACTGTTGATAAAATATGAGCTTTCCATTTCTATTGAAAACGGCTAAGATCAATAAAGTATCATCTTTCATTATTTCCAGACCTTCATATGATCCCTGCACTTAAGCATATTTGGATGGATAAGTAAAGTCAAACATAAAAGTTTAAGTTCGTGGCACCAAAGTCTAGGCGACTCCACCGCAGCTGTTTCGATAAACAGCTTCAGGTAGCTAGCAAGCTATCATCAGTTTAAGCAGTGTAAAAGTGAAATAACTCCTGCCCAGATGTGCCACATACTATCAATGTTTACTTCCACGGAAAGGTGCTGGGTTATTCCGTTTATTATGATAGATCCATGGGTTAGTCCTTCTTCTTCTTCTTCTTCTTCTTGTTCTAGGGCGGTTGGCAACCAGCTTAAAGGAGCATTACCACCTCCTACTGTTGGGTGGGTCAGACAGTGAACTTACAAAGTACATCCTTTGTACCTGAACAAAGCAAAAATAAAATACTGGGTTAGTCCTGTTGTGTAGTGATTCTGGCGATGCAGCGTGTGCTTATGTTGTTTTGTTGAGCTGACGGAGATCCTCGCAGCAGCGAGAGAATGGCCCTGAGACGAGCCTTCAGACGGTGCAAGACCGGCTAAACCCACAAAAAATAGTCTTGGTAGTTTGGCATATCTAACCAGTTTAGTAAATTAAAATAACATTTGTTAGGAAATGTTAAGTTTGTGGGACAGTGGTATAAGCAGATTTAACAACTCGGAACCGTGCATTATAACGTCTAATGCATGGCTCCTTGTTGTTTAATCCTTACATGTATCGATTGAAGAAAATAACGTAAGTCATGTTGATGTCAAACTGTTTGTATAGGTCAATTACAGCCTGCTTCAATAAAAACTTCAGAAAATAAAATAATGTTTTAAATGTGGCAAGAATATTGCAAACATATCAAACTGTGATAAGTATCCTTAATCCTTATGATCTTACTTGTATTTGTTGTTATGATGGACTGTCATTATGCCAGTGCCATTACATTACACTGGGCGGCATAATAACATATGCCGGACCAAGATGGCGGCAATGGAACATAGCCACTAAGGACATTTCTGTGATTTCTATGCCCCGACGCTGCCTGTTCCTCTCAAGTTACCGCAGACGCTCAACAAGCCACTCTCCGATTGGTCCGTCCTCCACATCAACAGTCGAGCAGCCAATCAGAGCGCGCGACACTCCCTGGTGCACTGAGGAAGGGGAATAACATACACAACTGTCCACAACCTGCAGGAGAAGATAAAAACAATAATCTTTAATGATACTGATCCAAACGGTAGGTATCAAAACCGTATGGCAGTCACGCGTGTTGTTAATGTTTGCCGTGGTCTTTGCGTGTATCTTTATTAACGTTTAACACGAATTTAGCTCGGGGGTTAGCAACAGGCTAGCAACGTCGATGCTCTTGTAATGCGTTACATCCCCATAAACCAAAAACATGCTTACTCTTTTTGCGCATTCGCGGCTTTAATCCCTTCTTCTGCAGCTCGCCCTGTCCATTGTAAGTGCGGACATGGTGTAAAAAGCGCACAGTGACCTTATCTCGGTGCTAGCAGTCCCGTAGCCAAACAGTGAAGTGGCGACGTGTTGTACATTCAGTAGGCAATGGTGCAAGGACGGGGAGCGTCATCAGCAGGTGAAGAGCAATGCATTTGAACGCACCAAAACTGGAATATCGCCATTTATACCAATTCAAATCGAGTCAAAATTTGATATAAAGGCACATCGGATGATTTGGTAAAATAATTGCCATTATGTGAAAATACTCATTAAAAGTATGCGGCGTAATTGGGGTTTATCTGAGGTCGGATAAATCATTGTGTAGGCCTGATCGTCTTTCTTTTTGCGTTTTTGGCAGAACGCTATAGCTTGTTTATGATGCTTTCAGCAAAGAATATCGCGGTTTTGGCTCTAATCGTTCACACATTAACTGCAGTGTGTTGTCTGTTATTTACGCTTTGCAAGATGGTTACAGGTGTATGCAAATTGTGTCAAGGAAAAGGTTGTGTGAAACATGACAGAATAAGTAAGACCATCCTAAAAAATGGGTCTCATGCTTTAAAGATTGAACACCGTTTATTGTAATATCATCAGTGTTTTTTGTAGCTAATGTAAAAGAGCTTGTCTTTTCGGTGTAGGCTGTGGTTTTTGAAAAATGAGCTAGTTTTGTCCCTTTTTCTTACAGACATGCTTTGGATGTGACAATATATCCTGTGTCAGATCTACTTTGAAGATTACCATGGTAAGTTTGTATTATAAAAGAATCTTATCATGCACCTGATTAATTCAAGGTAATCCAGTGATCCTTATAGTTTTACACTGCAAAAGTATAAAAATAGAAGTCCTGTCTGGACATTTTACAAAACATGAGTACAACACAGTTTAAGTCTTAATAGCTGAGTATTTGCACTGAGTACAGAGCAAAGATTCATAAAGGAAATGATTGTGTGAGTATTGTATTTTTGACACTTTCACTTGGTATTTTGACTATGTTGTGACCTGGCATGGCAAGTTACTTTTGTTTTTTATTGAATTGTTTCCGTGGGAGTGGTGTTGTTATAAGCCTATTCTTTCTTTCTTTCTTTCTTTCTTTCTTTCTTTCTTTCTTTCTTTCTGTCTGTCTGTCTGTCTGTCTGTCTGTCTGTCTGTCTGTCTGTCTGTCTGTCTGTCTGTCTGTCTGTCTGTCTGTCTGTCTGTCTGTCTGTCTGTCTGTCTGTCTGTCTGTCTGTCTGTCTGTCTGTCTGTCTGTCTGTCTGTCTGTCTGTCTGTCTGTCTGTCTTTCTTTCTTTCTTTCTTTCTTTCTTTTACTTTCTTGTACTTTCTTTCTTTCTTTCTTTCTTTTTTACTTTCTTTTACTTTCTTTCTTTCTTTCTTTTACTTTCTTTCTTTCTTTCTTTCTCTTACTTTCTTTCTTTCTTTTCTTTCTTTCTCTTTCTTTCTTTCTTTCTTTCTTTCTGTCTTTTCTTTCTTTCTCTTACTTTCTTTCTTTCTTTCTTTCTTTCTCTTTCTTTCTTTCTGTCTTTTCTTTCTTTCTCTTACTTTCTTTCTTTCTTTCTGTCTTTCTGTCTTTCTTTTCTTTCTTTCTTTCTTTCTCTTACTTTCTTTCTTTCTTTTCTTTCTTTCTTTTCTTTCTTTCTCTTACTTTCTTTCTTTCTTTTCTTTCTTTCTTTTCTTTCTTTTCTTTCTTTCTTTTCTTTCTTTCTCTTTCTTTCTTTCTTTCTTTCTTTCTGTCTTTTCTTTCTTTCTC
Organism: Gobius niger; assembly: GCF_951799975.1. Taxonomy (NCBI): domain Eukaryota; kingdom Metazoa; phylum Chordata; class Actinopteri; order Gobiiformes; family Gobiidae; genus Gobius; species Gobius niger. Next base: position 24,869,965 of record NC_136857.1, read on the forward strand.
TTACTTTCTTTCTTTCTTTCTTTCTCTTTCTTTCTTTCTTTCTGTCTTTTCTTTCTTTCTCTTACTTTCTTTCTTTCTTTCTGTCTTTTCTTTCTTTCTTTCTTTTTCTTTAATGGCTACACTAATGCGGTAAATAAAAAAGTAAAATACAATTATTAATAGATTAATATAAATAAATACATGTGTACTATATGTTTATGAAATTATCATTACTTGTATTTATTAACAGCAATTAACTTCAATGTATGATACTGTGCGTTGCATTTTTGTTTTGTGCATTGTGGTGACAACTGACTTCCTGTTCTTTTCCTTTGCAGGTGTGACTTAACGGACGTAAACTATGGCCCACTTCCACTCCTACGTATCGCAGTACAGAGACATCAAGGACACCCGAGAGGATGACAGTTACCAGGAACCAGACTCAACTAAACCAGACGTCAAAGATACAAAACCCCAACAGGACTGCTTCCCCTGTCCGCACTGTGAGAGGCGCTTCACCTGCAAACAAGGACTGGAGCGCCACATGCACATCCATAACAAGAAACAGACGGTAGAGGGCGCTGTTCAGCCCGACTCTTCATGTCAAGCTGTTATGCAGACCATGGAAGGGCATCATCCTTGTGACTACTGCACCAAAGTCTTCAACTCAGTCATTAATAGACAGAGACATGAGCGACGATTCCATGGAGCGCAGTCAGAAGTTACTCAAGATGAAAATCCACCTGCTGAAACAAATGCAAGCTCTCAACAAGAACTTGAAACGGGACAAGTCGGGCAGTACGTGCTGGACATTTCGAGTAATATTTCAGAGAACTTGAGTTTTTTCATCGACGGGAAGCTCGTATCGGCAAGTACAGTGCACGAGACGGCAGAGGCGTCGGCACTAGTTAGCATAGATGCTCTCATTTTGAATCCTATCCAAGCTGATGACAAGGAGCCTGAGCTGATTACAGCGCGGTTTAAGAGGCGAACCAGCACACCCCAACAGAATGAAGAAACGCCTGACTTTGTAGAATGTAATTTAAATGTTGAACCAATAGAAAACCACAATTATGCATGTGTCGAACAAGCAAACAGTGAAGCAGCAGAACCAGTCAAAGCTATGAAGGAGCAGGCAAAAGAAAAAGATAAGCCTTTAGTGATTGGTGGCAACTCTTGCAACCAGAAACCACTCGACTTGTCCAATACGGTGAAGAGCAGTGAAGATGTGGCCCTAGCTAACGCCGTGCTAGATTTAAGCGTGCAAAAGAAGAGCCCAGAGGATTGTGAGCAGGCAACATCTGCGATTGCAAATGCGAATGACTCAACGGAGAACACGGAAGAACTAAACACAAACGTGGCTCCTATAGTGACGGACTTCGCCATCGTAAGCGGTTCGGATCTCGTTACCCCAATAGATCAAGTCACAGAGGGGATTGTGTACGGACTTATTCCCAGTAATGGTTTGAGCACATCTCCCACTTCTCTTGCTCCAGTAACATTGCAGCCAGCTTCACCTTGCGCCATTGCTTTCGCTTCACCCGCTCCGCACGCTGTTCTACCCACAAGCCCTTCTTTAATAACTGTACTAGCCCCACCAGCTCTCCCTGCCCAGTCGAGCCAACCAATCCAAGTCCTAGCTCCAAGTTTATCCCCAGAACCTTTGGTTATTTGCACTGATAATGGTTTAAACGCTGATTTAACAAGCGCAATCACGGCTGCGAATTCGGCCAACCTTGTCGCGCTAACACAACCGATGGACTCAACTTTGAACATACCTGGACACGTCTTCATAGCCGATCCCATCACTCTGAATCCACCTCTTGTTGAGTCTGCTCCTGTTGCTGTAAATGATCTGAATTCGTTCAACCTTGCCAGCAACACGGTGCTTATTGAGTGCACGATATCATTAGAAGGAGCTGGAAATGTTGTCCCTGCTGCCATAGCGCTACAAGATAATCAAATGGAACAGCCTTCGCAAGTGCTTGTAAACCACATCGAGCAACAGCAAATCGTATCAGTGCCCTCGATGCACAATCTGGATTCTTCTATTGTTGTGTCATCAGATGATGAATCGGTTATGCCTTCTGCTCTGACAGCAGCAGAAAGTCCTGCTGCTACAGGAGACGGCAGTGTTGCAGAGCCAACTGTTACAAAAGATGACCAAGAATCTGACAAAACTATTTCTGACCTGGAAATATCATCAGACAATGCAGAAAAGGCAGAACAGGAGGAAAAGGAGGAAGATTCGAATGACTCCCAACAGCAAACATTCATCAAAAATTTTACATGCAATGTGTGTGACACACTGTTCCACTCAATGAAGGCGCTGGGGCAACATGTACCAGACCACGCTGAAAAATGGCCGTACAAATGCGAATTCTGCCTGCTACTCTTTGAAAAAACAGCAGACTTGATTGAACATCGGTCAAGCCTACACGGTGTAGCCAAGACGTACATATGCAGCGCTTGTACTAAAGAGTTTGTCTACCTTTGCAATCTGAAACATCACCAAGAAGAGTGTCATCCCGGCCAGCAGTGCACTCATACAGAGGAGGAGAAGGGAAAACTTAGACCGCCAAATTACAACAATATTTCAAAAGCCATTAGTCAGGAGGAAAATAAACCGATCAAGAAGGAAGAATCTGAGGTTGCTACGGATGTATTGTTCACAACTTTGAAAATCATGGCATCCGATTGCGGAAAGGTCAAAGGGTCTGATGTACGAATGGGCTTAAATCAGCACTATCCGAGCTTCAAGCCCCCGCCGTTTCCCTACCACAACCGCTCACCGGCCGCGTCGCTAGCCTCGGCTACCAACTTCACCACTCACAACATCCCTCAGACTTTCAGCACGGCCATACGCTGCACCAAGTGTGGGAAAAGCTTCGACAACATGCCCGAGTTGCACAAGCATATACTGGCATGTGCAAACGCAAGCGACAAGAGGCGGTATACTCCCAAAAGGAATCCTATCCCGCTAAGGCACTTTGCGAAGGGGCAAAACGGAGTGCTGTCGACCACCAACACGACCAATGGATTGAATACGGAAAAGCTGAACCAAGAAGCGAAGTTGAAGCTGCTTACCAAACGGCAGAAGAAGTTGGCGCAGAAGCAAGGGAAGCCGATGTCTCTCTCAAGCGCAAGTGCCATGGAGATGTTCGTGTGTCCGCATTGCAAGAGAGAGTTCACGATGCGACGCAGCAGGACGAAACATATGGCTGTTTGCCCGAAGAAACCAGCTGAAGTCAAGAAAAGGAGGGATGGAATTGCTAATGAAAACAACAGCTACCGGCTCAAAGGGAATGACAAGAACAAACTAGAATCGTCGGCGCATCATAAGACTAGACTACAGACCGGGAGTGTAAAGAGGTCGGCGGTGGAGACTATTTTCACTAGCAAACGGAGTAAACTCATCATTAAGGAAGGCACGGAGGCTGCTCAAGAGATCGAACTGCCGATTGTACGCACTTTCAACCCGGCCATGCGACAGTACAGCCGGATGCATCACAGCATTAAAGAAATCCCCATAAAGATCACTATCGTCAAACCTCAGCAGGCTGAACAGAAGAGCGAGCCGCCTTATGTCAAGGGACAGGAGGCTCCGGCCAGTTCAGACCAGACCGCTGCTGTGTGAAGATGTCTAAGAACCAGGTTTGTAAATGTCATTTTCTTTCTTTTGTTTTATGTACAGCCAGGAATCCTTGTTGTATAAAACCTCGCCACCCGGTAGTTTAAATAAGAATCACTATAATCTTCTAGAATAAGTTGTGTGGACTTAACAGACTTACTGTAAAACACGGAACTTCACAACCTTATGGCACGATCAGGTGGGGAGCTAGTGTTTGGGTGGAGAATAAGACGGACTGAATGTGGTTAAGGAGCATCTAACACTTTTTGTATGAATGACCTTATCTATATTTTGGTTTCACATTAGTTTACAGTACCCAGGTGCCTGTGCCAGGTCTATCATCCGCTATATGAGTGTCTCCATCTAGAGGGAGTGAAGCCTTTCATGTTCCAGGTTGAGTCCTGGCAGGGTTGCTTTCCGATTCGACTTGCCTCAGTTGTGGAACGTGTCCTGCTTTTTATCCCTTACAGTGATGTATTGCATCTTCGAAACGTAATCACAAATGTTTTAATTGCCATTCCTGTTCTTTTATCTCCTGCAGGCCGCCTCTGTATAAAGCTGCTAATTAGCCGCGCATCTCCAGCGATTCTAAAGGGAGTTCATGAACTTTTTATCGAGCACATTTAGCTGTAAATTGAAGGAGGACGCTGACTAAGGCCGCTGCTGTGAGTGGATTAGCGATCTGACTGCAACAGGACTGCACACGGTAGATTCGCTCCTCATTTGTGCCCGAGCCTGGATTTGCACTTTGAAGTTAATCAGACTTCTCCACATTGCGGGATGGAGGGAGGCACTCGCTACAAAGTCTGTGCCGTTTCTAAACTCCTGGGTTATTTTGGGAGACGGCACAGGGCAATCATTTTTTAGCATGAATTTGCACTTCTTTTTTTTCTCTCTTTTCTGTGTTGTTTTTGTGGCCTTTTTTTTGTTTCTGCTCTTACTGCATGCGCTTTGTTTGTGAAGATGAATTCACCTTTATTGTTTTGTCCAATAGCTTGAGATTTGGCCTTAAACAAGACTCAATGGTTTAGTTGTCATAAACTGATATTATTAGGGCTCTGGGTTTCTTGGATGTTTCTAGAAAACACACCTCTGTAAAGCACTTTCCAGCACAGTAAAATAGTTTTGCAATAAGACTGAAATGGCTCGGTACCTAAAAGTGTCATTTCATGGTAATTATGCATGGTAATACACCTGTCATGCTAATTTATTTTATGGTAATATGATTAATTCAAACCCAATATCTTACCATGACCCAGTATACAGTAAATTACAAGGAAACATAGTTACAAAAATGGAAACAGTTAAACACATTATACGCTTTTGTTACTTTTAACATAACAACAATTTTTCATCTTATTCGATGTTATTACTGTGCTGCAAAGTCCTGTTCGGCCAATTTGTTGTCTAAAATAGCGAGCGAAATACATATACTCTATCAGCACCATGGTCCATCATGATGGTTATGGCACTATCGCTTGGACAAAATGCCTGCTTGTAATGCTGGTCAGACAGTGTGGCACAAACTGATAAAAAGTGACGTCAATTCTCCCTTTTTGTCATCCAACGTAGTCTACGGTAATTATTAAGCTCGAAAATAAATCCTGTTGATAATATATTGTGCAATTAGCCAGGACCTTGGAAGACAAAGGACGTTCATGCCTGCAAAGAATATCATTAAGTATGATCACACTGAATGTACTATTTGGCTGAAATATTGTTGCCTTTATCAAAAAAGTGAATATGTATTTCCATAAAAGGCTTTAAAGTGATGAAGTTTGAAATGTGCCAACAACTAAAATACTAACAGGTGTGCTAACTCTTACCCGTATCGTGTTTGTACCTTGTAATTCAGTTATGCTAATACTAATGGTACCTCAAATGCATAAATAATGAATATTCTATGACTTTAAAGCCACACTGCGTGTTTCACGCTATGAATAAAAAACAACCGTTTATGTCATTACGGGGGATGAAAGATGTGTCACAACATGTGTTTCTTTGCTGTGAGCGGGCTCACCTCACCTTAGTACATAGCCTTGTTTGTTGGGGGCGGGACATGACCACTTGGTCTCCATGGAGATACTGCTGCTTTGCTTTGCCAACATGTCCAACATATATGTAAGCTGGAATCTTCCGCAGTGTGGCTTTAAGTAGAGTTTGTTGCCCGTTATCCAAGCAGGCAGTGTATGGACATTTATTAACCTGAATACATTTAGTCAAAGCAGTTGCAAAATGATAAACTATTACAGAGAATATTGCGTTGATAATATATTGCTTTTGAGCACTTGATATGTTTTGTTTTTTTTTGTCTAATTTTTTCGTGACGTAAAAAACTCAAAATGTGACCTGTACCTCTCGAAACGGACTTACGAACTGGAATATTGTTTTTTGTTTTCGTAATGAATGATTTTCAGTGACTTCTTTGTGTGATTTCCGCTTCCACAATCTAACTGAAGACATCTGCTAAACAGGGTAAAGCAAAAATGTGCTATATTCATTTGTGCTAATGAAACGTTCTTGACTGTGAGAGTCAATGGGAATTATTTGTTTAAAATTGTTGTTAATTTTTGCCTTTTTGTGCCGCTGCGGATGTACAGGTCGGTGGACAGATGTATTTAACTGTGAAAAAGTGCTTGTAGCATTTCAACAGTGTACAATTGTCATGTATATTTATTATGGAGACTAATTTAAAATCCTATATCAAAATCTCAAAATGGTTCCTCTGTATGATTTGCACTAAAGTTTTTTCAAGCGAGTATTCATTAAATGGAGAATGTCAATGCTGAATATGAAAATTCTGGCTATTTTGATTATCTTTATTATTGACAGTGACTTATAAAGAATGACCAGTAGATGGCACACTTCCCACATACAAAACATTGGAGTTGAAGTTGGATCAACTCAGCATTTGTCTCAAATTTATATTCGTGTGTAATACAAATGTGGGATCATTCAACATTTCTAAATGTAATAGAAATGTCTGCATTGGAATTGGAAGTTTGAAGAACTTTAGTTTGTAAGTAAATAACGTGAATAATATATATATTCTACAAAATTGAGCTCGATCTGAAGTCTGGGATCCATAGGGGATATGTCTCTCTCTGATGTCAGAATAACCTCCACCGTCTCGTGTGGATGAGCAGGAGCAGTGACCCAGACTTTGGTTTGTGGATAAACTATGCCATTACATCAACAGACCATTACAACAACAACCAGATCACTGCGTTATTTCCTTTCTTTTATCAGGAAAAACAGTAAGAACAAATTTGCATTTACATTATTGGCCTGAAAGTGCTTGGAATGCAGGACAGGGAAGGGGATATAAAACAATTACAACAAATATACATTAAAAAAAAAGTTATATATATAGAATTAAAATGACACTTATTAAAGATTTGCATGAGTTATTAAAATGTAGAGTGAGATAGAGGGAGCTTGTGATGATCTCTTAATGCAACACTGAACAAAATTCTGTTACTAAAAAAAGTAAAGATAAATTAACCAATAAATGGAACCAGCCTTAATTTTATTCTCACTTGTCATTCTATACAAATTTTGGTCATGACATAGCGAGGAAACCAAAAGCCCAAAATGCAACAATTATGTGACTGAAATGATCATCAAAAATCCTCAAGATTTATCAAATTGTAAAACACAAAATGGTCATGGATTCAGCTACGAACTTCAGTCGCCTGAACATTACTGGTTTGAAAATGAAAGACGTGGCCATAAAAGTCATGTAAAATTCAACACTGAACTAAACTGGAGCAACATAATGATTAGAGCCCTGTTTCTATGGCAACGGGTTAATGCAAAAGTGACCAAGGACGACCAATTTTCCCCCCGCATTATGAGAGCTTTTGACCAAATTACGTTTTTGAATGAAACCAAGGATTTTAATTGTGTTCACTTTAATTTTAGCTCCACGGCCTTTGCAAATATGAAAAAAAGAACACTTAAAATGTTCCTTGTATCAGTAGGTGCTCATTGTATCGTTGGTTAGCATTTACCTGTACACTAATATCTGCTCTGAACTTGATTAATAGACAGTGAGACAGTGGGAGCAGAATCACAAACCATGTTAATGCCGTTTTCATTCTGAATTATTATGACAATTCTGATGTTAAGGAAGTTGCCTAGTGAAAAACGTGATGCCTGAGCTGTGAGACCCAGCACAAATTTATTCAACTGGACTCCAAACTGGATTTTTGTAAAAGAGGCTTATATGGATTCAGAAAATAACCTCTTTGCTTAAGGGGCAGTTGGATCATTAACTCACCATTGGCTATCTGATTCTGCAGATGGGGATATCTGCAGGTTAAACTTTGGAACTTTCGGTATAATGCAGTACAAAGATGGCAAAACTTTCTTTACCTTCAGGCGGTTCCCTCTTGAGTAGCGAGTCCTCTGAGACTACGACTTTTTCATTGTGCTCGTCTATTTTGAGATCAGTCTCGTATTGCACTGCGGCTGCTCCCGACGTTTTCCTACTTAACCAGTCGCACCAATATTTCACCTGCAATGGCACCTGTTTTGCCACTGCCATTGATGTCCAATGTAACCTGGGCAAAACATACGAACATGTTATCTGTGAAAGGCCAAGCAAATAAACACTGAGATAACTGAACACAGATCTAGCATAAGACACTCCAGTTTTGAAAAGCCATCATTACTAGATAAACACACGCTTGAATGACAGTTTTAGGAAATGCTTTAGAGTTGATCTGTAAAGAGACAAGTAAAAGTAAATAAGTCCTAATCTCATGATGCGTTCCAGGCTACTGGCAAAAAGGCCTTGGAACACCGCACAGTCATAATTACAACTTGGTGGGCAGAGACAGAAACGAGCTGAACAAAGGACAATATAGAACGGAAATGCATCGACTTTATTGCACAAACCCCAATATTGCACATGCCCTGACAGACCTGCTATTGCACTGACCCACATTGCATAACTCTATGTTGCACTGACCCTCATTACACTGACCCCTATTGCACAACCTATGTTATACTGACTCTTATTGCACAACCTGTGTTACACTGATAATTGTGTCCCTTTTTGTAATGCACTAACTCTGTTTCACGCCTGATATATTATCATGAGTAACTAAACACATGTTTGTGTCTCCCTTAGCTACACTTTTACATGACTCCTAAAGGTTGGGAGACTTCACCCTCACTGACAGTGGAATACTATTCCAGAAGCTCACTCCCTGACATGATAGAACATTCTGTGAAAAGGTGGTCCGCTTAAATGCCAATTCACCATCATCTCTTACAGTGGCTCGAGTCACTCAAGACCCTGCTAGACTTTTGTTACAACAAAGATTGAACCTTTGTCATTGATCACAGCCTTCAATGCGACGTCTTTTTGTAAGTTTTGAATTATATCTGCTGTGGAGAAACAGAAATCACAGGCGTTAGCTATCTGAGCCATATGCATATTTCTGTTTTCACGAACGGCTTGTCGAACCTGTTTGAATTGAACATACAGTATGTCCAGACAAAAGGAGGGTGAAGCCAGAGCCTATATTAAATATGAGGTATGACCTGACATTTCATGGCATTTCGATTATTTCTGTGGATCTCTAATATATATATATAAGATTATAAGATGCTGTTTAGTGTCACAAAGTATCACAAAAAGTAGAAACTTTGCTGATTTAGCATTTAGCTCAGAGGCCACTTTTCTCTGCAAAATCTCTAAAGGCATGCCTATGTGGTCGATGGGTTGATAACAGCTGAAAACATCTGGATTGTTCATAATTTGGGATGCTTGACGGCTTTATGACAACGGCTAGGAGAAAAAAACTTTGCACAGACTAACGAACTCGAAAGTTTCCCGGACTAGCCGACTTGTCTTTCTTTCATTTCTATGTGAGGAAATGTTCTGCTAGCATTTCTTGAGCCACCTTTTATGGTGGCTAATGATGCCATCAGATAATTCCTCAGTAGTAAATGAATCCATTACTAGTTGCCTGGAATGCAGCCCAAAAGTCTTTTTATTGTTGTTTTAAACTTCGCTTGATCCCATTATGTTCGACAAGGGAAGAATGCTCAGGGTAACAAGACTGAAGTGCACCTGACAGGAGTTACATTGTGATGGATAGACTAGTGTAAAGCTGCAGCTCAGGTTTGTTCACTTCGGAGTTCCCAAATGAGTTACAGGGCAAACAGGTCATTTACGGAGGACTCACTCAATGCTCCAAACTGTGTGTCCAAAAATAGTTCCCCTGCAACAACCTACCTGTCTGTGTTGGTCAAACATTACAAATAGACAATCTTGGTATCCAGGTATAGTAAAAAGTAAGTTAAAACATCTAGTGTACTTTTAGCAGGCCTGTCTCTATTCAGACCTGACACTTTGGCTGGTGGGGGGGCATCACCTGCTCGTCCCCATCGAGATGTTGCTGCTTCGCTTTCATGAGTTGGCAGCTAGCAAGCTGGCTAGTCCGCGAAACCTTTCAGGGTTCGTTAGCCTGTTAAATGTAGCATGGTTGTTGCTAGACCGTTGGCTCGGGGGGGACGCTCTGCTATGATTTTGTATAGATCTAAAAATCTAACCTTGAAGTTAACCATATCGCTGGCCCGAACCCTAATTTGTGTCATGTAATCTCACGTTACCACAGCAGACCGTCCCTCCAACGATCTAGCACCAACCATGTATAATTCCACTAGCCGTTAGCATTTAGCTATCAAATATCCCAAATTATGAGCGATCCCTATGTTTTAAACTGTTGTAAACCCATTGACCACAATTAGGCAAGGCCGTGGGAACCCAGGGTGCTGAGGGCGCTGCAGCACCCCCCCCTGGTGGATAGTTTGTGAACTGCAGGCAATGTTAACCCCTTAACTCCCACCTGAATCGAGCACATTTTCTCCAGCTTTACCCCAGTCCAAAAGCTTCTGGAAAAAAGGTGTGAAAATAGCAACAAAACTGAGACGAAAACAAGGATGAAAATGTGAAAAAAAAGTGAGGAAACATTGACGAAAAAGTGACAAAAAATTAACAAAAATTTGACAAAAAAATTAGAAAAAAAGGACGAAAAATTGAGGAAAAAATGGACGAAAAAATGACAAAAAAGTGAGAAAAATTTGACAAAAAATTGAGAAAAAATGGACGAAAAAGTGATAAGAATTTGATAAAAAAAAATGCGAATAATTTGACGAAAAAGTGACAAAAAAGTCACGAAAATTTGACAAAGCCTAGTTGATTGACTGCGGAATTCTTCCGCAGTCAATTATTGGTTTTCATGTTCTTTATTATTATTCCTCTTCCATCTTTTTCGCGATTTTCTAGAGCTTTCAGCACCTTCATGCTTTGTGCAATTTATGCAAGTTATGCATCAAAATGTTCCGCATGTTGAGGAGAAGGGTGCTATTACTTTTGGGACTTCTGCAACTTACGGTTTTTCCGCAATCGGCCAAAATGTCGGAGATTTTTCCCATTGACTTATAATGGGGCTGCCGCAAATCCATGCTTTTCTGCACTTTTTTCTGCATTTTATGCAATTTCTGCACTTTGTGCATGTTCAGCTTCTGCAACTTGTGGGTTTTGAGAAAAAATTGGCCTTCTGCAGTTTTCCAGTTTTTTTATACGGGAGTTTGAAATTTTTGCATTGGTGTGTATGTGGACCTGGCCCATTAGTGTGTATGGGGGAATCCAGTCAATCGGGAGACTACAGGCCTTTCAGCCATTTGTGCTTCTGCCAATCAAGCACTGAGGCCATTTCAACAGTTTGACCAGTTTATGGAATATAAAAGTTTATGCAATATTAACAATTTATGCAAATTAACCACTTTATGCATTTTAAACCATTTATGCAACTTAAGAGTTTATGCCATTTAGGATTTATGAATTTTAAAGAGTTTATGCAATTTACATAATTTATGCAAATTAACCCATTCATGCATTTTACCACTTTATGCAGTGTATACAGTTTATGCAACATGACATTTTATGCATTTTACCAGTTGATGCAAATTTGATTATGTATTTTGAAGAGTTTATGCAATTTCTGCATTCGCTTCCCGCATTTCCGCAGTCAATCGCAATGGCGCAGCATTTCTAGTTAGAAATCATTAATGAATGTACACACTTTTTTAGATGTTCCTTTATAAGATGAAGAAGAGCCGTGTAAAAGTGGCCTCTGAGCTAAATGCTAAACCATATTCAGTTTCTCCCTTTTGGGGGGTCAGATACACATTCAAGAGCCATACCTCGCCCTTTTCACCTTTCATTTGTATGTGGATGTCATTTTTGCTGTCAGACAAGAGTGCTAGCACGCCTTCAAAATTAATTCCAAACTTTTAATTTCATCCCTTGTCATGTTTATTCCATTATGCTTCAAAGTCAAACCCTAACATTTTAATCATCGGAACGGTTAACAATACAAGACAGATTAATGAAAAGGGCAACACATTTCGAAATGATCTTTTGTAAGTAAATTTGTCTCTTGTATTTTCAAATCATTCAGTTCCAATCGTGCTCCACGGCGTTTGCAATCATTCCCGGACTGAGTTGTGTGGATTGGGTTTTAATTCGGGCAGTTCTGCAGTTTGATTTTTCTAATAAAAACAAACGTGTCCTGGGAATAGAGGCGTGATTTTTGACGGTTTTTAGAGCGCTGAGATTTGCAGTCAGCTCATCTCCTCTGACAGTGACATATGGCTGTAATTCTGCAGTCCCGCGGTGTCAGAGCGGCTGGGTAATGCAGATGCACAGCTTGTAGGCAATGCGATGCTCAGGGAAGAGTCATAACAAAAACACAAGTAGAAGGCTTAAAGGGGGTATCGTCAGGGGACTTTTGGGAGCTTTTAGCCTGAAACAAAAGACATACACGGCACTGCATCATATGGAGTAAAAAATTCTTACATTAGATTCTTACATTAGAAAAACAAGCAGATTTTCCAAATAAAAAACATTCGCATTCTGGTTAGCATTCTCTGTTTCTCCGTGTCTCTGTATCCTTATTTTGTAGAAAATACATCCATAAGTCATCATTTGTTGAAACAGATGTAGTAGAAGGTGAATGTAGTAGTTCTTTTCACTCTTTGTTTTCCCTCTCTGGCTGCTTCAAACTTGAGGGCGTTCCACAAAAAACATCATGGCAATGTGTAAACAGGCAGCAACCTCCCTCTCTCCCTGTACAGCTGCATTTTTTGCATTTTTCTATGAACGGCGTGGTTTCTGTGGTCCACATAGTTTTACTTTTGTACGTCTTTGCCGTGTTTTTGTGAGGTTTGGTGGATTTTTGACCATAATGGTCCTAAAGAATGAAGCTTTGTAAAAGTAAACAAAAAAGCAAGTGTGACGATGCGCCCACTAGGGGTAGTATAAAAAGGAAAAATGGTCACGCCTATCTCTGGTCTTTGTTCTGGTGGTGTCCTGTGGTGTCCTCCTGTGTTTGGAGCAACATGCTAACAGGTGGAGCGAAGTTTAAGTGTTTTCATAATCAACTATTTAGGTTTGGCCTTAACCAAAGCCCTGCTTTATAGCGCCAAAGCCTAAGGGGAACAACTATCCGGGGGGAGCACCTCAGCGTAATGCGTGTAGGAACCACTGTGTATCCGGTGTGGAGATCCCGAAGGCCCAGTGGACGTAGCATTCGAGTCCCAATGCGGGGTGACACTGCACCGCGGAGAGCGGTAGGCTATGTTTAGGTTTTGGCCGTAGTCCAAGTGCGGTGGGTTAAATTAATTATGTAAAACGTGGTATTTAAAGTATGGAACCTGCCTCTGTCAATATTACTGACATGTGTGCCTTTGGGGTTAACAGCTAAGTTAAAACTGCTAACTGCTAGTTATTTGACCCCCTCTACACCAACCCCTGTTACACTAGCTTATCAGCTAAACCCCTTTTGAGACCTGCAAGTTTCTTCTTTTGAGACATGAAGAGGCACAAGAGCCCCCACACCTGCAGCACAGTGGAGGCGTCACCGGAGGAGCTACAGGAAACAAAAAAAGGGACAAACAAGGAGGTATCCTGGCAAGACTCGCAGCAAAGCAATACATGCTTTCTGTTGTTCTGGCTAATGGACGTTCACTGGAGAATAAAGCAGATTGACTACTAAGCTCTTTCCAGAAGATGGTAAAAGACTACAGGAAGAGGAAGGAGGAGGTGGAGCTGACCAGTGCTGGACACCACACTCTGAAACAGGGACAAACCCAGGAGGCGGTGCACCATTTCAGAGGATCAGAGGAGACTGAAGGCAGCCAGCCAGGTTTCCTCCGGGTGCTATGGTTTCTCCGACCTCGAAAGGTTGACCGACGGTGGGAGTGCGGCTCAGTCGCAGCGGCTCAGGACTAGCACCTGATTTTTGTTGTACGCCTGTACAAATAAAGCATTTACTTACTTACTCACTAACTTCCCAGAGATGCTGTCTGTTCCTATCTACTGGAATGAAACATAGTTAAAGGCTCAAAAAAGTCAATTTTGCCTGATATCAGAGGCCCTTTAAATTTTAGAAATGGAAATGTATGCTCGATGCACTGCTGTGAAACAAAATTCAATTTGAGAAAAAAAAGAAAGATTAAAATGAGAGCTGTTGCAGATCTTCACGGCATTCTTGCATCATGTAATCATAATGTGCTTTTCGCTGCGGCCCAAAGCAAGGCATTTTCTCAGCGGGGTCTAGAGCATTGCCACTGCAAAGAAAACATGTTTTTAGATACGCACTTAGCATCATAATAAAGCCATCATCAGAAAGGCAATAGCAACAATTCAATAGCACATTTAAGGCAAGAGAAGTTCATTTGAGGAGCACAATTCACACACAAGGCAATTCAAAGTGCTAAACGGTTGCATAAAATCATAAGAAAGCAGATTAGTTCAACCCATAAAACATCAACATAAAAAAAGAGTGCAATAAAAGAACTGTTTTCAGCCTGGATTTGAACATTTTCAGAGTTGAGGCCTGTCTGACATCCTCATGAAGACTGTTCCAGATTCAGAGTCAGAGATGTACTTTGGTGTTAAACCACAAAAAGACTTGTACACAAGCCGAGCGGTTTTAAACTCTATTCTCTGAGCGACGAAAGCCAGTGCAGAGACCGGACTAATATGACTCAAGGTGACTGACAACACTTTCTCTTTGTGTCTGTTGGTCAAAAACAGGTTTTAAAAAGTGAAAAAAGTAACACTTCCATTTTTTGGAATATATTGTATAGTTGTATTCTCACCTCTTAGATTCCTCTATGAACCTAAAACATGACCGATAGGCTAGTTTTCCAGCTCCTGACTATGGTCTTTGCTTAAGGTCTGGAGAAGGGTCACGTTTTTTGTTTTAATGTGGACAATCGTTTTGAACTGATTTCTTTATGACTGGCCTGCAGGATTGCAAATCGACCTGGAGCACCCTCTGCAGGCAGTTGTGAGTGTGACACATTACATAACTGCATAAAAAGTTTCCAATTTCCGCAAACGCCACGCCAACAAATAATGGCACTTTTATGAACACACTTTGAATGAGATGAGATTATAGACCGAAAATTTTGACTAGTTTTTTTTTCCACCCCCCTTCTAGGACACAATAAAATTAGATTGGAGAGTTGAGCAGTAGAAGAAAGTAGCAAAGTGACCACTCAGAACTCGGTGAATGAAGCAAAATATCACTCCAGTTTATAACTTTTTTTTTCTTTTTTATTGGGCCCCCTTTAGCTTGGGGACCCTCGGCGATTGCCTGCTTCGACTACCCCATTGTGACGGCTCTGAGGATGCTGTTTTCACTCCACAACTTCCATCCTACACACAAACTCCAAAACAATGCCACTTAATCGCACTTCAGACATTCCTTTTTTCCATTCTATCCCTCTCAGCTTGTCACTTCTCCGTCAGCTTCACTCTTGAACGCACAAGCGCCTTCCGTGTCACGTCTAGCGCGGCGGTCCTCCGTCTCCCACCGCTCGGTTCCAAGTTCTTTTGATGCTGCTTCTTATTCTGCGCGAGGCTCGAAAACGTAGCCTCGAGGCATCGTGACTCTCAACGGACGTCATCAAGAGAAGTGAGGACACAGCACTGAAAAGGAAAAAAGTATCCCCAAAGACCCACACAAGGTTTTGGTTTGTAACTTGTTTTTTTGGTGTTGTTGTTCATCCTTGTTCAAACACAGCTAAATATCAAAGGAGAGAGTCAATGTGGCCGATCTATGCAGGGGCACAGCTGTGGGTGAGCTGTGTTTGTAAAAATCTGCTCTTTGAACGGAAACAGGACGTGACAAGCGAACTTATTTCAGATACTAAAGCGCTTACAAAGACTGTGAATTAGTTGTCAAGTCTCTAGAATTTGACATCAGGAGCAATATGGCTAGCAGTTTTGATTCCCAGAACCAATGTGCAACCTTTTTTTCTTTTTCTTTTCATTCCTTTACACTCACAGTAAGCCAATCCTACTTTTAGGTACTCGTGACTGAGATCTTGGCTCAAGATTTCGATGACAGACTGCCCACGTGGCACTGAAGGATGAGTCAAATGCAGAAAACTAGAAAAACACATTAACATAGAAATCAGGGGTGCCAAAAATGTAAACATCGTCTGTCTTAACTTTCAAATGAGGCATTACATTGGCCTATAGGCTGTGACCGTGTGGATTTGGGTAAAGCTGAACTGGAGTAAATGCACTCATTTATCGCGGCACATTGCCTATCATCATTTTTTAAGCTTTCAGGAGTTTAGAACTTCGCTTTGCAAAGCCATGTGGTTGTAAACTTTACCTTTTCTACTTTTTTGTAGAAAAATGGTTGTTCTGCACTGGGTGTGGCTTTCTGATTGATGGGCACCACCCACTCTTTGGAGAAGATCTAAGCCACCTGGGCTGGTCCACTCCGCACACACTGTGGTTCAAAGATGAAAAAAGAATGATCTGATGAAGGCTATGCCAAAACGTTATCATCCTTGATCCATCCATCCATCCTCAGAGAGAACCACAGAAGGAGAGATCCACTCCCATGGACGGACGGACAGAAAGACTCAGGACTGATGAGAGTCCGTCTGCAGACAGGGCCGAGACCGTGGAAAAATGTCCAGTCTTTGTTGGAGCTTTAGTTGGGTCTGAAGACTGCGATGCTAACGTACAAAGGTATCACATGTTTACAGGGTACACATTTATCAAGGAATTACATTATTATATCACATTTTAAATTAAAAATGTATCACATTAAATGGTGCAAATTTACATGAGATAAGATATTCCATTATTTGTTTTCACTTCCTCAGATTAGTCTATGTAAGATCTTTTTTTTTTCATCCTCAGATTAAAAGATTGTAGAATTTGACATTAACTCCCGTATCGGACGTGAGACATACCTGGTTTGACTCTGAGGTCACCGATAGTAATGCGCCGCCTTGGTTCTCGACTCTTGTGACGGATTCTCTTTGTTTTCTCATCCACTTTGTTCTTCAGTGCTGGGTGTTCTTCCTTTACATACTTCAAAACGGCCTCGCTTTGAAGGGTAGTGGTCTTATCAACTTCTGACGATGTTGCAGACAGAGCACTGGTGGTGTCTGCTTTCTCAGCTTTGGCTCGACATTTTGGATGGACTTGTTGTTCTCCTAATGTCTGGAAGTTCACTATTAGAGTGTTTAGAAGGACTGTCTTGGCAGTCCTCAACATATCTTTCAATTTTTGCTCTGCATGCCAAATGCAGTTCCACATCCGGATCCAGAACTGCTGATTGTTTTTGATCATTGTTTCCTTCAACTTGTTCAGTGTCAGTTCCATGAACTACTGATGATTTTCTGTACATATTCAAGGGAGTCGAGCATCCCTCCCCATCAGATGTGTCAGTGTGACTTTCGCCTTCCACATTGGACAGACCTGTGATTGTGGCTTTGCTGTCTTTTTCTCAAGACTGGCCTTTTCTCTGATAACTTTGCAGGTCATCCTCACAGCCCGACCAAGCGGAGGACATGCCAGAACTGCAAACTGTGGAAGACGGACTCTTTGAAGGCTGCAAGTTAACTTGGTCTCTCGTAGTTTGAGCGGTAGTGTCTTTGTCGCCACTCAGTAGATTTTCGGTTGATGTCTCAGCTGAGGATTTGGTTTCTTGGCCTTCTTTCGCTGCTCTTGCTTTATATCGCCTTTCTTTCTCTGCTAATATAATACAGAAAGTCAACCTCTTTCTCAGCAACAGCCATGAACTTGAGGGCATTTGTTGTGTAGTGTTCTCCTACAGGCAAATGGTCCATGGTTATGAAAGGGTGGACAAGGGCTTGCAATGGTGTGATCCTCTTTTCTGGGTCCAGTTCGAATATTTGCTTGAGTAGGTCATAAAAGGCATGTCTGTCATTGAACTCATTTTGATCCTCTGGCTCTCTGTAGTTCATGATGAGTGACTTCAGATCTTTGGCTGCACATGAAAAGGCACCACAGGACATTATGGGATTTCTACCTGTTTCGTTCCGGTACTCCTCCAGTGTTTTCAGCCTCCACCCTGATTTCTTTCGAACAAAATATGTGTTGCTGTACAGCCCTTCATTCAACAGCTGACCTGGGGGTGTTCCCAAGAAATGCACAATATTGGACATGCAATTGAAATCGGAGAGGCCATTAAAAATGTGATTCCCCAGATACCAGAGTGCAAGGCAGCACCCCACGCTCCACATGTCCACGGCCTCCGTCTTAGGCAGCCCCAGCCACACCTCCGGGGCGCAATGCATTAAAATCTGCATTATCTCTCCTGTTACTTCATGAGACTCCCTGGCCAAACCAAAGTCGATGAGTTTGACTTTGAATGGCTGTGTTTTCTGATCCACAAGCATCATGTTGTTTGGTTGAATATCCGAATGCAGCACGCCAACAAACTGCAGACCCAATAACGCTGTGAGGAGTTGCTTTGTCATAGGACGTATTTGGCTGAGAGAAAAGGATCGTTCCTTTTGGAAGAGGTCACTGATCCAAGATCTCAAATATTATGTATTAATTGCCGTAATATTCGAAGGATTCAAAGGATCTGACAAGGTTGAACGTGTCTGGGTCCAGTTCTTTGATACAATCCAACATTTCTGTCTCATGGTTGAAGGACACACGAGCTTGCCCGTCTTTCTTGAAGCCCTTTAAGGCCACAGTTTTGTTGGTTTTCCGATTGTGGCACTTTGCCACAATTCCAAAAGCTCCTTCTCCAAGAGTTTCCAACACCTTATACTTCATCTCAGGGTTTGTTTCCAGATCCTCATCAGGGACAGCTGTGATTTTGTCAAACAAAGCCATTTTTGGCTGACTGTTCACGAGCTATGGTTAATGTGTGCGCTCTCCAATCAAGACTGGGTTGAAATGACAGAATAGGCATCGCTGTGAAAGCAACATCCACGACCTAATGCTCCAACAATGTCACTCCATTCTGTACATAGTTTCATACATAGGTATAGATTCTTATATGGTCATGTTCGAAGCAGTCAGAGGGGGAAATCAAAGAGGAAAAAAAATAAACTTTCTTCCATTTCCCCCACCACTACTTACATCATAAATGTGTTTTTCTATTAAATAAAGATACAGAAAGATTTTTGGGGTTTTAAATGACTAAATATATTGATTTCTGATCTTTTCATTAAAGTAGTTTTAATGATTTCGTGTACACACCACACTTTTTTTTAAAGTCAAAAATATGAAGCAAGAATTACCTGCTCTATGCAGTAAACTCTTGGGGGTTCATTCACTAAGCTTTTGCTCACATTCAAAACAAAATAGCACGTGCAAAAGTGAAACAGAAACATTTGTGCATTTATTTTAAACTTGCATTTATCTGTCACTATTACTGCAATACAGATAATTTCAAACGTTAATTCAAGCGCAGCACACCCACAAAATAGGAAATATTATTCTTCAGCTTGCACTCGCTATTTAGCACCTCTTTTGATAAATGAACCCTTGTTGTTTTGTTGTTTTATAAAGTAAACAGAGTGATCAACAACAGAGGGAGGAATGAGGAGAGTTCAGCTTCTTGACAGCCTGGTATAGACGAAGCCATTCTTTTGTCAGATGGACCTGGTTCGGATGGAGACTCCGCAAACTTCTCCCTGATGGCAGGAGTGAAGTTTTGTCCGACCCTTTCCACTTCTGAAAATTGGCCATGGAGCCAATTAATTTTCTCATCATTAAACTTTCCTTTGTTCAGACATGTAAGAGCCAACTAAGTGTCGCTACATGAGGCAAACCAGCAGCACACTGAAGCAGAAGCATCTCTTTCATATTATGTTACACAATGCTAAACGGTCTCTTTCCCACTCACAGTTCACGGCACAGACCTATAACGAGTGCATTAATAAGGAACTCTGATCAATATTTAATGTCGTTCTTCCGGCTGCTGCAGTTTAAAATTATTTGAGAGCCCCTTTGAAATCCATTTGGGCTGAGAGAGAGATAAAGAGAGAGAGAAATAAGGGTTCCTGATGCAGCAAAACACTGGCTTAGGCCTACAGCAGCACAGAGCTTTGTTTGGTAGGGAACAATGTAATGAAATCACAGTTTGTGGGAGTGAAGATTATCCCGAGGAGAGAGAGAAAGAGAGAGAGAGAGAGAGAGAGAGAGAGGGGGGGACAGGATTAAAAATAAATGTGGATTGGAGCAAAGAAAAGGACGATTCAAATGCAAAAAGGAAATAGAAGGAGATGGCTTGGATTTGTGAGTTTTTCAGGATGTGGTCGTACTCCGGGCCAAGTGTAGGAACGCTCAGAAAGATTATACATGTTTAAAATCAGCCAGATGCTCTTAAACACCCGATTATTTCAGTAGTGAAATTAACCTCTTAGCCCCCGCCTTAAGCGCCTTTTTCTCCAGTTCAGTTTTGTCCAAATCTACAAGCTTCTCGACTGGAGCTTACAGCCTGCAGGCCAGTGTGTCACCGCATTTGAAAGCCACAAAATATATGGAAATTGATCTTTTTCCCTGTTTTGTTACAGTGTTGTGTTTTTGTTCAATTTTTGTCCCTTTTTTGTTGCTCTTTTGTGGCTTTTTGTCACTTTTTGTCGCTCTTTTGTTGCTTTCTTGTCACTTTTTCTTTCTTCTACTGAAAGTTGTGAAGCATGCTTATGAGCTCATTGTTAAGATGGGACTGAGGTGAAAAGTGCAATAAGATAAGATAAGATAGAACCTCTCGACAGAACTTTATTGATCTCACAATGAGGAAATTCACTTGTTACATCAGATCTCAAGAACACAAATAGTCCGGAACATGGAGAGGCACCTGCCTGCAGGGCTCCACTGTGAGGTCGCCTCCGGTGCAGGCTCCACTGTCAGAACGCCTCCACGGTCAGAACGGGAAGTGCAGACTTTTCTTGGATGGAGGCGGGGGATGATTTTTTTTTTTTCATAGGATGTGAATGCCCAGCCAATGATAAGTGGAGCTCCAACCATGACGTCAGCGCAATAAAACAACGTAAACTGCATGGCCAAAATCCGCTGACAGCTTTTTCACTCGCAGTAAGGCATAAAAAGTGTCCGAATTTCTCAGTTTTGCAGCGAGGAATGAGCTTGGGACCCCAACTAACTGTTTTAACTTTGCTTGTTTTCTTATTCATTGTTTGTAAGCTCAGGTAAGAACATATCAGTTTGCAAAAAGGGTGGCCTGTTCCTTTAAAGGGGCTAGATTCAAGTTAGCCATTATATACTCACTGCTGCCACCTCAGGTCATATGTGAAACTACAACTTCTAAGCTCGTGCATGACGGCAATTCGGACCCGAAGTAACTTTTTGAGTGACAGTGCAGGATTTTAAAGGCAGTTGTGGTGAATAGGTCTGGGCTCATTCTACACCATCAGGACATTGCTGGAACATGTAGGGGGAGGAAAATACATAATTTTAACATTTTAAAACTCCGTATAGTCCCTTTAAGGATCCGTGCAGCCCCGTGTTGTAGGGCCTCAGATCTCATCGTTTTCATGTTAGTAGCCTATATGTGCGTTGGGGCTCAAGACCCTGGAGACCTGCAGTATTATTTATGCAACTTTGTATGTTAATTAATACGTATTTGACCTTTCAGTGGCCCGGCGGATGCTAGGGTGGTTCGTCATGCTACATGCTAATGCTAGCTATGACTGCAGCTTTGTCGCTTCTACTGAACAATCTGCTGTGAAAAAAACATCCATATTGGCCCGATTTAGACTTGACTTATTTTGTGTCCGATAAATTCTGTCAGAAAGTGGCAAAAAATGATGAAAAATTGAGTTTCCCAAAACATGAGCACAGTGAGGAGAAAGAGAGTGAAATTTCACAGTTAACAATCAAATTCCTCTGCTATTTAACCAGAGAGCATTTCTTAGTTTGCAAAATGAGGAGAGCTGGAACAGAATTTTTAGAAGTAAACGATCAAGCTCCTCCCCCTCCCTCCTGATTGGACCTGACAGGCTGGCTCACAGGAAAAGCTCGTCTCATTGGTCGATGCGGGAGGACACTAGACTCTGGTTAGTTGCTGAGATCCGGGAAGGAGGGACTTTACAAAAAATATGGCATATATATGGTATATATTATTACTTACTTTACATCAAAACGCAAGACCAGGTGGTGGATTATGCACATTTCATAAAATGTGTAAAACATTTAGACTTCCAGACTCACTTTAACGGGGACAATGTGCAAAGAAACATACATGATTTCGCTTTTCTTGTTTCCATCTTCACTCAGGTGGTCGGTGTGTTAATTCATCGGACACAAGACCAACAACACGGAGAACATAAGCAAAGTGGGTTGTATAAATAAGTGCAAACAAACTCATTAAAAGAAAGCATTAAAATCAACCGCAGCAGTCAGATGTTTGTGCAGCCTCCGCATGTCAGAGGACTGCACCTCTCTCTCTCTCTCTCTCCCTCTCTCATCTCCCCTTGCTCTCTCCCTCTCCTCATCTCTCTGTCGGCGGCTCAGATTCAGCAGCAGTCTCCTCTACAGATAGCACCGCTTCAGCACTTGATCCGGCACTCATCCTCCACATCACACAGTCACCACCGCTGCGCAGAGAAAGAAAGAAGAGAAAGAAAGAAGGAAGAGAAAGAAAGAAAGAGAGAGCAAGAGCGTGGAGGTCCCGGTTCCTAAACGCGGCTCTAGAGCTATAGAAGAGGGACATCGCAGGACCTTTTTGCTCCCCTGCGCTGAGACAAGAACCAGCGGGAGCATGGAGGAGACGCTCACCTGCAACCGGAGCCCGTTCTCCCAAGTGTTCGGACGCCAGGGGCAGCTCATGCAGGCCAGTAAGTGACCGTCGACAAGTAAACTTTACTTGACATCACGTGAAATCAACTGCATCGAATCATTAACACAAGAATTCACCAGCTCAACTACTCTGGCAGCTGGAAGTTTCATTTTCTCTGACTATTTGCAGTGTTAATATGTGGCAACAGTTCAAATTGCAGTTTTTATTTTATACATAAATGTCCTTGTGTTGTTGAGGCTGTACCTTTTCTATATCAAAAGAAATGAATGGAATTTAGCTTCAAAAACAGCACTGAATGTGGGAGAGCGGTGAACTGGGTCTGCGGGTGCGATTGAAATTGAGTTTCTCTTACATCATAGAATATTTCAAGATATTATGCATTTCTATTCTTACTGTATTACTCTGAGGTACAGATTTTTACTATAGAAAAGATCTAGTTTAAAATCAGACTGCCTCGAAATAAACAAAAAAGATTATAAGAGGTTGGAGAACTTTGGAAAAGAACAATCTTTTCCTTTTCTCCGACAATTTGCAGCTTTGTAACGTTTTAAAACCAGCTGTAATGTGTGAATTTCTTTTGGCTGTAGTGACAATGTCAGTTCAGTCTCACCTGAAGGATAGTTGGTGACAACTGAGGTGAACGGCATCAGCCTAAAGCAGAGGCTTGAACCACGTTATGATGTGGTTCCCTCATCAAGAACAGTAGTCGTTTAGTTTAGTCAGTAGTTGTGTTTTTTATATCCACACAGGTTTGGTCCTTTCTTCTTCTTCAGCTACACCGCTGTGTTGTATAAAAGGTTGTCGATTAGTCCAATTTTGCACTCAAACTGTATTCATTGTGGTGCCCTTGATTTGTTGGAGTGCCATGAGCTGGAAACAAAAGCTTGTATTTTCCTTGTAAGACGGATGATTCCTGCGTCTATCAACAGAGGGGGCACTCCAACCAATTGCCCTTTTCGTACAAAGAAATATATTTGTGAAAGCATCATTTTTTTCATGCGGTGGTCAATGTTGACATCTTAGCTGTAGTTTTCTTCCTAGTTTTAGTGTCAGAATAGAAAATAGACTCACCCTTTACTTTGCTTATTTTATGACATTTTGTTGAGTATCCCTTGACAAATCAACAGTGCGACACACCCTCGGTTTTGTATTTCTTCGCAGATATTGACATATTTTCTATCCACATGTCGTACGAAATGACGCTGAAATCCAAATATGATAATTTCCTGTATAAAAATTAAAAAAAACCAGCAGTGCAGAAGTTACAAAACTTTATTATGCGTTTTCTCAAAATGAGTTTTTTTACACTCTCGCAACAGCTCCTACAAACTCCAAGTGGGATACTTTGAAGTATTATCAGAGGGATTTTTTAATATCTATTTCCTAGCCTGATTCGTTGAGCTTTGAACCACAAAATAAAAGCCAAATTTGAATGCAGTCAGATTTGCTCACTTAATTAAGCTTAATGAGCTTTTTAGAAATAAAACAGAAAATGAAATTTTTTATGACAGTAATCTACAACAAAAGCATTTAACAGTTTTTCCTATTCACCTGCAGTGTCTCGCCGTAATGCGCAGGCACCCAAAAAACATGTTTTATGAGCCACAATTGTGCACAAAACATCTACTTTAACAACCTGCCGATCCCAAAGGATAAAGGCTGTTGCAGCAAAAAAAAAAAAAAGATAATTTCATTTTACGTTTGTTGGTTCTCTCCATATGAATTTTGTGTGATGGATCGTAGGGCTGGTGATATTGCAGTAATGTTAGCCTCCCATGTGCCAGCCTCCACGCTCGGCTCGTCAAACTAATTGGCAAAATCAGAGGATGGTTTGAAGACGGTGGCGCACTAAAATGACAAGCGTGACCGGAGGAAGTTATTCCAAACTTCTGTGGATCGTTTTCAATTTTGTTTTTTGCCGCAAGAGACATTTTACAACCTTGGGCAATAACCGTTTTATGGTTATCGCCCTACAGTTTAGACCTCATAAACTATACCCGGTGCGCTGTGCGTCAGCCGGAATGAAAGCATGGATTTGTTTCCTGATTTTAATGGCACTACATATTTCAACATTCATTATTATGTGGATTGAAATTTTGAAGGACCCGACGAGAATATAGAACCATTCATTTAGGTTTGACTGACTCTTTTTGTTTGGATGTTTGGAGACTGTAGCAGGTACAGCAAGAAGCAAAGGGAGAGAAACATAGATTTTGTGAAGAAGAATATCTCCCGACATTGCTGTTGGTGAAGAGGTGCTGGGTGACCTTGAGTCTTTCTCTCTCTGGACTCAATCTCGAACTTAAACCAGTCAATATCAGCAGCAGCTTTTTACCAGCTAAAAAAGCATTGGAGAGTCTAATCCTTTCGTTTGTCTCCAGTCAAATAATTCAGTTAGTTAGTCAGTTACTACCACTATGTTACAATAAGGTAATACAGTTCATGTTAGTTATGACAGCGTCTTCACCTGCTCTTTTCCCTTATGTTTTTTGAAAAGAGAGCTTGTATCTGCTGCTCTTGAAACTGTGTGCTCTGTACCGTCTGCCTGATGGGAGAATTTCATTTTCACCGTTGAGAAAATGCAACGGATTCTCAATGATTTTCTGAGCTTGGATGAGGACAGAGCTTTCAAAACGGTCTTTCATGGACGTAGAAACGTTTAAAACCAGTTTTTTTTTGTCCACGAGTCACAAATCAGTGCTGTTTTCAATTAATTATACTAAATATACTATCTAGTACTATCTTTTTTTGGGGACTTTTCATTGTTCGCGACCCTCTGTTGGCTCACGACCCCCACTTTAGAAACCACTGGGTTAGATGAGTGTTGCCTTACATCCAGAACGCTGCTGCTCGAAGAGAACAACTAGAACCAGGAAGTACGATATTAGTCCAGTACTCAGGTCTCTGTACTGGCTTCCAGTCGCACCCATCCATCCGTGGGCCGGGTCGCGGAGGCAGCGGTCTCAGCAGAGATGCCCAGACTTCCTGATCCACGCACACCTCCTCCAGCTGTTCTGGTCCCGAGGCGACACCAAGCCAGCTCGGAGACATAGTCCCACGGAGGGAGGCATCCGGAACAGATGCCCTAGCCACTTCAGCTGGCTCCTTTCAACGTGAAGGAGCAGCGACTCTACTCTGAGCTCCTCCCGTGGTACTAGACCACAAATTAAGTTCTTTGTATTGAATTGAATTGAATTTAACAGTCCGATACAGCGACCGCATCACTGCTGACGCCGCACTGATCCGTCTGTCGATGTCACGCTCCATCCGCCCCTCACTCATGAACAAGACCCCGAGATACTTGAACTCCTCCACTTGAGGTAAGGACTCCCCATCGTAAGAGGGGAAGCCACCTTTTCCGGTGGAGAACCATGGCCTTAGATTTGGAGGTGTTGATTCTCATCCGGCCGCTACTCACTCGGCTGCAAACCGCCCCAGAGCTTGCTGATTTGATGAAGCCAACAGAATAACATTCCTGTCGCACAGAGAATATAATTCAAAACCGCTCTGCCTATGTACAAGCCTCTTGATCTAGCACCAAAGTGCATCTCTGACATGTTACAGCCATAGAGCCAACTTTTTTTTTTTTGTTCTGTTCTGTTGGGGGGATTGGGATGCAGGGGAGTTTGTGCTGCCGACACGGGGTTTGCTTCAGGACAGGCGACCAGCGCAAAATCTGCCAAATGTGGTTTGCTGCTGTGGCCCCGATGAAAAAGAGAGCAGCTTTTATTCTCTGCTGTAAGTTTACACATGGACCTCTCTAACTTGGATGGATTTCTGAACACTTAGCCATTTCGCGAGGCCCTTCTTTACAATGTGAACCCCAAGCACTTGCAAACGAAAGCAGTGCCAAGCATTGATCTAACGGGAGAGTGTGCAGCGCTGCAGATAACACCAGCCCAAAGTCACCCATTGAGAACAAATGTCTTACAGTCGAGGAATACGCAAAATTCCAAAGACATTTTTGGATTTGTCAAACTGCTTAAATAGGAGTGTGGGTGCAGGGCGGGGGAATATGTCTTACAGGTGTATTTGTATTCATTTTTTAACAGACTTCTCTCTTGTTCTACTTCATAAGATTCAGTTTTGGTCTGGGTATAGCTTGGTTGTGCTTTCGCTTTATTCACTCAAAAAAAAAAAAAAAACTTGAAAATGATCCTTGCTCTGGGAAAGCATTGGGCTTTGGGTAAAGGGAATCATGGTAACTCCCTAGTGTGGCTACTTTTCTCAGACAAAACATCTTCCCATTGCATCTGCTCTGTAAAATAAATCGTAAGTTATAAAACTAGACGATCGTCAGTATTTGAGTTCCAAATTTGCAAGACAAACCTTTAAACACAGGCGTCTCCACTGAATATTGCATCCTACAGCAACTTGTTAACGTGCTGTGAGCATCATTTACCAGGAACTCAGTATCCACCACAGAATCTTTAGGAAATAGGATTTTTCAAATGGGTCTAAGATAATCTTCATGGAAATTAATACGGACAGGAAGTACTGGCGCCCACAACTTCCGGTCAGAGGAACGAGTGCAGCCACATCGTACAACGGCCATTACTGAATGTACAGACTTTTTGAGGGTTTAAACATCGTAAGCTGTAAAAGTGGCGCCTCAGCTATACGCTAAGTACATAAAAAAGTATGTGTGAAAGGAAATGTATGAACAGTGGCGAGAAGTATACACCGTTTGGAAATTTTCACATTTCTGCCAAAATTGGTCACTAAATGTGGTCTGATCTTCATCAAAATCACAGGAATGATTAAACAGAGTCTGCTTAAACTAATGCCACCCAAACATTTACATTTGATCATATTTTTATTGGCCATGACATGTAAACATTCACATATAAGTCTGAATCTCCCTGAACTGCAGGAGTTTAAAAAAAAAAAAAAGGAATGTCCAAGATTCACCCGGATCGTTGTGAGCGTCTTATCTGCAACTATTTAATACAGTGGTTCACTTAGTACACATTTACATGTTCTGGCCAATAAGACTATGACAAAGTATAAATGTTTGGGTGGTATTGGTTTAAGCAGACACTGTTTAATCATTCCTGTGATTTTGAAGAAGATCAGACCACATTTAGTGACCAATTTAGGCAGAAATGTGAGAAATTCCAAACGGTGTACTTATTCAAATGTACTGTCACAAATTAGCATATAGCATTTAGCAATTATTTTATATATAATTTCAAGTAAGACAATATACAGTGAATAAGTTTTCACTGTAGTATTCGCAGGATCTTCAGATAAAAATGGAGGCTGCACTGAATTTGGGAATGGCCGGGCTGAGGTTTCTGCTTTTTGTGGCCACTGAAAACATTTTTTAATGTGTTAATGATGGTCAAATCCTCATTTATCAAACAAATATCCTGGCATGTCATACTTTTATACAGGAACTGCCAAGTGTCCACATTCGTAGCAGCCGGTGCAGAAAGCCAAGAATGCTTTGTGATTTCTACTTTATAGAACTTAATACTGGTTTAGTCCTGATTCATCTCCTGATAATGCAAACGTTATAGCCTATAAAACACCGCACTTTGAAAGCAAATACAGATGGAGTACTCTACGGAAAAGAAGAATAACCATCTCAAGAATACCGTGGAAATTGTGTTGCTGTGTTGTATAGAGTTTGGATTCAGATTTCACGGCAAAGCTCTCGTTTCACTCCTGCATCTGTCTCTGTCAGGAATTTGCTCAAGTGACCCGCAGTGTGCACTGTAGGCAAGTTTATGTGGACCTACGGAAATCACTGCCAAAATCCCATCCATTATTTAAACCCATTTTTCTTTTACAGGAACACATGCGTACATAGCGGCGTGATATAATGGTAAATTGTAATACGCAGTGCCAAGCGGCTTGGTGGGAAGTGCACTTTCTTTATTTCTTGTGTCGCTCTTCTCCTGCACCAGCTGCTGCAACCGCCGCTTTGGCAGTGGCACAAGAATGTTTCAAAGAACAATACCATACAACAAAACAAACATTTACTTAGCTGTGTCAAAATGAAAACGCTACAAACCAGGTGCAAAACCAGGTTAATTCAAGTAAAGTCACAACAAAATCTGAAAATTGGAAGTAGAGTCTTTAGTTATGCCTTTTTCATCAGCTGATGCCATGCAAGATCACAAATTGTGCAACATTTTCTCCCTCACAATACAAAGCAGATGAATGAGCAGGTCTGTAGTCCGTATTGTCAGTAAAGTAAATAATCCAGTTCCCATCTGAATGTGGGCAGGTTGAGAGGTGTGTTCATACGTACTTTGATGTTTCAGGTTTGACTGTTTGAGGTTTGGCTCAAAAGACGGCACCGGGGAAAGTTCTTTTATCTGTGATCCCCCACTGCAAAATCGGTAGTTGAAAGCCTTCTCACATTGGGCTGAAATGAAACATTTGCAGCAACTTTCAATTTTTGGCTAGTGTTGTGTTGTTTAAGATCTCGCATCACACAGAAAAAAAAAATATCCACAAATTATCAATGATAGGCTGTGCCCGAGAAACAATATGCTGCCGGACTATTCCCATGACTTAATGTCTCTTGACTTTCTAAATTTGCTGGTCATTTTAGTTGTTGTTGTTGTTGTCCAAGCCGTGAGTAAACTTGAATATGTTTTTAGCCTCTATGCGGTGTGTGGATTTCAATGGCACTTTCCCACTGGCGCATGTAGCCAGGAAAATATTTATATTTTAATGAAATAAATACATAAAATAATTTTATAATTTTAATCTAAGGACATGATGTACAAGTATAATAGAAAAAGGGGAACCGAAAAATGACGATAAACTAAACAGCAACAACAATTTTGCTTTTCATAAACATTAACTTTTTTGTTGCTATTGCTTTAGGATTGTTGTACTAAGACAGGC
Source organism: Gobius niger (assembly GCF_951799975.1). Classification (NCBI taxonomy): domain Eukaryota; kingdom Metazoa; phylum Chordata; class Actinopteri; order Gobiiformes; family Gobiidae; genus Gobius; species Gobius niger. Next base: position 24,899,578 of record NC_136857.1, read on the forward strand.
TGTATAATTCAAACCCTTTGCCGTAGTTTACAAACTAGGAAACACTCCTCCTCACTTGCCACAATGACAACACAGTACACTCGAGGGGGAAACCGTCCTTGTCTTATTTGGTCAACCTGCCCTCCATGGCATATGGTCCACCTAGAAAAGCTATGGAAACGTAGGTTTTCTTTCTTTCTTTTATTTAAGCAGGATAGTCCCACTGAGATTAAGAATCTCTTTTTCAGGGGAGTCCTGGCCCCAGAGGGGAATCTATTGTACATGTTTTTAGTGGTAGGGGAAGCCGGAGTACCCGGAGGAAACCTACGCGGACACGGGGAGAACATGCAAACTCCATACAGAAAGGCCCTGTCCAGGTGGGAATCGAACCCGGGCTAACCGCTGCGCCACCGTGCCGCCCACAGTGTATTTTTTGGTCTGAATTGCTACAGCAACCTTTCTGTAACTGTTTACCATTTTCTTACTGCAAACTCTCCTGTAAATAATCACTCAGCCTCCACAGTGGCGCACTCCTGGGCCAAATGCGACGTCACCATTTTTTGATCGATTTAAGTACGGTTTAATATAAAACACTATTTCTTGATTTACTGGAATGCCAACTTGCTCACCATGGGAGCATCTGTTCCTAGTATTTAGCGGACACAATGTAGACGATTGTCACTTGATTTTTTCCACGTGAAGTGAGGAAAATCCTCATTTGACGGATGGTCATCCAGTCTCATCCTACTGCCCAGATTAACAGCTACATTTCCTTCAATCGCCCCAGTGCAGCTTTGGCTTTGAGAGAACTTGCCAGAAGACAAAGACAAAGTACCATCTCAAAAGGCATTAATGCTCTTGTGTTTTGCATTTCGCTGATGCACTTCAACAAAAACACCCTGTTATCTCCACAGTATAGTTATGACAGTGAGAAATACCTTGATTTTCTTTCCCCTTTCCTTTCATCAGAGGAGTGTTTTAGCCTGGGGTAGGAGCAGCAGCGTCGCCTATGTCTTCATCAAAATTGCGCCCTTTGGCTGAACCCCTCCATAGACGAGCTTCCTGTCACTTCTTGAGCCGCTATAGAGATGCTTATATCAGGTTTTTCTGAATATGCAAGTATTGTGCACCAGGCTTGGGAGACGACCAGGTAGCTACTGCTGTATGCATGAGTTTAATGAATTGTCCCTGAATAGTACCAGTCTGACCTTTACTGAGACTGTGGAGACTGTAAAGACGTATCTTGCATTGGTTGTGTACTGGAGATTAGAGAAGATGCATCTCCATAATGGTAATGGTCGAGAGAGTGAATTTTTAATAAGAATAAGCTGCAAAAAGTGCAAGTGGATGCATAAAAGAGTAGTACTTTTGCCTATGCTGCTTCTGTTTCAGTGTTGGATGTTGCTGAAGTGTGAAATTGATAGATAAGTGGCGCATTTCTATTAGTCAATTAAGTGGAAATAAGAGTCTGTTACTATGGCGGTCACTTTGAGGGATGCAAAGATTTATCGTCAATGATAATATCAATAGTAATAATTTGTCGGCACATATTTCTCTATCAATGAATCGCTTTCACAATATTTTGAGTCAGTGTTTTTAGAAATGGCATTTAAAGGGAAGATTAGAACGAGTCCGAACGTCTCATTGAAAATAAAGCAGCTAACTGACTATGTGAAGCCAAACTTGTGCATCCCAACAGCACCACCACGATTATGCACGAGCACCCGGGAACTGCCATGTCTTCCCAAACAATACGAGGTAACATGTTGGGGCTTTCACACATGTTGGAGCTGTGTGGGCCGACAGGAGATCGCACTAGTTTCAATTGTATTTACCGAGGAGAAAGTGCACTTAAATGGGCACATGGAGACAAAGGCTTTATTGCGCACCAGGCAGGAGATGGGAGCACGAGAGACATACCATGATAGAATAAAGTTGATCCAATTTGCCTCATCATAGTAGTAGTTCAAGCCAGTCCCAGTGTGAAAATCCCCTAAGACTAAATCGCGCATTATATATATATAGTTTTTATGCACAAATTATTATGCTCAAATGAATGCTCCTGGTTGTATTTAATATGGTCATTGTGAAATTAGTATTCAAATACAACTATCTAATCTTTCTAAAATTCCAATGTGATATATTTCATTGAGTCATTCAGTCCTAGCAGCTTAATTAGATAGATATCAGATATTTACTTGTAAGCAGAGAATGTGTTACAACACGGTTGGTTTGTGCTCTTATTTATGTTCATGAGAAATATTGCTAATGTGGGAGATGCACTTGAAACCGAAGTCATGGTTATAAGGCAATATAAATAGCAAAATAAAAATCGCTTTATTAGTCGACTAATTGAAAAAATAATTGCTGACTAATCGATTATTGAAGTAATTGTTAGTTGCAGCCCTAGTCACTTAGCTGTCTGACAGAGCTTTCAGTAAAATGAAAAAGCAAAAGCTGAAATGTGCCTATAAATGGATGCAAAGTGCAGAATCGCGATGTGTTGGAGGTAATAAAGGTATGAAAAGCTAGAAATGAGTACTCGGGATGCACCAATCCCGATACCAGTATAACAATCGGATTTTTGAATCAGCGGTAAATTATCAAAAACACATTGGCAGTAGGTGAGTTTTGTGATTCATAATTCTGTTTGAATATTAACGCAAAAACGCTTATAACGCCACTGACTGCCCTTCGCTGATCAATCAATCAAGTTGATGCGGAGTCTTTCCACTCTCTGGTACAGCGGCGAGGCTGGCGGCTGGCAGAACTGTTAGCCACGGTGTGGCTAGCAGCTATCAGTTCTGGCGATTCTTAAACCGCTTTATGCCCAGGGGCTTAATTCATCTGTCAAACTAACACAGCGACTAAAAAGTACTCCAAAATACAAAATAAAGAGATACAGCATGTCCATATTGAGCGAAATTGAGCTGCAGCAAAACGATCAAAATGCTGTAGCTACCAGCGAAGTTGCTATAAACACACAGGAAAATCCACATGGAGCTTTAGTAAAGGCGAAAGAGACCATTTATCTGCAGTAATAAGTAACCATCTGAAGACTATTTTTAAATAAAAATAGATGAATGAATAAAGCATAAGCACAAGCATTGAGGAGCTTTTGGACATGGCTGTTCTGTCTATGATGGACAGTGCAATAAAAAGGGAAAATGATATTGATTGAAAAATTAAAAACATTAAATGGCATCTGTTCAATTCTGATATAACTTCTCTTAAAAGTGTAGTCTACGTTAATCACATTTCCCTACGGGGACAATAAAGTAAACAAACAAACAAACAAACAAAACAAACAATCAAGGAAATGCCCTGTATTCGTATCGGTATTCGGTATCGGCAAGTACTTGAATCAAAGTACCCGTATTCGTATCGGTTTTAGAAAAAGTGGTATCGGTGCATCCCTATATGCTCACGTAGCATAAAGGCTCTCATGGCTTGACCTTTCATGGCTTGAAAACGGGAGGAAAGTATTATTGCCTACTACTATATTCTGGAACCATTGTCGAACTATTATTCTGCATGAAAATCCCTGCTGTGCATTTGATCTGTCGCCTCTTACTTCCCCAAATACACAAATTTGTTTATTGTGGGAAAACGTCTGTGCCTTATATAACCCGTAAAAGAGAAACTCTGGTGAAAGTTTTCCTCTCTGTCGCTGTTGGAGGGGGGACCGCTCTTCAGATACAGCCTCTCAAACTTTACTTTTGCCTCTTTCTTATTCATAAGACGTGAACTTTTCCTTAAACTATTTGAGTGCTGCTCGGGAACACGCTCGACAGGCTTCCTTTTGATAAACAGACTGCCGAGGGATTTTGACGCACATCACAACACTGAAAGGGAGAGGGGAAGAAAAATCACTTCAACACCGACGTGGAGGAGCAGCGGGGTTTTCGCACCTGTCACTGCCATGTGAGTTTGCCGTTGCTTATACAGAGCCTGGAAGGACTTTTGAGGGGCCCATCTACGCTGAATTGACTTTGTGGAGCTTTTAGCCATTTTATGACATTGCTTAGTCATGAAAAACACGCACCATGTTTGTGTAATCCTGTGTATTCTCATAGCTAACACTGAGCAGAATAAGCTGTCTTTCCCGTGTGCTTGAGAAAAAGTAGAGAGGGCACAGGCTATTTACAGCGCACCCGTCTCTGTCTCTGGTCTGGGCTGCGCACAGGGCTGGAGAGGGAGGGGGAGCACATCGCAGTGATGATTGGACCAAGCGATGAAAAGATCAGATGCAGGGAAAGCAACCACGAGAGGAGAGAGCGCTGATTTGGCCGTGCAACATTAGCGCGACTCCTGAGCACTGTTTAGAAGGCCGTTAAGGCTGGAGCTTATCGGTCCGGGTGGACTGGCAGACGCTGGCTCCGGGGCCGTTATAATACCAGGCTTCGGTACCCATCCCTACTGTGGAGGCTCTGCAGACACTGACAATTCCTAATGATCACAGTGTAACTTTTTGATGTCTTAACTTTGTTTGGAATGGATGCATAACTTTGGCAGAATCGAGCAACATGACTCACTGCGCTTTGTTTCTTTTGCATAACCAGCCATGTGCGCTATGCTATGCTTTGATTTTTTTTCTTTTTAAACCCACACTATGTGCTACTGGTGCTTGATATCAGCAGCTACACTACTTAGCTGTAGAAGGAAAAAGCCTAATAATAAATAATATTGTGCCTTAAAGCAGTACTAAGTAACTCTTCCCCCTAGAGGCCATAAGCACAACTGCAGGTGTCGTAGCAAGTTACGATTTTTTAACTTATTAATTGTCTTGGGGAGTAAATACTACGCTGACAGGAAAGGCTAAGGGGGAGAGGGTTACTGTGCATCCAATTATACAATGGAAATATTTTTTTTCACTCAAACTTGGCTGTAAATACTGTTTAAAGTGACGTTAGCCCACAGTTAGCTTTGTCCGTTAGCATGTTAGCTTCTTCTTCATGATTACATGTGTGTATTGCTTTCTCCGCACCGGTGGCAGTCAAGTTGCAAACATGGTTTTCTGTCCAGAGACACCAGGGGGAGATGAAAGACCCTCCAATCATCCCATAAACACTTGTATTACCCCCACAGGGACTACGAAAAAGATTTATTAAGGAAAACAAGTTACTTGGTACTGCTTTAAGCAACCTCCCTTTCTCTTGGTACAGCTGCCTTTTTGCCTTTTTCTGCTAACTGCATTTGTGGCTTCTGTGTTCCACTGTTTTATTGGATGCTTTGGTACGTCTTCGCCGGGTTTCTGTGGGGTTCGGAGTCCATAATGGTCCTGAAGAAAGCAGCTTTTTAAAAGTAAACAAACGGCTAGCTTATGAGCTAAAGACATTTGAGACCAACATATTTCTTCTTCTGAGACACTGAAGAGGCACCAAGAGCCCCCCACACCTGCAGCACAGTGGAGGCGTCACAAGAGGAGCTACAGGAAACAAAGAAAGGACAAATGAGGAGAAGATGGTGAAAGAGTGTTGTGGAGCGGAGGGAGCTGTGCAGGAGACAGAGGAAGGAGGAGCTGACCAGTGCAGGACACCACGCTCTGAAACAGGGACAAACCTGATAGCCTGGTGAATAAATTACCAAGGCTTTACCTGGAAGCTTTAAAACACGCTAATAAACTCATCTCTACGAAGAATTTGAACGTCTGGAATGCATTAGGAAAGTTTAGCTTAAAGGTTTGGACCACAGCCTGTGATGCATTTCTAATATCTACGTTTGGCTAAACCACTTGTCGCCAGCGATGGGTGACAGCTACTGATAACCACCAAAAAATAGGAAAAAAGGAAAAAATCCCCTAATAATTACCTCCTCGCAGATATTGCAAGCCAGCACCCCTGAGGATTAGCCCTCCTTCAAGCTTCGATGTGTAACCATATGTAAGGTTGGAGCTAAAAATAGCATTAAAAAAAAAACATTCGCTTTTCCCTTCTCTGGAAATGTGCAGCAGCGGCTTCAAAGAGCATAGATAAGTGAGAGGGGAATAAACGGTCTTTTGCCAAAACACATGCACCAAAAATGTCACTTTTAGCGGCAGAATCGTGCATTTTTGAGGGGGCAGCCGCGGGTGCGAACCAGAGGGCAGCCGCGGGTGCGAAAATGCCTGACTTCCACTTGCCTTTCAACAAACTTTGCTTCTCACTTACTCATCATTAGCATCTAAAATATCAGCCATGAAAAATTGATAAGCATCTTCAAGGCTAAATGTTGGCGCTGTGCGTCCTAAAATAAACTGTCTATTTCAGTATCAGACTCTGAATGCAAAGTATATTATTGGGGTTATACAGTTTTGATGAAGAGAAAAGTCCATAATGAGAAGTGATGGTATAAGCCGGCAGTGACTTAAACAGTGTGATGTTTACTGAATAGACAAACATTGGCAGAGCACTAGCCATAAGCGTTTGCAAAAGCTTGTAGAAAAGGTTATTGTAAAATTGTTATCTGGACTGGGTTGTTCAGAGTTGGGATGTTTCGAAAAAACTCTGCACTGTTGCTGCTAAGCACTAAGATGTGAATGAAAATACTTTCCTGATTCTTTGCTTGTGCTTTGGTGACGAGTGGAATCGTTTTAGTATCCTTCTCTGACACTTAAGGCAAATCTTGCTTTCCTCCTCCTGGATATTACACTGCGTTCCAAATTATTATGCAAATTGGATTTTTGTGTCAAAAAGGTAAAAAAAAAACAATAATAATGAAACTCATGGATGGTATCGTGTCTTGGGGCTCTATGAATCACTGACATTAATCTCAGAGACCTGGGATGATTAGTTGTCGGGTTAAGCCCAGTTAAGGGAAAAACTACTGAAAAAGGGTGTTCCACTTTATTATGCAGATCATCATTTTTAAGCAATATGGGAAAGAAAAAGGGACTTTCTGCTGATGAAAAGCGTGAAATAGTTGAATGCCTTGGTCTAGGTATGAAAACCTTTGATATTTCATGAAAGATTAAGCATAATCATCATACTGATAAGAGATTTGTGGATGATACAGAGCACACTCCGGTTTGTGCAGATAATGGCACAATATGGACGGTTTCTGCCAGACAAACACATCAGATTAAGAGAACAGATGCCACAAAGCAGCATACAGGTATTTGAAGCTGCTGGAGCCTCTGGAGTCCCCCAAACATCAAAGTGTAGGACCCTCCAGAGGCTGCAGTTGTGCATAAACCTTCTATCCGGGCCTCCCCTAAACGGTTAATTGAATGCTGATGAACAGAAATGGCTGCAGTGGCTCAGAAATACATGAGGACTCATTTTCAAACAGTCTTTTTCACTGATGAGGCCGTGTAACCCTGGATGGTCAACTCAATGGAGTAGTGAATGTTTGGTGAATGACCACAATGTCCCAACAAGGCTGTGACGTCAGTAAGGAGGTGGCGGAGTCATGTTTTGGGCCAGAATCATGGGGAGAGAACTGGTCGGCCCCATTAGGCCCTTTTAGGCTCCCTGAAGGTGTGAAAGTGACCTTTGAAAAATATGTGGAGTTTCTGACTGACCACTGTCTTCTATGCTACAAAAAGAAGAGCTGTGCTTTCCCGAACAAAATCCTCTTCATGCTTGACAACGCACCATGTCCTGCTGTAAAGAAAACCTCTGCATCACTGGCTGCTATGGGCATAAAAGGAGAGAAACTCATGATGTGGACCCCCTCCTCCCTGACCTCAACCCTGTTGAGAACCTTTGGAGCCTCAACAAAAAACACTTCTATGAGGGTGGGAGGCAGTTTTCATCCAAAAAGCAGCTCTGGGAGGCTATTCTGACATCCTGCAAACAAATCCAAGCAGAAACTGTCCAAAAACTTACAATTTTAATGGATTTAAGAATTTTGAAGCTGCTTTCACACAAGGGCTCCTATGTTAAAATATAACTTGACCTGTTAATATTTTTTTGATTGAAATAGCTTTTGATTTCAGTAAATATGACCTCCTAATGCTACAAATACAACAAATGACCATTTTCAGTTAACTACAAGCTTTAAAATGTATTGAAACGATGAGTTGCATAATAACTTGGAACAGTGGATTTTGAGGTTTTTACTATATTTATTTTTGAAAAAAATACTGTTATCACTAGGAAATTTTTTCCACCACATTTAAATGATCCTCTACCAGTTAAAGACTTGAAAATTATGCTGACTCTCATTTGAGTTGACAATTTAGAAAATCTTAGAAAAATGTCATTTGCATAATAATTTGGAACGCAGTGTATAACAATAGCCTACATTATTGTGTGGTTTTAGTGTGTAGTAGCCTATACCTGTCTGTCCAGTGATCATTCATGGTAAAATCCCCTTTAAAACATTTACGTTTAATCCAGTGCGTTCTTGTTTTCATAAGTTTATTGAAGCGTATAATTACTCTGATCGGAATGCCTGGGCTCAGGAAAGGCATTTCAAACCACAGCTGCTGTGTTGCCATCAAGCTTTTCCACTTCTTTCCAGGCAATTACTGTTTCACAGTATCTTTATGTTGTAGTAGATGTAGTCGAATGTTGTTCTCCCAGACTCCTTCCTCCTCACGCCGCGTTCACCTGCTGTAAACAGATGACATGCGCTGTGATCACACCGCGCAGACGGCCCTGCCGTGACACCATGTCATCACCCACATCTGCGCCCATTTCATATTGACGTGCGATCCGCGTCAGGTGTGAATGCACCTTTATGGTTCCTCTAGTACGCCAATTCAAGTCCACCCTTGAGGCTCATCGCTGGATTGTCTCAACATGGCCATGGTCATGCCAATGTGTTGCTATGCTTAGAGTTGTGAAACGAAGTAGGGCTTTGGTTGATGTAACTCTTTAATACTTAATAAACAGAGGCGTACAAGTTGGAAAAAGTCTCCTGCGAGATGAAATGTCCTCAACACAGTCCACATAATCACTTTTTGAGAACCTTTGCTACAATTAGGGATGGGTACCGAAACCCGGTATCATAACAGCCCTGGGGCCACTGCGTTGCCACGCGTGCTCAGATAAGCACACTAGACAGGCATGGATACATTCACTGCATCGGATCTGTTCATCCCCACGACCCCGCGCGGGGTCAGCCCAGTTTAATATTCCAGTTTAATATTCCAGTTTAATATTCAAAACGTGCTTATTCTACTCAGAACCCCCCCAGAGCTGCTGACGACTTTGTACTGAACAGACAGACGAGCCAGGCACACTTTTCTTCATTCACAAATACCCGGAATAAAGAGTTTTGGGAAGAGTCTTTTATTCCACAAACAGCACACATGCCGGCATGAACGCGCTCACATGTGCACGTCAGCGCGAGCTGGTGTGGACACAGCTGAGTGTGATGATGAGGAGAAAACAGGCTGTGGCTCTATCGTTATCATTTGGGCTCAGTCCAACAGCTACAGCCAAATCTAACAGTCTGTGATTAACAAAACACTAATGAGACTTAATCCGTCATTTACTAGATAATTAAATATATATATATATATATTGATTTTATATTTAGGTCTATATTTGTATTTTACCTCCCATATCTGCGGTGAGAATGAGGCTGGTTCGGGCAGATAGCCAACAGGGCACAATTAGCAATAAAAAATAAGAAGCAGAAATAAGTCTCTATCGTTCGTTCAGCTTGTTCTACCTCCTTGGCCAGCCCCCCTTGTGCAGGAGCACGTGGAGGCGGGTTTGAGACGCAGCTGAAATGCGTGAGCCAATTACGCACAGGTGTCTGTCGGACCTTGTTCTGTGGTTGGTGGTCGCCGCTCCCTTCTGTTCCGCCGCTGTTGGTGTGAGTGCAGTGTTAAATGAGTATTGCTTTTGAAATGATTGGTTAAGAGGCAAGGTTAGCAGGCTGTGATTGGTGAAGGGACATACTTTTCCTGGTTAAATTTACTTCATACAAACTCTTCCTTTTTCCCATGTTTGGGTTTTTATACTTATTCCCCTTCGCTCCAATAGAAGTTCTGGACTCTCGGATGGTCCTTTGAAGTGACTCTTATATGTTGTGAAATAGAATGGTTGCTTGAGTGAATTTGACACAGCAGTTTCTCGGCTGCTTCTCTTGTGCTGACATTGAAAGACTTTGCTTTTCGCCTGTGCCATGGAAAGAACTGCATAAGGCAAAAGTTACATCATGTTGCTTCAAAGACGAGAGCCAATGCATGCTATTGTAAAGTTAATGTTTTACAAATAGCGCAAAAAGGAAGACACAGCTACACATCTTTTGGCATCAGTTTGTTCATGACTCTTTTGTATAAGGATTAATTATGGTGGCATTTGCAGATTTAAATGCCCATGAAGCAATTTCTCAACGGTTTTGTGGGCTCCTTTGAACAAGCCACTAAATCATACTATAATTGGCAAAAACAGGACTAAATGTTACAATTTAGAGTCAAGGCACACTAAACCATGACAGTCTGTTACCATTGCTTCTCGTTCTACCCTGTATTGCCTTGCCATTTCAGTCTTCTAAGCCTCTCCATCTTCATCATAGTCCATAGGCCCTGAATGAGATATTAACCCGATCAAATCTATCATTCGCTGCTTTCTTTACATCACTGGCCTGCCGGGGTCCAAGTGCCAAAGTTTGTTTCAGTAAACAATTCGTCAAACCACATTCGTGCGTCCTTCGAAGTCTTTCCGATTTGAATTGCCATCCGATAATGTTGTCACAATGAAAAAAGCAATTTAGATACTTGCAGTATAAATGAAACTTTGGCTGCGTGATTTTGGGAAACACCCTGATAGGAATCTTTGTGATTTATATTTGACTTTAATTTAGTTACGAAGCATTATGCATAAAAAACGATTTTGTTTTCAGAGCACATATACATTTCTGTGGCTGCAATTTGCTCTAGTTGAAATCCGACTGTTTAGAATTGCAGTTCAATTGTCTACGCAAAAACATGGCAGTGTTTCTGTACAGTGAACGCTTTAGCATGTCCTTAACTTATAATCATAGCTGTATAGATTAATTTATACAATACATTATTCATTTTCAAGAGTCTGACATCGAAAACACAGAGCATGCCAATACCTTTGCAAATGACAATCAAGTTAAGATGCTTGTTTTACTTTTGATTAGTATCTCTGGGTATTATTTCTTATAGACAATCCTAGTATCCAAACAATTAGAAGTATTTATAAGTTTAACCGCGCTCCCCGCCGTCTCAGATCCCCTCAGAACTTCAGAAAGTCGTCTAATCCCGGCTTTGCACGGAGTTAAACGTGATGTGAAATTTTCGGACCACTGCAGGTACACGTCTCTCCTCTTTGAAGTGATTCATTGCACTAGTCGGTTCCTGCGCGCTAACACCCTTCTCCACTCCTCTCCTCCTCCTTCCCTCCGGTGGGCCCTCCTCGAGTCGGAGATTAGCTTCATGCTTGCCGCGTTGCTAATCATGTAGAAGCGTCACGTTGCACAAGGTGTAGCCGGTTAGATGCTGCGTGCGTTTGTATCTTTGCAGTTCATTGAGGTGTATGTTTACTGTATGATTGGCTGAAAGAGATGGGGCTTTGGACTCTCGGTCCCTCAGGGAACAGTGGGTGAAAATGAAAACGTCAAAAGTGTGAAAGCAAAGGCAGTGACGCTGTTGAAAGAAACTCGATTGGTGCGTTCTGCAGCAGCAAAGAAAGAACAGGTTTGCGGCCAGTTGAAGTAATGAAATAATCTGCCAAATAACTTCTATGAACTTTTAATAAGATTGTCTTATCCTCAGCTGTTAAAGCTCTGTGACTGAATCAGGAGGTTCTTGGCTTTCAAATGATGAATGGTTTGCTGTGCTTGTTTGTTGCATCTGTACCTTACATGATTTACATGACAACATAGACAAACAGAGATTTTGTTGTGTAACTTCTTCCTGAATAACAAAGTCCAATTCATACCGACCATCCCGCCTTTTTTCTGTCTGATCCCGTCAGAGCTCAGAAGCTCAGCAGGAAGGGCCTGGTCGGTACTTGGATGGGAGACCGTTTGGGAACACCAGGAAGCCTAGCGAATGTAGTTAGTGAGTGGTGGTGGTCTGAGGGGCTGATGGCACAGACTGGTGGCCTCGTTCCGTCAGTCTACCCCAGGCAGCTGTGGCTACAACAGTAGCTTACCACCACCGAGTATGAAGTGAATGAATAATGCCAGGGTAGTGTTTTGAGAAACTTGGTAATACAGGCTTGTAGGGCTGGGCAATTAATCAAATTTTAATCTAATCGAGATTTGAAAGGGGCTAGATGCAAGTTGGCCATTTTATACTCAATACTGCCACCTCAGGCCATACGTGTAACTGCACCTTCTATATTAAGCTCGTGCATGACGGCACTTCAGACCCAAAGTAAGTATTTTAGAGGCAGTTTTGGTGAATAGGTCTGGGCCCATTCTACACATTGGGACATGGAACATGTGGGGGGATGAAAATACTTAGTTTTAACATTTTTAAATTCCGTATAGTCCCTTTAATACAGGTCGTTCACGATAATCGCCTCGTGCGTTTTAATCAAGGAGAATTGGCCTGTCCAGTCGTATTCTGGAAAAAAATATGGACGGCGCAATGCTGCAGCTCCTGTCAGGTCAATCCCAGGGATGCTTGGCCCAAACAAACAAGGAAGCAACATGCAGCATGCAGCCAGAGGACCCAGTGATTTTACATGTAAAACCAGCTACAAAGTTGCGCTAACTCGTCTATGGGCAAAACAAAAACACGCGTGGAGCTGCCAGAGGACCAGGACGCACATGGGGATGAGGAGTTTAAACCTTCAAAGAGAAAAACTATCGAACGCTATTTGGACCATGTGGATTTGTTTTGAGGCTGCAGCGGTGGATTAGCTGGACTTCTAGCAGTGAATTGTAAGTTTGATCGTCTTTTTTACTAATAAATGCGTGGTTTACTCGCATTTCTTTACGTACGTATTAAGTTGTTCGTGCTTCACTCTGTGACGTCGTGGCCTTTTGAGGCTCCACGGTCAAACATGCGCTCGTTGTCTGTTTCTGATTATTATTATCTGACCTACACATCATTAATACAAATGCTATTAATCCTGTGTTGGGCAGGAAGGAGAAGGGAACAACACATACACTTGTTATGAATGAGGTCTATGAGGTCTCGCTCTCCACTTCTGGACCCCATGTTAGTCACAATTCATGGGATATATTCTGAATTTTAAGAAAAAAAAGCTTCTCATAGTTGCACAAAATTGAGGTTTTATCATGCTGAATAAGCTCAGTGAAATGTGAAATGTAAGCCTTTTATTGGAGTCGTCAGAATGCCTGTTTCTGAATAAAGGCTATGGTTAGATAAACATCACAATACAGGTGCCTCGATACAATATGCATATTGTCACACACTCGATATATTGCCGATACAATAGAATGAGCACAGCCCTACTCTGAAAAGATGTCGCTGCCCCCTCTTTACAGGACTAGGTTGTAAATGTATTGGCTCTGTTGGCTTCCCACAATAACATAAACATGACCAAATCCACAGTACTGTGTTTCAGTCCATGTTTGCTTCCACAAACATAGCGCTGTGCGTGTGACTCAGTGCAGAAGGTTCCCTCTCCAGAGCATGGGCGACACAAGTGTATCCCGTTCAGACAGTCGACCATATACGATATGAATTGAGCATTAAGCATATTGATCATTTTCAAAGCGCTTCAGCCTCTGTTGTTGCCAGCAAAGCAACAACATAGCATTGAAATAGAAATTTACCAAATGAGTAGATAGATTTAAAAATCCTCAGTGGTCGTGATTAGCTGTTGCCTCATTTCGCATGACACCAGTCCAGTATGCAAATTCTGATTTATAATGTAATCAGAACATTTCATGCATACCATCAAGTGTGAAAGAACCTGTGCTAAGCCTGTTAGGCCTGCAAGAGCAAGCTATAGTACTGACAACTGCTGCATTACCCCTTCGAATGACTGTAATTTATAATCCCGGGGTTTTCTGGAGCAGTGCTGATAAAATGTGTGCATCAACAGGAAAGTGCATGCTCAAAAATCACACATTCTCACAAATCACACACATTTTGCCCCCTCTTCCACAGTCTCTGAGGCGAGCGCTCTGTAACTGTATGGGACAGGGATGTTGTGTCATCATTTTTCTCCCATTTCAGTGAGAAGCTGCAGAGGCATGAAACAACAACTCCTGACCGGATTAAAAAGACTGTGTTTGAGGTGAGAACTTTGGTGGAGACACGGGCCGGTTCACAAATACAAGCTTTCATTTTGGGCAAATTATATTTCGCTTTATTCAGACTTCTTAAGCTTCTTTTGGACAGAATTTGTTTTGGTAGTTGCTTCAGTGAAACGTAAAATGATGGTCATGATCTAAAACCCTTAAGCCTTCAGATGAAATTAAAATGTCAGCAGAGGGCGCACAGCCCACTCCAACTGCTAGTGATTCGGAAAATCGGTTTGTTCATCCTGTATTACTTTTAAGTTGATCTTTCTCCAGATATTGCTCGAGGCTCATAATTGAAGGCTCGAACCCTTTGCGAAATTGTTAACAGAAATAAACGACAAGATCCAGGAAAAGAAAAGCTAACCCTTCTGTCTGTATGGGTTCTATTTGAGGGTTTGAGCCTTCAATTAGATCTAGCGCTTTAAGCCTTGATTTTGGGAAAGCTTCTGCAACGCCTGACGATTGATTTCCGTCCAGTGTTTATTAAGATTCCACTATCGATTGTAAAGGCCGACCAACGGGATCTCAGTGTCGTTAAGCTCTGGACTCTGTTGTGGACAATCCATCCCATGCTCCCTGAACCGCTCTTTCCCAATTTGAGCCCAATAAAATCTGACATTAGAATCTTAGAAAATGTCCCCATAGCTTTCCACAGAGTAATGCCTCAAGTCTGACCCTCTTTTTGGACACTTGGTTATTGCAAGTCTGTTTTCTCTGTGGCTGGATTCCCTGCGGACATTGGGACAGTTTGTTGTACCATGTAAAACGCACTGCTGATTACGCAATGTTTACTAGCGTTCCTTTCATTGGCCGCCGGTTATCTGAGCCAGCCCGTGGGGAGGCTAATTAATTCCTTTCTAACCTCCACTTGGGCATGAGGGGTATTTCAGACTTGTATCTTTAATCTGTATCATGTCGCCTTTGAATAATTTATGGCTGTCATGAGAACTGTTTTCATCATACAAGAGACCGGGCTACAAAGAGCATACGCGATGTTCTCTCCCCCTAAAAGTTTGTGCTGATGTACAAACACTAACAGGACAAGCAGAGGAACACATGCAGACGCCAAAGAACTTTGAGAAGAAACTTTTATCACACAAGCAAGTAATTGGATGTCAGTTTGGCCTCTGTATCACCATATTCTAGCCAATAAAATATTAAAGTCCAATGAAATGTGCCCATCATCACTTTCACTGGTGGAGAGCAAGAGAAAGACTGGCAATTCAGGTCTTTGGTAAGAAATGTGATCAAATATGCAGCTGTTGTTTTGAATTGCTTTCAATCATCACTGATCACGTGTTTCCCAAATGAGGAAGTTGGAAACGGCGCGCTGATATAGCAAATCGTGTGAGATGCATGCATTTTTTTCCAAACAGCAAAATATTCTTCCAAACTTCAAACTAAAATCTATGTGTGAAAGCCCTGTAGAAACCCTTATTCCATAAATTCATCAAATTTGTAAGGCGGTTTCTATTGCAGACACCAGCTTTTTAGATTGTGTACACCGCATTCCAAATTATTATCATATATATATATATTGTCAACTCAAATGAGAGCCAGCATAATTTTCAAGTCCTTAACTGTTGGAGGATCATTTAAATGTGGTTCCAGTGAGCAGGTCAAATCTACTGAAATCAAAATCTATTTAAAGAAAAAAAAAAATCTTAACAGGTCAAGTTATATTTTAACATAGGAGCCCTTGTGTGATAGCAGCTTCAAGATTCTTAAATCCATTAAACTTGTGAGTTTTTGGACAGTTTCTGCTTGGATTTCTTTGCAGGATGTTAGAATAACCTCCCAGAGCTGCTGTTTGGATGAAAACTGCCTCCCACCCTCATAGAAGTTTTTTTTGTTGACGCTCCAAAGCTTCTCAATAGGGTTGAGGTCAGGGGAGGAGGGGGTCCACATCATGAGTTTTTCTCCTTTTATGCCCATAGCAGCCAGTGATGCAGAGTTATTCTTTACAGCAGGACATGGTGTGTTGTCTTTCATGAAGATGATTTTGTTAGGGAACGCACAGCTCTTCTTTTTGTACCAGAGAAGAAAGTGGTCAGGCAGAAACTCCACATATTTTTCAGAGGTCATTTTCACACCTTCAGGGAGATAAATGTGAGTGCGCCAAACCCGTTTATTTGATAATGATTAAAACTAAGGATGTTTTTCCGACATAGAGCCTTTAACTACCACAAAGCTGATTTTAAATATCCATCACAGTGCGGTAAAAGGCACCAAACTCTTTTTGTGTTGATGGTTGTGTTCATGGTTCCGAGCTCTATATGATCTATCTCTCTATAAGAGCGTGTAGAAGATATTTGGAGGCTGCTCTGGGCCTGTCCCCCTCATTACTGCTCTTTCCAGAAGAGAGAACCAGACAGAGAGATAATGACTTAGACACTCAGGTCTGACCGGCACTCGACCTGGTGGTAAGGTAAGGGGTGCAAATATGCTACTGTCAGTTTGGAGCAGCTCCATGGGCCGGTGGCTTGATGCTTTCGAAAATCTCTCCGATCTTTCTGAAAGTGAGGCGTTTTGTCTTCAACTCAAAACCTAGTCCAGATGGTTACTTTTTGAAACCTGTGTCCATACTGATGCTATGTGTGAAGCATGGATTACAAAAGACTTAACGGACACTGAGACACCCTTGTCCTTCTCTCAAACCTCTTCACTTTGTTTTTTTACCATACTTTACTTCATCATTCTCTGACATTGCGTCACCCTTGTGGCCTTTTATACGCACATCTGCTATTTCATCCACCTTAAATGACTGACAGCTGCCATCTCTCCAAAGTGAGATATTGCCTCCGGAAGAAACCAATCGAAAATTCCCTCGGCTGCTACAAAAAGGAGTTTATTATTATTTTCTTTTACAACGCACTTCTCCCCTCTCCTCTGGTTCATTATGCAAACGGCCCCTTTGAGAAAATGCTGTCAGGCAGTCGTCGAGTTTGAGTGAGGCTGGGACACCTGGCGCACTTAAAAATTGACAATGCCCCCATCCTCCCTGCTCCTGCTCACCCAGCGCCAATGCTCCTATTTACACGTACGCCAGAGATGGAAAAGCTCGAGTCGACCTTTCTGCCCTCTTCAAATCACCTATGGACTAGTGTTGGCACAATACTAAAATTTCAAACTCGATTTTGATACTAACTCGATTCTCGATACCGATTTCTATACCACGGCAAAAAATATATACACTATATTTGTTGTAGGGAACGTTTGTCTCTTTGTATATCTGTCCTGTATTATCTACCTTACACAATACTTTTTATCAAAAGGTCTAATTTTCTCCTTTAATTAAATACTTTTCATCTTCAGCTGCAATATTCAGAGTCAAATAGCAAAATACAAACTTAAACAAACTATTTACAGACTGGATTTGGCCCATGACGATCATGTTAAACACTGTCTGTTTCTGTCTAAATGAACAGTAACAGTCACTGCGGTCACATTTAGGAGCAGAACAGAGCATTTATTCAAAACACCAAAATTTTTTAAAACTGGCCTTCAAAATTTCTCTCTGAGTCAAGTACAAACAGTTAACATGTGACCTATACAGCCTTAACAGCCAATGCTAACTGATACATGTAAACGAACGGACGGCGCTAGGCTAGGCTAAGCCATTGAAATGAATAGGCTGCAAAGCTAATGTTAGAAAATAATATTTTTTCATCAAAACAGCTGATTCTTTCAACATGGTTCAGTAGCAGTAATCAGATCCTACACTTCGACATTGGATGCATTTAGTGACTATACGGAGTCCCTTTAAAAAAAATTAAACTCTGTGTTTTCCTCCCCCTACATGTTCCAGCAATGTCCTAAGGTGTAGAATAAACCCAGACCTATTTACCACAACTGAGTGGTAAAACTGAGTGGAATAGAAGCTGCAGTTACGCGTAAGACCTCAGGTGGCAGCATTGAGTATAAAATGACCAACTTGCATCCAGCCCCTCTAACTCTTAAGTTCTGGGCGCAGTCGCATATCCCTTATTGAATTCTGGAAGCGAACAGGAGGAGGGGGGACTGCTCTGTGCACCAACCAAGTTGCCAACAAATCCTGTCTCAAAGCTTTAGGTGCGGGACAGTGAAGAGATGAAAATGCCGTGGCGTCGCACTCTAATTACGCTCCGAGATGGTATCGGCGTGAAGAAGACGCACACAAATGTCACACAGAAATAGAGCCCTGGTATTTCAATTTAAAAGATACTGCCTCTACTACGGATATGGCAGCAGAGACTGTAAACAAACCTAAATCTAACCTTGAAAAGTCATAAACTTGGAGTTAGCGGTATGAACTCCTTGACTGTATTCTCAGGGACTGACACAACAGACAAGAACTATGGGACATGCAGATTCTGAATTTATTGTCAGCCTTAAATATCTGTACGCATGCAAAGTTAATGACTCAAAAACATGCATTAAAGGAGACAAACAGGATCATACCTCCTTTTATGTATGAGAAAGTCTACCTTTTTAAAGTTTTTAAACTATATTGCACTTTTGTCCCCTCGTCAAAAACGTACCTTCTCCTTTTTCCTTAAAGGAGCTATACCTGATTGTACAAAGAAACAAATGTCTGCTTTTACTATATACTAAAGGACAAAACAAATTTTATTCCAATACAGAAAATAAAATCAAGGATAGCTCCTTTAACCTTTGAGGCCGACGTCATGAGGTCGACCTTGAGGAACCTTTTGCAGTGAGGAACAGGAGCTTGAACTGCTCCTTCTGCCCGTTCGCACAATCCGAACCTTCCACAACCTGGAAGATGTATCGTACAACACACGCTCCATAGCCTCCTGCAACGATTTGAATGTTATTACCAACAGTGCAAATATAATCCAAGCAACTGCACAAAAGTCAAAAATATGTGTTGCATAAACAGCAGATCTTTTGCAAATGAGCCATGTTGGCTTAAGTTTTGTTCTTGTAAAATGTTAACAAAGGTGAGTAATTTTGCCATAAGTTCAGAGATTTCCTATAATAAGACTTTCAGATGCTGCTGTGCCTCTAATGCTGCATAACCTGCTTTATACTTTCATATATTCAGGATAGACTGTGAATGTGATTGTGATTTGTGGGATTGTTCTTAGCTCCTTATGGACTGATGAGGAACATCCCAAGGTTCCTCTGCTGAACTGCTGAAGGAGGTACTATAGGAAGCATGCAGCTCCTTTCCTAACTCTTAGTCTTCTGCCTGCAGAAGGAGCTCCAGGCAAACTCCTCCTCAGCCCAGAACCTGTGTCTCAGAGTCACAGTCTCACCATTACAAAGACATTATTACCCAATATAATGTATTTAAGCTTCGGGCACATAGTATTGCTGAACTAAAACAGCTATTTAAATCCAGGGGGCGACCGTTTTTGTGGTTAGGCAGTGTAGTTTAACATAAATAATATATGCATTTATGTTTTGATGTGGGCCTAACATTATTCCATGGTCGTTAATTTAAATTTGCAAGATATAGGACCTCTTTCATGCTCGGCAATAAGTCTTGAATGTGCTCTTTAAAATGAGCTTTATGCATAAATTAAATCAGTGTTTCTTGTCAACCAGCCGTCTCAGCCACAACCTCAGACTCTTTGTCTCGCCTCGTCTTCACCAACCTCAGTATCGAGCAATCTTTATTTCAGCTGATTTCTTGTGAATACATTGTCAGTTAGTCTTAGTCGTCTGCCTGCTGGATATTATTGTGTGCATTTTACTTATTTATAATGCAATTTGCTTCTGGCTGATGAAATTACTTTCTCTGAAATGCTAAAAGAAAAGGCACGGTTTTTGTTTCGGAAAATGAGCTTGCATACTTTAAAAACAAAACCAATTATTCCTAAAATCCAAAACTTTGCAAACGCAGCGTGCTTCTCTGCCAGCTGTGCCCCACTTAATTACCCAAAACGGAAGCTTTGAGTCTTTTTCTATTTCCATAGCAAGATTACAAAAAATATTTCTCTATCTCAGCTTTCTATTCAAACTAGCATTAAAATGGACAAGATATTAAAAGAAATGTTGTTGGAAAAACTCTCTTCCTCTTCAGTTGGTTGTGAGGAAGAGATTGGGGAGAGGTCGAGGAGGCTGAAGGTCTCCTAGTACCTGGAAGCGGAAGTCGTGACCTCACACTTAACAGACGTATAGACAGACGGCATGTTTGAAATTGCCCATATATGGTCACGTTCAAAGCAGCCAGAGAGAAAACAAAGTTCTCCCATTTCCCACCATTACTTTAACAAATGCTGAATTATGAATAAACTTTACTACTAAATAAAAATACAAAGACCCGGCGAGGAGCAAAGTGGTTCAACCGCCCATAAAAAACGGGCAATAGTAACCGGAAGCTGGGGAAGCTAACGTTAGCTTCATGCAGCGTTAGCTAACGACTACGTTTTTTGCTTCTACTGAATAATTTGCTGCGAAAAAACATCCATATGAACCCGATTTTGGTTTGAATTTTTTGGTGTGTGATAAATGTGTTTATCGTCCACCAGAAAATGTCTAAAAACAGTGAAAAATTGTGATTATGATTGCATGATGCGTAGCTGTCTATCGCATTTTATCTTTGTGAATGTTAACACAGTTCTCCAAACTATTACTTGATCACAAATTGTTTCTCTCTTGCGAGCAGAGAAATGTTAGGTGAAGTTGAAATTGTTGACTGATTTGGTGGTGAGTGGTGATATATACCTCCTCATGTCCAAGGAAGGGCAAATTCCCGAAACTTTCTGGAAATCTGGTGTAAGTAATAAATACTTTTTGGGAGCTATACAGTTGTGCGGACACTTTTTCTCATTCTGGTGGTTAAGAACCAAACAGAGAAATAACTTATATTGTGTAGCATAATGAAATATTTTGATAAAGTTCATGCTGAGGGTTTCCGTGGAAAATCCGGATGTTGTTCGCGTTCTCTGTCCTGTTTGGTCCGATCTCGACACTGAAGCTTGATCCAGCCGGACTCTGACGAAGCAGAAAATTGACTTGAACCGAGCATTGGGGTGGCGGACCCGGCGGCATAACGGAGAGCGAGGATGTGGAACAGCTCTTATTAACTACAATAGAAACCCATTAATAGCGTAATGTAGAGGAAATAAAACATAATGTCTCCGTGTCACAGTGATGGCCCTGTCCCAATATGTGCCAACCCAAACATGTTAACGATTCCCTGCCTCTTGTCACGTGAAGGATATGGATAATCCACTTTGGCTGTCACACGTAATTCGATGATGACAACGTCTTCCCGCTTCTCATCTTCTTTCGGTCTCTAATTCTTGCAAATCACCTCACACTCCTGATGTCTGCGGGATTTGGCCATTTCTACTTTATCCCCTTGTCATTACATTGTACGAATTCTCCATCGCAGTCAACTTGATTAGCCAAATCGTCAGGTGAGTATCGCATCAGTGTCATCCAATTTTCTGGCAGATCTTGTCAGTTCTATAGCCGCTAATCCGTCACTTCCCAGTCAAAAACCCCCCCCGCTCGCTCCTCCATCTAAACGGGCGATGTTGATAGACGCTAATCCCAAACGCGCGCAGGATTAAAGGGACAGCCTCTATGCTCACTCGGTGTGACTTAAAGATAATGAACAAACTTTGCCAATGAGTTGCTGCATTAGTTAGAAAATGCATCCCAAATGGCTTGATCAAACTTTTAAGAAGTAAGGGTGAGCAAACCGCAAAACACTGTCTCTGTTTCACTATGACTGAAAAGCAATTCTTGTTTTTATCCCCCCTCATTGGATCAGTCAGGTATGCGATATCACCAGCTTCCACGAGGTATTTTGATAGGAATGATAAAAAAGAATGGGATCAAGTTAAACCTGCTTTTGCATTACCAGCCTTTGAAGAAGGAAAAGTCAGTTATTCCAAGTTTGCAAGGAGACAAATTCTGACCTACAGCTGCTTCGCTCTGTAATAGATCTAAAAATAGTTGTAGGTCCCGTTCTTTTGTTCTTGTTGCTGTGCCCACTGCTCCCCTGTCTCTGGGGATTGGAGCTCAGAGCTGGTCATCATTAAGACAGCCCTAAAGCCACTACTTTTTGCTCTTCAAGCTTCGGGGGAGATAGTTTTCTTTGGTATCTTGCTTTGTGGCAACAAGACACTCAACTAAGAAGCACATGGCTCATGCAGGATAAACTGAAACCGTGAGCTGTGAGTTCTTCTTCCACACTGAAGACTAAGGGAAAGCATCAGAGAGAGGACATTTGTACTTTCTTCGAGACTATCAGAGTTTTTGACACTTGCAGAGTCTCCACTGCCTGGATTTCAGCTGCTCTTGGTGTTAGCTGTAGCATTAGCAGTAGCTTGCACGTTACAAGGAAAATACAGTCTGGTGTCGGATTAGCAAAGAGTAAATGTACTTGCAGATAGAAAACGTAGAAAATCTGAGACATTGGCATCAATTTTGAAACCAGTATTGGGACAACTCTAAAAGAGCCATTGCTAGCATTTTGTATGGTGCAGCACATGAGGCTGTGTTCTGTGATCAGGTGGGCGATGCTCTTATTTGTCAAGATTTAGATTTTAGACATGGAATGCCTTCTGCACTCGTTTGACCATCACATGGACACTAACATTATTTTTCTGAGATGGAAGTTACTGAGATTGCTCAGAGAAAGACTGTACTTTTCCAAATTATATACATGTAACATGATCTTTGGTCACGTCTTTTCAGATGTTGGATTGTTATTTTATCCATTTCCATTCATTTGACCGAATTCTTCAAGTAATTAAACTCACATACTTTTAAATTATATCTGCCGTAACTGCTTTCTGTGTAGTGGCTGCATTGATGCAGAACAAAGCCGATTTAGGGGATCCTTGTAGTTCGCATATTGCTTCTTCATTAATTACCAAAGCACCTCAATATGTCTGTCACAGAGAGAGTCTTTTTCTCTTTGGGGCTTTTTTGTTGTTGTTGCAAAACTGCAAAAAGTGAACTAGAATCAAATTGTTTCTTTTCTTTTCAGTTTTGTCTTAATTACAGGGTTAGTTCAATAAGACACCATGGAGACAGGATTTTTAGTTTTTGTTTGCACAGGACACTGTACCTATTAGCAACCTTTGTGATTTGCTAATTGCAATTTCCAATTCCAACATGTGATATACCCTAACCTTAAAACTGTTTAGTGATAAGGTTTCTGCAATATTTCAAAAATACTGCTCTGAAAAAGTTTTTCTTAGTCAAACTGTATCACAAAAAAGTGTTTTACCGAAGACTAAAAATGATAAAGTTTATATACCAGGGGTGGCGAACACGCAGCTCTTGGCCAATCAGAGGGCGGCTCTTTGCATGACTGGATATGTTTAATAATACAATGCGGCTCTTTGCAAAATAATTGGTACACGTTTCCCATAAACTGTAACAGTCTTTAAGAATCTTGACCAATAATTCAACCATAGTCAGACCCTGTTTCCATCTCTGCACATGACTGAGAGTCTGTGTCTTTCCTTTTCGAGGCGGTGTGTAAAAGGAGCCCGTGCAGCCTCACTCAGAGCAGGATGTAGGTGAAACAACAGGCAGGCAGATCGTGGCTCTGGGATCAGCTTCTGTGCTTTTCAGGTGTCTGATTAGCCTACTCTTTATTTGATGAAAGTTGGCCTCATATTCACAGAAAAAGATCAAAATTAGGAAATAGGAAAAATTAGGAAAAAAGCGGCGCTCTACTGTAGCATATAATGCGAAGCGCAACATCGTAACGTGGAAATACACAAAGTCATTGACTTTTCTTTCACATGTCACAGTAACTGTAACAAATGCAACATAAAAAACACAATCTCAGACGTCCTCCAGAGACTCCTGATTAAAGTTTATGAACTTTGTGCAGCCTAGAGTGCGTTCTCTGCACAGTCCAGTCAGGACCGAGCTGCAGGCACTGAGCGCACAGGCCAGGGGCGAATCAGGGAAGGGGGCTCAGTGGGCAGGGCCCCCACACAAACACACTCCAGCATTAAAAATCCAAAAATCTAATTCCGTCTCAGTCAGAGCAGAACAGTACAAAATGTCAGTTTATTTAGTATACATTTATTTCAATCTTGGTGAGGAGTAAAACCATTAAATGTAACACAATAATGAACAAAAAAATGAAGAAAAAGGCCAGGCATAAAGTTATACTTTATTGTGATTAAATATAATGGTCACATTATATTTAATCAGAATAAACTACCGCCCCTGGATCTAGCGAATGGTCGGTGCCTTTGTGGCTCTTCACAGGATCAAGGTTGAACATTTCGACTCTTAGTCTCTGACTAGTTGGCCACCCCTGTACTATACTACAGGGGTGGGCCATATCGTATCGCATATCGTTATCATAATATATTTTTTTTTAATTTGTTGTAAATTTTTTGTGGGCATGATATCATTTCTTTTTACGCTCTTAACCTATCTATTAACTAACCTATCTAGTATGTGTACTTGATAACTTTGAACATACAGTAGAGTTCTTACTGTTCTTTCTGATAATGTTTCCTAATTACAGTACAAAAACACGTTACATGTTCTTAAGCCCGCCCACAGCCAGTTGTCCAATCAGAAAGTGCTTAGGGCTTTCAGATTTGACTAAAACCATCTGAGAATAAACCTATATTGCCATTTTAAGGCAGTAAGTGCTCCTGCTACAATACCATACCTTTAATCTTGCAATCCTAGTAAAAGAGCTCTCCTCCCTGGCTGCGCACCGAAGCTTAAAATCCCATGTTCGGTGTGATGAGGGGAGACAGAAACGCCCGAGGGACCAATCTGAGCCATGCTGAGGTGTTAGCGACGGAAGAGGAGAGCGAAAGAGAGAGAGAGGTGTGAGAGCGCATTGACCTTAGACATGCTCCAGGACATAGGGGCTCGGATGAGACCGTTATTCCCACATTTCACTCACCGTGACTGGGACAGAGAGAAGAGGACAGGTCTGGTAAGGTGTCCTGCAGAGTGGTGGAAACTTTTTAAAAGGGGAGAAGGGCCAAATGGAATACGTGATGAAATGGTATGTGGGGAACTTTTGGGCAAACTTCAGACACAAAAGGAGGTGTTGTAAGGAAAAAATAAGAGACGGTTTGTATTGGCAAAGGGTAGGAATGTGATGTTTCCTATAGATGAAAGTGGAAAAGATAGAGATAAGATAGAGATACTTTTTAGAGCTTGTTACCATAGAGCAACTATTCCAAGTGCCTTGGCTTGACGACACTGCTTCACCAATTCCCCTTGAGTTCTTCCCGTGGCCCCATGCAGCAAGGAAGCGCTCTTCTTACTTTCAATAGAACCACAGAGGATTCAAAATACCACCGAATGCCATTGCAGTGTTTGGTCTGTAAGTTCTAAGTCGTACAAGCTTTTCATCATAGAGAAAAGTCCCGTATCCGCCTGTGTTATCCATGAACGGATGCTTTGCCATTATTGGAACAGCAGGCTGTCTCGTTTAGCACTGAAATGGCAACAGGTAAGAGGCATTTCAGTTTGGGAGACTTCCTGTTTTTTTGAGAGAGTCGTGTTTATATCCATTCAGAATGAGACAACCTAAAGACCATCGTCCAGGAGGAAAGGGAAAGATCCAGCCCCTGTTGCATCAGTGGCGAGGACAGTGGAAGAAGCGCTTGTGTCTTGTCACATTTGTCTTGACTGGGAGAAGTGTCTGAGGAGCTGCTGCATTTCTGTCCACTCTCATCACAAAACAAAGGTTTATCACCCAACGTTCCCTCTGACCAGTGC
The DNA here is from genome assembly GCF_951799975.1 of Gobius niger. Classification (NCBI taxonomy): domain Eukaryota; kingdom Metazoa; phylum Chordata; class Actinopteri; order Gobiiformes; family Gobiidae; genus Gobius; species Gobius niger. Next base: position 24,925,375 of record NC_136857.1, read on the forward strand.
TGTCAACACTCAGGGCAAATGTCAAACAGCAGCAGAGAGTAACTAGAAGAGATGTGTTGCATTTAGATAAGCACAAGACGCACTTTTAGTTCACTCTCTTCAAAAGAAGAATCTGCCAAGTTACAAAAAACCACTGCAAGAGCTGCAAAGCTACATGCTTGTAAAAAACATTTTAAAGTCTACTCTGGAATTGCGTATTAAAAGCACTAAAGCATTGTCCAACACCGCTCGTCTCATGTGCAGAAGGGAAACTACTCCTGTGTTATCCACACACAGCCCCGGGCTCACTTTATAACATGTACTACAAACCGTTCACATGTTTATTTGGGTGGTTAGACGTGTCATCATACGTTCGTCTAACCCTCTCCTGCTGGCCAGCCGGGTCTCAAACACAGAGCCTGGTCTCAAACAGAGCCTGGACTCAAACACAGAGCCTGGTCTCAAACACAGCCTGGTCCCAAACACAGCCTGGTCTCAAACACAGAGCCTGGTCTCAAACACAGCCTGGTCTCAAACACAGCCTGGTCTCAAACACAGAGCCTGGTCTCAAACACAGCCTGGTCTCAAACACAGCCTGGTCTCAAACACAGCCTGGTCTCAAACACAGCCTGGTCTCAAACACAGCCTGGTCTCAAACACAGAGCCTGGTCTCAAACACAGAGCCTGGTCTCAAACACAGAGCCTGGTCTCAAACACAGAGCCTGGTCTCAAACACAGCCTGGTCTCAAACACAGAGCCTGGTCTCAAACACAGCCTGGTCTCAAACACACAGCCTGGTCTCAAACACAGAGCCTGGTCTCTGCGATGGTAAAAACTGCTGTTTTGTACAGCAGATCAAATCCTAAATTGAGCTTGACTGCTTGCACTGACGCTCCTGCCAAAACAGCTGCTCTCAACTTGTTTTTCACATTCTCATTCTATTAAAGTGCTGCATCTTTTCGGGTGATAAATCCCCCAAACTTCTCTCATGCTCACCTTGCTCATGCTTCAAGTAGGCGGTAATCACAAGCTTGTGCTCCACTGCGTCTTTGAACTGCTGCTTCCTGACTTCCTGCTGTGCAGACTTCTCCATATTATAAAACTACTTTTAACACAGCTATGAAGGTAAAGAAGACCAAACTCAAATGATCAACACATTGACCAAGAATAGGACCTATTTGATTATATTTGTTTATTTATCTGTGAAAGGCTCAACTTAAAAGGAGAGGTTGGTTCGTCCCGAGAAAATAACAATTTGAGAACCACTGCTCTAGTCTGTAGCAATGTGACAATGGCCTGCCCAGCTCTCAGTGTTCTGTGAGATGGATGAAATAGCCACAATGTATGAGTATGTTATTGTTAATTTATACTAAAGCAAATGATTTATGACGAGATAGGAAAAACAAAGCGTTGTTGTGGTTTTGCATTTTTGAATAAACGCTGGAATCAGAATGGCAGAATGGAAGTTATATCAAAAGTGAAAAAGCTGGTTTGCACATCACTGTTTGCTCGTGGTCTTTGACATACTGAGCTTTGACGAGTTCTTTAGGACCTGTCTGATCTTCACCCGTGCCTTCAATCACGTAAACACAGCGCAGACGGCGTTAGCATTTAGCCTCTCCCTCTCTCCTCTATAGCTCCAAAACAGGTCAAGATAGAAGCTACCAAGCTCTTCTTTCTTCTTTAAATAGGGAAAACGTGGAAGAGCTTGGTAGCTAAATGCTAACGCCGTCTGCGCTGTGTTTATGTGACTGAAGGCACGGGTGAAGATCAGACAGGTCCTAAAGAACTCGTCAAAGCTAAGGTAAGAACATATCTCAGTATGTAAAAACGGTGGCCTATTCCTTTAAATATCATTGATAAAGTTATAGTGAGAACAGAAAGAACGCAGTAAAGATTCTGTCTCCTGATGCTTGGCCCAGATCTTTTTGACAATATTTACGGAGACATTTCAAAGTGCTGCTCACAGCAAACCCCATACCCCCCAGCTCTGCTAAGGAACAGCGTTTCAATCTCGTATAGACTCCGGCTCTATCATTTCACAAAATAATGAAGACCGTGAAAGTAATTTGAAAATGCACTACATTGCTGTCTTACTACAAAAGGGAAACCTGATTGGCAGCGGTGTGGTGGTTTGAGAGTTTGCAGGTCGAAGTGTTCAGCCATAAGGTAATCCAAAAAATGTATGCGAACCATCGTAACCCATGATGGCTTGAATTCTCAGGGTCTTGACAAGAATGGCACAGATGGTTAGTTTAATCTAAGCAAATTGGGGGTGCACAGGTCGAAAAAATCAGAAAATCAGCCTATGGACTATTTTTCCCTTATGTTGTATTTGCATTGCTGTCTTGAAAAGAGCTGCAACTTCGCTTTCTGCAATATCCTAATCACATGAGCGAAATGAGTGCATGGAGTTTCTGTCACCCTTAATGAGGGATGGGGGTATTCCGCTACATCGACATTTTTGAGCTTTTTGTCATGTTAAAATGTTGTTCTCATCTAAAACAGACCTGGAGTTGCCGCAGCTTTGAGTAATCTTGGAATCTTCACCAGAGGCTTTTCTTCTTGGACGGCACAGCAGTTGGCGCTCGTGCTTCACAGCTAGAAGGTCCCAAATTCGATTCCCACCTAGAGTTTACATGTTTTCCACGTGTCTGTGTAGGTTTCCTCCGGGTACTCCAGTTTGCCCTACCACTAAAAACATGTACAATAGGCCAGTATAAATGATGTGCGCGGTTGATTTGAATGATGGTGGTCAGAGGGACCGTTGGTGCATATGTGTGCGTGCGTAAAGCGCTTTGTGGCCATGTCTGTGAAGAGTGCTATACAAATAAGGTCCTTCCTTCTCTTTATTGAAACAGCTGCGCAGCAAAGGGGAGCAAGATGACGGCAGGTGGGATTTGCTTACGGAGAGTTTGAGTGAAAATCAATTGAAACTTCTGGGTATTTTGCTTCAGCACTTTAAGATCAATATTCCAGTGTAAGGTAGTGACAGAGATGTTTTGACAGTGAACATTCCAAAATGGCGCACGCATGCTGTTGCCCGTGTCCCTTCTGTATGAGCCATGCAGCTCAAGTTGTAATTTCATTGTAAATTTCTATTTTAATGAGGAGGATTGATTGTGCAGTCCCTGACTTGTTTCCTTATTCACACTTGGAGACAGAAATGGCTCACGACTCAGGGGTGGTGTTTGCGAGGAGTAACAAGAGCGATTGTTTACCATCTGTCAGAATGAGCTGCCAATGCTGCGCTACTAATGAGACTATTAACATAATGTGCTCAAATCTGGATAGTAATTGAAAAAATGTAATGAAGAGAATTTAAAACCAGCACTTGGTCTTATTTCCAAGCGTTTGTTCCTATCTTCCACACAGCTACTCCATGCACAGTGTGCAAAATCAAATGTGTTGTTTTTCCTCCACTTGTGCATTTACAGAGCTCACATCAAACAAAACCTTTTTATCGGTACAAAAGAGCAAAGAGGAAAGTTTCACAGAACAATCAAGTTTTACAAGCCGCTAGATTAATAGCAATTCTGTTTACTTTGGTTGTTTCTTCTTCTTCTTCTTCTTCCACTGAAGCGATCTGATTTGTATTTCCTGGATTTTGTCGCGTCACTAATGAAATGCAAAACTGCCCTCCACATTTGGATTGCCTATAATCCATAACTATCACTGTTCTGATCTCAAAGTGCGTTCATCACGACTTGATTGCATGCTGTTAGCTGACATCGAAAGCTTGATTTCACCGTTCTGCCTACAGACACCACTTCAAAGATTGACCAGTCCCGTTTCTCACCCCCTCTGTCATCTACTTGTATAGATATTGTGTAAAATCTCAAAACAAGAAATATCAATGTCACATCTGCAGAACTGTTACGATCCATCAAAGCCATGATTAGCTCGTCCATGTATTTCCACGGCTCCTGTTTTGAGGACATACAGTTGCACAAAGCCGCTCGGAGATTCCAGCCTTTATCTCCCTCCTGTGGTTATTATGAAGCGGCTTTATTACAGGATCGAGCTAATGCGCCGGCAGCCAATTACACCGCGGCAGTGTGTTTATGTGCCTCCGAATCGTGCTGTTCTTTTATTATTGAATTTCTCACGCGGGGGGAAAAAAGCATAAACCCGCGCCATAATCCGACAATTGGAAATGTTTTTATGAGAATGAGGACAGTAAAAATGGCAGACGTTATAATTGAACATTTTTGGGAATGAGAGATGATTGAAATTAGGTCTGGACGGGTTTGGAAAGGACTTGTGATTTTTTGATTAGATTTAATTTACAGTGCACATTTTAAACAAGTTAAGAAGGATCAGCATGAGAGGATGGATGGTTTTAAATATATATCTTTGTAGAGATAATTGCTGTCTTTGTGTAATTGGAGGGAAACAATCAGGGGAATTTGTATGGACTACCAAACCTTATGACATCATCAAGGGGATTGAAGTATTTTGAGTAAAGGATTTTTCAAACATGCATACGTTTTGCCTTTCTTTGACTCTGTTTCCACAGCTAGTCATCACCACAACCCTCCTCCTCTCCATCCATACTGCTGCAGCAAATCCACCAGCCTCCTCAGCCATCCAATCCCCTCATCACCACTAGGGTGATATGGTGCACGGTTACATGAGTGTGATTTTTGGACACCGGTGTAGATTTACAGCTGTAGATGCTAATTCAAGCTTAGCTTAGCTAGACAGCACACGTGAACGCGACTGAGGAGACTAACAGATGAAATAAAAGAAATTAAGCTTCTCTATTGCTCAAGTAGATCATCTTTGTAAGGAGAGGGCTCAGGCTTACTGTCCTGGATGAACTCTGACAAGTAGTAGCAAAAGTTCTAGCTTTTGTTTACCATTGCGCTAACAACATGGCTAACCAAACCACCAATGCAGTTCCCCGCCTTCATTTTGTTGCCTTCTGAGTTGGGGCTTGCGTGTCGCTGAAGGTCAGAGAGGGTGTATTTTGGAACCTTTATTCCCCCCTCGGGCCAGCATATGAATGCGACATTAAAAGATGCCTGGTCTCTGATTTGTCAAGCAGCACAGCAAGATTGTGAGAGCAAATCTTCACAGACAGCTAATCGCTAGCATTAACCAATGTTAGCATAATCAGGGGTCAACCACACCCACAAACGAACACAAAAGAGCATCTGTGTAGGGTCTCAGTCGTACAGGAGTAAGACGAAGGTTCTTCAGTCTTCGTCTGTACTCTAGCTGAAGTGTTGAATGTTTCAACTCTGATCCAAAAGGCTTCGTCAGCAACACTGAGCATCCGATCGTCGGGCCGAGCTGAAACGTTAGTGTCACCGACAAAGCCTTTTGGATGAGAGGCGAAACGTTCAACACTTCAACTAGAGTACAGAAGATGACTGGATTGTTTCACTCTCACCAGAAAACCTACAGAACAATTGATCCTGGAGCATTGTAGAGACACTGTGATGGAAACTGAAGGCACCGGGCTGACACAGCTGCTGGGTCACTATTTTTGTGCGTATTTAACAAGTTTAATACGCACAAATACAAACTTCTAAACCTTTAAAGGAACAAGCCACCCTTTTCCCCACACTGAGATATTTTCTGAGCTTAGAAGAGTTGACTGTCTGGTCTTTGTGCGACCAAAGATGTTGTTAGCATTTAGCCTCTCCCAGCATATTCCTATGGCCCCAAACGGTGGTGAGGTTAGAAGTGACCAAGCTCTTAAATGTTTCCCAATTTAAATACGGTTACGTGAGTATTTACACGATCCAAGGATAGTCACACAAAATGAGACTGTTGATTTTCTGAGCGGATAAAAGGGGAGCTATATAGCAAGGCGTAATAACACCTTAGGAGCACTTTGATGTCCACGCAGTTAAGTGAGTTATTACTGCGCGGACATGGAAGTGCTCCTAAGGTGTTATTACTCCTTACAATAGCTCCCCTTTTATCCGCTCAGAAAATCAACAGTAGTGAATTACAAGCACAGTCTGCTTGTAATTCACTACTTTCCGCTGTTGCGACGGCCTGTTGTTTCGTCTCCTGTGGTGAAACATCTGTCTGTCTCTCCAGCCCACACGGCTGGCTTTGGAGAGCTTGGTTGTTGACCGGCGTGGTCAGTTCCCAAACGTAGCTTTCTTTGAGGAACGTGTCGAGGGATTTCAGCCGCCTAAGTCGTTCCTCTGCACTGTGTCCGAGTTTTTTCTGTATAGTTGAAACAATGTGACCGATTAAGACATCCTCTGCCCAAACAGAAACACCGTCTGCATCTTCACTGTGTTTGCCGGCCATGATTCAGTCTTAAACTGTGGCAATTAAAGAGGGGGTATTATGCTTTTTTCAGCCACATAGCACCAGTCTCTAGCACACTACAATGATGACGAAACCTTCTGTTGGTCTGTCAATGCAGTAAATTAGAAGAACTGCCTTGTATAAAATTGCTCTTTCAAAATGGCGGTAGCAAATGACTTGAAATAGGCCCCTGTCTCTTTAAGAACCTCTGACCCTTTGCGACACGCCCCCTCCACACGCTGTCTGTGGCATCACAACAACACTCCGCTTGTCTCAACAGTATTGAAACTACGATCGGTGCATTTTAATTTTTATTGTTGGAAAGGAGCTACTGTTTATCACTTTGTGAACAATGGCCACACAGGATATTATTTGGAGACGAACCTTCCACACCGGACGCTTGGAAGGGGCTCTTGCCTGAAAAATAACTGCTGTTTGGAGGCTTCTCTTTGCATCTGCCATGCCCTATGGATCTCTAACTATACCCCCATGGACGACACCAGGATCTGCAGGAGCCCATACGATTCAAAAGACGGACATTATCTGTGCAGGTGGACAATGGTTTTTCGAGGTTACCCGTTAGCTTGTTATAATCGACTACAGCTCATTGTTGATGAAAAGTCTGCAATAAACCACAAATGTGTAAAGCCAGGCTCATTGTGTGATCATCGTAAAGGCTGCTTCGAGTAGTTGCTGCTTTATTGACGTTATTTGTGCATAATATGCTGCCTGTTTTCAATGAATGTTGTGAAGGTGAAGGTTGTTAGCTTGTCGCGGCTAATAGTGCCTTAGCTCCGGGAGAAACCACTCGGCTACGACTCACTGTAGATGAAATGTGAGCAATAAACTACACAATCAACAAGCCAGGCTCCGTGTGTGATCATTGTTAAACGGTTCTTTATGTGTGTGGTGGTTTTATTGACTTTATGTGTGCATATTTCTCGTTTTCACGTGATGACCCGAGGTTTAGCTTAGCATTAGCTTTCTCCGGAGGCTCTGTGCATCATCAAGGCCCAGCGCAGAACCAGACACTGAAATAAGTGTTCTTGTCACCGGTTTTAATCCTGGGTGTTTCCGTAACAGAAACACTGATGTGTGTCTTTGTGAAAGTTTCAGAACTGCTGTAACTCCGTTTCACAACACATGAAGCTAATCCTCCATGATGACTCTGTTTACATCTTAGGGCTAGACACTGCGGGGAGGGGGTTCTGCTGAGGGGCAGTGGTTGGTTACTCGGCTGGTGACGAAAGGTCGGAGGCGTATCCTGGAGGTCGAGGGCGTTTCCTGAAGGAATCAGGCGTTTTATCCCTAAAATGGCCGCCATCAGAGTTTCTACAGATTACTCGAAAATACGTGAATGTGCCCAGGCATGTTTTTAATGAGGGAATGACATAATAACATGATGTAAAGCTTGAAAAAGTCAATTTTGCATAATACCCCCCCTTTAAGACCGCAGAATCTCCCAGTGGGTCAGTATTCTTGACTGGGGTGTGAAAATTCTCTGTAAGCGCTGTTTTTAAAGGGTCTTGTCCGAACACAGACACGGAAATGACTGACAGCTGATGTCATACAATAGAACGCTGTTAGCCAATCAAATTACAGGAATCGTTTCTAATGTTTGAGATATAACTGACCTTGTATCACATGAATTACCGCATTTTGAGGGATCATTTTCTAGCAGATCACTCCGCCGCTGCGTAGCTTATACAACCACGAAGCTGATGCTGCTCAAATATAAGTTCTTTTGAATGCAAAATGGTTAAAATTATTCTATGGACACAGACATTTATAAGGGTAGTCTGGTGTTATAAGTGATTTAACTCAGGGTTAGGTAAGACAGGGTTAGGGTTGTCAAACATACGGCCCTAATCTGGCCCCTGCCCCGTAGAGCATAAATTCCAGAGTATGTAAAAAAAAAAGTAAATCTCTAGCCCATAGGGTTTTTAAATGTAGCACTTGGAGATTCCTTTCAATTATGCATTCAATGCATTCTAAATTAAATTATTATTGTTATTCCTGTGCAGAGTTATGAATCTTTAAAGAATAAGCAGAATGCTCATTCTAGCCACTAGGGGGCATTAAATTTGAGAAAAGGAAAGAGTTCCACTCGTGTCCAGCAGAGGGCACTGACATATTAAGAGCTCAGGATGTGAACAACACATTATATAGCCACGTGTTAGATGGACAGTCTGCCCCAGGGCGGCTGTGGCTTCAATAACAGCTTGCCACCACCGAGTGTGCATGAATAATGACGACTATGTAGCACTTTGAGGAACTTGTGACACAGGCTTGTAAAGTGCAATACGTTGTTATTAATGAAGCTACAGTCAAATCACACATTATTATTATTCATTTATTGGAAACATTTTCTCTATTATATGTGGCCTGTGAGTCGGGGGCCAAAGCTCTCGATTTACCGATCGATCTACGTTCCCATCCTCACCTATGGTCATGAGATCTGGGTAATGACCGAAAGGACGAGATCGCGAATACAAGCGACCGAAATGAGTTTCCTTCACAGGGTGGCTGGAGGAGCTCAGTTACCCGGGAGGAACTCTGAGTAGAGTCGCTGCTCCTTCACGTCGAAAGGAGCAGCTGAGCTGGCTAGGGCCTCTGTTCCGGATACCTCCTGGTCGCGTGTGAACCAGGGTGGGCTTGTAGTATTTAAGCAGTGGTGCCATCTGCTTTAATCTAATAAAATACATACATGAAACTGATAATGCCACAATAACATAACCCACGTTAGCTTTTAGATGCTTTTTCCCCTCTAGTTTCTGGCTCAGCACTACTACATAGCTTCATAAACTCCATCAAACGGCACACTGGCTTTATTTCGGCCGTCTCCATGCAATTATTTGGGTTGAAAACTATTCTCTAGACAAACTAGAAGAAGAAACTTTTCCTCACACATCGCTCATTTGCCCAGCTACTACGGTAATCTCCTTATTTTCCGCCCTTCGTGTTACCGCACAGAGAACACATGGATGAATGAGGTTCTAATGAGCTCTGCATAGAAGAGGAGGTTTCGCAAGGACCCCCAGGGTTTTCCCCCCACACTTCACACAACGCACCTGCTATTATTATCCTCTTCCCACCTTGAGAAGCAGCGTGCGCAACTCACTCTGATAGACAACTTAAGACTGCAGTGGTTAAACATACGATTGTTTGATGCGAGGGAATGGAAGTACTGGTGTAATTGTAATGTTGCACCATTAGCAGAAATTACATTGGTACTTCAAAATTATACGATCCAAGCACAGTTGAAACATAGGTCATATTTGCCGCCATAAATCAAGAGTTGCTGGAGGAATTTGTAGCCTGAATTTTCTCAATAGTTTTGGGCATTTGCAAGAATTGCCACGACGCCCGTGTTGGTTTCCCTACTCTCTGGACGCTCCTCGTTTGTTATGCCGCCTGTTTGAGCTGAAAACGTAAGCGCTGGGTTGTTGTTTTTGTTTTGTTCCTGTCGTGCCCCTATCTTTGAAAGCCCCTCGACGGCAGCGGCACAAATCTGTCAAAAGTCCCCCTCTTCACTTCTCTTCAAATCCTCGGGAGCGGTTTCGCCTGACACCTCGCAAGACAAAACAAAGTCTGGTTCCTGCCACAAACTTTGAGCTCTTTCTCAGAGTTTATTCTAATGCTACATAAATCATCCCCAAGCAATGTTCGTTGTTAAACTCATTATGTGCTGTCATCTTAAATGGCTTTGATGCCGTTTGCCACATACTGACAGACATTCGACAAATAAATCCTTCTCGAACATGTAAAACCTTAAATTAATAAAATGCAACGTTAAACCAAACACTAAGTCAGACTGACTGACGTGTTTCCATGGTTACGGCCCCTCTTCCCGCTTCAAGTAAGTGGCCCACTGCAAAAATGAAACAGTCAGAATCTCTCCACCATGAGTTTTCTTTGATTGGGAGCCCGCGTTTGTTGTCCCCTCATTGATTTGCATTAATTTCACAGACTGATCAAAGCTGGAGCTGCGGCGTCCAGCAGCTTGTGTTGAGTGTAATGTCTGACGGTGGCCATTGGAGGGCGCTGTGGTATAGCGGTTTATGGGGACAATGCAACGATTTGAACTTGGGAGAGAGGTTTGGGAGTCTGTAAGGTCAACCACATTTTTTTTGTTAAACTTTTACAGCCTACTACTACTACTATTACTATTACTAATGACATACAAGCCATTATTACTACCATTGCTTTACTACAGCCACTACTGTTAGACCTGCTACAATGAAAACAACAACCACTGCTACTACTTTTACTACTACTAGATCTTATCTGTACATGTCATTGGTTTGGAAAAAGCTTAAAGGATTCAAAGTAAGTCACTGCTACTCTACCAGTACTCGTATCACTACTGTTACTGTGACTAGTACTGCCGCTTGTATTACCAATTGATCATTATCATTCAAGCCACACTAGGAAAACAAAACAGATTTGCCTCGCGTTTGACTCCGGCAGGCTGCTATTTACCAGAGAATCCCACCTCACTTACCTGTGTTGAGATGGTGTACACACAGGGGGCAAGCCAAGACAAGTGTTCCAGAAGGAGCGACTCAATCGTGACTAGACTAGACGAGTACTGTGGGACAAAAAAATCTTAAAGTGACTGCACGTGCAATAAAACACTCACTGGGGCTCTTTGACATAGGCATAGGTATCGGCACACCTGATTTTAAGCCGCACCAACTAAATTCCAAAAGTAAAACAGTACATATATAGGCGCCACATGTCTATGTCTGTGTCTGTCCACGGTATCACGCCTCACCATGCTTTAGAAACACACTCTGTACATGTACTTCACGCTGAACTACAAGATATCTCCTCCATATGATATCTCGGCCCGAACTTCTGGTCTAAACTCTACGCCGTTAGTGTGTAAATATATGTAAATTAGCCGCATCCTTTTAAAAGCCAGATGGTTCAGAGCGTGTGAAAAAAGTAGCGGCTTATAATCCGGAAATTACGGTATACTTGAGGACAGGTACACTATGTACACTGCACTGCACAGGTTCATTGGAATGGGTCCATATTGCACTATGTGAGGGTCGGTTTCTCTGGGACTCGGGTCAAGACAAGCTTCTTAACTTCTGCACCGGAAATCAGCTGGTCTGATTTTAGTGTTTAGCTGAGCTCTGATACCTTCTTGAGTTTGGTGTGAGCTGTCCTTGTCCACTGAGTAAACCAACTGCGAAAGAAATGCCCGACATAACGTGAGCATACAGACAATTTGCAAGATAATGAAAAAGACCAACAAACAAAAGTTCAGCTTTTACTGTAAATTGCTACCAACAAATTTAGATGGTTCGTTGAATGCAAATCAGTGATTAAAGAACACTCAAAAGCCCATGTAAAAGCACATGAAAACAAACTAGCTGGGAACAATGACGTCACATCCCGGATCTTAAATATCGCAAGAAGGCACAATGTACCTCATAAAATCTCTTAAGAATGTGTCACAGTTTTCCTAATTGTGTTTCTTTGTAGCACAATTTGATAAAAAAGATGTGCTCAAATCTAATGGTTGAAGGTTTTAGTTGAAAATCCCAATAATGACACAAGGTAAGTCTTTATTGACCTCACAGTGGAACAATTCACTAATGCAATACGGCATATGTTAGACTACTATAGTAGTACTACAGCTCCATGCTGAATCTCGTCACATCTCTGCCCCTCCCCATTCCTGAATCCCAGCTGTTTCTTCACAAATGCATCTTCCAAAACTGGGCCTAATGATGCGTTCACTGCACACCCCATGCCGCTCGCTCTTATACAGATAAGCGGGGAAAGAATTAGTCTGAACAGCGTGAACCCGAACGCACCACGCCCAGATGCTACACCATTACAGGCCGTTTTCTCTGCTTTTGATGCCAACCCCAGGGGAGAAACCATTTTGAGAAGCAACATGACTATCAGCTGTCCCCCCCCCCCCCCCCCAAATCTTTTCAAAGCACCAACGAATGGAAGAAATAGCCGTACGCGGTTCTTCAAAAGAGCATTTTCACTCATGGAAATGCCTGTTTACTCTTCAAGGGTTGAGAGCGGTGCTTGTGAGAGATGGATCTCAAAACGTCTGAAAAAGCCACACGATTTTGACAGATTAAAATTGCTAATCAATTCAGAAAGGCTTAAAAAGACACAGGCAAGTGAGTGAGGGGTGATGAAAAGCACAGGGCATGGAACATCACTTTGCGCGGCTAGCCTCAATTGTAAACGGCCGTACATGAGCCAGAACTGTTGAAATATTCGTGTGATGGGAATCGAAGTCTAAAAGCATCGTAATTTATCATATCGGGTCATGTTGCAAGGCCATACCATCTTTGTAGAACAATCATTTATAACAAATAAAGAAATAGGCTAATTACAAAGCGCTCGACTAGCACTAACGTGGCTAGTGCTAACGTCCACTGCAGCTTATAAATACACTCACTGAGGAGGTTCTGATTTGCTGAAACCTGCTTCATGTCGCCGTTAGAGCAGAGTCAGATTCTACTTAAGTCCTGACCACTCTACTCTAAAGGCGACATGTTTTCACTGCAAAGGTAGGTCTTTCCGAACAATAGTGATGTTGTAGCGTTGCAGATCCTCTTCACTGAGAGTATTTATAAGCTGCTGTAGGTGTTAGCACTAGCCGCATTAGCGAATAATGTGCCATTAACCTGTTTATTTATTATGGAATCATGACTCGAAGACAGACATGGTACGTCCTTACAGCATGACCCAATATGATAAATTGAGATGCTTTTAGACTGTGATTCTGTCAAGCAAATATTTCTACAGAGTTCTGGCTCATTTACACCTGTCCCAAGTGTGAACTTCCAGCCGTTCACACTTGTTTGAGGCTTCCTGCGCAAAGGGACTTAAAGGAACAGGCCACCGTTTTTACATACTGAGCTATGTTCATACCTGAGCTTAGACGAGTTGATGCGTAACTGTCTGGTCTTTGTGCTTGCGCTCAGTCACGCAAATGTTCCCAGCAAAGGTAGAGCTCCAAACTGGGGTGAAGTTTGAAGCTACTAAGCTGTTCCACGTTTTCCCTATTTAAAAAGTGGAACAGCGTATACTAAAATATTTGTTATGTAGAACCGTAAAACAGAACAATAATGCACATTTGTATCCGAAAACATCTTTTTAAATCCTAAACTAGACACTGACAATGGCTTTTTCTTTTACAATGGGTGATCGAAATGCAATGCCCTGAGTAAAACATTCCAAAAGACCGACATTTAACCCATTTTACAGCAATTTGACCTTTTGCAGCTCACACAATCATCTTTTTCAACGGTAACTACAACTTCGACATTATCCGCTTCGCGACATGCGCCGCGAACGGCCCCCGTGAAATGCGCTCTTTTTATCTCAACTTTAGCGTGACTTATCTTGTTAGCTCTCACCCAGACACTTTCCCATCAATGTGATCTGATTCCCCGGTTTCACTCTTCCCCTGGAGACTTTTCTCTTCTACTTTCAGCTAACTTAGAGATTTTTCTTCTGACTTGTATAAAAAAAGAGAAGAAAAAAAAGGAACGGTGCAAAAAAAAAAGTGAGCAGAATGACAATGCTGCTTTTTTCCAAGCGCCGCCGCTCAAGGCGTGCTCCGGGTTGACTCTATTTTAGTTTCGGAGATGAAGCTGTATTCTTGTACTGTTACGCTCCGTGACAGAGAGGCTGCCTGTCGCTCTGATGCACTGGCCCGGTTTTCTATAAGGTTTATATAACACGGCTCAGCGGTTCCTAAAGTGCGGCACGGGGCCTTCTGAGGGTCAGCAAAAGCACTGAGGCGGGTCCGTTCAATCAGTGGGTTTGGCATGAAACTGCAAACACAAACGATGCAAAAGACTTTCCCCATATGTTGTGCAGTAAAGTTCTGTAGAGTAAATTGACTCCCTGATCGTCACATATAAGAATCCAAATAATCCAAATAGGCTTCTGTTCTTGAAAATGGCCGATGTTGCTTCAGAATTATTTAACAAATTTGTTGAGGCAATTGCAATGTGCTTCCAAAGATAAATGTGCTTGATTGTTTGGGAAAATGTATATATTTAGGCAAAGAATCTGTGCCTGTCTAAATCTCTAAAGGTGACTGACTTTCAAATGAGGTATGCAAAGTCCACATCAATGAGTCGAAGAAAGCTGTTTTTATAAAGTTTTCATTTTAGACTAAACTGGTATCGGTTCAGTATCGGATATTTGAAATCGAAACCCGTTCCAGTATTTTTTATATTGACTGGATTGACAGTGTTTCTTTAATTCAATACCTTCACATTCTATACCAATAAAAATGTCTCCGTCAGTGCAGCCACTTGATGTGTGATCAAAGCTCAGTGAATTTTCATTTCCTTAGCTAATATTAGGCTACTTTACTTTTGCTCAGAGACATTAAAACGTGCCATAGGAGCGTTCTTCAAAACGAAATTTCACGTGTGCTGATAAAATATTAACAATGTGCTTTTGAGGCATTTTTTTGGAGTTGAAAAGGAATATACTAAACACCTTTTGCCCGAAGCCTGCGTTCGACGAGCAGCGTATGTTTTTGTTGCGTCTTTCAAAGCACCCACAGTAAAGCACAAAGATGAAAAGCATTTTTTCTGGTAAACAATAGTTCTCCACTGATGGTGTGGCCTACATATGCTGACAGCGTAAACAACTTCACATCCTCTTAAAGGGGTGGTTACCCACAATGCACCTCGCCTCTGGGCTTATTTTGTTCATCAATACTCCACAACCTTTGGAAAAGATAAATATTATACTTTCTACACGTCTTTCTACAAGACTCCAAAGTAAAAGCTTTATGATGCACATACACTCCAGAACAGTAGGTGGCGCTGTGCAGATGTACTGTCAATGCCACTGACAAAGAAGGTTTGTTCCCATCGTGTTGCCGTACAGGTGTAGGATTCAGGCAAAAGCCGCAAAGTTATGACTCGCAAGACTTGATGGCAGTACGCAACAAAAAGTGACAAAAATGAGATGGAAATCATGGGGTATTGTGTGTAGATTGATTGTGTGTACATTATTTTCTCATATTTTTTTTTTTGTCATATATTTTCTCATAATGTGAGAAAAGTGTATGGGTGGGAATACTTTCCAGATTTATTTATTTAATAAGAAAATGCTGTGCTTTTTTGGATGACTGTGTAAAAACAGAGTTAGTAAGTTCCCATGGCGATACAAATTAAAACATTTCTTGTTCTCTCTCTCTCCCTCTCTTGAACATCACAGAAGAGTGGTCAAAAAGGTCTCAGGACTTGGGAGGACATGGTTTTGTTATCACCATACAGGCTGCTCTTCTCCCTCAATAGTGCAGGTCACCGTGTCTGCTGCATGTGATCACTTTGCCCACCAGAGGGCAGTAAGAGTAAGCGCCTGTGCTGTGCCACTGAACGTGAACTTCACCTTGTGTTTGTGGGGTTCAGAAACATGTAAATGCTTGGCTGCAATTGACAATTATTTTGCTGTTGGTGAATCCATCAATCATTTTAAAGATGAATCATTATGCTGCAAAAGGCATTTGTACGACCTTTTGTTGTAATTCTTGCTCTGAGTGATAAAATTAGTTGTTACTAGAAAACCTTTTTTTTTTTTTTTTTAGAAAACACAAAATCATTTGATTACTGAAAAATTAGAAAAAATTATTACAATGACCAGTTGTCGATGAATCCATTAGTTGTTTCACTCGTAAGTATAACAGGATAAACAATGTATTCCAAACAAAAAAAGCCTCTGTGCACGTAGTTTCCCTTGTGGATCAAATAAGTTTGTCAAAGTCTGCTTTCTCACTGGGTACACTTGTACCCAAAACCAATAACAAAATGGTTCTTTGTTTGACCGGGTGAAGTTTTAGCTTAGTTCAGTTACAGGTAGCAGAAGGACCACAGGTTCGTTTAACTGTTTGACAGAGACATTTTATTTAAAGGAATAGTTCACCGTTTTTCCATGCTGAGATATGTTCTTACCTGAGCTTAGACGAGTTGATGCGTACCTGTCTGGTCTTTGCGCATGCCCGTGGAAGAGCGTGGTAGCTTCCAACTTCACCCCGTTTGGAGCTATAGGAATACATTGGGAGAGGCCAAATGCTAATAACATCTTGCGTCGTTTTGCGCGACTGATTGCACGCACAAAGACCAGACAGGTACGCATCAACTCGTCTAAGCTCAGGTAAGAACATATCTCAGTATGTAAAACTGGTGAACTATTCCTTTAAGAATGTTCATAACTTAAAGATGTCACTCAAAAAACAGGTGATAGCAGGAAGCCCAATAGATCCATGGTTGCAGTTCAATCCATCAAACCAAAAATAAACACTTTAAATGTTCATTATGTTAAATGTCCTCATTCCCGTTTCCCAAACGCTTTTACCTCCAGTCAGTAGGCCACATAACGAATGCTTATTCTCCGTTGAGTGATCTGGACCATGCGCCTGAAGCAAACATGAGCGCTCTGTAGCAGCAGGCGACGTGGAAGATGTACAGATCGGGGTAGACAGGACCAAACATCCACAAAAAGGAAAGGCTCACCGCCCGCAGGAGCCTAAGATAATTTACACAGTACATAATTGGTGATCTTCATATACTAGGTTATTTCCGAGTCTAAGTTACATAATGCCTTAACTGCCATCACGTACCGATAGTTGGTGTCAGTATCCGCGGCACTCAAATGTGGCCAACCCAACACACGTAGCCGGAGTCCAGGGCCACCACCATGCTAGAGACAACAATGATCCATTAACCTCACACAAGTCGAGTTCTCAAGACGTGCCGTACTCACCGACGATTCCCCACAGCACTGCCCAGTCACTGGCCTTGACGGCTTTACACAATGACCCTCCATCCATCCATCCATTTTCTTCCGCTTTATCCGGGGCCGGGTCGCGGGGGCAGCAGTCTCAGCAGAGATGCCCAAACTTCCCGATCCACACATACCTCCTCCAGCTGTTCTGGGGGGACCCCGAGGCGACACCACGGCACGTGACGTCGGAGGGTCAAAGGTCAGGTGAGGGGACGAACTTAGGTAGTCACGCCCTTTTATAGGTGGGTTTGCAGGGCAGACAAACCCGTCCCGTTACATACTATACAAATCTGGTGTTGCTACAAATTCTCATGATCAATTACGGAAATAACACTGAAGCTGCGACTAAACTAAAGTAAATCGACACAAAGATTGAAAAACAGTCAAACATATCAATGACTGGTCTTGGATCAGTATTTATAGAACTTGCATGTCAACCGTCCATTTTGAGTCAAACGCTCAACCATTCACCAAGTTTATGAACTCAAATCTCAACACCCACTCAAACTAGTCCACATCGCCTTAGGCCT
This sequence comes from Gobius niger, assembly GCF_951799975.1. Classification (NCBI taxonomy): domain Eukaryota; kingdom Metazoa; phylum Chordata; class Actinopteri; order Gobiiformes; family Gobiidae; genus Gobius; species Gobius niger. The sequence goes on from NC_136857.1 coordinate 24,942,957, forward strand.
CGCTCTCTCTCTCTTTCCTTGTGAGTCTGTCCTCTTTTGGTGTCTTCTGTCACACTTCCTCCTCAAAGCTCGGTTCGGCTTCAAATGTCACCCACAGTGGCAGTTACGTAAGGCGGTAATCTATGCTCTCTCAGTTTTCTGTGTGGGCTTTTATGAGCGAGATGACACATTTGCATCGTAACAAGACCGTGAACTTGTACTCTGGGTGGGAATCGGCTCATTTTCATTTCTGAAAGGGCCGTGTTTTTGGTGCCATTTTACAACATCAAAAACACACAATATTTGAGCAATGGTTCTTTGCTCGGTGACATTTGGAAATGCTGCAAAATTGTGTGTTCCCCGCTTTGCAGCACAGCTTACCACTCCTTTGCAGAGCACCAATAGGCAAAACTATCCGCCAGGGCTAGGCTGCAACAAAACAACACGCTGCAGCTGGTTTTGATGCTAGCACTGAACTGATGTCCGACAGCATGCTACATCCACGGAGCCGGACAGAAAGGAGCGAGAGGAGGATGGGCTTCGGGAAATCATGTCAAGGGAAGACTCAGAATCAGAATCATTTATTAATGGCCACACAATTCAGTGTCCGTATGGCAGTAGGGGAAAAAAACTGTTTTTAAATCGGTCTGAGTTGGCTTTCAAAGACCTGTAGTGCAGGGTGTGTGTGGTCTCGGGCTGTGCAATTAATCGAAATTCGATTACAATTTCGATTATTACACTAAACGATTACAAAATTAGCATTAGCAATATATATATTTTTATTCATTAATTTTTTCATGGCGCTGGGATTATTTTCCCTTTGCATTTCACGTGCCATGGCTCATGCTTTTGCCTAAAAACTAACAGCTCTGTGTGATGATGTCATCAGGCCGCGCTGCACAGTTTACCTGCGCAGGTGTGAGGGCTGGCCAGCAGGGGGCAGGTGTGAAACAGAGACCTCTGCTTAATCAAGGCATGCTTGAAATCATTTGTACTTTTAGGACTGTTCAGAAAACAGAAAATATTCAGCATAGTTTTTATCAATAAATATATAGATAAAATAAACCCTTAAAGGCAACAAATAATTGAATAATCGTGATTTCAGTTATGACTAAAATAATCGTGATTAATTTTTTACAATCGAGCAGCCCTAGTGTGGTCTGAGGTGATTTTCAGCGCTCGTTGTGTGTCACGTCTTTGATGCAGAGTCTCTATGGATGGGAGTGTATGGCCAGTGATTCTGGATGATTTGTGGATTATACGTTAGAATTTTGTAAGTGAATGACAGTCCAAATTTCCATACCAGATTATTATTGATGATGTGAGGATACTCTCAATTATGGCTGTGTAAAATTGATGGAGGATGTTGTGTGACTTTGAACTTTTTGAGCTGTCTTTTGTTAAGTTTTTTGTAGGTTTCATCTGCATGCTGCTTCCATTTGAAAGTGTTACTGATGTGTGTACCAAGGAAACGTTCAATAATAATAATGTTTTCTTAACGACTAAATGTAAGCTCTTGATGCCCTCGATTTGACAATTGGAGAAACTTTGGCTGTAGATCACTGACATAAACATAAATGAGGCACTCGAAGAGCTTTACAGCAAGGAACCAGTCACCCATTCACTCTCTCATTCATACACCAATGTACACAGATACTGGAAGCACGGTGGGTGAAGTGTCATGCCCAAGGACACGACGACAATTTAGAAGAAAAACAACTCTTTAAAATGTTGTGAAGTACCAGACTGGAAAGTTTGGTACTGGTGGGTGTTACTTTAAGTGGATCGGTTCAGTTTAACCTATGAAAGCATCTCTAAACCACTCCGTTCTGTTCAAAACGATAAGAAGTCGCCAATCAGAAAATAACACCTAAGATTAGCAGTCAAAAAGCCTCATTTCATTTCTTCTGTTTTACACCTCAGCTGGAGGTAAGTTTATCAAGCTTTTCTGGCAATTGTGGTGTTTTTCATTCAGGTTTCAGGCCTGAATTAGCTAAACCTGTTTTCCCTCCATACAGTACCTAAACATTATGCAAAGAGACTAGCCTGGATAATGTATTATACAAATGCTTTTAATCACTCCTCGGTCCCTGTTGTAGAAAGGGCAATCAAAGGTTAAATAAGGCAAGTATCATTTGCAAGGCAGGATGCATGCAGGCCAGTCATTTGTGTAGTGAAATACTGTTTTCTGCATTTGAATGTTCGTGACTTGACCTGTCCTCGTATCACGCATGCTGCTGGTGACCAGTTCACTGGAACACTACGAGCTTGACTGAAATGGATCATTTGTAAGGACAGTCTTTTCACTTTTAAATGTTAAATATAATTTGTGTTTCCCATTAAGTTTTCCATTTTCTCTTACAGAAACATCCAAATGCTTGTGATCATTTTGACCTTCGTGGCTTATGGTAAGACTTTGTTGGAGATTACTGCATGTCAGTATTAACAGATTAAGATTCCTATACCGGATTACTCTCAAGAAGTGGAAATCTGTTTTGTAAGAGCAAACCTTTGTGAAAACAGACCTTTGTGCGCTATGCATTTAATTATAAAATCTAGATACCGATTGTGGCTAGTTGTTGTAAATCAGCGGTTCTCAAACTTTTCAAGCCGTGACCCCTGAAACCACTCAACCAAAACATTGAAAATGTGGTTTGGAGATGTTAGTTTGGATACTGTATTTTGATGTTTGTCTTAATCTCATTCAATTATGCTGTTTTCAATCAAAAATTCATCAAACTCAATGTCAGAAATGTAAATAGATATTGTCTCAAAATTATCCTGCGACCCCCACTTCAGTGTCCCACAACCCCCACTTTGGGAACCGCCGTTCTAAATAAACAGTTTTGGAATGCGCTTGTAAAACTCATCCCTGTGAAGGATTAGGATGTCATGAACAATATAAAATGTATGCACATCCTCCATTGTTTGTGTAGTATGCTTTGGTTCAGTGGTTCCCAAAGTGGGGTCGCGGGACACTGATCTCAAGATGATTTTAAGACTATATTACATTTTTGACATTCAATTTGATGTATTTTTGATTAAAGACGGCATAGTGTGGTGAAATCCTCCCAAATCTCAAAATACAGTATCCAAACTATCAATGAACACGATCATTAAGATTATTGTAATGTTTTAAATGCTAATTACATTTTACAGATGAGGTCCGGAGTTGTTGGTTGAATGATTTTGTGGTTTGTGGCTTGAAAAGTCTGGGAACCCCTGCTTTAGTTGATACTCAACAAGCCATTTCTCTGTTTTATGTTAACGCAATTGTGATCTTTTTCAACATTTAGGATTCAAGCTAACACTGTGCTACCACCCCTTGAGATTCTTCTTTATCAACACGACTTTGAATTGGCATGACGCCTCCACATACTGCAGGAAGCATTACGATAGCCTGGCCACCATGAAAAGCATGGTGGAAAATAACAAGCTGGCCGCGTTCCCCGCAGGCGGTTGGATCGGGCTGGCAGATCTACCCGAGTTCTGGAACAGAACAATGACAAGTGGCAGAAACTCCTGGAAGTGGTCAGTCAATGGTACTTACAACAGAGGAGGATACCAAAACTGGACGTTAAACAAGCCCGATAACGTCAACGCAAGTGAATACTGTGGCATCATGTGGAATGGACAGTGGGATGATGTGGATTGTAATGACGCTTTACCTTTCGTCTGTTTCAATGGTAAGGTAAAAGATCTTGAGATGAGTTCCACAGCAAACATTACTGCCACAGGAATGACTGCTGGACTTGTCAATTGAGAAGCTCCTTATATGAAATTGGCTATTATGAAGATTGGGATTTGATTAATTGCACAGCCCTAATATTGTCCCGAAATCAAATATTTGGCAGAAATGGGACTTATTGACATCAAACCTGAGTGTTAAAGGGATATTTCATGATTTTGCACATAGGGCCTGATTCTGGAGATTTTTTATATATTTTTTTAATTCATGCTGTCCTCATATTTGAAGAGTTTATTGGTGCTAGGCTAGTGCTAGGCTAGTGCATGCCTATGGTAACTAGTAGCCTGCATTAAAAACAGTCGAACCCAAGCACAGTGCACCTGAGGCAAATCACTTATACCACCAGACAACCGATATAAATATATATAAATGTCTATGTTGACTGTACAATTTTTGAATTATAACCATTTTGCATTTAAAATAACTTATATTTGAGCAGCATCAGCTTCCTGGTTGTAAGCTACGCAGCGGCGGAGTGATCTGCTTAATTACCGGATCTACAGTAGTTTGTTTACCTGCGGCCGGCATTACTACACGTGGAATTCACAAAGGAGCAAATCAGATATGGCAATGTTTGGAGGACGACCCCATGATTTTGAAGAGGTTTTTAATGCAGGCTACTTGTTACCATAGACATGTGCTAGCCTAGCACTAGCCTAGCGCCACTAAACTCTTCAAATATACATGAATTAAAACAAAAAAAAAGCCTCCAGAAATCAACAACACTCTGCATAACTAGGCTCTATGTCAAAAATCCTGAAATATCCCTTTAACCATGTATAAATCACAAAAGGGCGGGTTAGGAGTTTGCCTGGACTGCCTTCTGCTGGTAACAGTGGAAATTACTAAGTAAAAACAAACTTCTCAGTTTCAATGAGTTGGATTGAGGGCTTTGGAAAGACAGTTTTGTGTTTTTCCTATAATGCGATGTAACCAAGGAAATACAGATACAGTGTTTAATTGATGAATTTTGGAATAGTTTCTTTCACATGTTTATTACCTCAGGATCAACTGCCCCGGGTTTAAAGAACTACACCTTTGTTTCTACAACTATGACGTGGGGGAAAGCTCGGTCCCACTGCAGACGGCACTACACTGAGCTGGCTATGATCATGGACGAAGACGAGAACGCCGCGGTGGCTTCCGCCATTCCACCGTCGACAGCTGTGGGCGTGTGGATTGGGCTGTTCAGATATTCATGGACGTGGTTTGGTCCCAGGTCAAGGTTCACCAACTGGGCCCCCGGGCAGCCTGATAATAACAACGGTGTGGAGCAATGTGTGATAATGGATGCAGATGGTCTATGGAGGGACGAAAACTGTGAGCTCGCTCGTCCATTCTACTGCCGCCATGGTGAGGCTGGATTCATTTTCAAATTCGATTCATGTTGTCAACTTTTTTAGCATTTTTGGAAAGATAAAGAAAATGCAAAGAAAAATAGAAATGTATAAAGTCAAAAAGGTCCAAACTTATGCTATACATTTGTTAAGTGTGACATCATGACTTCTGCTTCCGGGTCCTAGCAGACCGGCAAATATGCAAGAAAAAAACGTAAAAAACTCTTAAAAACAATGAATATTTCTGAAACTCAACGGAGAGTTACTGAACCTACTTATTTCTCAGACTCATTAGCCAAAAATGCCACATCTACTGCTAAAAAAGTAATATTTGCTAAAGTCGGTACTTCGGGGTTGTTGCGCCGACTCGGACATTAGTATTTTTCTCCGCTAACCCGGATGTAGCGATTTTGGAAAATATTACTTTTATCGCAGTAGGTACAGCATTTTTGGCTAATGGGCCGAATAAATAAGTATGTTCTGTAACTCTCTGTTGAGTATCAGGAATATTTATTGTGGTATTAAAGAGTTGTTTTGTAGTTTCTCGCACATCTGCCGGTCTATGCGGACCCGGAAGTAGAGCTGTGACGTTACTACTTAAGAAACGTATATCCTGGCTTTCACTTTTACTTTTACTTTATACCTAGTATAACTTAAAATAATGTATATGTCCAATACGGCTATGTTAATGGAATAGGCCACTGTTTTTCCATACTGAGATATGTTCTTAGCTTTGAGGAGTTGACACATAACTGTCTGGTCTTTTTGTGTGACTGAGAGCACGCACAAAGACCAAAGACGTTGTTAGCATTTAGCCTCTCCTCCTCTCCTCTATGGGGCCAAACGGTGGTGAAGTTAGACGCTACACGATCCAAGTATAGTTACACAGTTGTCGATTTTCTAAGCGGATAAAAAGGGAACTATATTGTAATGCGTAATAATCCCTTTGGAGCACTTCGACGTCCATGCAGAGAATTCTATAGGAGTGAAGACATTACTGCGCGGACGTCGAAGTGCTCCTAAGTTAAGTTCCGCTAGAGGAGAAGAGGAGGAGAGGCTAAATGCTGACAACATCCATGGTCTTTTTGCGCGACTGAACGCATGCACAAAGACCAGACAGGTACGCATCAACTCATCTAAGCTCAGGTAAGAACATATCTCAGTCTGTAAAAACGGTGGCCTGTTCCTTTAAAGGCCAGAGGAGGGTGCACCTCCTCCTTTTTTGTACCAGTGACAAGGGCACTTGTTAGAGGTATGTACAATGTGGGGAAGCAACTTTGGGTATTGACAATTAATTTGGTGAAGGTCCAGAAGAGGGGTCCTCAACTTTTATCACCCAAGGATGACAAGCCATGATCCAGGAAATAATTTTTTAATGTACAATCATGTATTTTCCCCACAAAGTGTTGTTTAATACCAATATATAAACCTAAAAAGCTGAAATTATGATCAAAACAACCCAATAACAGTCATTTTAACTGTATTTTCCAGTAGATAAAGGGAGATGTAGAATTACTGAAACAAAACTCTTCCCCATTCTTTTTTATTTTATGATGCTCTGTTAACATTGTAAGGCATATAAGGTAAAAAAAAAAACTTTAAATTTGCTCGATATAGCACCTTTGAAAAGCACACAACACAAGGATTCAATATGAATAACAAAATTACCAACACTTTTGGATAGGCTAAATATTCATGCAGAACTGTCAACTGTTTTTGCCAATATGATATGGCTAAAAGTTTGGTGTCAAATGTAAAATGGATCTATAATTGCAACGTCTGTTTTGTGACCGGCAGCTCTTAAGACAAAGAAACGTCATATCAGACTAACTCTCCAGACTGGCGCTAACCTGTCAGATCCAGTTATTTACAATCAGATCATACAACAGGTAACTGGAGGTGACTGTACATGTGGATAAGAAATCACAACATTATTTACATATTTCTTTTTTTTTTCTCTCTCTCTTTAGGTTGGAGCAAAGTTCAAGCGTATGGGGCTCGCGGATTTCAAACTCATTTGGAAACCTAAAAAAGTCTGAAGATCTGCCCGAGTTCCAAGGAGCAGTTACTAGTATATGTTCAGAGGACGTTTTAACCTGTAATAAAACACGAAATGTAAAGCAGTGGATGTAATTATTGTATTAAACAAACAGTAAATGTCAGAATTTAAACATGTTAATGTGCACGATCACTCAAGATCTTTTTTTTGACCAGCGAACACCACCGTCTGCATTGAATGAACATAGCAAGTCATACACTAATCATAAAAACTGCAGGGCTGTTTGTGAACATTAGTATATGAATTAATTCAGGAGCATTTCTTTTTTAAGCTAGATAAATGAAGTTATTCCTAATAAAAGTCTGAACTGCCAGATGATCTTGTGTACTAGCAGAGGAAGCCCAAGTACAACAATATGAGAGCCACTGGTCTAAGTGAAGGCCTTGAATTGATCATCATTAATTTATACCACTGGGAAAGTGTAAATGAGAGTGAAACAACAATTTAATAAGTTATATGGCATATCGTGGGATTTATGAGTTTGCACACTCACAAAAATACATATTTTGCTGCTCCCACTGATGAGTTTGAGTCTGCCTCACTGGTGATTAGTCAACAAATCCAATCAAAGTTGTTTTGCACAAGCGTTGCCTCGCAGAGCTGCACAAAACGGTGAAACAAAAAATAAATTTAATGTCCCTACTGAGCAGTGCTTTGACCCTCCAGCAGGGGGAGAAAAAGTGAAACCTTGTAGGGGGAAGAGATGCACCCACATGGACGGACAGGCTATAGACGGACCTAAAGATGATGGGGGTCCCTCTGCAAATAGAGCAACGATCTAAAACCGCAACAAAAACAGGAGGGGCAGAGAGTGCTACACTGAATCAATAATGTAAAACACATGATCTTTGCAGCTCACAAACACAGGTGCTCTTTGAAACTTTAAACATGCAATACACTTAATTTGCTGAAGTATTCAGAAAAGGACTGCTTCAAGATGAAATTATGCCTCACACTGCTCGGGTTCTAACAAGTTTGCAAGGCGGGCTGGAGTCGGACAGATTTGGATAGTGAAATAATTTGTGTATTTGAATGTCTTTACCTCATTCGCTTGTGGGGACTAGCGTGCGACAAGCTGGAAATGTCTCATCTTACAGCAGCACAGTCTTAGATTAGATTGAAGTAATATTTATACAATTTTATATTTCCTGGGGATAATTTTACTAACCTACTACTCTATCGACTTAAAAGTTTAACTAAAACTGGGTGAATAGAAAAAGAATTAGGGCCAAATGACCAACGATATTAGGTGTTCCAATAATCCAAATGGAAGACATCATGATATATCAAAATATACAAATGTACAAACCTTTTTGGTATCACAGCCTGAAACAAACGCACAAACGTGCAAAAGTTCTGCTGTCGTCGTGATTTTCCTAAGTTAGTTCCCATTTCGCAGCTTGGTCAAGATTTAACAAATTGCTTCCGACGTTTGTTTTAATGTAATGGACCATACTATGTAAACATGATTTAGTAAAATAATGTAATACTGTATTCACAACAGTTATCAAACATAAAATGATGAGTTGCAGGCAGCCTCGAGCTTCTGTTTGAATTGTCTTTGCATGTGTTGCAGCGGTGCAGTCTCTGAACAGTCTGAATGACCAGATCGCCAGCTTCATGGTGACCGGCCCCAAGCCCATGGAGCAGGAGGAGGAGCCGGACTCCAGCCCCAGTCCTCCGGAGGGTCAGGGCATGCACAAGTCCATGACTCTGATGAGGCACCTGCTCGTCGACGCCCAGGTAGGACAATCGAGCAAGGCCCATGTCTGCAACGCTAGCACTGCTAAATTATTACTAACTATGTAAATATTGCTATGATCTAAATATAGACAAACATGTCATGTTTTTGCTGCACATGATATGGGGTTAGTTATCTTAATTTGTAGAAGTGCCAGACACTGTCAGTCAGACATTTTGCTTCAGTAGGATCAATATGAATGTTTATTAGTCATCTTCATGTCTTTAGCACATAGCATGTGAAGATAGTACCCAGCACCATATACAATAAATGTATTACAAAAATAAGCCCCAAAATATCGTCTCTGCATAGTGGCCATCGGTCAATCAAAGTTTGAAATTGGTATTGGCATCTGCCAAAAATAAAAAGTCATCGGTCGACTTTCAATCCTTGAGGTAAGGGGTACTTGGAGTATAAATGACAGACTTAAGGGCACACAAGAGACAAAAGGTTGGAAACTACAGCAAAACACAGGTACTGTGGAAAAAAATAGTAAAAGCAATAACTACAAGCTATTAGCGTAACAAGCATTGAAGGCTATTTGAGAGCAGAAATGTTCAGGGGGAGGTATCATGGCGTGTTCAGGTGTTGGAACAGAGCATATTCAACTCTAGAGAAACAACTGTGTCACGAGGGAACTGTGTTGTAATCTTAAAAAGACACTCGCTCAGGCTCTTTAAATACTCTTAATAACACAATATTCTTTAGCCGCTATTCCCTGTCCACGCTCCCTCGATTATCCAATGATAACCAAGCTGTCTGCTAAAGTCCATTTTTATGAAAGAAAAGTGACAGAAAAGATGAGCTGGCACTCTTTAAATGAACCGCGAATCGTTTAGTGTGGAGTAAATGGTATTTTTCATTAACCAGATTCACTTTCATTCAGAAAGTGAGAAGTGCTCCAGGGAAGCGCAGAGTCAATCGTTTTCCTAGAAGCCGTCAGCTTGCATTGTAGTTAGTAATAGACCATTTTACCAGGGACAATTTTTAACAGTAGCCGTCAAACCGGTACGTCAGAAATCCTTTGAGGTATGATGATATGGAACGGCCATTTTATATTTGCAATGAATAATTTGTTGAGTAAGTCAATTCTAGCGCTTATTACAACATAAGAGAGAGAGGCTGGGGATTTTCCCCACATGGGGCGTGTGGAGGTGCCGGAGAGGCTGAGGAGGCTGATGATTTTGCTGCTGCTGTGGAGATAGATGGCGGAGGGAAGTAGTAGAAACGGCGGCGTTTCTTTAATCTCTTAAAGGATTTGTATCATGCTATTTTAGCTATTCCAAAGTGAAGTATAGGCATTTATATGATATATTGTACTTCTACCACTATGGAGCACTCATTTTTGTGATAAATCTAAGTGTTTTCTTGAGGTATTTTCAAACCCGGAAGACAAAACGCTTCGATTCAGTTAACTCCGCCCTGCTCTCCGCACATACAACTTTACCGTAATATAAATAAACAGCAATAAGTGAAGTTACTTCACGATGCAGTTATAAGGGGTTGACACCTGCAACACAGCTTCATCAATGGCTAATACACAAGCTAACACACATGCTAATATGCTAACACACACGCGTTTTGATAAACTCACCGCTCTGGTCCATCGCTGTTTACGTGATGGGATTCGCGTTGGTTATAAAAGTTAATTCACTTTGATTCTAGGGAAGGTTCACCAAACATCCATCAGAGACAGTCACAGAAAAACACTATTTTGGTCATAGTCGCCGAATCCCGGAGAGAAAAAACAACTTCTGACGAGTGGCCTCTTCTTTAGGAAGGTTGAATAAAGTCCTCATAGCCAAACACGCTTCTTTTTCTCCTTGACATTATCGTTAGGTAAGAATAAAGAACAGCTGTGTCCAGAATAGATCACAACAAGCTCCATCTTCAGCTGCAGCGCAAACATGACGTTCAGACGCTCAGGGGAGTTTTGGCCCCAGCTGACCTGGAAGCACCTCAGGCACATTGTTTTTTTTGTTAAGACAGAAATAATGAAAAAGCTGTTTTACAAATTGAAATCAGGCCGTAAGCATAGAATTAAGACATTACATTACAGACGTCGAGCACTTCCGTTCCGCTGTCAGTCGTTCACCAGGAGAGGGCGGCGCAGCTGTCAGTAAGGAGCAGAATTCAGGAGGATTACTGAAAACTGCGCGAATGAAGCCAAAAAACACTCTGGGGGTGTTTTTTGGCTTCATTCTTCATTAATAAGGAAATAGCATAACAACATGGTTAAAAGCTCCAAAATGTCGATTTTGAATGATATAGGCCGTTGTACAGTTTGCCGTTACCCAAATCTAAATGCTTCATGAACAAAGTGTCAAAATAGCGACAAAGAAGAGGAAAAAAAATACAACAAAAAAGTAACAAGAAAGCAACAAATGTGCGACAAAAACACGATTAAAAATGATGAAAAAGCAATAAAAAGAGCCATAAAAGAGCGTCAAAAAAGTGCCAAAAACATGCCGGAAAAGCAACAATTACACAATTAAAAAGCGCCAAAAACACGACTAAAAGGTGACATAAACATAACAAAAAAGCGTCAAAAGAGCATGGAAAAAAAGCGATAAAGAAAGCAACCAAAACTGACAAAAACATGATGATTTGTAGGTCTTCTCAAATGAGGCGCGACGCTGGCCTTGAGGCTGCAAGCTCCAGTTGAGAGGTTTTTAGATTTGGAAAGGAGAAAATGTGCTCGGTCAAGGCGGGGGTTAAGAGTTTAATAAGCATAAGCAGATTTTAGGGGTACCATACTACCATTACTTTTACTGATAATATTACTATGACGAACATGTCATACCTTGCCAGATTTATTTATAGGGACTGGCTTCACCATTTATTTGTTTTGGGTTAAATCGCTCAATTCAAATAGAAGAATGCAGACTTTTTCAGGCCACCATCTAAATTATCGTGCGACGCTAATAAGTCCAAATGTTCCTCGTCATTGTCAAGGGCAGGCATCGAGTGAATACCCACGCACCTCTGAATAGGACTAAGAGCCACACATACAGTATTGTAGCCTTTGAATCTTTGGCAGTGCGCTCTTGTTATCCTCTCACCACCTCTCACCGTTTCTCTTCTCGAGGCAGAAAGCATGTTTAATTCACCCACTAAATCGCGCTGGGGCAGAGCGATGCGGGGAGACTACAGAGCGAGCCGTGATTGACGTGTTCAGGTCTGCCCTCTCTTCTTCACTGGAGGAGACAGGAGGAGGGTGGCCACTTTCCCTCCAGCTCCGCGCCGCTCTACATCTGTTTGTTGATTTTGCACTCGTCTCATGGTGTTAAGGTTTTTTGATGAAAATATAAGAAAATAAAGCTCATGATGAAACTGTCAGTCATGCACGGGGGATGTTGTAAATAAAGCTAACACTCTTTAACTGAATACTGAAGGTGCTTGTTGGTGGGGAAAGTTTCAGGACCCCTGTGATATTGAGGAATAAGGAAAGTGCTTTGCTTGGATGTGGTTCAATTCCTGAGGTTTAAAATTGACATGGAGGCATAAAAACAATAGGGAACAACCAATTCTTCCCATAAAACCTACACTTACAAATGCTCATGTACATTAAATGCACCTAAGACGAGTGTCTGGCCCTTCTCTTCGCAAATTTAAAAAAGGAATTGTCCATATGTGTTTTGGGGGACTTGACAGTTGTTTAGGTCACTGTTTGGTGAAATCATCTTGAGGGCCTGAAGATGTACTTATTCTCGAGGGCCAGACCTCTTCAGTAGTAGAACCATGCTACTGCAGCCATGTTTTTGACGAGGAAACAACGTAACATGGTTAAAAGCTCAGAAACGTTGATTTTGCTTTAAAGGTACTGGTAGGTTGTAAGGCGTTTGCCATCCATAAACATGTGATGGTTAGGAATACGAGGATTGCCCTGACATTGTGGCGTAAGTGGTGACTTTGACAGTGACTGAGGAGCGGTGAGGAGGAAGCCATGAGTAATTGGACAGATCTGACCTCTTCTCACCTCTGCTTAAACCAACCGTAAACTGCTGCCAGTCACTTTCGACGAAGGGCTAAGGGGCAGGAGCGGTCAGTGTGTCTTTGGGGGGCTAAAAGCGCAGAGAAACACTTCCTTTGCTACTGTGCGGCTCCATTGGTAGAGGATGTGGTGTGTTTGTAGAAGTAGAGTACATGATGCTTCAGTGCTCTAGATATATTTACAGACTCCACACAGATAATTTTTTATGTAATATATCCTGGCTAGACAATTGAGCCACACATTAAGTACTATTAAAACATCTATCTCCCCCCACCCCCCAAATTTTCAATAATTATTTTTCAGTTCAGTTCAATAAGCACATTTTTCAGTTCAGTCCATAACAATTTTCAGTTCAGTCCAATACGCATTTTTCAGTTCAGTTCAATATATATTTTTCAGTTCAGTTCAATATGCATTTTTCAGTTCATTTCAATAAGCACTTTTCAGTTCAGTCCAATGCTCATTTTTCAGTTCAGTTCAATATATATTTTTCAGTTCAGTCCAATACTCATTTTTCAGTTCGATGCTCTCTCATCGAATGCAATTTCTCCATCTGTGAGATCAATAAAGTATCATCTATCTATCTATCTATCTATCTATCTATCTATCTATCTATCTATCTATCTATCTATCTATCTATCTATCTATCTATCTATCTATCTATCTATCTATCTATCTATCTATCTATCAGCACTTTTCAGTTCAGTCCAATACTCATTTTTCAGTTCATTTCAATATGCATTTTTCAATTCAGTCCAATGCTCATTTTTCAGTTCAGTCCAATAAGCACTTTTCAGTTCAGTTCAATAAGTTCTTTTCAGTTCATTCCAATATGCATTTTTCCGCTCAGTTCTGCCAGATAAGTGTTTGTAAATTTCCGAGACCACATATTTATACATCTGATAACAACCAACAGTCAACAACCAACCGCAGTGTTGTGTGGAAACAAACCCGTGTGATTCTGAATGAGAATAACTGAATATGCCGACAGCCCCTGATGCAACGGCTCATTAGTTCAGTAGAAAAGATTTAGCGCTCTGCAAAAACAAGACACTTATGCAGTCTTCATCATGAATTTTTCACACACCATAGTGCAGGGTTCGGGAGCGGGCTACGGAGCCGGTCACACTGCTCGATAAAGGCAAAGAAAAATGTATGAGGTGAGAAACATTATTTCAATGGGATTGTAAGAAAAAGGAGATCTACACACCTATATTTTTGAACCTTCTCTACTTTAAATTTGGTAATGCTTCTGTATCCTTAGATGTTACAGTGCAGAGAATTCTAGGTTATATGTACAGTATGTTATTATCATGTACCAAGAGCAATTAAACTGTCGAAAATGCAGAAATCTGTAAAGATCCATGTTTCAATACTATTACGATGTATCAAACTATACTAATACAATACTAAGCATTTTCGAGTTCCTGTCATGCATTAGATTAGACCTTAGGGGTAATGGTACACCTACATTTGGCACATGTTCAGCTGAGAAATGCTTGTAATTAAAGCAATTTGAGTGGTGAAATTATCAAGTGAAAGTGGAAGGACTTAAAACTGGCGACTGAGGCAAGGCAAGTTTTTTATTTAAAGCAAAAATTAAAAATTACAAGAAGGCAGATAAAATCAATCCGTAGCTCATCAATATAAAAATTAATTACGTTCTGTAAATTGAAAGCAAAGAGTGCCGATAAAATACGTTCATGCAGTTGTCATGTGCACTGCTAAAAAGAACAGTCTGGACTGGAGCACTGGACTTATATGGTCGTACTTTCTGGTTCTAGTCAGTACTCGAGCAGCGGTGTTCTGGATGGCGTTCTGGATGGCGTTCTGGATGGCGTTCTGGATGGCGTTCTGGATGGCGTTCTGGATGGCGTTCTGTCTAACAGCTCATTTAGAGAGGCCAGTGAGCAGCTGTTACAGTAATCTAACCTGCTGGAGACAAATGCATGGATAAGTCTCTCTAAGTCTGGTTTTGACACTATTCCTCTGATCTTAGCAAGGTTTTTTCAGATGGTAAAAATCTGCTGATGTTATTGCTTTGTTATGGCTGTTTAAGTTCAGGTCTGGGTCCATGATTACTTTTAGTTTTCTAACCTGATTTTTTGGTTTTAGAGAGAGAGACTCAGGCTGACTGATAACACTTTTTCTTAGTGTCTGTGGGCCAAAAACAATTCTTTCAGTTTTGTATGATTTTATTTGGAAAAAGTTGTTTAGCATCCACAAACTGATCTGTGGATGCAGTGACAGAGTGAATAATAATAACAACTAGAAATGCAATGGCTGCGCCATTGCGATTGACTGCGGAATTGCGGGAAGCGAATGCAGAAATTGCATAAACTGTTCAAATTGCATAAAATTGCTTAATATGCATAATCTAATTTGCACAAACTGGTAAAATGCATAAAATGTTGTGTTGCATAAACTGTATAAACTGCATAAAGTGGTAAAATGCATGAATGGGTTAATTTGCATAAATTATGTAAATTGCATAAACTCTTTAAAATTCATAAATCCTAAATGGCATAAACTCTTAAGTTGCATAAACTGGTTAAATCCCATAAAGTGGTTATTTTGCATAAATTATTAATATTGCATAAACTTTTATATTCCATAAACTGGTCAAACTGTTGAAATGGCCTCAGGGCAGAAGCTGCACAAATGGCTGAAAGGCCTGGAGTCTCCCCATTGGCTGGATTCCCCCATACACACCAATGCAAAAATTTCAAACTCTCGTATAAAAAAACTGGAAATCTGCAGAAGGCCAATTTTTTCTCAAAACCCACAAGTTGCATAAGCTGAACATGCACAAAGTGCAGAAATTGCATAAAATGCAGAAAAAAGTGCAGAAAAGCATGGATTTGCGGCAGCCCCATTATAAGTCAATGGGAAAAATCTCCGACATTTTGGCCGATTGCATAAAAACCGTAAGTTGCAGAAGTCCCAAAAGTAATAGCACCCTTCTCCTCAACATGCGGAACGTTTTGATGCATAACTTGCATAAATTGCACAAAGCATGAAGGTGCTGAAAGCTCTAGAAAATCGGGAAAAAGATGGAAGAGGAATAATAATAAAGAACATGAAAACCAATAATTGACTGCGGAAGAATTCCGCAGTCAATCAATAATAATGCTGCACAAAAAGAAAAACAAAGCATGTTTTGCTCACGTCTCCTTCAAATACAAGGCAGAGAGTGGTGTCCAGTCAGATGCTCTCACCAATTCCTAAACAACCGAGTCCATGTATGATCCTTGTGCTGACTTTATGATTGACAGCTGCAGATAACTCTTGTCTCTGTCATTATTAAACAGACGTGGTGTGAGTGGATTTCTAAGGCTGGATGTGTGGTGGGATTGGGGGTTCAGTAGGGGCTTGTCTCCAGCCGGGACCTGGATCTGGGTCCCAGGTGCACTCTGTGACACCATGCATTAAACATGAGCACGGGCCCATCTGCTCCCGTTAACCATCCCTGGACCGCACTAAGGCTTGATATTTTAACTATATCATTATGTGTCAGCTCAATCCTAAAGGTCAGCACACACTACACGACTTTTCTAGTTGTAAACGATTTTATATAGAATGGAGGTCCACACTACACTGGATTCAGTGCGATTATAGAACGTGTGGGGGTTCACATTAAAGACTGAGAAATGTAAGAGCAAACACAGTACACGATTCACAGCACATCTGTCCTTTCTACCGCTTCATTTCTCCTCCGGCTTCAAAAACTCAAATCCGCAAAGATAGGCCTGTGTTTGTGAGCGTGGGAAAACGTATTCGTGTCCCGATTGGTCAACGCTGTCAACAATGTCACAACACCGCAGTGCTAGGCTACTGCTACTACTACGATAAAAGTCGGCGACATGAAGAAGTGGGACGTATTTCAGTGGATTTAATAAGAAAAGGAGACGAGATGGAGGAGGCGGAGGAGACATCGGAGAAAGTGGAGAGAGGCTAGCCGCCGTTAGCGGCGAGGTGAAGCGGAACAGTTCGTCTCCAAACTCAGTAAGTCCTGCTAAACTCTGTTGGCGGTTGAAATGTAGCTTGAAAAGGTGGTTGTTGTGAACTTTTGGTGGCATAAAGTTGTGCTATTTCGTGTGGGGCTGTGGCCATGAAATTAGTTGTTTGTGCCGCTGTTTTAACAGAGAAATGGAAAAAAATATCAGTCTGTCATTGGCCGCTGCTTTCTGTGTGTTCACAGAAACGGTAAAATCACCCACGTTGCCCACACTACACGATTCGAACGTCACTCCAGCCGTGACCCCCCCACACTACACGACCCGACTCTGTGCAACTGTCTTCGACAAGAGGCGACCCGAGAAGACTCAGTGCGACTGAGAATTAGAGCAAAATCGTGCATAAAAGTTGTAAGACATTTTGTCAAGGATGAAATAAAATAAGCAAAAAAATATGAACGTTGTCAATTTTCAAATGCCATATTTAAAATACAGTGGTTACGGTGGCTAGCAAGTTTAACTAAAGAAAAAGTTTGATATCTTTATCCTGTCTTATTTATACACCAATAAATGAGGGCAGTTTTATTCAACAACAGATAAATAATTTTTTACTTTGAAATGACATTCATTCTGGTCACACCTTTTTCCTAGTTTGTTTTTGTATTGTTGTCTCTTGCCTTGTGATTGTTCCCATGAGAAAGAACAATATTTCTTGTGATCAGCAGATCAATACCGAAATATCAATATTCAAAACTCATATAAAGAGTTTAAAATGAAAACTGTTAAACTGACTGAATATTTTTTTGTTTGGCAGAACTCAACCGGTTATAAACCTGGACTAAACCGGGACTGAATAAGAAACTTGAGTTTTTAGGCAAATTGAAAAAGCATAACAGAGCAGTGTTGTTTACTCTGCAGCGAGAGGGGAACATCACTGTGTAAAGATCTTTGACGTGTGAAATACTTTTGCTTTGTCATCGAACAGTGCAGTTCGTGTTTAGAAACGTTTCCCTGAAATAAAACCGTGTCCTTAGGTGGATCTGGTCTGTCTCTGCAGCTCAGAAAGTAACAATGTCCTTTCTCTCTTTTTATCACTGCCTAAGTGGAAATTCTGCTCTAAACATGAAGTCACAGGTGACGCTGCTGAGGCCTGTGTTCTTTCTGTTGTGCTGTTTTGGGAATTTTTCCTGAACACTTTTTTTACACCCATGTTATTTTAATTGAATAAAAAAAACATAGGTATTGACAAAAGTACAGTTAAGGCACCGGTACCGGAAAGCTGGTGTCGTTGAAGTAGTGGTATCGAATAAAAGCGGTACACAGCTCTAGTACTGTATTATGTGTTAAATAGCCTATGTGTACTGTAGGTTGCTAAACAAAAATGTCAAGTTAAAGCTGCAAAAGTGAAAAGTTTTAATTCTTTGCAGTGATCGTTGTCTCCACCTGGTGGCTGAGAGAGAGAAATATATAAAAAATATCTAATTATATTAAAATTTTGATTTAATTGAAAATGTATTTGTTGTAAAATGAAGATTCAGTTCACAGTGCATTATTTAAAAAAAACATATTCAGGAGCATGAACGTTCTCCCAACAAAACATTACTCGTTCATTATGTGCACTGGAGCAGAAAGGATACAGCTGATTGTAGCGACCATTTTATACACTAAATTTCCCATCAGCCCCTTGTCTATGAGCTTTAACTTGAGGAGAGGGGTGAAGTCGTCTCTGAGGAAGACCCTCTTTCACATGAACACAGTGTTTAATAGACTCATGGATCCCACAGTCGCACTGGACAGGTTCAGGGACGACTTCAAGGTGATCACAGAAAGAATCAGGAAGTACATTTATGTGGAAGTACATTTTTATACTAAGACAAACCAATGCTACTTAATACTTTCAGAACTACTTGTTTTGTTTTGTTTTTTACTTCTACTTGTGTATATTAAAAAGAAGTAAAGTTACTCTTAATTTGGTGAGAAAGTAGTTATTTTTTCCGCTGTGAGTACATTTTTCTAGAGAAAGGAGATGTAGTCTTTCTTGTGCTTTGTTCTTTAATAATGAGAGGTATGTGAGGTATATTAGACTAGGCCCTGAATAATTTCTTTTTATATATTTCTATGGCTTTAATAGTAGGATTTTCATATTGTTGCAGGATGTGCGGTCACCAAACCTTGATGAATCCCTCTTTCTTTTAAATGTAAATCCAGCTGGGATGGTTTAACGATTTTTACTATTGGAATACAAAAGGCTCGGACAAGTCGTTAGAAAGGCCACTCTGAAGTTGCGTGATGCTTGTGAGCGTTCAGTTTGGCCCACGACGTGGCAGAACATTAATTTTGATGCCAAGACATAACACGCCACAGAACCAAATGACAAAAACAACTTTATTGTAAAAAAGATAGAATATAGCACTTTCTGACCAACACAATGTAATATGATAATTACCATGTGTTGGGATTATTTCAAATAACTTTAATACCTGACACGTGTAATTCGTACAGCGCCGGCGCGTTCACCTGGGCTGATTAGTGGCAGGAGGTTACCGTTGAAAGAGCAGTTGGTTAAAGACTCTATGAGAATCCCTTTATCTACATCAAAGAAAGAGACCAGACCATCTTCATAATCCACAAACACTCCTACTTTCTGAGGCATGCAGTCCAGACCGTGTACATGATAATTTCCAACAGAACATGGGATTTGACTTTCATTGTCCCATTTCAATAACCAGAACCCATTCCGTGTACCAAAATGAGTGTTTCTTCGCACATGCTCTTTAACAACTCCCACAGCCCATTGTCTTGACCCTTGTACAGTTACCTCAAAGTAAAACTTGCCTGAAGAGAAGGCTTCTTGCCCTAAAACAGAACAAAAGGGCTTTGAAGAAAATAATTCAAGGAGATCTGAACCATCTTTTTTTGTTGATTGATATCGCACTGTTTTGCTCCAATGTTCCAGGCTAATGTTTGGATGTGCAGTGCAGGAATCTAGAGTGACATCCACAGCATACTGTTGGAATCTTTTTAAATCTGCCTTAAAGACCTTTATAATCTCTTTACTAAGATGATCATCCTGCAGTTTGGACAAAGATTTAGCCAATATTCCGCCAAACGTTGCACAGATATCGCTCTTTGTCCAGTCGTTGAGCTGCGGAGCAGGTTTGGCTGAAGTGAAGGTTTGTACAAACTGCAGGTGGTCTCCTGAGCTCCACTGTTGCTCCATCTCAGCACTTCTTTGCTCCAGCGCAGAGATTTCAGCCTGGATCTGCTCAATAATCTGTGCTGCCTCCTCCTCGCTCTTCCTGTGCTTCTCTTCAATGCTCTGTTTGAATGTGTCCAGACTTTGTTTTACACAGTCCATCAAATTATTGAAGACTGTGATGCCTTCTTGTATTTCTGTGTCTGCGTTTTTCTGACTGAGTTCCACTGAGCTCCGGATCTCGGCAATTTTCTGAAGCCTTTGTTTAATTTGCTCCTTCACCTCGGTCTGCTGAACCTCACACTCCTCCTTCAGGGGAACTGCCTTGTGATCTTTATGGCCAGCAGAAAAACAATCCAGACAAATGAAGTGTGAGTGGTCCTTACAGATGAGCTCCAGGGGTCTGTCGTGCTCAGGACACAGACGCTCCTCCAGGTTGGGCACTGCTTCGATCAGCTGATGCCTCCCAAGACGAGGGTTGGTGAGGTGGGGCTGGAGGTGGTTCTGACAGTAGGAGGCCAGACACACCAGGCAGGACTTCAGAGCTCGCAGCCTGGGCTCAGGGCACACATCACAGAGCACCTCTCCGCCTTTCACAGACTCTCCACTGACCACTGCTCCTGCAGCGGACTGGGGCTCCAAGACCACACTTTCAACTACAACATCTTCAACTTGGGGCGTACTTTTGAATTCAAAGACCATCTCAGCTAGAACAATGTTAACTTTTAGCTGTGGTTTTGTGTTGAAGGCCTGTTTACAGACTGGACAGTTGCAGTGGTCACTGTTGTCCCAGTGCTGGTTGATGCAGGCCCTGCAGAAGCTGTGTCCACACGGTGTAGTGACTGGAGCAGAGAACACCTCCAGACAGATGGAGCACAGGAACTGCTCTTCAGAAAGTGTGCAGCTCACAGAGGCCATCGCTACAACAGGACAGAGAGAGAACACTTAGATAAGGGGTTAGAAATAATATCATTATCACTGTTTTTGTCACAATATTTCAGCTCTATGTTCTTTTAAAACAATGTGAAGCTCATGCCCAGACACTCTCAATGTTGATGTTCTTTTCTTAAGCCCCTGTTTTCAATCACAGCCCAGTGAAGAGAGTGAAATGAGGGAGACAGCTGTGTTTCATAAAACAAGAAAAAAAAAAAAAACAGTGATTTTGATGAAAACTGGCCTGTGTTTATCTTAGATTTCTTATAACCGAGGCACAGAATTAAACTTCACCTATGGAGAGCTTAGAGTCTCCATCTCTTCATAAATGATAAGCTATTAAATAATTAAATAGATCTTTCATTCTGTGAAATCCCTGCATACCTGGCATGCCATCTGACATTCCCTGAAGTGCTATTCCCTCACTTCAATTTACTCCAATGATTAACTTTTCAGTAAGCCTCTGCAATGTCAAAAGATGTATAGAAGTGTGACATTCATCACAAGATCTCGTATTGGTGATGGGAAATGGTGAAAATGATGGGTCGTGCTTCCTGAACCACTCTTTCCCAAACGGAGCCCGATTAATCCTGGCATTGCCATCTTGGAATATGCCCGTGCCATCAGGAAAGAAGAAGTTAAAGTGGGGGTATTATGCTTTTTTCAATCACATAGCACCAGTCTATAGCACACTACAATAATGACGAAACCTTCTGTTTGTCTGTAAATGCAGTAAATTAAAAAAAACTGCCTTGTATAAAATTGCTGTCTCAAAATGGCTGTAGTGAATGTCTTGAAATAGGCCTCTGTCTCTTTAAGAACCTCTAACCCTTTCCGACACGCCCCCTCCACACGCTGTCTGTGGCATCAGTGGGGAGGGGGTTCTGCTGAGGAGCAGTGGTTGGTTACTCGGCTGGTGACGAAGCTCGGAGGCGTCTCCAGGAGGTGGGGGCGTTCCTAGGAGGACTCAGGCAAAGTTATCCCTAAAATGGCCGCCATCAGAGTTTTTACAGATTACTCAAAAATATGTGAATGTGCCAAGGCGACACTTCAGGCATGTTTTTAATGAGGGAATGACATAATAACATGATGCAAAGCTTGAAAAAGTCGATTTTGCATAATACCCCCCCTTTAATGGAATAACCTGGTCATTCAGGTCGTCAGTTGATCTCATTCTTTGGGCGGATAGTTTTGCTGAACCTGAACAACTGCTTTTTTTTTGGGCAGCGTGTTTAAAAACAAAGAAGGGCAACCAAATTGTAGTGGATCTCTGCCAAGGAAAACTGGTGAATGCACGAACAAAGAAATGTTTTCAAGGACACAATGTCTAAAATAATTATATAGGCCTACTATACAATCATTAGTAATATTCATTTTCATGTTTTATTTTTTTGGTCAAGGCCATTACAAGGAGGCTGAAGAGCCGCAGGTTTCAGACCCCTGCCCTGGCCCTCAACTGGCATATTCGTTCAGTGCATTTTTGTCCTGCTTAGGCATTGCAAACGTGACATCGGCAAGATTTTGGTTTGTGTGATGTATATTTATTCATGTTTCTATACTAATACAGCTGATTATTGCATTTTTCCCTTTAAAAGGAATTACAACTTTAATAGTGGTTTGTGTTTATTTTTATAATAGCTGGAATGTCACTCATTGTCATAAAGCATAAAGAATATTAAACAAATCAAATATAAGCATTATACTTACTTGAGATGGTTGTTTGTAGATCAGAGGTTTGATGATCTTCGAGCTCCGCACTCTCCACAGTTCTGACTTCTCTCTGTTGTGAGTTTCGTTTCCTGTGAAGCTCCAGTGTTGTGTAATGCTGCTAAAGTTGCTCCGCCTCTCGAGCACTTCCTGGTTCATGTCAGGACAGCCTGTGTTGTCCCGTAGTGAATAAACCTTCCTCTCATGGACAGTTATGTTTTTGTCAGATATGCTGTCCATTGTATGCAAGTATTATCACATCTGTAAATGTGTTGTATTTGTTGCAAAACTGTTTAAAATGCAGTAGTGGAAAATTTGAACTCTAGTGAACTTGGATTGAATAAGGTCGGTGTCTGTCTCCATCTGCTGACTACAGTCGGGTACAGAGCTCATTTCTGCAGGAAAGTTCCAGCAAACTGACGCTAACAGTGGTCATATATTGCACTGAAGTGATCAAAACGAGTCTGGGGACTTGAGCAGTGAAGGTTTTACGAGAAAAGTGGCACTTCAGTGTGAAATCACCCAAACATGTCAGTAAAACAAAATACAGAATATGAACACATCAAAACATTTTTAACATTTACAACAATATAAAACTTAATTACAGTAAAAGCAAAGGGTGAAGATAAAATACTTTCAGTTGTCATGCACGGCTAAAATAAGCTGTTTCAGCCTGGATTTGAATGGATTTTTTATTGGCTGGTTCTTACATTATTGTCCTGACAAGATGAAAATTGTTGATAAAAGTAATAAATTCGGTCAATACAGTAATAATAATAAATCTGACCTTATTTGCAAAAACGCACATTATACATACACATTAACACATTAAACATTGTTTTTGTGCACATTTCTATAAATTGTTGACCTTTAATTTGTGGGTTTTTCATTAACTGGAATTGTTTTGGAAGTTCATGTTTTTGTGAAAAGCATTTCATCCTGTAGAGACTTTGACTTTGTGCCGATAAAAATAAACTCTATTGTGTAGTTTTTGGGGGGTTTGTGTGAAAAGTTTTTAATTCTTTGTAGTGTTTCCACTGTCTCCATCCAGTGGCTACCGAGAAGAATATAAACATATATAACTGTATTCAGATTTCCATAATAATTGAAAATGATTTTTTTGTAGAATATGCAGTTCACAGTGCATATACAGTGTGGATTCTTACACTAAGGCAGGGGTGGCGAACACGCGGCTCTCGAGCCGCATGCGGCTCTTGGCCAATCAGAGTGTGGCTCTTTGCATGACTGGATAATACATTGCTGCTCTTTACAAGAGTATTGGTACATATTTCCCATAAACTGTAAAACAGTCTTTAAGAATCCTGACCAAAAATCCAACCATAGTCTGCAGACCCTGTTTCCATCTCTACACATGAATCCCGTATCACCCTCGTTTTCGAGGCAGCGTCTAAAGGTGCCTGCCTCACTCAAAGCTGATGTAGGTTAAACAACAGACAGGCAGATCGTGGCTCTGGGATCAGCTTCTGTGCTTTTCAGATTTCTGATCAGCTTACTCGTTATTTGATGAAATTTGGCCTCATATTCACAGAAAAATATAAAAATTAGGAAATGGAAAAAAGCGGAGCTCTAACGAAGCAAATGATGCGAAGCGCGACATCGCGTATCGCGGAAATACGCAAAGTCATTGACTTTTCTTTCGCATGTGACAGCAACTGTAACAATTACAACTTAAAACAGAACCTCAGACGTCCTCCAGAGGCTCCTGGTTAAAGTTTATGAACTTTGTGCAGCCTAGAGTACCTTCTCTCTGCGCAGTCCAGTCAGGACCGAGCTGCAGGCACTGAGCAGCCAGGGGCGAATCAGAGGAGGGGGCTCAGTGGGCAGGGCCCCACATACAAACACACCCCAGCATTAAAAATAAATAAAAAAATCTAATTCTGTCCCAGTCAGAACAGAACAAAATGTCAGTTTATTTAATATATATTTATTTCAATCTTGGTTAGGAGTAAAACCAATACATCTAATACAATTATTGAAAAAAAAGGCCATGCATAAAGTTATAGTTTATTGTGATTAAATATAACAGTCACATTATATTTAATCAGAATAAACTACCACCCCTGGATCTCGCAAATGGTCGGTGCCTTTGTGGCTCTTCACAGGATCAAGGTTGAAAATTTCGGCTCTTGGTCTCTGACTAGTTAGCCACCCCTGCACTAAGGGAAAAACCGGCGACCTTATACTTTCAACACCACTTTACAAATAGCGGTAAACTCAACTCATTTTCCTCTCCCGTTAAAGCAGCAAAGGTGATCTCTATTTCATTGAGACTTTATCGCAAACACAATGCTTGTAAATTGAACAAATACTAATAATGATAGATGTTTTACTATTGATTAATTCCAGTCCTCACTTGAGTCTGTTGTCGTGATTTTAGCTTCAGGTGTAAAGAAGGTGCTGAGATCAAGATGTTGTGGATAGAAAAATATAGACTGTATTTTTTTGTCTATTCAGTTTTATTGATCCACAAGCAACTGTATATATATGAATTATGTGCATTTAAAATATGGGTGAAGAGGAGAATGATGCTTCTATCACATGCCTGTATCAACACATATATACAGTCCCTCCATCATGGCTTTCATTATAAGTACGATAAACTTTTTTTGAGCTTGTACTACTATAGTGTCCATAATATGTACACATCACCACACGAGTTTCTTTCCTTTTTTTTTTTTTAAGTGACAAGTGCCAATAGTGGTTCAAAAATGTAAAAGATAATTATTTAAAACATTAGTTAAGGTTTACAATTTCCATTGCGCCTTGTCGACCTGGGCTGACCAGTGGCAGCAGGCTTTCAGTGAAAGAGCAGCATTTAAAAGACTGAATGAAAACAGAATAACATGCATCAAAGAAAGAGACCAGACCCCCTTCATAATCCACAAACACTCCAATTGTTTCAGGCATGTTGGTGAAACTAATGATCTCATACCCAACTTTGCACTGCTTTTTTTCATTATCCCACTTTATTAACCAGAACCCATAACATGGTTCAGCCGAAATATTGCCTTTTCTTTCTACAGACTCTTTAACCACTCCCACAGACCACTCTCTTGACCCTTTTACAGCTACCTCAAAGTAAAACTTGCCAGAAGAGAAAGCTTGTTCCCCTAAAACAAAGGGCTTTGAATAAAATCTCTTAGGGTTATCTGGATGTCTGATATTCTGAAATGTATATTGCGCTTTTCTAGATTGTCTTTCTAGACAAATGTTTTGATGTGCAGTGTCGCCATCTAGAGTGACTTTCACAGCATACTGTTCTAATCTTTTTAAATATGAGACCATGATCTTTCTAAGGTCTTGACGAAGCTGTTTAGTGTCCCACTGTGACACAGCTTCTGCCAACATTACATCATATGATGCACTGATCTTTCTGTTTGTCCAGTCGTTGAGCTGTGGAGCAGGTTTGGCTGAAGTGAAGGTTTGTACGAACTGCAGGTGGTCTCCTGAGCTCCACAGCTGTTCCATCTCAGTCCCTCTCTGCTCCAGTATAGAGATCTCTGTCTGGATCTGCTCAATCATCTGTGCGGCCTCCTCCTTGCTCTTCGTGTTCTTTTCTTCAATGCTTTGTTTGAACGAGTCCAGACCTTGTTGAACACTCTGCATCAAAGTGTTGAAGACTCTGATGCCTTCTTGTATTTCTGTGTCTGCGTTTATCTGACTGAGTTCCACTGAGCTCCGGATCTCTTCGATTTTCTGAAGCCTTTGTTTAATCTGCTCCTTCACCTCAGTCTGCTGAACCTCACACTCCTTCTTCAGGGGAACTGCCTCGTGATCTTTATGGCCAGCAGAAAAACAATCCAGACAAATGAAGTGTGAGTGGTCCTTACAGATGAGCTCCAGGGGTCTGTCGTGCTCAGGACACACACGCTCCTCCAGGTTGGGCACTGCCTCGATCAGCTGATGCCTCCCAAGACGAGGGTTGGTGAGGTGGGGCTGGAGGTGGTTCTGACAGTAGGAGGCCAGACACACCAGGCAGGACTTCAGAGCTTGGAGCTTGGGCTCGTGTGCCTGGAGCCTGGGCTCAGGGCACACGTCACAGAGCACCTTTCCTGCTGGAGCAGCCATGTCACAAACAACTTCACAACTTGCAGCGGACTGGGGCTCCAAGATCACTCTTTCACCTGCAACATCTTCAACTTGGGGTGTATTTTTGAATTCAAAGACCATCTCAGCTAGAACAATGTTAACTTTTAGCTGTGGTTTTGTGTTGAAGGCCTGTTTACAGACCGGACAGTTGCAGTGGTCACTGTTGTCCCAGTGCTGGTTGATGCAGGCCCTGCAAAAGCTGTGTCCACACGGTGTAGTGACTGGAGCAGAGAACACCTCCAGACAGATGGAGCACAGGAACTGCCCTCCGGAGAGTGTACAGCTCACAGAGGCCATCGCTACGACAGGACAGAGAGAGAACATTGAGATGAGGAGGGTTTTGAGTGACGTTGTAACTCATTATAAGGTAAGGCACAAGTGACAGTGAAAGGCCATGAACACACACTTTGTATGTCCAGCCACATGTAGCCGTCCTTTGAGGGGAATGGAGCATAAACAGTAGGGTCATATCATACAAGGGCCTGAAATGCTGTTCCCGCAATGAAATGTATTCAAATGAAAGCTTTGTAAAATACATATAAACATTTTACAAATAAAACACCTTTCAAAACACCTAAAATAGAACAATATTGAGATGGCGAGTGCATGACTAGGTGGCATAGGACTGTCTGAACAGGTGAGCTTTGAATGGCAGGGAGTCTATGGAATGGAGGTCAGGATGCCCCGGCGTGACCAGGTTGGCTTGTGGGACAGAGAGCTGGAGAGTGGAGGAGGAGCGGGAGTGCGTGGGCAAGAGTGGCGACATGGAGGAGGTCAGATATGTACAGTGGGGCCATTTTGAAGCTGATACTCTGTTTTATGGGAAGCCATTGGAGTTGTTGCAGGACAGGGGTGATGTGGTGAGTGGAAGGGGTCTGTGTGATGATTCCTGCTGTAGAGTTTTGGAGGAGCTGCATGGTGGCACAGCTGGTTAGTGCTCTCGCTTCACAGCTAGAAGGTCCGGGTTCGATTCCCACCTGCACGGGGCCTTTCTGTGTGGAGTTTGCATGTTCTCCCCGTGTCTGCTTAGGTTTCCTCCGGGTACTCCGGTTTCCCCTACAACTAAAAACATGTACAATAGATTCCCTTCTAGGGCCAGGACTCCCCTGAAAAAGAGATTATAAATCTCAGTGGGACTGTCCTGGTTAAATAAAGGTAAATAAAAAAATATATATATATATACGCATATCAGAGTATCCCGATCAAAAGAAACATTCATTTGTGTTCTGCGCAGTCTCTAGACTGTTCATAATCCACTGTGCTGCTGCTGTTGTTGTTTTTGGATACAGGTTCTGGAAGTAGAACCGGTTCTTCATTCCCATCCCCAATCAACAGTCAACAGACTTACTTAAGCACACAATGGCTGTAAAAAAAATAAAATAAAAAAAATCCCCACACCCTAGTCCTCTCCTAGCCTGGCCTGCCAAACTACATGCTTTTTCAAACACATATAGTCAAGGAGTGTGCGTGATCTCAGCGATTTCCTGGTCGGCGTGATTCACAGATGACATCAGCCAATTAGAGCAACGCTGTACAAAGAACGCTTCCAATGCTGTTTCTTGCTCCGGTTTTAGGGATTTTATATTTTCCAAAATATTTAGAACAGACAAAAGAGCAAAAGAAAACAGCGTATAAGTCATTGCGCCGCCATCTGTAATGTTTTTGGAAAAGTGCGGTGACAACTCCCGCCTCTCGGTCCGTGAGTGGTCCGATACATGTAAAATCGGGTAATGATTGCCTGCGAGCAGCTTCCCAGACGATTCTTCTTTTGAACTACGGGTGGAAATTAGCACTTGAGCTATAACCTGGTACAATGCATCTCTCCCTTTGAGGTTAATGTTTATTGTGCACTGTCCCTGTTTTTTCTAAATAAATAAACTAAACTAAAAAACTAAACAGAAAAGAGGAGTGTCTGGCTGGCCAGGCAAGTCTCCGAGACTGTTTGGTAAATGTTTTTTTTTTTCTTTAAAAGGAATTACAAGTTTAAATAAAACATATAACAAACACAAACCTCTTTTTAGAACATTACAGGTAATGAAATAGAAATATGAGCATTTCCTACTTACCTAAGATGGATGTTTGAATTTGTAGATCAAAGAAGTTGAATGTTTGATTCCCCTTGAGCTCCACAGTCTCCACAGTGCGGCCTTCTCTCTGTTGTGAGTTTTGTTTCTTGTGAAGTTCCAGTGTTGTTTAGTGCTGCTAAAGTTGCTCCGCCTCTAAAGCATTCTTGGTTGCACTTTGAGTCTAACACTGACGCCATCTGCAAAAAGGTGCAGCAAAGACTCTTCTTTTTAAGAAAAATGAATTCATTTAGAGTTTGTAATGTCCTCATGACTATCTTTTACCAGTCTTTTATTGAGTCAGTTTTAACATTTTGTTTTGTATCTTGGTTTGGGACAAGGCCTCGTGGAAGACCCAGGACACGCTGGTGGGACTATGTCTCCGAGCTGGCCTGGTGTCGCCTCGGGTCCCCCCAGAACAGCTGGAGGAGGTGTGTGTGGATCGGGAAGTTTGGGCATCTCTGCTGAGACTGCTGCCCCCGCGACCCGGCCCCGGATAAAGCGGAAGAAAATGGATGGATGGATGGATGGTTTGGGGCTCTTTCTGTGACCAACAAAAAATGTTTGATGAAGTTGGTCAGAGTAGCAGGTAAAATCATTGTTGCACAGCAGACTCAGCTGCATGACCTTTACAGCCAAAGGGTTGTACATAAAGCCCAACAGATAATGGAGTGTCCGGACCATCCGCTTTTTAAGGAGTTTAACCTACTCCCCTCCGGACGCAGGCTAAGAATGCCCTGTACTCGAACTCGTCGGGCCAGGGCCTCTTTTATTCCAGAGGCTGTTGCGAAGATAAATGATCATATGTTGCTCAGTGAAGCTGCTGTAAATTAGACTTTATTTGATCTTATGCTGATTGTCTCTCAGCTTCAGAGCCGGACTGATGATGCTGTGACTGTATGATCTTTGTCCCAAGCACAATTGTTGTCTCACTGTGTTTTTTTGTTTGTTTTTGCTTTATTATGTGTGGACACTTGCTGCATAATAATTTCCTTCGGGACATTAATAAAGTTGAACCTTGAACCTTGGTTCATGTCAGGACAGACAGTGACTGTTTCCCAATTGCCAGGATCCTCGCCGTCTCGACCACTTCGGACGGAATCCACGTCATCACAGCGCCGCCAAGTGCTGTTCCAGTTCACTTGGACCACTCGCCCCCTCGCAGCTCGACTCCTCCGTTTGGCATCTTCCACTGCCTTGGAGAGCTGAAATTACACATGATGCACTGCAACATTGTTCTTCTTCCTTCCCTTTTCTCCCAAAACGTTATTTGTTTGTACTCACTATTAAGTTTTGTTCCATGTTCGTGAAAAAAATATTGTAATCTTATATTATATGAAATCATTGGTTGTAAACAAGTGAAGATGTAAAAATTAGACATCCAAACCAAAACCAGTTAATAAACAGCTTCTTGGCCTCTTATATAAAACAGTTGTTGATAAGACGACACTCGGTTCCGTTTTGGAGGAGCCACCACCGAGGACGTCAACGAAGTGGACAAATGGATAAAGGATCCTGGCATTTGAGAAATGGCCTGTAATTCTCCCTGTAGTGAATAGACCTTCCTCTAATGAGACAGTTGTTTAACAGATATGCTGTAGTATGTACACATTTGTAAATGTATTGTATTTACTGTTTAAAAAGCAGTAGTGGAAAATTTTAACTCTACTGAACTTGGATTAAATAACGTCTGTAACTGTCTCCATCTGCTGACTACAGTCAGGTACAGACTTGAGCTAATTTTGCAGGACAGTTCCCAGCAACCTGAAGTTTACAGAGGTCAAACTTTGCACTGAATTTATCAAAACAAGTCTGGGGACTCGTCACATTATTCAATTTGTCTTTGTTTTCTATTTTTGGTTGTCAGACTTTTCAGCATGTTAAGACTGTTTACTAATGTTTCCATTGTTTTATAATGTGTGTCAGCACTTTGGCCAATTGTTAAGTTTATAAAGTGCTTTATATATAAAGCTGGTATGGTGTGGTGGTGTGGGAAAACATTTTTAACATTAACATTCTTTGAAGTAGCTATTCTAACGTAATTGCAATATCTGGCCTTTTCTTAGATGTTTGGCTGCTTTGGCTTCTTTAGCTGTTGGAAGCCAAGCACATGTCCTCCACCCACTTCCTTCGGAGTGGCACCGTCTGTCCATGTTAATTCTACTGCTTTACTTCAATGAAGGTCTAAGGGGAAGGAGTGGTCAGTGTCTCTTTGGAGGGCTAAATGCATAGAGACTATATAGCATGTGGTGCATATGCTAGAGTAACCACACGATAGATACATTTACAGACTCCACAAAAAACAGTCAACACTCTTCGACAAGGTCCAAGCACAGCACAAGTCCATAATTCAGAGAGGGCATGAAATCCAAATCAATTATGACAAGAAGAGCAAAATGTGGTATTTGATTGATGTGGCTATCCCAGATGAGAAAAAAATTCTAAAAGAGGCAGGTCACAGTGCATATACTGTACAGCAGGGGTCATTAAGAGCATTAAGTTGTTCGAGGGCGACCAGTTAAAAACAAATCCTAAAGACTTAAACGTACACTGTTCACTTATAGGATATTGACCCCATATTATATTAAAATAGCTTTATTTTAAACTCATACCGAGTCACAAGAACCGAAATAACTGTAATTTTAAGAATCAGATTCAAGAAACTGAAGTGTTTTACACTTTAGAAAAAGTCCCAAGGCCTACTGGGCATGCCCCAAAGGGCCCCTGGGTGCCCGCGGGCACCACGTTGGTGACCCCTGCTGTACAGTATTGATTCTTACACTAAGGGAAAAACCTGCAACTTTATACTTTCAACACCACTTTACAGTTTAATTGAACGTTATCACAGTCACGATGCTTGGAAATTGAACAAATACTAAAAAGCAAATGAAAAAGTACCAAATTGAGCAGTAGTATTTGAAGAGTAGATTGAATCAAAATACCTCCAAAAATAGAAAAATAAATAAATAAAATTAAAAAAACGTCAATATCTTCAGAAAGTACAGTATGTCGGGTAGATGTTTTACTATTGATTAATTTCAGCCCTCACTTGAGTCTGTTGTCGTGATTTTAGTTTCAGGTGTAAAGAAGGTGCCGAGATCAAGAAAAATACAGCCTATATTTTTTTTGTCTATTCGTTTTTATTGATCCACATATATGTGACATTATGTACATTTGAAACATGGGTGAAGAGGAGAATGATGCTTCTATCACATGTCCATATCAACACATATAAACATTCCCTCCATCATGGCTTTCATTATGATTAGATTTTTTAATCTTGTACTGTAGTGTCAATGATAGGTCAGAAAGTTGTTTGTATATCGTTGATATTTTTCAACGATATACAAAATGTCTTCAAATCAAATAATTAAGAATTACAAAATAATATAATTTGTTATATATTAACACTATCATCACACCAGTAATTATTTTGGAAAAAGTGACAAGTCCCAATAGTGGCTCAAAAATGTAAATGACAATTAAGTAAGACATTAGTGAAGCTGAGCTGATGTAATTTGCATTGCGCCTCGATCGCCTGGGCTGATCAGTGGCAGGAGCCTGTCCGTGAAAGGGTCGCCTTCTAAAGACGCAATGAGAGCAGCGTTTCGTACATCAAAGAAACAGACCAGACCCCCTTCATAATCCACAAACACTCCTATTTTATAAGGCATGTTGGTTAAACTAATGTTCTCAACCCCAACTTCGCACTGCTTTTTCTCATCATTCCACTTTATTAACCAGAATCCATTACTTAGTGTAGCCCGAATGTTGCTATTTCTTTGTACACACTCTTCAACCACTCCCACAGACCAGTCTCTTGACCCTTTTACTGTTACCTCAAAGTAAGACTTGCCAGAAGAGAAAGCTTGTCGCCCTAAAACAAAGTGATGTGAAGTAAATCTGTCACTGTCATCATAATATCCCCTTTCTTTTTCTTTATATTGTGCTTTTGTGCAGTAATCTTCTAGCCAAATGTTTTGATGTGCAGTGTCGCCGTTTAGCTTGACCTTCACAGCATACTGTTTGAGTCTTTTCATATATGGCATCAAGACATTTCTAAGGTCTTGACGAAGCTGATTTTTCTGCCACTTAGACACAGCTTCTGCCAACATCACATCGTACGTTCCACTGATTTTTCTGTTTTTCCAATCGTCGAGCTGTGGGGCAGGTTTGGCTGAAGTGAAGGTTTGGTCGCCTGAGCGCCACTGCTGCTCCATCTCAGTCCCTCTCTGCTCCAGCACGGAGATCTCAGCCTGGATCTGCTCGATCAACTGCGCGGCCTCCTCCTCGCTCTCCTTGTGCTTTTCTTCGACGCTCTGTTTGAACGAGTCCAGACTTTGTTGAAGACCCTCGATCAAAGTGTTGAAGACTGCGGTGCCTTCTTGGATTTCCGTGTCTGCGTTTTTCTGACTGAGTTCCACTGAGCTCCGGATCTCCTCGATTTTCTGGAGCCTTTGCTTAATCTGCTCCTTCACGATAGTCAGCTGAAACACACACTCCTGCTTCAGGGGGGCGGCCTCGTGGTCTTTAAGGTCTGCAGAAGCACAATCCAGACGAACCTCCTCTCCTGTTGGAGCAGAGACGTCACAAACCAGCTCTTCTGCAGCAGACTGGGGCTCCACAATCACACTTTCATCCACAACATCTTCAACTTGGGGCGTGCTTTGGAACTCCAAGACCATCTCAGATAGAACAATGTTAACTTTTAGCTGTGGTTTTGTGTCGAAGGCCTGTTTACAGACCGGACAGTTGCAGTGGTCACTGTTGTCCCAGTGCCGGTTGATGCAGGCCCTGCAGAAGCTGTGTCCACACGGGGTAATGACTGGAGCAGAGAACACCTCCAGACAGATGGGGCACAGGAACTGCCCTCCGGAGAGTGTGCAGCTCACAGAGGACATCGCTACAAGAGAGAGAACACTTGAGGGTTAGGAATAATATCATTATCAGTGGCTTTTTTTTTTCACGTCAAGCCAACAGTGTTGTTTTCGGCAGCCCGTTTAGTTTTGATCTTAGTCTTTTGGACGAAAATGCTTGTAGTTTTAGTCACATTTTAGACAAAGACTCAAAAGGTTTTAGTTGAGTTTTAGTCCATTTCATTACAAAAAGTAATAATTCATTTCGATAAGTTCTGGAATTTGGGGTAGATAACAATAATGTCTTGGATTTCTATTTCATATTCTTTCGGGTCAGGTACTGTATGTGAAAACAAACAATGTAAACATTTTACTGCCAAGGTAAAATGTCTACAAGGGCACAATGCAGGGAATGGACATTTACCACACCCTAGTTCTTAGAGTTCAAATTCAGTTCAGTGTATTTTAGTCCTGCTTAGGCATTGCAAACATGACATCAGCAAGATTTTGATATGTGTGATGCATGTTTATTCATACATTTTTCCTTTTTAAAGGAATTCGAACTTTCAAAGTGGCTTGTGTTTATTTTTTCAAGACCTAGAATGTCGGCCATTGTCACATAGCATAAAAACAATAAAACACAAGCATTTGCTACTTACCTGAGATGGTTGTTTTGTGGATCAGAGGTTGAATGTTTGATGATCTTCAATGAGTTTCGTTTCCTGTGAAGCTCCAGTGTTGTGTAATGCTGCTGAAGTTGCTCCACCTCTTGAGCACTTCCTGGTTCATGTCAGGACAGCCTGTGTTCTCCCCTTAGTGAATAGACCTTCCTCTCATGGACAGTTGTGTGTTTTGTTTTTGCTGTCCATTATATGCAAGTATTTTCACATTTGTAAATGTGTTGTTGTTATTGCAAAACTGTTTAAAATGCAGTGGTGGAAAACTTAAACTCTAGTGAACTTGGATTGAATAAGGTCGGTGTCTGTCTCCATCTGCTGACTACAGTCGGGTACAGAGCTCATTTATCAGGAAACTGAAACTCCCCATGTAGGAAGCTGGAGCCCATAACATAATAAAAGCCGATAGCGTAAAATAACACTGTTGTGCCAATAATGTAATAATGTTTAACCGGCCGATAATGGAATAATTATTAATTTTTTTCTTTTTATTTCATCTTGAAATCATTTGTGGACCCTCACCCATGGCCTCGTGACCTCTCCAAGGGGTCCCGACCCACACTTTGGGAAAAACTGTAATAATATATAAATCTGACCATATTTTCACAACACATTAATCATTGTTTTTGTCCATATTTCTCTAAATTGTTAGATGACCTGTTATTTTGTGGGTTTTTCATTAACTTTTGATTTTTAGGAAATTAATATTTTTTGTGAAAAGCATTTCATCCTGTAGAGACTTTAGCTTGAGTTTGAGTTGAGGTGACGTAGCTTGTGTGTGTGTGTGTGTGTGTGTGTGTGTGTGTGTGTGTGTGTGTGTGTGTGTGTGTGTGTGTGTGCGTGCGTGCGTGCGTGCGTGTGTGTGTGAGAGTGTGTGTGAAATGTTTTCATTCTTTTCAGTGTCTCCACCCGGTGGCTACAGAGAAGAATATAAACATAATAACTGTATTCAGATTTCCATAATAATTGAACATGTATTTGTTGTAAAATCAATATGCAGTTCACAGTGCATATACAGTATTGATTCTTACACTAAGGGAAAACCTGCATCTTCAGACTTTCAACACCACTTTACAAACAGCGGTAAACTCAACTCATTTTCCTCTCCCGTTAAAGCAGCAAAGGTGATCTCTATTTCATTTAAACTTTATCGCAATCACGATGCTTGTAAATTGAACAGATGGACAGCAAATTGACAGCAATATTTGAAGAGTCAATTGAAACAATAATCAAAATGCCCCAACAGATAAATAGAAAAATAAATAAAATTAAAAACGTGCTAAATATTTTCTTGGCCTGTAAGTTTTATGGGACTGGACGGTTTTAAGATAAAATGATGTGATCAGAGCTGTGTGGAGGGGCGGCTCTGCGTTTCAGAAGCTGCTACACAAAGTACAGTATGTCGGGTAGATGTTTTACTATTGATTAATTCCAGTCCTCACTTGCGTCTGTTGTCGTGATTTTAGCTTAAGATGTAAATAAGGTGCCGAGATCAAGATGTTGTGGATAGAAAAATATATCCTGTATTTTTTTCGTCTCAGTTCATTTTTATTGATCCACATACATTTGTATACATGTGACATTATGTACATTTAAAACATGGGTGAAGAGGAGAATGATGCTTCTATCACATTCCTGTACCAACACATATAAAAATGTCCTCCATCTTGGCTTTCATTATGAGTACTATTTGTACTGTAGAGTCAATGATACTTTTACTATTAACTCAATATACAAAATGTCTTCAAATCAAATAACTAACCATTATAAAAGAATATACTTGATTGTGTATTAAACACTATCACCAAGTACAGTCGTGCTCAAAAGTTCACATACCCCAGTTTTTAATACCGTGTATTTTCCCTTTAGCATCAATGACAGCTTGGAATATTTTGTAGTTGTGGATGAGGTTCTTTATTTTTTCTGATGGTAAAGGGGCCCGTTCTTCTGCACATTTGAGCTCTCCCCACAGTGGTTCAATGATACTGAGGTCAGGAGACCAAGATGGACACTAACAGGAACTTCACTTTACTCTGCTGTAGCCAGTGGCATCAGCGAAACACCTACATATTTCACAGTAGGTATGGGGCACTTTGTTGACACCAAAAAAGTTGACAATGCCAGGATTCATCGGTCACCCTTCGTGAAAGAGTGTTTCACCATGAGACCTCATTTGTGGTGACACTGTCCCAATATCAATACAAGATCTTGGTGAAGAGTAAATGCACTTGATGTTTAGACATTACAGAAGCGAATGTGTGCTGTCAAAGCTAAAGGCGGTCCAACCTCTCCCTCATTTCAATCTACTCACACTGAAAGCTATAAAAATGTGTCCGGGCACCAAAAAACAGATGGTCTCAACTTTTCCACCTACATAGGCACAGCAAGGAACTACAACTCATTCACACTCTCATTCACACACTGGACATGCTGGACATATAGAGTGATCAACATGTAAACGTAATCAAGGACACAATGACAGTAAAACACACATCCTATTCCTCGCCTAGACCGTTTTGTAATTGTGGTACATGTACAGCAGTTCTGCCTCGGCTTTGTCAACATGACAGCGGCAAGATCTGGATTTGTGTGATGCAGACTTATTTATAGCTCTTTGCTCTATTTTTGTTTTTCTTCGAAAGGAATTACACCTTTTTAAAAAATCAACGCAAACCACTTTACTTATAAAGAACAAGACCTTACCTGAGTCGTATGCCTGAGTTTGTTGATCAGATAGATTAAATATTTCATTGCTCTAAACAGTGCTGCCTTCTCTGTGTTGTGAGTTTTACTCCTTCATGGTCAAGTTGCTCAGTCTCTAGAACACTTCCTGGTTCATTTCAGGAAAGGCTGTATCCCTTATCCCCCCTATCTTCTGACAACTGTGAGGTACAGAGATAATATTTGCAGGACAGTTATAAGGCAAATTCTGAAAGTTGAGTCTTGTAATTTGCATGGTGATTTTCCCAGCTCGTTTGGAGATACAATCATGAGAACATGATGGAAAGTGCCATCATTTGTGTGAATCCGGCTAAAGTCCATTTTGACTTGGCTTTTCTGACCTAAAGCCCAAACATGAGTTTTTCATTAAGAGTTTAGGACCACTGGCACCTTTTTTTATGATTCCAAGAGTGTGCCCACAGCTCTTGTGTTTATGATTCAAAACCAAATAAAAAGTGCATAAAAAATGCATCCAATTTAAAACAATATTACAAGTTGCTCTACAAGCTCTGTAGTGGAGGCAATTTGAGCGCTGGAATTATGTGGATGAGTTTGTTGAATCTGGATTTTGACAAACAGAAGGCCATGTTTTAATGTCCATACAGCATATAATACTATTTCGATTTTTCAGGTTATTTCTTACATTTTTGCAGTGATTTGCTACTTCTTAAAAATTGTCCTCTTTTGCAGTTGGACACCATCATAGCATGTCCTGCATCCACTTCCCTCAGAGAGGTGCGTCTGTCTCTGTCTAGTCTGTTTTAATTCTACTGCTTCAAAAGCCTAACCTGCACGTCATGGTGGATTTGCATAAAAGTGAATTTCCCATGCTGCAAAATGGATTCCGCGGGACGAACAAAGAAGTGGCATTATAAGACCGGCAGATCGACCCAGTTTGTCTGATACGTCTGTACTTTGAATTCCCAATCCACCCCTGAGCGGTGTCTGTACAGGACATAATACAGGACAGCGGAACAAGATTGTATCTGTTTAGGAAGGTCACAGAGAAGAAATTTGAGAATTTGGATCATGTGGCTGTTGGGTCTGGACAAAAACGGAGAAATGAAACCATGGCTCGCTTGTTGGTTGGCTAACAGGGACCCGCTGTGGACACATCATGAATATTTGTGGCTTTTTGGCATTTACATGTTTTTACATTTAATTTAATGTGTAATTGTGCATGAATGGAAAAGATTCTTGATTGCTTAAGACTTCATGCTCTTTTAAGCACCAGTATGTTGTTTGGAGCTTCTTTCTGTCACCAAGTGATTATACAAAAACAAGGGTGCAAGCCGTAGGTTTTAGCTTATGGCTAACGTTATGTTAACAAATCAATGGAACCATGATGAATACAGTTAAAGGAACAGGCCACCGTTTTTATATACAGAAATATGTTCTTACCTGAGCTTAGACGAGTTGATGCGTACCTGTCTGGTCTTTGTGCGTGCCCTCAGTCACCCAAAATTGACCAAAGATGTTGTCAGCATTTGGCCTCTCCCAATGTATTCCTATAGCTCCAAACAGGGGTGATGTTGGAGGCTACCACACTCTTTCACAGGCACACACAAAGACCAGACAGGTACGCATCAACTCATCTAAGCTCATTTAAGAACATATCACAGTATGGAAGAACTGTGTGCCCGCAGTCACACAAGAAGACCAAAGATGTTGTTAGCATTTGGCCTCTCCCAGCATATTGCTATAGCTCCAAACGGGGTAAAGCTAGAAGCGACCAACCTCTTCTACGGGCACGCACAAAGACCAGACAGGTAAGTAAATGGGATTATTCAAATGATTGAAGCAAAATGCAACTTCACAGAAGTTTTGTTGATGTGGGAGCAACGTTATAACTTTTAAAAATGACTCTTTTCCATAATATGCTCCCCTTGCGTACAGGCAGTAGGATCACTTAATGTGGACATATCTTGTTTATTCGAGGCTTAAAACACTTTTTGCGGTACCTCTGCACGGATATGTATTGCTAATTTGAAAGATAAGACAGTGACAAAGCACCAGGGGCTCGTCATGAATTTTCCTGCAGCTATACCCTGCAGGCAGCACTGGGAAAGAAAAAAATGACTGCAGTTTCTACTAACTAGCTGCAACAGGAGCAAATCCATTCTTGAGGAACCCACTTTGAGCGCAGAACAGCTCAGTAAGGGTCTGATGTTGTAAAGGGCAGTTCAGTGTTTCATCTTTGCCGCTGTATAACAGAAAGTACAAGGAGAAACGACCAGAGTGAACAGGGTTACTCGAAAGAGTGGTCTGTTTAAAGACGAGAGAACATTATGGCTCAATTCAAATGTGCATGATCTGTCTCCTTTAAACAGATGTTATTTAAAAATGTGCGTGTCACAAATGAACATGTTTATTTACCAATATGTGGATGTGGAATGGGCCATGGAGTTACCAGGACCGACCCATTCTTTCAGTCTTGTGTTGATATCTCTGACAGACAGACGAAAGCTCCTCTCCGCTCCTCTCTCCCAGTTTCCCCCTCTCTTGGCGAGCTCAGGTATCTCCAGCTCCAGACGCCGTTCTACATGAAAGACATTGTTGTTTTCTTTGACACTTTGCTGGATTTCTTCACAAACACATTTGATTTGGGCCCAGAGCAGAGAAAACGTGCTGTCAGGACATTCATATCACTGGGAGCCGCACGCTTTTTGTCTCTGCTCCCTCAAATCCACAAAGAGCCCACAACAGCACAACAACAGCCTTGTGAAAGCAGATGGAGTGACATTTAAAACAGAGAGAGCTGCTACTTTCTCTTTGGGACGTTTGACGA
This sequence comes from Gobius niger, assembly GCF_951799975.1. Classification (NCBI taxonomy): domain Eukaryota; kingdom Metazoa; phylum Chordata; class Actinopteri; order Gobiiformes; family Gobiidae; genus Gobius; species Gobius niger. Next base: position 24,982,822 of record NC_136857.1, read on the forward strand.
TTCTTCAAGATCAGTACCAAACGCAAATTCATTGTTGGTGGTTTGCAGTGGCTTTGAGACTTTTAGAGAGAGGCTTAGAACAGTGACAGATGGACTTTGTCAAGACATGAGCTGTAACTGAGCAGGTTGAGATGTGACTGATCACGGAAATGTAAAAACTGTGTAACCATGCACTCAAGCCCCAATTTGTTTGATTTCAATTTTAAGTTCTTGATTTCAAATGTTTTGTCATGACTTACTCATTTTATAATCAAAATATGTTTATTTTGTTTTAACATCTGCATTTTTGCATTTATGCTGTCTCAGTAGGATAACTTTACATTACAAAACAAATTACAAGACGCTCTCCACTCCTCCTGCACACGTTGCACTAATGATGGATTCAGTAAGATTCAAAAATTGTGTTAAACTTGTGTGCAACACACATTTATCAGCATAGATAAGTCCAGTTTTTTTCTTTTTTGCATTTAGGCAAGGCATGTTTATTTATGCCACGCATTTCGTACACAAGGCAACTCAATGTGCCAACATTAATGTTTCATTTAGAACTCAATTTACAGTGCAGTTTCCCCCCCCCCCGCAACCCTCGAACACCTCACAGCCTCCCGGTGCAGTTTTGTAATCATAAAAAGATCTGACAGCTCCCTGTAGATATTGCATTTTTTGAAAAACAAAAACCTTTGATGAGGATTTCAGCTGAATCACAGCAGGTCTGTCAAATGTCTGTCATTTCACAATCTTTTGTAAACTTCTGTCATAATGCTGAACTTTCACTGTTGCCAGTAACTGTCGCTGCATCTGCTGTTTGAATCCCTACACGTGTTTGTGTTTACATGGAGAGGGGCAGGTGAGGGTGAGGAGTGTGTTGGGGGTGAGGCGGGGAGGTGTTTAGCTTGTCTTTGCTTCTGCGAGAAAAAGTTAGCTTGGTGGTGCATCTAGCGATGCATTGTGGGAATGCAACCATTCCGGTCCGGCAAAATGGTGCAGCTGAGGGTGGCCATAACATTGATTCTTTTATTTATTTATTTTTTACATCGATTCACATTTTAAGCAGTTTAAATCAATAGGGGACACATAGGGAAATTTAAACCTCTGCATTTGACCCATCCTTCAACGCCGCTGGGGCAACTCGTAAGGAGCAGTGGGGACCCATCTCCAAATGTAGAGCCAGGCTGATGTTTGGGTCGCTTCAATGTAGATGTTGCTCTTAGCAGATGACACGAGGGCAGACAAGAGGAAACCTGAGCAGACATGTAGTCGCCATTCTCTCCCAAACAGCGACAGGCAGTTTGGTTGGTGTGAATCCACCAAAAACGTAACATCGACCCATGGATCTTCAGGAAGTCAACTCAGGGTTTTGCATTAAAGTGAACATATCACGTATAACAGTGGCTTTAGACATTCTTTTGAGTCTCTCAGCATTGATATTTTATGCTTTAAAATATGAAATCATGTCTATGAAAGGATAAGACTAAGGAGTGAGAGATTGAGAGATTGGGCTGGTCAGGATTTTTGTACTGGCAAAAAAATGTAGTAAACAGGCTTTCATTTTCAGCAAATGTTATACCAGCAAATTTATGGCCCTGTGATGAACACACTTTGAGCGCAGAGCGGGTTAGCGATGGATTATGGGTTTTTGAAATTGTGTTCCATCAATGACACACACACACAAATTAAGAAATATAGATCCAAGTGCGCGAAAGAAGCGAAATACTACGAGAAATGCACAAAACATCCTCACGATACAAAAAAAAAAAGAAAAAAAGAAAATGGTTTGGAAATTGATTGTATTTAATGAGTGCAGCTTAAGCATGGATTAGAAAAAGAAAAAAGTATGTTCCGTATGTAATCCAGTCCCCTGAATCCCCTCTGATCGATACCATCAGTGTGTTGTGATTGACACGAGCTTAGACTGATACAGGAGTAGTAGCTCCAGGACTCTGCCGCTGCTGTATCTACACCACCGCACAGATATGGGCCTTCTGCACTCCCTCATTCTCCGGGACTGTCCCTATCTCGCAATCCATCTGATAGTGCAGCTGGAACCTCCACTGCCAACTCCAAAAAGTTGCATTTTGTTGCGTCACTCTCCCGATACACATACCATTACAGAGTTAGGGGGACTCTAGCAATATTATGTGGATAAACAAATCATACACGGCATTTGCACTAGATCTATCCACATTCATTGCTTGGAGCCCCCTTGTGGTTTGCACGTGCATAGTTTGCTCAAAGAAAAAGAAAAAATAAATAGGTTTTAAAAATTAACACTGTGATAATACCCTACATCAGTGGTGCCCAAAGTGCGGCCCGGGGTCCAAATGCAGCCCGCAGACCACTTTCTGGAGGCCCTCAGGCTTCTTATTAACTCGGCACACAACCCCAGAGATGGTTATTTATTACTGCAAGTATGATAATTCAACATGATTAAAACCTCAAAAACTAACATTTTATTGTGGTTTTAAGATTCCAAGCTTAATACGATTGTGGCTGTCGTAAGAAACCACAATATATCGCAGCATCACTGAAGTCTTCATCTTACTGAGATCTTAACAAGCAATGCATTGAATTTTTAAATGTGTAGAAGTTCACTTTTAGCTTACATTTTGATTGATGATTTAGTTAGTCTTGTTGTGGTGCTGATGTCCTGTTTGATGTCTTGATTTGACACAATTTTCTGAAAAAGTAGTTACTTACAATTTGTGTTTAGTTAGTTTAGAATAGAGACGGCCTCTCTGGAATAAGCCAAATCAGCATTGTCAGTACGCATGCGCGGTAATGTTCACACATACGGTACCCACGGTGTCAACAAAGCCCATTAAAACCACACTATCATAGTAGAACAATGGGCTATTTAATGACTATTACATCGCTTAAAGTTGTTTTACGCCGATATGCCAGGTTCGCATTCATTCTCCATTGCAGTGCGACTGTCCACGGGCTTATTCAGTCTATGGAAGAGTTTTGCTCTAAGTGCAATAAAGGAACCTCACAGTGCTGTATATGCGAGCCATTTGTAACCGCCTGCCTGGCTTACTGCCTTACGCGCAATAAAGACAATTAAAATAAAGCCAAGTGCTGTGAGGCGAATACTGTGGACAAATATTCTAAATAATATTGATGGACTTTATGAAGTTATTCAGGGGGACCAGGCCAAAAAACTAGAAGAAGGAAGCAGCTAAAAGACGAACTATGTTGTTAAGCTGCGTGCAGAACAGATGCTATGCTAACATTAGCCTTGGTTGTGCTAACAGCGGCTAAATGCTACAATTGGAAAAGTTGCATTTATCAACAGCAAAATGATGTTGATCCACGTGGGTTTTGCCAGTGGAAGAGCAGCATTTAAGGTACAATGATACGTTAAAGGTCCTATATCATGCAAAATCGACTTTTTGGAGCTTTTAGCCATGTTGTAATGCTATTTCCTTCTCAAAAACACCCCCAGAGTGGTTCTTGGCTTCATTCACGCAGTTCTCAGCAATCCTCCTGAATCCTGCTCTCTGAGCAGCTGCTCCGCCCTCTGTTGAAAAACCACTGAGTTGTCAAACAGGAAGAGCACAACTTCTGTAATGTAATGCCTTACGGTCTGATTTTAATTTATAAAACAGCTTTAAAAAATAAATAAACAAATTAAATTAAATTTAAAAAAAGGAAGCGCTTCCAGTTCAGGGCTGAAAACAAACGCACCCCTGAGCGTCTGAACAGACGTCATGTTTGCACTGAAGGATGTGAAGATGGAGCTCTTTCTAAACTATTCTGGACACGCCTGTTCTTTTTTCTTGCCTAACAATAATGTCGCGGAGAAAAGCGCGTTTGGCTTCGAGAGGTGCAGGTGCGACTATCAGCCAAAATAGTGTTTTTCTGTGACTGTCACTGATGGATGTTTGGTGAACCTTCTCAAAGTGGATTAACTTTTATAACCAACGCGAGTCCCCAATGTGATGGAGAGGCCATGACAGAGCAGTGGTGAGTCAAAGCGCGTGTTAGCTTGTGTGTTAGCTCGTGTGTTAGCGTGTGTGTTAGCCATTTATAAAGCTGTGTTGCAGATGTCAACTCCTTATAACTGCATCGTGAAGTAACTTCACTTATTGCTGTGATATTTATATTTATCTTACTGCTAATAATGCATACAATATATCATATACATGCCTATACTTTACTTTGGGATGGCTAAAATAGCATGAAACAGATCCTTTAAGTCAAGCAAGGTGGCACCATAGTCCATAACCATAACGTGAGTCTGAACAAGCGCAGTGTTTTTCCATGGAGGTCTACCCTGTTACTTTGAGGTTAGACAAAGCTGTATGCACCCGAAATGTACATTTAATTAACTCAACAACTTACTTTCTGAGTAAGTAAGAAATGACCCGGGACAGGAGCTGACACTGTATATTCAACTACCTCCGGCTGTCATGGCTTGGAAGCGGGAGAAAACGGGTAATGTACGTATCATCAGGAGTAGTATCTATATGAAGGAAAGGCCTATTTTAAAAGAAACATCTAAAGAGAAGAAAAGCCCCCACGGTCTGGAAAATTCCAACTCGGCACCTTTTTGTTGATAGTATAAGACAAGAACAACGTATTCAAACTCTGGTAGAGAGAAACTTCTCCCGCTATCTCCCTCTGCAGGCTTGTTCATTCATCGCGTTTGGCCTGTCTGCGCTGTGTTAGCCTGTCTCTCTAATTACAGATAGCAGCTCCAGTTCGGCTGACGCTGAGAGCCGAAGGGAGAGAGGACCACGCGAAAACCGAGGCTCATTTGTTCTAATTTAATATTTATCTATTGGAGGAGGCTGAGCTATCACAAGGGGCTAAATTGAAAAACACCCAAGCGTGCCCACACACAGTCAGCAGAAAAATGTGAGAAAACGGCACTGATGGCCCTTAAGAAAGCCGAGGAGGGCGCAGAGGGGAGAAAGAGCCTGCTTGGTTGGTTTGCTTTCTGTGTAATAATGTCCAATGAAACTTACTGAGTGCCAGTATTTTTAAAAGTCTCACTATTTCAAAAATAATCCTGGGCAACATGATTGTGCTTTGTTTATCTATATCTTTCCAACACGCATATTTAGTGTTTGTCTTGTGTGGCTTTTTGGTATACGTTATATTTTCATGTAGCTCTTCCATGCTCATGTATCAAGTTCATTTTGATCGTTTCAGCGCCATAATGGATTTAGCTTCACAAAAATGGCTTATCGCTTCACTGTACTGTCTGATGGGATACATGGATTTAAACAGTTATTTAAAAGTGCGGATAGAGTGCCCTTTGTTGGCAGAATGGAGGAATCAAATATGATAAAACAATATACAGACCCTTTCCAAACAAAATGAATATCATGGAAAAGTTTACAGTATTTCTTTGGATAATTCCATTCAAAACATTAAACTTCCATAGATTACAGATTCACAGCTTAAACAATTTCAAGTATTTGGTTGTTTATTTGTACATAATTTTCGCTTCCAACTCACAAAACCCACCCAAATCACCATTCACATCTCAGTTTTTGCAGAAAAAAAAGAAGGATCACATCAAATCAATCAAAACATTGTTTCAAAATGATGCATCAACTTCAATACTTTGTGGGAATCCCCTTGCCTTAATCACCGCCTCGATGTGCCGTGGCATTGAGGCATCAGCCTGTGGCATTGCCAGGGAGTTATGGAAGCCCACATTTCCTTGATGCTTGCTGTCAGCTCTTCTTTGTTTTTGGGTCTGGTGTCCCTCATTTTCCTCTTGTTAAAAAACCCCATAGATTCTCACTGGGGTTTGGAAGATGAAATCTGCATCTCTACACAGATCCTCAGCAGAAGGAATCATGAAGTCCTCTAAAACATTCTGGTAGACTGATGCGGTGACCTTGGATTTAAGAAAGTAGAGGTTACCAACACCTGCACTGGACATTGCACCGCAAATCATGACTGACTGTGGATATTGCACACTGGACCTCAAGCAGCTTGGGTTCTGTTCCCCACCCGTTTTACTCCAACCCTTGGACCTTGATTCCCAAATGAAAGGCACACTTTACTTTCATAGGAAAAGAGGACCTTGGACCACTGGCCAACAGAGACATTTCCTACGTTCGGTCAGGCTCAGAAGCAGTTTGACCCGAGGAACCCGACAGTTGAAGCCCATCTGTCAGAATGTGGTGGTTTTTGAAGCTGTGACTCCCGCCTCATTCCACTCTTTCTGGATCTCTGTCAGATTCATGAAACTTCTCTGTTTGATAATCCTCTGAAGCTCTTCAGCTGGTGCATCTTCTCCTGCCACATGTTGCCCTTCCACTAGACTTTCCATTGATATGCTTGGACACTCTGTGAACAGCCAGCCTCCTTAGCTATGAACGTTTGTGGCTGACCCATCCTATGGAGGGATCGATGATGGTCTTCTGGCCAGTTGTCAAGTCTGCAGTTTGGGAACCTGGGAAAACCTGTGCAGGTGCTTTGAGTTTAGTAGATGAGTTGTGTGTGACACTCAGTTTAAAACACTCATGGATTATTTGAGCTGATTTCTTCACAGTATTCAAATTTTTGGAAATCCTGTTTTTGTGAGTTTTGTGAGCTGGAAGCCCAAATTATGTACAAATAAACAACTAAATACTTGAAATGGTTAAGTTGTGGGCCCTGAATCTATAATCTATGGAAGTTTAACGTTTTGACTGGAATTATGAAATTAAATAAACTTTTCCATGATACAATTACAATACAATTTCACACAATACAATTTCTTGTACAAGCCTTCATTTTTATCCAACGGCATGCTGGCGAATTCATGGTGCTGCAATAACCACTCAGAATTTGAAAGCAAAGACCGACTAAACTGATCTAAACTTTTTTGTTGTCACATTTTGGTCACACTATTGTTGCATTTAAAAAAAAAAAAAAAAAGCTCGTATTCATTGCAGTTTTTAGGCTTTTTGCATCTTTTTTAATGCTTTTTTTTGTCATATTTAGATTTTCTTTTTTTTTTTCATTTCTTTTTTTCTTTGCAATTCCTCATTTGAATGCTGAGACCTTGCAGTCTCTAAAAATCAGTGTAAAATTTATGAAGGGTAAAACACAACTTGCAGGTAGGAGCATTGATACCAGTATTGGGTATCGGCTCGATACCACATGCTTGTACTCATTCTCATGCTCATTATTGTGGTCCCGATATCAGAAACCGATACCTCTTGACAGCGACAGCGCTCCAAAGAGCAAAGAGTAACAAACTGGAGAATTTTTAAGAGGACATACAACAATATTCAACGTAGAGCTGACTTTATTACAGACTACACTACTCAAAGTCTGCCCTGGATTTAAACAAATGCTATATGTTGTCTTCATTGTACCTTCATTGTGTTTACAACACGAGCCGCGAAAAACTCCACTCCAAGCACCTATTTGGATCCTCACCACAGGTTGAGAAACTCTGTCCTAGACATCCAAGGACCCAATTGAGATGTAACTGTAATGTGTTTATGACTGCCTGACAGATGCAACATTGTTATTTATCAGCTACTTGCCAAACTGCCATCTTTCCAAACAAAGATGCATTAGGCTGTTATATTATTCATTTAGTTTAGAGGGTTAATTGAATGATTGTGGCCCAACATTTCCTATTCATCTTCTCATTTAAATGCAACACGTAACTCATGAATTGCTATACTTTTCCTGCATGTATTTATCAACTGTTCCAACAATAGCCGCCGACGAGGAGCAACCTCTGCGCGGAGGACGCCATTTCTATTGAACCGAGGGGGCCTCTCAGGTTGAATATGGATATTAATGGCTCGGACTAATTTACATTTCAATCCCGCAGACTATGAAAAATGATGCCCGCCTCACTGTGCACTGGAGAGAATGAGAATGACTGACGTTTTCCAATTAATACAGCCAAGTGAACAGAAAGCATTTGAGGCGTTAATTAAATTTGCAGCGAGGCTCCGGATTTCAATGTATTCCTGCTAAGTTACAAAGTTTTAGCTGCAAGTCACAGGAAACTGGAACCAATTTTAAAAAAACAGGAATCGAAAAAGGCCTTTGTCGTTGCTTATGTTTCGATTGACAGTGCTGACCTGGGAAAGGGATGTCTCGCCAACTATTATTTTCCTTACTTATAGTAACTTCGGTACTTCAACTTTCGCCGACAAGCCTGTACTTTTATCTCAAGTGCAGCGCTTTACTTTGAGCACTTCATCCGCTCGCACTTCTTGGGTACGGCGTTGATTGGTGTTTGTTTGGAGGCTCCCCCTGAACGGTGCATAAATCAAAATATCCAACGGAGAGATGGATTTCTGGAGTGTTTGCCGTGTCAGGCCGCCGTGTGTGCAGAGGACCGGCGGTCTGAACCGAGCAAACAGCGGGGATTGGAGACGGCTGCCTTTTTCGAATAGGCCTTCAGAAAAATAGACTTCTTCACAAAATGATAAAACTACCCCACTACTCCACTTTGAACTTAAGAAGCCTTCAGCGAGGGGCGTCTGCATGATCCCTCGCTCGGGCTTGCTTTTTGCTTTTCCACTTAAATGTTCTCTCTCCATTCTGCGTCATGACAAAAGAAGAAGAAAACGACGAAGAAAATAAACCATTGCCTTTTCGTTCTTTTTTTGTGGTTGTCTTAGTTTACCATGTGCTACGTTTTCTGTCTGCACTGGCTGTCACGATAACTACTATATTGATTTGTCGTTGACAAATAAGTAAGTGACAAATAAACAATACTTTGTTGGGCTCAATATTTATCATCTCTCCATTTATTTGCATTTTCCCCCCATTTTTCTAAAGTAATGCATTATCTTGTCAAACAAGGCTTTAAGGTCATTTTCAGACTTGAGTTACTTTCTGTGGCATTAAAAGGTCTTCCGTAATATCGTTTATCACAATATTTTTCTGCCTCAATATCGTGACAGGCCCATAGACTGTAAAATTAAGAATGGACCCATGGTGGCCTTCGTCATGTAACCGTAAGGAAATGGCTGAAACTTTTTTGCTCCTCTTCAGTCATTTAACACAGGCTAGAGCTCCGTGTTTGTCTTAAAATGCGCGACATTGTCCCGATTTTATCAGTTTTCTATTCTAAATAACATAGCTGGCTCCAAAAACCCAATCAAATTGCTAGCATGAATGAGCTTCAGCTAACCCCCTCACTCAGTCCATTCTTAATTTCACAGTGGCCTACTTGGAATTGTGGTGGACACATTTGTCAGTAAAATTGTATTTTAACATGTTAGCACGGTATCTAAATGACTGAATGAATATGCGTGAATGCGTATTTAAGTGTCATGGTGCTTACGTATCACTCTAAATGTCAACTTTATTTATATAGCACATTTAAAGGGGCTGGAAGCAAGTTAGCCATTTTATACTCACTACTGCCACCTCAGGCCATATGTGTAACTGCACCTTCTATATTAAGCTTGTGCATGACGGCAATTCGGGCCGAAGTGACACATTTTTGAGTGACCGTACAGGATTTTAGAGGCAGTTGTGGTGAACAGGTCTGAGCTCATTCTACACATTAGGACATTGTTGGAACATGTAGGGGGAGGAAAATACTTCATTTTACCATTTTTAAACTCCTTATAGTCCCTTTAAGAACAGCTACATCATAAAAACATGAATAGACTGGGCCATTTGAACATTCAACGGAAAGCTGTTCCAGAGTCTCGGAGCCACTCTGGCAAAAGCCTGGCCACCTCTGGTTTTCAGCTTAGATTTTGGCACCTCCAGAGTCATTTGACTTGGATCACAAATCGCCAAAAGCCCTGAAAGGTAGGGTGGAGCCAACCCAGGCAGACATTTAAAAACCATCAACAGTATCTTGAATTGAATCCTAAAGCTGATTGGAAGCCAGTGCAGGGAAGCCAACACAGAACTTATGTGCTCACGTTTCCTCATGCCCATGAGCAGACACGCTGCTGCTTTTTGAGCTAACTGTATGCGACAGATGGAACTTTGATCAAGCCCAGTGTACAGAGAGCTACAATAACTTAGGCAACACGTAATAAAAACATGAATAACACGCTCCAGGTCGACATGAGGCAAATAGGCAATTAATAACATTAAAAGAAAGAAGACCATAAATGCATATGACGCTATTTTCAAGATAAGATAATCACTTAATCGGATACAAGAACCAGAATACAAAGCTTTCAATCGCATTGTTGCTTTCTCCACATGTCTCGCGATACCAAAGATTACATTTTTAAATAACCTGCCCAACACACAACGCCTTTTGCCAACCAGAATAGATCCAAGATATCTTAAAGTGCAACAACACGGAATGACACACCAGTCATTCTACTTTATTTCATGAATACAAACCCTAACCCAGTACAAAGGGGATTCGCAGTAAAACATGGTTATGAGATCATTGCCGTCTTAAAGTGTGACTCATTCATTGATAAACCTCAAGATTGGTGATTGTGGTTGTGGGGATAATAGCTACAAGATGTGGCAAAGAGGATTGGCTTACCTCCACTGCAGGGGAGTGCATGAAAATGGCGTTTTGACAGAAGTTTTGTATTGGCGTAGTCTATAGACCCTTTCCTTTCTTGTAAACAGTCTAACTACTTGGTGGGCCTGGGGGTCAAAAGCGACCTCGAGAGGCCATTGAAATCAGTGGAGGAGACTAGAGTTTACAATGTTGACTACAAGTTTAAGGAGAGGTTTTAATGAAAAGTCTTATTCATGGTCTTTACTTATTTACTCGTCTTCACTCCCTAAAATCAGGGCATTCTATCAAAGTGAGAAGTGTAGCAAGGAGTGTTTTGTCTTGTACTGTGATACTTTGTAATATTTAAGTTCCGATTATGATGGAAAATGGTTATAGTCCGCAGTTTGTTTTTAAATTGTGGCAGTAGGGTTTGACTGCATTAGGTATTTAGGTTGTACCAACCTGTAGCCTGTAATAATTACATTGTAATTGTGGTCCGTCCACCCGCTTGCTATTTGCTGATAACGTGCTGCGTGTCGGGCATCAAGTCTCTGAGGAGCATCACAGTGAGGCCATTGTGATGGAAAGGCATTGAACAGTATTTCCATTGCTGTTTAATTAATACAGTTGGAAAAAAATGGCATGTATTCAATGAGAACGATGAGAAAGAAGAGTTACAGAAATGTGTGCCAATTCGACCTATGATACAACACACGTAGGAATCTCTGTGCGAGGAGGCTTCACGCACGGCCCGCTCATACAACTGTAATAAATTCGCTGCAAACTTAAGTTCAGATGTCTTGGCAAAACTTCTGGATCATGTAGTGTTCTCTGGTGCCTGTGCTCGCAGCGGCAAGAGAGAATGGAAAGAGGGGAAGGCACAGAGCGGGAATGCATGTCTGAGCTGAGGTGCGAAGAGGCTGCAAGAACGTCGCAGAGAAACTCAGGGTCTGGGGGAGAGGGCACCAACTACTAAACTGCTACATCGGAATTTAATTTGACAAATATGTTTGGTGTCGTTTCAAGAGCATGTTTAATTTAAATGGGCTACCCGTCCTCCCCGGCTGGCTATTTTTTTTTATTTTTTGGGTGGGGGATCAAACATTTTTGCTTAGGGCACCAAAATGGCTTGCAGCAGCCCTGGCCCCAGCACATTGTAAGTCTGGTTAAATTATGAACTGATTAAATTATAAACTGTTCGACAAGACTATTGTTTACAGACACAATCAAGTTTTGTCTGAGTTGATTTTTGCCACCAAAACATGTACAATATTGTCAGGACTCCTGAAAAAAGGAAAAAGTGAAAAAGGGCAAATCCACAAATACCCTGTTATTAGAAGATTTGGGAAATCTCCTGGTTGTGATGATCAAGATGTCAGTGCATGTGTGAAAAAGACTTGAGTGGCATATTCCTTGATACATAGCATGTAGTAAATGTATTATTCAGCCTTTTAATGTTGAATAAAAAAGGGTAAAATTATACAGCGAATCAAAGGGATTGTTTCAAATGCTCTGTTGTCCAAATGTTGCAGACTGTCTCCTCTCTGCTGCCCACACTCGCGTTGAGACTGTGGCTGTAGCTTGGTGTACTCATTAAATGGTCCCCGTGTCCTTGTCCTACAGGCCTGGCACAAATGGATTTATTGACTGAGGTGCGTCCAAACATAGTTGTACATTTTTCAATTGACCTTTCGCTTCACAGAGTCAGCAATCAAAGTCAGCTACCGGCACACACTTCACTCTCTTCTCCTTCCTTTATCATTCAGGTGCAAACCACACCAAAACTCTGCGTTAGTGCGATTTCAACGGTTGCTATTAGCGATCCGTTTATGGTAAAGACCTTTACGACGGCAAATTAATACTGAGACTTAAATACAAGACTTTCCTCTCCACATTCTCCCTGGTTTGAATGAATGTCCAAATCTCTTCCCCCTCATGTTTCTGAGCTATGGAACCTCTTGAATTACGCTTCAGATTACATTTCCCCGGTTCCTGCGGCAGATAATGGATCTTAAGCCGTGTGAGATGTCCGTGGTGCTCCTGTGACGGAGCTGCTGTCCCCACGCGTGTGACGTGCGCAGTCAACATCAGTGAGGAAGAGCATAAATCAATGACTTCAGTTTATAAACGGCTCCCTTTCACTCATAAACCCGTGAGCGGCTGTCTAGCATCCAAGAGTTAGACACTGGAGGGATATAAGACTGAATAACTCTCTCCCTTCATTTATGTATTGAAAGTATAACACTGCGCTGTAACGAAAGGTTAAAACTGTAATAAAGCCATATACTATAAAAGTGTATGGCTAAAAGTATATTCCATCCTCAGCATTGCGAGTTCGAGTCCCAGCTCTGATTATTTACGGTTTGAATCATAGCTCCATTTTCTTCACACTTCACAGCTTGTGCTATTTGTATTTTACTTTACAACTACAATTTCTAAAGAAAACAAGACGTTGTTGACTCAGTTTTAACACTAGACCTTTGAGTTGCTAAACCTGTGCTGTATCCACTCAACAACGTCTCATGGAGCACTGACTAAGTTCAAATATGGAGGCCAGTCATATACCTGGTTCTGCAGCCGGGCCTTATTGAAGGAGGGGGTGGGGAGATGCTTTCAGTTGCTCTTGAATTCAAATCTGCACTGGCTCAAGTAGAACCCGTTGTTTTGGAATCTCAGATTACTGAAGAGAATGTAGACCATGTAAATGCAGGCAGGGTCGGTCCGGCTTCTCCTGCTTTCTTTGTGAAAGTTTGTGTTGGTGTGTTTCTCACACTCAGTCACCCTCATCTGAACAAAAGTAGATAAGGCCAGCAGGGGCGTTTCTCGGGGGTGGCCTGGGCTAGCCTGGCATCCAGAATGATACCCCTCCTGTATATTTTATACACGGGGATATCAGTCTGGGCAGGGGGCTCGCTTTTGCCGCTGCTGCCAAACTCAAAGGAGCTCGTGCGATCAGAATAGTTCTCGATAACAATCTACGGGCGACGCACTGGAGAGAATATTAACGTCGCTGACTTCCCTTCACTGATTGGTTTACTCCACTTCCTGTTTGCATGCATATGTTCTGCTGTGCAAATCAAGTTCATGTGGAGTCTTACCAGGCTCAACCCCTCGTACAGCGGTGAATCTGGATTTTTCCAGGCAAGACCTGGGCCTACCCTGATTTCTACTGGGCCACCCCAGGTGCCACCCCACTCAGGGGGGAATGCATGAGGAAGAATATTTGTGGCCCAGCAAAATCCTCAGCAGTGCTAATGAGGGCTAATCACTGAAGACTAGCATCTTTATAGAAGAACATGAATATTAATACTATGTGCAGGCTGACACAATGAAAGTTACTAAACAAATATTAATGCTGACTGGCGCTTTCTAAGTCGACAAAATCCAACTCAATTTGTCGTACTGTTAGCATTAGTTTGATGTGGCCCAGCTTGGATTTTGGCTGGAGATTTTACCTAGCTTTTCCAGCACAAAACATCAAATTCTTTAAATTAAAGTAAACTGAAGCTGTAATATAACCTGAAATTGTAAATTTGGTATTCCTCACACTGCACATTGTGCATCACTTTTAAAGAAAGTGATAAAGAGTGCTTCACAACCTGGTCCTCGTACCATCACTCGGCCACCCCAGAAAAAAAGTCCTCACATGCCACTGACAGAGGGAAAGACAAGACGCCGGCCAGACTGCCAAAGTCAACACAAATTAATATATTTTTCACCCTCTGAAAAATGTATTTTATGTCATGTAATTATAAGATATACTATGTTCTGATACATATATAAGAGCAGGCTTGGTCAGTGGACGTGTGAGTGATTCCTCGCGTCAAAGGTCTTGGGCAACCAGCATTGATATTTTACGTTTTAGGGCAGTGACTCTGAAACACAGAGTCTTGGGCAACTTCCAAGTAAAGCCATGACCTGACTGTAAGAGTTTTGAGCGAGTGGGGGTTTCCATCACTTTTGTGTGTTAAAATTCAGATGTTTGCAGAAGAACTCGCTGATGTTGACTTACATTAGCACGAGTCGCCTGGAGAAAAGCTCAGTGATTAGACTATAGCAACAGAGAGAGCGGGCCTCGACTCCTGCGAAGCACTCCCATCATCCGTCTGGGCCGATGTACGTTAATGCAGAATTCATTTGCTATTGAACCGCCTTTACACCCATCACCTCAAGGTAATTACTCATTATTTACCCATTTTGTTACATTTACCTTGCGGATAATTGGCACAGTGTGATTTAATGTCCCTGAACTGAGAGCGCCATTAGTTTCCTTTCAAGCTTCGCAAAACCACAAACTGACCATACAATAAGGGTTTTTTAAGGCTGCAATTAATGCTAAGTTTGGTTTTTGACTCGTGAGCCTTTTTGGGGGAATTGTTGATTACTCAAATTATTTTTATTGCTGTTGCAACCTTTTATCAAATTAGCCAGATATATTAATGAAATATGCCGCCTGTGGACACTTGAGTAATCTTTTTCCAGACAGCACGAACACACTTTCAGCACAAAACTGCTCAGAAGGATCAGGGGCTTCAAAAATTTGTAAGACGGTTTTTATGCTCCCTCATTAAAAAAGTACAGTACAGATCAGAGTGTTTCTGCAGTAGAAGAAGAAACAACCAAACTAAGCAGGATGCTGAAAACAGTTTGAATAAAGGGAAGGCAATGGTTGCATCTCAAAATTGGCAACATAGCTCCTTCCTCCTGTTCTAATGAACAGCCGACGTCTTCCTAGCCGACGTCATGAAGCCGACCGTGAGGAACCTTTTGCAGAGGGAACAGGAGCTTCAGCTGCTCCTTCTGCCTGTCAGGACAATCAGAACCTTCCTAACCCAGCGAACAACCAGGAAGTTACGTCGCCAACAGCTGATTCATGAAAACTACAAAACGTTGTATCCAATAAACCTCTCTCTGATTAAAAATCTAGCGACCTCCGTTCCACGCATGTCCTCAACCAAGTCCAAGCTAGTGCTAACGCAGGCCTGAGCCTGGCTTGTAGTGCTTCTGAGATGTAGCATGTCTACAACCAGAGCGCTGAATGTAGTGGTGAACTGTCCTCTCCCTCGCGTCTCTACACTTTTTAACTGGTTGCTTACTTTTACTTACCATTAGTAGAATTGTACTTACCTAAAATCCATAGCATAAATACAGAGATATTGGTTTATTTGGTAGGGACAGTGCAAGTTAATGCACAAGCCACACACGGACTGTAGCCTTAGGGCTTATTTCCATCCGTTGTCCCCTATGCGCTCTCTCAAACACACTCTCATTCATCCTGGCCTATTGTACATGTTTTTAGTGGTAGGGGAAACCTATGCATACACAGGGAGAAAATGCAAGCTCCACTCAGAAAGGCCCCGTCCAAGTGGGAATCGAACCCAGACCTTCTAGCTGTGAAACACGAGCACTAACCGCTGTGCAACTAAATAAACCCTCTATATCAGGAAAATATGGTCATCAGTTTGTGTTCTTCCAGTGTGCTTTGCAGATTTGGAAAAATGTCATTAGACAGTAATCACTGTTAAATTCATAATAATGCGGCGAGAGTGAATCTATTGCAATCTGCCCCCTGCAGGCCCGTAACGCATTGTGCCATTTCAATATGGAGGGATCTGCGACACGGCCTCTGCTATAGGAGGTATTAAAGGAAACATACAGCTCCTTTTCTCACTCCCTCCTAACTGCACTGACACATTTGGATGCTCCTTGTCACGGTGACGATGACGCACGTTTGGGTCAACGATAAGGAGAAGGCGCTTCCAAAGTTTATTTACACTTTTTTGATTCAGCCTATGAAAACGTCCATTTGCGTGCCATGTCCTTTTCAATAGAACTGTTTTCATATTGACAAAGTGTAAAAAGGCATCACTTTTAACACAAAACGATTTGACAGAGCTCGTCTCCGTCGGTTCAGAACGGTTCTGGCTGTCGAAGCTTTCCTCCTGGCTCTCTTCGCTAACCCCTGCCCAAATGAAATGTTCCAGTGAGTGTAATGCTTTGTTGATGTTTTCGGGGCTTTGTTGTGATGTGGAGGCTTGTCATCAGCGCGCCGCGGCTTTGAAGAAAAGTGCTTTTGAAGGAACGCACCAGCCCCATCCCCAGCAGCAGTCGCACAGGCTGAATACTGAGCAGGCAGAGCACCACAGTCAACCCTATTCACTGTCTCTATGTTTTTTTGTATTTTTGAGACATGGCTCAAAAATAGACTGTCCACTTAGATATGTGTCTTCTGAGATGTGGCTTTGGACAAAATTCTCCGCATGTGAAGATTGGGACCTCAGTACCTACCTTGAGGATTAGCCCAGGGGCAAATCTCGACATTTTTCACTGGGGCAGCCCAAGGGCGGCAAATCTTAAGGCTTCATGGTTTTCAGCTGAATTTTAGCTGAGGTTTGTGTTTGTTAAAGTCTTTTGTTCAAGTTAAATTGATTTAAATTGATTTGAACGTGTTACTAGAGCTTGTTACTCATGTTGATTGATGTTAATTTTCAATGCGATTGTAATTTTTCATACTACAAACAAATACATAATCACAAATCGACTTTTTAGTGCTGTCCTCCACGTTACATTACCAAAAACATACCTGGAGTTGTGTTTTGAGCTGCTTGTTCAACTTTGAGTAATCTGTCTTAGCATCGTGGCAACAGCTCCCAAAACGCTCCCACTGAGGTCCTACGTAGGAAATGCTTTCTTCACCTGTCGATCTCCTGCTAAGCTTCATCCTTTCATCGAAGTGAAAGCACTTGCCAAAACTTCACTCCAGCCATGAGCCACACAACGGGGCTGCTTTGTTTGTCAGATGAATAAAGAAGCCATTGAACTTAATTAAACTAATGCAAAGCAATCTTAAAGCTTTGGTTGTGTGCACTCCCTCAGACCAACTGCCTGGACCATTAGAACAGCGTTGTGACCGAATGTCAAGGCTTGTTGCTCTGAAAACATCTGTGGAGAGAAGGAAAATGTACACAATGGCTGGCTTCAGAGATTTATGCTAAACACTTCCATTCAAAGGCATTTTTCCAAGCCGCTGTCACATGCATTTCACACAGCACAGTAAAAACACTAAGTCAACAGCACGGACCATGGATCATTCTGTGTCAGTTTCAGAGGCTTTCACGTGCCAGGATATGGCATGGACACATGTGGGGGAAGTAAAAGTTGTGATACGTTTTCTGTAGAATAAATGGCAATGATTAATCTGGTTCCCTCCTGTGGAATCATTTATATTTGGTTTACCCAGCTGTGAAAGCGGACCCAAAAACTGTACAATGACGTTCTCTCTTGGGAGCTAAATGTTGCTTGCGTTGCTGCCTGGAAACCAATGCGGCCCTCTGTGCATTTGCACAGTGAGTGCTCTGCTACAATGGCCGGGCATGTAAGTGAAAATGAAACCACTGGAGCTTGGGATTCGCTTTACAGGGACCTACAGCAAAGCAACTTTCTGATACAGAGGCTGAATGTAGCGGCCAGTGCAGGGATGCTAAAGCCTTCTGTTCTGTCGACTTTTCACATGGTAATGTAGGCGCGAATCATAAGATTCAGAGCTTGGATTTGCTTTGCTACATGGAAGTGTGCCACACCAATAATGGAACCATTTTTCTGTGAAAACAACTTTGTAGTCATAGATGTTTCCAAAGTCATCAACTGGACTGTTTTTTTTCCGTTGAGGAAGCCTCCACAACTAAGGTTTCTTCTGCTCTCAACGAAGAAGAGTTTGTTGAAGAGGATAAAGGTTCCCAGCTCATGCCGCTCAATCCAGTTGACAACTTTGGAAACTTCATCTACAATGGTGATGAAATCCTGGGTGTCTGATGTCTCATGTTTATACAATTTTACAAAGTGCAAAGGCTTAAGTTAAGTGTAACCCTTAATTAATATGTGATTACAGTTTGGACATAGTATTGCAACGGGAAGTACTGTTATGAATGAACAGGAAAAACAGATTCTTTATGAAGGCAGACAGAAATACGTTTTTTAGATTCAATTGTGTCAAATAAATTTGGCACATAAATAGAATTTTTATTTTAAATTTACAAACAACAACACGCACAAGGGGAAAAAACAATAAGAAAAACCCCTTATGACCTTAGGCCAAGTTAAAGTTAAGCACCAAGTTTTGTCTCTGATTTGGTTACTTTTAAAGGAATAGGCCACCGTTTTTACATACTGAGATATGCTCTTACCTCACTTTAGACGTGTTAATATATCCCCGTCTGGTCTTTGTCCGTGCGCTGTGTCACGCAAACGGAGCACATACGCAGCCTCTCCCACATGTCATATAGCTCCAAAAAAGCTCACGATAGAAGCTACCAAGCTCTTCCACGTGTTCCCTATTTAAATAAAATACTCCTAAAGGTTATTGACGGAAGTGAGCGGGGGAAGTCTTTAGGAGTTACTGCGCGGACGTTTTTCTCCTCGTATCATTACGCCTCACAATATAGTACCCCTTTTTATCTGCTTATAAAATCAACATGCTACATTTCTGTGTAAATATACTTCGCATGAAAACACTTCACGTAACTTTATTTAAATAGGGAACACATGGAAGAGCTTGGTAGCTTCTATGGTGAGCTTTTTTGGAGCTATATGACATGTGGGAGAGGCTGCGTATGTGCTCCGTTTGCGTGACAGAACGCACGGACAAAGACCAGACGGGGATATATTAACTCGGCTAAAGTGAGGTAAGAGCATATCTCAGTATGTAAAAACGGTGGCCTATTCCTTTAAGTTCCGTTCATACTATCCTTTCTTTGGAAACGCAAAGTTCAGAGCGTGGTCACAGCCAGGAGTGATGTGGCTGAGAGGAAGTGACGGCTGTGAGTCACTTTTGTTACTGACATCACTGCAATACTCCCCCCTAGTGGCTAGGTGCGCTGTCTCAGAAAGAGTGGCTTAACATGGAAACCTATGGGGACTTCACACCTGTCAAAAACAACTTCTAAAGCTTGGATTGCTTGGAACACACAGGTTTTGCCTCAGAAGGTGAAGTTTTCCACAAAAATACCGCCTCTCAGCCCGTTTTGGAACCATTCCTTGTTGAGAAGAAATGTTATCTTCCAACATGGATTTTCCCTTGACTCCCTGACACGCAACAGTCTTTCTTAATCAATATGTCTATGTTTGCAGCACATGTTGAACTGGAAATCAAGTCAAGGGAAACTTTGACTAAGCCGTTTCAAATCAATATTGCATTTTCTATGCAAGAAATGTAAGACGGCCATGAGAATAGCTCTTGAAGCCACTGTACGCATTCGGTTATAAACATTGCACAATTTGCTTATGCATAAAGGTCACACAGTTTCCATCTCTCGACATTGAAGATAATAGCCTAATTCCGAGCTGTGGGGTGACTTTGGGATTAGCGCGCCGTTTGAGACCATCCCATAGGAATTATGTATGAAGCACAACAGGGGCGTCTATAAATAACGGCTCATGTTTGGTGACAGGACGCGGGTTGTCAGTCTGACGGATGGAGCGCAGTGCTATGCTATACAGAGGACACTGGTACAGTTACAGGATCACACATGACCACACATGTACTTAATGGGCTGGATAGCAACAACGAATTTTTGAAAGTCACTGCATGTCACATAATATCACAGTTGGTTTGTACATAAGTAAATTTAACTTGAATACTATACTTAAGCAGAGTTTTTGACGGTGAGTTGTATTTATGTATAGTGCTTTTACTGTATACATTTGAAACATAGATATACTTGTGTTTGGCTCATTTTAATAGCCTATTAATGCACACTCCAGAACAATAGGCTGCGATGTCCCAATGCACTGTCAATGCCTCTGACTCACCACAGGGAGGAAGATTTGTCCCCACTGTGTTGTCATACAGGCAGGGAATTCGGGAACAATTCTCATGTTTTAGAAGCTGGTATGGATGCTACTTCAGCCCGGAAGTTCCATATATTGGCATCTGATTGGCTTCTAGAAACACAAAACCTGTGGGCTATATGTACAGAGTCCCCACGTAATTTACTCCTGGACAATAAGATCGGCGCTGTACTTCCCGTCCCCTATCTTTTACATTCACGATTAGCAGGGTCCCACACAACTGAAGCAATAGCTCAGGATTTTGACAATGAGTTACTAATGGGCAGTCACTGTAATGTGTTAAAAACATCATTTTCATTGTGAATCCTGCACCAAAGGAAACACCGGTGATCGTAGGGTAGTAGTTTTTATCTTGCGATTTGAAGGCTAGTGTTAAATAATTACAATATAACATGTAAACAACTCGATAAAATTTAAACTATTTACAGGCTGGTTCTTTTTAGTGCAGGCTCGTTTTCATTTTTACTTTTGCCCCAAAAAAACACTGTTATGAGCATGAAGGTCACATCCTAACTTTTACTGTCCTTTACAAAACCTTGAATATTGAAAGGTAAAAAGAAAGTTTCACCAGTTTAAGCTCAAACGCCATGAGACATTCTGGTAACTGTGAAATTTGTGAATACATGAGAGAGAGTGCTGGTCTAAAACTAAAGGATCATATATTAATGCATACTTCTTTCATTCTTTCCTCCAATAACACAATGGAGATAATTTTTTTCAGTCAAACTTGGCAGTAAATACTGTTTAAGTGGTGCTAGCCCGCAGTTAGCTTTGCCTGTTAGCCTGTTAGCTTCTGCTTCATAATTCCATTAGTATGTATTACGCCTCCAACCCGCAGGCAGATGAGTTGCTATTGTGTTTTTCTGGCCAGAGACACCAAGGGCAGATGAAAGACCCCCAATCATCCCATCAGCACTTGTGTTACCCCCAGAGGGACAACGAAAATGATTTATTACGGTAAACAAGTTACTTAGTTCTTCTTTAAGTTGACAAAGCAACTTTAACTTTGTCCACAGCGCAATAATATATTTGTCATTTTTTCTTTTGACATTAACTCAAAAAGTAATATTAAACAAAAAGACAAGTTCCCAAAAGTTTAACTATTAAAATATTGTGTTTGTAACATGCTTAGATGCGCTTCCTTTGCTCCACATATTGACTGTGCAGTGAAGCTCTGCAGACGCATTAATATGCATTAAGTACTACCATGTGAGTAAAGATCTAATCATACAATTACAACAAAAACAGATTACATTTTGTGATAAATTACACATTCATCATTTACTATCCACCCTCAGCTCAATAAGATGCACACATGCGGCTGTTTTTAAGAAATATTCTCTATTTAGTGAAACATTAACTGATTCTAAGTGAACTGACTCGATTTTTGGCAGATGAGAGTGAGACTTGGCGGGCTGCGCTGGCTGCTTTGTAGAACTCTGGAGAGAATTTCAGCCGACAAGAAAAACATCCAGACTAAAATGCTTCAGTCAGATTTGCAGAAAGATAAAATATCTTGTTTATCCCTGTTTACGTGCACTCTGCTACAAATAAACAGCAGATCAGTTTGGCGGATGCTAATTTGGGCTAATAGAGTTAAAACTGGCTTGGAATTGTTAAACGTGATATTCGGCATTTATAAACACAAACGGACAGCTTGGTTTCTTGTCCGTCGATCCGCTTCTTACAGATGCTTTGTGTAAAGTGTGCAATCGCCTTGACAACTGCCATCACAGTTACCCTTCCTGGCAATAGCGCAATGTGTAACAAAGAACATTTCATTTTGCTAAGTTGATAATTTATTTTAAATTTGGCCTATTTATTCATTCCGGGAGGTTTGCCAAGATTAACACATAGAAAGTTTTTTACAGATAACTCCCTAAAAATGGGTGTTATAGGACTTTTCTTGAGGCTATTCTATCATAATTTTCTATCTCTCAATGCACATTTCCTCCCTGCTGCAGAAGGAAGACAGCAGATTTCTTTTGGATTCAGTTTGGATTGTGAGTCTTATCAGGAAGCAGGTGACAGTCAGAGCCTCCTGCCCAGAGTTACACTCTGACAGGAGATAGAAGATTACCAATCGAGATCGCAGATGGGAACTTAACACGCCTGTGAGCGAGTTTTCAAAAACAAGTAGGAAATGGAACTATGCAACCATATGCAACCTCCCTCTGCCTTGGTACAGCCTTTTTCTGTGAACTGCATTTGTGTGTTCCACGTTGTTTTACTGGATGCTTTTTTAGGTCTTTGCCGTGTTTTTGTGGGGTTCAGTGGATTTTTTTTTTGTGTGGATTTTTTGTTACTGCAGAGAGTCTATAATGGTCCTGAAGAAAGCAGCTTATTAAAAGTAAACAAACAGCTAGCTTATGAGCTAGCATTTGAGACCAACGCATTTCTTCTTCTGAGACACTGAAGAGGCACCAAGAGCCCCCACACCTGCAGCACAGTGGAGGCGTCACAAGAGGAGCTACAGGAAACAAGGAAGGGACTAACGCGGAGGTATCTGGGCAAGACTCACAGCTAAGCCACACATGCCTTCTATTGGACGTTCACTGGAGAGCAAAACAGATTAACTACTAAGCTCTGCCCAGAAGATGGCTTTCCTCAACCACATAACCAGCTATGAGTTTGTTGATGACATTGGAAGGACCGATGCTGCCAAAAGCTGAGCGTTGTTGTTTGGGAGGCTTCATCGTGGTTTTCCTCTAGAGCTCTGAGACAAAGAGAAAAGCTGTGACAACAAGAAACACAACGACTATTTACCTTTAGCGAAAGACCTAAGCTGCAGAGCCTGAAGTTACGTGCTGTTGTTTGCTAAACTCCATGCTTTGCCGGAGCCATTTGGGATCAAAGCTTGTTTGTGGATAAAGTGAGCGCCCCCTCTGCATTAGCCATTTTTGGAACAGTTTTGGTAAATTATTAGTGACAGAGTGAGCGCTCTCACTATGTAACAGATCTTTGACGTGTGGAGCGCTTTCACTTTGTCACTTTATCTGAAAGAAAACTGTGTCCTGATGTGGATCTGGTCTGTCTCTGCAGTTCAGGAGGTGATAATGACCTTTCTCTCTTTTTATCACTGCTTTAGGGGAATTCTGCTCAAAAAATGAAGTAACAGGTGACACTGCTGTGTTGTGCAGTTTTTGGACTTTCTCCTGAACAATACTTTTTATACACATTATTTTTATTCAATTAAAATAACATAGGTATTGAAAAAAGTACCGTTAAGACACCGAAGCAGGTATCGTTAAAGTAGTGGTATTGAGGGAAAAAAACGGTACCCAGCCATACCGTTGCCTGTTTTGCTGTGTTTTTGTTGTGTTTTTTGTTACTTTTTTGACGCCTGTATTTGCTTCATTATTGCTTCTATATTTGCTTCTAGTATTTGGTATTAATGCGGATTTATTGCGTTCATCCTGCATTTTTGTTGCTTCTTTTGTTGCTTTTTGTTGCATCACTTTGTGTGGCCCATTTTGTTGTGTTTTGTATATCTTGTTTTTGTTGCTGTTTTGACTTTTTTAAGAAAATGTGCTTAGTAAAGGAGGGGGTTAAAAGTCTAAACCTGGGCCCACAGTTCACTGTAGAACTGCATAGACTTGAACCAATTTCAGCCATGTTTTTTCTTGATTAGAAGTATTGTTATCAATTGTTATCAATAGCATGAGGCTAAATTACTAGAATTTGATTTTTGCAACATGTCAATCCTTCTCACATAGAATACACCTTACATTATTATACACCTTCTAAGTCTTCCAAACTTTTTTCATGGGGGGCCACATATTGAAGCGTACATGGGGTGAAGGGCCATAGATCGGTGGTTAGTGCCATGAAACCTTTGACGAGCAGAGGTTTAAAATGTGCCCCACACCGTAATTTATGCTTAAAACCTTCGTGCCAGCTCTTTGTAAAAGGGTCATACTGTCTTCTTAGCCTATTATAGTTCTTTTAGTAAGACAGAAGGTTTAGTTTACCTGCTGTTTACCTAGTTTTGATCACTTCCTGTGATCTTCCTCCATGCCAGCTCTGTCTCACAATAAAATGTTAGTTGTTAGATTAGAATTGTGTCTAATTATTACATTTCAAATAAAAAGGATCATCTCTGATGTTTACGGATTCAGAAAAAAGGCCAAGGGCCAACAAAAATTGGTCTGAGGGCCGCATTTGGCCCCCGGGCCGCACTTTGGACAGCCCTGTTCTAAGCATAATAGTCTCCCTTTCCCCACACACACACACACACACACACACACACACACACACACACACACACACACACACACACACACACACACACACACACACACACACACACACACACACACACACACACATACACACGCACACACAAAGAAACCATTCCCCCTCATTTGCATAAACAGCTCTATCTGCGGCCACTGCGTCTCTCCTTATCTTCCTTTCACACTTGGTCCGTCCCACTCTTCTATTTCTACTCCTCTTTCTCACTCTCTCTCTCTTTCTCACTCTCCTCCTAAACCCCCCCTGTGTTTCCCCGCGCGTTGGTACAGTCCATTTAAAAAGGCGCTTGTCATCTCCTCAATGCTCTGTGTCCTTTTCCCCAGTCAGCTGCGAGGGAGCACACTTCACCAGACCTCAGACCTGCCGTCGCGCAGCACCACACACGCACTCTCCAAACTTGTACACAACACATCCCATATTTTCCCTCAACCTCTCCTCTCCTCCTTTCTGGATTAACCTTTTTTAATTTTTTTCCTTTTAACCAGGGGATACTATTTTTTTTTGGTCTTTTTTTTTGACTTGGAAATGCCTAACTTGTCAGAAACAGGAGCATGACGTTCCGCACGGATACTTTTATTCCCTCTGTTCCATAGGCCAAAATCGTGAAGATGATGGACGACAACAAGCAGCTGGCCCAGAGGATAGACGGGGCCATCCAGTCGGCCAGCCAGGAGGTGACCAACCTGCGCTCAGAGCTCAGCGCCACCAGCCGCAGACTGGCCGAGCTGGGGGCGAACGACCCCGCCGGCACCGGCACCGGCGGCGGGAGCAGCGGCGGGAGTAGCAGCAGCACGGGGAACAGCTTGGAGGGGAGTCAGCACAACAACCACAACGGTAAGAGCGGAAAACTGCATGGCTTGTAGATGCGTTCTGTGTGGAAACTTCTGTGGAGGAAAGTCATAGAGTTGGGTCTCAAAATGTGGCCCATGGGCTTCTTGAGTTTGGCCATTTCAGGCTGTACTTTTGCCTCAAGTTCATATAGTTTTGGTTTCAGGCCATTTTCTGATTTTGGATGGTGGTTTGATCTTTTGCTGATGTTCATTGTAGCGTTTCTGTTTCGTTTGTTCTCATCTGAGTAAGTGAGCTGAGATTTACTCTAACTACCATCATGTGAAGTTTGACTCTGCAACAGCGCTGGACGAAGTACTTCATTTCTGTACTTACTAAGTGCGACGGAAGAGAAAAAGAAAAATAATACCTTTTGCCAAAGTAAAAGTCTTTCAAATGACTTAATGTAAAAAGGTTTTCCTCACAGATTTTGAAAGCTGTTGAGCTAATTCTGCTTTTTTTTAAATGAGGAATTGTGGAGGTGTAATCAAAATGTGCTTAAAGAGTTCAACAGATCTTCGTCTTTTGATTGGCACTAAAGTTGAGTTGATTTGACCAAGAGGGAGTCACTTAAAGTAATTGTCTGTAAGATTGCAAAATGAGCAGAGATAGATTTTAAAGTAAACTATTAGAATTCGACCGATATATTAGGCTGATTTTTGAGGATTTTACAACATCGGATATTGGCCCATCTAGCGCCGATAAAAGCCGATATCTCCGGGACCAAAGGCAATAGTTTTTTTGCATCGGAAAGAGCTAAGTCAGGGCTTTAAAATGTCTTCCCACAACTCCCTAGGCCTCAGAGGAACAGAGAAATATCACAATGAAAATCGGTGAGCTACAAGTTTGTTAAATTGTTTCACAAAATATGGACATGGACATCATTCTGAAGCACAGAACCTGGAGAATGTGATCGCACAATTGTACTTTTGATCGCGACAGCTATTAAAAGCTGGGACAGAAACTATGATTGAATCACCAAAAGTAATAAAATATAATCGGCCAAGTGTTTATGTTTTTGCGGGATTATAGACCAGACATTTGGAAAAATCGGTCAAAAATATTGGCCCTGCATATCGGCATCGGCCAATAAAAATTCATCGGCTTTAGAAAAACCCACATCGGTCGACCTTGATAAACAATCAAGCCCCACCCCCGCCATTTCTGAAAGCCATTCCTGGTTTGCAAAATTAGGAAAGAGAGAAAGACATTTACGACGCTCAAGCTCCCTCCTCCTCCCCTCCTGATTGGACCACAGGCTGGTTCACAGGAAAGCTCCCCTCATTGGTCCAAGTTATGGCACCGGGGGTTCTGATTAGTTGCTGAGATCACCAAAGCGTTAGACTTCAGATTTTTTTTTTTTTTAGGGATGTGGATTTGCAGGCCTAGATGGTTAATTATATGTAATCTTTTCAACATTTAATCTTACCAACTATTACTTTAATATTTTCATTGCATTGAAATAGTTCTGGCCACTAAAATCACATAGACTTAAACTTTATTGATCCAAACGGCAAACTGCGTTGTCCATGTTGCTCAATAACAGTAATCTGACAAATCGGCAATAGAATATCACTAATATTCTATTCTTTGATTTTTAATGAATAAATAGAATGATTAGTTGTCAATGAAGTAGAAAACATTCAAAGTCTAGGAATACGAATGCACACATTTACAAAGTAGAAAACTGACATTCAGTGCATCATACAAAGAAAATTGCGATCTGTATTTAGATACTTTAGTGTTTATTAGATAAAGGCAATAGTGAAGCTGTCCGGTCACTTTTGACACACTCTCTTCCTGCGGCGTGTCCGTTCACAAATCCGTCGTGTTGAATAATTAACCTCCTGAACCCTCGCCTGCACTTTACAGAGGGCACGGAGGCTAATGTTACACACTCTTTTTCCACTTTCACTGACAGGAAGGAGGGGGGTGGGGTCACCGAGAGGCGGGGTTTGGAGATGCTGCGGGTTACTGTTACTGACGGGGGGTTCAAAAGACGCTCCAGTTTCCCCCGATAGTTGCCATGGTAACTCCTGTCAACACTCAACATGACTTTCTCTACCACTACGTTCTGTTGCCTTAAATCTACAATAAATATGGTTTTGAAAATGGATCAGTTCCACTCTTGTCACTCCAGCAACATTTAAGTATGCCAATGTCCTGTCAGTTCATTTCTCTCCAACTGATCCAGCACTTTTAATGACATACTTGGTAGGGCTGCACGATATTGAAGTAACTTGTGTGATAATGATGTTCCATTCAAATTAAAAACAAATTGCAAGTTTTTCAGCATGAATAAGTCGTCAAAAAAACACTAAATCAGAATCAAAATAAGGGTAAAATCAAACTAAATGAAGAAATGTTTAACCTCTTAACCGCTGTTCCCTCACCAAGCGCATTTTCTCCAGTTTTACCCAAATCTAAAAGCTTCTCGACTGGAGCCCAGAGTAAACTCTCACGTACAAAACTAATCTGACGTTACACTGGCCCATAGGCTGCAGTCGAGAAGCTTTTGGATTTGGGTAAAGCTGGAGAAACTATGCTGGGTTTAGGCGGTTGCAATAGATACAGACGGCATCTCTGGAATCGCCCATATATGGTCATTTTTGAAAGCAGTTAAGGGGGAAAACAATTTTGAAAAAATGTAAATTTTCTCTAATTATTCAAAAACTTCTTTAACAAACGCTGAATTATGAATATAGTTTTCTACTAAATAATGATACAAAGACATGGGGAGGAGCAAAGTGGTTCAACAGCCCATAAATACATGAATAACAGAGAATGCTAACTTGATGCTACATGTTAGCATCGGGCTAATGCTAACGGTTAGCTAGCGCAAGCTACAACTGCCGTTTTTTCACTTCTACAGAACAATCTGCTGTGAGAAAATATCCATATGGGCCCGATTTACACTTGACTTTAATTGTATGTGACAAATAAGTTCATATTCCACCAGAAAATGGCTAAAAAGAGTGAAAATTGTGTTTCTCTAAAGATTCTATTTTCCCCCTCGGCGAAGCCACGCCCCCTTCTATGACGAGATGCCGTCTGTATCTATATATTGTGACTTATAGCGTTACGGATATTGCATCATTTAATATCGTGATAATATATTTTTTTTCCTCGATATATTATGCATCATTATGTAGAACCTCAAAAGTAATAATTATGAACTATACATTCAATCTGATAAGAGACTATTTGTTTGAGCAAAACTAGTTTGCTGTCTCAGGTCCCACCAGGCATCTAAAAAAAAAAAAAAAAAAAAAAAAGCCTATATATTTATTACAAATCCTAGAACCCTGTCTTTAAATCCCTCCCAAAATGCTCTCTCTAGTGTTTAGCCTCTCCTCGTTTCCATTGCGCTGAGCCGGTTTGGCGCATGATTGGCATGAGTCAGTAACCCACACATATATATATCAGTCACATTCCTCCCAGATCAGGTTCACCAAAAAGGCCCTCTGTGTTTCCTCTGCTTCAGGAAGGAAATCAAATATGTCCGCTGTAACTTCGTCTTTGTCCCGATATAACCTCCGGGAGCGCACACGGACAAAAGTGCCTGGGCATTATTTCAACAGAGTGGACAATTTTGGATTAGCTCTGTAGCTTTAATCACGATTTTTGTGCATTGTGAGAGGAAAGCATTTAAAAGCGCTTTTTGCTAACCGGTGTTACAATTAAGATTTGCGAGTTATATGGTCCAGAAGCCTTTTATTATCTGAACTCGAAGATTGGCACGTTTTATGCATACTGTAACAAAGCCTCATTAACACATGGTTGTTGGCAAAGGAGTTGCTAATTACTGCTGTATTGAAATAGTACTTTTGATTGGACTTTAATTAGTTGTGCGCCTCTGTTACACACGCCTGCACAAGAGTTTCTACTGTGACTTTTATCTTCTAGTAATATGCAGTGACTTAAAGTGGTGGAAGTCTAAATGTATGAAAACATTTATAAAATGTGCACCTGGTCTTGCATTTTGAAGTAAAATAGCTAAGTACTAATGTATATGTACTAAATCTTCCCAGATTTCAGCAACTAATCAGAGTATCCTCCTGCGTCGACCAATGAGACGAGCTTATCCTGTGAACCAGCCTGTCAGGGCCAATCAGGAGGGAGGGGGAGGAGTTTGATCGTCTAGTTTTGAGAATTCTGTTCCTGCTATCCTCATTTTGCAAACTAAGAAGGACTATGGTTAAAGACAGGATGGATTTGATTGCTTGCTTTCAAATTTCACTCTCTCTGTCCTCACTTTGCAAACTTACAGACTATCACTTTAATAAAGCTTCCAAACATTCATTGTCTTTTAGGAATTTCCTATTGTATTGATTTTCAAATGCTTGTCAACGATATTTGAAAATCTTTTCCCACCTTGGGCAAGAAACTTCACCTGCTTAGACCTTGTTTGTGTCTCGGTTTACTAGATCTTGACTGGTCAATAATTCTCTTTTGAATTCTCAGAGAGACCTCGTTTCTTGCTGGAAGAAAGGATATGTTCGCTCACTGCATCTCTTTTGTTGCGGTCCTCTTGTGTCTTTGGAGCCTCTCGGTCAATATCCCTCTCCTACTCTCCCCTGCGACAGTTTCTATAGAGTGGGAGTATAGCGTGAACGACGGCGCAGCAGGTTTATCACAGCTGATGTCACTGTCACGGACACAGCCTGCTGTCCTGTGGTCCGCTGCTGACAGGAGCATTAGCACTCGCTGTGTTTCTGCCTGAGGAAACCCACCCGGACGAGGCTTCGAATCATGCAAATCCCACACAGTAAGGCCTCGACCTGCTCCGGTGATCGAAAACTATGGATCTTCTCGCTTTGCGTTGTAGCCACTCAGCGAATTCATTCATTTCAGTTTCTATGCCTTACACACTCCCCACTCTGCCTGGTCCTCCCAGTTCATTTAAAGCGCTGTGTCGTATAATAGAAGCAGTTGCACGTGGTCATTTGGGTCATTTATCGTCCGGTACAGGGGGGTCACCGGTCCACTGCACAGCCCCCGACAGGCTCTCCTCTGGGGGGGGGTAGAGCAGTCCAGGGTACAGGGGTAGTCTACCTGCTTTTCTGTTTTAACCTTGCTCGAAGGCTGCGGACCGTAATTGCATTTCAGTCGCCTGAGATTTTTTTTTTTTCTTTTTTTTTTTAGCATTTGCATGTTTTACTAGAAGCAGCCGCCGCTAGCAAAAGATGTAAATAACCAGGAGTCTGTCATGTATTGTTTTTGGGTGGTCCATAGAGAGAAAAGGAAGAAGCATATATTTAATTTTGACGTAGTGGTCTCTAAAGGATATCCAAGGTATTCGAGAACGGTCAGTAATGGGTTTACAGTAGGGCTGAAACGACTAATTGATTAATCGACGACTAATCGATTATTGAAAGAGTCGACAACTATTATAGTAATCGAGTAATCGTTTTCTGGCTCACACAGACTAAAATGGAGCAAAAATGACCACAAAAATGTAGTATTTTTGATGAAAACCTACTTTGATTTTATATTTAGGGTCTGTAGTGGTTTGTACAATGTAAGTTTCATGAATAGCCTTCAAAAAAAAACTCCATCAGCACTTCCTTAACCCCTTAACCCCCGCCTGAAGCAAGAGGATCTTTTTCCTCACGTCATCAGATTGTTTTTCCATCATTTATTTTGTTGGGTATTCAACTTATTTTTGTAACTTTTTTGCCATTTTTTGTCACATTTTTGTCACATTTTTTCGTCATTTTTTTATAACATTTTTGTCAAATTTTTTGTAATTTTTTTGTCACTTTTTTTTTTTTCATTTTTTTGTCAATTTTTTTAAATCAAATTTTTGTCATTTTTTTTTCACATTTTTGTATTTTTTTTTGTCACATTTTGTCATTTTTTTTGTCACATTTTGTCACATTTTTGTCATTTTTTTGTCACATTTTTGTAAACATTTTTGTCACATTTTGTCACATTTTTGTCATTTTTTGGTCATTTTTTTGTCACATTTTGTCACATTTTTGTCATTTTTATGTCACATTTTTTGTAAAATTTTTTGTCACATTTTGTCACATTTTTGTCATTTTTCCGTCAATTTTTGGTCAATTTCTTGTGACATTTTTGCCACTTTCTCATCAATTTTTCGTCACTTTTTTGTCAATGTTTTCTCACTTTTTTGTCACATTTCCATCATTGTTTTCGTCTCAGTTTTGTTGCTATTATCACAGCTTTTTTTTCAGAAGCTTTTGGATTGGGGTAAAGCCAAACTGGAGAAACTGTGCTTGGTTCAGGTGGGAGTTAAGGGGTTAAACAGCGCGACTTAAGCTATAATGTGATAAAAAAAGAAAAAATAATACTTTACTACACCATTCACAGCCAAGCGATTAATCGATTAATCGTAAAAATTATCGTTAGACTAATCGATTACAAAATAATCGTTAGTTGCAGCCCTAGTTTACAGTTCATGTTTTGGATGTTTTGTTCAGACGTATGATTGTACAGTGTCTTTCTCCTGTCGAAAAGTCTCCAAATGGTAATCCTTTTTTACCTGTATGCAACTATTTGTGATGAAAAAACCCCAAACAATCCGCATTGCATAGTCGGGGGTGCACTGGTGTCGCCGCAGAAACTGGAAAAAATACGATATCGTGCATCCGCTCCAAATATCCGATACTGAACCGATACCTGTTTTGGCTCTCAGCACTTTAACAACACAAGTTTCTCCAACCTACACTCGTCTGGGCATGCTGTACCTCATTACCTTAAAGCTCAGAACCTTAGTTTTTGTTAGTTTTGTGCAAATCAGACTCTCCAGACCAGTTGCCGGAGGAATTTTTTTAAATCCCATTTTCAAAGCCCGGTAAGATCCGCGACAGAATGACACAATTGGAAAGAGAATCGGCCAAACAAAAGACCAGCTGAGGCAAAGCGGTGGCGATATTTTTGTAGACGAGCTTTCAACATGAGCAGATAAAGGGTAGCACATATATTTGTTCTCTCTATTTTGTCGGTGGGAAAGGTCCCACGTTTGAGAATGGCAAGCCGATACTAGCAACGCTCTCAGATGTGGAGTTATCTGGGAACCAGCGCTGTAAATGAAAGGCCCCAGCTGAACGTCCCGACCAAACAGCGGCCCAAACAAACAAGGGCTTTTAACAGATCTAAGCCACGGAGAAGGCTCATCATTACAAGATGCTGCGGCTCCACCAAGTGACAATAAAACCGTGTATGTTTGTGTAAGTCATCACACAGACATGCAGTTTGTTTGTCCAGCTGTGTGAAAACGGTAAAGTTGGCTACTATACTTAGTTGACATTTGCTTAGTCAAAGTTATTTTCTAAACTGCTAAGAAATAGGATCGGTACTCTGAACTTTGCGTTTTGGATAAAAGGATCGTAAACCAAACTAAATATTGTGTTTTGGAGAAAAAAAACGTATCAATTGAACTAAAACCAGACTATTTTGACCCAAGGTCATAAGGGTTTTTTTGTGGACATTTTTTCCCCTTATCATCGTTGTTGTGCACTTTAAACAAGACCGTATTTATTTTTATTTATATATTATTGTGTGTTGCTATTATTTTTGCTTGAATATACTTTAAATCTTATTTCTGTGCATCGTGTTCATCATTTCCCCCAAGCTCCTATAACGAACCTGGTTTTTCTGTCATATTCCTCCCATTGCAATACAAGTCCTAACTTTATTACATATTAATTAAGCGTTACACTGTGCTTTGAAATAGCAGTTCGTACTTCTAAATTCTCAATTTAAAATAATAAACAATAAAGCCAAATGGCGCCAAAGTCTTGTCTTGTGCACAAAAAAGTAGTTTTCCCAAGCGTTTCAGGCATTAGTTTCACTCATGTCTTACAGTGGACATATCATGCAAAAAAATAAATCAATATTTTGCATGAAATGTCACTTTTAACGTTATTAAAAGTGTATCAACTTTATTCTTTCTTTAAACGAAAACATTACCAAGACTCCTCTATGAAGTAAAAGGTTAATTTGGCTGCAGGTTAAAAATAAATCCAAGCATTAAAGAGACTAGATGCAAGTTGGTCATTTTATGCTCACTACTGCCACCTCAGGTCATGCGTGTAACTGCAGTCTGTATATTAAGCTCGTGCATGACGGCAGTTGATGACCCGAAGTGACAGCTTTTTGAGTGACAGTGCAGGATTTTAGAGGCAGTTGTGGTGAACAGGTCTGGGATCATTCTACACATTAGGACATGGCTGGAACATGTAGGGGGAGGAAAATACTTAGTTTAAAGATTAAACTCTGTATAGTCCCTTTAATTATAACCTGATCATATAACCCAGAGGCATGGGTGCGATATATTAATAATGCACAGATATAATCCTTGTGACAGCATAACACAGTCATCTTAATTGCTGTGCGCCGCGCGTGATCCAGGTAGATTTGGACCAATTATGTCTTTCAACAGGAGGATTTACTGTCTACACTCATGATTCACAAGCATGCGTCCCAGAGAGTTTGTTACTCATTCTGTCCGCTCGCCTTCTCCATATCAATATTGCACGGTAAACAAGGTTAAAAATGTAGCATGTTTGCCTAAGGGCGCCGTAATGTTTTTGGTATTCTCGCTGTCAGCTAAAATCATTATCTTTTTACTGTACACAAAGTTGGTCTTATCAGTGGAGAGAAACGGTAAGGGCCAGGACAGCACTTCTCCCACATTTCTCTGCTTCACTTACAGTCACCGGAAGGGCATCCAGCGCACAAAACCTGCTCATCATCATGCCATAACTGGTACTCCCGATGGCAAAGGAGATATACACATTACAAATTAGTATATTTTATTTCAAAACCAACTTATCACTTAGGCTACTATCACGCTGTGAATACGCTGTGAATTGTTGTGGCAACATTTGGTTTATTCAAAATGTCCATGCTGGGCCACCAAAGTTATTCACATTGTCGAGAAGGCTTGTGATTCCATAAAGGTAAAAAATCCTTTATGCATGACTTGTATCGCAGTGGAAATGCTGCCTGTTTCTCTTTGTTGATATTTGGTTTGGCTCGCGCTTCACACTTCACCTGTGGAGATTAAAGCGTTCTGAGTTCTACCACCTGCTGTTTATACACGAATGAGGAATTATACGGCTAAGTTAGTCACTCAAGCGTAGGATTTAGGAAATAAGATTCAGGCCTTAACTGACTGCCAGCAGATGTGTTTTTAAGGACCCGTGTAAATGCTTTATTCAGCTTTTTGAAAGGGCTACATTATTTCAAATGTAACTTTTTTGTAGATTTGGAATTTATTTATTTATTTTATGCACGTTTGAGTCCAGTCCGTTTACCTTTCAAAGTTCTCAACAGTTTCATCGTTGTCCTTCTGAGTGCTAACCACTCGTCCCGCTGCTGTCTGGGGGCAGGACTGTGATCTTGTGTTCTCATATTTCATCTATCCAGAAAGGGATGCACCGATCCTGGGAAAAATCCGGTATCAGGTATCAATTCTAAATATCTGATATTGAACCGATACTTACTTTGGCTGGTCTGAACATTTTAAAAAACCCGACTTTCAACAACTAAATCTTGGTGAATATGGACATGCTGTTCATTTTGAGGCTCTGAACCTGGAGAATTCAAACCCTGACCTGTATGCAGTAAGTATCATCTAAAGCAAGGGTGCCCAAAGTGGGGCCTGCGGGCCAAATTTGACCCGCCGGAACAATTACTTTGGCCCGCCAGAGAGTGACCTACTTTTGTGTCGCATATGGTTAATACTAACTCTCTCCCATTCATTTTCAATGGTAAATGTGGTTGCAGTACACTTTTTGGCCACCTGGGTCAAATTGGGGGCGCTGTTTCACTCCTTTCACAAAGTTAAGGAAACACTTGAAGTGTCTTGGTGTTTATCAATCACAGAGCGTTGTAGCATCAACTGTCCCATTTTTCCAACTTTTATTGCAATGGTTGTTGACATCAACAAAGGTAAATGTTAAAATTGACTGATTAAAGAATGTGCACTTTCAAAATGATCTAATGTGGCATTTTCTTTGAGTTAACACATGAATGAGGTAAAGTCACTGTAGGTACTATACAGGTGGTGTTTACATTTTGTACTATATTGCAAC
This sequence comes from Gobius niger, assembly GCF_951799975.1. Classification (NCBI taxonomy): domain Eukaryota; kingdom Metazoa; phylum Chordata; class Actinopteri; order Gobiiformes; family Gobiidae; genus Gobius; species Gobius niger. Next base: position 25,018,225 of record NC_136857.1, read on the forward strand.
AGTAGTTGATCTTGTTCTACTAAAACTAGGCTTTTGCTGTAGCATGTTATTTGCATAGATAGAATCAACTGCAAAAGTATACCAAAAAATAATATAACTATTATTATTTTCAGTTATATGCGTTTCACGCTTGAGTTTGCCTTGCTTGGCCCGTGACCCGCAAGCACCTTTTCATTTTGGCCCTCAGAGCCAAAAAGTTTGGGCACCCCTGATCTAAAGTAATAAAACGATATTAGTCACTATTGGAAGTGGCCAAGGGCTTGTATTTTAGTTTATGAAGGAATGACAGATCTAATGTATTTTTTATGCGCATCAGATCACTTTATGTGTGTCATTTTGCTGCGGATGTTCAGTGTAGAAAAGTCCAGCGATCGTTGTTTCATGTTTTTCCATCACAGTTTATTAATAGATATAACTGACATCTCGTTTGCAGGAAAAGATACAGTAAGACTTCATTCATCTCGCACTGGAGAAGAGAGGACCGTTCACTTTTTCACTCACACCAAGCCACTTTTAAGAAAGTCTCCTGGTATTGGTTGGTATCGGAGATCAGTGAACACTCAAACCCCCAGTATCGTTTTCGGAAGCAAGAAAGCTGGATCGGGGCGTCTACAATAAAGACTTACACACAGCGGAGACCCAACACTAAGACCTTCTGCTGATGGCTTCAAATCAATAAATCAATGAACAATGAAGTATCAAAAGCCTTGGAATAATATGGAGGATCTTTTCATATTTTTGACTGGTCTGCACTGGCATTTCACAAACGATATCCTCAAATAATGTATGCGTGGGACATTTCATTTGCTGCGCTGGCTCTCTCACTGTCCCTGGTGTCTTTCAGCCTCTGCTAAATATTCACGTTGGCACAGTGTTTAGAGCATTCGTACACGGATCCAAAGCTTTGGATCCCCAGGGCAGTTGTGGAAGTGGAGAATGAATGAGTGAGAAGCTTGTCAGGCATGTAGAGTGCAATACAACTGTAGGACATTGTTACTATTCAGTGATGAATCTATAAGGACGCCTACAACTCATCAGGGGACTTACTGCTATCTCTACTACTGCTGTTTACTATCTCTACAACTGCTGCTCCCGCTACTATAACTACAAACACTATTGTCATCTTTCCTGCTGCGGTTTTCCCTCGCTATGTGACTAATCCTTATCTTTTCATTCCTACACAGAATATCACTCGCACCCAAAAACATCTATCGTTCAGAAAAAAAACAAAAAACAAACTGCTGCTTCTTGCGACTTGCTACAATTGTAATGAAAAACTGGCAACTGCGCTTTCAAATCAAAGCAAAAGAAAAAAAAAGCGCCATCTTCTTACTATCTTTTCGGTGTAATTGCCGCCGTCGTTATCTCAGTCAGACACCCAATCATGCTATTGGAAGCGAAAGCATTTCAGCCCGACGTTCTTACACGCTCGCTACATGAAAAGACGGAATTTTGCATGCTCCATTTTTTTTGTATCATCTCTGCGTGACAGATTCGCATATGTTTATTTTAATAAGCAGCGCTGTTTTACCTTCGTTTTCTGACGGACGCACGTGAAAGCCCGATTTGGGAAGATAGGAAATGTCGACAAGCTTTCATATTATCTAAAGCTCCTGTCGGATAAGGCTAAACCGAATGTGATTGTTTAATTTTTTTAAGAGGACATTTTAAATACCTTTTTGTCACGCCATCTTGGACCGAAGAAAAAGGCCTCTTGCGGAAATGTTTTTTTAATCAGGACTTTACTGCAAGACTTTAAAATGTGTGCATGAAAGTAGTTTGTGGAATCTCATTTTCATGCACTATATAGTTTTTGCAGACATTGTGCTTGGCGTTTGCTGTGTAATATGAGTGGTCCCGGAAGTAGCGGTTCTCCTGGTGCAGGCTAACATTGTTAACATCACCAGGTCACTCTGCTTCCGAAAGGGTGTCATACTTGCTGATAAGCTCATCCCTGTGAAGACTTGGGATGTTATGGATGTGTTATGGCTGGTGTACACTGCACAATTTGTTTTTGTTTGAAAAGATTTTCAGATGTCACATTGCACGACGAAGGGATTGGATAATCGTGAGCTGCACTCGTCTCAACTGTGCGATGGCTCAAAGAGACAATCGTAGCTACCATAGGAATAAAAAGTATCTACTACGATCAAAGTTTTGTCATAGCAGTTTCAGGCATCAGACGGCGTGTGTTCAACTGGGGCAAGTGCTGCATGCTAGCGGGGTTTATTACAGCGGAAAAGTGCAGGGAAAGTCCTGTAAAATGCGGGGTCGGACGCGCTCCTGCCTCCTGTTTTATTTTCATTCATATATTCCACAATATCAGACACTGCCTGATGTCGGTCGTAGCTCGTCTTTGGTCGTACGATGGTCCTACTTTAAATCTTTGTCCCTGTTTCCCTGTACGACCTACGACCTTAAGATTTTGAGCTACGACCTAAGATTTTACCCACAAAGAGTGATCGTTTGTCATTGACGACCAAAATCGTGCAGTGTGCACCCGGCTTTAGGAAAGTTAGGAATGAGTTTGGATCGCAACTAACAATTTCAATTACACCAGTTTGACCTGAAAAAAATATGTATGCACAGGGCCTTTAAATTGTTAGCTTTAAATTGCACTTATTCTTAAACAGTCACTTTCATTCATTTACTCCTCAGTTGTATGTGCTACTATTTCTGTATCCACAGTCAGTGTCTATGGGCAGAGTGAAATAAACCTGCTGCTATTCTATGTCAGACACATTCTTTCAAGCAAGATGTATAAAATGTCTTAAGGATTGAACCAACGCCTTTTAGGTCAAATGGGGGGGGATAAAAACATTGTCAAGTTTTCAAAAATATTTTACTTACTGTGTTTCAAGTTTAAATGGCATACCACAAGGATGTGTAATGGGTCCTCTTAAGGTTTGGTAAAATACAGTCGCAACCTCATATTTCGAATGCTCCTACTACTAAAGAAAGGAAACTAATTTGGACAAAAACTACAACCATTGGTCTATAACTGTCCATGTAACGTTGTGTAGCCTTATTTGTCTGTCTCGAATCACAAATTATAGTTTGTGTTTGTGTCCTATTGACTTTCTAGACACCTAAAACCTGGCATTTGGAGCATGCTATTACCTGCTCCTTCTATTCAGCCCTTCTCTGCCTTCCTTTATGTGATGAAGAGGTGCCAGGGAGAAAGCTGCTGTCACTCAAAGAGGTAATTGCGTTGAATGCCAGGTACAGATAGAAATGCCTAAAAAGAAAAGAGAGAAAGAAAAAAACAATGGGGAGTGGGGGGGGGGAAACTTGACGTTGCAGAGCTGGCACCAAATCTCATTACTTTGGGTAGCATGAGCTGGTTTCCCAATGTGTCCACTTAAATTTGGAGTTTAATGATTTCTTCAAATTGACTTAGTTACCGCCATAGTTTGTTGTTGTTTGTGGTCAGTTTGGCTAGAAAATGTAAGAAGTACTGATAGTTTTAAAGCACAATTTGGTAACAGTTTCAATCATTTCTTTTGCATACATTTCTCTGAGATGGTTAAATGTGTTTTGACCGTGGAGGAGCTCACACATGGATGCTGAATTCTGTCAACGCAACAATCACTAACAGTGTCCGATTTTATGTCATACGAACACTACTTTTACCGCTGTTGCTGCAGTCACTGCACCTTTTTCTACTATGGCTAATATATTTCTACTAGTGCTGCCCCTGATACTTAGAGGACCCTCTTGACATGTTCCATCTCAAGGGGTTTATCTTCCCAATAAATTTCATCGAATTGAAACCTCAGAAAAAAGCATTGGGGAATACATGGCTTTCTATTTGTATTAATTTCAAGCATAAATAGTCTAATTTAAAAAACTATAAAAAACACAAATGTTACCTCTGTTGAACAGGAGAAGCTAATAATAATAATAATGATTATAAAGTCTTCAAAAATGTTATTAATGGAAGCCTATGGGAAAGTTACAGCCACTAAGGAAGGGATCCAATAATAAACAATAAAATCTCTAGTGCTACTACGACCACTACTTTCCGATAAACATAGAAATTGCTCTGTAAGCACCAGATGGTAGAGAAAAGCAAACAAATGGCCACCAAATGCCTTTAGTAGTTCTTTATTTTAATGAAGAAAGAAAGACATTAAAGCCTTCATACTTGGTTTCTCTCTTCTTAACATGTTTATGGCACGTTTTAAACATTTTTTTTTTGCAAAGGTACTCACCAGATGGACACACTGTTCTTAAGTGTGCTTCTACAAGGGAGCCTGCTTTTGCTAGTGCCTCCTGCAATAGGCTATCGCAGCTCTATTATGCTTATAGGGGTCACCGGCTCCTGAAGGTTGCTGTTCGAATCTTGTTGTAATTAATAGAACTGAAACTATAAAGGCAGGGTCACAAAAAGTCAATTACCCGCCTATAGAGCACAGTAACGAAGACTGATGTAGCATATGGTCAAAGGGGATCCACTCATATAGGGCTGAGAAGTAGTTCATTTAGATTTAATTATGGAATACGTGAAGTATAGCGTGTTGTAACCTTGTCTTGTTCTGGGTTAGTAATGCATTGAAACACTTAAGAGACACTAAATTCACGGCTTGTAGTTGCTGCTCCATAGTTACTACTACTGCACCAACTGCATTGAATTTGATAGCTAGAAGTACTACCATAACAGCTCGGGGTGTGTATTGCCTAGTCTCAGGCGATTCATATCCCGATACGTGGGTCACAATATATACTCTATACCCCAATTATGAAGTATTAGATGATCATTGCAATTTTTTTACAACTTTGGAGACAGCTATTCAGTAAAATAGTACGCCTTCATTCGATTTGTATCAAATACACTCTACGCGGACGTCTAAGTGCGCAGTAAAGTGAAGATATTACTGCGCGGATGTCGATGTGCTCCTATGGTGTTACTACGCCGTACAATATAGTTCCTCTTGTTATCCGCTTAGAAAATCGATGTTTCATTTTGTGTGACTATACTTGAGTGTAACTACTCGCGTAACTGTATTTAAATAGGGAAAACGTGAAAGAGCTTGGCCACTACTAACTTTCCCCCGTTTGGCCCCATCTTTGGTCTTTTTGCGTGACTAAGCGCACGCACACAGACCAGACAGTTACGCATCAACTTGTCTAAGCTCAGGTAGGAAAAAAAGGGTATCTTAATCTGGACAAACGGTGGCCTGTTCCTTTAATGCTTTTTTATTTACTGAGAACAAATCCTGGCACAACGACTACAACTACTATTACTTTTACTACTACTACTATTACTACTACTACTTTACCAATTTTTATCATGATTTTTAAAGAAGCCAACCAGAATACTCATTCAGTCTCAGACCTAATTTGTTTAGAGGAACGATTACAATTATAATTTTGATTAAAAAATATGTCCAATGCTTACAGCAGGATTCATGTCAACCTTTGAAATGTGAGTCATGTAAATAAAATGTTATGCCACGGTTAAAGAAAAGAATCCACACTAAGTACTAAGTAATGCGGTGCAATGTGGTGCAAAAACGTCTTCACTCATGCTCTGCTCGTATGCTGTTCCCTCGCGTAGAATGAAAGCCTTCTCTCTAAATGCTCCGCTATACTATCACAACTACCACCATTGTTGCTATTTCTAATGTTCCTTTGCACAGTACTTCTATTGCGGCAATTGCTACAAGCGTTGCTGCGGATACTTCCAGGGCTGTTAGGAGACCATCAGTCACCTTGGGCGGTCGTTGCATTGTCCTGAGATGATTGACAGCAGAGCACAGCAGATATGAGTGCCCCCGTTGAGCTGGAGAGCATGTGCCTCCTCTGCTTTGACATTGTGAGAATAGGAGCTCCCAGGGACCATGCAAACTACTTGGGTCTATCAGCCGGATTTGCTTGATATTACTGTGCTCTACACTGTGTATTTAAAGTGTGTGTTGTGTACCATGTTGTGACCTCTGTGTGACTAATAAACCCAGCTGTTTTAATCATTTTGTGCAAATATTTGGGCGGTTAAACCTTGACAAACTTTGCAGCTTTGCAAAAGCAGTCATTTTGGTCTGACACGGCCACGTTTTTTAGAAGCTAATAATTTCACAATATGGACGAGTGACTGGTGACTTCCGAGTTAATTTTCTGGTGTCCTTCCTCTCTCGCTATTTCCCCATTAGGGATTTAGTATAAAAAGTAATACAGGCCAAAAATGTTGCTGCTATTCTAAGTTTCTATTTTGTGTTGTTGATGATGAACACTGAAGTATCCTCCAGTGAAGCCTTTGCTCCCGACATGATATTTTTAACATGATGCTACAGACTGTCCACCAGTAACTCACTGCCTGCCATGGAATCATGAGCTATTTATTTATCTGGACATGACTCTACTACTAACTCACAGGGTAATAACGAGACAGGAAGAGCAAGGCCTCCTGAGAATTCACTAGGAAGTGATGTGCCGCTCATGAGCAATAACCCATTGCTAGAGCTGGGTAACCCATTACTAGAGCGTTAAACTAGTATGGTATCGAGAAAAAAAAGGTAGGTGTCGAAAGGTATCGAAAAAAATATATGTATATCCTTAGATCCAAGATTTGATGCTGTTGGTTCAGGGACAGCATTAAAGCAAGTGATTTGGTTGTTTCAGCCTGTCAATGTTTAACACAACTTTCCATATTTTCCCCTAAATTACTTCTTAAAGGAATAGGCCACCGTTTTTACATACTAAGATATGTTCTTACCTAACCTTAGTCGAGTTAGGAGTTTGGAGTTTGGAGCTATATGACATGTGGGAGAGGCTGCGTATGTGCTCCGTTTGCGTGACAGAGCGCACGGACCAAGGCCAGACGGGGATATATTAACTCGACTAAGGTTAGGTAAGAACATATCTTAGTATGTAAAAACGGTGGCCTATTCCTTTAACATTGGGGATTAACCCGATATTGTAAATGTGTATGTCTTCCACACATTATTACTCTGTTTTCTGGTTCTCGATGACTAATATTTTAGTATAGGTATCGGGAAAAAGTATCGTTCAGGTATCGGTATTGAAAACCAAGTATTGTTAAAGTATCGGTTGTGGGGAAAAAAAGCGATTGTACCCAGTCCTACCCATTCCAACTCCACACAGTAACTATTGGGTAAATCTGCAACAATCATCCCAAGATCGAAGCAGAAATGTGATGAATGACCCATCTGTTCCAATGAAGACATCACTTTCCTCCCCTACAGGCCTGTAATGCTCACATTAATTTAATGCAAGGCTTCATTTCTGGCAATTAGCTGCACCTGTAGGGAAATTTGGCCTTCGTTTTTGACTTAACCTTCAAAAACCTGCCAACCCGTCGGCATATGTGGTGGGAACCCATCTCCAGATCTTCAGTGAGGTTTTGGTCAAGTTTTCAATGTCCCGTCATTGCACCGGTACCAATGATCATAAAGGATCATTACGTAAATAGTTAATTGCAGTGGTTTTCTCCAAGGAGCGCTGGTTTAAACCATCAAAGTGGAGAGGTAGCACAGTGCAGCCCTAGAGAATATAGGAGCTCCTAATGGGGTGAGATATAGGCGCTGTGTAAAAGTGTAACTCCAAGCCCCCGGTGGTGTGGGAATGACAGCATATGATGGAGATTGTTGGAGAGAGAAAAAGCTGGGGGGCTTCCTGTACTATCTTGTCAGCAATTATTCTGAAAGAGGAACAGAGAGGAGTATGCGCAGCGGCAAAGCGACATTTCCGATATGTTCGACTCTCTTTGGAAAGGACGGCGCTTTTGTCAGGTTTGGCTCCGACGCTGTACCTCTAGGGCCGATAAGCTGCAAGCATGACTAATAGAGAACTTCATTTAGACGGAAGAATGGAGGGTGGTTTTTGACTTTCCCGGCGAGTCGTTGCAAGCAAAGGGGAGAGCAAAAAATAAACAATGACAACGGTGACGGAAAGGTAGTAGGTTTGATTCCCGGACAAACTATATCTTTGCTTTTTATACTTTCATCATGGTGAGCTGTTGCACAAAAGGCGAGCTTTCGTATGACAAAGAACGAGTCTTGAATCTCAGCAAGATTGGATTTTTTGCAAGAATCTCATGGAATTCCTCATTTCCTAAATACTTATTTGGTCATTTTGCGCATGGCTAGCCTCAAACAAGTGTGAATGCCCGGAAGTTGGTAGATGCGTCTGCTTCGCATCATTGTAAATGAGTCAGAACTATAGAAATATTTGTGTGACTGGGAAATCACTGTCTAAAAGCATCTACAATCTTATCATATTGGGTCATGGTGTAAGGCTATACCATCACCAATATTCATGATTTCGCAATAAATAAAAAGGCTAATCGCAACACATTCGCTAATGCTAACGCAGCTACTGCTAACATCCACTGCAGCTTATAAATACACTCTCTGAGGAGGGTCTGATCTACTGAAACATCATTATTTGTAAAGATGTAAATTTGCAGTGCTTCATGATGCCTTTAGAGCGGAATCAGACTCTTGACAGAATTGAGTCAAACAACTGAAATCAGGAATCGATTGTTTGAGACAATTCTAATTTCTGACTACTTTTCTTCTAGACTCTTGCAGACCCTCTTCACGTTGGTACTAGCCGCGTTAGCACAAGCCGCGTTAGCACTACCTGCGTTAGCACTAGCGAATGTGTAAATAACACTGGTTGCACTGCTTTAAGACCACGACGCTAGGGGCCGACAATGTCAGCCATTGCTGCGGTACAAGCTACTTTTTGATTGGTTAGTATTGCACTTTCCACACGTTTTAAGCAACTGTTAAGCCTGGTCATAAGACATTTTTTAAAGAAATCTGTATGCTAATGAGGGCTGGACTTTGATTGACAGGCTGTTAGCATTAGAGCTACAGTGACGATCCTTCCCTTATGCCCTTTTTAGGAACATGCTCCATCACAGCAGGCTAGGAGGAGTCTGTAAATCTGCCATGATTTCCCCCTTGAATGTAGTTATTAAGGTAAACAGGGGAGGTTTGAGAAAACGGAGTCTATTTATTATTATGTCCATGTTTCCTGCGCATGCACAAAGGGACCTAACACGTATTTTGTAAATGAGGAATTGGCACGATATTCTTGCGTATTCTTGTGTTCAATGTACTCCAGTTTCTCAGTCCACTGCAAACCCGCACAGTCGGCCAATCCATGTAGGTACTTCTTAGCCTAAATTTTGTAGCCCATTTCAGTCTTCGCTCAAGTGCTCTTAGAATATGTTTTAATATGCACTATGATCTGAAACTCCACCTTTTTTAAATCACAAATGCCATCACAGTCGTCACTGACATTGTTCAGCCCCTTTTCTGTTTACGAGTCATATAATAAAAGGCTGGTGACTTTTAGAATATTGCATCATGCGAAGCAGCAGCTTGGAAATGCAAGAAGAAAGCAATTTGCCGACTGCGATGCATAAACAGTGAAGCCGTGACTCCAGTAGCACTCAAACAATTTTTCTTCTTGATTTCATTTGCAGTATGTAAATGTGTATATCCAGCCGCCCACACTACAAATCAAGATTAATTCCGTTCTTTAATTTGGTTAATGTTAACACACCCACACTATGGAGCTCTTAGATATGATTTACATATCATTAACTTGCTCCAGCTCAACCTGCTGCGCCGCTCCAATAATGGGCCTTCATTCAGCATGTTATGGGAATGCGCTACACTAGATTTGTCTGGCTTTGTCCACCAAAGTATTATGCTCTTGCTGTTTCATATAAAGCCATGTGGTCTGGGCGGGGTCAGCGGGTCCAGCGATTGACAGTCTGATTTACCAGTCAAAGAAATGCATGGCCCGTCCACACCCAAGCAAACATGGCGGCTTACGCGAGAAGTACAAGAAATGAAAAGGAACATAAAGATCCTTCAAACCCACGGTCAAATGTAAGTCACTAATATTTATATCTAGTTGATTATAATCTTCTTCTGTTATTTTTTATAAAGCCAATGAAATAATATTGCCAATGAACATCCAAGAAAGGTTTGGAAAAAAGAGAAAGTGACTATAATTTGAAAGGTTTAGGTTAAATTGTACTTTATTGTCCCTTAAGAAAAATTTGCATTTTGATATATATATAAATACTAATCAGAATAAATAATAGTCCCGATTATTTTAGTAATAGTTGAAATCACGATTATCAAACGATTATTTGTTGCCTTTAGAAAAAATTGTTGTTTTATTTATCTACTAATCTTAATATCTTTGGACACAAAAGCCCAAATTATATAAAATATGCTCACGTTTCTAAACTAAACACCTGCCCCCTGCTGGACTGCCCTCACACTTGCCCAAGCAGACCGAGCCGCGTGGTCTGATGACATCATCATACGCTGTTTGTTGATGTTGGACCAAAGCATGTGCCAGTAGCAGGTGAAATGCAAAGGAAACCAAAACCAAAATCCCAGCGGCATGAAATAATGTGAGTTTACTTTGAGCTCTGATGATTTGCTCCTCTGGAGAGTATTAGACGCGGCTACACAAAACCAGCGCGTGGGCAAAGGATATAGAGGCTTTTAAAAAACTTCTTTTCTCCTTTTAGCAAAAGGTGAGCACTTGTTAGTCGCATTTTATCAAGAGCTACGTATGAAATTTATTCAAATGAGCTGTGACAAATACAACAGTTCTAACACGCGGGAGTTCAGTGGATCTGACGCGCTCACACAAACCGCTTCAGATGGACAAGCGGCAGGGCATCCTTAAGAAACGTTTTTTTCTCGATTATGCCATTTTTGTAATCGTTTAATGTAATCATTGAAATCATAATTGAATTTCGATAAATTGCATAGCCCCACCGCTGAGGCAACCCCGTAAGGGCAGTGGGAATCGAACCCAGGACTGTCTTACTGTGAAGCACAAGCACTAACTTAAAGAGACTATACGGAGTTTAAAAATGTTTAAATTATGTATTTTCCTCCCCCCACATGTTCCAGCCATGTCCTAATGTGTAGAAAGAGCCCAGACCTATTCGCCAGAGCTGCCTCTGAAATCCTGTCACTCAAAAAGGCGTTAATTCGGGTCAGAAGTGCCGTCATGCAGAGCTTAATATAGAAGCTGCAGTTACGCATAAGGCCTGAGATGGCAGTAGTGAGTATAAAATCACAAACCTGCACCTAGCCCTTTTAACAAAGGTTAAATTCCAAAGCAATGGAACGAGTCACAGTGACAGAAATTAGTTCATGGAATGCACTTCAGTGAGAATTAAAAGATTTAAAAGAGTATTTAGTTGGCGTGTTACAAATTCGCGCCTGTGATGGGATCGATGCATGACATCAAACATAGGTTGGTTTTAACTGCTCAAAGTTTTGAAGAGACACCTTTGCCAAACGGAATGAGTCATATCATGTGTTGAAACAAAAACGACCCCCTGGTATGTTTTTGAGAGGTCAATCAGGCATACGGCCTCTTTAAATCCTAATCGACTTGGTTCGCCTCTCAAATGCTATGCACTCACCGTCCACTCTACCATCTTTAGTACGCCGTGCTAATTTTAGGTCCTTGCCGGGGGGTACAAGCACTGCAACACGAGATGATAAGTGTATTTTAAGAGCAGGTATGGCATTCTAGAGTTACGGCATTCCACCGCAGAGGCTTCACTGACATACGGACACTTTTATTAGGCATACCTCTGTTACGTAAGGACCGTTTTCTATGTATTTCAGTCAGTTTAAGGGATGCTGTAAAATACAAACTCAGGGGTTAAATTACTCGGTGCTGCGCTTAGGAGCTGCTGAGCGGAGCGGGATTATGGATCACCGCTTCTAATGCCCCGGTGAGCGCGGTAACTAGTTTGGGATGGAGGGGTCAAGTTGAGTGGGATGTGAAAGGGTTTCCGAGGAGCTGAAAGAAAAGGAAACAACATTGCTTTTGGTGGAGAACAACAAAAGTATGTTCTTGGGATAAAATCTAAAGATAAGGATTAGTGGGAGGCGTGTTTGTCGAACGGGTATTCAGGAAATGTTTTCAAATCCTAGTGAAGTAAGGGTTAGGTCATGGTTGAAGAACGATCCAGGACTGTAATATTTTTTGTAGACTGGGGTGGAAGTCAGTCTGTTTAGAGCAGAAAGAGCGCCACACTTTGCGTTGCCGGACCCTGCGGCAGAAACCAGCCTGGAAAAAAACATAAAAGGAGTCTCTCTCACTTGCAAAATTTGTGGTAGTGCTGTCACACATGCTACATACTTGTAATCAAATAGGAAGAGGAAAAATCTTCAACCATTTTTTTAAGTCTTAGCTTTCAAATGAGGTGCTACACTGGCCTGTAGGCTGTAGATTTGGGTAAAGCTGAAGAAAATGTGGTTAAGGCAGGAGTTAAAAGGTTAAATTACCCTATAAATTGATTAAAAGAAGGGCTGGGACGGTCCTATACGTATTGCGAGTAATGTGTTTACCTTAATATGTGTCTTAAGAAAACGTTATTACTTTTAGTTAAGTGTTAAAACTGCCCTAAGTGTTGTCTTTTTTATCTTTTTTTTTAACTTTTTCGTTACTGCCACCCTTGAACGCCTCAGCCTCTAGGTGCTGCTTTTATCATAAGGAGGAAAAAGAACGGACAGCTCCCTGTAGATATTGGATTATTAAACAAACGGACATTTCATTTCAAATGATGGTATCGTACATTTGCGTCAGGGACCATGTGACGTTGAACACCCCTCCACACCACTTCAGGTCAGCTACGTCCAATTTAGCGACTGCGAGAGTGAGAAAGCGGGTTGAAAAGGGCCAGTGATAAGGAAAGTGGCCCAGTGAAAAGGGCCAAGGATAAGTGAGATACGGTCTGCTGACTGCTGGATGTGTCAGTCTCCGAGTATGATGAGCAGAAACTCGCATTGTTCGTTCCAAAGTTCTACGATTTTCCAGGTGAGCTAAACATTCCGACTTTCAATGCTGATCTGAGCTAATCGAATCAACTGTAATGAACCATTTCAACACATCTGTCATCACATCCATTTGTCTCGTTGCGCGATGTGGCTACGCTAACTCCGCTATCCTGAAGTTGCGAGCGTTCTATTCATTTCCTGTGTAGATTAGCTTAGGGCTGTTCGAATAATCATTTTTTCTGAAGATTACGCCGCTGACAGATGATTGTTCTCATGTAGATTTGTTAATATTTGCGACACTATTTTGAATTGTGTAATTAATCAAAGTGACGTGAGCCCTTAGAGAAGCTTTGCCTACCTTTACGCACACAGACGTTTCCTCTGCTGAAGTATTTACGTCCGACAGCAAGTTCTTATCACGCGGTAAGTGATCATCTCATTACAATCTTGCTGTTCGCCACATAATCTTATGCTTATCTAAAATAATTTTGACCGGAAATGCCCTCGTCCAGTGATCATATATATTATGATTTAGTGCATCAAAATATAAATGTATAAACTTGTCTGTTCTTCTTATCATTTCTAAAGCTCATTACCCAAGAAGATCAGTTTAGCAATTTGAGTGCTTGCACCACATTCTTCTAACTCCCGCTTTTCTGCATCATAGGGTCAAGGCTGTCGAAAAATGCTATTAACTGTTGGCGATGAGCTGCAGATAAGCTGCGCACCCGTCCAATAACATTGACTTGACTCAGTATTGATGGTATCTCGGAGAACATTGGCGGGCCGCAGCTGTCAGAAGCCATTGCCCTCATTTCCACAGAGGTCATAAGAAAACTCGATAGGAGGCATCTCCATAATGTTCTGCTGCTCACTGTATTTGAGGCATTAGCGCGTCACACTTTGGCTGAAGAGCTTTAGCGTTAGCAGCTGTTACAGAGAGGAGAGCCAGAAGTCAAGTTGTAAACACACATTTGTCTTATTGCCACACAGCTTTTAAGTTTGAGGAGCTGGTACTTACGGGTTGCGAGAGTGAAAAAAACATGAAGCTGCTTTTGGGCAACATTATTGATAGTTTACGTTGTATAACTTTATCATTTCTGTGTATGGAAAGGACACTTTATTACCACAGACTGTGTTTTGCCCTTAACGTTTGGATGTTTGGATGGGGCACTCTTCGGTGGCAGCGACGGAATCATAAATGGCAAAAACATTATATGAGCCTCCATTTTTTGCTAATAGCATGCGAGCAAACCAACGTGCGTAATAAACAATTTGATTTAGAAATGGTGTGGAACAGATTTATAGCACGCTTATTCATGGTGACGCGTAGTCAAGCAGCAACTCCTTATCTCTTGGCTCAAAAGTGTTTTTTTGCCTTTTTCTGCAAACTGCATTGGGGACAAAAGAGGTGCGCTCAGGATTCACCCAACACACCCAACTTACTTTTGTTTTACAAATTTAGAAGGACAAATTTAGCACTTGCTGTTGAGAGCCCTGTCGGCACGGTAGCGCTCGTGCTTCATAGATAGAAGGTCCGCAGTTCGATTCCTGCCGGGACCAGGCTTTTCTTTGAGGAGTTTGCATGTTCTCCCCGTGTATGTGTAGGTTTCCTTTGGGTACTCCAGTTTCCCCTACCATTAACATGCACTGTCCTGACCAAATAAACCAATAAATAAATAAAGTACAGAGATGAATGTTATCAAAATTCTCCGCAGGGTCCATTGAGTGGACACCCTTTCAGACAAGGTTTTCGTGTGACTTGGGCTTGTACTTGGCCTCATCGTTTCTTGATAATGGCTCAGTTTTGACAGTTTTGACTTGGAAAATTGTGATTTGACTGTTTAAATGGTGGCAAATGGCAATTATTGCGATTATTTAGGTTTTCTCATGTCTTCCACAAACAGCTAATTATCCCTAGTGTAAAACCTGCTAACCTTGTAGTCTTGATGGCATCCTCCTTTTTTCCATAGCTTTAACACATTTCTCAAAACCGAAAAAACATGCAAATCAGCTCGCACAAATTCTAAACTCAGTTTCATCCTCTCAAAACCAGATAATGTATGAGGTCTTGCATCCAAAACACTTGAATCATTCTCCACAAGATCACACTGTTCTCATGTGCTTGCTTATGCACATTAATTAATTTGACCCAACAGGTCAAAACTGTTTGTTCAGCGACTGGAGCGAACACTGGTTTGGCTCAGTGAGCATTCGGATTCAGACTTAACACATGTGAAGGAATGGAAGGTTCAACATCTTATAGCTCATACCTTTACAATGTACTTTTTTAAGCAAAAAAAGAGAAAAAGATGGCTTCTGAGAGCGCACAGATTTTAAAGTTTTGCAGTTATGCATTGAAAGTGACAAAGCATTGGCCAAAGTGTTTGCATGTGTGAACAAGTCTAGTAGTCCAAACACTGAATCCACTGAAAGTGTATGTGTGAGCTCTACTGAGAAAGAATCTGAAAGCAATGTGAAGCCATGAAGAATGTGTTAAAAAAATCTGACAACTGAGATGTTGAGATAAATGTTTAAATCACAAGAGAAACTAGTGCCAGGTTTCAAAAAATGTGTTAAAGCAATTGAGACAAACTGTAATGTTCCATCCTTATTTTCAAACATGTCAGACATCGCAATTGCAATACCTGTCTGAAAGAAATGCTGCTGGATATCTTTCCACAATCATTCAACCCGGCACACATCATTCTCCCGCCAGCATCAAAACAAACCGCCCCAGTTCATCCTCGGCGTTTCGAGGAGTCCAAGTTTTAATGGACATGAGTAATGGTCCGGCCCAGCATTGTCCCTCCGTCAGAGCGCAGTCTGGCTTGAGCAGCTGGTGCACGCTGGGTACAGGAGGCAGACGGGGCAGTCCTGCGGAGGGAGAGGGGCAACAGGGGGGTCAGCTGGCTCAGGAGAGGAGTGCACACAGTGGACATGAGCCATGACAAATTGGATGAAGGCGCTGAGGGGGAAGAGGAAGGGCAGCGGTGAGAGAGAACTTGACATGTGACAGGGATTGGACTGTGATGAGGAGGAGGAAGAGCAGGCACCGTAGAAGCTCCAGGACCTGTTTGTATTGAGCGTACTATCACCATACAAATGATCAGTGAAGCCAGTCCCTATGTAACGGTATGGCAAGCTATGGCATGTCTGTTTCTTGGCATTTATATAATTTCTGTGTTTTCTCCCTCATTAACATAAGATGATGTACTTACCTAAAGTCAAATCTCAAAAGATCTGTGCATTCATTAATGATTTCTATTGAGGCTTTGGCATCACCTTAATGTGGTCATTGGGTTGACAACAACAACAACCTTTGTAATTTGCAATGTTTGATGGCTAAACGCTAATGGCTATAAGAATTACTTATTTATAATTATAAGTTTTGCAGATGAACCCACTGACGCCACTGTATCTGTGTTTAAGTCTGGTGACGGTGGCATCAACTACATTTCCAGAGCGGAACATACGCAAGCAAACAGGAAGTGGAGTAAACCAATCAGCGAGGAGCGGGGGTCTGCAGTTGTGTTAATATTCGCACAGGATTATGAATCATGAAACTCACCTACTGTCGAAGTGTTTTTGATAATTTACCACCAATTGGAAAAAAAGCTCTTTCTCTCCTGTGCGCCGTTCATAGATTATTATTGACTGGACATCCGCGTCCTGCGAGTGATGCTGCTCGCGAACAACCCGTGACCACAAATAAACACATCTGACTGCACAAGCTCATTTGAATTTACTGATGCTGCCCATGATCGATATCACTCTGTATGAAAGGGGTATGAGAGGGGTATCATTCTGGTCTCGCCAGGCTACCTTTTTATTTGTGTGGTGGGCACAGTATAGGGTTCAACAGGGGAGTTGTGTAACCTGCACCATCAAAACTAGCTGAAATAAATATAAACATAACCCCAGTCCTCAAGTTATTGGAACAAAAGTGGACTTTAAGACCAACAACACTCCACTGTCGGGTCCTTTTGGCAGGGTGGGGCACAACCGTCCAGAGCTTGAAGCCGACTTTAGGCTGACCCTCGAACATCAGTGCACGGGCCGGACTGTAAGTTTGGTTGAGGCCCATGATGTTTCGTGGGAGCCGTCCATTCAAGGCGTTCCAAGTCAACAATGAAATCTCATGTTGCTTCCTGATAGAATTGTGAATGACCCCTTTTTTCAGTTGGCCCTGACCCCAGAGTCTTCTCCCTGAACTCGTTCCTCAAAACAAACAAAGAAAGATCTTGTCACCTGCTCATAATGCCACACATAAATGAAGCAGTTTTATTATTTGTAAGACATGCTTTATTTGTAGCGATGGCAAATAGAACCACATCTTACATAAAAGAAGCACAAAAAGATTGTGCATAGTAGGGACTTTAACTCTTTGAATTTAAGCTGTGATAGAAATTGCTCCAATGCAGTTATCGGCCTGTGGCCTGACGTATCACTCTGGGGTCGATGACTTGAAGACTCCATTGAACTGCTATTGAATCAAAGCCACCATTTAAATGGACATCCTGACCCCCGGACAGATGTGAATGCCCATGTTCGGTCGTTAGGCAGTGCCCTAAGCCCATTGTCTCTTGATCAACATTATCGGACATAGATCTCTTATCAATAGAGAACGGGAGGCACTACCTCACAACACTGTGCACAGCTACACGGTGGTTTAGATGCTGCGATAAAAAAGCAGATAAAGTCACCTTTTCCCTTTGTAAGCTTTGATCAACACGGATCTGGTCCAGTGGATGTTATCGGTAAATCTTAATCAGCCTACAAAGCATGACATTTGGAATATTCTGGAGTGGATTGAATAGTTTTCTGCCCTGTGTGGCGGAAACTGGGAGTTTTAGGATATCCCAAGTAATTTGTGCTGCAATAGCTGGTCTCGGTTGCTCTCACAATGGCGTTGGTATTTAAGTATAAGGAGTGGGATTTAAGCATCCCTTTAGTCACATAAGACATTTTGCCAACTTGGGAGTTTGTCCTCAATGTCGGTACCACTCGGGCTGTGGTACCGTTGTAAAGCTCTCACCTTCCTCAGGCAACGCTGTGAAATCCAAATATGGTCATTACTTTTGTGGAAGACACCGATCGGGAAAGTCTGCTGGGGGCATGGGATCATCAGTCGATAGCAACACAGAACAACACACTCACAAAACAAAAAGGGATCTTCAACAGTCTTAGCTGTAGTTGCTGAGTTTGACTGGGATACAAATACCTTTAAAGTCTAAACCCTACATCTCTGGAAGCCCTTCAGAGACATATCGTGGCCACATGATTTGATCCTCTTTGTTACGATTGCCCCATGTTAAACCCCCTGCAGACCACATTAGAAAGGTAACCATAAAAGTGGTGCCAGACCCAACCGTGTGCGTCTCCGAGGAGCTTGTTAGCCGCGGACCTGAGTGACCCTCTCCTCCCAGAGAAACAGAAAATTACCGTCGGCCATTTCGCCTGTCATTTCAATCGAGAAGTCCATTAAAGTAACGAGCCGCTAGCCCCATGTGGCCCAACACTTGCGTATGGATTGTGGTCTAAGGACGACTGTATGTTTTGCAGTCGCCCCAAAACAGGATTTGGTATATCAAGTTACTGCTCAATGTAGCGACGTTCAGCAGAGCCACACGACCGGAATGCGTATGGAAGCGCTAAATCTTCTGTTGAATCAATGAATGGAAGCATGAAAACCTATTGGCCGGCTAATACCGACCATTGCGCGGATATTTTACAAGGAAGAAAACACTCAAAATACAGCGAAATGATTTTTATAGCTTTTCAGTTCATAACGTTTGAGACAACGTTGTGTGTTTTATGCCCATGAGTTAGCACATTAACTCTTTTCTTTCTCGTTTTTAGCTATGGAACCTGGATATAATTTATCACTCTTCTTATTTTTGTTGACCTGAAACCTTCAAGCTTAACAGAAACGCTCTCATTTCACATCTTTAAGACTTTTACTCCGTCTTGAAGCGTTCCAACCCATTTCTGTTTTACAACATGCCCAGGAGTGCCATCAATACCGGCCTTTTTCCCCCGACTTTATTTGCTCACAAACCCGGCCTGCCCTCGCCTCGTCTTGTCGGCGGCTCTGCGTTGCGCCTTGATGCATGTTTTCGGGGGGAGCAGCGCGTGGTTGGACTGATGCGCTTGTGAGTGCCGACGTATTGATTTTACTACAGTCCATAAAGCACAATGGCACTGCTGCTCACTGTCAGAAACTACAAGGCCCTCGGCTTTACCTTGAGAGGCAGGAAGGAGACGCTGGCGGATCAGGATTCATGGAGCCTATCGCGAACGACCGAGCGACGAGATGATGGTTTCATTGTACGGGTTATGCTATAGTGAGAGGAGACCATGGCAATGCGGTTTAGAATCAATAGAACAAATATACAGTGCTCAATGCTGGCAGTTGGTGACCGGGGTATTAAGTTTATTACAAGGAAAATTGGAACACCATTAGCTCCAAGGCATAACTCGAGCATTACATTTTTAACCACGTGGTTTATAGTTGGAATTCATGTTACATTACAATGGGGGTCTCATTTGGAGCTCAGGCCAAAAATGCAAACACAGACTAAACCTTTTTTATTGAGTCAATAATAACAGCTTTTTATTATTTCCTATAACATGCTTTAAAATAGGCTGTACATCAACTATCTTTATTATTCATTGTTTAAGCTTCAAGAGGTTTTCATCAAGATTAGCTGAACAAAGACAGTTTGTTCTGACAGTCTCCCACCTGTTTCGGAAACTCCTGCCCTTTGAGTCCACTGGCTCTTTGGAAATAAAAAGCATTTGTCGTCTGCCGAAGTGCCGCAGATCCCTTCCCCCCGTCTGTATTTGTTTACTTAGCACCGCTACGTTACAACAGCACGTCATTAGTGTTAGAAATGCACCGATCAATATCAAGAGACCTTCTTAAAAGCAGTTGCTATGACTAAAAAAAGTTGGTTCCATTGTGAGATCATTTTTCTTGCAAACAACAGGTTTTCTACACTAAATATACTGTATGACCGGCGATTTAGGTTTCTGTCCCAGCTTTGATTCGCTGCCGCCAGCCACAATGACTGAATTGTCCATGTACTGCTCTTCAAAATGCCCATATACACTTATATTTAATTGGTGAGAGTTGTGTTTTTAAAGCGGTGAGAGCCAAAACTGGTATCGGTTCAGTATCGGACATTTGGAGCCGATGCCCAATATAGTATATCTGACACCAGTATCGGAGTTTAGTGCAATTTAGCGGCGGGCTGGTTATAATATAATAAAGAAATTATCTCGGGGCCCAACAAACATTTAGATCCCGGGCCATGAGTTTGACATGTCTGCATTAGATCTCGTGGGATGGTTGGACAACTATGGGCTTGCTAAACCCGAAGATAGACGGTTCAATCCCTTCTCCCATTATTGTGTCCTTCATGGCAAGAAACTGTGTACACTGATTTATGAACAATTGTGAGGAGTATGGTTGAATATTTCCTCAAAGCCCCATACATCTTTTTTCCCCCCCAAGTAGTGGAATAACAAAAGTAATGTGTCGTGTTGTCCCCAGAGCCGGTAGCCTCGGAACGGCTGCCATACCTTTTTCACCGTTTCCCCCAGTGCCAGTCAAAATTCTGTGATATCTCTATAAATCTTTGTCTCGCAGTACGGATGCCTGACATAACTACCTTTTTCCCGTAAGTGTAGCCAGTGATGCGATTGATCCAGCCCTCTGCATTTGTCCGTGCTGTGGATGGATGGGCGGGTGTCTGCCAAAACGATGTGGGAGGATAAAATAAAGTCCGTCTCCCTGAAGACCATCCATCTTACTCCAGACTGACACGAGGCAGAAGCACCTGTCTCCGTCTCGCCCTCTGCTAAATGCACTCAGATACTCGCAAAGTCTCAGAGACTGAGGGTTCGGGCGCTGGCAGAAAAACACTGGAGACACGGAGAAAGGCAAAGGATAGAGTTGCTAGAATAGCCTCATAATTCAAACCAATTGTACTTATGGAAGAACCCCTGAGGCAGAGGACGTGCATGTTGCCTCCCCAGTGCCAACGAAACCAGACCAAAGGCAAGGAACAAACTTTCTTCACACACTTCATTGCTCACTCTGATCATTGGGCCTCACAAATTTGTTCTTAACGCATTCTTAGGAAGGTTTTTGGCATTCCCAAAATGTGTTCTTTGCTTTAAACGTTCCTCTGTAAGAACAAATCCTAAGAACAGTCAGGAGGACTCTTTCGAACAAAAAGTCTCCGGTTCTGTACACGATCATGCTTGTGATGGAACCAGAAAGGCTGACCCGCGCTCGCTTATGAGAAAAGAAGGAAAAGACTTCAGTAATGTACAGGTTATGTCTATTGAATCATTTTTGTAACGAGGACAAATTTCGACTGGGTGCCCGAACATATGGGTGGGTGCTTGAGCGTGCCCTTCCTGTCCTCCTCTGCCTGTTGCACACGACACTTCTTGTCCTTTCATGGTGAATGAGAATTCGTCTTCACACGCACACGCTTCCATTTTGGTGTTCGCCAACGTCAGAACACAGGTGCAAATCATTTTCCCGACTTAAGGCGAGACACTTCAGGTGAATAGGGGGAAAAAAAAAATGTAGAGATATCAATTTGAAACTTTTGCTGAACATCACAGATATAAATATGAGAAAAAAATGTATTGCACCTTTTCTGTCATTTTATGTTTTCACATAAAAATAAGGCATTTTGAGCATTAAAATGGCCAAAATTGCCTATATTTTGGGCAACAAAATCAAAATAATGAATTGAGCCAGATTAAAATTTATGGTTTTATTTCATTGACATATTAGTAACTAAGATTTTTTCAGAGGGGATTTTGGATATTTTGTTTAGTTTTTCAGTAAACTAATCATCAGTGAAAAAATCTGTAAAAACTCAAATTCTGCCTGTTTTTTTGGTTTCAAAGTTGAATAAATCAGGCTAGGAATTAGATATTAAAAAATCCCTCTGAAAAACCCTTCAAAATATTGTTAGGTCTCAGACTGGAAAGTTTGGAGTCTGTGGGAGCTTCTATAAGGGCTCACTCGCTGCCCAAGTGCGGCCTTCTCACATTCAGAGAAAACCAGCCCTGAAGTTTTGTAGCGAGTGCGCATGCTCGGCCCGTTCTTCGACTTTTCCGCACCAGCGTCTCGTAGGAGGAAAAATATCATATTTGGGTGAAAGCGTCATCACGGGGCCCCTTAGCAGCACACGTGGATGTAAAATCTGTCAATATTTATGAATGAATACCCGCGGGAAAGACGGACTTTCTACGCAGCGCAGCAGCTACTTCCGGGTTGCCCCCACCTCGCAGGCGGACAAAACATCATAAAATAAACATCATGCGGGGTGAGTTTTGTCATTTTTATACTCTGACATGAAAACTAAGATGTAAAGGGAGAAAAATAGATAAAAATCTCCACTTCGACCACTACGTGAAAAATCAATACTTTCACCTGCCGTGTCTCGCCTTAAGACTGTGTTATGAATCTGGTGCTGTTCTCTGACGGCGCCTTCGTACGGATTTTAAGACACTTTCCAAGCAGATGTTCACGATTGAGGCCCATTGTTTGTGACAGGGAGGGAGGGCTTCAAATAACCATGCGGCTGGTTCGCTGTAGTGAGCTCTGACATAAAGGAGCAGCTAAAAAAAACCCTCCCTCTCCACTCAACGGCCTTGACTACCGCACTCTTGCTCTTATAGTGCCTCTATCAGTGATCCAAGCGGACAGCAGCGTTTAGCCTGACATCTCTCGCTCCCCGTTCCCAACTGCTCCTCTTGGACTTGGGCTCTTGATCTATTTCTGCCTCCGCTGTCTGTCCCCTCATCGCCTCCATCTCTGCTGCATCCCTGCTCTGTGGTTCAATCCTAATTATCTCAGAAAAAAACCCCAGCAGATGCCACGCTACATCCTCCAGCCTCCGTGTCCATAACCCTGTCGGCGGGCGAGCAGTAGCTTCCGATGCCTCCATTGAGCGGAAAGAGCGTGATTATGGTCGAAATAGCGAGTGTGATCTAGCTCCTCTCGTGGGGTGCAGAGCTGCGGGGCCGCGCGACGCTGCGACGCTCTGATCGCTTGGCCGCGTTAGCTGTTTGGACAGATTGGAGCGAGCGCGTGAGTGAAGTGTGGCGTTTTATCTTTTAAGCGTTGCTGTGATGTGTGGGGCAGTGTGGGGCAGGCCAACGCAGCGCTGGGACTTCACAGTCAGTCGTCGGAGACAGAAAAAGGGATAACAAGACTGTAGTTTAACTCCTTGAGTGTCAGTCGCAAGTGGTTCTCGCAGTTTAAATGTGCTCCATCTACTCCCCAAGGGCTCATGTCCATCATTGCAGCAGAAGCGTCAGCCCCCGCAGCCTCTCCATGCCTCTTATCAAAGCATTACAAACTATTCCCCTCCTATGTATCTTGTTAACAGCCAATTGCTTGCACCTCATTCACTGTTTTGTTTATTGTTCAATTTAAATAAAGGCAGCAGACATTACAGGAGCCTGTTCGTTGGCACCTCCTTATGTAAATGGTTGGGGGGAAAAGCAAATCATCTTGAGAGAACAAGTGTTGGGAATCAAACCTTCAGGGCCCAATACTACAAAGCTGGATTAGAGAGTGGGGTAGCATTTTGGATTAACCTGCTTTATACCATGGTCTGGGTGAATACTCGATTCTGATTGGCTGGTGGGTGCTAACAAGCGTGCATTATTTTGGTATAACCGCACACGTAGTCCGGTAGTTAAATCACTGGGATATCACTCCGCTGTGGGCATCGCCATAGCAACGCATGACACAGCTGAATCAGATAGACACGTAATTAGTGACTGACAGGTATGAGATGGATTTTGTGGTTAATTTCAACGCTTTTGGCCAAAACAAAAGGTTTGATAAATGGGAAGTAGAGGAGAATGAGCAGCTCGGTTAGCCAACTGTTAATAAAGTACGAGCTCTCCATTTCTATTGAAAACGGTTAAGGCACTATTCATGATTTTCAGGCGTACATAAAATGATCCTGCATTTAAGCATATTTGGCTGGATTAGTAAAGTCAAACATAAAAGTTTCAGTTCGTGGGGCCCAGGTGTGAGCGACTCCACCGCAGCTGTTTCCATAAACAGTTGAGCTCGTTGAGCTAGCTAGCTAGCTTCAGGTTAAACAGTGTAAAAGTGAAATAACTCCTGCCCACGAGTGCCGCACATCGGTGTTTACTTCCACGGAAAAGTGCCGGGTTAGTCCTGTTGTGTTGTGTTGTGATTCTGTGCTTATGTTGTTTCGTTGCGCCTGACTGAGATCCTCGTAATAGCTGCGGAGAATGACTCGCTCTGAGACGAGCCTTCAGTGACCGGCTAATAGTCCACAGAAAATAGTCCCACAGAAAATAGTCCCGGTGGTCTGGCATATTTAGTGAGTTTAGTAAATGAAAAAAACATTTATTATAAATGTTACGTTCGTGGGACCATGGTATAAGCGGATTAAACAACTCGGAGCCGTGCATTAGACGGTTATAATGCACGACGCGGAGTGGTCTTACTCCGCGAAGTTGTTTAATCCTTACTTACGAAGCTGGAGCACTTTCTGTTAGGCTACATCTCCATGGTAACATGCCCTGAGCGGATAAACTTGCTTCAGAGCAGGTTAAAAGTTCTTTTTTAAGAAGACGACTCTTTGGCCAATCACACAATCACAATCCTCTCTGTACAAAACTCCTGCTGCTTGTTTTGGAGCGAGGAACAAAACTTAGCAACATCTTGAGAATTGTTCTACAGGTATGTGTGTAAACATGTGTGAACGGACTTTGATCGTTCTGACCCGTGCTCTTTGTTAAAAAGTGAAATAGGGATTGGTGCGATAGAAGTCTGTACAATTGAAATGAGTGCAATGCAGATCAGTGCAAAAGAGGTAGTGTGCATTCGATTCAATAAAAGTGTGATATTGTGCAGTGGTATTGTGTTCAAAAGGAAGATGTGCAATACAGATAAACTGGACTCTTTTGTCTTTGTGTCACTCTCCAGCTCCACATGTTCACCTCTGTTTAACGTCTTACTCCCCAACTTAACCGGCATTACCTGAATCTAAAAGCTTACAGCCGACAGGCCAGTCTAATTTCTCATTTGAAAGCTAAGACCTACTAAACTGATCTAGATGGATCTTTTTCCTTGCATTGTTGCCGTGTATTGCATTTTTGTCACATTTTGTCGCTTTTCCATTGCTTTATTTCTCACTTTCTGTTGCTCTTTTGTTGCTTTATCCTCGTTTTCCTTTTGTTTTTGTTGCGATTTTGAGGATCTTTTCCCTGGAGCTTTTAGATTTGGGTGATGCCAAATTGGAGAAAATGTTCTCAGTTCAGGTGGTGGTTAAGAGGTTTTTGACTCCTCTGTTTTTGCTCGCCTCATTGCCCTCCTGTATAATCTATGTGCTTAGTGTGTAGAATGCATTTTTATGTTTTGTAACGTGTTCATGTTCGTTGCTGTGCATTTTCCCACCCTTTTCTCTTAAACAAAACAATGAATATAGCTGAAGTGTCACACACAAACTTTTATCCCTAATATTCATCTGAAGTCTGAAGTTGTGGTGATTGGCCACCGGCCGACCTTTCCTCTCAAATAAACCACTTTTTGCAAATGGCAAATTTGTTTTTGTTTTTTTACTTTCTCTCTCGATCGTGCCAAATGAGTCCAGGTCCCATACAGTTGTGAAAATCCATTACCCTACGAAACCCTATTAGCGATATGAAGTGTTTTTTTGCTTTGTGATTGGAAACAGAGATTACAAAACTGCGCTCCTCCCCCTCCACTGTCTCTGTGATTAGGGACACGATAAGAAGCTCATTCCCCCATTTCCCGCACCATTAGTTTGGACAGTGAGAGCGCGGCGGGTCCGTCTGCGCCGCTGTCTTCATCTCTTCTCGGATTTTCAAGTCTCCTCGAAGCAACGCACTCTGATGGAAGGATCTCCAGACAGAGACTGGAGAGGCTTTGTGGTGCTGCACCGGCCAAAAGCTATCAAAATGCTAATCGTCGTCAAGTGTGTGTGACGTGTTGCCAGGTTTCGAATTGTGAAGGCATTTTGGTGGAGAAAGCAAGGTCCTAAGAGTGTTGCGTTAGTCTATTTAAAACCACACTGTATTTAACTTCAGTTCTCTCGTTTTGTGTTTTCTTTCTTTTTTAAATATCTCTTCAAACCGTCATAGATTTTGCTTCCAAATGTCGCGTACTTTGTCTGAAACCTCCCCATATCACTAATTCTCTCTCTTTGACAAACCACCTCCACATTTTAAGCACATTTAAACCACTGCATTACAGCTACGTCCTGATTCTGGTTTGCTTTCTTCTCACACTCGCTCACTTTGCGCCATTAGCCCGGCTTGGACCGCTGACATTTAGAGTCATTGCCTTTAGCTGTTCTGCTACTTCCTCTGCGTCCTGTGTCAGTTAACCTCTCTGCTTTCTCTGCGTATCACTCACTCACTCTCACGCCGCGCTAGCGCACACTGACACTTCAGGCTGTTTCTGGGCTTATGCATATTCCTGACTCTAAGCTTGTTTACAACACACAATGGATACAAGTGGATACTTTCAACCTTGTATTTTTACTCGTTATTTCATTTAGGCACGTTGAAAGCTCGAAGCTGTGCTGAAAAATTGTGTTTCCCAACCAGAGTTTTAGAGGGCCCAAAGGTATGCTTGATAATACGTTGGTGTTATCTTTATTGTGAAGTATTGTATTGTATAGTATCCATTCATACAGTGTCCATTCATCCTCTGGGGTTGGGTCAACAGTCAAAGCTGAGACTACCATATTTCTCCCACCCTAAGCATTTCCCCCAGCTACCTCGAGGGACCCCAATTCGTTCCAAGGCCAAAGCAATAGACATAGCTCCTCCAAAGTGTCCTAGATCATAGATAGATTATATTGCCTATTATTACAGCAGGAGTTGCCTCACTCAGGGCTGCACCAAACATTAAAACAACAAAACAAGACAAACAATGCAATGTCCAAGCAAATGTAGTGTCCAGGCAAACATAATGTCCAAACATAAGCAGTCAGCAGCAGATGGAGCCGAGCCAAGGGCATCCCCCGTCCTTAGACTCCCCTATCCTATAAGAGAAACCTCGGGGAGAACCACAGAAGGAGAGATCCACTCCCATGGACGGACAGGCTTTTATATATGGATATATAATATGGATCTAGGGCTGATGGAATTCCTCGGGTCGTCTGGGGCGTGGCTGCGGTTTTTCACGTTGTGGACGATCAAGCTCTGCTCAAGTGATGGGGCTCCCCACTCTATTGTGAAGCTGACTTCGATCATCCTTTCGGTGATGGTTACCCTGAGTTCATGACCATACCTAAACTCTTATATCTTTGCCTTTTGACTCATCTCAGCCATTAGTACTGCTCATATGATAATTTCTTAGTTTTGCTCATATTGTTCATCGACTGTTTAGAGTTTATAACTATATTTTCAAATTCTATATGATGAAATCTCAAAGGAACAACATGCAAACATCCACAAAAAACCTTCTTGCTGTGAGGTGAAAGTACAGACGGCTCTTCCGCTGTGCTGCCATTCGAACGTGCTATGCTGTAAATCATCTCAGCTTCTGATGACCGTTGACCCTTTCGTCTCAGTTCACATGAGCTTAACGAAAAACAGATCACAGCCACATACCCATAAGGCACTGGTCTGTTTCTATGGTGACGGCAGTGAAGTTTTGGCGGCGTCTTAAAGCCCAGACAGAGTAAACAGGACCAAGGTCAGAGCGCTGTGGGTTTTGACCACAAATATACTCCAATAATGTCTAAGTGCTCCAATCTTTTTCATTAGCCTCTGTGGACCACCCTCCAACTACTTCTCAAACTTCTCTAGCTCCAAAGCTTTATTGGTCCCAAAAATACCTGGTCTTCATTTTTCTAGTGGGTATACTGTAGGTTTCATCACCGACTTCTTGCAACAATATCAACTAAGTTGCTTAATAACATTATATAGATGTTGGAAGTGGCCATCGCCGTACATTTCTGGGTGACAGTGTCGCATGCTTTGTTGATTA
The DNA here is from genome assembly GCF_951799975.1 of Gobius niger. Lineage (NCBI taxonomy): Eukaryota > Metazoa > Chordata > Actinopteri > Gobiiformes > Gobiidae > Gobius > Gobius niger. The sequence goes on from NC_136857.1 coordinate 25,046,071, forward strand.
TCGTCATTTTCATTTGACATTTGTGGTTCCTCTTCTGTCGGGCCAATTTTCATCAAATAAAGACCGATAAGCAGTGCAGAAAACCAGCATGATCGAGATACGTGTTGTCAAGTTCGTCGCTAAGTTTGTTTCTAAATGGAGAGAAAGCACACAAGTAACAAGGAAGATCGACACATGCAAGATTCCTAGATTATACGGTCTCTACCAGTGTGTCATGTAACTACCCCACTATTATGATATTTACAGTAGTTATACAAAATCAAGAGGTTCCAAGAGTGGCAGGTAAGATCATTTCGCCCCAAACATGATCAGAACAGATTTCTTGAAGGTGTCTGGACTTTAAAGACTTAGACAAGCTTCATGGAATTGACACAGTGAGGTAGCCTGGAGTGAAACTTGCGTGTCAAGAGGTTTTGCAGGATTCCGAAAACGCCCACCCTCTTGTTTGTTGACAAATCTACCAGCCCACCACACTATTTCTGTGACTATCACTTGGCTGACGAAGCAAGGCTACCAAACGGCATCAATGGACGGCTGACTCGCGCACCTCGCTCGCCCAACAGCGCCTGGTATTCATACGTCGTCTTCCAATCCTAAGGAACCAACCAGGAGGCCCGACCTGCTTATCCTGTGAGATGAAACAAGATCGAGCACTATTCTCCATGTCCCCACAGGCACTCTTTATTTGTGGAATTTCCTTATTGTAGGCTGTCGCTCCAGGTTAATGACATCGTTTTTTTTTTTATTCAGCTGTTAAGCCCTCCTCGTCTTTTCAGTGTTGAGTTGTTTTCCGACACTCGCCCGCTCTCCCTCCGGGCCTCCTCCATTTATATTGTTCATTTAATTATTAATGTTGCTAATTCTCAGTGAGCGTACAGGCTTGGTTTATTTTCTTTCTCTTTCTCCCGGTCTCCATCACTCTCTCTTCCCTTCTACAGTATACTTGTCTTTAAGTGCTGTTGGCTGTGGCTAAATGGCATCCAAGTAAATGTTGTCATGAAGTCATAGTTTCTTTTTCCCTATCTCCTCCTAACCTTCTCTCTCTTTCTCCATTTCTCTTGTCTCTCTCGATATCTCTTTCCTAAACTTTCTCGATTTATCATGCTAACCCCATCCCTCTGTTTTTTTTCTTTCTCTCTATCACTTTTCTCTCTTATCCTGTTTCATGTCTGAACTGTCTCGCTCCCTCTCTCTCATCCTAAGCTTAGACAAGTTGATGCAAAAACACCAAACATGTTGTTAGCATTTAGCCTCTCCTCCTCTCCTCTATGAACCCAAACGGGGGTGAAGCTCGAAGTGACCAAGCTGTTCTACGTTCTCTTTTTTTAAATACAGTTACGTGAAAAGTTACACGATCCAAGTATAGTATTAAATCCAACTCAAAACCCATGAAGTCAACGGCAGGTTCAATAATCCAATGTGCAGGGATCAAATCGTATCCATTTTCGCATGATAATTGCATAACGTTGCCAACGGAAGAGTCCCAAAAGAAGCATGTGCAGATTCCTTTGTAACGTCACGGTAAACATGAAGATGAAACTGTGCAGGCGCATGGAAATCAGTTGAAAGGTTTGTCATTAGTTGAGTTCACTCTTTTGTAATTTTTGTGAATATGTGAGAAAACAGATCAGAGGCAATATCTTATTACGGTTTAGACTATCTTTTGAAAACATTCACACCAATTTTCTTCCTGTGGGCTAATGAAAACATTCTATTACCTATTTATTATTTTCAAATCATTATTTCATTTTTTACTTATAAAAGCATAACGATAAAAGATAACAGATACTTATTGTTCAATAGGTTTCTGATTGACAGTGTGGTAAAGATTTTGAGAAATTGGCTCATTTCCTTTCTCAATTTTGACAATCGTGAGTAATTGTAAATATTTGTCAGAAAAATTGCGATTAAAAAATGTAGAAACGTGACATCCACATCGGTCTCTCTTCGCAACCCCGTCTCTCTGTCTTCCTTCCTTTCTCTCATGTCTCTCTCTCCAGTTTACCCCCTAAACACACTGTCTCCCTCCTTCTTCTCCCCCTCCCATCCCGCTCTCCTGCTGCTAGTCATTACCAATGGGAAAATTACACTCCCGCCTACACATAATAGAAACTGGAGACCACTGCCTCGACACACTGGGTTGTCAAGGCTGCCACAATCACTGAGGCTGCTATAAGAGCACACACCGCGGCCTGGGAATCCTAATGCTATCACACAGATCCAATATGGCCTCTAGATAACATTGGCTTTTTACGTGTTTGGCCCTCATACCGGAGTCAATGTTAGTTAATGAGAAAACGCAGAGTCAATTTTCTTTGGGGGCGAATAAGTAAAAACAATGCTATGATGTCGGCAAAGCTTTTATGCCAGATAATGTGAAAGAGATTGGGTTTTGGAAGATTTGTTTCTGTATTTCTCATTCAAACTTTTTAAACTTCTTTCTCTATTGATCTAATTTTTTGGCAATTTAACCATGTTGTATCTGCGGTCGTACTGTATTCCACTTCATTCACGCAGTTTTGAGTAAGCCTGGACACTTTGGTTGTTTCTTGTTACTGCTGAAGCGCTTCGATCCGTATTAGGGATGGTCCGATATGAACATTTTCTGCCGATATCGATATCCGATATTTGCCTCGCTGCTGTGGCCGATATCCAATATTTGCCGATATTTATTTCGACGTTAAAAATCAATAGAAAGGTTTACTCAAATGTGGCAAAGTTTGCAAATTGTTCGATTATTGGAATGTCTTATGCTTATGCCTGGGACACGTCTCACACACCAGGATGAAACAAACAATCCTTTTTGTTACAAAAATAATATTAAAAAGACCAAATGCAATGTTGGAGTGAAATTACATTTTGTTTTTGTATAAATACTTACTCAGACCTACTTATTATTATACAGTACTTTCACCCATGTCCTCTATTAATGGGAAACACTGACACTGGGAATATGCTAGGCTACTATTTATTGTGTTTTTTATTTAAACATGTAGCCTACCATGTTGTCTAAGCTTGTTGAAGCTTTGGAATTACACAAAATAGCATCATGTCACTTTAACAGCACCCTATATGAACTTATGAGGCCAGACTGGAGATTTAGTTGGTATAGAGCTGGCAAAAGGCAAAACAGTAGATTTACAAGATTAGCATGAGCTTTGAACTGCATTGTTTTCAATGATAAATGCGCTAGCGATCGCAAATGCGCGTAATTAAATATGCGCGAAAATGCGACATAACACCTCGTTTTCACGGGTCATTAACATGACACAAGTGGGCGGAGTAAACGTGAATACTGCCATTATCATCACTGTAGTTAGACCTACATGACAGAAAGGTCATGTTTACGTGTTGTAGCCTTTAGCCTGTTAGCAGCTATGCTAGTGCTAACAAACAAAGTTATAAATCTAGCGTCAGGACGGAGAAACCTTTGCAACACTCACCTCAGATGTAGCGACAAATAATCCATCAGAAAATGATTCATGTTAATCCTGACTCAGAATAATGTCCATGGAGGCAGTTTTAGTCCAGTTTGTTACTGCAGCAACTTGTGGCTCTGTATCTCTGTGGAGTCCAAGTGTTCGCTCCACTTTGTTTAAACTTAGTAAAAACATATTTTCTTTTGGAGACGTATGAATTTATGCTGGAGGTTCTTTATTTTTAGGAGCCACTGTTTATTTCAGATAATTTTGAATAAACTGTTGCCCCAGTCAGGTCAGTGCAGCCCGTCTACACTGCTGCTGCATTCAGGTGTGCTAGTGCAGTAAGTAATTAAAATATATATATTTTTTCCCATATCGGACCGATACCGATATGGGAAAAATGACAAATATCGGCCGATAGTATCGGCGGCGCCAATATATCGACCATCCCTAATCTGTATATCTTAGGTGCTGTTGAGTCACAGAGGGAACACAAAACTGTCTTCCATTCTTTATCATCCTCCGGCACTGCTCTGTTTGTCCATCACAGAACTAAAGATTTGTATGCTTGTAGCTTATGGTGGAAGCTCGTTTTCACTATTAAAACTTCTGACTTCCATCCCTTTGTTTCAACTGCAGGCCAATTAGAAATCCGTAACCTTACACTACACAACGTTCTTGCTTTTACAATGAAGTATAAGAGCGCTTTAACTTAACCCCTGCTCTTTATAATAGAAGCTGTAAAGTACTTCATGTTTGTTGTGGCCTCGATCAGTAGGTGTTAACTTCAATGCACGTAACGCAGCAACAGTAATCCATCTCTGTGCAGTGAGAACACGAGCGCCTTCACAACCCACCGCCGTATTTCTACCTCTGAGAGCAGTTATAAGCGACATGGAAATAGTCAAACTAAAAATAGGAGACCATATTTGACTGGACCCCTTGCGAATACAAGAATCAGCCTAGCAATGAAGCACACACACGAGTGAAAGCTAAATGCACTAAAAATTATTTGTCTTTTTATTAGTTGTGGTGCAAGATTTTATTCACAAACATGTTTTTCAAAGTGTAAATATCAGTCCCATAGTAATTTTAGATTATTTAAATAAAAAGTGCCTTATATCGATCGTGTCTTAGATATTGTGAGATATCTGGCTGCCGTTATTAAGATTTTATATGAAAAAAGAGCCAGTAAAGAGCTGAAAATCCCATCACTAGCTTAGGGTATCCACGGGGTCTTAAAAAGTCTAAAATTCAAAAACCCAAATTAAGGCCTTAAAGCAGTACTAAGTAACGTGTTTACCTTATAAATTGTAGTCCCTGTGGGGGCAATACAAGTGTTTATGGGATGATTGGAGGGTCTTTCATCTCTCCCTGGTGTCTCTGGCCAGAAAACCATGTTTGCAACTTGACTGCCACCGGTCCGGAGAAAGCAGTACACACTAATGAAATCACGAAGAAGAAGCTAACATGCTAACGGCCAAAGCTAACTGCGGGCTAACGTCACTTTAAACAGTATTTACAGCCAAATTTGACTGAAAAAAAAAATTCCATTGTATAATTGGATGTACAATATCCCTCTCTCCCTTCGCCTTCTCTGTCAGCGTAGTATTTACTCTCCAAGACAATGAATAAGTTCAAAAATCGCAACTTGCCACAACTTGCAACACCTGCAGCCTATTTGGTCTTAAATCTATGTTAAACTGGTCTTAAAAATTAACGTGTGTTTGACCCGATTATTTGCTCACAATTTCATTTAAAAAATAGACAAATAAATGCACAGAAGCGTACCCATGAGTAGCCGGTCCCGCTCATTTACATGGTCCGAAAAGGCGAAGCGACACCTCCTCTTTTCACGCCGACGTACTGGCCGCTGCCACAAACAGCGCTCCAGAGCTTCATCCACCTCAAAAAAAAATGATTGAAGTCAGCAGTGTGCGATCTTTTCAGGTGTCCAAAACATGACCAAGTTGTTGTTGTCGCTGATGGATCCGTCATGCTAGTACTGTTGTGGGAAAGTTGCAACAAAAGGCGCTGATACGTCCAATATGAAACAACGTGAAGACTATCCTTTGCTGTAAATGTCCAAGTCAAGGTAATGAACTGCCTAATTCCCAATAAAGTCTGTCCAAATGTTCAGAAACACCCGCCACAACTGGCTCAGGATGCAAACAGAAAGCTAACGCGCTCCACCCTGCTGAGTGTGACAGAAGGGAAGGTGAAAGTGCAAGCACGAGTCCTGTTACTTTAGAAACACGTTTCCTCAGTCTGTTCATCAAAACATCTGACAAAGACATCGGACAGCTTAAGCTTTGATAACATAAAACCTAGACAAGATTCTAGCCTAAAAAAAAATAAAATAAATAATAATCTAACAAAATTAAGTAATTAATTATAAAGGAGTAAAGTTGACAGTGTTGTGTGTTATTCAATGCAAAGGAGTCTAAAAGCTTTTTTTTATTTATAAAAACAGTGAATGTTTACCAGCTCAAGTATTAAAAAAGCGTTTTAAATACAGAACCTTAATATCAGTTGTCTTCTTTCATTCGGTCGATAAGTGTGAATTGTGTGATAGTTGTGAAAACTTGAACGGTTGTTAAAATGCCTAATGGAAAAAAATAAGTTTGTACATCCCGCTGTGATATCAATTAACAACAGTTTGACTCTTGGATTTTTGTGACTGTGATTTTCTTTACAGTCCATTTATATATTGTCCCTTAAAAACAGGTCTTAATTTTGAGATTTTGTGGTTTTAAAAAGGTCTTAAAAAGTCTTATATTTGACTTGTCCAACTCTGCAGATACCCTGCTAGCTGTTTCCCTTTAAAATAAATTCTCTGAAGTAAACACCTTTTGGGAAAAAGCAACACAAAGTTAACTTGAGGTTACTATGTAAATTAGGAATATAAGTGAATATTATTACTTACTAACTGCTAAAGTTATCTGATTAATAGTACAGGATATAATGAACTCTGTGAACCAACAGGACGTTATTTCACTCGAGTCTTCTCTTACGTTTTAATGCCTTGTATGTTTTTCTGTTTAATTTCTCATGCTATGGTTCATTGACATTGTGGATAAACTCAGGGTGACATTCCACTCAATAAAGCATTTTTAATCATCTGAAAACCACTTACGCTATCTCCGCTGGCCTGTTCCCCCTTTCGCAATTAATACACAATTTCGCTACACCAACAATGACAAGCCTTTAATTAAATGTTTGCACTTACACGTCCAAATCCGCCGAAGGTCATGCAAAACAAGTCAGCTACCCAGCTTAATAACCGATTCAGAAAACTCTCCAGCCTCTATGGCGCTGTTTGCAGATTTCTGACCCCTTGCCCTATGGTGTCTGCGTTGGTCCCAGCTTTGGTCCAAAGTCGCAGATGCTTCGGGGTAGTCCTGGCTCTTAATTTGCACCGAGGGCCTACCCAGTCCAGATGGTATTTACACTCGGTGATGGATCGGGATTTTCAGGCTTTAGTGCAATCGTGGGCTCAGCAAACGGAGCAGGGAGCGCATGAGGGAGACAGGAAATTGGAAACGAGAAAATTCTGAGATGTTGTAAGCTGGCGCAGATTGAAGGAAAGAGGACACGGTTCTGGATACACGGTAAACGGACTTCGGATTTGAGAGGTTTGCGACAATAGCAATGTGAAACCTGAGTAGTATATCAAGCATTTGTGTCAACTTTTTGGGGTCTTATATGTAAAAGATCAGCGTTATAGTGTTTCTTATCTTGTCCTATGGTAAGTTTGTTTCCCACACTGCTTGGAACGTCCCTTTGTGGAGAACTTATCTGTGTGGGTTTCGTCAAGGTTGTCCAGTTTCCCCTTTCAACTTCTCAACACGTTATTTTAGGCTAATCCCAACCTTCCAACAAGGGACTTCTGAACAAAATCCTGGCTCAAGATCAGGAGATGGGTCCCTTGGTGCTCCTTAAAAGCTGCATTTCTGTTTTTTAAAGGGAGATTTGCAGAAATAGACAAATATGGATGGAAAAGCTTGCCATATGCAAATCTTTTCAACCTTCCAGGACCTATGTATTATATCCAGATCCTTCTGACACGTTTCCCCAGTGAATGAATTAATGCAAGGAAATATTCCCCACAGGACAACAACATATCTTGGTCAGGGGCTGTGAGTAAGTATGTTTTCAGAATAATGGGCAAAACTTTGAGTTAGTCCTTATGAAGCACGGGCGACAAAAGGACTTGACGCTTTCTTTTCCTTGAGACATGAGGGTGCTCACCACTTAAGTAACACTAATTTAGTGTTAGTCAATCTGAAAAAGGTATTAGATGAGAGTTTGAGATGGTGTCAACAGCACAGAGACTAACTCAGGCTGTACAGATGTACCTCTGCAGTGGCTCTAATAACATAGCATGGACTCTTTCTTGGGGAAGGTCGATGCCATCATGGGTACTTCAATCCACTGCAGTTCTCACGGTTTCCATAAAATATTTGCAATTAGCTTGCGCCTTATGCTATTTAGGCGACCGCTGTTGTTTATATACCGTTGATGTTACATTCATTAATTACGTACAAGTTTGCCACCTCGTCTTTGGATCTGTTTTTCCAAAGCGATTTCCTGTCCCCTTCCCCGATGAACATGAAAGTCGCTCCCTTATGCTGCAATGATTTCCCTATGAGATTCATTACTTCAAAGCGGCGTATTTAGACCCGCTGAAACACAGTTAACTCTCCCCGTCCCCTTCCCCCAAACCCCCTCATGGCGCAATTAGCCACGATAAAAATCTGAAGGAAACTCGTTTAACTGCTTAATGTGTGAAGCGAAGTTGATGAACAGCGGGGGATAATGCATTCTCTCTCTCTCTCTCCATCGCTCTCCATTAAAACGGAGCCGGACACTGCATCTCAATATGGCGGCGTAAACTGTAGCAGATGGAGTGGCTGGAATACTAAACATGATGGTCCTGTCAGACACAGAAATTAGCGGATAATTTGCCGTGAAGATTTCCACCATCCATGTACTTTCAAGTAGTTAATGGGCTCGTATGGTTTAGAGCTGTTGTTCCTCTGACTGTGTATGAAGAATTTACTTTGGCATTGATATTTCGCTTTGCAAAACTGATATCAATGTGTGTCCATTAGAGAAGACACATGGAAGGGTAAGACGGCTTTTTTGACAATACTGCACGTTGCTTGGAGCGCTCTCTTCAGGCAGTAGGAGGGAATAACACACACAAAGCACTGGCTACAAAGTCTGGCGATAGTTTATGAGCGTTGCTAATTTGAAGGACTCGTCTGGTTTTTATTGCAACAAAATCCAGGGAATTGAAATTGGAGCTTCAGTAGAAAATGAGGAAAATAGTCAAAGCTGTGGGAAAAAAGCAATGTACAAGTGAATGTGTTGATTTTGCATTTTGTGAGTCCGGAAGAATGAACATCTGAGAGAACTAACAATCCCACGTCGCTACTGTGTTTCAGAGCATGTTTGAGCATATTTGTTTTTGCAAAGGGAGATATTAGCTCAATTGGATGTTTGCAACCTTTAAAATTGCAATTATGTAAGTTAAATGACTATCGGCCCTCATGTATTTCCCTCAGGTATTTCAGTCAGCATTCTCACAGGTAAAACTAAACACTGTGAGTTAAACACTGTCTTTCGAGAAGAGGTGAACATATCGATGGTCCTGCTTTGCCGCTGGTATCTTATGGCATGTTTCCACTTGCAGGCTCTACCCAGCCCAGTGCCTGGTCAACCCTGTTAGGCGAGCGTCTCCACCACCGAGGCCAGGGCCAAACCTGTCCGACCAGGCACAAGTTTTGGGACCCACCTCAGGCTGTGGCCAAAGCTAAAGTGTGACTAATGTGACGTGAACAGAAGCTGGCCTCTGATGGGCCAACAAGAGACAGGGCAGAATCAGATTTTGGAATCATTTAGACAGTGTTTAGCTGGTGTTAGCTTCAGAGTCGTCTTTTAGCTGCTTTTTTTCTCTAGTATTTGCCTTGGCACCTCTGAGTAATTCCATAAACCCCACCAAAAGGCAGCATTTGTCCACATTTGTTCTCATCACGGCTTACAAAACTTTTCAGGCCGTTCAGTTGTTGTTTCAGTTATGTGTGCGCCGCCTACTACAACAACAAGCTACTACACTAATGGAAACCCTCGCCTGTACTGGGTAGAGTAGATTCGTGACAAGGCGAGTACATAGACCGAGGCGTGCGGGATACAAGTGTGTTACGAGGAGCCGCGGCTATAGAGGACAGAGCTCTCCACATGGCAGAAATGTGATCAAAACACCGGCACATGTTCACCCTACATGGTTCAAGAATTGAACTTGAGATAGACCTTGATGCTGAAATGTAATCTTTTCATTTGTTTGGAAGCGCATCTTCTTGCCGTTGACAACGAGAAAGTAGTGTTTTGCAAAAAAAATGCTGGACTGTTTCCACATACTGGAAACAAGTGAGTACATGTGGTTAACTGTATATCTTGTACAACTTTACTTGACAATGCTAAAAGTACATTTAATCTCTCTTTCCTGCTTCCGTTTGGGATTTCATTACTCTGTCACGCGTAAATGATGTAAATGATGATGCAACTGCTCAAAAAAGAAAAAAAGAAAGTCATGATTATAAATGGTCTCTGTAGGCTCAGAATGACATAGAAATATTCCAGCATCATATTGCGTGCTAATGAAAGCTACTCCATTACCGCTCTCCCTGCCCCTTGATAATATCCTTATGTATTTGCGCGGCGCTTCATCAAATTGTCATAGCCGCCCTGTTGGGACTCGTGCGTGTAAAAGTGTTACATTTAAACTCGCTCTATTCTTTTCCTCTCTCAATAAATCACTGTATCCCTTGGAGCGGCTCTGTTTTCCCCTCGGCTTAAATTACAACATTTATAACTTACTGTATCAGCTGTTTACATACAAGGAAACAAGGGAACTCCTCTTACACTTAAACAAAGGAGAACACGTGAGCTAAAAAGATTCATTTGTCAGGATGTTTAAAGGCCTATTTGATATTTTTTTTGTTTTTTCTACAGTAGGGATTTTTACTTTTTGTCCGATCGATGAAACGTTTGTGAAAAAGATTGTTGTTTGCTTGTCGACTAACTGTTTTAACTTGTTCTTGCTCCTCCTTTCATTGTTGTAAAGAGTTTGACTATGTATTGAATGAAACTGGCCGGTGTGCCACAGTGTTTTCGTTATTTCCTGGAAATCTTCAGCTCACTAAGCGACAAAACGTCATAGAATAAGCAACTCAAAGGGTGAAGGTATTAAGACGAGACAAAGCAGGGGAAAATACAGATTTGTGGTCAATGTTGCGATTTTTTTAGCTAGTTTTCCCCCTTAACATCTTCGTTTTAATGTCAGAGTATAAAAAAGAGACAAAATGCAACCTTTATGATGCTTATTTGATGACGTTTTGTCGTAGATACAGTACCTCTTTTCCACAGAAATACGGATATTTGACAAAATGTAGGTTTTTCATTTCTCTCATGCAACAACATCTCCATTTTAGTGTCCCCTATAAGACTCCAAACTTTCCTGTCTTGGACTAATCACTATTTTGAAGGTTTTTCCCAAGGGATGTTTTAATATTTATTTCCCAGTCTGATTTATTGAGCTTTGAATCCAAATAACAAGGCAAACAAGATATCCAAACTCTCCTATTTAAAGATGCATTATGCAACTTTTTATGTAAAAAAGTCGATTTTTGTGCATAATTCACCTTGTACTGACCCATTGGCTGTATGAGTGGTCAGCCTTTCCATCACAGTGGCCTCTGCAACACTCCAGGGTCAAGTCTTTTGTAGGTTTTCCGTGGAGAGGGCCCTTCAGTAGGGAAAACCTTCCAAACAACAACAATTGATCCTGGAGCGTTGTAGCGGCCACTGTGATGGAAAGTAAAGGCGCCATGCTGACCACTCATACAGCTGCTGGGTCACTACAAGGTCATTGCAAACTTTTTTTTTCGGATAAAAAGTTACATAATGGACCTTTAAAAAAAAAATCATTGTAACATTTTGGGCCATTTTTATGCATAAAATGTCCATAATGTATATTGTGTATTATTTCCGTGTGAAAACATAAAGTGACAGAAAACGTGCCCGTTACCTGCTGATGTCGCGCGGTGCCACTCACTCACACCACGTTTGTGCATAGGTAAGGTGTCTTGCCCGAGGACACAAAAGTAGCTGAGGAGGAAAAATAGCAAGAGGAGGATTATTCCGGAGACACAAACTCACAATATGCCCCCTCAGAAAAAATGCATTTCTTCCATCTTTGCAACACGCCTTGTGTTTTTTCAAAAAGTCTACTTCAAATACAAAGCTACTATCTGAGGCAGCTGGACTTCATGCTCCGTGTGCCACGAAAAGCTATTAAATGGTGCGGCGGCTCAAAAACGCGCTGAGACAAAACAGGACTTTGTTGCGAGCTGCAGGGGACTGAGAGAAGCAATTTTCTCTTTTGGGGATTGTGAAGAATGGTGCGTCTGCGGTAGCCCAGATACGGCGACAAAAACACTACAAAGAGCACAGTATATGGTAAACATGCAATATCCACAATGTGTTTGAAGTGTACGAGCAAGATGGAAAGATCCTAAATGATTTGTCACTGAACAAGCCACCACTATAACTCTGTCTGGCTAATGCTACCGCAAACGGCCAGAGCAGCTTAACTATTGGCCGTGGAGCCTCTGCAGACACTAAAAGAAGATGTGGGCGCATTTTTGAGGGCCACATTTTCACATTTTTGCTCAAGGGCCACATTGGTTTTTGAATTTAGGGCCAGGCTGATTGCAATTTTGAGCGTTTCAAACAGTTTCAAAAAAGCAACAAAATAGCAGCAGTCATGCATTGTCTTTTTTATGCAAGCAAACACGAGGGATGTTTAACTTGTTTAGGGTTCGGTCATGTTTTGTGGGTCGGGTTTAAGCAGTCTTCTTCTCTACACTGTTGTATGAATGAAAGAGTGAATGGGTGACTGATTCCTTACTGTAAAGCGCTTTGAGTGACTGATGTAGTTGGAAAAGCGCTATAAAATTTGAGACCATTTATCAAGGGCTAGGCGGGCTGTGTTTGGCCCCTGGGCCTTAGTTTTCTCAAAAAATGAGTCACAGCTAAAGAACTCATGTTTCCTTTCTGATGCCTCCACTTATGCTGGGTTTGCACAGGCATGATACATTACGAATGTCATTTTCCTGTCGTCCATGATATTCATAATGTGAATTAATGCACCTGAATTGGGTTCTTAATGTGCGCTCATAATTGATAGAAACCCACAGCCTGACAGCCGACCTATTAGTGTTAAGAAACAGTCACCTACATGATTACAATTTGTAAATGTAACTTTTTTTTAAAAAGATTGACATAATATAGGCCATACCTGGAGCTGGAGGAGAAAGTGGACAAAGAGGAGCAAAGAGGAGCAAATGAGAATGCGCTTCTTTAATCTAACAAGTCGACCTGGTGGAGCAATAGCCGGTCTTGCCACCCACATAAATGCACTTTCAATGACGTCACACATTGTTCTGGTGGCCATTTTGAATACCAAAGCAGAATTATGCAGTACTACAACATGTAAAAATATCTCTACTCAGGATGAAAATGATTTTTTATGTACTCGTCATTATTGCTCAAGAAGATAACAATAAAAACACGGCCCCAGAGACGCACGTTTCTGTGATATAACGATTAAATGTGGCACAGACGTAGCAGCACTGTCTGTCGAACTACAGCAGGATTTACTAAAGATCTACTTCACTCCTCAGACCCAATTAGCATATCAAAGAGGAAAGAGAAAACCTTTCTCTGGGCTCTGGGATCTATGAACACTGAGGAAATGCTACAGTAACAGCTCAGCTCTGACCTCTGTCACATGTTGTATCCAAAGTTTGGAGTGTGGTTCAGGGCTTTCTCTTGGAGAGGACAGAGCTGAGCTGTTGAAGCTAAATGCTAACCGGTAGCATGCTAGCGCCTTGAGCAGCTTTAAGAAGAAGAAGAAGAAGATCTTTATTTATATAGCGCCTTTCACAGACATGGTCACAAAGCACTTTACATGAGACAATTGTACATTCACTCCATACTCGGTGGTGGTAAACTACGTTTGTAACTTCAGTTTCCCCTGGGGGAGACTGTCAGTAGCGCTTTCGCCACTACACACGTCTGCGCCAACGGACCCTCTGACCACCACCATACAATAATAATAACACTGACTCACTGGTTTGTTCACGTAAACGTTTGTCTCTTGGGCCATGTTTTAACTGTTATCTTCGTTGAATTTCCTTTTCATCCTGAGTAGAGATATTTTTACATGTTATTGCTTAATTCTACTCCGGTATTCAAAATGGCCACCAAAACAACAAAAGTCACATGACTGAAAAGCAGGTACCACATTCGCCCGATATTTAACATTTGTATTTGTTACAGAACATGTAGATTCACAATGGCCCACAGCACAACTGTCACAATATTTGTGACTGTGGGCAATGATACATGCCATTAATCATAATACTTGGTAACAGAACGCAGCAATTTTAATCAGTGATCATTGGCCACAAATTTAGATTTGTCGCGCCCTGGACGTGATGTTTTGTGTAAACCCAGTATTTGTCTTCAGAGTGGAAGTCGAAATTTCACAGTATTGACCCGTAAAGTGACCTAAGCATGGACTTTGTTTACCCTGCATAATTATCCACGTGGTCTTGGAATCATGTTATCGATGGCTACATTGATCCTAAATATCGGAGCAGATTATAACAGAGCCTCGGAATCCAACCTGGGACCTTCCACTGTTGTCTGTGCTTCAAATAAGAAAAAAAAACCCACAACAATTCTAACCAACGATTGTCCAGTCACACAAGATGCCGTTGAGAAAAAAGAAAGACATAATATGTATAGAAAGCTGTCTTTAAAACAGTTGCTTATCCACAGCCATTGTATGAAAATCATCTCCGCCTGCTGTTAAATGGCCCACTGTAGCCGGGGTAACGGAGGTGTTCAATCACTCCGACATGATGGATCACAGACCATCCAGCGTCGGAAAAACCGCAGCTGACTTCGAGCTCCCGGCTGCCCACCTCCGCGCTCCCGTCTGGGGCATAAATCTCAGTCAGAGCCCGCTCCTCCACCTGGGGCCGGCGGGTTATTTCAGACAGAGGGAGTGGGTGGCACAGTTTTCACATCAAGTGTTGGGGAACGCGAGAGAAAAGTGGAAGAGAGACAAAAAAAAAATAGAACAAGCTTGAAATGTATATTTTGGTTTGTTAGCCAGAAATTCATTCATAAAACGGTCAAATGACATATAGCAGGGGTCGGCAACGTCAGGCCCGGAGGCCAAATCCGGCCCTCCAGCACAGAGCCTCTGGCCCCCAAGCTGATTTTGAGAAATATTAATATGCAAATAAGAGATCACATACCTGTTGAAGTACTCTTAAAATGTGAGAAATAGTGTCAGTGTTTTAAAAATGTCCTGTCAGAACATCCTGCTTGGTCATATATATAATGATAAACAGTGATTCTCTACTGGTGGGTCAGGAACCAAAAGTGGGTCATGGAACCATTTTCAGTGGGTCAAGAGTCTATAGGAAACTATAATTCAATATTTTCCATCTGAAAATGCATGGAAACAGTAACTGTCGGTTAAAATTAATGTTATTGGGTTGTTTTGATCATAATTTCAGTCTTAAAGGGAAATCTACTGCTTGTTCAACAAAAACTTGTGAGGAAAATACAATATTTTATACGACATATGACAAATTGCAGTTTTACTTGGGTCCTCGGCTTGTCATCTGAGGGTAATGGTTGGTCAAAAAGCCCTGCCAATTGGGAACCACTGATATAAAACATTGGCATTTGCAGAAAGTAGTTCTTTACTTTAGGCTACAATGTTGAGGTTCGGCCCTTGGGTGTTTTGGCAATGTTGAAAATCGGCCCTCCACGATGCAAACTTGCCGACCCCTGACATATAGTATAGCAAGAGTTTTTCTACATTCTTCTGCACTTACATGAACAGAATTAGGTCTGCACAAGTTGAGTGGTTGCAAAAATCCTTCCTCTATTCGGAAAAGAAACTGTTGTCTCAGTGGGACTTTTCTCACAAAGTAAAGGTCAAATAAATTTGTCTCCTCCATTTGACCAATAGATACATCTCTGGAATCGGCCATGTTTGAAGCAGTTGAGGGGGGAAACAAGGACAAAAATCAAAATTTTCTATAATTACTCCAAAACTACTTTAACAAATGCTAATTATAAATATATACAAGACACAAAGACATGGAGACAAAGTGCTTCAACAGCCCATAAATACTTAAATAACAGAGAATGCTAACATGATGCTTCATATTAGTATCATGCTACATGCTAGCGCTACCTATGACTGCCATTTATTTTGTTTCTACAGAACAATCTGCTATGAAAAACTATCCATATGGACCCGATTTGCATTTGACTTTATTGGTGTGTGATAAATAAGAGTTCAATTGTGATTCTCAAATATGCTTCCTTTCCCGTCGGCGAGGCCACGCCCCCTCGTATGCTGCAATGTTGTCTGTATCTATTCTTCGTTGCCACTGGGGCAACCCATAAGTGAATCACCAGGCTGGAAGATTAACATATTATTCATGTTTTCAGTTGATCGGGGAAACCGGAGCTCCCATCCAGACATGAGGAGACAAATATGCAAAAACTGTTTCTCTCCCTGTGAGGCCCGCACAGCCCTGGAATCGAACTCGGGACCTTCTTGATATGAAGCAAGAGCGCTAACCAACCAGCCGTGCCGCAGCCACTGAATTGAACCGTTCTGTCACTTTTAACCTCTTAACCCTCACCTGAACCGAGCCCATTTCTCTAGTTTGCTTCACCCAAATCTAAAAGCTTCTTGAAAAAACAAAGCAAAAGAGCGACAAACACTTGCTGGAAACGCAACAAAGACACAATTTAAAAAAGCAACAAAAAACGACAAAAAGATGACAAAGAAAAATACGGAAACACAACAAAAATGCTTAAAAAATTCGACAGCAACACGGTGACAATGCAGCAAAAAAGTTATTATAAGTTTTGTTGGTCTTAACTTTCAAATGAGGCGTTTCACTGGCCTGAAGGCTGCAGGCTCCAGTCAAGAAGCTCTTAGATTTGGGTAAAGCCAAGCTGGAGAAAATGTGCTCGGTTAAGGCGGGGGGTAAGAGGTTAAAACACTTCTTCAGTCCTCAAACAGCTGTTTAGTACTGAAGAAGTATTTTCACCAAGTACTTTTCTACTCCTTTACACTCTGTAATTTCGATAAGCTTCTGCAATGCCACAAGATTGAGTCCAGTACATGTTGAATTCATTTGTCACCCAAACCTTGTATAGATGACGGGAGAGTGTGACCACCGCGCAAGGCCTTCTCCAGCACATCATTCTCAATAGGGTTAAGATCTGGACTCCAATCCATGTGTGAAAATGATCTCTCATGCTCCCTGAAGCAGGCTTAAACTATTTGAGCCCGCTTGTCATCTTAGAATGTGCCCGTCCCATCATGGTAGAGAAAAAAATAATCCATTAATGAACCTGCCCAGTTTCAGGTGTCGACTTGGACCGCAGAACAGCGACGCTAATTCCTTTTGCTCGGTCTCACAAATGGAAAAGACATTCATGAGACGATCAGCTCCACATTCACCAAGCAATTCATCTTAGCAGCCGCGGCCCGTAAGCAGGACCTAATCTGGGCTACGCGAGACTCCCTCTCTCCATTGTGGTGGGTGCGCGGGTTTATGAGGAGGGACAGGCACAGCGATGGAAGATGACACTAATACTGCAGCCGCCTCAGGTGTGTGTCAGCCTGTAATGAATAATCAACACTACTCTCCTCTCATCTCTGTCTTTTCGCCTCTCTCTCTCCCTCGTCTTTCTCTTCTCTCTCCGTCCTCGTATGAGCTGATCTGGCAAGGTTCAAGTTCATTGACTGCTCAGAAAATAGAAATTTTATCAGCAACAGTGGGGATTTGTCCGGCACCAAACAATAAACTCTGTGATCCAGTTGCGTAATAATAATAATAATCCAGGAATGTCAGATATGGTGACTTGAATTACTGACATGCTTTACTTTTGATCATATGTTCTTTAGTTCAGTAAGTTTAAAAAAAAAAATGTTTCCAACGGTCCGATTTAAGGAGGTGGAAACTATAGGGCTTGGAGAAAATATTGTTTTGCAATATATCACGATAACGCACGGATCGGAAACCATATATCGCAATACGTTGATACTCAACTCAGTTGTAAAAACAAAATTAACTAACTCAATGTCAGACTATATTAAACTTATTACTTTTAGAAACTCCATTTGTGCTTTCTTTTTAAAGGAACAGGCCACCGTTTTTAAATGCTGAGATATGTTCTTGCCTGGGCTTAGACGAGTTGATGCTTAACTGCCTGGTCTTTACGTTGGTAAGTCATTAATATATAATGAGAACAGTATGGGTCCAAGTATGGAACCCTGTGGAACTCCAACCGGACAGTTTAGAAAAGTAGATTTGATGCCACTGACTGTCACACAATGAGTTCGATTTGACAAGTATGACTTTATCCAAGATACGGCTTGTTCTGAGAAATTAAACTTTGTTAGTCTAAATAATAAAATTTGGTCCCAATCAGCACAAAAAAATATTTAATATATAAATTATTTTTTCAAACTTCTTTCCATTTTCTTACATTTTTCCCAATTTCACCCCCAATAAAAATAAAAAATCCCAATATATACAAAATAAAATAATAAAGATTGGCCTTATTTCAAAACTTTGCTCCAGCCAACCGTGATTTCGACTTACACCTGCTCTCTACCAACTCTTATCACTGGTATTCAATCATACAGCATAATATTTATTTTATAATACAATACTTAAAAGTAAATTACAATCAGACATGAATTGGCATGACTGATTGGGAGCATTTCATATTTGATACGATAAGAAGACCTTAAGTACAGATATGTGTCAAGGATGTGCCTCTAATGTCCTAACAGCTACAGCTTGTGTCCTTTTGTTCCCTTTGTATCGACCCTCTGTCACTTAGTCTGTTCCGGGCGCACCCCTGTCCCTTGTTTTAGCCCAAGGCGTGTCTCGGACTCAGAGGAGGAGGAGGACGGGGGGGGGGCCCACCTATAAACTCTTCCTCTCTCCCAGCTCGGTGCACTGTGAGATTAGAAGGGTAAGCTGCTGCCTTCATCCAGGATAAATGCGCTGGGAGAAAAGGGGCACAGCTGAGCAAACGGACCCAGGGAGGAGGCAGGCAGATCGGGCAGGGATAGAGGTGAGGAAGTGGGGAGGGGGGGAGGGACTGGAGCAGAGATCCAGGCAGTGTGGAGCAAACCGGGGGGAGATGACGGAGTGCGCGGCCCACTCGACCCGTCGCGGAGTGGGGGACAGGCTGCCTCGCTGGATCTCTATCAGCCCTGGAGCCGCCACGAGCATGGGGATCAGTCCAGGTAAGGCGGGACACGGCAAATGAAAATACAGATTTTTCACACAGTGGTCAATGTGGAGATAGCTGGTTTCCGCCCTTAATGTCTTAGTTTTCATGTCAGTGTATAAAAAAGACAAAATTTACCCCGTACGAGGCTTATTTCATGACGTTTTATCTGCTAGCGAGGCGGAGATATCTCGGAAGTAGCTATTCCATCGCTTCGCAAAGCAAATGCTCATTATGGTCATGTTTGAAGCAGCCAGCGGGGGAAAACAAAGGAGAAAAAAAATGAACTTTCTCCCATTTCTCCACCATTACTTTAACAAATGCTGAATTATAAATATATATTCTACTAAATAAAGACATGGAGAGGAGCAAAGTGGTTCAACAGACCATAAATACTTAAACAGACAATGCTAACCAGTAAGCATGCTAACGTATGCTAACGTTAGCGAAGCAATGCTAACGCTAGTGCTCGCTGCTACTGAACAATTTGCAGTGAAAAAACATCCGTATGGACCGGATTTTGGCTTGACTTCATTGGCGTGTGAGGAGTGAAAAATTGTGCTTCCTATGAGAGGTTATCTTCCCCCTCGGCTAGGCCACGCCCCTTTGTATTGCCGTTTGTATCGATGGTCATTAGACAAGCAACGACCGCACCACTTCCGTCGCTCCTACAGACTCCAAACTTTCCAGTCGTGGAAACAATATTTTGAAGGTTTTTTTTCCAGAGGGATTTTCTTTTAAATTTACTTCCCAGCCTGATTTATTGAGCTATGAACCCCAAATAACAAGGCGAAATTAGATTTTTCATTTCACTAATGAATAGCTTATTGAAAAGCTAAACACAAGCAGTGTCTCGCCTAGACATATCATACATTTGACGTTTTAAATGTTGAAATAACGTTTACAGTGAGGAGTCAGAGAATGGGCTGGTCTGGAGTGTAAATTGGCCTGGAGCACCCTTTTGTAGGCATGACGGATTATAAGACAGCGAAAACAAGCGTTCACTTTCATCTAACGGCAGGCTGGCAAATCGTGATGAATACACTTTGGGGGTCATTTATCAAGACTGGAAAACAACATGCATAGATATCTGTTGAGGCATGTTGCTCCTAATTTACCATTTCAAATCGCATGTATTGCAGCGGTAGGGCACCAAATGAGTAAAATGTGGTCCTGTAATGAGGAGGACGGTGTTGTGTTCCCTTCATGACGCAATGATATCCAGGAAGCACAGTTCAGAGTGAAACAGAGAGAAACAGAAACATTATTTTTGGTTTCTGTCTGAATGGTGTTGCCATGACATGACGTTTATGCTGCTGTGTTAAGCCCTCCCTGTGACTTTTGCTTGAGCCCCACCTGAAGTGCAGAAGTGGTCTATATGTATACAGCGTTAAGCTTGCTGAGGAGGTGGATAGTAGCCAGTAGTAGTAGTAGTAGTAGTAGCAGTAGCAGTAGTAGTAGCAGTTGTTGTATTGCTGCGTCAAGGGACAGATGGATTAAGTCTCCGCACTTGCTCTGTGACACATCTGCAGCTTTAATCCTCCTACTGTCCACATGCACGAGCGGAGAGCACCTTTAAGCTTTTAGCAGCAACCTAATTGGCTGCCTTATTGTACATTATGAAAGATTATGCAACTGTACAGACTTTTTTTCCTCCTTTTCCAAGCCTGGAAATTAGGAGGGTTTTTTATGTTTTTGCTAGAACAAAGGTGGGTGCTCGCTTGCCCTGAAAAAAAGATGAAAGATTATTATTGTATTGTCAGTTCTTCCATGTGAAACATTGCCTGGCCAGCCATCCAACTCCTGTTTTACGTATCTGTTCAAAAGCAGGACAACAGCAAAATATTTTCTTATATGTACTTAACAAGCATGTACCTGCGCAGATGGTTTTTTTGTACGTACTTTGATTGAAACAGCTGTTGCACATTGGTGTTGAATTCTCCTACGTTGCTTCTGAGCAGTGACTGATGATTCCTTGTGTCCTTCAGTGTAGCAAAAACGACACAGATTGTGCACATTTGTCTCCGCTCTTCCAGCCGATGCATCGTAAAACCACAAACTTCCTTGTTTTTACAAAATACGCCACATTTATGTCATACCCGGCTTTTCTCCGGTTAATAAGATTTGTTTCTTTTTAGATTCCGGGATAAGATTCCAGTGTCTTTGAGGGGTTGGTGTGGACCATAGTTTGTGAAACTGAAGCAGAGAGAGGAAAGAGGGATGATCTTCTCAGCAGCTCTCACTACGCCGGTTTTTGTTACAAGCTTTTGGGCACTGACAAATAGACACTACATTTGCGGTTCGAGAGGCAGATGTTTGCTTTTTTTTTCTGTCCTTCAAAGCGGCGGCTGCAAACAACTCTTCTACGACAAATAAAGTTTCCCGAATCTGATAAAAGTGCAAATATCAGCCAAGATATTTATGAAGTGTGGCTCGTGTGCATATCGCTTGCACTCCAGTGTTAAATGTGTCTTTCATGCCGCTCTCTCCATCTCTTCTACACCGTGCTTAAAACCTTTACTTCATTGCATTATAGCCGATCGCTCACCTTTCCCCGATTCCCATTTGTGTCTGACAACAGTCTTTTGCCGCAAACTAAAAGGCAATTTGTGTCCCAAATTAAATTGAGCTGCTTATAATCCACTTTCGTCTCAAAGCTTCTTCTGAGGCCCATTCTGTCGGCCAAATCAATTACTTCTCATTCCGCGCTCCGCTGTGTAGTTTTGGGGGCCATTACTGTGGAGCTTTTTTTTTTCTTTTTTGTGGCACACCGTATAGTTGGAGAGGGCGGACATGTTGTCAAAGCAGAACGCAAGCAAAGAAATATGTTTATTTTATTTTATTCCATGCCAAAAGCTGTCTGTGTCGACAAGATAAGAGTGGCATTTGCAAGTCCGTCTCACATTGTGGACCCGAGCAATGAGACAGCTCCTCTTTTGTTCATTACGAGGCTCTGAGAAAATGTCTGCGAAATCTTGCATTGCCCTGCGCCGACTACCCAGGAAGAGCACAGCATGGATTATGTGATTTAAAAAAAATGTGGAGGACAGTTTTTAGTTCCCTCTACGACGCAACAAAATGCAAGAAGTACAGATTACTCGACGGGCTATGCACGGGAGCGTCACGTGACTTCCGAGTGGATCCTCTGGAGGCGCTGCTCTTCCTGTCTCAGTTTTTTCCCCGTGAGTTAGTTGCAGCGTCTTGTCTATTAAAAATAAATAGTTCAAGATTACATGGCAGGCACTGAGTTACTGGACAGTGACTAGCATCATCTTAACCTCTGCCTTAACCAAGCGCATTTTTGCCAGTTCATCTTTAACCTGACACTTCCTTCCAGAAGCTTTCAGATTTGGGTAAAGCCAAACTGGAGAAAATGTGCTTGGTTTAGGCGGGGATTAAGAGGTTAAAATTATCACATCAGGAGCAAAGAATTCATCGGAGGAAACTTCCTGCTCATCACGGTGTTTTAATCTTGAAGGTAACGGCTAAGACTTATCTACAAGATAAGACTCTTTTTCCTTTAAAAAAAAAAAATTAATATATAATTTCACATGCCGCTAGAAGGCACTGCACGCTATCGACCGGCAGAAAGAAAGTTTGGAGTGAGCGAGAAGTGGAGGTTACTCTTAGAGAAGAAACTAAACAAAGCTAATCACGGGCTAGATGGCAACAGCTAGAGGAACGAGTTCGCAAATGAGAGCTTGAAAAACGTGCTGCCGGGAGAGGCTTGTCAACAGTGCAGTTATGCCTCGGCGCCTAGTTCGTTGTTAATGCTTCATGTAGCTAACCATCAATGTGTTACGTTAGCATACCATACGCCTATTCAGCCTGTTGTTTTTTTCTTCATTAGGCATATTTTGGCTTGTGCGTCTTATACTCTGGAGTGACTTATAGTCCGGAAAATACGGTACTGTCTCGGGAACGATATAACATTGTTAGACGCTTTAAAGAATCCATTAATTTGCTCCTGTTCCCTAAAAGTCCTAGGTTTGATTGCTAGACTGAAAACCCAAGCCGTTATTATTTGTCAAGTCAGATGACAAACCAAAACACTCGGAGAAAGCACTTGCTCCTCTTATCATAATCAGCAGTATGAATATTTCACTACATTACCCACAACAGATGGTGCTTATGGTGCGTTCAGGTGCATATATCGCGGTGCGTTCGGCGGCAGATGGCTGCCCGTACCTGTTAGCTCCTTGCAGTCTGTGTGGATGTTTGCATGTGTAGCTTTGGCAGGTCAATGATGTAGTCAGTCGTGTTGCTGTCACCGCTACAGGAAAGGAGCGCTCCATCTCGCTCTGCGTCGAGCTCCTCGTGTTTCATTGTCTCAGAGTTTAACAAGGAATCCTGGCTCCACATGACTGCTTTAGGGAAATAAAATCATTTCTTAAAGTGGGGGTGTTGTGCTTGTTACTTGGTGATGGTTTCAATACCCGACATTTTGGCTCCGACTATTAAATTAATGGAGGGTGCACCCATTTACACATTTACACACAGAAGTGGATAGGTCTGGACTGGCCATCGGGAGCACCGGGAGTTTTTATTAATTTTACAAATTTATGCAAAGAAGTGCGTGTTGTGAGTTGTCAGGTGACTTGCCCTCTTGCTCCTCGCCGTCAATGCGCACAGTTTGGAAACATTTCTGCTTTCCATTGAAAGGATCTACAATGTTTTTGCCGTTTTAGGATTTCTTTTCTCACTCACCCTAACTCCGTGGTGAATTTTAACGTTTCATTACCCAAATCTACAGTGTGAGCTTAGCTTGAATTCGGCAGAAACAACATGCAGCTGTTGTCCTCTGTTTTGTAGCTTATATTGTTTTTGCACAAGGGTTTACTGTGTTGCTAATGGCCTCGACTATTGTAATGAAAATGACTGATTATTTTAGAGGGCTGGTCTTGACGCAAAACTCCCAGGTCGATTTTTTCTGTCAGCCCAGCCCTGGAAGTGGAACAGAATAATCTCAATTTTGGCCCTACCCCACTGTTTGGGAACAACTATTCATTCGCCAGTGTCAGACTGGTGGTTAGAGCAACTCTGTTTTTTCCCCTGATTTTACAGGCCATTGTCTTCATAGGCCCAAATGACATGTCCACCTTCTGGGAACTGACCTACTGTTTGAGAACATTGTTCGCTCACCTTATCTATCTGCTCCTATTTAAAAAAGTTACATCTAGGCTAAAGAACAGCTAAATGTCCACCCCCTGTTCTGTGACCCACAGTTTGGGAACCACTGATTTACAAACCTGACTGGCTATATGTATTTTCTATCTTACCATCAACTGAGGGGCAGTGACTCAAAGTAACTAGGCCGCCCTCATCTCAGACCCGCTGGAATCAACTCCCCCTTGAGATGAATACAGCCACTTTGATCACCTGTATTGGCCAAACTGCAGTCCAGATCTGACTGCCCTCTGCGAGACACAATGAGGAGAGATTCTAAATAATGCTGTGGTTCCATATTGTACGCTTCTATTCAGCACGGCTCGGTCAAAGTACATGGCTTCTCAGGGATCTCCTCATCTCAGTACACAGCGCGGTTTCCCCTTAAAAATAGACCGCAGTTGTCATGGGCCTTGTGTTGCGCACGCTGGAATACACATTACCGAAGGAAAACCAGAACGGAGATGAAAAATTATTAAGTTGCGTTGAGAACAATGTTTGCAAATAATGCCTTTTGGTGGAGTTAATGGAACTACTAAAGGTGTTAAAGCAAATACTACAGAAGAGAAGCAGCTAAAAGACAAACTATGAAGGTAAGCTACATGCTAATGTTATGCTAATACCGGCTAAAGTTGTGCAAACAGCAGCTAAGTGTTATCACCTTTTTCAACAGCGGTCTGACGTTGTTAAATCTGGACTGATGGGGGAAAGCTGCAAGATCTCCTACGCACATTGTTGATGTTTTTCATGTGTATTTTTCTGTAGCTCTCTTGAGATTCTCTATATGAAAAGTATGTTACAAATAACATTTATTATTTTTATTATCCACTTCAGTCGACTGCTCCACTTTGATGTTTTATGTAGCAATGTTCAGGTGGAGAGTGACAGAGAAAGCGCTCATTATCAACCTGCTGTTGTATCAAGGCTTTGATAAACAAACAAAACAACTCAGTGAGGGCCCTTGCGGCTCCGGGGCCCGACACAACTTGTGTAGTTTGCGTAATGGAAGAAGCTGCTCTGTCTGTCCCTTTAAGACCCCCTTCCCCCCAGGCCGCTCAACACAAACATCGATGCCTCTCACGGCTTCATGGATGTACAGTCGGACATCAGCACTAGCATCACAAGATACTGCCGTTGGTGGGTGACAGTGGCAGATTAGATTGAACTGAATTAATATTTGTTTACTGTATGCGTCTTTGTTATGCAGGGATTAAAATCATTTGGTCAAGACAAGGTAATTCTGTTGTTCTTTTCCAATATGGATTTTGTAGAAAAGTCTCATCCAAATGCAGTTGCCGTATATTTCTCCGGCCCTCCGCTTGACCTCAGCTGCTTCTGTGGTCAATTTTTAGCCTTTTTCTCCTTTCAGATTATATTTCCTGAGCAGCTCTATTCCTGGGCTTTTGTGGTGAGACTTTCGGAGGAAACTCCTTGAGGTCACTGTGACTTTGGCGAGCGGAATGGACACTGTCAGCGTGTTAACTATGCAACTATGGCACTGGCATTTCCATACAAAGGTTTATTTAATGACTTGACGGCTGATGATCACTTGGTGTTGTGTCATAGAAGGGACTAGGAGAGAATCTGTTGCTTTGCTGCAGTGCAAATTTTATTCAAATTTAAGATAGACATTTGAAATCAGAATCTTGATTTCATTAATGTTGATTAATACATGTTTTTTCTACTGTATTTATTTCACAAGTGGACTGGTTTTGCACTATGTTCAAGAAAAAATGTTTTACTTATTTTAATGAAGTGCAATTTTGTTATTCCACTCCATTGACGAAATTAATCCTAACATTGGTTTCCACACCAGGCACAGCCAACGTTTTATGTCAAAAGTATGAGGCTAAAGCTTTACTCAGTGTCATGGGCCCTGACGTTTTTTAGAATGTGTCGTCTCTCTCTTCTCCATCTTTGACGCCGAACTGTCTTAACCAAAAATAACGATGAATATATGTTTTTTTGTTAGCTGCTCTTAAAAAAGTACTTGTTCATAACATTTCATTACATTTTGTTGCCAGTTTGACACTTTTCTACCGAATAGAATATGTTGTTCTGAATTATATTGTGCTGTAACACGGGGAAATGTAAACATTTATTGCATTGATTAGGTAGGTTGTAGGTGTATATAAGCCTTCTTGCGTCAGCCTACACCTTTTCAGCTTCCATAACGAAAAAACACACAAACAATGTAAAACTAAAGTAAACTAAATGACTACTGGTCAAATATTACTCCAATAAAAGTAAAAGTTGCTTTGTCAAATTATCATTAAAGTCCTGAAGTATTTGCTGCAGAAAATACCATTAGTTAGGTGTGACTAACACTTAATAACTACTTTACTACTACAGCTAATGCCCAACTCAAAATGAATAGTTCTTCACATGCTTCACTTATTCATTGTTATTAAGCGTTGGCCACACTTCATTAATGAATTGTTCATGATGAATAATGTGTTAACTCATCATTTATTTATTTAATAGGGTTAATAAGGTGAAGTTATTGTAAAGTGTTACCTACTAAAGTATTTTTAAATAAGTGTTTTGAATAACACTTGCAGCACTAAACACTAAACACTAAACACTAAAAGTGTGCACAAATTCCCCATCCCTACGGCAACACAACAGGGACATTTTCCTTCCATGTCATTTGACAGAACATCTGCACATCGCCACCTACTGTTCTGGAGTGTGCCTCGTAAGGCTACTGAAATATACAACACATGGCCAAGTTTACTTTATTGAAATGTAGAAAGTATAGTAGAAAGTACTATGTTTATCTATTCAAATGTTCTCACGACAAAAGCACTATTGAAGTAAAGTACAAATCCTGAAAAACTCTGCTTCGGTACAGTACTTGAGTAAATTTACTTTGTTGCTGACCACCTCTGAAAAAGACCAAATACTCCGGGTCTGTTTTCCTCCTTTTTCCTCCCTTTATCATATAACTGATAAAATACAACGCAATTTTATACTCTATGATAGTGTCTGCAATTTTCATTTGTTCCCCTCTATACAATGATTTGTACTTAAAATGTACATCTGACGTGGCACAAAATGCAAAAGTCCATGAAGAAATCACCCATCCCAAACTGTGCCATATTGAACCCGACACCGTTGCGCTCAACTTTTTGAATAATCCCACGACAAGAGTGTGAGATGTGTCCTTAAAAAGTCACTCTTGGTAGACTTTAATCTACCCTTCAGGCTCTCGCTCCTAATCTGAGCGCTTGCTTTAATCTGCGAGTGTCTGTAGGCTGTGGCTGTATGAGACGGAAGAGAGGGAACAGACTGGGACAGGCTGACTACATCACAGCAGGAGGACAAGTCGTTGTAGTGTTTGAAGTATTTGTTGGAGGTGTGTTGCAGCATGAGGGGCCGCAGTTGCAGTAGTAGAAGGGTCACAGTTCTAATAACAGTTTTAGGATTGGTAAGAAAGTAGTAGCAGTAGTCAGAGTTGGCCAGTAACTTTTGGAGTCTGTGTAGGCTCTCAGTCGTACAGGAGTTGTCCATCTTCAATGAAGGTTCTTGAGTCATCTTCTGTACTCTGTAGTTGAAGTGTAGGACGTTTCACCTCTCATCCAAACGGCTTCGTCAGAGACAGCTTATAGATCCTCCCATTGGTCTTGATCTTTTCCGCAGTCTGAGCTGGAAACTTTAATGTTGCTGACGAAGCCTTTTAGATGAGAGGCGAAACGTCCTACACTTCAACTACAGACTTATTCCTTTTAGTCCACTACTTTGGACTGATATTAAACTACAAGACTTTCTTCTTAACTGCATTTCTATAAAGACTCCAAAGTAAAGTATAAATTAGCAGCATATTTGGTCTCTTTTAAAAGTACTTCTTGAAGCAGTACTAAGTAACTCTTGCCCCTAGAGGCCATAAGCGCAACTGCAGGTGTAGTAGCAAGTTAGGATTTTTTAACTTATTAATTGTCTTGGAGAGTAAATACTACGCCGACAGGAAAGGCGAAGGGAGAGAGGGTTACTGTGCATCCAATTATACAATGGAAATATTTTTTTTCACTCAAACTTTGCTGTAAATACTGTTTAAAGTGACGCTAGACCGCAGTTAGCTTTGCCCGTTAGCATGTTAGCTTCTTCGTGATTCCATTAGTGTGTATTGCTTTCTCCGGACCGGTGACAGTCAAGTTGCAAACATGGTTTTCTGGCCAGAGACACCAGGGGGAGATGAAAGACCCTCCAATCATCCCATAAACACTTGTATTACCCCCACAGGGACTACGAAACGGATTTATTAAGGTAAACACGTTACTTAGTACTGCTTTAACTCTCCCGAACAGTAGGTGGCGGTGTATAAATGCACTGTCATTGTCATTTGTTTGTTTGGTCGGGACAGTGCTTGCTAATGAATATGTAGCAGTATATGGATACATGCATGTAAACACGCCAAATCGTAGCCAAGGCCTAATTTTGATTTTATTTGTGGACATTTATCTCGGCCTAAATGAGACCGTGGTGTAGTTGGTAGAATCCCAGCTCCCGCACACTGTCGTTGTGTCCTCGGGCAAGACACTTCACCCTCCTTGCCTCCAGTGTCTGTGCACATTGGTGTATGAATGAGAGTGTGAGTGGGTGACTGGTTCCTTACTGTAAAGCACTGGGCCTCATGAAGGTAGAAAAGCGCTGTACAAGTTGAGTCCAAGTACCATTTACCATTTTTATTGTACATGAAACCAGAGTACCTGCAGGAATCCTACACAGACACGGGGGAGAACATGCAAACTCTGCACAGAAAGGCCCCGTCCAGGTAGGAATCGAGTGCTAACCACTGCGCCGCCGTGTCGCACTGACTTATGACAAAGAAGAAAGTTTGTTCCCATCGCGTTCCCAAACAGGAGTTGAATTTGGACGCAAATACCGTTACTGCTTTCATTTAAGTAATAAATCGACTTTTATTCGGGTAATGTTTGGCCCATAGAACCTGTACTTTGACACCAGTGGTTGTTGTAATAGAAGAAGAATTGGTGGTTGTAGTAGTAATAGTATAAGCCTAAAGTCTAGTATTAGTATTAGTCTAGTATCTAGTAAGTATTTCTCTGCCAATTTATCATGTTCACTGCAGGAGTGCTTTTCTTTTTCCCCATATCTACTAACAACAAGCTGCGACCCCTCCATTCTGACATCAGCGCCCGATCTGTAATATAAATAAGGTTATTAGTGCCACCGGTTTCTGTCGTCAACAATAGAGCCGTCTGAAACTGTTGCCTGGAAACCCTCAGAACAATGGTCCATAAAACAGCCATTAGCCACACACCCGTCATGTAGAACGCTTTAGCATCTGCATCAAGAGAGAAACAGCACTTAATAGAGCAGCAACATGGCTTGAGACAAAATGTGACTTATCTTTCCAACAACACAGATAAATGCCACGCTGTGATGTCTTTGAAAACAGAATATATTTTGAGGGGAAAGCAAGCAGCTGTCGTCATTCAAGTAAAATGTGCTGTCATTATTAACGCTGGCTAGCTACATTTGTATAACTCGAAGCATTGAGACACATACAGTATATTATTTTAGGGTGTACTACAAAATAGTAACAAGGCTAAGGTGTGTTAAGTATGATCAGACCTTTAAAAGAAAAATCTAACCCTAATCGCAATACTGGTTAGGAAAATCGTCAGTCGTCCGATGTGAGTCCTGGTGTTGCCGACAGTTTCCTAAATTTCTCGTCACACCTTTTACCTAAGACGATCATGTCAAAAATAAAACCTAGGGGCCAAAAAAAAAAAAAATTGCAAAAGTCTCGCAAAGGAGTTGGAGCTTCAGTGCTGCTTCAGTCTGTTTCAACACTGACATATTATGATTGAGCCTTCTCATAAACATGACTGAAGCACCAACCCCAGCAAATCGACATGTGCTAGAGTTTGTTTATGCCAACAACTTAACTTTGAGAGGGGCTTCTTTGCACAAACAACATGATATTGGTTGGTTTGCCGCTAAATGGGCAAATGATTGAAATGCAGCACATTTATTTCTCACATATGGTTTACATTGCAAAAGTAAAGACCAGAAAACATTCTCACCGCTCTAAGCTGTCAAAACAAGGTCTCACTGACGATGAAACTGGATGATGAGACTCACATTTAGCCAACAAAACGCTTTGACACCACGGAAACCACGACTCGACGAGTGAAGAAGTTTTCAAGACAGCGACACTTTGGTCATGTGACCGGATGCAAGTCAAACAGGCTCTGGCGCAGCGCTTCAAAGAAATCTGCTTCAGGAGGAGCAATACCAGCTCCAGAGCTCCAGTAGTAGTTTCCCATCACTACCTAAAATATATATTTCCAAAATAGTGCAGATAAATATCCAAGTATTTTGACACTAGAATTCTTGTATTCTTTTCTTCTAATTGGAAAAGGTTTTCCATCGTAGAGAAGGGCTTCATGTTGTCATTTGGTTGTTGTTTTCTTAAACCTCACTGGTCTACAGCTACCAAAGGCATATAACCAATCTATGCAAACTCACCTCTTTGTAAAGTAAATCTTATTATAATACTGATGTCAATCTCTCATTACCGCGCTTTACAGTTATTATAAAACTGATATCAATCTCTTTAATTTCACCACACGCTAAGAACCTCATCTCATTTCATTTCCACACACATGGGGCTCTGGCAGCCGAGTCCTGGCTAGCATTGTCGATTCAAGCTAATTGCTATCATTAGCCAGCCTTTTACTGCATGTTGTTGGGACACATTAACATTGTTTTTGCTCCATCCAAAGCTAGCCACGAGAGCGCTGCCCAGTGTCAATGGGAGACGGTAATGAGTTTATTGGAAGGGAATCGCAGCCTCTTGTGAATCACTGGCCTTTCTGTCGACCAAACGCTAGCTGTGAATGGCTGCTTGGATGCGTTAGCTAAACCGGACATTGTTTATGCTCGTACAGGCAATCCTCCGAGGGGTTGTAGTCAATGAGGCGAGCATTTGTTTAACATAATCATTCTGGTTTAACGCTGCGTCCCCTGGCCCAGCGACAAGGCCTGTAATAAAAATCCCAATATGCACATTGGGATAGGGATATCTCTGCCAGCTGTCAATGCGCCAGTCGAAGCCTAATAATGACAACCACAGGGACATTAATCAGGGGGGGCTGCCGAGTCGTAAGATGCCAAGTTTATACAAAACATTTTACCAAAAACTTTTTGTTCATTGTTGTTGTAGCTGGGGCAGATATTTATTCATTTTTCATTTAAGGCGAGACACTGCAGGTGAATAGGGAAAAAATGTATATTTACAGATATAAATTTGAAACCTTTGCTGTCGATCACTGGCATAAATGTGAGAGAAAAATACATTGCAAGTTTTGTCATTTTATCTTTTCATATAAGAACAAGGTGTTTTATGCCTAAAAATGCCCCAAATTTCCCATCTTTTCGGCAACGAAATCTGAATAATGGATAGAGCTACATTCAAATTTATGGTTTAATTTTATTAATGAATGAGTTGCCAAGACTTTCTCAGAGGGGATTTTGGATTTCTTGTTTAGTTTTAAAATAAGCTGTTTTTTAGTGGAAAAAATTTTAAAAATTAAATTTTCGCCTCATATTTTGAAATTCAAAACTCAATAAATGAGGCTTAGAGATTAGATGATAAAAAATCCCTCTGAAAAAATCGTCCAAATATCGTTCAGTCCAAGGTTGGAAAATGTGAAGTCTTTAGGTCCGACTGACGTGGACATAGTGTCGCCACAATGACAGAAAAATGTGTTTTGAGAAAAAGGCCCTTGAAATTGCATTCTCCCATATAAGTCTATGGGGGAACATAGAATCAGCGCGATATTTAAACATGTTATTGTGAAGATTAGGCATATTTTCTGTTTCCGGGTGAAAGCTTATATGTTCAGAGACCAATTTGGCCCAAAACCTGAAAACTGAAAAAAATTTGTTTTGCCTGTAGTGTCTCCCCTTAATTTCTGTAGACAATGTAACAATTAGGAGAGATTTTCACATAAGTGAGATGCAATAGTCTGTTGAACGAATAAACAGTTGATGCATAGACCTTTATAGACCGTTGTAGGTTACAAGACAATAATTCTGTGCATGAAGCTTCTCAACGTGCCAGTGTTGAACTGTGACCACAGGGGGCGACTGTGAGTGGCTGATTTATTTAGGACATTCATGTTTGATGCTTTGGAGGGAGTTCTGAATTTATACCCAATAGCCTGCAACATAAAATATATAAAATAGGTGGCCCCTGAAGCCTATGAAAATACCCAAATATCAATACATTTTTGTGTTCAAGGCTACTATTACTTGTACTGCTATTACAGTACACTGAGAACCATCTTTTTTTAATCACTTCTATGCAGTGAAATTGCTTTTGATTTCACTGCCACATACACAGAGACAAAGAGTTGCTCTGAGCAGGAAATTGAGCCAAATGAGAGCGAATGAGCTTCTGACAGCTGTGAGAGTATAGAGTATTCTATAAGCCCAGCGGCAGTGAGTTTATGGAGTGATTATTCTGTACCTGACAAATGACTAGGCCTGTGTTTAAGCATCTTTTGAACAGAAGATGTGAGGATTCATTGTGGCTCTTAAAATAACATCCATCGCTTGTTATACCTGCTATCATGATTTAAAGAGGGTGTATTTATTTTGCTTTTAGCTGTTTTTTGGTTGTAATCTCAAACACATCCTTATATGAGAACCTGTCAAAAGTTTCAAAACGCTTTTTATGTATCGGCTTTTCAACACTATTTACATTGTGTGATGATGAAGACCTTAAACTATGAATGAACACATGAGATCATGTCGGAAAAAGAAAGGGTGATAAAGGTCAAAATATGTGTTGCCACTCTTTATTCTTGGCACTTTCTCAGTGAGCTTAGGAAGGTAGTCTCTTGAAAAATATTATATACTGTATATCGTAAGGCTCATTTAAAAAATCTACGTAAAACTTGGCTATTTTGAAGAATCTATTTCTACTTTTTTTCTGTGTAAAACATAATTCCATAAGTGTTTAATAAATCAATGTAAATAGTCTTGAAATAAAAGAAAAAACAAAATGCCATATTGATCTAAAACAGCTAAAGCTCAATTTCCTGTGGTTTCACTTCCTGGTTTTTAATGCGATCGCCTCCTCTTGCTCCCCTTCCCTGTGCAGCTGTATCAATACAGAGAAGTAAACTGACCTGGCGGCCCGTGTGGCTGTAGTAAAGCTAACTGCCGCCGCTGAAGATCCAAAGATTACTCAAAGATGCGCTAGTGGCTTAAAACACAGCTGTAGGTGTGCTTTTGATGAACATTGTAACATGGTAGAAATCTTTAAAATGTGAATGATGCATAATGTGGCCCGGTAAAATCACGTTTATGCATGCTCGTTTGCAGCAGTTTGTATTGCCCATAGTCTGTCACATACTAAGTGTGTGACCTTTGAAATGTTAACATAACTTTGACATTATCTTCAACAAATGAGCAGGCCAGACATTCTTGTTTTCCCCGCATCTCTCCCATAGACAAGTATCCTCTCGCATCTGTCTCTTAAAGCCACCCTCCGCCCGTGAAGTGCACTTGATGTTGAAGCATAGTGGCAGAGGAGCCGAGGCGGTGCAGATGAATGTATGGGAGATGGAAAAGGCATCGGCGTCAGAGAAAACTGAAAACAAAAGCTGCGGAAAGTGAAGACAGAAAGCACCGTAGGCCGCCATGGATTATTCTTTTTATCCAATTGTTTGCGATCCATCTGTGTGTTGCAAAGGTGGGCAGTTCATCCATATTTCGACATCGTAAAAGCAGAGAATTAAAGACGCCGTTCCCGATATGTCTCCGATTCTGTGTTTTAAAAGGTGCCAAAATTCAATAACCGTCAAAAGGCCAATGACACAATGGCAGTAAACATTCTTGTAGCCATCAGTATTCTACGCTGACCTTTTGCTTTGTGGGCAAACTGCTTTACATTCTGAATCTGAACTACTGCTGCTCCAGGTCAGTGGGTGAACCTCTTGTACATGTTTAAAGGAACAAGTCACCGTCTTTCCATACTGAGATATGTTCTTACCTGAGCTTAGACAAGTTGATGCGTACCTGTCTGGTCTTTGTGTGTGTAAGCTTGGAAGAGCGTGGTAGCTTCTAACATCACCTCCGTTTGGAGCTATAGGAATACATTGGGAGTGGCCAAATGCTAACAACATCTACGGGTGTTTTGTGTGACTGAGGGCACGCACAAAGCCCAGACAGGTACGTATCAACTCGTCTAAGCTCAGGCAAGAACATATCTCAGTATGGAAGAATGGTGGCCTGTTCCTTTAAAGTCTGGAAACCAAGTGTAAGCGCATCATTCCGTTCCTCAACGTTGACACTCATTTGGCTTCTACGGGCAAGCTGTGACATCATCCGCAAACCCTCTGTTGGTGGGCGCCCGACTCAACCCACTGTGCCACCCGTTTAAATGTAATGCACCGTATTCACTCCTCTCTTTGCACAAGTTCGAGCATGGTTTATTTCTCGATACAATTCAAACTCGACAAAACTCCTCTCGCAACCCGGATTTCTCGCTGACAGATGGTAGTGCTGCGGCGGCCGCCTCTAAATTGGCACCATTCGCGGGGACCGAACTTGTAAATTCACCCAGAGTGCCGCTGCGGAGAAGATGCACCGCTAGCAGTTCCAGGTGGCTCCGATGGACAGTGGACATTTGCCGCTAATTGGTCTCATTATTAATGCAGCAAGACGCTCGGGCAGCTGGGTCCCAGACTCGTCCTCCGCTGGGACCGTCCCGCGCAGAGAATGGACAAATCAATGGGCCTAGAGCTGGACGGCACCTGCTCCTGCCCCCCTCCCACACACACACACCGCCCGCCTGACACCCCAGTTATATTGAAACAAATGAGCGCCCGCATTAACCGCTCAAAGGTGGAGGGACAAATACATGTTTTATGAGCCTGTCAGGTAACTTTGGATGATGACGGATGAGGAGAAATGTTCAACCTTTTTGTCAAATTTGGGTGTTATTCTGTAAAAAAAAAAAAAAAAAAGGTTGTTTAGAGGAGCGGGAATGGCAGTGTTGGCTAAGCAGGAAGAGGAAATAACATAAAAATAAACAATGAGTCAAGGGCAGCACTTGCGAGCAGTGGTTATGTAAAATCTAGCTGTCTGTGTTCTTGGCTGAGGTTTTGAAGTGGAATGTTTTATTTTACTTTACCAAGAAAGTCCCTCTAAGACGAAGACGAAGAATCTGGTTTTCAGGTGTCCAGGATCTTGTTGTACATGTTTCTTGTGGAAAGACTAATCTCAAGTATCTGGAGGAGAGCTGTACAGAGATGGGGCATGGGGAACATCCAAACTCCACTCAGAAAGGACCATCTTGCCATGAAGTGCTAACTGCCAGTCCCCAGTTCTGCATCACGATGAAAGTAGACGTCATCAAATCAAAGCCAAGGCTTCCAAACCGGTCATGAGATGTACTGGGGTCCCCAAATGTCATCGAGTGAAAAAAAAAAACAGGGTTCTACTTCTGAAAGACACTGGGTTCGTGGATAAGAACATGTGTTTCATCGGTTCTTGTTCATCGGCGAGGCTGTCTTGACAGATTTACAACTTCCAATTGACTCACAATGGGGAAACAGGATGCACATTCAACACACGGATATTGGAACATCAAAAGGAAAAGGAGGAGGCATCGAAGAAGGAGACAACAGGACGACGAACCGGAACCGGAACCGGAACCGGAAAGCAAAGATCAACGCATGAAAACATCAACTCTTCAATATCTAACCACTGAAGGAAAATCATACTAATGGACTTTGATGAGGAGGATTTTGGGGGAAGGCGGACAACAAACACAAAGGCTGGATCCTGGATGCCGTTGAGATCAGGAATGGGATACAGTTCTCTTGAGACCAGCACATGGCGGGAAGCGACGCTACCCAGACAGAACTACTTTCCTCATAAGATCACATATAGCTGAGAGACTTGCGGTGCCTGTTTGGCATTATTAAAAGATTTCATAAATCAGTATATGAACCGCAATCCAAATGGGAAATCTCAATGCAGCATATATAGTTTCAGCCGATGTTTTTGTTTGCCCTTCTTGGCCAGACTTTCAATAATAATGTCAGAAATAAAAGGCATGTGTCATAACTAGATCCAAGTATTAAGAATAAGTCATATTCATAGGTTAGTAATTAGAAACGTTGGCTTCTTTTGACAGGGCAAGATCCTGCAGACTTCGTATTAGCTCCTCTTTCTCGCTTTCTTTTTTCCCCACATTTAGCATGGATTCACCGACCTTGTATTCCACCTTAACTGCTCCGTCATGCATCCAACAGGCAAACAGCTTCAGGAGCAGTAAAGCCCTGCGCAAACTATTGAGCTAATTCTACCAACCTCGAAGTCACGCACATCATGCAAGACTGGAAGGGATAAAAGACAAAGAAACGGCAATCCTTTGTGTCTGTGAATCATTTCCGAAACAATTTGTCAAATGTATTTGCCGGGTAATGGAAGCAAACAGCGGCAGGATTGTTTCAAATTGCCGTGTGATTACAAGAAAAGCATCTCAGTGGGAGGAAGAAAATGAGTGATTAACAACAAATCAAATATGTAGCTGCCGTTTGCGCTCGATTTGTTGAGGGAATGTGAACCGTGTTGACTGCTACACTTTTACCTTGATAGTTGACAGAATCTGCATCATTTTGAACCAGATTAGTTGGAGAATCGCAAGACGTGTGTGGGTCTTGGTGATGTCTGGGAGTTGCAAAGCAGAACGACGCAAGGTTTTACAAAAAGAGGAAGTGAGTATGCATAATTGGCTGAGGGTTTTTCACTGAGAAAAACTGACAGCCAATGTGGTGGCAACACAGTTTTCTCGCTTCCGTCAGTCTACCCCAGGGCATGTAAGTGAAGGATTAAGCAGTGTTGTTTTTGGCAGCCCTCTTAGTTTTAGTCTTAGTCTAGTTTTATTTTTGGGTGAAAAAAAAAACATTGTCATCTCGTCAATGAACACTCACAAACACCGCGCTGGGTAGAGCCATTTTTAGCTTTGTCACCTTTACGTTATCGTGTAAAAAGGAGGGTCAACGAAGCAGTTTTGCCTTGATCTTTGTTTGCAAATCAACAAGTCTTTGAGTGTCCACAATAGTGCTTTATAAAACCTATGCATCATTAATTTGTTACAAACTGAGCCCTTCATTTTAACTAAAAGGGATGTTTACTGTAGTGATAAAGGAAATGAGCACCCTACGGATATGGACGCGGACTTGCACCATTTTTTTTAACTTCCATACATTTTTTAGTCCATGATTTTTCAGAAACTTTTTCCCAGGAGGGCCCTGGTCCCACAAGGGATCCGATTGAACATACTTTTAGCAGCAGGGGAGACCGTAGCACCCGAAAGAATCCCACTCTGACAAGGGGACTCCACTCAGAAAAGACCCCAACCAGCCCTGGAATGAACTTGTTTAGAGGAGATTTTAAACTCACCCTAAGTGGTCACAGTGCAGACTCTTCTTTATTTGGGGCAATAAGTTCACCATCAGGAGTGCCTATCCAGCTAGCTATTGTACATAGAAACCCAAAGTGAACCCACAGGGACACAGGGACAACATGCAAACTCCACTCAGTAAGAGCCACGTGGCGGATCTGCTGGGTACGATTCCATTCACCTTCCCTTCAGTTTCCTTCCATCAGTATTTTGACTCATAGAACGAACGCTTTCACTTTGAACTGTATTTAAGAACACGCTCTGCAGCCCCTCCTTTAGAGACGGCCTTTTCTCTCCTCTCAAATGTCATCTGCAGGTGTTTGCGTTCAGCTTGTGCGCCTCTTAATTAAAATGCCACTTTTGTTTGCCTGCGAGCTCTGCATTTGGCTGTGAGCTCCTCTCACGTTCGCAGCCGCTCGAAGGTTCGTCGGGGCTTCTCGGAATCGTGCATCTTTGCGCTTTCGCAGTGGAATTCAGCGACTGGTTATTAAAATGATGGAAGTGGCGAAACAAAGTGAAGCTATAGACCTCGGTTGTAGAAAATCAGTTTGTGGTTTGCATTTTATTGTGCGTGGACATGAAAAACTGGAGAATGGTTGTAATATTGCAAGCGGATGCCGGATGAGGAGAACAAATTCGTGGGAGGAAGAAATAATACGCACATTACAGTCGACTTTGCATATTTATTTGAGAGGCGAAAGAGTCATTGTGTTCGAATGAATTATCCAAAGCGTAGAAGTAAATGTAATGTAAAAATGGGTTGTGCGGACTTTCTTTCTTCTGCCACCACACAAGTTAAAGTTTTAAGAATATATTACAACTAAAATTGATAGCTTCTTCCAAAATAACTACAGTACCTGACCTCAGCTAAATACACTGCTTCCACTTTGTCCGTTTGGGGACCTTGATCTCACAACACTCGCCTCATAACACCAAATCTTTCAAATTCCGTGCAACCTAAAGATCTGTCTTACTTCACTCTTTCTATTTGACGCTATATTTCTCGAGTGCACTTATGGCAGAAGATTACTTCTTGGTGGAGTGCGCCGCTTTGACCTCTACCTCCACAGCTCCTCATCCTCAGAAAGGTCCCGTCTCCTGGCTCAAACTCAAAAGCTCGGTCCATTAGTTACGCTCCGATAAAGAGACTGACTTTAAGAGAATCCAGCCACAGAGGAGGTGACCTGTGAACTTCTCCTGCTGAGGTATGGACGCTCAAAGGCACGGCTTAGAGATAAATCACTCCACAAAAACGGAATCTCTAAGTTAAAATGGCTGGAATTCTTGATTGGTTTGGACAAGTTTGTGTTATTGTGCTTTGTTTAACTGGATACTTGACATTTTAGCCAGAAAATAAGAAAGAGAGAGAATGGGGGCCAGTGGAGGAGGGAGGCTCTGATCTTGTTTGAACTTGGAAACTAAGTTTGGTCGGGTCTGGGTAATGCCAGGCTGGGAGAGCGTCTGGGAACACCGGGTAGATTGGATTTCAGATTGGATTACCATTGGGTCAATACAGACCCTTAGTGTGGCCAGTCAGACTTTCCTTATTCTATGCCAAGATGTTTAGTCTGGAACACGGTTTTCTCTTCGACAGATGGTCTAATTAATAAGAGAAACCTGTGGTTCGTCTGTACCAAAACAAAGTAAGAGAAATGAAAAGGAAGTGATAATAATGACACAGATGACTGGGAGTCATCTTCTGCCAAATCAACAGTGACAGTCAGTTGTTACAAATTTGCATTGATGATTGGATTGATACAAAACTTATCAGGGTAAATGATTTTCATTTTCACGCAGCATCGTCTTATTTACGTATCAGATTTACTGCAATACATGCAACATCAAATGATAAATTGAGTGCAACATGCCAACAAAACAACAATTTTCAGCTTGTGCCCACTATTTAGCACCTGCCTTGATAAATGACCCCCAAAGTGCTTTACAGATTTAGAAACATTCCTTCGCACCCACCTCCTTCCACAAAAACAAACACATTGTCACATTCACACCTCATCCCCCCTCCTGCACACAAGTCAAACAAGTCACACAAGTCAAACAAGTCAAACAAGTCAAACAAGTCACACAAGTCAAACAAGTCACACAAGTCACACACAAGTCTACCTCAGGGCAGCTGTGGCTACATAGAGAGCTTGCTGCCACCGAGCAGGCATTGCAATGTAATATTGAGCTTCGGGTGCAATGCATTATTATAAAGAATCGACTAGTGGCTTAATTTTCAGTATATGTAACAAGCTGAGAATAATTGATGCCAAGTAGCAACTTGGGCTGCAAGATTTATTGTTGTCGTATTGATATCAAGATATGAACATTCAAAATATTAAAATAGAAAAAAGCAAGATATAAACAATATAGATTTTCATCAATGAAACTGCACTCTTTTGTATTTTGATGTTATTATTTTTCTGAAAAATGCTTGGTTTTCACCTACCCATAGTTATATCGTATCGTATCGATATCGAGATACCTGGCATGAATACTTGACTTAATTCAAAATCGTAAGGAACTCGTATGACGGTGACATGTCCTGCCAAATTCTGACTTTTCTGATGCTCCAATGGTAGTAAAAATCCTTCATTTATAACACCAGACCAGGGTTGGGCAACCACTAAGCTTTTTAATTGTCCCTTTAGAGATTTGATGGAAAAAAGTAAAGCAATAAAATGTATTTAAGTGTTAAGGTAATATATTAGTAAGCGACATCTGACAAAAAATGTAGTATGTAGTATTTCCTTCTAATTCGATCATTTGCACTTTTAGTTGATTAATTTATTTTATACAGTGCCTCTCGAAAGTATTCATACACCTTGAACTTTTGCACATTTTGTCATGTTTAACCCTAAACATAAAGATTTTTTTTTTTTTTTTTTACTGAGCGTTCACACACAAGATTCTGTTATTTTTCAAAAAATAGAAAAGTGAAAAGTGGGGCTTGCATAAGTATTCATACAGCGTGAATGAATACTTTGTGGAACCCCCTTTTACTGCAATAACAGCAGCAAGTCTTGGGGTCTGACTCTACAAGATTTGCACATGTAGAGCCCATTCCTCTTTACAAAACAAGTCAAGCTCTATTTATCTTTGTGTTTAGGGTCATTGTCCTGCTGGAAGGTTAATCTCCGCCCCAGCCTCAGTTCTCTTTCTGACTCCAGCAGGTTTTCCTCCAAAATGTCCCCGTATTTGGCTCCATCCATCTTCCCAACTATTCTTCCAATCTCCCCAGTCCCCGCTGAGGAAAAGCAGCCCCACAGCATGATGCTCCCCCCCGTATATTTGACACTGGGGATGGTGCACTCAGGACGATGAGCAGTGTTAGGTTTGCTCCATACATAACGTTTTGCATTTGGGCCAAAAAGTTCAATTTTTGTCTCATCTGACCAAAGCTCCTTCTTCCACATGGAGCTGTGTCCTCCATATGACTTCTAGCAAACTTCAAACGGGATTTCTTATGGCCTCCTTTCAATAATGGCTTTCTTCTTCCACTCGTCCATGAAGGCCAGATTTGTGTAGATACGACTTATAGTTGTCCCATGTACAGTTTCCCCCAGCTCAGCGGCAGGACTTCACAGCTCCTCCAGAGTTATTCTGTCCTCCTTGTTTGATCTAATATTTTAGATGGGCGACCGTGTCTTGGTAAGTCTGCAGTGGTGCTATACTCTTTCCATTTCCGAACAATGGATTGAACAGTGCTCCGGGAGATGTTTAAATCTTGGGAAATCTTTGTATAACTTAAGGCTGCTTTAAACTTCTCCACAGCTTTATCCCTGACCTCTCTGGCGCTCCTTGACCTTCATGATGTTGTTTAGTGACCAATACACTCCGACCACAGCTCTGAGGGCCTAAAAGAACAGCTGAAATTATACTGAGAGTAGATTACACACGGGTGGCCTCTATTTAATGGTTAGGCCAAGGTGTGAACATTCTGGAGTCATTATGAATGTTATAAAGGCAATTTAATGCACTTAGAAAATGCTGTATGAATACTTATGCACGCCCCACTTTTCACTTTTCTATTTTTTTGAAAAATAACGGTTTCATGTATCATTTTGCTTTCACTTCACAGTTGTCTGTTGCTTGTGTGTGAACGTTCAGTTAAAAAATGTAAATAAAATCTTTATGTTTAGGCTTGTAAACATGACAAAATGTGCAAAAGTTCAAGGTGTATGAATACTTTCGAGAGGCACTGTAGTTTCAACAAAGAAACATCACAAATGTAAAAACAATGGTTATGCTTGTAAAGACTGGTATTGGAATTGATATAAATTGGAATCAAATCTTATACGGATCAAGCTTGTATCACACATCACTACTTTACATCAACCGCATCCAATCCAGCAAATCATCATCATTTGAGGGTCAAATACCATAATCCCATCCTCCGCGAATGGTACGTTTTTGTATTCTCTGAACTCTTAATATATTAATGCCACTGAAGACCTGTCTAGACTTCTGCCTTAATAATAACATGAATAAATAAACTGCGAGCCTTTCAGTGAATGTTAAAACCAGCACCACATGAAAACAACCAATTGCCCATGGAGAGCATTCGTCGGGCAGCTTCATCTCAAGGCTATCTCAGCGTAACGAAGGTCATGCCCTGTTAACATGTTTGCTCATACGTTTCCCTCACACTGGACACGCTCAAGGCAACACATCTGTCTGCGAGCGCTCCCCTCCTCTGCAGTGCGGAGGCTCAGACGGCGCTGGTTATAAGGTTAGCTGTAAAAAGGAAGAAAAAAAAAAGTAGTGCTCTGTAGTTAATTAAAAGGTGCTTTGAGAGTTCATAAATTTCACAAAGTGGAGGAGTCTTAATGTTTGTAAATGAGGCAGGGAGGTGCTTATTCGTAGAGAAAGACCAAGGGCTGGAAGAGGCGTTTTG
Source organism: Gobius niger (assembly GCF_951799975.1). Lineage (NCBI taxonomy): Eukaryota > Metazoa > Chordata > Actinopteri > Gobiiformes > Gobiidae > Gobius > Gobius niger. The sequence goes on from NC_136857.1 coordinate 25,088,432, forward strand.
TTGAGGCAAAAAGAAAATGCGCAGTGAAATCTCAAGTCCGTTTTCTTATCTTGACATCTACAAATTTCACATCATGCTTCATGTTTTGTGCATCCTATTGCGTCAAGGCTTTAACATAAATCTAAACTTTCAAAGAGTCCAGACAATAGTGGCAAAAAAATATACATCAAAGTTATTTGTATGAGTACGGAGTCTATTTATAATGATTAAATCGGGCCGGTTCAGGTGCCAGATGGAACCCCCACAGTGAAGGAGGTGCAGGCTGTTTTTAACTGGGGGTTGGTCTCATTTATCCCAGATACAACGCCAGATACTGTGAAGGGTATTAGTGAGAAGAAGGTAAGGCCATATTGCGCAACATTTCATCGAACTGACATATTTGCTGCGCAGAGGTTTCAGTAAAGAATAAGAGAAAGAGGAAAATAAATCGTCCATGCGGCTGTGGTGCTATGGCGTCGGCTTCTGCGATGAAAGGATTACGCTTCGCAAGAGATATAGTATAATACTGTACATGCATGTTGATCATCAGAGCATGTATTTAGATAGGGAGATTTTATTCATGTAATTGTTGTAACCTTGGCATCCTGAAATGTTAAACTGTGGTTTCAGATATCAAAACCTCTATCCCTTTCTGAAATGATAAAATAAAATAAAAGCATTCACGCTCTCTCTATATAATGACTTTGTTTGATGGTTATTTCTGTCTCTGTGGCGCTCGTGCCAGGCTGAGAGTGTGTTCAGGCCAAAGGGTCAAATACTGTTGTAGCGAAGTGACAGCTGACAGGGTCACACCGGCCGCAGGGTCAGGGTTTAAAGGTCGTGACTTCAGCTGGTGGCTTATTTGCTGGCAGTGTCAGTGTTTACACATAGCACCAGCTCCATGGGCTCAGGCCTGTCAGCAGCTGGACAAGTCACTCTGATGCAGTGTGGGCAGGACGTGTCTACTGAATATACACAGTCATTCTGTATAGGGATGCACCGATACCGTGGAGTCTGCAGCGTTTACAAGATACAGGCTAACGTTGCTAACTCGCGGCTAGCGGTTTTGGCCATTCTGACGCCGTTTTATGCCCAGGGGTTTATTCATCTGAAAAACTAACCCAGCGACTAAAAAGTCCTCAGAAAATCCAACGTAAAGGCGAAAATGAGCTGCAGCAGAACAGTGAAAACGCTGTAGCTACTCGCTAAGTTGCTACAAAACACACGAGAAAATCCACACGGAGCTGAAGTAAAGACGTAAAGAGACCATTTAAGTAACTTCTAAAAATACATAAATGAATAAAGCACAGGCATTGGGGAGCTCTTGGACATGGGCTTTCCTGTCTATGATGGACAGTGCAAATAAAAATAAAAAATTATGTTGAATGAAAATAAAAAAATAAATGGCATCAGCACAATTCTAATATAACTGCTCTTAAACGTGTAGCAAAGGAGTAAATTTACTAATTACAAACCAATCTGCTGTGATAAAAGTAAGAATGTTTGTGTGCCTTGAATGCCTTGTACTCGTATCGGTATTCGGTATCGGCGAGTACTTAAATCCAAGTACTCGTACTCGTATCGGTTTTAGAAAAAGTGGTATCGGTGCATCCCTAATTCTGTATGATCACATTGCGAAACAATTATACAGTGCATAGTGTCCGCCGGCCCTGCTTATGTTTGCAAGAGCAGAGTAGTTCAACAGTCAATAAAAGGGCACTCAACAGGTCCATGTGGACAAAGGCTGACTGAATAAGTGTGTCTTTGTGAGCCAGCCATGTTCGTGCCTGAAAATCCGCCTTGTATGTAAATGCAACACATTCATCTCAGCAGCTCTTTTCTGATATTCCTAAAAGTTCATACTGATTTGTGTTATAGCCACAGCTGCCCTGGGCCAGACCGGAACGGCTCACCTTCCGACCAATTTTTGCCAATTTGCTTGATACGTGTCCAGCATAGCGGTGCAGCGGTTAGTGCTCTCACTTCACAGCGAGAAGGTCCAGAGTTCATTTCCCCGACAGAGTAGAAACTTCCTGTGAGGAGTTTACATGTTCTCCATGTAGGCAAAATTAACTATGAGCACAGGACATGCATGAATGTTTTACATCTGGATATCATTGGTGAACATATTAGGATGAAAGGAAAAGTCCATCCATTTCAGATTTTATTACAATGTGGGGGGAAAATTGTATCTAGTAAGACGTGTACTATACCACACAATTATGTGCACATCTCCAGCCTTGCCAATTTGTGTTCCTCGTCCTGCTTTGCCAAAGAACCTCTTCCCTAAATCAATTTTACAGTCTCTAAACAGCCTCCGTGGATATTAATGACCTGTGTGCTGGAACATGTCTTCGGGGACGTCTTCTTATTACAGAGGTTACTGTTCCCTCATTACACCAACCACAGGGTGCTTAATTACTCCTCTCAGAACCAAACGGCTTCTCCATCTTTTTTATTTCAACCGTGTCCAGGATCATGGCTACACACACATTGGCATTTCCCCGTCTATTCATATTCAAATGTTCTCCCCGGTAAACGTGTTTTTCAGTCTTGCTCTTGTAACGTCCTCCGCTCAAATTACATAGATCTGTGTAGTTTGATGTGGTGATTTAGCCTGATTGCGCACGTACAAAAGGAGCTGTCAGATCCACAAACGGAACGCTAACCCTGGTATTGGTGCACTTGTGAGCTTGAGGGATTTTTGACAATTCTTCCGTACAAAAGTCTTCAAGGTCTGGGAGATTTTTGGGCTGTGTTGCACGGGTTGTTCTTTGGTCACGGGTTTCGAGATGTGCTTTGGACAACTGTTAAAAGCTGTGCTCTTTTTAGCTTCAGATGTCGCATTTTCCTCACAAATTTGTCGGAATTTAATTGAATCAATTCTTTGTTTTACCCGTGAAATGTTCCCTGTGTCTGCGATACAACCCCAAAGCATGATTGATCCACAGTTGCTTCACAGTTGGATAGATGTTCTGCTTGTGAAATTCTAAGCCCCTTTTTCCCCAAACAGACTTATTTTGACCAGAAAGTTCTATGTTAACCTTATCGGTCCATAGGATTTGTTTTCAAGATGCCTGAATGTCTAAAAGTTCAGGCGCTGATTGTTGATTTTAGAGGCTGGGGAGGTTTTCTTCAAGTGACAATTCTTCGGAGCCTTAAAGACAGCTCATAGCCATGGTTTTTTTAGTGGGAAGGTCAAGTTAAAGGGATATAACCTAACTTTATACTTGTACTTACAGTATATTGTGTTGCGTATTACATGTGAGCGTATGTAAACCAGGAAGCAGAATCAATGCTAAAAACAATTAGCCTTGAGGAGGCTAATATTGCAAACATTACCGGGTCACTCTGCTCCCTGAAAGCTGGGAAATGGGCTTACTATAAAATCATCCCTGTGGAAAAATCGGGATGTTTGGAATGCGTTTGTTTGTTTGGGATGAAAAGTTCAGAATTTTGCCATGTGTGTCCCATTTTGGAACCCTCTTCCCCATTCGTCCCATCGCTTTGTCACTCTCCTCCTTTCATCCCCCCTTCAGCGTAAAACTACAGTCGAGCTCGGCAAAAGACTAACTGTTTTTTTACAGGGCGAACTGTACAAAATGATCTTCGTTCTGCAGTGAAACAAATAATATCTTTTGGCACTTCAGATAGTTGCCGCGGGAGATACAAACATTGATCACAAAATACAACTCCAGATGTGTTTTCGTTTCCTGACAATTTCAAATATGTTCTGATGAAGAAATATCATGGCAGAAAACTCTAAAAAGGCCATTTTCAGTCTTACTTTCATATTTCCGTGAATCCCGCTCTGTGATTAGACTCTGGTGTAGGTGTTTGGTAGCTCAGAGTAATGGTTCTGTCATAGAAAAGTTGAGTTTTCAGGGAATGTGGCTGCATTTGACCCATCCTTCACTGCCATTTGGAAAAACCTGTAAAGGCTTGTGCAGGTGTTGTGTACGGAGAGTAGCGTGGTAGAAAGGTTGGGTTGTTGAAATGCGTTCACTGCATTTGACCCATCCTTCAATGCCAGTTTTGAAACATCTTTTGGTTTTGGAACCATTACACATGCACACGCAACAAAAACATACTCTGTGGAGCTTTGATATTTACCATGAACTTTGAAGACAAATTGGTTATGAAATTTCCGGCCCAGTCATCTCCCCGTCACATCTAAGTGGACTGACAGTAAATGCCAGCGTGATCAAAGATACGCGGCTAATCCTTTCAGCCCTTTGATATGTGTTTATATAAAGCCAAAGCCGACGGTGACGCGAGCTCCAAATGTCAGTTTTTCCTGTGAAAAAACAACATGAAGTGTTCCAGGAGTCGAGATATGAGTCACTGTGCATTTGAGAGAGATGCAGATACCAAAAGGGACAGATTTGTGGGGAAACAAGTTCAGTCCTAGTGGGCAACTTATGTGATTGTCATGAAGTAATTTTGTCTTCTGCGTTTGACCCACCGTGGATAGTGGATAGTGAAAGTCTGGACACCCCTGCACGTTTCACAAATGAATGTTATGTCATTTTTGCAATGTTAGAACAGGTTTTTTAGAATGTCTTGGAAAAACTGCAGTACTTCCAATCTGACTTAGATGGTTGTTCGTCTGTAGGTTCTCCCATTTCCTCTGAATAACGCTGGAGGTAGGGGAAGATTAGTGAATTTTATAATATTCTTGCAAATGGATGAAAGTCATCATTCCAGACGTTAAAGACCACCTGGGAGAGGGATTTAGGGTTGAGCTTCGATGAAAATGTATGGTCAAACATATGTGAATGCACATATTTCCCATTTACAAGCAATAAAATTAAAATTAAAATTTATTTACAGATTGTACCTTACACCAGTAAAAATGAACAAAATTTCAAAAGACCTTTCTGTAAAATGTCCCCGATGCAAAACGGAGGATGGAACATTTTCGCATATGTTTTGGGAATGTGACAATCTGAGTATTTTCTGGAAGTCAGTTCACTCCTTTACACAAAAAACATTACAAACGGTATTTGAAATGAAACCTAACTTGTACCTGCTCAATGATACACAAGAGCTCCCTTTAAACAGAAAAAAAATGCAGATTACTCATTACTATAACGTATTTTGCAAAGAAATGCATACTCACACGCTGGAAGGATGAATCTCCTCCAAATTTCAAAACATTTTTGTCTCATTTGTCAGAATTTTTACCACTGGAAAAGCTGACTTTTGAAAAATATAGCCAGACCCAACCCCTTCATGAACTATGGGACCCATTACTTTCAAGCATGGAAGATTCCTTTAGAAAAGTGACTATGGGCTAAGACCCTTATTATTTATCATTTGTAACAAAATTGTGTCATCTGTTCAGGAATCATATGTGTAAATGTACTTTTGGATGTTGCTTAAGTAGGAATTAGATGGCATAAAATGATGGTTGCTGCTTTATACCTGTATTAGTACTGTTGCAGTACACATGTTTCATATCGATGTCGTGATGACCAAAACTCTCTAAGTTGATCTCCCTTAAATGAAATTTCAATTAGGATGACAAATTTCAACTCAATTGAAAAGAAAAGAAATAAACAAAAAGAAAGAATTCAAGAAAGAAAGTGGAATAAAATAATGGGATAAAACTGGAGAGAAAAACAATAAAACAGTAATTATTACTATTATTAACATAACAATAATATAATGATAATAACAATGGTGTAAAGGGGAAAAAGAAAACAACGACCATGACATCCCTATGATTATTACTGCTATTCATAGTGCTAAGTGTAACAATGCATTTTTTTTATTTATTTTTTTTATTAATTTTCTTGTTATTATTATTTGGCTTTATTTCTGTTGGTGTGTTTTGTGGGAAGTGGGTGGGACATGAGAGGAAAAAACACATAGATTGTCTTGTTTGCAACTAATGTGAAATAAAAAGATAAGAGAAAAAAACAAACAAAAAATACAACAACAACAACAATTTGACGCAGAACAGCGTGACAGATGCATTAAGCAGCATTAAACACGATATGACAAATATTAAATTGTGACTACAGCTTGTGCATGTAGCCTATGCCAGTGATAAAAGTTTAAAAAAATAACGCTGGAGCTCTGTCAGAGACCATCGGGTTCTTGGTCTCCTCCCTGACCAAGGCGCTTCTTCCTGATGGCTCAGTTTGCACGGACGGCCAGCTCTAGGAAGAGTCCTGGTGGTTCTGAACTTCTTCCCTTACGGATGATGGAGGCCACTGTGCTCTTCGCGACCTTTATTGCTGCAGCTATTTTTCTGTGCCCTTCCCTAGATCTTGGTACAAACCTGTTTCTGAGGTCTACAGACCAGTTCCTTTGACTTCAGGGCTTAGTTTCTGCTCTGACATGCACAGCTGTGGGACCTAAAGTCAAGTTCAATTAATTGAGTTCTGTATCTTTAATACATTTGTACAGCATTCCAAATAACACTGGATACTAAACTAAAGCGAACTGAAGTTGAACTGATGTTTTTTGGGGGGAAATTGTGGCTTGCATTTGACCCCATTATACTTTGGCCCAGGTGAGTCCACTGTATTCTTTGCGTTTGACCCATCTTGAAGTTGGTTCAGAAGCAGTAAACAACCACCGTTCCCAAGTACACATCTTGTTGATACAATTAAGATTTGCTCCTGTGGGAAAATCTGTTCTCTGCATTTGACCCAACCTGCATTTCAGCCATGGACCATCGGTAACAATCCACCAAAAAGGACTGGGAACCATCATGTGAAGTAAGCTTAAGTTAGCGCACACTTAATGGGAAGTTTGCTTATTGCATTTGACCCAGATCTTTGGTCAGTTTATTTGTAGATTTATTTGTACCTATAGCTGCAGGGTTAGGTTGTATGGGCGCGTGGTCCTGAGAGTGGACAAAAGTTTCCTGAGAGCAAGTATTTCATCAGTCAGAGCCTCCCCAGCTGTGACTCTGAGGAGCTTGTTAGCTGCAGACCTGTGTGACCCCCGCGTCCCAGAGAAACGGAAAATGACTGTCCTCCATTTTTTGTTGTTTCAATTGCATTGCCGTTCCCGTAACAAGCCATTAACCTTCTTGCGGGGGTTAAGAGCACAACAGTTGACCATTGATTGCAATCACAGCTTTTTGCGCGTGTGTTTCTCCGTTGAATTGATTTTGAAATTACAAGTGCAGTGCAGCTAAAAAGCAGTTTATATAACAATGTGAAAATAACACCACCCGGGACGAGTCACGTGATGAATCTTCTCTTTTGAACGGCTCTTTGATGTGAAAGGTTAGAATCGGATCTCATTTTTGACAAGAGTCTGACCTTTTTTTGTCTGTTTTTAAACAACTTTGCTCAAATATAGCTTGGCAAGTACTGGGAAACAGCACAGGATCAGAGCCGAAACCACGAGTGACAGGCATTTGCAAGAAAAATTATTGAAGAATTTTGAAGTTCACAATGAATCCGGCTGTAAACTTTGTTGGCTGTGTTCAGACTGCAGGCTGAAGCGATCCAATTCCGATTTTGTTTGCCCCTATGCGACCTGTATCTGGTCTTTTCATGACAGTCTGTTGTGCTCCTAAGTCTGAACGGCCAGGTCGCATTCATCCAACCTCTTCTAAGTAATCACGTAATTGATGTATTGGCTCCGTTAACTTCCCAGAACTTTAACATAGCCAGATCTGCTGCCCTGTTTCCTGTTTACTTCCTCAAACAGCAGTGCGCTGTGCCGTCTACTGCGCGACACATTCCAGCCGAGTTCACTTACAGGTGGCATTTGAAAGTAATAAGACAGAACAGCCGTGCGTTTACCCACAGTCAATGCAGTGTAACCTAAATGAGCGAGAGTGGCTCACATGGTAGAAAGGGTCGTCCGGAAGGTTGGTGGTTCAAATCGCCTTCACCGATGTGTTCCTGGGCGGCACACTTCATCCACCTTGAGTGCCTAATAAAGGTGGAAAAGCGCTATATAAATTGAGACTATTTTTCACAAAGCCTTATACCCCATCACTACCTGGGACCTTCATGCTATGGAGCTTGCATTGTCTTCATTATTACATGCGCAGAAGGTAAATCCTGGTTGGTTAAAATCCTGGCACAAGATTTGAAGAAGGGTCCCTGAAATTAGGAGAAAACCTGGCACATTAACACAGGCAGATGCGGAGGAGATGAGGGAAAACCCAATGTTCATAAGTATTTGTCTGATGACCAAAACGTTGCTCTTGTTGTCCAAATGAGGTTGTTTTGTTCATTTTGATGTAAAGTAAGTAATAATATCATCCATCCATCCATCCATCCATCCATCCATCTTCTTCCACTTGTCCGTTGCCGGGTTGTGGGGGCAGCCGTTGGAACAGCCCAAATCGCATTTTACCAGCCCCTATCCTGCAGGTGGTGGGTCCACAGAAGTACGGCCTCACGATTCTAACCGGGCCTGTTGGTCTGTCATAAGAGGCTTCTGAACCGCTGTCTTTCTGACCCGTCACCTAGGCCCTGTTTGCCCTGGGAAACCCTACCAGGGGCCAAAGCCCCCGACAACAGAGCTCCCAGGATCATGCGGGGGATCAAACCCCTCCACCATGTTAAGATAGTGGTTCAAGGAGCGGAAGTAATAGATTTATTATTTTTTGTAAAGTCCCTCCTTCCCGGATCTCAGCGACTAGTCTAGTATCCTCCCGCCTTGACCAATGAGACGAGCTTTTCCTGTGAACCAGCCTGTCAGGTCCAATCGGGCGGGAGGGGGAGGAGCTTGATCATTTGCTTTTGAAAATGTTGTTCCTGCCCTCCTCATTTTGCAAACTAATGCCGGGTGCTCACTGTACGATCATCGTCATGGGGAACATCTTAGGTCGTAGCTCAAAATCCCAGGTCGTAGGTCGTGCAGTGAGACATGGACAGAGATTTAAAACAGAACCGCCGTACGACCAAAGACGAGCTACGACCGACATCAGGCGGCGTCTGATCATTTGGAAGACGAGTCGCAGCGTGAGCCATCCCCTCGCTGCAACGAGGATCTTTGTCAAGTGTCTCGTCAACACCGCACGCCGCCAGAGTCAAAGCGACAGAAGCCGGGATGATGCGGGTCTGACTGCGTACAGTGGAGACGAGCGCAGCTTACGATTTTACAATCCCCACGTCGTGCAATAACAATGATCTTATAAGACCAAAAAAATCGCAGTGTACACCAGCCATGAGAAGGGCTTTCTGCTTGAAGAGGGAGGAATTTGATTGTTTACTTTCAAGCTTATGTTAACAAAAAACTTAAGGGATTTTGTGATATACTGCTTGCTATTTCGGAAAGGATAATTTGGTGATATATTGCCCCGTCCAAGTCTCTTCCTATTGACTAACACGTCTTCTCCCAATTGTCAACACTTAACTCGTGCTCTTCATTCTAAATCTAAAATGCAAGTCTAATTACAGTTGCAAGACTCGTAATTAAATGTTATATGAAATTGTCCCGCCCATAATTAAGATCGCTGCTTGCGTTTGCTACGATGCCTACAGTTTGACTTTGCCATAGGCTCTCCCAAACTCCTTGACCTTCAGCTGCGACGCCCCATGTATTATTTATGAAAAGCTAAAGTCAGATTTGCGCAGAGCCGGACTCCCGCTGTGGCTGAATTGATCTATCACGGCCGAGGACGCGGCAGAGGAGCACGAGCTGATTCATACTGACGTTTCCCCGTCTCCCACAGAGCGCCCCCTGCTGTTTCCACAGCACAAACACACACACATCTCCTGCACCATAAGGCCTTCAACACTGCTCTACTTGGACACAGGCGCACAAGGCCGTGTCGTTCTTGTTGGTGTTCTATTGGCCCACTCTTTTTGGATTCTTTCTTTCTTTTTGTCTTTCATTTGCTTTCTTGCTTATTATTTGTTGTGTGTTTATGTGTATGTTGTTGTATTTTGACCTTTACTACTTACATGTTTTCAGGGCAGGTCATTTCTAAATGTGAGAGTTTTAGTCACGATTTAGTTAGACTTTATCCAGTTTCATTATAAAAAGTAATTTTAATATTATATATTAATATTAAATTGATTTTGATTGGCTAAGCAGATTATTGGATTGCAGTTGACAGGTTGCACTAAGCTTTCAAATTCCACCACAAAAATGTCATTGTGAACATGAATTTGGCCCAAAGCGGCCGCTCTCCTCGGCCTCTGATCATCACTTCCATATTTTTATTTAACAGCACTGTCTGCACATTCGTTCATCAACATACTTCCTGCGTGCATATGCTACGGTATTTAACTGGGGGTATCCCTGTGACATTGCTGTCTAGTCACGCTCAGACAATGGTCGAGGCTATTGTCCTTATGGGGGGGGAGTTGACATTGCTGTAATACCACCCCCTGGTGGCCAGGGGCGACTCCAAGAGACACTTGGGAGTTTTGATTCTTCAAACGTCCCAAGAACGGCTTAAAAGCCTGGCTCCAAAGAGTTTTTCTTTTTCTAAAAATCGCTTTGACTCATGTGACCACGCTGGTGTAGGTGAAATATTTTTAACCACGCTAGTTTTTGTTTATCAGCCCGAAATTTTGAATTATTTTCAGTGCATTGACTGGCTCCAGAACCTGTCAATCAAGCGCTGGAGCTCTGTGGAGGCTCCGCCCGCCCCACGAGCGCAGGGCTTCCCGCCTTTTTGCCCTTTTAAGGAACAGGCTGCGTAGGAGGAGACAGAGCGGCCATTAAGGTTCACACAGGACTCGGGACCTTTTTCAATGAATGGGGCTGAATGGGACCCACTCATCTTTACTATATTATATCTATGCGCTCAGATCATAGAGCTGATTGTAGTGCGCGAGGGGGGAGAGAGTGGGCGGAGCCTTCTGCATGTGAGCCCACGTGACCTGACGGGGCTGTGCTGTGTGACGTGTAGCGGCCGTGTTCTCCTGCTCCGCGCTCAAGCTCTGGTTACAAACGTCTGACGGACCACTTTCTCCTCGTCTCAATAACTTAAACTCATAATTATCTCGTCATGTTTTAGCCACAAAACTCGTCATCGTTGCGTTATAGTTATTAAGAAAAATGAGCGTCAACGTAATGATAGAGTTATAGTTTTCCTTGATGAAAACAACACTGCTGTATGGACACTTGCCACCATCACATGTGGGGGAGTTATGATTCATGTAGCGTTTGTAAAAGTGCAATACAAATCCAAGTTAAGCCATCTCTATAGTTTTAGATGGCTTTTGTTACTGGCTTTCTGGCTTTTATACATTGAACGAAAGTATTTGGAGTCTTGCCGTCAGAGGAGATTGCACTTTCAATCTGTGCAAAATCCATCAAAGAGAAGGCTGTCAAGAAGCTGAACTCTCCCCTTCTCTCCCTCTGCTGTTGATACTGCTCTGTATATAATGTTAGCTATTTGTGCACCAACAGTATGAGAGTAGTGGGACATCACATGTGGTACAATGAGGAAAAAGCGAACTGACCTGAATTTACGTTTGACTTTTTAAGAGCCCCCACAAAGCTGGAACCGGCCCAGTTTTCATTCCCAAAGTGTCACATGACGCCTGCTCCATTCTCAGTAGTCTTCTCCCGTCTATCCCCCGTCAGAGCTGTGCAGTGGGGAGCAGGGGCGGCCGGGTTAAGTGCCTTGTTGAAAGCCACATGAACCAGATAAACTGCAAAGTCACACTGGGATTTTGACATTTTCTGTAACTGGGACACTGCTTGATAAGATTACTGTGTGCTTTCGTTCTTTGTATGTAGTATTTGTGGAAAGGGAAAGCAACGGTTCAATGAAAACAAATTCCTACAAACAATTCCTTAAACAATTGCAGAGAGACGGAGCACATTTTCACTCAGAGCATGATCCGAAAAGTGAACACGAGAGGTCGACAGGATATGGGTTTTTGTAAGGCCGATGCCAGTATGCCTGGACGATCTTTTTGACCGATATTTTTTGGGCGATTCCAAATGTCTGCTCTATAATCCTGTAAAAACATGAACACTTGGCTGATTATATTTTATTACTTTCAGTGATTCAACCATAGTTTCTGTCCCAGCTTTGATTAGCATTAGCATTAGCCTACAGTTGCTAGACGCGGCATTTTGCGTCGTGATCAAAAATACAATAGTTAAGACTAACTCAGCGATGGGATTCTCCAGGTTCTAAGAGCTTCAAAATGACACGCAGCATGTCCATATTGACTAAGGTTCAGTGAAACTTGGATTTAACAAACTTGTAGCTAACCAGTTTTCATTGCGATGTGTCTCTGTTCCCCTGAGGTCTATGAAGTTGTGCGAGGACTCATCTTAAAGCCCTGACTTCGCGCTTCCCAATCCAAAACCCTTTCGGTTCGGCAGAGATGTCGTCTTTTATCGGCCAATATTGTAAAATCCCCAAATATCAGTATCAATATATCAATATCTGATATATCTACAACACAATTTCTTAAACAATGGCTCTCTTCATTTCAGAGATCGAGCACATTTTCACTGATATGATCCGAAAAGTGAGCACTACGAGGAAGAATCTGGACACCAGCACAGTCCTTAAAACTCACACACAACAATACCACTCAAAACTCTCCTAATAAAGGAAGCTGTTCGGTGTCAAGGGATATGTGTGCAATGTATCAAGGACAGTGTCTTCATCAATCGAGAAAAGGCTGTGATTTAAAATTAATAACGAAAGTAATTACTTTTTGACTCCACCCAAGGCACCTAGTAGCACCAAAACATAGGGAGGACACAAATTCCCCACAGAAAGGCTGTGGGTGATTAAAGTCAAAGCCAATTGCTGTGAGGCGATAGAATGCTAACCACAAAAAGAAAGTCAAATGTAAAAAAAAAAAAAAAGAGTCTCAGTCTGGTCTGTTGAACTGAACTGCGGACCATCTTGAAGCAAGAGTGTTCTGGCAATTACCTTGTGCATCATGGACTTGTTGTCAGCTTGTGATGAATATATCTGTGAAACACCTGTCGAGGTGATATTAGCGCAGGTCTAATTTTAGCTCCGTGTTAAAACTAATTAACACTTAAATCACATCATATACGAACAACTGACCGCACTTGTACAGCACTGACATTCTTATGAAATGTTAATCTGTGTGTTTTGTGATGTTGTGATCGCTATTACTCTGTTGCACGACTGCATGTCTCCGTGCTCTTGAGCAAAGCAATTCAACCACTGTGCAAGAGTATGCCACTGTATAAACAAATCCACACACAAAAATAAAACAAAGTACAATGGTAAGCGCTCGTGCTTCACAGGTCCAGGTTAGACTCCCACCTGGATGAGGCCTTTCTGTGTGGAGTTTGCATGTTCTCCCCGTGTCTGCGTAGGTTTCCTCCAGGTACTCCAGTTTTCCCCTACTACTAAAAACATGTACAATAGACCAGGATGAATGAGAGAGCGCATGGGGGACAACAGATGGAAACTAGCCAAACGATCCGGTGTGGCGTGTTCATTAACGTGCACCCCACCAAATAAACCAACTAAAAACATGACATACTTTCCACTCAATTTGCTGCTGTTGCCGTTGGATCCCCATACAAATGAATAGGGAAGCCAGGCGCAATGCTAACATATGGTGTTTTTTCATTACATTTATATAGTTTCTGTAGTTTATGTAGTTTCTTTGTCATGAACATATTGTAAGATGGTGTTTAGTGGCCATTGGATGCGTGTCCGACCCCACAAAAAGCAAAAACATGACTGAAAATAATTTAGCATCATTCATCAATGATTTCTAACTAGGCTTTGACCTCACCTAAATGTAGTCCATTAATTGGTAACAGGTGATGTTTCATGGCTAATGCTAGCAGCTATATGAAAAATATGATGGCTAATGGGCTCTAAAACCGCTTCTCCTTTTACTATGATATTCAACATCTTTTTTTGTCAGAAAATTTTGGCTTTTGTTAAATCAAAAAGGTGTTCAAAAGTGGTGACATAACTCAAAAACATGTGAGTAATGCTGGTCAGTAGAAAGGTTTTTGAATATGGCCTAATCATTTCACAAATTTAACATTATTGTTTTGCAGATTTCTCACAGATTATACAGTGTTATGCATGACTATGGGCCCCCCTTTAACCTTTTAACATTTTGCCATACTATGAACCGTAAACGTAAATATAGTTAATTGAAATGTTATGTGAAAGACACACTGAGTGACACACAATCGTGAAATGAAATTTATACATGATTTTGAACTTTCTTTTATAAATAAATAGTGGCACGTCCATAAGTCCCGGCCCCCCTTTCCTTTTACCAATTGCCTTCAGAAGTTGCAATATCTTTCCCTGCATGAGATTTTATACAACATCAACTTCTACGATGTGAACTCAACCTATAATGCGTCTACATTACGGTTTACCAAATGAGTAATGTGTTTGTTCCAAAATGTTGTGATGGAAAACTTCCAAAGCAGCAGATAAACCGTAAAAAAACAAACAAACTTGGTGTTTTATCCCTAAATCATCTCAATAGCAGTTTCCAGTTATTTTGTTTTCAAAATAGTTTCTCAGCAGCTGAAAATATGCTAATACATTCTTCTGGTAAACCTCCAAAGCAATGTATTCTGCATAATAACTCCTAGTGGGGCGTTCAAAAGGCAATTCAATATTTTAAATTGAGTGAATATTTTCACCTCTTTATTTCTCAGAGGACGTTTCACCAGCACCAAATAGTTTTTCACATCAGCTCCAGACTAAAAAGTTTGTAAAAAAAAATATTCGTATTGATCTCTTCATGTGGCTGAGGCGAAATGGAGCGAAGTATCAAAGGCTGTTGTAATTCAGTCACTACATTCTTCTTCTGTGATGGTGATACCAGAGTTTTGTGATTTCTTCTATACAATACATTTCAAAGCATATTTTCTCAAATACATGTATTGTTATCACTTACAACATATGTACCACCTACTAGGGATGCACGATTTTTACTTTTAGTAAACCAACATACTCTTGCCCCACATTAGAATAAAACACAATAAACTACTTTCATAAAAATTTGTTTTTATGTGGACAGCGCCCCCTTCTGGAGGAGTTTCCCAACATTCAGAGTACCCCTGGGGGACAGCCACGTGGCAAACGTCTCCAGAATCTGCTTCATGGAATGTCAGACCTTTAGTCTGTTGTTAACCTGAGATCACAAGCACAAGAACATCTCTCACTCAAACACAGAGACAGAAGAATAAAAACCTCAGCCTTTTGAGGTTTGGTTTTTTGCAGTTTTCAAAGCCTGACTTATTAAGGTTTGTTAACGTAGAAAAAAAGCCTAAATTGAATTTTCGCCAGCGGCATGAAAGAAAACTTGCAATAATTTTTTTTTGTCATTACCTACAGCCAAAGTTTACAATTAATATCTCTTCATTATTTTTCCCCATGTCCACCTGCAGTGTTTCGCCGAAATATCCAATGTGTTTTCTGGGCACTCCCTGGCGTCTGACAGGAGCAGTATTTGGATGAATCTCCTCTGTCGGTGTGATTGTGAATAAGTGGAAGCGCTGGGTGAACTTCAGGGTCACCATTAGTTCAAAGGAAGGGCGCTGTCGCCTGCCTGCTCCGCTTCACCTGTCAATACGCTCATGAGAGGAGAAGCGAAGGCGAAGCGGTGTGGCACAGCAAATGTGTTTTCACTAAACCTGACAATCATTGGCTTTTGAGACTAAGATGAGCAATGATGGGTGTATAAAAGTTTGCTAGTTATATTTTTTGTAATGAATCACTTGAAATGTACTCAATGGGCCGAGATGCAATACTGAACTGAAGGGTGAGCTGCACCCATTCACACATGATGATAAAAACGTATTTTTCTTTTTTACGAAAAAGTTGTGGTCCAAAATCCTTATTTTTTGTCTCTTCACAGCGATGAGTTTCTAAGCACTTCTCACAACTTTCAACAAGCAATATTGTCAGTAATGTCAACAACCACAGCAACTAGCCCGCTAATTCAAAATACTGTAGATAGATAAATCAGCGCCTGCAGGAATTCACGGCCAATTTTTATGATTGGTCTCAGCAGAGATGCCCAGACTTCCAGATCCACACACACGCGACACCAGGCCAGCTCGGAGACATAGTCCCACCAATGTGTCCTGGGCCGTCCACGAGGCCTCATCCCAATAGGACGGAACACCTCCCACCGGAGGCGACCAGGAGGCATCCGAAACAGATGCCCGAGCCACCTCAGCTGGCTCCTTCAGACGTGAAGGAGCAGCGACTCTACTCCGAGCCCCTCCCGGGTAACTGAGCTCCTCACCCGCTCTCGAGGGGGGGAAAGCCACCATGGGCCCAGCATGTTTTTCCAAAAGGATTTTTTAATTTATTTATTTCAGCTTTAAACAATAGATTGTGTACATCAAAATCCAACTTTTCTTTGCATTTCACAGCAGTTTTGACCAAAGAGACTCTGGGGAATAAGAAAAGCTTGGTTTAAATAGTCGTATCATCTATAACAGGGGTGCCCAACTGGCAGACCTGGGTCCAGATCCAGACCTCTTGGAGTTACAGGCTGGACCCCAAAGCCTTTTCATCCTTTCAATATACTTAGTATACTGAATGACTTGACCCCATAGAGGCGCTGGACTCCACTTCCTATGCGCAAATATAACGCTTGCATTTTTGTCTTTTCTTTTCTAAACTTGTGTGTGGCAAAAAAGGAAAAAAAATAAAACTTTAAAACATTGTGTCCTTTGCACTGCTGTAGGTCGATGCTTGTCATGATCCTTTTCTGTTTTGATGTTCAGAGGACAGTGTTTACAGACTGCCCAGGACTCTGCAGCTTTTAGAGAGGGCGCACGTACAGTACACACACACCTAATCCGACAGGGAACAGGTGATTGTGATGTTGCTGTTTTAACTGAACGAATTAATAAATACATGTGTGATATATGACTTGAGATCTCAAAGTGAGTATTTTGATGTTTTGTCAGATCATTAGGTGAAGTTTGTTTACTCGTCTGTTGTGTTGATTTCCTGAAGCTCTTTATCCTGAAGTGTGATGTTTACTGCGCAGATGGCCCTTTTATGTTTCCTCTCCTATAAACTATCTCGCTCTGGAGAGACCTGAGCAAACACGCTCTTTCACAGATTACTGCATGATAATTAATGTTTGACGACAGTTCACATTTAATGCGGGTCATTAGCAGCAGAACAGCAGTAGAATTGTAATGTGGCTTGTCTGCCTGATCCTTTCATGCTTAAAATATTAGATAAATAAAACAATTTTCCCAAACCTTGTGACTAGCCCTAGTGCTGGACTTTAGCTGTTGGAGGCTTATGCTTAAAATATTAAACATGCATTAAAATTAAAGGGTTAGTCCTCATCTATAACTACTTCAGTCAAGGCTTGACTCTTTTTTTTGTCCAAGAAGCTTTTTTAGATTTGGGTGATGCCGAACTGGAGAAAATGTGCTCGGTTTGGGATGCAAAAAAACATGACAAAAACATGACGACAACGCGGCAACAACACATGGAGACTCGAGGAAAAATTTTAGAGCAGGTCTTAGCTTTCAAATGAGGCATTACATTGAACTGTAGGCTGCAAGAAGCTTTCCCATATGGGTAAAGGTGAACTCGAGAAAGTGGGGGTTAAGAGGTTAAAAAAAAAGTCCCTATCCAATATTCGGTATCTGTATCCAGGTATTTTGAAAGTATCTGATTGGATCAGATTTAACGATTTGAATAAATCAGCTCAGTTGTCCAAACCTGCTTCCTCCACATGCGGCTCCTAAGCAAAGTAAAATTGTACGTTCCATCAAATGAACTTGAAAAGGCAGTGCATGTGGTTATTACCACCCATTTGAATTATTGCAATGCCTTGTATTGTGGCTTGGAACAAGCGTCCATAAACAGGCTGCAAATAGTCGAAAACACGGTGGCCCGTTTGCTGACCAGCACCAGGCGACGGGAGCACATTACATTCAAGATTCTAAATGGCCTGGCACCTTTGTATCTGTCTGACCTCCTGTCTGTCCCTGCCCCGTCCAGCTGATCTGCTCCTTCTGGATGTGCCCAAAACACGCATGAAAACCAAAGGAGACAGAGCTTTGGTCGTGAATCTAGTGATTCCGGTCTGTAGGTTTACCACAGCGCTGCTAACGCTATCGCTAACACTATCGCTAACACCATCGCTATTGCTAGCACTATCGCTAGCACTATCGCTAACACTATCGCTAACACCATCGCTATTGCTAGCACTATCGCTAGCACTATCGCTAACGCTACCGCTAACACTAACGCTTTCGCTAACACTATCGCTCGCGCTAGGCGCTAACGGTGCCAGCTTTAACACTTACTGTGGACGCTCTGGAGCCGCTAAAACCATAATAACGGCAGAGAAAAGATCCCTGTTACCTTTACAGTGAAGTCACTCAGTTTTTGAAAGAGTAGCCAGAGACTCAGGCAGAATCGATTCCAGCTTTCAAGCTAGCATTCCCACTTGGCGCTAACACATTGGACCAACTTATCTCCTGGGTCAAAGTGAGTCAGATACTGAAGTTGACGTCAACAGACCGCTACAGCCATTGATATTCGATAGTTACGGAACTGTCGACCGTTAGCAAAAGCCACCCTTAGCCTAAATATTCATAGTTCGTCTTTCAGTTTCTTCTTACCCTCTCGTCTGTGGCTCTGCGCTTCTGTATAACTTCATAAACTCCCATCAAAAGCTGTATTTGCCAACAGTGTTGCAACTATTCATGATCATCTACAGCGCTTAAACCACCACAACCTTTCAGAAAACCCACTTCTGAAACCCCTCTCTCACACACACGTCCAATCCATTCCAGCCCTTTCATTTCCAAGCCACAATTACTGCTTTCTCTCCCCTCTTCCCTGTTCCCTTTTCCCATTTCATTACTAATCCACCATTTTTCGCCCCCTTCGATTCCAAATGGCGTGGAGACAGGCAGGTGACGGAGAGGCGAGGGTCAGCTCTGCGCTCGCTCGCGGTGGTTAATGCATGGATTCTGTTATCAGCAGTCCGGCAGTGCAGCGGCGGCGGGGGAGGAGGGGGGGGGCTGTGAATGCCAGTCCAATTAGAAGGCATACATAGGAATAGGCAGGCCCGTGCGTATCTCCACACTGCAGAAGGAACAGGGGATGTGTGTGCCTATAGTGCCCCCCCGGTTTGGAACAAAAGTGGCCATTCTTTCCCTAATCACCTCTACCGAGTCATTAAGGCTGGTTTTGTTTGAGTGTGCCTGCTGCTCACTGCCACTGTTGGTAAAAATATATATATATATGCAGTGAGAAAGAGGGGAAACCATTAAGATAGCAAAAATAAGAACACAGTAGGAGCTGTTTTGGATAATTATGTTTTTGGGTGTATTTTGAGCATTTCTATGACAAATTGGGCATTAATAGGAAGATTAATGTTTAAAACTATTATTGAGATGTTAGAATAACCCAATTTTAAAGCCGTTCTGATGTTTTATCCATTCCGTCTATCTTGGTACTGAGAATAACACTCAGCTTGTCCTGTTTTATCAGAGTAATCAACAGTTGTGGCGATTTTTAGCTTGGGCTGCACAGTTTGGGAAAAATTGTGCACCTAATTGCAATTTGACAAAGTGTGTTTTTAGTAGCATTATTATGAGATCAACATTCAGTTCACTCTTTGCATTTTAAACGTGCCCAGTAGGGCTGCACAATATATCGCAAAAAATATCGTATTGCAATATTAGGTGACGCAATATCTGTATAGCAAGAAGCCACAGTGTATAGCAACATCACTAAAGCCTTCATCGGATTGAGATCGACACTTTTTTTTTTTAACTCAGCCAAAAACAAACAATGTTTTGAACTTATTCAAGTTCAGTTTTAGTTAAACATTTCCTAATTTGGTTCAATTCTACCCTTGTAGTGTTTTTTAAGTCTTGTTTTGACTCAATTTGCTAAAAAGCTAGTTACATGCTATACTACATATTTGTGTTGAATTAGAATGGAACATACAGTATCTTGTTGAAATGGTTTTATGAAATATTGCATCAAAATCGTTGTCGCAATATTGCACAGTCGTTTTGCATATCGCAAGTTTTTTCAGTGTCGTTCAGCCCTATTGTCCGGGGGCATTTACATATTTTGTTATGATTGCAATTAATCGCATAGCCCTATTAGCCACAATATTCTGTATGGCTAAAATATGTCATGATAGCTCATAATGAGCACGTTTACATGTGATCGAGTGTCCAGGTTATTAACAGGGATTTTTAATTTCCTGGTTTTGTCCGGGTCCATGTAAACGCAGTATTTTTCAGTTTAGTGGATGAGCTAATATCAAGGTCTTTAGAAACAAAGACTTTGAAAACGGCAAGAGCACATACTTTACTACAGCAGTTGTATCTTGTACCTGAGCTTTTAAAGTGTTGTATGTTGGAAAAATAAGCAAAACATCAAAGTAAAATTTAACCCCCCCAATTTTTTTTTTTACTCCTCACATCTGTTGCTGCAGCTAGGACATCTCTGTACAATTTTTTCGTGCTTCCTTGTCTCTGTTTTAAAGAACTTTCCAAAACAACCATTGTATCAGCAAGATTGCTAAAATATTCCTTGCCGTATTTGTTGTTTACCCCGTCCCACTCTGGAGAGTAAACAATCAGGAGACTGTATTTACTCTATGTAAATAGGCCTAATGAAGATATGACTATTGACTGGGATACTCGAGTGTTTGTAAACACACGTAATATAGTAAGTAAAATCACACTAATAAGAATACATCTTTACATGCTGGAAACAACAGCAGGACATAAAGGGCTCTGGGTTCATTCCTTACATTGTCAAAATTGCAGTATTGACCCATAAACGCTCCAAACGAGGTGAAAATGATCTCCATTTTCTCCTTGTTCTTCAGGTCCCTTAACAGCCTTTGCTTTTTTGATTCTTTCTAAGCCGAGATTAAGTCTAGTAGATCAATACAAAGCACTCAGAGTGCCACATTATCACCTCCCCTGCCTGTGTGTGAATGGAGTATGAGTATTTTTGTACTGGTAATGGAAGCCATGATCTGAAGAAAGAATTGGTGGTCTGAATGTTCACCAAAAACCCAATAATACACTGTAGTACAGGCTTTTTTCAGTTCATGAACAGGCCTTCGAGAACAGATTAGACACTGCTGATAACAATGAAATTATAATTAGTTTTGTTGATCCAATCTTTGCCGACTATTTCACATGTATGTGATGAATGCTAATGAATGTGTGAAATGACCGCACATCTATATGCAACATGATGCTAAGAGACAGATCAGTCACCCCCAAAGAACTGACTGTTCTTGTCGACAAAAGTAGATACATCCAATTCATCTTGGAATATGCCCGTGCCATCAGGGAATATGAAATCTGCTGATTGAATAACCTGGTCATTCAAGATGTTCAGGTAGTCAGTTAGCGTTGCTGAGCCTAGACCTGACCAACTGCAGCCGCCCCAGAGCAGAACAGTTAAATCCAGGTCTGGTCAGGCAGTAAACACTGACTCAAAGTAGAATTTTTTGATTCAATTAACTACGCAGAAATTTCATGTCAAATTGCATATGCTAGACAACCTCCCTGCCGTGTCCCCATATGGCCAAAGAGCCCACTTTGGGAACCACTGAGAAAGAGACTGTTTTTGTTTTTCTCATCAGAACATAATAGTAGTGGTAGGACTTTAGATAATTATGGCCTTTGTAATTAATTAATCAATCACAATTAATTGCATCTTTTATTTCGGGGCCGTATTTATATTTCAGATTCTTCTTTGTATTTTCCTCCATTTGAACTTGTTTTGGTGGAGATGTGAGGCCCGTGTGATCATTTCAAACACTTCAAAGACAAGAGCAGTTTGATATATTTTGGGGGAATGATCTTTTTAAATAAGTTTATGTCAGCACTTAACTGTGTGAATAAACAAGTTTGACAGTAAAGTTGTTTTTGCCTGTACGCAGTGTTTATCTCTATAAAGCAACGTCTAGAGGAAACTGAAAAAGTGTCTGCAATTAATATTTTTAATCGCCCTAAACTTTTTGTAACCGGAATGATTTGAAAAAAAGTCTCGGCCCTACGTAATATACATCATTATATTTAAGTAGTATCCTCGGCTTGACTTATGCTGAGGTTTACTATATTTCACTTCCTTAATGAACAAAGGCATAATAAAGGAATAAAGGAAGACTCTTCATTTGACAGAGTAATGGATATCGGTCAAATTAAGTAAGTAAGTGCTTTTTCTTGTCATTGTGTTGGTTGGGTGCTTTGATCCTCTGAAACAGTGCAGCGCCTCCTGGTTTGTCCCTGTTTCAGAGCGTGGTGTCCTGCACTGGTCAGCCTAGTGGTGAGTCTCGCCCGGATGCCTCGTCGTTTGTCCCTTTTTTGTTTCCTGTAGCTGCTCTTGTGACGCCTCCACTGTCCTCTTGGTGCCTCTTCTGTGTTTCAGAAGAAGAAATGTGTTGGTCTCAAATGTCTTCAGCTCATAAGCTAACTGTTTGTTTACTTTTAAAAATCTGCTTTCTTCAGGACCATTACGGACTCTCGGCAGTAAAAATTCTGCCGAACTACCCTCTCAGAGCGTCACAGCGCCTGACCCAGTGTGATAAATAGCGATTTAATGTTATCCCCTAACAGCTGCTTGTAGTTACATTGATATTGGCATTACTCAAACATGCATGATTGAACCAAAATGTCACCCATAGGATTCTGAGGTGTAATTAATTCAGTTGTTTTTATCACATTACAGGTAGCTCAAGTCCGCCAAGTGCATCCAAATACAAAACATCCCTTTTCTCAGCTCTGCCAAAGAGACTGATTCTTTTACTATTATTCAAATGGTATTAAAAAAAGACAACTTGACAGTGTGTTCCCAGAGCTTCGGGCTACAGAGCTATGTTCTGGTTTGAAAAATTACCCTCTCCACAGAAAGTCAGTCGTGACAGAGGCACTTAGTAATTTGAATATAATGGCCACTGGCTTTAGCCCTGAGCCTTTTTATCAACCACATGTGTGGACAATTACTGCTGCACTCTTCCAGCCTGAACTGCATGGTAATAACAGGGTACCGGCTCTGACGCCACCAGAGCAAAGGTGAAACAAAAGGGAACATTAAGGCATATTCACCTTAGTCTTGGAAGAGTATGTAGGATTACTTCAAATTAAACTGGACGTACAGGTGTATGGGCTTATAAACCTGCTTTTTAACACCTTAGCATTGATTGTTCACATTTTCAAAGCTTACATTTTGTTTGTGTGTGGAGTGGACTCTCTATCATCAAGGAGCAGGGTGGTCTTCATCTTGCTGTGAAGTTGAGCGCCCTCTGTAGGCAGCTGTAGGAACTATCAATATTTAAAGCGTTATACAAGCAGCCGTTTATAGCTAACAAAATGCTAACAATTTGATGGCACCAGTTTGAACACAGAATGGCGGGTGAGTTTAGGTTTTACCTTTTACGCAACAAAATTGAGGAAACGCAGATTGGAGTGTTTTTTTTTCCTATAGGAGTGTTTTTTTTTTCCTATAGGAGTTTTTTTTTTTTCCTATAGCCGCTTATGAAAGATCCAGATGTGTTCAGCTGTTGTCAACCCCCACTAGAAATCATTTATGAATGTACAGACCTTTTTAGAGTTTACGTTTGATAAGAATTAGCGTAAAATAGTGACCTCTGAGGTAAATGCTCAATCATACTCATTCAAGTTTCTGCTGTTTGTGGGATGGTCACTAAACATCATGAAAGAGAAACCACAGACATTATATGAAGGCCATGAAACGGACATAATCGTACCTCGCCATACTTTTACATAGGGACTGGCTTCTCCATTCTTATGTATGGGGATAGAACATTATCCAAACAAGTCCGAGGAGCAGATTTACACATTTGTGGCAACAGACTCAAAAAAAGTAGAAGAAACAGCCAAAGTAAACACAAGTACTCAAAACTGTGTGAATGAAGCAAAAATACTGCTCCGATTATGTTTTTTACGAGCACACGGCATTATAACATGGTTTGAAGCTTGAAAAGTCAATTGCATTGTATTTCTAATTTAATATGTGTGTATTGGCAACAAAAAAAGTAATTCAGTCCTAATTATCTGAGCACACTAAAGGCCATTGTTATCTGCTGAGGGTGAATGACAAGGGCTAAGCAGCGTAAATATAGCCTGGCCAGTCAGACAGACGACTCTCCTCTATTTATTCTAATCGGGAGACTAGTCTTTAAGAATCCAGGTGAAGCGGCTTAAAGTGGAGCCGGGACTAGTGACTAGTAGCCATTCAGAGGGCGTGATGGTGGGTGTGGGGAAAAAAACACTGTAGCATCAGCTTGTTATTTTGTTTCTCTGACCACAGAACTGAAGAAAAGTCCAATTCTAAAAGACTTGAAATGAATTTAAAACCTTTGTTTAATCGCCTTCAGATTGATTAGCATGTGCTACAAGAGCTAGCGGTAAGATAGCATCAAGCAATGAGGATGCTGACTAGACAAAAATATTACAGCATCTTTGTTGGAAAATCATCTTTACAGTTTCCAGTTGTTGAAGTTAACATGAAATTGCCCAGGTCATAGAAACACAATACTTCTCACAAAAACTACAAAGACGCACAGAGTGACGCTCCTACAGAATGATGCGCGCACAGAATGACACTTGCTCAGTGAGACACTGACTGGCTCGATTGACTTTCTTCAGATACATCACTTCTGTTCTTACCCAGACCTACTTTCCAGATCTCTAACCAGGATCTTGGTTTCACTGATTCACTGATGCGTGTAACATGTAAACTCTGACCTGGTAAACAAACCTGGGACCTTCCTGTTGTAAGGCGAGAGTGCTAGCCACTTTAACAACTCCCATTATTTGAAACAAATTTTAAAAACTCAAGTCAAAGAGAACTTGTATCAACTAAAAATATACTTTGAACATTCTTTTCCAGCTAACCTTTTCAAAAAACACTCTCCTCTTGCAACAGACGTAAGTGGCCATCAGAATGTACTCTATAAAAGCTGACCTTACCAAATGCTTTTACTGCATTTACAGTGAAGGCCTTACTGATAGAGAAGTGCATTAAAAACCAGTGAAGCTTGGACAGAACCAAAATGGCAGCAGCGTCATAAAAAAGATAATATCGACGTGCACATAAGAGTCCCTGAAGGCAACTGATGTGTTCGGAAGTCTGCATGTGTCATGACTTCTTCTTATCCAGAGTCCATAATGCTACAATGGTGTCTGGTTATTGAGAAGTGGTGTTCTATGGTAATGGATTTAATGCGAAAGACTAACGTTTGGCGACTATTTTGACTAGATGAGCTTTTGCGCAGAGAGCGCTGTGGTAGACTCTGATTGGGTGACAGTGAAATCAAGTAACAGTTATATTTGGAAAGAGTAAGAAATGTTGAATTTATCATTGAATTATGGTTTTGGTGAGGGAGCTTAAGTGTCGACCAAGGACATAACCACAGAACTGGTCAGAGCTAGGGTCAAACTGCCAGCCCTTGGTTAGAGGACTAATGCTCTGCTTCCTGAGCTACTGTCTTGGTATCAGTGTGAAGTTTCAGTCCAGCATTCATACTTTTTATGCTAAGGAGAAATTGATAATTGAATGCAATTACGGTGAGCAAATATGACGGTTTATGGTTGTCTGTGTGTATATTGTGCCCAAACAATTTGTGCAAAAATGTTCACCTTACTCAGGAATTCACTAATTTGAGCTGATGGTTTTCATTTAATTTCTTTCAAACCAACAAGAATGAGAACAGAAAGTAAGCAAAATATTGTTAAAATTGTTGTCAAGTCAAGCAAACTTATTTTCATTGATCTTTGCTTCCTCGTGTCTTTTGTTTTTTTCCCTTTTTTTCCCCTTCACTTTCTTCCATTGGCAACAATGGAACAACCGCTCACAGGAAGTGCTTACACAAAGCAGAAATGCTCCAGCAGTAAAAGTGGCCGGTGCTAAATAAAGAGAAATAACTCAGTTTTCAAATAAATAGCCAAAATAGCCAATTGCCTGAAAATATAAAATGAATGTCTGTAAAGAGCCATTACAGATATTAATTTATAATTTGTACATTTACACTGAATACCTGGTCTAAAAAACAAGGACTTTAACAGGCCACCTTGCTGTAGAAAGCCAAAAAACACAAATCCAGGACTAAAGAGCAGCATGATTGGTTGCAAATGCTGGGGCAGGCCGCAGGGGCCAGTTGTCGCACCCCTATTTTTGCTGTTACTGTTATTTAGCTTACATTCTGTTTTTTCTTCCTCCAGAGCCGTCTCCTCACCACAGGCAGAAGGTGCCCAGCACTGACCTCTGCTACAAGAGCGACATCAGCAGTTTGATGGACTTCAACTCCCCAGACGCTTCCCTCGACAAAGGTACTGGCCCCATTACCCTCTGTGCTAATACATGTTTTCCCCGCTTATTATAGTAGGGAGCAAAAAGTGCAAGGGAGACTGTGGTTCTGTGCCAGAGAAATCCCAATGAGAAGTTGTTATTCTTAGTCTGGCGGCGTGTTTTCTGGATAACAAGTTCTGTGCCGGGTTGGAGACTAATGAATGACTCACAGACAGGAATATTTATGTCATTTAGTCAGTCAAAGGTTACAAAACAACTGGATTTATATTGTGTTTAAGGCAAGGAGTGTTTCATCATAATTTTGCTTGAGTAGAAAACATAGTAGTGCAGATATGTGAAAGTAAGAGCAGAGACTAGGAGAGGTTAATGAAAAGATTAAGCACAATTTATCTTATTAATTTATCCCTGTTGTCTCATTATTTAATGTTTCATCTGAATGCTAGAACAAATCAGACTGTCATGCTCAAAAAATTAGAAGTAGTAGAATGATGTATCATTGACTATTTAATTAGTCATCTTCAAGCCAATTTCTGATTTGTTTCTTGTTTTCTATGAGCAATTCAGCCAGGGCAGACTTCGAACCCACAGGCAGAAAAGCAAGGTGCGCAGAAGAAATAGAGAAATAGAGAGGCTGTGGAGGCTTTACACCAAAACCGCACGATGAAAGACACAAAAGACCTTGTATTTATGAATTACTTACTTGTTTGTACAGTATTCGCAGAGTAGTCGTGGGTAAGTAAGTAAGTGTGTGGACTCCAGTAGAGACCGTCAGGCTGGAGGGGATTAGTGCAGCTACTGTAGCGCTTCAGGGGGACAGCAGCTGGTCGGAAAAATGTCTCTGCATGAGGAAATGTCTCGTATTCAGCACGGATCGCACACGTACACAATAAACTATAGGACTTTTGCTGATTTTTTGTCTTTTCCTAGTATTTCCATCCGGATCAGCAAATCCCCGGCACTTACGCTGCATTAAACAATCCTGTTCACCTTTGCTCTTTGACTTCAGCGCATTAGTATCATTGTAATGCGCAGTCTGCTGTGATGCTCATGCTGTCCCACAAAGCTATCTGGTCTGCTAGTGTTGTGACATGTGGCCTTGAGATGCTGTGCTTCTTTGTAATGTTGATATTCAAGCACAAAGCAGTTTATAGTTCGGAAAAAATCGTTCTTGTGTTTGTACGTGAAGCAACATCTTGTGTTTTCTGTCATTGCCGTGTTGTTAATTATCACAGGATTGGTCTCAAACACAAGAGTATTTTATCCAAAGGTGGAAATTAGGCCCTTTTAAGATCAAGACACTTATTTTTGGAGTAGCACCAGGTCCAAACAGTGTAGGGAATAACAGTGTTTATAAATAACAGCGTTAGAAAGTCCGTGATATTATCTAGTCATGAGTAATCGAATTAATAACTATTTCCTCTGTGAGAGCGGGGTTCCTGGCTCTCATCTGTTTTTCCAAGGAGCGGCTTTCAATGTTTTAGGAAGTTAGAAAGAGCAACAGTGACATTGATAGGCTGACAGAGCGATTGACTGCACAAAGGACCAATCAGAGGAGGGGCAGG
Organism: Gobius niger; assembly: GCF_951799975.1. NCBI lineage: Eukaryota > Metazoa > Chordata > Actinopteri > Gobiiformes > Gobiidae > Gobius > Gobius niger. The sequence goes on from NC_136857.1 coordinate 25,116,209, forward strand.
GCGGGCGAAAAGTGTGTCCTGACACGACCATTGGTTTAAGCGGCACGTGGCCAGTTGTTGTCTTTCCTGGAACTGGAATAGACTCAGCCTGACACACTGGCGGATTATCAACTCGTTTGGATGGATTTAAAGCTGGCGATGACAGAAGTGAGGTGCGGGAGCTGCCGTGTGTTTGTGGAGTTACAGGCGTTGCAGATGTTTTTTAATTTACTTAGCAGTTTATCGCACTGACATTTGCCTGGATAAGTCCTGATATCATTGTGCGATTTATACGTTTGGTGATTGCTGCTTAAAGATGTCGGGTTTTACTCCAGTTTGTTCTCGTAGCTTTTGCTCTGGGTCATGGACTGAAAGTAAACGCTGGTTCTGAATGAGCGCTTTTTCTTGCAGATTTGTTTTTGCAACTCAGTTATTTCTTTGTCCAGTTACGAGTTACTTGTATCCAGTGTTGGGTAACATTTCTTTAAAAAGTAACTGGTTAAGCTAGCTCATTTCTCCTCTGGAAAAGTAGCTTATTACGTTACTGCACTACTTTATGATGAAGATGTTAGATATTCATCTGTTACCAATAATAAATATCTATAGAGTATATAACCTTCATTTGTCAATCATTTATTTCCGATGAGGAATGCTCCATTCCACAAAGTCGCCAAAAAAGCTAGCTCATGCAAACAGCCCGATCCTAGTAAATGTATTCAATCATAGCACAATAAAGTCATTTCTGAGCTGTATTTTATTTGTGGACGAATGACAGCTAAAGGCAGCAATAATGAACATGAACTACGGGCATGAACTATAGTTGACTTATAAAAGCTTAGCTTCGTTCGCTTTTATGTAAACACTTTAGCTCTATCAGAAAATGTGCCTGTTTTTCAACAAAGAGAATGTCTGTATAGGAGCTCTTATGCATTACAAAGTAGGGCTGGGACGATCCACTTTTGTCACGATCCGATACATATCACGATACTCAGGGGCTGATCCGATCCGTATTGCAATATGGCAAGTAATTATAACAGCACAAAGTATTGCGATCCAAGTCCGATCGGATATTTTATCCCAGCCCTATTACAAAGTGCATTGATTTGGTAATAACATACTCATTGATTTTGATTGTACAGCTTTCCTCAAAGCTACGAGTTTGTTGATGACATGGAAGGACCGATGCTGCCAAAAGCTAAGCGTTGTTGTTTGGGAGGCGATGGCTTCATTGTGGTTTTCCTCTTTGGCTTTGCCTCAAGTGCTTTATTGTCCTTTTCACCAGTAAGTTCAAAATAATGTTAAACTTAAAACGCTGAGTTGATGTAAGTTTTGGAGGACACGTGTGCACGATCGCTGACAGGACACGCCGTCAGTCTAAGCAGCACTGCTGATGACCAAGACATGAGACGAGGGAGAGATCAAGACCCAAACCAACGCGTTTTTGATTTGAAAAAGAAACAAGCAATTTATTAGCTGCAAATGCATTACTCTACTCGTGACTCAGAAAACGTAATCTGAGTACTGTAACGCGTTGCCAAGTAGCGCGTTACCCCAACCCTGCTTATATCATACTGTAACTCAGACACCAACGCAGTTACTTTTATGGAGAAGTAATGAGTAACTCAAAATAATGAGTTCAAAGTATTTTTCACGACACTGAGTCTAAATCAAGTCCTGGGTCATTCGTCCAAGTCGAGTCACACGTCTTTATCCATTCAGTCACGTCGGGTCGTCAAATCGACGACACAAGTGTGAGTGAAGTCCACGCCTCTGAGTGCAGCTGCGCTCTGCTTGTTCTCTGCCTCACTCTGCAGAGGGAAATGTGCTGAAACCACACTCGTCAGTCCCTGAGGAGAAGAGCTGTAGTGACAGGCGTGTTCACTCCAGGGGGCGCCCCGCTGATCCTGAGTCAGCACTTCTATAACCACCGGCAGAACAATGACACACACACGGACAGGCCAGGGGTGACTATTTGCCTTTGAGAGCTGCTATAGTGATTAGGAAGCTGTCCTGAACTGACCTCGAGTCAGCAGTGTGTGTACAGTATGCAGGAAAGCATTAGACTATGTAAAACAGCAACGAGGAATTACCAGGCTTTAGTATCTGAATGTTAAAGAGATCTGTAAGGCCATAAGCGCAGAACAACGAACATGCTTTTGCCCATCTGTCTCACGGCAGCTGTGGCAATAGCTCTTCATAACCCACTGAGGACTGACCGAACAAACTCTCAGAAGTGTCCAGAAAAGTGGTGATCATTGCAGGTAACAGCTGCAAACATAAACAACATGAAACATAAACACAAAGAATCACACATTATTATTATTATTATACAAAAATATTCACATGTTGGCATTAGGGCTGTGCCGGTTTGGATACCGCGGGCGGTAATCAACAAATTCCTGCGGTTTTGCGATATACCGCTCACTGGCGTCAGAAGCGTTTCGAAGGTGGGGGGGACACATTTGAACAAGGGAGGGGGGCTATCCAAGCACCTGAGCCGCTGTTCTCCTGCCAGACCTAGAGCTTTATGAGTGAATTAGGCTCTTATTATGAGATGACGCTCATGTTTGCGTAATCGTTTATTCAACTTCAGCCTCTTCACTCCTTCCATCGCAAAGAAACATCTCTGCGCTTATATCTTTATATTTCCCACAAATGCAGATCAAATTGATTGAAAGAAAAAAGGAAGCAAACATTTACCTGTCAAATGAATTGTTCTGATATTATTTGGCTAAGTTAGAGTCCGGACAGCGAGGTTTGACACGGGTGTTGACCGGATGAACACTCATGTCAGCCCGGTGCAGCCTCGTCAGCCAGAATACAAGCTGTTCCTATTCTTTACAAAGATGTGTAGTCTGGGATCAGGGGTGATTTCCTTGAATACCTGATGGCCGTTATTGACAAGCGTATTAACCAATCAAGACTATGAGACGTACGGTCACCATGAAGACCATGAAGTTGGCATATTATAAGAATGGAATGGAAAGATTTTGTTTATTGTGTCCCAAGATACTTTAGTTTGTGGTGTGTGTTCCCTGGAAATAGTCAAATTTTCACTACACCACTACTAAAACATAACATTGGCATCGAGGCTCATACAGTTGCTAATCGCTCAAGTAGCATTTTCACCAAATACTTTTGATTTTAGTTTAGTAATTATTTGACTGCTCCACCTATCGATATTTAAAGGTACATCATGGAACTTTTTATGTTTTTAGAGTTTCTTGTAGGTTTTCCTGATGTAAGTGTAACCATGGCGATGGCTCCATCAGCAGAGAAATTATGCCAGCAACCCTGAAAAACAGTTGATCCTGGAGTGATGCCCATGTGATGGAAAGTAAAGGCTCATATCAAGGCTCTTTTTTTTAAGCGCATAAAAGTTCCACAATGCAATACTGACTACTCTTCACTTCATTTCACTCAGTGCATACAGTACATCATATTCAGAAGCATATTTTGCCTTGACGTTCGAAGTGCTCAACTATTTGTCATGAACATCAGATCTCGCGTCGGCCTTTGCTTCTGAAGGTGACATGAGAGTTTGTAATATTGTTCATAAGGTGTTCTGTACTTGCACAAAATTGAATCAACTGGCCAAAATCTCTCTGAACAATTGAATTTGGAAACACTTTTTTTGCCGACTTAAGCCCTGTCCTCTGTGCCCTGTAGAGAAGTTTGTGAAGAGAGTCAGCAGCTTTAAGAGTGCGGGGCTGGCGCTTACTCGCACACTATAGAGCGGAGATCGGCACCGAAGAAGCTGTTTACTGTAACGAATGTGGCGTCTTCTAATGTTTTTTAGAATGTGTAACGCAGTCCCATCCGTCCCAGCGGTTAGCATTGTGTTGGAGCCATACAGAAAAATTGCATCAGACTTATCCCGTTTTCAAAAACAACTTTGGCATCAGAGGTATCAAAAGAGACGGTCTCGCTTTGGAAAGCTTTCTATTCATCGTTGCAGTTCATTATTTGTCTGTCATAACAACCCAAAAAAAACCTGCTGCTTCCTTATGGTCGCTTCCCAGTATCTGTTTGCACAAGTCCACACAAGGCCCTCCTCCTGCGGGCTGTGGGATTAAAACGCCTCCTCACTCGCTCCGCTTTGGTCGGCTGTGGATTGAGTGCGTTTGTTTTCTTTAGAGTCAGATCCCACCCACAGTCAATTGAAGTGTTCCAATGGCTCTCATACATGCTAGGCTTGAGCCAGGTCTAAACAATGACAAAAACGACAATAACAGGGAGTAAACAACGCCTGATCCAAAGCTGCTAAGCAAGCGCTCATCGCTCTCAGAAAGGCGGTCACGGGTTCGACTCCCAGACCGAGTGGGGCCTTTACAGAAAGTGCCTGGGTGGGTTTTCCTTGGAACACTTGTTCCCCCCATCAACCAAAAACATCGCCTCGTCAGCCAGAATACAAGCTGTTCCTATTCTTTACAAAGACGTGTAGTCTGGGATCAGGGGTGATTTCCTTGAATACCTGATGGCCGTTTTTGACAAGCGTATTAACCAATCAGAAAGACTATGAGACAGACGGCATGTGGAGGATTTTGTGAACAAGGAAGTTATTTGGTCTTACGATGTATCAGCCAGAAGAGCGGAAACAAATTTGAACGATCTACTTTGTTTTTGTCAGAAAAATTGAAGGATAAAAGGAGCAACAGCAACTGTTGAGATTTTAAATGTAGGAGAATTCAACAGGAATGCGTAAACGGCTGTTTCTATCAATGTACGTTTGGAACAGGACAAAAAACTTTTGATAGACGACAAGAAGAAAACACTCATAATCTACACAGGCACATTTTTGTTAAGGAGGGACACAGCAGATGAAAGTATTGATTTTGAAGTGGAGATTTTTAGCTAGTTTCCTCCCTTAAAGGATCTGTATCATGCTTTTATAGCCATTCCAAAGTAAAGTATAGGCATTCATATGATATATTGTACCACTACCACTATGGAGCACACATTTTTTGATAAATATAAGTATTTTCTCGAGGTATTTTTCAAACCCTGAAGACAAAACGCTTAGATTCAGTTAACTCCGCATATACAACTTTTTCAGTTGTAGAAACATAAACGCACAGCAAAAAGTGAAGTTACTTCCCGATGCAGTTATAAGGAGTTGACATCTTCATAAATGGCTAACACACAAGCTAACACACGTTTGGACTGACTCACCACTCTGGTCCACCACTGTTTACATTGTGGGATTCGCGTTGGTTATAAAAGTTAATCCACTTTGATTCTGGCGAAGGTTCACCAAACATCCATCAGAGACAGTCACTGAAAAACACTATTTTGGCTGATAGTCGCCGAATCCCAGAAAGAAATTCCACATTCTGGTTAGTGGTTTCCTCTTTAGGAAGGTTGAATAAACTCCCGTCCTCGTAGCCAAACGCGCTCTTCTCTGACATTATCTTTAGGTAAGAAAAAAGAACAGGCGTGTCCAGAGTAGGTTAGAAAGTGCTCCTTCTTCACAGCTTCCAGTGCAAACATGACATCTGTTCAGACCCTCAGGCGATGCGTTTGTTTTGTCCGTAGGGGCAGCGCTTTTTTTCCTCTTTATTTCTTTCTTGCAACAGAAATAATGAAAAAAGCTGTTTTACAAATTAAAAGAGAGCAGGATTCACAAGGATTGCTCAAAACTGTGTGAATCTAAATCCACTCTGGGGCTGTTTTTGATCAGGAAATAGCATAACCACATGGTCAAAAGTTCCAAAAAGTCTATTTTGCATGATATAGGCCCTTTAACATCTTAGTTTTCTTGTCAAAGAAGAAAAATGACAAAACTAACCCGTACAATGCTTATTTTATGATGTTTTGTCGCAAGCGAAGCGGAGATCCTGGAAGTAGCAACATCGCTTCGTAAAGCCATCTTTCTCGCAGGTATTCATTCACAAATATTGACGGGTTTTACATACACGTGTCCTGCACATGTCCTATTGGGAGGAGGCCTCGTGGAAGACCGAGGACACGCTGGAGGCACTATGTCTCTGAGCTGGCATGGTGTCGCCTCGGGGTCACCCCAGAACAGCTGGAGGAGGTGTGCGACCCGGCCCCCGGCTAAAGCGGAAGAAAATGGATGGATGGATCTGCAAAGGGTGCCCACGATGATTCTATAATCATAATATGGTATTTTTCCTTCTGTGAGACGACGGTATGGAAGAGCGGAGAAATGTGCTGCGCATGCTCACTCAAAAATACAAAACTTCAGGGCTGTTTTTTTTTCCAGAGGGATTTTTTAATATCTAATTCCCAGTCTTTGAACCTAAAACAACAAGGCAGATTTTTTCCCTTAGGAATAGGTTATTAAAAAACTAAACAAGATCCATAATCCCCTCTGAAAATAATCTTTGTTACTAATATATCACAAAGTAGAACCATACATTAAAATCTGGGTCTAACAATTTTTTAGATTTCTCGCTAAAAGTAGAGGCAGTTTTTATGCACAAAATGCCTTGTTTTTATATGAAAAAAATATATATAATAAAACCTAAAATGACAGACTTGCAATACATTTGTTTGCTCATAATTATAGTGTAAAATGTTCAGCCAAAGGTTTAAAATTAGTATCTAAATTGTATGTTTTTTCCCTACAGTGTCTTGCCTTAAATACAATAAAAACATTTTTTTTTTACTAATACATGCTCTGGAATTGGGTCAATATAAAACTTTTGGAGATTTGATTGGCTGTCAACAAAGTTACAGACGATCAGGAAACCAAAAACATGTACAATGACACGGCAAGAGGACTACATCCATGCAAAACTCTATCCATACCTAATTCAAAACCAGGACCTGAATATGAATTGCACATAATCACGTTGCACATACCACATTGATAATACACAGTTTGTTGTAGGTGTACTGTCTGTTCCGGCTCCCCCTTGGCGGCGCTGACATGTGGAGTGGTGCCAGCACAGCTCTTGCATACAGGAGGTCATTGGGAATATTTCTGCTCGTCCTTCAAACACTGCTAAACGAACCCCGGGAAGCTCATCTGGATTCAGGACTGCACGGAGTCAATGGGGACATGGGTCTGGTCTGTGTTTAGAATAGTAGCCCATTGTAAGTAAAAGAGAAAGTAGTGCTTTTAATGTCATTGTACAATTGTACAACCTAATTAGGTGGATCTATGCAAAGAGTAACGCGTAGACGAGGGGGAGAAAACCTCTCATGGGAATCACAGTTTTAAACATTTTGGCGGACTATAAATCAACCACCAATCAAGTCAAGCCAAAATCGGGGTCATGTGGATGTGCTGTTCAGTAGAAGCAAAAAACGGCACTCGTTAGCATCGCTTCGCTAACGTGCATGAAGCTAGCATGAATCTAGCATAGCCTCCTGGTTAGCATTGTCAGTTTTTGTAAGTACTGATGGGCTGTTGAACCACTTTGCTTCTCTCCATGTCTTTGTATCTTTATTTAGTAGAAAAATAGTTTTTTCTTTTCTTGGTTTTCCCCCTCTGGCTGCTTCGAACATAACCATGTATGGGCATTTGCAAAGAAACCGTCTGTATCTAAAATGGAAATTATGGAGTTGCTGAAGAAACCTGGAATGGAAGAACAGGCCAACCCCACAGAGAAAGTCCTCACATGGGCCGGAAATTCTCTAAGACTTGCTATACAGACACATCAACTTTTTTTCTTCAGTATAAGTACTTAAGTATTTGCTGTGGAAATTACTTAGTTTTCAAAGTAGAAAGTACAAATCTGTTTAAATAAGTGTTAGGAAAAATAACTTTGCAGCTTCAAAAACATTAAAGTTGTGCTCGAATTCACCCTCTGTACGGCAACAGGACAGGGACAAACAGAACATCTGCACAGCGTCACTGCTACTGTTCATAGAGTGTGAATTTACAGCTTTAAAAATGAACCAAACCCATCTCTTTAGAAATGTAGAGGAGTAGAAAGCATTACGTTTATTTTTCAAATGCAGTGAAGTAAAAGTAGAAAGTTCTCAACACAAATACGACTCAAGTAAAGTAGATCTTCAAAATATTTAAGTAGTTCTCTCAAGAGCTCGACAAGTTAAAAATCCTTCATTCTGGGCTATAATATCCATTACTGTATTGACCATCGGCCCCTTGCACCGTGTTTCCGCTGAGTTAGCTCTTTTCCTCGACAGTCTAACGGAAATGAAAAAAAATGACAATTGATGGGGACACGGTTTGCTATCAGCAATACATCTGGTGACAATATCCGATGCTCCAAACAAGACGGACGTCTCTAGACCCACAGCCGACCGCATTCTCGCCGCTGTATTTGTTCACCACGGCAATTGATTTCTAATTCTCTCTCGTCACGTGAGTGCTGAAGGGTTGACGTGTTCTTGGCACGGCGAGATGGCGAGGCTGTCCTCAGCGCTGATGTGTAAATGCGGCGGGGAAAGAAAGATCGACCGTGTTTTTTATTGATTTTCACTTAAGGAAATGTTCTCAAGGCCGAGAGAGAGCAGGAGAGAGCGAGAGTTTTCCGCCGCGAGGAACCGGCCGAGGAGAGACTGAATCATACGTCAATAAGTGCAAGGTTAGAGTTAGCAAATAGCAATCAGGCGTGTGTAAGGTGTAGAGAGCTAACGTGCTATGAGACGGTGATGGGAGGTTGAACGTCGGTATGGAGCCAACAACCATCGTCAGAATGTTGGTCAATGTGCACTCTACAATCGCTCAGACCATTGGGTTTGCATCCGACACCACAGAAAGAAGAAACTTAAAAGGATATTTCAGGATTTTTGACATAGGGCCTCGTTTCCTAGTTATCCAGAATGTTGCTGATATAAATGTCTGTGTCAATAGAATAATTTTCACCATTTTGCATTTAAAATACCTTATATTTGAGCAGCATCAGCCTCGTGGTTGTATAAGCTATGCAGCGGCGGAGTGATCTGCTAGAAAATAGTCCCTCAAAATGCGATCATTCATGTGATGCAAGGTCAGTTATATTCCAAAAATTACTCGACACAGACATTTATATCTTTAGTCTGGCGTTATAAGTGATTTGCCTCACTTGCTCTGTGGAGCGGGTCAGACTGTGTTTAATGCAGGCTAGCTGATGTCGTAGAAATGCGCTAGCCTTGCATTAGCCTAGCGCCACGTAACTCTTCAAACATAAGAACTGCATGAATTACAAAAAAAATATCTCCAGGTACCAGCAACACTCTGGATAACTAGGAAATGAGGCCCTATGTCAAAAATCCTGAAATATCCCTTTAACTGGATTTCATTTAGCATTTAGCTCAGAGGCCAAGCTAGTTCGTATCTAAAATCTCAAAAGGTCCGTACATTCTTTAATGATTTAGGTCTTTGACATCACCTAAATATGGTTGATGGGTTGACAACAGCTGAAAACATTTGTTCAGAATTTGTTTGATGGTGAAATGCTAGCAAGCTAACAAAGGTTTCCAGGACTAGCCGTGTTGCCAACTGTCCGCATACGTCAGTATTGAACGCAGCTGACTCTTTGAGAAGGTTACTCTTAGAGAAAAAAACAAAACAAAGCTAATTACGGGCTAAAAGCTGCCACAGCTAGAGGAACGAGTTCACAAATGAGAGCTTGAAAAACATGCTGCTGGGAGACAGTTTACGCCTTCGTGCCCAGGTAGTTGCCAAGGCGATTGTTCAGAAGTGACTCCGAGGATGAACATTTCAATGGATTTAGTGATTTTAGTGAGATGGAGAGTTTGGTTTGTTCTTTATACTATAGTTATCTGAACTGTTTATGTGATGTTAACATACCAGACACCTGTTTGGCTATGCTTTATATAGCTAACCATCAATGTGTTACGATAGCATACCGTACACCTGTTGTTTTTTTATACATGTGCGTCTCACGCTTATATATGTTATTTTCTCCTTCATTGCGCATATTTTGCCTGCTGCGTCTGAGACTCCGGAGCGACTTATAGTCCGGAAAATACGGCACTTGAAATTAACGTGTCTCCTTTGCTTTGCCTATTCAACATCTCATCTCTTCCTGGTTTCACTTGCTTATGAAGACACTGATTGCCGACAATGGGTCATTTTGTACTTCTCATTTTTGAATTGGAAATGACTGAATGATTGGACTGTGTTCGCACCCTTTTTTTTGGTCATAGTAAAACGAAACACGGCAGAGAGACACTGGCATACACTAATCAGACTCCACTAAATCGACGCTGCTGGACATTTTTAGATCAGCAACGTTTTGGAATTTATCATCCAATTTTCTTCTTCTGCACAGGCCCAAAGATGCTACATCCCCGCAGACTGCAGGTGCTGGAACTTGCTCAGTCACCAATGCGCAAAAGTCTGGTTCAGTTTCCTCAGGAACTCTCAAACTTTGGCAGTCTTGGTCTAAAAATGTCAGAAGCACACAGTGTAAAAAGGCAAATGTGATTAAGGGGGAAAAATATGGCCTAGAGACGGCTGACCCAGATGTTTGCTAAGTAAAACAAGCACTAGCCTACAAGGATTAGCTGATCTTTGCTGCGTAGATGTGCACTGTACTTCTGGTGTTTTCAATGATTTCAGCTTCACTGCATAAATTAACAATCATCTGTGGGAAAATACAGGATTTTTTTTTTGAAAAGCTGAATCCAAAACTTCAGCAGTCCCCACAGTTCGAGAACCTCTGCCGCATTGCCCCATTTACCCCGTGCAGCTCGGCGCTTCACCATACACTTGACTGGAGCCTGCCATGTTGAAATTCCGGTTTTCACTCCATTTCTTCTAATACGACCTCATCCTATAACCATAAAATATCATTCGTAACATGACGTTTTCCACGTTGTTATGCTAAACCAATTTCCGGGCCGTTCTTGTTCCTTAAACGACTCTGCACCACACTTCCACTTGACAAATTGCACTATTAGACCTTTTATTTAACTTTCTCGATTTCCTCCGCTCCACAGTATGGGAAGTGCTGAATCATGTCGAAAGCTGTTTTTTTTTCTTCTTTTTTTTCCTTGTCACCAGCGACCATTAGGAACAAGGCAACGGAGCAAAGATGATGATGATGTCCTCCGGAGTTTATAAAAGACGACTTAGCAATTTGGCTGTGAAAAAGATGAGTATTAAGTAGGAGAGAGCAGAGATATGGAATAGGGCTGTAATAATAATAACTAATGTGGTGGCAATGGCCCTATTATATGTATAATCATGTATTCTGCTATAGTACAAGTGATAAAACCATTGTTGTCAGGCGGTGTGTGGATTACAGCTAGAGGCAAGGTTTGGACGTGTTTTACTATACTACGTGAACGTGTCATTTGAAAGCTAAGAACCTCCTTAGCTTTAACGAATGGAGGCCTGCCCTAGCACTAATTACCGGACCTGGTGAGGTGCTGACATTGTGGAAGTTGTCCCTTTATTTTTTATTTCTAAACTGGTTTTAGCCATAGGAACTGGCAACCACAGTGGTGGAGCTCATTCTTCTTTCTGGTTAGATTATTGAAAAACTGTTAGAAAACAACCTAGTAGTTGTGGCTAAATCAATCTCACAATAAAGGTGAGACACTGCATGTGAATTGGGGAAAAGATTAAACTCAGTATCAAATTGAAACTTTTGAGGAACATTACTGACATAAATATGAGAAAAATGTATTGGAAGTTTTCTGTCATTTTATGTTGTCCTCCAAAAATAAGACATTTTGTGCAAAAAAAACACCATATTTTGGTGATAGCGTCATCAGGGACACCCTTCAGGACACGTGGATGTAAAACCTGTCAATATTTGTGAATGAATACCCGTGGGAAAGACGGTTTTGTGATGTAGTAGCTACTTCCGGGTTATCTCCGCCTCGCTCGAGGACAAAACATCATAAAATACAGTAAGCATTGCACAGGGTAAGTCATCTTTATACTCTGACATGAAAAGTAAGATGTTATGGGAGGAAACTAGCGAGAAAAAAACTCTCCACTTCGACCACTGCATGAAACATCAATACTTTCACCAGCCGTGTCTCGCCTTAAGAGCAATGTTTGATTTGAACATGTTTACGTCAAATCTGAGAAGGAACCATAAAGGTCGTGTTTATAAAATGTTTACAAAAGAATCTTACATATCCTGTCTTTAAAGGAATAGGCCACCGTTTTTACATACTGAGATATGTTCTTACCTTAGCTTTAACGAGTTCTTTAGGACCTGTCTGGTCTTCACCCGTGCCTTCAATCACATAAACACAGCGCAGACGGGGTTAGCATTTAGCCTCTCCCTCTCTCCACTATAGCTCCAAAACAGGTCAAGATAGAAGCTACCAAGCTCTTCCACGTTTTCCCTATTTAAATATGGATACGTGAAGTGTTACACTACACAAGTATAATTACACAAAATTAAACAATGTGGATTTTCTAAGCGGATATAAGGGGGAACTATATTGTAAGGCGTAATAATACCAGGAGTAGTTTGGCATCCGCACAGTAATCTTCACTTTACTGCACAGTAATCTTCACTTTACTGCGCAGTAATCTTCACTTTACTGTGCGGATGCCAAATTACTCCTGGTATTATTACGCCTTACGATATAGTCCCCCCTTTTATCCGCTTAGAAAATCCACATTGTTTAATTTTGTGTAATTATACTTTGTGGTGTAACACTTCACGTAACCATATTTAAAAACGTGGAAGAGCTTGGTAGCTTCTATCTTGACCTGTTTTGGAGCTATAGAGGAGAGAGGGAGAGGCTAAATGCTAACGCCGTCTGCGCTGTGTTTACGTGACTGAAGGCCCGGGTGAAGACCAGACAGGTCCTAAAGAACTCGTCAAAGCTAAGGTAAGAACATATCTCAGTAGGTAAAAACGGTGGCCTATTCCTTTAAGTGCAATATTTGATTTGAACATGTTTATGTCAAATCTGAGAAGGAACCATAAAGGTCATGTTTATAAAATATTTACAAAAGAATATTACATATCCTGTCTTTAAGCAAAAAGGCAACAGTTAGGAATGTCATTTGAGCACTAAAGCTATCAAATTAAGCTCTATGGACTTTAAAGTGTGGACCTACAGCATGCGGATTTGCAGGGTCTCACCTTATGACATCAGCTTGTGGGAGAAAAAGTGGTTAGGAGCCTATTTCACACAAAAATAACCCTTGATGTCATATACGCATCATCAATGCTCGGGTGTTTTTGTTTCAGTCACTTCATCTCCCTCTTCCGCCATGTCAGCCATCACACTGGCAACACTTGTTTCCCCTCCAAAATCCAAAGTGCTTGTTGTCGTACGCACAGTGTGGAACATGGCATTCCTAATCTGCTGTCCACACTAAAGCCTCAAGAACAAAGTAATGCAACCAAGGCGTCTAAAGCAGCTGTGAAAGATAACAGAGAATCTTTTATAGAGGCAGAGGCTCCACCGGGGTGTGTTGAAAGAAAAAGAAAAAACGCTAATGGCAAATCAATAATGGCTCCGACACAGAAACAAATCCAGGGTTTAATTAAAACCACATTTGTGCTTAGTCACGCTCGGAGGCCGCCTGTAGGAGCGCGGGGGTGACGCGCGGTTAATGCAGCAGCTGAATCCCAAGACTGCAGCACAAGAGAAGGACTGAGAAAGCAGCGCGTCAGGTACCAGTCAGTGTCCTCGCATGTGTCGGTGTACGAGGACTCGTCTTAGCACAAAAGAAGAAAGTCTCCCTTCAGACCATAGCTATTGATTCTCTGCAGCGCTAATAAAATCTATCTAGCCCCGTGTTTTACAATCGGGCCAAGCATTTCGAGCATAAGCTGTTAATCACTGCGACCATACTCAAAGTCCCTGCTACCTCATAGTTCTATTGATTGTGTAGAAAGCAGGCGAATAAAATAAAAGCTGATTTCTCCACGAATCTTGAGCATTTCTTCTGATAATAACAAATCAAGTAGTTTTTGTACAGCCCAACATCACAACAGGGAAACATCAAACCAGTGTCATAACAAATGTAGCGTCCAAACAGAACAACAACAAAAAGAGAGATCCACTCCCATGCACTGACGGGCTGTAGATGGACCCAGGGCTGATGGGAGTCCCTCTGCAAAACGGTGTTGTTTTTGTCAATCAAGACGATAACAGTATCATTTCGTTGACGCACCTTTTTTAATGATGACAACGTAGTGATGGAGAGTAAAACATGACGAGACGTTTATGAGTTTACGTTGATGAGACGAGACGAAAATGGGAGAAAGTGGTTCGCCAGACGTTCACAAAAACAGAGCTTCTGTGGAGCGAGAGAGCACACCCGCTACACGCGGCACTCTCGCCGCCACAATCAGCGTACGTCCTCCATGGAGCGTCTTTTCTCAGAAGAAGAAGATCTTTATTTATATAGCGCCTTTCACAGACATAGTCACAAAGCACTTTACATGAGACAATTGTACATTCACTCCACACTCAGTGGTGGCGTTTGTAGCTTCAGTTTCCCCTGGGGGAGACTGACAAAAGCGCTGTCGTGACTCCACACATCTGCGCCTCTGACCACCACCATACATTCACTCACACACATCATTCATCCTGGCCTACTGTACATGTTTTGAGGGGTAGGGGAAAATGCAGTAGCTGGAGGAAACCTACAACACGGGAGAACATGCAAACCCCACACAGAAAGGCCTCGTCCTGGTGGGAATCGAATCCTGGACCTTCTAGCTGTGAAGCGAGAGCTCTAACCGCTGCGCTACCGTACATCCGCTACCACAAATACCGTAGCGTTTTAACGCAGAAAGCGCATGTTGATGAACGAATGTGCAGACGGCATTGTTGGTACTAATAAAATCTGGAAGCGATGATCAGAGGACGAGGAGAGCAAACGTTTTGGGGAAAAGTCCTGTTCACAAAGAAGACACTTTTGCCAGTGCCTATTGTGGTGTAATCTGTTTGTCAAAAGCTATATAAAGCCAAGAGATTATTATTATTTATCCCAGTTTCCAGTACTTATCGAAATTGATTGTTCCTTTCAATAATGAAACTGAGTTTTCATCTGACTAGAATGTGACTAAAACTAAAGGCATTTTTGTCCAAAAGACGAAGACTAAAACTAAAACAGCTGCCAAAAACAACACTGGAGACACAATGGGTCCCCACTATCCTTCCAGTTGTTCATTTGTTGGATTGCTGTAGTTTGGGCAGTCTCCGGAAAAGTTTTTTGCTGCTTGATGCCAATGATTTAACCCCTTTCAAACATTTCCTCCACAACCTTGCAATCCAGGTAGTGACTTAAAGGAACAGGCCACCGTTTTTCCTTACTGAGATATGTTCTTACCGTCTCCCCGTTTGGATAAGATAAGATAAACCTTTATTGATCTCACGAAGGAGAAATTCACTTGTTACAGTTGGCGTTACTTCACAGTCTTATTGCTTGACAGCAGTGGGGATGAAGGCTTTGCGGTAGCGCTCCGTCCTGCACTGAGGGTGTCTCAGTCTGCCACTGAGAGAGCTGCTGAGCTGAGCTGAGCTGAGCTCAGCTGAGCTGAGCTATAGGAATACACTGGGAGAGGCCAAATGCTAGCAACATCTTTGGTCGTTGTGAGTGACTGACCAGACCAGACAGGTACGCATCAACTCGTCTAAGCTCAGGTAAGAACATATCTCAGTCTGGAAAAACGGAGGCCTGTTCCTTTAAATAAAATCAATATTTAGTCAATTGTACTTTCTTCCACTTCTTGGAACTATTGCCTTTAAGCTTCTGATTCTCAGCCTTATGGATCATTGCCTACAATGACAGAAAATACCCACAGCACTTGACATCTTTGACCTCCACCAATCACGTAGCTACATTTCCTTTTTCCCTTTCACGAAATGTTCCTCTGCCCAGTGAAAATCAGTAAATAAATGTGAAATAATGTTTTTGCATCAAAGCAACTTCATGTCAGCCTTTTATTTCCGTTCCTTTACCCGTTATTTCAGCACGATCTCGGCACACAGGCGTTCTCTTTGACAGCCTGTTGTTTTAGCCGTCTGTGCACAATAATAAAGACACATTTCTACTCATTTCCCAGAAGCACTCACACTGTAATGAGACGGATTTGGAGCTGGATCTGTACAAAGAAATGTAAACATGTCTGAGTGAGAGGAATCTGTCTTTAAACCCGGCAATAATGACAATATCCTGTGTCTGTACCTGACTTGAACACATTTCCCGCTGGTATTTCAGGCACCCCTAACAAATATATGAAAGAATGCCACTCGAAATCCCTCTTGATTGATCTGGTATTTCAATAAGTAACTATTTTGCTCAAATGATTTTAGTTTGGCGAGGCTGCGATATATCAACAGTTCCTAAATTTCATAATGGACTTTCTTTTGAGTTCATTTCTTTTGATCTTTTTGCTGTCTTTTTATAGATAAATACATGAATGAAGAAGAAAACGGCGTGGATTAGTGCCTATCATCATTTAAGCTCTTAACTCTCACCTGAACTGAGGACACTTTCTCCAGTTTGGCTTTACTCAAATCTAAAAGCTTAAAAAACCGAGGATGAAAAAACCCACAAGAAATTACAAAAAAACCCACATAAGAGCAAGAAAATGTCAGAATAGAGCTATGAAAAAAGTTCTCCTTCTCCCTTCCTCCTCATTCGTCTTCTTATTCTCCTTTCTCCTCCTTCTCCTTCTTCTCTTCTCCTCCTTATTCTTCTTCTCCTCCTCCTCCTCCTTTTTCTCCTTCAGCTCATCCTCATTCTTCGTTTCCTTCTCATCCTTCTCCTTCTTCGTCTCCTTCTCCTCATTCTTCCACCTCTTCTTCTTCTCCTTTCTCCTCCTTCTCTTTCACCTTCTTATTCTCCTCCTCCTTCTTCTTCCTTCTCCTTCTTCTCCTCTTTCTCCTCCTTCTGCTCCTCCTCCTCTTTCACCTTCTTCTTCTCCTCCTCTTTCACCTCCATTTCTCCTTTTCCTCTTCCTTCTCCTTCTTTTCCCCTTTCCTTCTGCTCCTCTTTCACCTTCTTTTTCTCCTCCTCCTCCTTCCTCCTTCTCCTTCTTCTCCTCCTTCTTATGCTCCCCCACTCCTCTTTCCCCTTCTTCTTCTTCTTCTTCTCCTCTTTCATCTCCTTTGTCTCCTTTTCCTCCTACTCTTTCTTTATCTCCTCCTCCTCCTTCCTTCTCCTCCTCTTTTTCCTCCTTATCTTCTTCTCCTTCCTCTTCTCCCCCTTCCTCTCTCAGCCTCGGACTTACGACAGTTCAACCTTCTTTCTCACCTTTTGTCTGTTTGTTTCACGGGTAACCCTAGAGCACAGCCACAGTCTCCCAGTCCCGCTAAGCCACACCCCCTTCAGCCCAGTATTGAAGGAGTGGCTAAGGCTACTGTGTCAGCGGAGCCGTGGGAGTCGGCAGGTAGACAGACACACATGGATAAGCTTACCAGTCGGGAGCTTGGGAACTTTACGGCATTTTTGTACTAAAACAGTTTGAACTGAAGCTAAAACCCTGGAATTTATCCGACAAATCCCCTCAAAGTCAGAGGGAATGAAGACCGAAGCAGAGCAAGGCAAGTCCGGTGAGTTGGAACATGTTTTGATGCTTTCCACAGAGGGAAATGTGGGTTAGTTGACGGCGTTTCATGTGTCAGTTATCAGGTGCACTTGTTTTTTGAGAGGGGAAGCCGTTGGTAGACTTTAACCTTTGCCGAATTTGCTTGAACAAGAAGGATTCGAAGCGCAGATAAGCTGGAGGACAAGCCAAGACCATTGTAAAGATCATAGCCCACATGTCCAGCGTTTTACTCAATCCTGTGAACACAAGCTGATAACAGAGGGACACAATAAAGGATGTTTCTCAACCGAGCACACACACTTTTCAGGTTGCATTATTACACATTGTTTAGCATCGAAAGCCTTTTTTGAGAAAGAGAAAGCTCCAAGCACACATTGACAGTTTTCAATGGCATTTGTCTATTTTTGCAAATGAACTCTAATTATCACTACCTTTTGAATGATCTTTTTCACGACAAAGGCTTCAGTTTGTTTAGTTTGCTGTTTTGTGTGTTTTATTTGTTGTCATTCGTTTAAGGGGAACTACATCTTTGCAACAAATGAAACTGCGTTGCTCAAGGACCTCTTGATGAAGTGGTTTAGACTGTCATATTTTCATGACTTTGATGCTTAACTTAACCTGACTATATGTAGGCCCTTGCTTTTCTCTTTCTGACAATGGTTAAGGTGAGACACTACAGGTGAATAGGGAATCTTTTTACATTTAGAGATATCAATTTGAAACGTTTGCTGTAGATTACTGGCATAAGTATGAGAAAATAAGGTATTGCATTTTATGTTTTGATGTAAAATAAGGCCTCTTATACGTAAAAATGCCCCCAAAAAGTCCAAGACTGGAAAGTGTGAAGCCTGTAGGTGCTACTGATGTGGATATGTTGTTGCACCAATGTGAGAAAAACACATTTTGAGAAAATGAAATGGCTCTTGAAATTTCAATTTCCCGAATAAATCAACGGAGAAACATTGAATCAGTGAAATAATTCAACATGTTGTAGTGAAGATTAGGTATTCTTTTTGGTTTCCCGGTGAACGTTTATATGTTAGAAGAAGAAGAAGAAGAAGAAGAAGAAGAAGAAGAAGAAGAAGAAGAAGAAGAAGAAGAAGAAGAAGAAGAAGAAGAAGAAGAAGAAGAAGAAGAAGAAGAAGAAAGAAAGAAAGAAAGAAAGAAAGAAAGAAAGAAAGAAAGAAAGAAAGAAGAAAGAAAGAAAGAAAGAAAGAAAGAAAGAAGAAGAAAGAAAAAAGAAGAAAGAAAAAAGAAGAAAGAAAAAAGAAGAAAGAAAACAGAAGAAAGACAAAAGAAGAAAGACAAAAGAAGAAAGAAAAAAGAAGAAAGAAAAAAGAAGAAAGAAAACAGAAGAAAGACAAAAGAAGAAAGAAAAAAGAAGAAGAAAGAAAAAAGAAGAAAGAAAAAAGAAGAAAGAATAAAGAAAAAAAGAAGAAGAATTTAGCTCAGGACCTGAAAATTGAAAAAAATGTAGTTTTGCCTGTAGTGTCTCCCCTTAAAAGGTCAACATCAGGTCGAGTGCCTGTGCTGTTTACACACAAACAGTTCTTTATGGCCCATATCGTGATGTTTCCACTGTAAACAACAGTGTGAGGGTTGTAATTCTCCCACTACTGACCTACGAGTGTCCCCACACGCTTTCAAAGAGACTGTGGCACTGGCTTTATGAATGGAAACACATTGGGTCACATGGTAGACCCAGCCGCCTGATGACGGGAAGGTTGGCGGTTCGAATCCCAGCTCCAGCATGTGCAGAGTGTAGTGTATGAATGCAGTGTGTGAGTGCATGGGGAGTTTAATCACTGTGGATGGCTAGGACTGGAATGGCAAAATGATTGGGCAGCTGGTTCACAAATTTAAAAACCCAGATAAAATGATCACGTGATGCAAATAACGTTCATATAGCAGGATTAGGTGTTGTGACCCCTGTCTCCTCCGTCCATGGGAATCCCTGTCATTTTAAGCTCTCTCAAACACAAGCGCTGCCGTCATGTTAGCTGCACACTCTGTGACCCCGTGTGTGTGAACTTTTACCCCTCAGCTATTTTTGTCTCAAGGTAAAGTTTACTCAGCTCTGAAGATAAAGGTGCAGCGTGTTTGTCTCCGGCTCGTTACCGCAGCAGTAAAGACACTGTTTTCAAACCGTTTTCATCTGATAGCACGGGACATTTACCAAGCAATGGGGGAGAGAGCGACTTGAGGAAGGACTTGAATAACTCTGCGGCTGGTGAGTTGAGCTGCATAAGTGCGATGGCTCTACCACTGAGCCACATATGTCGTAGCACCTGTTGCTTGACAGTTTTCTTCCCTAAATTGAAAGAAGCAGCAGAGGAAGCCCTAGACCAGAAGATCCCAACTTCTTTTCCTACAGCCCTCCCTTGTGCATGTTGGAGTCATCATAACATAATATATACTAGCTCATATGTTTTTTCAAATACAACAAATAAACAGAATTTTTTTCTTCCATATAATTTTCTCATATAATATCTCCCTCTGACTAGACAAGCCTCCAGTAACACCCTGCAATCCCACGTCAAAACCACTGTTCGAGATCACAAATATTAAACATTTTAGTTTCAAAAGCAGAGTCTTGGCACTTTTATTTTGGTTCCTGTCAAGTTGTTAAACAGTTTCTGATTGGCTTAGAGAATCTCTTCCTTTGTTTCTTACCCTCCGCCCTAACCAAGCCTATTTTCTCCACTTATTTGACCTTTATTTAACCAGAAAAGCCCCACTGAGAATAAGAATCTCTTTTTCAGGGGAGTCCTGGCCTCAGAGGCTATTGTACATGTTTTTAGTGGTAGGGGAAGCCGGAGGAAACCTACGCAGACACGGGGAGAACATGCAAACTCCACACAGAAAGGCCTCGTCTCTTGAGTGGAGCTTACAGCCTATAGGCCAGTGGAACGCCTAATTTGAAAGCTAAGGCCTACAGTACAGTACGATATTTCCTCGCTTTGTCGCTGCGCTATTGTCAACGTTTTTTGTTTTCAAGTCTTTTTTGTTGCTTTTTCTGCACTTTTTCATCTCCTATTTTGCTTCTTGTTGCATTTTTTTCTGCGTTTTCATCCTCATTTACACCTCCATTCTTTGTCACTATTTTTGCCTTTTTTTCCACGAAGCTGCTCGATTTTAAAGTCAAACCGGAGAAAATGTTCTGGGTTGAGGCAGGGGTTAAGAGGTTAAAGGTGCATTATGCAACTTTTTCTGTGAAAAGAAAAGTCTGTATTTGTGCATATTTGACAAATGGAGCGATGTAGAAGCCACCGTGATGGAAAGTCAAGGTGCCCTGCTAAACAGCTGCTGGGTCATTTCAAGGTCAAATACACACAAATATCGACTTATTTTTTGGCTTACAAAGTTGCATAATGCACCTTTAATGTATTTTGTATGCTTAAGCTTTGAAATGTATAGCTTTGTTTGCATACGGACTGAGCGTATAAGTGAACAATATGTACTTCTATCTTCCCAATGGCCTCTGGGGTTCTGCTCTTGTTCTTTTCCTATTGGTTTTATTTGTACTTTTATTTTGAAAAGTGTAGTATCGTGCTCATACCGGCGACATGTGAAGCATGTGGCGGTGCTTGGTGACCGATCTTCCTATATCGTGTGTGTGTGTGCATGTGTGTGTGTGTCATCTCTCAGTTTGCTTTGTTAGTCTTGAAGAGCACTGATAGACTTGTTTCCATGGCAGCATTATTCTTATTCAAAAGGCCTAAAAAAAGTACTGACGCAAATAAAGATATATATATATAGGGTTTTATTTGTTTGGCAGGCAGCTATGCTTTAATTCTAGATGCGGGTGTAACAAAAGAAAAGATAGTTCTGCTAACCTGAAGTAATACTCAAGTAAAGTGCGGGCTTGAAGAAATGAAGTTAACAATAGGAACCGGCAAACATGCTGATCTGAGCAAATACGAGCATTTAGGGAAGATGTCTCGATGTGAAAACTTCATGGATTAGTCCGCATGACGCTCACCGAAGTGTGGGCTGGTGTCTTTGAGTGTGGAAGAAGCAAAACCAACAACTCTGTGTACGTTGTGATTCACGATGCGCCGCCTCTCTACTTTTAAACGTCCTGGCCTCGGAATACATTCAGTCTGCTTCATTTTCTCCGTCGCAAACTGTCAGCCGCCGCAGAGCCCCGTCCCGTCCGCTGTCGCTCGTCAAATTTGCAGGATGGATGACAAAAAAACGGCTCCTGAAGGCGTTCTACCTTCTCTGGTGAATCCCATTGATTCTCATTTAGGCTGTCAGTCTGGCAGATTGGCACAGGAGGCTGGCTGGGGGCTAATTTGGCAAACCCAGGAGAGAAAGCAATATTTTCTTGCAAATTTACTAACCAGCCGTGAATTTTGCGGGGTGAGACTGAAGAGGCTTTGGTTACAGCGCAGAAATCAGATCCGGTTGAAAGTTTCCGAAGAACAGCAGACGTCAAATGTCTGTAACAAATTATCACGAGGACGGAACGGAAGGAAATCTTATTTGTATTGCACCTTTCAGAAGTTTCTCTGTATTTCCTGGTTTGCAAACAGTCACCAAACGTGTTGTCCTGTCCGTGGACGAACTCTCTTCCCCTGTGCAGATTTGCATATTTGCTAGTCTTCTTCAGCCGGATTTCGACAGGAGCGGTGTGGGTCACTTGAGACAAATTGGAACGGTGGTGCAGCCCCGTGCAAACCTCTCCAGACCCCAGGGCAAAAGGGCTCTGGGGTTGGACGTGCCCGTCCTGTACCCGTCCTGCCCGTCCTGGACTGCCCGTCCTGTTGCGCTCCTGTCGAAATGGGGCTAATCATTGAGATTTGAAACACTTCGAGCTCCTGCTGGCATCTCTTATAGCAACATTTTATCAGTACTACTGGTAGGGGTAGTAAATCAAGCTTCATAGTGAAGGCAGGTGAGCACGAAGATGCCAGAAGAAGAAGAAAAGAAGGGTCCAACCTCATGATGTCATGAGTGTTTTGAGCCCTAGAGAAGGAGACTGACCCAGGTTTGATTCCCAAACTGCTTGGATTTGCATATTCTCCTTGTGTCTTGGTCCAGCATGGGGTTTCTCCGTCTTCTCTGCTGTCCTCCGCCGTCAACCTAAAACATGCACAATATCCTAAATCCTTCAGCTAGGTACTCGTCGCAAATGAGGAAATCAGGTAAAATAATCCTCTTGTTACTTATCTTTATCAGGCCAGACAAGTTGGAGAGAATTATACTGTCACTGTCTTGAAGAGCTAATTTAGTATTTTAAACACACTTCTCTACAGAGCGTCCCGCAGTGGAATCTAACCTTGAAACAGTGATTGAATTTCTCTGACCGTTTTCCTACATACTCTGCCTTTGGGTCTGGTTTATAAATAGCCGCCTGGTAGTGATCAGAGGTCAACTTTCTATCTGAGCACGAGACTCAAACATGCATTATAGTCACGTGGAGCGAAGGGACTGAACAGTAGTAAATATTTGAATATTGTCAAATGGACTGGATCGTTTAAATCTATTTTCAGACGGTATTTATTTAAATCTCTACTACAATTATCGGACAACTGAGAGCCAATACAAACTCAGTCTGTACGGATACTCGCTGGAAAACAATTGGAAAAATGGAGCACCACTCAAAGTGGTAATTACAATCGTAGATGTCCAGACTTCTCCGAGTTCGGATACAAGATAAAGACAGCAATGGCGGCCCCCAGTGGAGGAGTGTAG
This sequence comes from Gobius niger, assembly GCF_951799975.1. Taxonomy (NCBI): domain Eukaryota; kingdom Metazoa; phylum Chordata; class Actinopteri; order Gobiiformes; family Gobiidae; genus Gobius; species Gobius niger. Next base: position 25,139,317 of record NC_136857.1, read on the forward strand.
CTAATGATAAAAGTGTAACAAAACCACTGCATCTGTCCAAGAGATTTGAGATGATATAATGGTGTTTAATGAAAGTGTTAAGCGAGTGGATACTGTCCAGCGAGTATCCACAAAGTGCCTCTCTGCTGTCTATATTTAGAAAGGTGCTCATGTGCAAAAAAGGTCAGAGATCACTTATTTAAACTGAAAGTCTACAGGGAAAATGAACTGGACTCCACCTTGTGACCCAGCACAGGCACTTTAGCGATGCATTACTGATTCATTATGGAGAAAACAGGAGGCTTGTTTCACCAGACCAGTGTCATCTGGATCGTCTTGAGCGAAAGTGAATGACTTGTTGGGATTGTGGGTAATAGATTCATAGTTCGTCAAACGTAAGCGCTCCCGTGATTATCAGCCCATTATTGTGGATTATTAATATTCTCAACGTGTTCCTCATCTGCATCACATTAACCTCACCACTCTGAATTTCAATTTATTCCGCAAACGTGTCATCTTAACTCGACCCCAGCATGAGGTATTTGAATAAAACCAGTGTAGGCACAAGAAATACGACCCAAATTAAAAAGCAGTATTGTTTTTTTATTTTTTTACAACAACTGGCAGCCAATGATCAAACGTGTAGTTTTGTTTTTTATATCTTTCTTTTTTTTCTCCTTCTGTTTTTTTATTTTATCACGTTTGAAACAATGCTATTTTCTACTTTCAAGAGTTATGTTGCTTGGCAACAGAAATTTACCAAAGTGTGTTTTTTGTTTCACTAGTCCATTTTTGCGTAATCCTGCATATTTAGTTGATCTCCCTTTTCCACTGAATTCACAACTACTCCAACATGCAGTGGGAGGAAAAAGTATGTGAACTCTTTGGATTTCTCATTAATTGGTCCACAGAATATTTTGCCAGTAGTGCTGTGGAGCATCCAAGTGCTCTTTCATAAACCAAAGTTGAATAATGCAGCCGGTGGACGGCCACGTGAAGGTGGAGCTCCACTTCTCCACAGGAAATGACGTCACATCCGCATGACAACACTTAAACTAATCCAAACTAACGCTAAACCTAACCCTAATCCCAGCCTTAAGGATAGTGACGTTCACTAAAGGCATCTTGCTGAGATTAATTTAAATAAATGTTGTGGGGAAAAAAAAGTGAAGGTGGCGTCATTTCCCCTGGATAAGTGGAGCTCCACTAAGACCCTCTTGGATGCGTTTGGTTCTCTTTGTGTGTTATGGAGCTTGAGATCAGCAGAGAGCTTCCTGGTCGTGTAGAACCGCGGAGGGAGCTGCAGCAACATGGAGCTATGTATAAAAACAATGAGGTAGCGCCATGGCACGATCAATAGTATACCTAAACATAAATAGCTTTTGAACAAATTCCAGTATTTGGGGTTTGAGCATCGATCGAGTATCAGCCTCACAAACCCAAAAGGTCAATGGTGGTCAACAATCCCTCCTTAACTTGCAAGAAACATGCCAAAGTTGTAAATTGCACCCTTGTTTATACCATTGTGTCTTGTGCAAAAGAGCGGTGAACGGGAGTCCACCGTAGACAGACGCCTGACCTGTGCAGAGTCTCTAAGCCCAGTCCTCTGCCCACTCCCTCTCGGCAGTGCAGCCTCCATTACTGTGGGCAGGTGGACCATGAAATAGGCCGGGTGCGGTGCATGCGGACATGTCCCTGTAGATGTCAGGGAGGACACTTGTGGGATGGACTGAGTGATACTGTCAGGAGTTGGAGCAATGAAGACGGAGAATCACAGCAAACATAAACAGACAGGCAATTTCAATGATCCAAAAGTATATTTATAGCAAAAGGAGTGGCACAAATGGTCAAGCAATCAATCTTTGAATTTTGGTTATACTGCGGCGCATAGCTGTTCAAGGTCTTTATTATAATTTTTGCGCTTTTGAATTATTTCTTCACTAACAAACATGGGGTCTCATTATGTGTAACGGTTTAGTGCATAGACCTTTCTTCAAACATGGAAGCATCTGTCATTCATCTATTAGTTTAGGAGGTCTTTGAGTGGTTTATTAAAGGAATAGGCCACCGTTTTTACATACTGAGATATGCTCTTACCTCACTTTAGCCGAGTTAATATATCCCCGTCTGGTCTTTGTCCGTGCGCTCTGCCAGGCAAACGGAGCACATACGCAGCCTCTCCCACATGTCACATAGCTCCAAAAAAGCTCACGATAGAAGCTACCAAGCTCTTCCACGTGTTCCCTATTTAAATAAAGTTACGTGAAGTGTTTTCATGCGAAGTATATTTACACAGAAATGTAGCATGGTACGGAAACTCATTGCTGCCAAAGTGAGTGAAACTTTTTTGACTGCGCTTTCTCGTTCGAACGTAATACCATCTCGTTCGAACGTCATACCATCTCATTCGAACGTAAATGCCATCTCGTTCTAACATAATACCATCTCGTTCTAACGTGTTGCCAATGTCGTTCTAACGAGTTGCCAAAAGCCCAACGCACACCAGAGCGTAGCGGCACATCATATGACGCGCGTCCATTTCGGCACAGGCGGCGCGTCAGGGCACTTCAGTTCAGAGGCTTTTCCTCAAACCATGTGGTGCTTTAAACGCGTAATTCATACATTTATCATTAATAAAATAAGACACGTATGTCCGTGTTGCGAGAGAGAGAGAGAGAGAGAGAAAACGTGGCTCTCTTTTGCAGGTTAATAGTGGGCTGGCGAGTTTAACATGCTCCACCTGAGCCCTGATGATGGTTCTGTCTCCGCTGCTTCTATCATCCCCTTAAACAAAGTGTACGGCGGTCTCCCTGTTTGTCACAGCCGAGACCCGTCTGTGCCTCTGCAGCAGGTCAAAAACGTAGGCCTATGTGTTTACCCCGCGGCACCGCGTCTGGATCACAGGAGGCGGCTCTTTTCTTCCGCACCGTCAAGCGTCTGCGTTGGGCTTAAAAAGTCGTTCACACGACATTGGCAACTCGTTAGAACGACATTGGCAACTCGTTAAAACGAGATGGTATTACGTTCGAACGAGAAAGCGCAGTCAAAAATGTTTCACTCACATTGGCAGCAATGAGTTTCCGTAGCATGGCGATTTTATAAGCAAATAAAAAGGGGTACTATATTGTGAGGCGTAATGATACGAGGAGCAAAACGTCCGCGCAGTAACTCCTAAAGACTTCCCCCCCGCTCACTTCCGTCAATAACCTTTAGGAGTTACTGCGCGGACGTTTTGCTCCTCGTATCATTACGCCTCACAATATAGTCCCCCTTTTTATTTGCTTATAAAATCGACATGCTACATTTCTGTGTAAATATACTTCGCATGAAAACACTTCACGTAACTATATTTAAATAGGGAACACGTGGAAGAGCTTGGTAGCTTCTATCGTGAGCTTTTTTGGAGCTATGTGACATGTGGGAGAGGCTGCGTATGTGCTCCGTTTGCCTGGCAGAGCGCACGGACAAAGACCAGACGGGGATATATTAACTCGGCTAAAGTTAGGTAAGAGCATATCTCAGTGTGTAAAAACGGTGGCCTATTCCTTTAATGTTAACCTCTTAACATCCCACCTGAACTGTGCTCATTTTCTCCAGTGTGGCTTTACCAAAAAATCTAAAAGCTTCTTGAAAAAAGCATCGAAAGAGCAACAGAAACATGGCAAAAACACAACACAAAAGCAACGAAAAAAGCAATGAAAAAGCAACAAAAATCGAGAACAAAGATGGAAACATGACAAAAACACCTTCAAAATGTGACAACAATGTGACAAAGAAGTTATGATCACTTTTGTAGGTTTTGGCTGTTGATCTTCAGTTGAGAAGCTTTTAGATTTGGCTTGAGTCAAACTGGAAAAAAATGGACTCGGTTCACGCAGGGATTAAGAAAAATAGGCACTTTTACTAAACTTGCAGCACTGAGTTAGTGATCTTTTGAACTGAGCTTGAATTGAATTTTTTCATTGGGCTTTATGCCCTCTGCTAGCCAAAAAGTCAAGACACCTATTGTAAATCATCCACTTTTAGAGATTTTTACCATGGTACAATGTTGTTCTCTCATCAAAATCTTGGAATTGTTGAAAGTTTCTGCCAGCACATCATCATTTTTTAATCTGTCCCAGAGGACAGCGAAGGGGAGCAAGAGTATGGGGATACTTATTTTTTTGCTGTTTTAGAACAATATAGCATTTTGTAACCAACATAATAAAGATGTGTTAGAGATTATTACCAAATACTTGTAAAAAGCCCAATACCCCCTATTTAAGTTATACTACAACACATACCAAGGCCGAGTCGTTCAAAACTAGTTGAAAAGCTTTAGTGTGTATAATAATATCGGATCTTCTAAAGTGTAGACTGATCCATGTTTTGAGAGTGAACTGAAAGCATTTGTAGGAAAGTCCTCAGAGGTCGTTACGCAAAAGGCAAAGCAGTGCGAGTCTGACAAGCAACAGGAGGTGTGAGCGGGCTGAAAACACAGTCTTCCTGGTCCAATCTCTATTTTCAACCTCTCTTTGCAAAGTGGGTTTAGTGAATTAATTACCTCCGAAAGCTGCATATAAGGTCACCCAGCGACTGGAGCGCGTGTCCTCCCTGGCGCTCATGTGCTACCATCTGTACATCCATATTTACATGCTCCCGACTTTAGATCAAACACGCGCAAACTCGGAGAGGGCGGACTAATGACCACTCTCAGGTCGGCCAATGACACGCATGAATAATTTGCTCCAAACTTTAGATTTCACCTTGGCGTCACCTCCGCTGGACGCCCGCCTGATCAAGTAAATGAATGGCCACGCACATAAATCAAAGTCCAGAATTTACGGAATATAGAGTCTGCTGCCCTGGAAAGAGTGTTTAATTAAGTATCTCATCCAAAAGGCTTCCTCAGTTCCTTCCAGATCTTCTGGTTTCACAAACACAGACATTTTACTCATCCAGTGTTATTGTAAAGCTGGAGCTATTGGCAAGTTTAGCTCGTCCCTAAATGAAGGGCATAAAGTCCATTCATTCCAGCAGGAGCTTTCTCTGAGCTGCCGCCGCGCTCAATAGCCTCTGGGGAAGATTCAAAGATTACTCAAAGATGCGCTAGTGGCTCAAAACACGACTCCAGGTCCATTTTGTTTTTGATTAGAGAACAACAATTGTGATAAAAGTCGATTTTATTTAATACTTCGCCCTTAAAAGTGCGCCTATATCTGCTGCTAACACTTAGTGCACCTGCACATCTGTGAATACACTCACACTGTTGTTCCATGTCAAAAAGTTGTTGTCTTTATCATAGTTTAAATGTAATATTCTTATGCATGCACTTATCGTCTTATAGTTTCAAGTTTGTGTAGTTTATTATTTATCTAAGTTATGTGTTGTATATTTTATGTTTCTCGATTGAACTGCAAAAAATTCCTAGTGTGAACCTGTTCATGACAATGGCAATAGAACAATTCTGATTCTGATTCTGATTCTGATTCCATGGAGCAGACTATGCCTGCTTTTGTACTCACCACAAACGTGTAGATTCTCAACCATCCAGGTGGTTAATTCAGTTCCCAAAAAAAGATAGATCAAAAACAGCTGGACTGATGATTGAAAAGGGGCCAATGTTTCGCCCTCAATCTGGAGGAGCTCTCCAGATGGAGCCAGTGGCGGTTCCTCATTGACCACAGGGGAAGATGAACTTCCCCAAAAATTTCACCCTAATGAAATAAATTTTATTTACGCAAATGTAGGTAATAAATGTCATGATGAATCTATCTGGCGTTTCCTCCCTGTCCCTCAGAGCTGCTGAAGCTCGAGGTGAATTGCCATTGATGATTGCTTATTAGAATACAGCCTCTGATTGGCCGACTATGAATTGCTCTGAGGCTCCGCATCAAAGCACGGCGGGTTGTAACGCCCTCCAGCTGAATGCTGATTGGCTGCCTCCACAAAAACTCCTCCTGATGCTCTAGCTCTGTGTCTGTGACAGCATTAGCATTAGTGTTAGCATTAGCTGCTGACACTGTGAGGCTCCAAGAGGAAACTGAAAAGAACAACATAACAGAGATGGACTTTATTTCAGTCATGAATGACATGTTTTAAGGACGCTTTCAAAATTATATATTTTTGTGTGATAATAAACTTCTGTGAAGAGTAAATAGTGTTTTCTGGCGTTAGCTTGTCCTCCTTTAGCTGCTATTAGCCACATACAGTGACATCATGATACAACAGCTCAGAGTTAGGCCTAATGTGGGCCTGGTTTCTTTGTCCTATAGGCCTGGTTTATTTCTGGTTTAGTTACAGGTTTTCTTTGTTTAGTCCAAGTTTTCTGTTGTTCCAGTTTAAATGTTGTTTTGGACTTGGTTTAGTCGCTGATGTGGAATAGCCTACTTTCCCACTAAATATTAAGCCTAATTCAATTGTTGAATTTTCACAAAAGGCTGTGTGTAGAATGTTGGTGCAGGTTGATGCAGATCCGTGTTGAATTTCATAAGCTTATCCTGTTTGAAAGACTGATGGAGACTGTGACAGATTAAATCCTCTTTGTAGAAACTCATCACGTTTATCGTACCTTTATTGATAGTAATGCATTTGTTTTATTTACTAGACGCTCACAGTCACAATCACTCACTTATTCCCTAACTTTTTACAAATAACATCACTCCCACGTCTTTTTGTCAATCTGCATATCTTCAAATCCTCTTTACAAAAGCCGGTCTGATAAAGCTTTCAACACATCTTGAAACCGCCCGGTTCAACTCGCGTCAGTATCTCTTCATCTCTCTTTGCATATTAATAAAAAAAAAACATTAAAGCCTGATTTTTATGAGAAATCTCTGAAGCAAGGTGCTCTCTTTTTTTCTTTTTCTTTTTTCCCTTTTTCTCTCCACAATTCTGGCGTGAGTGTTGATCAAGCGTTACCTTGTCATTTCCTCCGGGGCGGTGGAGGAAGATTGTCAGTCCTTTGAGAATTGACTCGAGCTGATCCGGCGCGGGACACTCTGACAGAGCCCTCGCCTGCCGCTGACGAACGCTCCGCCAGCCGCCTGTAAAGATAAGTGCGTGCGAAGAGGGGGAAAGGGACAGGCACGCTCCGCCGCTGTTATTAATGAGTGCGGTGGCAACGCTTTCGGAAAAAAAAAGGGAAAGTGAGAGATATGAATGGCGCGTCTGATAGCAGAAGATGTGTGTGTGTGTGTGGGGGGAGAGCTAATGTATTTTTGAGGGGATTGTAGGATATTCGTTTTCGTTAACAAGATTGCCGAGTGCACTTTTGACCTTCCAAACTTAGTAGAAGAGGAAGTGCTTAGAATCTGTCAACAAGGATTACGATGTTAGGCTTTCTGTTGGTGCATTCTGCCGTGGCCACTCATCCTTTGTTTGTTTGTCACTACAACTGCTGTATCTGATCGATCGGAACATCGTCTTTTTTTTGCATTTTTTGCAGTATTTTACAGATTTCAAAGGGAGAAAAAGCACATATTGTAAAATGAATGATGATTTTTTGACAATAGGGCTCATAACAGCAACAGCATACTGAGCACCAGGGCTGGGTATCAATAAAGACAGCAGTATGGTATGGTCGACACTACTGGTATAGAAAAAATAAAAGTATCAAAAGCAGGCACCGAAAAATCGATGTCTTTAGAGACCAAGTTTGATGCTGTTGGTCCAGGGGAGACATTATTTATTTATTTATTGGTTCAGTTGGCTGGGACAGTGCATGTTAATGAACACACATGGGACTCGTGCATGTAATCAAGCCATACCGGATGGGCTGATCTCCATACGTCGTCCCCCACGCGCACTCTCAATCATGCTCTCATTCATCCTGACCTATTGTGCATGTTTTTAGTGGTAGGGGAATCCGGAGTACCCTGAGGAAACCTGCGCAGACATGGGGAGAACATGCAAACTCCACACAGAAAGGCCCCGTCCAGGTGGGAATCGAACCCAGACCTTCTAGCTGTGAAGCACGAGCGCTAACTGCTGTGCCACCGTGCCGCCTTAAAGGAAGTGATTTTGTCGTTTCAAGAAATTTTACAAATTTAAAAGAGTCTTTTATGGAATAAATTCATATTACTGCTCTGTTTTCTGGTTCCAGATGACAATATTTTAGCGTGGTTATTGGAAAGTAAAAAAATCTACTGCACTTTATTTTAGAAATTGTAAATGGTCTCAACTTATATAGCGCTTTCCTTCCTTCATCAGGCCCAAAGCGCTTTAGAGGAAAGGAACCAGTCACCCATTCACTCTCTCATTCATACACCAGTGTACGCAGACTATGGCTACGTGCAGATGCATATGATTGACATTTGTAGCGCCCAATAAACGGCTATGGACGATCGTAAACCACACCTCTCCTACGAGAAAATGAATTGGTGGTCCCCAGACTAAATATCACTTGTGATTTTTCTCAAATTGCAATGTTAAAGGTTATAGATTGTAATCTGTATCGATTTTCCAGAATTGTTCTTTCTGGGCCAAACCGTGGTACCATAGAGCAGCTACTATTCAAATCAGTACAAGCATCTATTTCAAACAAATAAAAAAATGTTTGTCATGTTTTCCGCACGTCTCTTAGTCACATGTGATGAGTTTTTATATTATGTATCAGTCGGGTCAGCCCTCTCTCGCGGCCCAAATTCAGATGGACCTGTGCAATCAGATTTGTTTGTTCGCTATGTGTTGTTCACGAGCAGCGTCGCTCTTGGCCCACGGAGGTTCCAGTCGGCGCTAAATTACCAAAAACACATCGACAGTCGTTGAGTTTATCTACATCCCTGTATGAACATCAACGTGGAACTGCATTCACTGCTGCATGTTCAAATTTGGACCATTAAACCACTTGTCTCTGTATCCTTATATTTGGTATAAATACATCCATAACTCAACATTTGTTCTTTGTTGTGGAGTAATAGGGGAAAGATTTGTTTTTTTCCCCCTCATGCGTGACCGTTTGGCACGTTTTCCAAAGGATGCCGTCTACAGAACCAGACTGTGTTAAAAAAAAGAAAAAAGGAAAGAGCCATGAAATGCTTTTAATTGACTTGGCATCAGGGAAATAGTGTTTTGAGGCTGCGTTTGTGGTGAGGTCTCTGCTGTTGGGTGGGATGGGCGGGGGGTGTGCAGGGAAAAGCTGATAGTGGTGATGAAAACTTTAATTTTGTAGTTGTTTAAAACAAAACAAAAAAAGGTTTGTTTTATGTTTGTTTTATTGAGTTTATAAGATAATGCTAGATTTTCAGTCCCTGTTTGTGCCGTTTCTCAAAGCGAAGACACAATCAGGTTGTTGTAGCTGGTTTTGTAAATGCACACTGTGGATGGAAAAGATTCTTTGTGCAAGGTCTGAAAAGTGCAGCCAATGAAATGGAGTTATTGTGTGCGATGGCTAAGAATTCTAAACCTACTATGCTGCAAATATTTTCACTTGATCGGGCAATATTTCTGTAACTACTGGCTACTGTCTGCGCAAATTAACTTTGGGGAAGGTATTTCGGTTCGGTTGACGTTTTGCAGCAAAGGCAAGTGGTTCTTGTGTTCATTTCTCTCTCAAACATTAACGCTCATGTCCATATTTAAAATCTGTGCACAGATTTTAAAATATAAATTTCAAAATGGAAAAAAAATCCCCTTTTACTCAGGTGAAAAAGTACTTTTTTATTTTGTATTTTTACACCAGTAATATATGCTAATAGAGTCCCCGAACCTGCTCCTAAAATGGCCGTATCTCTAAAGCTCAGGCTGAATTATGCTCTGTCCGTACACTTTAGCAGTTATTACAGACCCTCTTGGCTGACGTGTAGTTATCTATGCGGCATATGGAGCGGGTGCTGGAGTAGCCCAGATAAGAGCATCTCTATTGGGACGGAGGGGTATTTATCATCATATATTTTGCCGTGGGATGGAGGGGGGAAAGAAGATTGAGATAGGAGTGGTGAGGAGTGCGCTCACGGCTGTTCACCCCCAGGGGTCAATCAGACTCGGGGCTCCTGAAGGCAAATTTGAATTCATGTACCTGAATGAATTTGATGTCTTAATTGATGGAAAGTTACAAGTATACTGCATCACTCATTATCATTCATTGAACCAAGATGGTATTTTTACGTGAGCGAGATGAGCCAATTCATTCAGGTATTTTGAAGGAGTAGCAGCTCTACTCCAAGCTCCTCCCAAGTAAGTGAACACTATGAGGGAATAACAACCACAGTATGTATCAGCAAGAAGAAGAGAGAAAATAGGCCAGTGGTTCTAAAAGTCTTAACATCAAGTACCAATTGAGAACCTCTCCATGAGCAAAAAGAAAATAGCCGTGTGCACGATTTTAGCCGTCTGTGATAAACAATCACTTGTTGTTCGGAGAATCTCAAAATCTAAGGTCATGTGTCGTAGAGTGAGACAGGGACAAAGATTTCAAATAGAGCCGTTGTGCGATCAAAGACGAGCTGCGACAGACATCAAGCAGTGTCTGATATTTTGGAAGGCTAGTCGCAGAGTGAGGCCCTGTCGACAAAAAGTCAAGCTCAAGACTTAACACAAAAGTCCCAGAGTGGAAAGATCTCAAAACACTGTTTACATGGCACAGTTGTTACGACGTCTCCACAACTTCTACTAAAACGATGACATCACAGCGCCAGTGTTGTGTCTGTTATCCATAATCCACTGACCTTATGATGAGTTTTACTCTGCTCCTCTGTGCTCCACCGCCAGATGAGAAGCAGAAAACACTGCAGAGTTAGCCTCATTTCAGTCTGTGTTTTTGGACTGACAGTAAAAGTCCGGTCACTGACAGTTTTTCTGCTTTAGTCCTGTTACGTCTGAAGAATAAACTCTCCACTTCGTCTCTTCTGTACATCATCAATCCAGGAATCCCTTTCATTTTCACCGTTTACATTTACTACATCTTGTTCTATTATCTGTGGAAGCGTCACAGCGCCTCACACAGGCGTGGTAGATGAATCGTAGGTTGAGCAAACATGAGTGGCTTCATGTGGACTCAAACGTTTACTGAGCTGGTTCCGTCTTTATATAACGCTTTTGAAACTTTACCTATTTTGTCTTTGTGTGGATATAGTCTGAGCCTCCTCTCGCAGCAACTAGAATCTCAGTCAACAAAATCCAACGTCGTAATAAAACTGGCAGCGGTATTTTTTATTTTATATCTTTAAAGCCACACCGCGGAGAATTTTACCCAATAAATAAAATTGAAATACAAGCATTTATTTTATGACAGATATTTTCATCATTGAAAAATACCTCATAAATGTACAAACAAACATTAATGAGGCTCACCTCTCCTAAGATGTGACTGTAAACTTTGCCGGGAGTGGGTACGTCTCCAGCTCGTTTCCATGGAGATGTGACGAAAGGCATTGGAATTTGAGATTTAAACAGGTTAGGTTCTCATCCAAATCCATTTTCTGTGTTGAGCTGGTCATTGGGAGCATGTTTTGTTTTGCCGCCAACAGCATAGTCCAAAATGTTACGCAGCGTACCTTTAAATTAGGAGACTGTTGCCGGTTTTATGGATATTTTCGTGGTATAGTTTGGAGCTCCCAGATTTCATTTTTCACCAAGCCCCCACATGAATCAATCTCCGAGCAGCTAATAACCTGTATTCATTAGCTTTTTTTTTATTGACTGGAATATTTCTGTTGCCGCTTATTAATAATGTGCTGCGTGCTTAATCAATAAACCTAATAAACCAGTAACTCCAGGCTTGTAAGCACTAATAGCCTTTTCCTCACTGATCCGTGCAGTGTGATTTTAGCCGAACACGAGCAGCCACCCCCTGCTCTAGTTTCTACAAAGTGTGTCTCCATTATAAAGTCCATTAAACCGGCCTCTGAGCCTTGGTCTAATGACCCCTCTTTTACATTTCATTATTCAGCTGCCACCCGTTTTTTGCAGGACCACTCCCATCCATTGTGAGAGGACAAATTAGAGCAGGTAAAACGCTGTGGAGCCGGTGGACCGGGGTAAAAACTACTCTCAGTTTTATGAATGTCTTTCTGTGAGCTGTAGTGTCGTTGGAGTAGTATTTCACATCATTCACACAGTTTTGCGCGATCCTCTTTACTTCGGTTGTTTCTTCTTCTGCTGCTTCGGCGCTCTAGTCTGTATTTCCTTGGATTTTGCCAGGTCATAGGTAGAATCCGAAAGTGTCCAAGCATGTTCAAAGCCTATAAAATCCTCACCGGAGCCATTCTGCGTTTATCACGGTGCCGTTGATTTCACTGCGCGCTGTTGTTGTTTTTTTCAATTGTTTTTTGCTTGTTTCCACTGCTGCCCACTCATGTCGCTTTGAATTGGGTTTGAAAAGTTGGGTCACAGGAGGTAGAAGTCTAAAAACCACACCATTTTTGTACCTATATTATCTATATCCATACTGTACATATGGGCCAATAGCACAGACTTGATGTTTTCCCTCTTCCAAAGCCACTTCATCTGTCGGAACATGATTTTTTCCCCCATCTTTTCTTCATAACATTGCCACTTCACTGGTGTAAAACAATGATTCATCAACAAACACAGATTTCAAACCTTGTCCCAAACTAACTGGAAGATACCACCCGAATAGGTTGGGGGGGGGGAATGAAACAGCTCGCTTCTAAGAGGGCACACCGAGGCCAAAGCCGTATCCAAAGTAACAGCGCCACATTTCTTCCAGGGCGGCAGTTTCTTGTCATAGTTTGTTGTAACGCGAGGCCATTTCGACTGACCTCATGTAATGCATCCATCACAGGTGAAGGGGCACAGATTGGATTAGAGAAAGAGGGGGAGTGCGTGTGTGTGTGTGTGTGTGTGTGTGTATGTGTGTGTGTGTGTGTGCGGGTGCAGGATAAGAGTTTGTAGGAGTGAGATGTCACACGTGAAATAGTCCAGGGATATAGTGGTGACACTGCAAAGCTAAATGCCATAGATAATATACCAATGGGGGATCTACGGTGGTCCTGCAAGGGCATAATGCGAATAATGGTCTGTTTTGTTTTGTGGCTTGTTATGAACAGAGCATTTGGCCACCTCAGCATGAATATTTTTTTACATTCTACACTGTGAATATGCTAAAAACAATGCACAAGCCTTCACTTTTGGTCATGGGCATGCTAGCAAATCGGTGGCGGCATGATGAACGCAGTTTGAGTGCCAAACAATGAAATTCGGTTTCTCAGCGGTATATGCTCCGTAATCTAAAGGTTGTTTAACTCCAGCGACATGTTGTGTCTATTTGTCCTGACATGTATGAATGAGTAGTACGTGTAGCCTTGCCCTTGCCTCACAACATAAAGTAAGTGCTTTATTTGCCGCGCCACCACTGTGGGGCCAACCTGACCAGCATGTTTTTGGAGGAAGGAGAAAGTGTAGCCCCCGGAGGAAACCTGGCTGGCAGCCTTCAGTGCTACCCTGAAACGGTGCATCTGAAACTGGGTTTGTCCCTGTTTCAGAGCGTGGTGTCCTGCACTGGTCAGCTTCCCCACCTCCTTTTCCTCCTGCGAAGCTCCCTCCGCCCCACAAAACTCTTTCACCATGTTTTCCTCTTCTCCCATCCTTGCTTGCTGTAGCTCCTCAATGTTCGGAAGAAGATATTTTCAGGTCTCAAATGTCTTTAGCTCATAAGCTAGCTCTTTGTTTACTTTTAAAAAGCTGCTTTCTTCAGGACCAATATCTCTGCAGTGAGATAATCCACCAAACCCCACAAAAACACAGCAAAGACAGGGGCAGAGAAACTACAAATACAGTTTGCAAATACAGGAAGCTGTACCAAGAGAGAGGGAGTTGCTGCTTGTTTGCTATAGGTTTGCTATTGGTGCGATTCTTGCACCATGCGAAGCGGCTTTTTGTGGAGTTGTTCTCATAGATACAGACGGCATCTCGGCATAGAAGGGGCGTGGCTTTGCCGAGGGGGAAAATAGAATCTTTAGAGAAACACAATTTTTCTGTTTTTAGCCATTTTCTGGTAGAACATGAACCTATTTATCACATAGTCGAGTCTAAATCGGGTCCATATGGATATTTTTCTCACAGCAAATTTCAGTAGAAGTGAAAAAACAGCAGTTGTAGCTAGTGCTAGCTAACCGTTAGCACTAGCCTGATGCTAGAATGTAGCATCTTGTTAGCATTCTCCATTATTTCTGTATTTATGGGCTGTTGAACCACTTTGTTCCTCCCCATGCCTTTGTATCTTTATTTAGTAGAAAACTATATTCATAATTTAGCGTTTGTTTTCTCCAAATTGTTTTCCCCCTTTACTGTTTTCAAACATGACCATATATGGGCAATTCCAGAGATGCCGTCTGTATCTATCCATCTACCCAAACAATCAGACTTGGCGAATAACACAGCTAGTTACTTCTGATCGTGATTAGCGACATTAATATTTGAGAGACAACAGTAAATGAACTGCTGAATTTCTTAAAGGGGACATATGTAAAAACAACTTATTTTTTGAGCTTTTAACCATGTTATAACGTTACCCCATCAAAAACATGCATGGAGTCGTTTGATGTCATTCATTTAATCCCATAAACCATCACCAAATTCCGTCCCAGGGATTTGATAGCATGCCATTACTTAAGAATAATGCCTTGTACCTTGTTTATATGATGGATAATTCACCCTGTTGCCAGCTGAGGGCACTCCAAACAACATACCACATCCCCAAAAGTGCATTCTCTATCTAACACACACATTCACTTGAATAATTATACCTGAAATAACAAAGTGTCCAAAGGCAGGTTTGCAAGCCACATTAGGCATAATTTGTCAAAGTTTGTGCAACCAATGATCAAATATTGTTTCTACCCTCTTAAAGTTATAAAAAGTCTTCTGTCTCTTCTTGCCGTTGAAAGTAGAGATTTATTGCTTTTTCCCCCCGCTTGATGTTTTTGTTCAAAATGATTGAAGCAATTTCTTTGCCGCCTAACACTGGTGGTGTGAAGAATGGCTGCCTTCCGCTCACCGGCTGTTTTTATTTTGTTGTTTTCGAGAAACGCTCTTTAGAGTCACACAATATTAACTGCCTTTCAACACATTGTCTCAGCCGGTTTTGTGACATAGAAAAAAGGAAGCTTCACCGACTCATATTGCCCACTCTTCTTTCTTTGTTTGACAGCAGTGCAGGGGTGAGGTGGCTCAGGTGAAAGGATTAAAACAAATAGATAATAAATATACTTCAATTAAAGCCATACAATGCTAACCCAAAATATGCACAATCAGCATAATTGTCCAGTTTGCATTGTGGTTTCCCAGTGCAACTCTAATGCAACCGTGCTGTCCAAATAAAAGAGGATAGAAGTCAAATATTGCTCTTTCCTGATTTCACGCCTCACCCTGTGATCCCCTCTCTTCCCGCTCTGTCCCGTGCAGTTCTCCTGCGTGAGGAGGTGGCCCAGCTGCAGGAGGAGGTGCAGCTCTTGCGTCAGATGAAGGACATGCTGAGCAAAGACCTGGAGGAGACTCAGGGCGGCTGCTCCGCTGACGTCCTCTCAGCCACAGAGCTGCGGGTGCAACTGGCCCACAAGGAGGAGGAGCTGGACCGGGCCAAAGAGGCGCTGCAAGGTAACGTGACCAAACACCTGCAATAAGTGTCACTTTTCTATGACTGTAACCTTCACTATGACTGCTAGCATCTCAAACCTATTTCCTTGCAGTATGGACTTGATTTTTGTCATTTTAATTTAGCCTATATTTTGATTTAAATGTAGTTTAGTTTATTTATTTGAAGGACAATGCACAGTTACATTAAAAAGATGGCTGCACCAGATTTTGCACCATGCTAATTCCCATCTGTCCTTAGATTTCTTTATACTTGGGGATTACCTTCAAGATGGCGGACAACACAACGAATAGAAAATAGCTCTCCGAAGTTGGTGTACTAGAACACCACAAAACTCAAAAACTCGATACAAAAAAGCAGGCAAATATAGGATGAGTGGAAATGTATCGCAAAAAGGCCTTAGAAGTCAAAAAGAAACAACCCGAGTCTGTGAAAACCAAAGAAGTGACCGCGAAGAGACAGAGGAGGCTCTGGGCAGTGTTGGAGTTACAAAGAAACGCATTACACTAACGAAACTACTTTTTCAGGGAAAAGTAGAGTAACACGATAGCTACTGACAATTTAGTTACGTAGTTCCTTTCATTTTTCGATCCACCGCAACGTTACTTTTTATTTACCATGGACAGATGTGACCGTGACGGTCAGAGAACTATGGTGTTGTTTTGCTTGTGAATCAACATGTTGTTACGGGGACAGGCTCTCTGACAGCGCTCACTCACTCTCCATCTGCCTTGTCACATATAACACCAAAACGGAGCAATAATGGTGAAGTGGAAGAGCAGGAGAGACCTCCGTCATCCTCAAGGCGCGAGTGCTTCTCCCCTTCGCGCCCCCGCTCAGCTCTCTGTCTCCCGGTGCCCCTGCATGTCTGCCATCTCCTGGGCGCTGCTCTCATGTTTTCTCTGCTCGGACTCGGGGCTGCATCGGCCACACTCTCATTTAAACTCTCTTCTTATCGTCTCTAGCAGAGAATCAGGACAGTAGTTTGGCGAATAGACAAGAGTAAAGTCGTTGTCCGTGGCCTTTTTGTCTCAAAGAGGAGTTGAATCCACACGGTTCCAATGAGCACAGTTACGTTCAGTAACTCTAGTTCTCTAAATGTGCACAGTCTAAAACAAATTACTAACAGGCTTATTCTCAGTGGTAAATGCAGGTTTCAGTTAGTTTTAAATCAGCGGTTCCCAAACTATGGGTCAGGGACCAGAGGTGACAGAATGTGACCATTTGCCATTTACCATTATAAAACGTGGGGGAAATAGACTATAGTAGTCCTAAACCCCAGTCTGACAGTGGCTTAGTGGTTAGTGGTTCTCACACAGAGGTGCAGGGGCTGAATTGAGGTCATTTTGTCCTTCACTGCTGCACAGTGGAACTGTGTTTGACCATAAACGGATTTGCTCTTCGTCAAATAGCCATGGGATGCGTAGGCACTGTAGGGCCCCGTATGGATTTTTGCTTGGGGCCTCAGAAGGGCCTTCACAAAGCTCTCCAGAAAAGGGACTGTAACCTGTGACATTTTATCTAGCAAAAGTAACGTAAAAGTTCAGAGTAATGAATAAGTTACTTTCTTTAGAGAGTATAGAGTAAGTAAGTAAACTAAAAGGTTACGTTTTCAATGGTTATGGGCGAGGCGAATTCAGACCGTGCTAAGCTAATACTAGAGGGGCTAGCAGTGAGATTCGAGACTAGATTTCTTTATACTTGCATTCAAGTCATAGGAGGGTAGAGTATTTACTGAAGAAAAAGTGACATCGCTTCAAGATAGTTTTAATCAAGTAAAAGTAATAGCAGTCATCCAGTCAGGCTCTATGCACGGCCACTGAATGAAATGAAGCATTCAGGAAACGGTCTTTACCCTTCACTGAAACCCGCTTCATTACATGCACAGAGCCTATAGTTACTAAGTCTTTGATATAAAATACTAGTGTTTTTAATTGAATTCATTACTTGGGAAAGTGCTAGCTTTGAACCTCAATGTTCTTGCCTTTTAAAAGAGATGATACCTTTCCTTTTAAGTGAGTCGTCATAGATTTCAGAAAGCGGCATCTCCTCACAGCCCAATTAGAGATGCTGCGCGTTTAATCCTGTTTAGCATCTTTTTTTTTTTTTCGTTTACAGACAGTTTTCCCCAAAAGTTAAGACGTTAAAGGCCCAACATTCCTCCCAGAGACAACTCACATTTTCAGTTGGTTAAGAAAGTGAATCCTCTTTTGGGTCCCTTCACGTTCTAGTTGTGAGATACTGTGATATAATGATAATATTGTCAAATCAAGACAAAACAAAAAGTATTGTCAAGTCCAAAGTCAAAGCACAAGTAATGATTTACGCACTCACCCAACAATGCTATGTACAAAGACCTCCTTTAAATTCCCCATAATACCAAAGATGAGTTTCTAACATCTCATTTCCTGGCTGTGTTTCAGACTTCAGCCTTTCCAAAGTCCGTCCCGATCACTCTTTATTAGGAGCTGATTTCTTCTGGGGCCATGGGCTGTGCTAGTTTGCATTACAGCTCTCACTCTCTCACCCACGACAGCGCTTTGGTCTTTACGGCGCTCTGCTCCAGGCAAATATTAATCCACAGACATGATAAGTCAACCTTTCATGTGGCTCTATTGTACTTTTCCCTTTTTGTTTTGCTTTGATTTGTTCAAAAGGCTGAGGCGGCGCGTGTGTCAAGGAGTGAAATCCCCAAACAGCGTGTCGAAAGTTGAGAGAAATACGAAGTCTTTCAAACTATTTTCGGCAGGCGCCATATGCTGCAAGTTTATTTCAATTGTTTATTTTACAGGGCTTACAGAGGGCAACCAGTTCACCTCAGGGCAGGTGTATCATGTGGGCATGTTCATGCTGGTTACTGCAGAAGTTGCCAACTCCATTAGTCATCATCCGCAAAGAGTGATGCAAATCCTCTGTAGAGAACATTTTTAAACCTCAATATCTTACACCCACTACATACTACTGAACTCCTCCTTTTGGCATCTACAGAGGATATTTAGAGCTTTTCAATGATACCAAATGTGAAGGGGTGGGGCTTTGGTAACATTCATCAAGGAAAATGATGTCCATCAACGCAAACACATGTTATGGGCAGTAAAAAAAGAAAGTATATGCCTACAACTTTTTATGGAGACAAATTTTGGATTGAAATATTTGTGCATATTTTATATAAGTGTTCAAAAAACACATTAATACACAGTATGACTTCTTTTAACTCTCTTTACCATAGTATTTAAGTGTTTAAAATAGGGATGGGACTTTAACGCATTCATTTCGATTAATTAATTTAATTCAAATTCAGTCAAAGATTTTAGCGCGCATTTTTTAACGCAATTAAACGTATTTCCTCCGATTTCCCCCCCATGCCGGAACTCCTGAGCCGGAACCTTTCTATTTGCATGTTTCTGGTACGCCCGTATATCTGACGCACGTCCGCCCACAACAGCAATGGACGGAGATGCTTCACTCAGCCCGTTGGGGACTCAGTTTTGTTTTTAAAACATCCTGACGGGACGATAGACATCTGTTCTGCTGTGTGGTTGTGCAAAAAAGAGTTCTCCTTCCACCGTAGTTACTCAAGTCTAAAACACAGAGACGTCCTCGATGCTAATGTTAGCGTTCAGCCTCAAACAGACGCTCCAGCCAGCCTACTCTGAGCCTTCAGTTTAAGAAATGGCACTTTGATTTCTGTTTACAGCAATTGTTAAACACTTAAAGGCGCTTAGGGTTAGGGTTTGGCGCTACATAGCTATAAATGCACTTTGCCTCTGTTACTTGAATAACTATACAGATTAACAATAATAAACACATTTGTTGTTGAACTCCTGTTTCTATCTAATTATTGAAGAATTTAGGTGCAAAACATTTTTGTTTTTCGATTAACATGTGATTAATTAATTAATTACAGACCTGTAATTAACTCGATTAAAACATTTTAATAGAGTCCCACCACTAGTTTAAAAATGTTGTGTTGGACATGTGTAGTTATTTCTTCCATTTCGATGGAGGAAATAACTACAGAGATGGATGAAGGTGACTCCACTGTGACTCCCCCACATCAGTGATCTGTTACGAGCCTTGAGGTCAGCTGACCAGCTCCTGTTGGATGTTCCTAAAACTAGGCTAAAAAGGAGAAGTGAGCCTTCTCTGTGGCAGCGCCTCGACTATGGAACAGACTTTGTTTGTCAGAACCTCTCAGTCTGTGGAACAGTTCAAGTCCAGACTGAAAACACACCTCTGGCCTTCAATATAGCTGCGTGTATCTTGGCCTGTTTTCTTTTACTTGTGTTTTATTTCAATGTGACATGTTGTTACTGTGAAGCACTCTGCTCGACTGCAGTTGTTTTAAATGTGCTATACAAATAAACTGGAATTGAAATCAAAAGTGGAAACCTGCCAGAAGACGCTCTGAGACACTTTGGTGCCGTCTATCTTCTAGAGACGGAGGACGAAACATGCATGAAGGCGTTGCAGATTAACATGCAAGAGCAAAACATCTACACAGAGGCACTCCTCTGTGTTTCCAAGAGGAGGAATTGCTTTTTGAAGTATTTTTCCAACAAAGCAAAACATAAGTGAACCAGTTCTTATATCGACCTTTTGGTATTGTCTTAAGTATTTACACGTATTACCTTTTTTTTTCTTTTCTTTCCCTTAGTCTTTAAATCACCTCACAAAGATTGGGGGATTAAAAAAAAGTGTCGTCTGGAGGGTGCACAATTTGTAGACAAAACAATTGAAAGCTTCTCACATGACAAATAGATTGTGTTTCAATTCAAAACATTATGGAAAATGTAAAAGCTGCATCAAAAGCGAAGAATTCTGATAAATACTTTCCTATGGTTTGTTCAAGTCCTGGTTCTATTCAGGACTTGAAAACCAGCGTTTTAAAAATAGTGCAGTGTTTCTCTACTACTACGACTACTGTCTGTAAAAATATACATGAAGTACAGTATATTTTAATCTATGTGTTCCCGTATGCCCAGGCTTACAGCGTAACCTGGGATAAGAATAGCATTTTGCCTTTAGCTGAGTGGCTGGGCACCGCAGCCAAACAATGACCCGTAAAAACGCGGTGAGCGGCCAGCTCCTGAATTATGCATGTGTTTTATTGTTACTTTCCGCCTCATATCCTCTCCCTCCAGAGGAGCAGCAGCAGGTGTGTCCACAGTCTATCACACAGACAGCAGGGGGCAGCAGTGGGGGCAGCTTTTGTTCTTAAAACTGCACTCATGCGGTTCAGGAGAGAGCTGGGGCATTTTGGCTTGGTCCCCGAGAATACTTTTATACCTGTCCAAAAGCACTAGGCGCCGTGGTGGTGCTGTGGAGGTGCTGTGATGCTGCGCTGCTGCTCGGCGGTGGCCTATCCATGTGTGAAAATGATGGAACCGCCTTTCGAGCCCAGTGAATCCTGATTAGGGATTTATCGCCTAATTGTCGTTTTAGCAATATTTACTTTTTCCTTTCATTGTTTTGCACATAAATATTATAAAACAACATTGTCAGAGATATTGTATATTAAAACAGACGTGCAGGCTGGAGCGGAAAGCCAAAATAGTTTGTATGGTATCAATCAACTTCATAACTCCTGATGTTTCACAGTTGAGATTGTTAGCTGTTTTCTTCCTTAAAGGGGCATTATGCAACTTCTTATGTAAAAAGAAACTAAAGTTGATATCAGTGACCCAGCGGCTGGATGTGTGGTCAGCTTGGTGCCATTACTTTCCATCCCAGTGGCCTCTGGCAGTGGTTCCCAACCTTTTAAGTACACTGTACCCCTGGGGAATACTGGCCTGTTGGATGCTCCAGGGTGGAGGTTTTCTGGATGGAACATTTTTGTTACCGCTTTGGAGAAATGAGATACATGACTTGATATTGCTTGAGTAAAGGTTCTTTATGTTGAATATGAGTTTTCAATCAGAATTTAGAAGAAAAAAATTTACTCGTTGTAATGGAACAAGTACATTTATATTATAAGAGGTTTTATCTTATCTGAGACCAGACCAAATCTACTCAAACTTTAGATTAAAGGGAAGACATACAGTCCAAACTTTTTGTTTTTCAGTTTTCAGGTTTTGGGCCAAATTGCTCTCTGAACATATGAACTTTCACCTGGAAACAAAAAATATACCTAATCATCACCACAATGACATGTTTAAATATTGCTCTGATTCAATGTTTCTCCATAGATTTATTTGGGAAATCGTCATTTCAAGCCACAAAATACATAGATTTGATTTCTCAACTTGGTGCGACAATATCTCCACGTCAGTTGCTCCAACAGACTCCAAACTTCGCAGCCTTGGACTTAAAAATATTTTGAATATTATAATATTTTAATATCTAATCTGATTCGTAGATATTTTTGAGTTTTCAATGTCAAAACACAAGGTGAAATTTACATTTTTTAGAAATTTTTCCACTAAAAAAAAACGCTTATTATAAAACTAAACATGATCCCCTTTGAAAAAAGTCTTTGTAACTAAAATGTCAATAAAATAAAACCATCAATTTGAATCTAATCCATTATTCAGATTTTGTCATCGAAAAGATGGGAAATTTTGGGCATTTTTAAGATAAGATAATCCTTTTTTGATCTCACAATGTTTCCTCAGCTCTCAGGAAACACTCAGGGTGTGTAGAATAGACAGGATGAGTATAAACTTTTAAGAATGAAAACATCAAGTGACAGAAAACTTGCAGTATATATTTTTTTCATATTTATGTTATTAATCTACAGCAAAAGTTTTAAATTGATATCTTTAAATTTCATATTTTTGCCTGTTCACCCGCAGTGTCTCGCCTTAATCTCTTAATTCAAGTAGATTTAAGTAATTTGTTCCTTAAAGGGACCATACACGTATGACCTGAGGTGGCAGTAGTGAGTATTAAATGGCCAACTTGCCTCTAGCCCCTTTAAGACGATTATTCTTTTTCTGCATGGAGGCGATTGAATCAGTAGTGAAAACCAACCAGAAACCCTGAAAACAATCGATCCAGGAGCGTCTTAGGGGCCATTGTGATGGAAAGTAAAGGCGCTGCGCTAAGCTAACTCATACAACCGCTGGGTCAAAAAGTTGGTAAAAAGTTGCATAGTGCACCTTAGTTTTAATGTCGTATAAAAAATATATAAAAAAGATTAAGCTTACCCTTCATGCTGCTTATTTTATGTTTTTCTCCGCTCAGGAGTAACTGCAACATCACGCCACTCGGCCTTTCCACAATTTTTTCACACATACTGGCATATTCTGTATCCACGTGTACTGCGAAAGCCATCCGAGATGATGCCGTAATCCAAATATGGTCATTTCCTTTCTGGGAGACAGCTGCCGTAAAAAAAAAAAGGCAGCGATTCACATGCGCATGAGAAGAAGTTACAACACTTAAAGCAGAACTAGCATGTTACTGTTTTTTACTCATTAATTGTCCGTGAGAGTAAATACTACGCTGACAGAAAAGACAAGGGGAGAGAGGGATATTGTACATCCAATTACACAATGGAGATATTTTTTTCCACTCAAACTTGGCTGTAAATACTGTTTAAGCGGTGCTAGCCCACAGTTAGCTTTGCCTGTTAGCTTCTTCTTCGTGATTCCATTAGTGTGTATTGAAGTTGCAATTGTGGTTTTCTGGCCAGAGACACCAGGGGGAGATGAAAGACCCTCCGATCATCCCATTAACACTTGTAATACCCCCAGAGGGACTACGGAAAGGATTTATTAAAGTCAACAAGTTACTTAGTGCTGCTTTAAATACCCATTTTCTCGAAATTAGGTTTTCATTCCACTCTTGTGACCAATTGTTCTCGTGAAAATCAAGAAGTCGTCGCATGTCTTGCAGCCCTATAGTTGTGACATTCCCAACTTATGCCATGAAGGAACAAGGCGGCCTGACTCCAGCACGAGCCTTTCATTTCTGTTGATGAAAGAAACAGTCCAGATATGTTTAGGAGACTACACCAAGATGTAAAACGCTCATTAAAAGTTGATTTGGCAAAGTAGCGCAATGATCCCCGCCACACAGGGCCACGCTTTATCTTTGTTCAAAGCCATAATTGAGGTGCGTAATCCCTTTTTGCGAGCCTGCGCTGACATTTTACTCCCTTAAGCCCGCCGGCCTCCTTTAGCTGTCCAACTCTCTGCTCCGTGTCGCCTCTGCCCCCTCTTTCTCTCCCTCTGCCAGATCTGAAAAGGAGGATAATTACCGCACATTAAAAATAACTGTTTTTTTGTGTGGGCCAGGAGGTGCTGCCGAATGGTTTTATCCAGCTATTAAACGGATGTGCGGGTTTGCGTCTCTGTGAAAAGAGAAAAAGTACATGTTGCTCCAAAGAGTGCTCAAATCCATTCCGCCAATGGTTTCGAAATAAGAAAGAAGTTTGGCATCAAGTTTTTCTTTCTTTGGTCTGCAATAGGCAGATACCACATGACGCTGAACACCCCTCTGTACTAAATCGAGTTGGTAAAGTCCAACCTAGCGGCTTCACCATAGATATAATATAATAAAGATGAGCGGGTCACATTTGCAATACAGCTTCATAGCTAACACAGGTTTTGATTGACTCACCTCTCTGGTCCATCGGGTGTTTTTATTGTTGGTTATAAAAGTTAATCCACTTTGGTTCTGGCGAAGGTTCACCAAACATCCATCAAGAAACAGTCACAGAAAAACACTATTTTGGCTGATAGTCGCTGAATTCTGGGGAGAAATTCCAACTTCTGGCGAGTGTCCTCTTTAGGAAGGTTAAATAAAGTCTGTCCTCTCGTAGCCAAACGCGCTTTTCTCCATAACATTATCTTTAGGAAAGAAAAAAGAACAGGCGTGTCCAGAGTAGGTTAGAAAGAGCTCCTTCTTCACAACTTTCGGTGCAAACTTGACATCTGTATAGACGCTCAGGGGGTGCTTTTGTTTTCTCTGCAGGGGCAGCGCGGATGCCTTGGGCACTTCCTTTTTTTCCCTTTCTTCCTTCCTTACGACAGAAATAATGATGAAAGATGTTTTACAAATTGAAATCAGGCCGTAAGGCATTACATCACAGACGCCGAGCACTTCCGTTCCGCTGTGACGACACAACGGAGCAAGTCAGGCGTTCACCAGCAGAGGGCGGAGCAGCTGCTCAGAGAGCAGGTTTCAGGAGGATTGCTGAGAACTGCGGGAATTAAGTCAAAAACCACTCTGGGGGTGTTTTTGATAAGGAAATAGCAAAACAACATGGTTAAAAGCTCCAAAAAGTCGTTTTGCCTTTTTTTTTACCTTTAATGGCCGCTCCTTCCACGCAGCCGGTTCCTTAAAAGTGCAAAAAGGCAGGAAGCCCTGCACTCAAGGAGCGGGCGGAGCCTCCACAGAGCTCCAGAGCTTGATTGACAGGCTTTGGAGCCAGTCAATGTACAAAAACTAGCGGGGTTAAAATATTTCACCTACACCAGCGTGTCTCTTTGAGTCGCCCCTGGCCCCCAATGTCAGCTCCTCGCCATAAGGACCAAACAGAAGCGCGTTCCTCACCCATTGGGCTTCACACAATAGCGAAGTGTCCGCAGGAGTGGACAAGAAAGAGGCCAGGTGGAACTACACATGACACAGAGCGACGCCGTCAGCTCACATGCTGCAGGCTCCGCCTCCCTCTCTCCCTCTCCCTCCGTGCAGGGCACCGCTAGCGTACGTCCTCCATTGAGCGTCTGACAGGGATGTCACAGGGACTTTATCTTTTCTTCGGACAGTTTTAAATACCGCAGTGTATGAACGCAGAAAGCATGTTGATGAATGAATGTGCAGTCATTGGTAAAAATAAAATCTGGAAGCGAATATCAGAGGACGAGGAGAGCGGGCGCTTTGGGGAAAAGTCCTGTTCACAAAGACACTTATGCCAGTCCCTATTGTGGTGCAATCTGTTTGTCAAAAGCTATAGAAAACCCAGAGATTATTATTATTTATTACTGAAGGATTACTACAGCCTGTCAACCTTTTGAGTTTTCATCTGTCCAGAAAAGCACTAAATAAAACTGATGCATCATCATTATTATTATTATTATTATTATTATTATTATTATTATTATTATTATTATTATTATTATTATTATTATTATTATTATTATTATTATTTACATCTTGGTCCACATCCTGCATCACTAGAATGAACATCCATTTCCTCTGCACTGCATTGTGCGAGGGATTGTCAGCGTATGTTGTTCTTCAGGGTTCAAAACATAAACCTTGCTGGTAAAAATGAACAGGAAGGAAGTTCTTCTAAGACATGTTAAATATTAGTCCAAAAGATAGACACTATGCAAAAATGTCAGATTTTTGCTCAATGTTTAGAAGCTAAACGTTGTATTGCAACGTGATGGAACTCATACACCCTTTGTTCTGCTTCACAATGGTTGAAGTAATGAATGAATGACGAAGAAAGAGAAGAAAAGCTTTGGGAAAGAAAAGCTGTATGACAATAAAGGGACTTTACAAGTTTTGGGAAATATGGACCAGGTTGCAAACTTTCTTAAAAATAATATTTCTGTTGCTGGTCACATGAATTTTCAATCTACATAACTTACAAAAGACCTCCATCACATCGTCCTTCAGCCTGCTGTTCCTTTGATACTTTTAACCCCAATGGAATGACCGGCAAACAAAGTCACTGTTTGTTTTTTCACAGTGACGCTCAAGTGTGAATCACCAAACGGGCTGCAGTCCACAGTGGCCAGCATGTTTTATTTTTCATTTGGCAGAGGATTCTTAACAGCGACAAAGGAAGGTGTTGGTATCATTTTGCAGTTTAGCCGAATTTAAAAAAGGCCAAAAGAAAGATTCGGAGAGCATGGTTGGTCATACAGTATGAGCCTGGAGCTGGATGATAAAGCACTTCATGCATATTTGGGTGAATACAAACTGCAATGGACAAGGAAAAAGAAATGATCATGCATTTAAGGCACATTTTAGAGCACACCATCAATACCAAACATTTCCAGTCAGGTTTCTGCTTACAATAGGGAACATCACATTTGAGAAAAGTCCATACTGCGGTTCTTCACTCCGAGGGAACAGTGGAGAGTCGCCGACTTCCAGACTCACACTCACTGTTGGCTCTGGTCCCATTCCGAAAATCTTAAAGGTGCATTATGCAACATTTTATGCAGGACAAAAAGAAGTTTATATTTGTGCGTATTTGACCTTGTAGTGACTCAGTGGCTGTATGGATGCGGATGGAAATTAGCCTTGAGCTAAATCCGGCATATTTACAGCACTAGTTGTCTGTTTATTAATATGCACTGTCCCATTCAAATAAATTAATAAATGAAATGAAATGAGTGGTCAGCATGATGCCTTTACTTTCCATCACAGTGGCAACACTCCAGGATCAGTTGTTTTGTAGGTTTTCTGGTGAGAGGGTCAGCAGTGAAAACCTTCCAAATAAATGATCCTGGAGCGTTGTAGAGACCACTGTGATGGAAAGTAAAGGTGTCATGCTGACCACTCATACAGACGCTAAGTCACTATACCCACAAATATCTATACCCATAAATATCTAATATAACTTTTTTTTTCCACATAAAATGTTCAAGTTCCTTTAAAGAGGGGGTATTATTCTTTTCTCAATCACATAGCACCAGTCTATAGCACACCACAATGATGACGAAACCTTCTGTTGGTCTGTAAATGCAGTAAATTAGAATAACTGCCTTGTATAAAATGTCTCTCTCAAAATGGCTGTAGCGAATGTCTTGAAATAGGCCTCTGTCTCTTTAAGAACCTCTGACTCTTTCCGACACGCCCCCTCCACACGCTGTCTGTGGCATCAGTGGGGAGGGGGCTCTGCTGAGGAGCAGTGGTTGGTTACTCGGCTGGTGACGAAAGCTCGGAGGCGTCTCCAGGAGGTGGGGGCGTTCCTAGGAGGAGTCAAGCAAAGCTATTCCTAAAATGGCCGCCATCAGAGTTTTTACAGATTACTCAAAAACACGTGAATGTGCCAAGGCAACACTTCAGGCATGTTTTTACTGAGGGAATGACATAATAACATGATGTAAAGCTTGAAAACATCGATTTGCATAATACCCCCCCTTTAAGGTGCGAAAAAAGAGACAAAACTCACCCCTTGCGATGCTTATTCTATGACGTTTGTGTACAGAAACTGTTAAAATAGCTTTGTTTACCTGACAATTATTTATATCCAAATCTCAAAGTGCATTGACAGGAGAGCTTACAGCTACATGCCAGTGTGATACCTCATTTGAAAGTCAAGACCTTTAGTTTCTAAAAATATGTGTGAGATCCGTGTGAGGGAAGCATAACTGACATCACATTTGCCATTCCTGAAAATCTGCCATTTGAAAATCTCCAATTTTTTTTAAAACTAAAAAACTCGATTTACAATTCGATTCAATTTCCCCCCCGCCCATTTAAAACAAAATAATTGTGAACTGTTCATATATTTTGAATATATATATTTGGTGTATTTAATTAATGTGCATCAGTGGTCATACCACCTTTGCTCTGCCCAATCCCGTCAGACCTTGGAAGCTAAGCAGGGAAGGGCCTGGTCGGTACTTGGATGGGAGACCGTTTGGAAACACCAGGAAGCCTAGCGAATGTAGTGAGTGAGTGAGTGGTTGGTGGTGGTCGGAGGGGCCGATGGCGCAGACTGGTTGCCTCGCTTCCGTCAGTCTACCCCAGGGCAGCTGTGGCTACAATAGTAGCTTACCACAACCGGGTATGGAGTGAACGAATAGTGCAATGTAAAGCGTCTTTGAGTGTCCAGAAAAGCGCTATATAAAACCGATGCATTATTATTATTATTATCAACATATGCAAAATGGCAAAGGCAAACTCTTTCTCTAACTGAAACACGAACACTTTTTTTTAATATATGAATCAATTTCTCATACCAACTAAATTTTAAATCAAATAAATTTTATCCCCGGCTCTAGTGCTGCTACACAAAAGCTACATTCCATAAGCTGCAAGTAGCATACAACAATGCTCTCAGGATTCTACTGAAAGTGTCAGTCTGCTGTTTGTGCAGAATAATGTGGCCACATTAATCTCTTACCCCCACCCAAACCGAGCACAGTTTCTCCAGTTCAGCATTACCCAAAATTCAAAGCATCTTTAAAAAAAAAAGTGTCAAAACAGTGAGGAAAAAGAGGATGAAAACACAACAAAAAGTGGGAATAGAGCAACAAAAACACAATGAGGAACAACAACACAATAAAAAAGCAACAAAAACACTGCAAAAGAGTGATGAAAAAGCCACAAAAGTGACCCAGAATGCGATGTAAAAGTGACGAAAACACGTCAACAAAAAAGTTCCAATCAGTTATGTAGGTCTTAGCTTTCAAATGAGGCGCTACACTGGCCTATAGGTTGTAAAGTCTCCAGTTGAGAAGCTGTAGATTCGGGTACAGCTGGAGATAATGCGCTCGGTTAAGGCGGAGGGTAAGAGTTTAAATGCTGTAATAAGAAATGTTGTATATGTTTTATATGGTGAGACTCATGGATTCAAAAAATGAAATGATAATTGTGCCTGATACTGCTCTGGTCATGGCCTTATAAGAACAAACTGTTTATATGGACTGTAACAGTACAGATAGTACTCTCAGTTGAATGTTTGGCTGCATTGACCACCGATCCGTGGCCCCCCCTATTCTGTATACACTTCAATACGCGGCCCCTCGACCACCAGTCAAGCTCTTGTTAAGGAGTCCCTGAAGTCTTTGCGTGTCTTCAGTTAGATTTATGTGCACACGATTCAACTCTGCTCCTCAGAACATTTACATTCGTCACATGCACACTGTGGCCAGAGGCTTCTTCTTCTTCTTTACTTTTCTTTTTTTTTTTCCTGATCCTTGTAAGTAGCTTCCTTGTGTTGGACCAGGAAGAGCCTGAACAGTGCCAAGCGTT
Organism: Gobius niger; assembly: GCF_951799975.1. Lineage (NCBI taxonomy): Eukaryota > Metazoa > Chordata > Actinopteri > Gobiiformes > Gobiidae > Gobius > Gobius niger. The sequence goes on from NC_136857.1 coordinate 25,168,721, forward strand.
CACAGGTGCAGGATGTTAGCGCCACAGGGACTTGGCTCATCTCTAAAGACCGCCTTGAGCGCTCCTCTCTCTCGCCTCTGCAGCAGGTGTGGGCTGTTTCCTCAATTTGGGGGAGCTCTTGTTTGTGCAAATTTACTACTTCTTTTTTAGCATTTCCTTTAGAGTGTTTTGTAAAAAGAAAAACACATGAGAGTTGTTTTTTTCTTTGTCTGGTGCCTTCAATGGCTAGATTTGAGCACAGTCAAAATGTTCCAACTTTAGATTCTCCGTCAATACCAGAGCGCATTAACAAAAATGGGGAAAATACAGTATTGATTTAAAAATAAAGCAAAGCGTTAGTGATGGTAAGATTCATTCAAGGCGAGACACGGCAGGTGAAAACATCGATTTCTCACGGGGTGGTCCACTTTGAGATTTTTTTTAGCTATAGTTTTCTCCCTTATCTTAGTTTTAATGTCAGACTTTGAACTTCTTAACCCCCGCCTTAAAGGAACAGGTTTTTCAATTCTGAGATATGTTCTTACCTGAGCTTAGACGAGTTGATGCGTACCTGTCTGGTCTTTGTGCGTGCCCGTGGAAGAGTGTGGTAGCTTCCAACTTCACCCCCGTTTGGAGCTATAGGAATATAGGAGAGGAATCTTTGGTCGTTGCGTGTGACTGAGCGCACGCACAAAGACCAGACAGGTACGCATCAACTCGTCTAAGCTCTGGTAAGAACATTTCTCAGTATGTAAAGGTGAAAACGTGACAAATAAGCAATGAAAGCGTGATAAAAAAAAACAACGACTAAAATGTGGTAGCAAAAACAAAGAAGAAGCTTATAGTTTTGCAGGTCTTAGCTTTCAAATGAGGTGCTACACTGGTCTACAGGCTGCAAGCTCCAGGCAAGAAGCTCCTCTGGTTTGTCGTCACCTAATTCTAAAACTTTCTTGAAAAAAGCATCAAAATAGCCACACAAAACGAGACGAAAACATTAGAGGAGCCACAAAAACAATGACAAGAAGGCGATGGAAAAAGTGGCCAAAATGTGACAAAACAGCAGCAAAAAAAGTAACAAAAAAGTAAAAAAGTGACGACAACACGGCAACAACGCAAGAATAAAGATCAGTTTTGTAGGTCTTACCTTTCAAGTGAGACGTTACACTGGTCTTTTGCCCTCTCCAGTCCTTTTAGATTTGGGTGAGGTCGGCCCTAACTGGAGAAAATGTGCTGGATTCAGGTGGGGGTTAAGATTTATTGAGCCTCATTTATTGAGCGTTGAAATTGAATTTAAATTTTATATATATTTTTTCACTTAACAAAATTAAAAAACAAACAAACATGAATTCAATCCGGCTCCATCCATTATTTAGATTTTGTCGCTGAAAATATAGGCAATTTTGTTTTTTTATCTATAAAGTGCCTAAAATTGAAAAACTTGAAACCTCCTTCTTATTCGTCCCTCTTGACGCTCCAATAAGCTCGTCCGTCATGGGCGTCGGAATCTTTCATTGTGAGGGGAACATATCCCCCCCATTTTTTCAAAAGTGGTTGCTTGGTCCCCTCCACTTTCACAACGTGAATTTTCATTGACTTTACATTTACTTAAAGCAGTGCTAAGTAATACAAGTGTTAATGGGATGATTGGGGGGTCTTTCATCTGCCCTTGGTGTCTCTGGCCAGAAAACCACAATTGCAACTTCGCTGCCTACGGGTCGGAGGCGCAATACACACTAATAGAATCACGAAGAAGAAGCTAACAGGCTAACGGGCAAAGCTAACTGCGGGCTAGCGCCATTTAAACAGTATTTACAGCCAAGTTTGAGTGAAAAAAATAATCTCCATTGTGTAATTGGATGTACATTATCCCTCTCTACCTTTGTCTTTACAGTCAGTCAATCAATCAATCAATGGTTTTGTATAGCCCAATATCACAACAGGAGTTGCCTCACAGCCTACAGCCACAGCCTTTTCTGTCAGCCTAGTGTTTACTCTCACGGACAAGTGTCGTAGCACTGCAACCTGCTACGACACTGCACTCTTTGGCCTCTTGGGGCACGAGTTACTTAGTACTGCTTTAAAGTTTAGACTGGGCCTATTCGATAGGCGGCCCAAGGGCAAACAATTAAATCTGACCAGCAACTCATTTTCCATACATTTTTTTTTTTTTTGGCATTATTATCGGCAGTATGGCCAGTATCACGTCGCTCCACGCCGCATTGCGTAGCTATGTTTATGCGGCTCTGCTACCATCACCTCAGAGCGAGCTGAAATGTGAACATGGCTCTGTAAACCGGTGATAAAGGCTAATCGTTGGGATGGCTGACTGAAGACCAAACTGAAGCACAAGGACCGCTTTCTTGAAATGTGTCCCCCCCCTATTGGCGTCAGAAGTGTTTTGACGGTGGGGGAGCCACCGTCAAAACACTTCTGACGCCAACGTCGTCCGTAGATATATTAAAGCTCCTTATAGAATGTCGCCATAAAAATCCATAGGACTCGAGTACATCTGGTTTTATAATGCTCTCCCCTTTCCGCATTCTCCCTCAACTCGTGCTAATTTCTCCAAAACTCCATCGCGCTGCAGCCTCGCAACTTCTATTCTTCTATTCACGCTCTCTCAGGACAGAGAGCTGTATTTATCCCACTGTGAATTGAACCGTCCAGAGACGGTCCTTCACATGGTCGTTGTGAAGGAGCAGGTGCGCCTATGTTGCGATCGTAAGAGAGTGACGTCCATTCCATTAGCGCTTTGCCTGAGCATATACTCCCCAGACTCCTGTTAAATCTGATGTGTGATTAAGACCGTGATGTGGGTTCATTAATCACTCACAGGTGGCTCCATCCGATAGAAAAGAGGAAAAACCAAGAAAGTGTGGAATAGGAGAAGCACAGAATAGCAGTTTCAATATTAACCACAGTATTAAAATGCCCTTCACTGAGGGCATTTTCTCCAAGCCATAAGCAAGCACTGCTGTCCTTTTCAACAGATATGACTAAAATGTGTTTAATAACAGTATTTTACTCCACATCGGCCAAACAAAACAGAGCAAAAAGTATGAAGTCCTCAGCCTTTAGATCCAGGAGTGCTATGTTTTGTGTTTACCGATAGAATTGTGGCACTTTGAATCCAAATACTGTGCTGCTACAAGAGAGCCGGTTACGAAATGAGACCGTGTGAACCCTATAGCGCGCTGTTAGCAGAAGACGACTTGTTTCAGCGGTGGAGAGAAAGCAGCAGTGTAGATAAACTGTGATTTGTGAATAAGCTTGTTCCCAAAGGCGCTGCGTGGGCCCGGATTAGACAGAGTGTGACAGAGGAGCGGGAAGCAGATAATGAAGCCTTAGGAAGACTTTATGTCCTGGTTTAGGCTAGTTCTAACCCCGGGTTGAGTCCCGGTTCACAGCTGGCCTACATCGGTCTTGGGTTTAGTCCTGGTTTAGTACTTAGTAAGGATCCAGTGTGGCAGATGTAGTGACGCTACCTTAAGTGTGATTCAGCCCTGTCAGCCGCGATATCACACCCACAGTCTACGTAAATAGGAACATAAGTGACTGTATGAGGAAAATAATTGCAGGGATGTGAAAGATGGGAGCAACATCCGGGAACTTTTGCTTCCTTCCTTCGACGCACAGCTACTTTTACTCAAGTGAACGAACTGTGCTTCTTGGAGTACTTTTTTTTTTTTATCTCATTCTACTTTTTTACTCCTACTTGAGGTTTCTCTCTCCACTTCTCTTGCCACCCGTGAATATGAGACCCTGACCTTGTTCATGAATGTGCTTAACGATACGTCTTCTCTGTCTGTTTCAGCCATGAAGTCGGACCGAAAGCGTCTGAAGGCAGAGAAGGCGGACCTGGTGAATCAGATGCAACAGCTGTACGCCACGCTGGAGAGCCGAGAGGAGCAGCTACGAGACTTCATCCGCAACTACGAACAGCACAGGAAGGTACAAGGCCATTTGCTACAGAATGAACCTTGTGGAAATTGAGTAAAGCTTGTTTCTTATTTAAAACTATTGACCAATATTTGACTATTGGTGGAGTACCCAGTAGTTTTACTTGAGAGCCACACTGGGGAACATTCCAGGTTGTGTTGCTACAAAACTAGAGCTGCGGTGCCAAAACATCAAGGAAATCAATTTATGGAATAACCTGGGGCCTCATTTATAAAGCCTGCTCACTCCTTACATATGGCATAACCTTCTTTCTGCGCCGTACGTGGGATTTATAAAACTGATCTCCTGCGCACACTTCGCAAAGACTGGAGTCAAGGGGAAAAGCGACACTTTTCTTTCATTTTAAATTATACAGAGATGACCATGAAAAGAATTGGATTCAACAGTTCCTTATTTGGGCAGGGAGAGGACAGGGCGTGGCGACAGATGTTGACTTTTCATTATTTTATTGCTCTGTCATGGGGTTTAAAGCTGCGCCCTTAGGCAAATCTCAGTCCTAACGCACTTTGTATTAGCTTTTATGGTTGAATGGAGGTGTGGGGAGGGCATGACACGAGTTGGGTTTGCGTGCACAGATTCCCACAGCAGGTGAGATCTACAGTACAAGGCACAGATTTCGTGGAGAGGTGCGGACGGAGGGTGGCCACTAGATGGACGCTCTTGCCATTCTTTGGGCACAAAGTGTTGCTGAACCTGTTGCTCTAAGACTATTGATACTTAAAACGTACTACTTATTATTCAAGTCTAAAAAGCACTGTGTTGTAAATCCTCCGCTACTCTTTGTGTGGAGCCCTTCCTTGAGGATGTATGTGTCTTCCAGGAGAGCGAGGACGCGGTGAAGACACTGGCGAAAGAGAAGGACATGTTGGAGCGAGAGAAGTGGGACTTGAGGAGGCTGACCAAGGAGGCCACGGAGCACACGGCCCTGCTCAGATCTCAGCTCGACCTGAAGGAGAACCGCACCAAGGAGCTGGAGGCGGAGCTGGCCATGGTGAGAGGAGAGCAGTCAGTCCATGGAGTGCAGCAGAGGGCAAAGGCGCCAGGTTCCGGCAATACATTTTCCATTTACCCAATTATTGTGTTGAAGTCTTTGATGGAGGTAAATGAGAAATGTACTTCTGGAGCCTGAAACCCCTGTCTGCTGTTGTCAGAAGTTGTTTCCATTATTCCCCATTATTATGTTTTGTCCTTTTCATGGCATTTATATAAATTCTGTGGTTTCTGTATCATTAACATATTATAAGATAACCCTAGATATGCATCCGACCTACAAAAAGCACAAACTTAACTGAACTTGTGTTAGCATTTTGCTCAGAGGACACTTTTATACACTCATTTGTATGTAGTGAAAAAAAGGTCTGTACATTCATTCATGATTTCTAACTAGGCTTTGGCCTACATGTGGTCGATGGGTTTACAACAGCTAAAAACATCTGGATCGTCCATAATCTATGATGTTTTGTGGCTAATGCTAACGGCTATGCGAAAAATACATTGAGCAAGCTAACGGACTAGCCGACTTGCTAACTGTCCTCATACATTAGGATCGAACGCTGCTTCTCATTTTTATTTCTATGTGTAATGTTAGCATTAATTAGGCTACTGTTATAGCATTAGCTGTGTTGTTTGCATGCAAGCTTATTCTGCTGTACTGGTCGTCAACAAATTATATTGTATTGCAAATAGCTCTGGACGTAAAATATTGCAAATGAATAACCCAGAAGGTTTGGGCTGTTGAGAAAGAATGCGAGATTCTTCCTAGAAATATCTTTTTGTGATGTATAACAATTAGCATAGCTGGATTGAAAAGTTTGTTTCAATTGAGACCATTCACTATTTGCAAAGGTTAAATCATACAGTGTGATAAAAACAACATGTCTTATAGTGCTTATTCACAGTCCTTGGCCTTATTTGTATCATTCAATAACATTATTCAGTTGCCAGGCAAAGCGCTGGCATCCCTCTTTCTATATTGCTGCACCACACTGCAAAAAGTATTTAACTAGATCAGTATAAACATCTCAATTTGAGCATAATAATCCACGTTTTAGTTGTTTTGACAAGTTAAGAAGTTCTTGGGCATTTGTCCTAGAATATTTCACTTGTTCTGAGATGTTTCTGACACGTTTCGATACATTTCGTCCTTATTTCAGGTCATTTTCTTTGCCAATGGGGTAAGAAAATTGGTCTTATCTCATTGGCAGTTTTACTTTCTTATTTCAAGCGAGATTTACCCTAGAACTGGTCTGAAATGTCCTCAAACAAGCAAAGTAAACTTGATCCGATCAGGAAAAGTGTCTAAATGAGTGAAAACCACTCAAAACAAGATACATTTCCTCAATTCAAGTCATTTAAGCCAATGCTTGATATTTACTTTTTGTAGTGCAGACCAATGCAGCCAACATCTAGTCTTCATTTCCTATTTTTTCCCCCCCACAAATGCATACAGTTTTTGCCACAGACACAATGGTACCAAATGACACTCAGTAACTTGTCTAAAAAATGCCCACAATTGCGCCGCATCTCGCCCCCAGATGAGTAACTGTGTCAATCAGAGAATGGAGTGGCGCCTGTCGGACCGAGACTGCTCTCCTAGGTACACCGTGGTAAGACGAGCCCAAAGTTTACGGCCTCCCACTCCCCAGACAACTCCCTTTCTGGTGTGTATGATCTAACACTGAGCCCCTACCCTAGATTTCTTTTGGTGTGTTACTAACCTCAGCCAACCCGACGCCCTTACAACATCGACACAAAAGCGCTTGCGAGGAAAAGTCGCTGGTAATTTCACCCCTGGAGCATGCCGGGTTTTGCATGACAAAGGCCTTGATTGGTGCCAGCACTTGTGATAGGTAAATTGCCGTGACATTGTGATCATCTGCGGCCTGCGCGGCGTGACGGAAATTAACGAAAACAGCGGAATGGAAAATAACACATAAACAACAAAAAAAACTTTTGTAAGAAGCACAACGCGTCTCCCAAGGCGCTTTCCCCATTGTTGCTGCCATCTAAAAGGAATTGAATTGTGACAAGGCGACGCAGTCAAAACACTTGTATAAAAGCTCCATTATTCTTGCGCTGACAGAGCCCCAGTGGATCCAAACAGAAGCGCCTCGTGCATTTTTCAGCATTTGTAACAGATTTCCATGGGCATCGCAAGGGACGAGCATGCGACACTAAAGATAGAAAAATGGATAAGGAGCTCTTGTAGGAAGGAGTGGCTTTTCCATTAGTTTATAGATGTACGATTTGCAGGTTGACGCATCTGATAGTATCAACGTACGCAGCAAGTTTCTGATGCAAATATTCTGATGTTACTTCTTCGGATGGCAATATTTCAAAAGCACTTGGTCATAGATAAAAGATTGCAGATTAGTGAAGATATAAAGCATTTGGCTTTTTAGTGTGGGAACCTGCCTTATTCTGCATCTTCCACAGAGAATGCATGGATGAAGTCAACGCCAACAAACAGCCATTAGTACTGAACCATTTTGAATGAAATATATACAAAGTTAATGTGAGCATGGCTGTTTTCAACATCATACTAACATAGAGGCGTCGCCCTATTTTAAGGATCAATGATCCCAATTAATACTATTAAAGGAACAGGTCACCGTTTTTCCATGCTGAGATATGTTCTTACCTGAGCATAGACGAGCTGATGCGTACCTGTCTGGTCTTTGTGCGTGCGCTCGGTCCTGCAAAAAGACTTAAGATGTTGTTAGCATTTAGCATCTGCTCCTCTCCTCTATGGGGCCAAACGGGGAAAAGTTAGTAGCGACCAAGCTCTTCCACGTTTACGGATACATGAGTAGTTACACGATCTGAGTATGTTACATATCTTCAGAATTCTCTAGGAGTGATGACTTTACTGCGCGGATGTCGAAGTGCTCCAAAGGTGTTCTTACGCCTTACAATATAGTACCTTTTTTTTTATTTGTCTAACTCTATTTGGATCGTGACTCATAACCGTATTTAAATAGGGAAAACATGGAAGAGCTTGGTCTAACTTCACCCCGTTTGGCCCCATAGTGGAGAGGTGAAGAGGCTAAATCCTAACATGATCTTTGGTCTTTTTTTGCGTGTCTGAGCGCACGCGTAAAGACCAGACAGTAACGCATCAACTCATCTAAGTTCAGGTAAGAACATATCTCAGTCTGCAAAAATGGCGGCCTGTTCCTTTAAGATTCATAGCACTTTATGCTTTCATTAGTTTATATCAAGGATTTAAGTCAAGGGTTTAAATCTGTTCATAAGAAGTTTTTTGTTTTCAAAGCAAGCTTATCATAGCAACTGGACACCTTGACTCAAACAGATGATGTTATGTGATCAACTCTGAAGAAGTGATTTGATTAATCAAAACATACGCCATTTGAATGAAGACGTGTCCAGCTGTTTTGATTGATCAAACTTTGATTCATCTACAACTTGGCACAGTTTGCCTGGTGACTGTGAGTCACTTTAAACAAATATTAGTTAGTCCCAAAACATCCGCTTAGGTCAAGAGGTGTCCAGCTGTTTCAATAATTCAAGCTTTTCTTATTAATGTACCTGTGTGTCTTGAGAATTCCTATTTTGTTTCCAGTCTTGACTATTTACTGAATGAGTGGTGGGCCAAAGCGCATGACAGGCTTTATTAGAGACCTCTTTTGTGGTGCAATACTGACAACCCACCACCGCGTCCTGTCCAGAACCTATTTGTAACTTGTCATTTTGTGTGTCCAGGCTAAGCAGTCCCTAGCCACTTTAACCAAGGACGTCCCTAAGAGGCACTCCCTGGCCATGCCCACAGAGGCGGTGGTCAACGGGAACAACCAGGAGTGGGTGATGCAGGCCGACCTCCCCCTGACCGCTGCTATACGACAGAGCCAACAGACCCTATACGTGCACACTGGACACCCCATCGACAGACAAGGTAACCCTATATCACCACTTAACTTTGTCCCTTTGTCCTGTATGGTGTCAGTGTTCATTTTGTCGACTAAGAGATTTGATTTTTACAATTTGGTAACTAAAACTATGAGTAAACGTAATTATTGACCAATATGAAGTAAATAAACACAATCACAGAACCAAAGGGACTAAGGGGAGACACTGCAGGCAAAACTAAATGTTTTCAGTTTTCAGGTTTTGGGCCAGTTTGCTTTCTTTGCATTATGCACCTTGATCTGGAAACAAAGAAATTGCCTGATCGCCACATTAAGGTTTTTAAGTGTTGGTTCACACCTAAAGCGCTGGTTCTCCATTGGTAGATATGGGAAATCGTTATTTCAAAGGCCATTTTCTGAAAATACATTTTACTTGCATTATGGCTTTTCCTTTATTTTATCTTTTTTTTTTTTACTTAAAACTGGTTTGTTCAAAGAGAAAATAAGATGCTTAAAATCCCCTGTGTAGCATGTCGACAAAATACACCCATAAATTTGAACCGGCCTCCAATACTTTTTTCGCCACAAATACAGTATAGACATTTTTTACATCCAAAAGGCTTTATTTCCTCATGAAAAAATACACTTTCATCTACAGCAAAGGTTTCAAAGTGCTGTCTGTATATTTTTCTTTATTGACCTGCAGTGTCTCATCTTAATGGAAATAAGATCTGATCACCTGATGCAACACTTTGAAATCTTCCTTTTCAATCAGAAGTCCTCTAAATACACATTTATCTCAGTAACAGGTCAATATGATCACTTTGGAAACACTTTGGGATTGACAAAACTTAAATTAAATACAGATTTATTGTCAGAACAAACACTGCATGGCTCTGTGCATGTTTATGTCAATTGGCTTGACACAGCTGTTATTTGTACATTGCCAGTCTCCCAGGATGCTCCACTCCATGCTATTGTGGCAGTGAACATGGTTTGGCTTTAGCTTTCTGCACACATGGAGTTTTTGGTTTGTGGGTGTTTTGATTAGGCCTTTTTACAGATTGCTATAATAATTATATAATTATAATAATTCTCACAATGTATGTGTATGACCTTATCAAAGTTGTTCAAATGAAGCAGGTCCTACAAAAGAGGTTTCTGGGTCCTGGGGCCAAACAAAGTGAGTTGGACATGCATTGAACTTGGTTGAGGCTATAAGTAAAGACAGTGCATTCAGGCATTTTTTTTAAGCAAATCTGGCGCATGGCCTACATGTATCATTGAAAACATTTTTGAAAATTACCTAATTTTTGGAGCAGCTAATGAGCTTGTTTGAAACACAAGGTCTGAAAAAAAATTGAGTAGATTGGGTGTGTATAAACTCGCCCATTGTTCCATCTAACCAGATAATGAGTCACATGCCAAACTTTCAGTCAGCAAAGTAAACTGCTCTAAAGTTTAGCCCGCCTGTGCCCTGTCCCGGCCGACCTCCTTACACCAGTTTTATTGACGGAGGAGTCAGGAGGTGGTCTGATAATTGGACTCGTCTGAAACGGGGGCAGAGCGGGGACATCACGCACAGGGTGCAGGGTACATGCTAACAACTGTGCATTCGTCTCTATGTGGACCTGTACACGTCGCCTGGCAACAGCAGAGGAGCGTGTATTAAGGAAATCATTCCGGCTTTGATCAGTGTGGTTTGTGTAAAGGTAAAGCAAACAGGTCGGGCTTCCGACTCTTGCTAATAACTATTATTTTTAGTTAAAGCTACCTTTGGCCCGTAACAGGATGAGAATCTTTTGCTGCAACTCGTCCCCGTTTGCTCATAGGATCCCAATAAAGTGTTGTTTTTTGGGCGGGGACCTGCTATTTGAGTTCAGATAATGAGGTCATACACACAGACTTTGTGACAGGATTATGAAATCCCGTGCAAAATAGCCCAACATGATAAGGGCATTAAAGAAATAATATTGTTGGTTCTGATGGTTTTAAATTGAAACATTTAGCAGGAAAGCTCTAGTCTCGCCAACCAGACTCCGCTTCTTTACAGAAGAGGGTCTGGCAACACTCCATTGCGCACTTTCAAAAGAAGTGACGCAGCGATATGGAGCTTACCGACCAATCAGAGCAGCTCCCTGACCGAGCGTCACGTTGTTGCGCCTTTGTTTTGTAGTTTTTCAACACAAGCAACCACTTCACGTAATGCTCCGGTATGCTTGTATTCTTACGTTTTTCTGACATAAACGACAGAAGTCATTTACTGAACTCCGTGTGGCAGGGAGCGCCATTGTTAATGTCTGAATGACGACAACTTTCTTGACGCTGTTTCTGTCGTCACATCCGCTATGTTCTCATCGGCTGCTATGCGCTTCGGTTGTCCCACATTAGTCTCGCCTCAAGCAGTAGCTTTTCTACGACAGGGTCTCCAGACTAGTCTCCTGTTTATTAATTAATAAACATAGGAGATTAGTCTGGATGCCAGGCAAGGAAAGCTCAAACGGAGCATTGAAAGTTCAGTTTCTGTCAAAGTGAATTTTTCGGATAGAGTAGGACTCAGAGAGCATTCCTGCTTGTTTACCAAATCTACTCCGCAAATGATTTTTCTGGCATTTAATTGATATGTTGACTAAACCCTGTACAGAGATATCAACCGTAAACCAGGTAAAAACATCCGTATTTTGACTAAGGCTACTTCCACCAGAGAATTCTTCCCTGTTCTATTAAACAATAGACACACACAGCATCTCGGGAATCGCTCACAAAGCTGCCTGAGGAGGAAAGCAAAGAAAGCCATTACTTTAACAAATGCTGAATTATGGACAGATTTTCTACTAAATAAAGATGCTGAAACATGGAGAGAAGCAAAGTGGTTCGTGGTAACACTAACTTTGAGTGCAGTTTTTTCACTTCTACTTGACAATTTACTATGCCAAAACATCTGTCTCCACACAATTTTGTCTTGACTTTTTGTGTGATAAAGATGCTTATAATAATTGGCCAAAAATGATGAAAATTTGTGAATCCCATAGCGAGCTTCTGTCCCTCTCGGCCACGCCCCCTTGTATGACGCGTAGCTGTCCGTATATGTGTTGGCTCTTCAGATTAGAATATGCTATCATCATGTGACTGCAGCCTACTCATTTTCATAGAAGCTTGTTTGTCACTTCTTGATCGCGCGCCCTTCACTCCCACTCATGCCCATCCCGCCTGTGCTCTGTGCCTCTCGTCCCATTTCAGTGGCGGCGGTTCGACTGAGCCCCTGCCACTCTCGCCAGCCGCCTTCCCCGTCAGACGCCTCAGCCATGGACGCGGACAGGTCATCCACACCCACCGACCTCAACTCGCCACGCCACCGGACACACTCCCTCTGCAATGTAAGCGCCGCCCGCCCCCGAAACCTCACAAGTGATCACGTTTTCGTTTGTTTTTCTTATGTTTTGTAGATTCGCTCCTCTTTCTACTCCTGCCGCCGCTGCTTCCGCTGCTGTTGCTTGGCCACTGCTGTCCGCCATCACTTTGACCGATTCCTATTTTTTTTTTAATCATTGACCTGGGTTGTGAGTGAAGAGATGAATAGAGACGGTGTGCAAACGCAGTACGAACTGTCCATTGACCAATCGGGGCACTTGACGCTATAATGCGTTTGAAATGACTCAAAGGTCTTTACAATGTACAATTTGTTCACCGCTGCCAATGGTCCCTTCACGGCAGTTAGCACTACCGGCAGCAGCATTTGAGACCATCGAGGGATCTACTGTTCCCCGTTATAGAAATAATAAGATGGACAATAAAACATTTTCTATTTTGAAATGATGAGGTAGAAAAACAGTCACACATGGAGTTCTCTCATGTGGCTCTAATATAGATACTGATCACCAAGCGTTGCCATCATATTATACTCAAATACAAAAAAACACCCTATAGATACAGACGGCATCTCTGGAATCGCCCATATATGGTCATTTTTGAAAACAATTTTGAAAAAATCTAAACTTTGTCTAATTATTCAAAAACTACTGTAACAAACGCTGAATTATGAATATAGTTTCTACTAAATAAAGGAAAAAAAGGCATGGGGAGGAGCAAAGTGGTTCAACAGCCCATAAATACATGAATAACGGAGAATGCTAACTTCATGCTACATGTTAGCATCGGGCTAATGCTAACGGTTAGCTAGCGCTTGCTACAACTGCCGTTTTTTCACTTCTACTGAACAATCTGCTGTGAGAAAATATCCATATGGGCCCGATTTACACTTGACTTTATTTATGTGTGATAAATAAGTTCATATTCCACCAGAAAATGGCTAAAAAGAAAAAAACGAAAAAGAAAATTGCGTTTCCCTTAAGATTCTATTTTCCCCCTCGGCGAATAGCCACGCCCTCTTCTATGACGAGATGCCGTCTGTATCTATGTTACATTTGTGCTCCAAATTTGAGTATGGGAGTATGCAGCAGCGGGTTTGGGTGCATGTTATGGGTTGATGGGCAAAGCCGGAGCACCTTGACACAATAACTGCTTCGCCGTCACTAACTTTTAATGCGCATTTTGAAGTTTCTCATAAGTAACGAGTTATGGAAACACCAAAATTCGCATTTGAAGCCCTTTATTTGCATAAAAGGTTTATCCACTTGCTTGAGGTAATTTTTTGTTTTTGCAAATAAGTGACATTTTGGTAAGTGGAAGCAGATATATTGTCACTTTTATACTGCCTATGCTTAAGTGCCACCATGACAAATATATGAGAGCTGATGTTATTTCTCTGTAATTTTAAGAACCCGTCACTGCCTCATCTATACCACTGAAGAGTCACTTCTTCTCCTGTCTGTGTTTTTCTTCCCCCCACTTCTCTCTCTGTTAATTTCTTTACCTCATACACTCTGTTTCACTTCCGCAGTCCCTCGAAGATTTGGAGGAGGCGAAGCGTAAGAAGAAGAAGGAGAAGATAGGGCTGGGGTCGCTGTCTCGTGTCTTCACGCGAGGGAAACAACGCAAGTCGCTGGACCCCGGACTGTTCGATGGTACTTCCACTCCCGATTATTACATAGAAGAGGACGCCGACTGGTAAAACTAAAGCACATGTCACAGAAAGAGCCAGACAGACACCAGTGGCATTATGGGAAATCTACAGGGAGTGTATGAGAGCGTGAGCGTTTGAAAGGGATAGTTCATTGTTTTGTGGTTCAGTGACGTAGCTGTCCTTGTTTAATGTTAATTTTTGTTTTTGCCTTTTTTGTTGTCACATTGTCCGTCATAAAAGACATAAAAGATAAAATTGGGACAGTATAACTCACAAAAGCTAAACAATTCCATTTTTTTAGCCTAGGTATGAAATGATACATTTAGCCTATTTTTATTCCTATATATATTATATACATATTATTCCATCACACCACAAAACCCACCAGAACTATCCCTTCAACCCCCATGTGTATGCGCGCGTGTGAACTGGTTTGTCTGGGCTTGGTCCGAGGCCTTTCTCTACACCGTCAGATTGCTGCTGTGTAAGTTTATGTACAGTGTAAATAATAATATGGACACCATCGCACAGTCAACCAAGGATTCTCAACCTGCTGTGTGCGGACGGACGTCCAAAAACTGTAAAACATATTTTTGTGTCTCAAACTGAAAACTTGAAGGACTGCTGTTCTTTTGTAAATAACACTGTGCTTGTTGTGTCCCCTGTGTCCCGAATGCATAACAATATCACTGCAAACGAAAAAGGAATACCATTTGAGTTGAAGTGACTTGAATACATTGAGTAGTTTTGACTTGTACCTTCTGGTTGTTGTTTAGTACATCACCGAACCGTTATAGTTCCCTTTTTTGTCGATTCTACTGTGTATAAAAGATTTTTGTTTTTTTTCTTGTTTTTTTTGTGACTTCTTAGTTAAAAGCATACATGTGTGACATGATATGGTTAATACCGCAGGTTAAATATTGTAAAATTTGAATATCATTTGAACGCTACAATTTCTTCTTCTTTGAGGGATTTGTGATTAAAAATATATATATATATATACTATGAACAGCATCTTTACATGGAAATGGGATCTTCCAAAAACCACGTAAATACTTTTACATTTCTTTATTTATCAGGACAATGTACAGTTACATTATGCCCCCAAAGATGCTTGTACCAGGCTGCAGCTTTTTCAAGCTGATCTCCATCTGTAGTAGGGATTTTCTCAAACCCTCAAAATACTATACAGAGCAATATCAAATGAATTATATGTACACAATAGTGGATATGAGAAGTTATTTCCCTTATTTCAGCAGCAATTTTCTAATGAATAGAAGGGAAAAAAAAGGCCAATATAGCCAACCAACCCATCTATCAATGCCACATAAGGCGACACATCTTCAGATCTTGAGCCAGGTCATCTTTGGTCTCTTAGTTAGGAGTACATCGTTGGAGAAGTAGCCGGAAATACATTTTTTGTTTTTTTTGGGACCTTTCACCTTTTTGCTCAACATGATAGAAATACAGTATTCAACTACACTGGGAAATCAACAAGGCACGATGGCCTGGGCCTTATTGGGCCTTTCTATGTGGTGTGCATGTTCTCTCTCTGTCTGCATAGGTTTTCCTTTGGGTATGTAGTATAGTATATATCTAGTCAAAACTACTCAAGATTTCAAGTTCATGTCACTTCATCTCTCATGTTTTCCGTTTTTTGCAGTGTGCCTGTTATTTTTTTTTGTACCCCTTTTAACTTCCAAAATCCTCACGTTGTTTATCGTCTTGCTTGGTCCATCCCTTCCCCGTGACTAAAACGATTTCCTGTGGGCAACACGCCAGACTCCTCCAATCCTTCTTCTAAATTTACAACACATATTCTCTTCAGCGACCTAGAAAAACTATAGGACAACTTAAGGTATATCCACTTTTGATATCATGGTGCATGCAGTTTTCCTAATGTGCAAGGCCAAACAGGAAACGTCCGTCCTGAGTCCTGTTCTATCTGCTGTGGAGATAGAAGCCAGTCGACCTCTGTGTGATCTGCATGCCCATGATCCCAGTCCTTTTAAAGTGGTGCTGTGGGGGTTTGAAGTATTTTTTGGAGTATGGGGTACTTGGATACTGTGCAGTGAGGGTGTCGGTTGTTCAGTCTTTAGAACTGGGAAACTCAAATGTGAAACTCGCCTCACAATGAGACTATTTTTTACTAAAACAATTATTCCCGCTCGCACAGCCCTCAACTTGACGTTGATTGATAGGCCTGAAATTGCTCATTGTTCAAGATGTGCTGGTCACGCTGGTCTCCGGGGACTCGGGAGACAGCTGGCAGGTAGAGTGGCCTACAGACGAGAGCGAGGATGCACGGGGGAAAACGCTCACTTGATGTAGATATGCAGGACAGGTAGGCCTACTGCTCCTCTGTGTGTTAGATGTGGCAAGGTTTAAGCAGAGAGAGAGTGATTCGGCCATACAGTGCATATGACACATTAGGCAAAATTTTAACTGAAACGTAGTAAACACAATTATATTATAAGAGCTTGCTAAATGTTTTACCCATGTTTAGTACTTCACTTCCTTATTGGACATGGGCAGGAAGTGACATAGAGGTAAACATTTTTAGCTGCTGTCATGTTATACCGATGATAAGTTCTTAACATAAGGTATACAAGGTGTATCATTACACTCAAAATAAAGCAAGATAACAAATGCGATTTTTAAAATGTAGACTATAGCATAAATAAATAGGTTTTTAATTTACAAAACACAATCAGGCAAGTAATCCTAATGTTTGCCAGTGTTTATAGGGTTTTAGCCTATGGTTTAGCACATGTGGAATTGCTTCTGTTCGCACGACCTATTGGAAATCATAGCCATCTAATTGTAGTTCTAAAAGACTAGGCTTTTTTCCTTCTTTTTTTTTAAATAACGCAGCTTCCCCAGGTTATGGAAGTATGTTTTGGATTATATTTGTGTGTTTTTTTTAGACATTTCCTGGTGGACTTTGAGCATATATTTGTTTTTTTCCCAGCAGATTACCCCCTGGAAGTGGAAAAACCAGCACTCAAAGCTAGCGGTTAGCTTTAGCACGAAGCTAGCGTTAGAACTATTGTTAGTGTTCACAGACCTATGTACACATTTGGGACGTTAAACCACTTTGTTCCTGGCTGTGTCTTCCATTTGGTAGAAAATATATCCATATTTCAGTACTTGTTACAATGTTTACAGTAGTAATAGGTGAAAGTGCCATTAAATTAAATCAAATCATGATTAAGACTTACCCCAGATATTTGCCATCAGACTAATTCATGATTACAAAGTTCAGACCTGTCAGATGCACTTTGCACTTGTGATCATTGGCAAATGAGCAACACATTGATTGAACATACTGGGCCCCTGCGGCGGTGGGGGTCCTGTACAACCCGCCACGTCAGCGTTGTACAGACAAGTGCTCATTGCAATCAACTACTGTATGTCAGATTGCCCTCATTACGACAACCAGTCCCCTGATTGAGTCCAGCATGCAGCCTCGTCTTACTGTGCACAAGCACCTCTTCAGCTCCACTCCAGAGTCCCACAGCGCCGCTTTAAATGCATGAGAAACCCAGCCCTGTCTGAGAATGAAGTGTTTGTCCAAAGAGAGGTCAGTTACTCAATCGTATGTTTATTCATGACCCCGCCATCGGAAGACTTGACACGCTCCGCTCCAGGAAGTCCACTCATTTAGATACAGAGGACTCTCTAGAGCCACGCAGCAAACAACGAGACGAGAACATCTTTTGATGCAAAGGCGCCAAACAGGAACCCATCACACACGCCGATGCACTGCTGAATTAGCCGAATATCGTCAGGCTTTAGATATCAGGTCGGGTTACGATACAGAAAAAAAAAACATTGTCACTTTAGTTCGCAGAGCAGAGGTCGCGCATCAAATGAGGAAATATTACAATAGCAAAGTGCCAACGGGGAAAGGTTACGTGTCGATCTCAAGCGGCTAATCAAAATCTGGGCATTTGCGAACCATTTCCACTGATCTTTTGACCTCTGCCAAAGTCGGAGACGCGGGTCCGGGCCAGCGAAGAGAAAAAGCAATTAACCCGGTGCCAAAGGTTAACGATGTTTCTCCAGGCAAAAATGCGAGTGAGGATTTTTTTTTTGGTGATTTCTTTTGCATTGGGTTGGATTGAAAGAGTCTGTTGTTGCACACAGGAGAAGTCATTTAATCTGATCACAAGCTATCACTGTTTTTTAACATCAACACCGAATGGATTAATTATCAAAATTAAACCAAGTAAGAGATGGACAGTTTTGGGTGAGTAGACGGAGCTGTAGAAGGAGAGGTCAGACTTTGTGACAAATTGACAAATTGTGCAAAAAAAAAAAAGAGGTTTGAGCTGCACTTAAAGAGCCGCAAACTGCATTTTTAGCGTTTTATGTTGACTGATAAACCTTAGCCTGGCTATCGGCAGACAAAATATCACAAGTTAGATTTAGTCTGGGGAGCACCATTTCATTTTCTGGTAGGAGAGGTGTGGTTTACGATTGTCCACAGCCGTTTATTGGGCGCTACGAATGTCTATCATGCGTCTGAACGTTGCCATAGCCAGTCGTCGTATCCAATGACGTAGGACGCACCCGCTGTAAACTTTTGAGCGAAACTATTTAGAACAGTCTAAAGCTTGATCAAAATATGGAGTCACTGCTGTCATGTTGGATCTGTAAATAAACTTTTTAGAAATGTTTTATCCGTAAACAAACCACAAGCTTCCGTATATCGAATAGTGCGTCATCGTCTTGCCGTACCTCCCCGTTCTGTGATTGGTCCCAAATCCATGCGAAGATTTCGGCCACGGTCCCCAGACTGTTGTGCAGTTCGAAATGATTCAAGCGCACACAGCAGCGTGGGGATTCCCAGGCCAGATAAACCTGGCAGTTAATGCAAAAGAATGTCTTTGAAGGGCTTTAACAGACAAATTAGTTTGTTCTTAAACAATGTTGTTATTAGTAATAAAATACCCAATCATGATTCAAATTATAATTGATGATGATTTTCCAAGTAATTGTATCCCTCCGAAATGTTTGTACGGCTACATTGCAGTTTTGTGTCTTTATTTTTACATATAGCATTAGCCATGGAAATCAACATTACAAAATCTAAAATAAACTATTAATATTTTATCGACTCAACAAACTACTGGTTTGTCAGAGTATGCAGCTATTATTGTAGTGAAACGATTTGTCGAAATAGGTTTGTCTGTAATGCGATTTGTGCATACCAACATTTATATTTGCACACTTGGGCTGTGTATTGCCAACACCTTCCACAATACGATACCTGTCCCGATACAGAGTTCACGATACAATGCGTGTCACGATTCAAGTGTAGCGCAATAGTGTCCATGGTACAAGATCATTCCTAATTTTAAGAAAAAAAATGTTTTTATTTTGCTGAAAAAGCTCAGTGTGCAATTTAAGACTTTTATTTGGAATAGATGGAGTGCATGTTGTGATACGTTCGGAATTGACTATGGTTAGAAAAACATATAGCGCATCATGATACAGGTGCCTCGATACGATACACATATTGTCACGTATTCCATATTCACATATTGCTTATGCAATATATTGAGCACCGGCTCACTGAGATTTATGTGTGACTACAATGATTTTGTGTGCGTAGGCTAAAACAATTTGTGCACGTGTTTTTAAAGAACATTGTCACTCCATAAAGTTCTAATAGCACACAAAAGCTTGACACTCTTTCGTCCAGGATTTAGTTTAACTGGCTGTATGAATCAACAGAGGGCAGAAACAAATCGTGATACATAAATGTAATTCTTCATATGCACAGATCTTATTACACTGAATATGCACACTTCTCACAAGGACTATCTTTTTGCAACAGCAGTAGCTCCATATTAGATGAGGCTAGCATGGCTCATTGAAATGTATTCAAGATATCTCTTACAACAGCTCAACACTATTTGATTCAATAAGTAGCTCCCCGTTTTTATTTTTATTACAAACCTTTGTGTCAAAGCAGTTTGCACCTTCTGTAAAGCACCTGCACCACAATGCACACTGATGCAATCAACACCTCTCTTTGAATGGCTCGGTACTACGCACCCCCAGGGCACAAATTGTACACTGTATATGAGCTTCATTTCAAAAATATGATTGTAAATAAATGTAGGTTATTTTATTTTTTCATGGATCCAACCTTATGCCTCCTGCTGATGAAAAACATATCAAATACTGTGTCATTTTACATTTTAAGCCAAGGTGATATTTTATTTTATTTCCAACACATATTTTTTTGTAAATGCAATTTAATGATAAATATTTAATGATGATGAAAAGGTTTATTTAAAGATCTCCTGCTTCTATTGAGAGGGTGAGAGATGTTTTAGGAAGACTTTTAAAAGCATGGAAACACAAAGAAAGTGATAAGATTATTTTAAATTAAAGTGGATATGGCGGATATGTGGCTGTCCTCTCTCTCACATGTGTCCTGTGTTGTTTGTTGTGTGTATGGCAGTGATCCTGACTCCTGCCTGAGGAGCTGCCATTTTAACATGTGTTTTACTCCCTTGGTCCAATCCCAGCAAGGCAGATCCCTTGGCGTCCAACATGGCCTCCTGACTTTCCTCATGGCATCTTTCCAAACATACTGTGTCTGAATCCACAACATAAACGGTGCCTATAAAGCGGCCATATTACGCTAAATAGAAATACATACCTCAAGCTAGTGATTCTTAATCCTGGGAGTGTCTCCAGTTTATTATAGGTAGTGTTCATCTCTTGAAGTAAACACTCTTAACAACACCACAACACCTTTTGGTTGAAGGAGAGGTATTATGCCAAATCGACCTTTTAGAGATGTTAACCATGTTACTATGTTATTCTCTCATCAAAAACATACCTGGAGTTGTTTTTCAACCCACTTGCACGTCTTTGAATCATCACCAGAGGTTATTGTTGGCACCAAAAAGCTCCTCCTCAGGTCCTATGTATCCAGGAAATGCTTTCCTCATCTCTCCACCTCTATCTAAGCTTATTTCTTTCACTACAGCCACTCGGGCTGAGCATTCTTTTCTTTTTCTTTATTGAAAGAGCTGCACAGTGAAGGGGAGCAAGAGAAGGAGTTGTTGGGGATCTTGCGAGGAGATTGCTTGAAAATCAGGGAGACAAAACTGGATATTTTTCTTTTTAAGGGCCTATCTCACCCGACGAGACGTTGCAGGGACTGCTGCAACTGGACGTCTGCGCAACTCGGATTGAGTGCGCGCATGCAAAGGGCCGGTCTGGAGACTAGTTGGAGACTAGAGTCGAGTGGGAGATAAGGGGAGTGCCCAGGTAGTCTCAGGTTCGATTTCAGCGAGACAGGTCTCATTGCAGGGACGTCCCAGAAACATCTCACAGGTCGAGGACAACAAATAATATTCGGGACCACGCGCACATGGAGACTGCATGGAGACTTTTCGCATGCAGTCTCGGCTGAAATCAAACCTGTTTTCACTGAGACTACCTGGAGACTCATCTTCAGGGGACATCTCTGTAACCAGACCACTGGAGTCTCCAACTAGTCTGTAACCAGTCTCCAGGCTGGTGAGATAGGCCCTTTAGCTGTTTTATATGCTATGTTCTAACCAACAAAGTGTAAGATCATGATAAAGATGTTCAGTTTATACCTGCAAAGAGCATATTACCCCCTCTGTAAAGGGGCTAGATGCAAGTTTGTGATTTTATACTCACTACTGCCATCTCAGGCCTTATGCGTAACTGCAGCTTTTATATAAAGCTCGTGCATGAAGGCACTTGAGACCTGAATTAACACCCTCTTGAGTGACAGTGCAGGATTTTAGAGGCAGTTGTGGCGAATAGGTCTGGGCTCATTCTACACATTAGGACATGGCTGGAACATGTGGGGGGAGGAAAATACATAATTTTAACATTTTTAAACTCGGTATAGTCCTTTTAAATAGTGCTTTAGACAGTGCAGGGACATTGGTTCTTGCTTGTGTTTTGACCTCCTAGTATTTCACATGAAAATCTATTCCTATGGTGTAAATTAACTGAAAACATTATTGTATTGTATATTGGAATTGTTACCCCTGAATATTAGGGTTGCCAGGTAACAGACCAAACCCGCCAAAAACCAGTGACTCACATTGTATTTCGTTTTACAGCCACTGTGCATTGAAAATATATCGATTTTTATGAATTAGAATTAAGCAATAGATAAATACTTTACACAGAAAGCATCCCTGCCAAAACCCAGGTAGCTGCTCATTATCCCTACTTACTGTGCTATTTCCTTTAAATTACTATCACTTGTGCTCGTAAGTGTCGTCCAATTAACATTTCACCTCAGCACAATGCTGTAAGGGGAAGTGTGTATATTTCTACAGTGCTGTCTACAAGTCTCCCATGTGCTGGATACAGACACAGTCTCCTTGTCATCTCTTACACCATTCAAAACATTACGTGTACAAGGAAAGAACGGCCATGTTGCATCGCTTAGCCCAAAACTCACACGTGTCAGCGCTCTGTGTCGATAATGTTTGGCTTGGATTTTGACCCCTTATGACCCTCTAACCCCGACCCCCTGTGTGACCTCCATCAAACCCTTCCCTCCCCCCATCCCGAGCACGGTGAGGCGACCCAGGAAGTGAATCGATATTGAGGGTCGTGTTTGGGTGTGTTTGGATTTAACCCCAATGACCAAGCGCTTCTTCAAGTTGGCGTACCAAAGTAAGACGATATTTTTACAGCCGCGATCAGGGCTGTGTATACACTTTCCATCGAACGCTGAAGTCCATCATGGGTAAGTTCTGGTTTAGTGTAGATTTAGACACACAACATAATGAATAATATATAGAATCGTAATTAAAATCGTAAGTTTTGTGCTTTGGAGTAGTTATTTCAACACTATGAATGTTCATGTGGCACTAAAGCCATTTGGAGACACTATGGGGTTGACGAAGTTGACGAAAATGAGTGTTCACATCCCACATCAGATCCAATTTGTGGAACCAATAAGCTATAGCAAAAGCTGAGGGATACAGATAGAGAGGGGTGCGTTTCAGATGATTAAGAATATATCATGACTCACAAAATAAGCAAAGGAAATATTGCTTCCTATAAGACCTTTCACATTTACAAGATTGTGGATAAAAGCTGGGCTTAGACTTGAACCTGAGCAGCTGTGACACTGGAAACACTGAATGGACAGAGTGCACAGAGCAGACAACGTCTTCCTGAACATATGTATCCCCGTACACCCACAACAGTATGAAAAAAGTTTTGGGGTTATACATTTGTTGAGTGTGACGTCACGACTTCCGCTTCCGGGTTCTAGTAGACCGGCAAATATGCGAGAAAAAACATTAAAAACTCTTTAAAACAACCAGCAATATTTCTGAAGCTCAACGGAGAGTTACTGAACCGACTTATTTCTCAGATTCATTAGACAAAAATGCTGCACCTACTGCTAAAAACTTAATATTTACTAAAGTCACTACTTCAGGGGTTAGCGTAGCTGCTGCGCCGTTAGCATTTATCTCCGCTAACCCGGATGTAGCGATTTTGGTCAATATTACTTATATTATATTACTTACTTATAGCAGTTAGTGCAGCATTTTTGGCTAATGGGCCGAATAAATAAATATATTCAGTCACTCTCCGTTGAGTTTCAGAAATATTGATTGTAGTATTAAAGAGTTTTTTGTAGTTTCTCGCACATCTCACGACGTCACCACTTAACATATTCACCTTATTCCGCCCCGCCCACTTTTGCCACTTTTTGCGTTGTCTCGGCACCTCGTTTTCCTGACACTTCCGGTCGAGCGCGAAGCCCGTTCATTTTAACGGAGAACGAGGGAAAATATTCTCTGCTCAAATCTGATGTTTATCGATTGATTTGTGTAAAATGTCCGATGTTCATTTGCACCAACATGTCAACCCTGCACCGTTTCTCTGGGCGGCCTGAAAACGGCTTTGTTTTCGTGTAGTGACTGATTTTATGTGGACTTCTCCAGCCCCATGTTAACACATAGGAGAAAAGGTGCGGGCACAATTCATGGCGGCGCCCACGCGAACGTCCAGAATAAGGTGAATAGAGTTTGGGAAAATTGTTACCATGGATACCTGCCATGTTTGTGGGTGCTAGCAAACATTTTTCATAGATTAACATTTCCTAAAAACAATGTAAAAAGTGGAATTAAAAACTGTGGAACAACTCGTCACTGCTCGTAAATCCATCCAACTCGCCGTAGCGTTCAAATGTTTTATTGTGTCAACAATAACTCCAGTATCTTGCCCTGTAAAATCTCTGTTAGTGTCTTATAGAGTTCGGGAAAGTCCACAGTTACCATGGAGATCCGCCATCTTTGCAGCTGCTAGCATACATTTCCATAGACTAACATTAGCTAAAAACAGTATAAAAAGTGGAGAAAAAAGCCGTGGAACAACTCCGTTAGCTGCAGAGTTACTGCTGGTAAATACATCTAACAATGAACAATAACTCCAGTATTTTAACTTTTAAAATCTCCATTAATTTACAATTGCTGCTAATCCCATAATGCTTAGCGATATGACGTCACATTCCCGAACTCTATTGATGCTAATGCCATGATGCTTAGCGATATGACGTCACCGTGCTAAACTCTATTGGCTCAGATTTAAGCTAGGCTACTTCTCATTAGTTTAGTTTAGTGTTAAAACTATAGAAATAAAAAGGAGAAGCAGCGTTCAAGCCTAACCCATGCGGATACAGCTAGCAAGACGGCTAGTCCGGGAAGCTTTGCAGTGTCCGTTAGCCTGTTTAATGTATATTTCCTACAGCCGTTAGCATTTAGCTGTCAAACATTCCAAATTATGAACATTCCAGATGTTTTCAGCCATTATCAAACCATCATTTACCATCTACCACATTTAGGTGTTATCAAAGCTTACTTAGAAATCATATTCACTCTATGGATTGTGCCTGCCCTTTTTCTCCTATCAGTTAACATGGGACTGGAGAAGTTATTACACGAAAACAAAGCCGTTTTTAGGCCGTGCAGAGAAACGGTGCAGTGTTGACTTGTTGGTGCAAATGAACATTGGACATTTTGCACAAATCAATCGGCTACACATTTTAGCGGCAAACATTTTCCCTCGTTCTCCGTTTAAATGAATGTGCTCTACCGAAAGTGTCAGGACAACGGAAGTGCTGAGACAAAGCAAAAAGAGGTAAAAGTGGGCGGGGAAGAATAAGGTGAATACAGACCTGTTGAGATTTTACTTTTGGTAAAAATTCGGTGTATATGGTGGCCTCTGAGCTAAATCATGTAGCCCATATGCTAAATCATATTCAGTCAAGTTTCTGCTTTTTATGGGGTTGGATTCATATCCAGTGGTTACTAAACCCCTTATAATAGTAATAGAGAAACCACAGAAGCTACGCTGTTACATTAGAAACAGACATACGTTTGAGTTAGCGACTATTACCTCAGTAGTGATAGTAATAAAATCTCTAGAAATAGTACCTCCTACAGTAGTTGTAGTAGTGGACTGTGCTGTTATCTAGTCAATGAAATAGCTTGGTTCTTCTTTGACGAACGCTTTTATTTTATCACTCAAAGGCTATTTTTGTCTATGCAGCAGTTTCCAGACAGTTCAATATACATGACAAGTGATGGCAATGAATTTACCATCAAAGATGAAGGCCCTGAATGCAGCGTTGGCTGTTTAGTTTCTGCGTTGGAGGATGCAGAGCTGTGCAAGTCCTAGATGTCAGGAGAAATCAAAGTAATGCAAGCGTTTGCAGTCCAATGGTGTAAACATCCACTGCTTGTACTGGAGCGCCCTCTGCTGGTGGAAGTGTAGAATGCATTCAATATTGACCTCATGCAATTCTAACCACAAGTATGCTTAAATATATGAATGGATTGTTAAATAAAAATACAAACCCTGCCAACTACAGTTAAAGCTCCATTTTGTTCACTTAACAAGCTTAAACTTCAAGCATATTTTTCATGCATTCAGGCAACAGGAAATGTTTCTAATGAATCAGGTAATATGTATTCTTCCACTTCCCTGCAGTGTCTTGCCTTAACCATTGAGAAGCACATTGTGTTAACAGTGAAAGTCAATGAAAGAAGCGGCATACTGCATGTGTTTGTCATTTTAAATTATTCTTACAAATAACTCCAGTCGACCCTTTGCAGATTAGAACTAGAATCTAGTCACATATGCATAATTGCAATGGTATTTAGTGTGACAAATTTGAATGCCTACTTTTTATTGTTTGATATCTGCGTCCCCTCACCTCCCGACTCCTCCTCCACCACGCTCTCCTCCGCCCAGACTCCGACAGCCAGTCGAGCCCGACGCGCCACAGCCTCAGCCTGTCTGACGGCTCGGAGGACCAGCTGGACCGCCTGCAGCAGGTGGAGCTGGCCCGCGCCACGCCCATGTCCCTGTGGAGAGCCGGGACAGTGCAGGCCTGGCTGGAGGTGGTGATGGCCATGCCCATGTATATACGCACGTGCTCCGAGAACGTCAAGAGTGGGAAGGTAAGGGCGTAGATGCTGTGATGGAAAATATTAAGCTATAGTGGTGCATAATAATAATAATAATAATAATGCATTACGTTTTATATAGCGCTTTTCTGGACACTCAAAGACGCTTTACATTGCACTATTCATTCACTCCATACTTGGTGGTGGTAAGCTACTATTGTAGCCACAGCTGCCCTGGGGTAGACTGATGGAAGCGAGGCAACCAGTCTGCGCTATCGGCCCCTCCGACCACCACCAACCACTCACTCACTCACTACATTTGCTAGGCTTCCTGGTGTTACCAGACAGTCTCCCATCCAAGTACCGACCAGGTCCTTCCCTGCTTAGCTTCCAAGGTCTGACGGGATTGGGCAGAGCAAAGGCGGTATGGCCACATGCATTTATTATGTATTTTTATCTTTCATAAATATAACAAATGCCTTTTAATTTTCAAGAAGTAGTTGAGTATTAAGTACAGATATTGTTCTAAAATGTAAAAGTCCTTTGAATTGTGGTTTGAACACATTTATCTTTGCAATTCAGTTTTTGTTGGACCTGCAACAGCAAATAGAATTTACTTACTTAAATTGGTGTGAAATACTTACACCTGTATCTGTACGTTTAAAAGAAATTGAGTAGTTGGCCAGTGGTATCGAATGAAAACGGCAAATTTCTCTATGGGGACAACTTTACCCTGTCTTGTCCTTGTGATGGAAGATTCATCAGTCTGCTTCATCAGTCAGCTTCAAGGGTACAGAAGTAGACTGATGAATTATGCATGAAATCTCTTGGAAAGCCAATACATTACTATTATTTTAATTTGCATCATTATTATGCTTGTATTATATTACTTGTAAACTGCCTCCCCATGTGTCAACATCCTGTGTGACTTTTGTCAGATGAACGTTGTTAACACGCCCCATGGCAGCATTGGCTGTAGTAGTAGCAAGTACTAAGTGAACAATAACTAAGAACCCTTGTTGTGTCCATGGTGCAGGTGTTGCTGGGTCTGACAGATGAAGACCTGGAGGTGGGGTTGGGGATCACCAGTTTAATGCACCGCAGGAAGCTCCGACTGGCTATCGAGGACTACAGAGACGCAGAGAACGGCAAAGGGTGAGGACGCACTGCATTCAGAGGGACCTTGATCTTTGGGGGGTGAAGGGATCAAATATGGCTGCAAGAAATGTCAGGAAAAAAAAATCCCTATGGAGACAAGTCAACAAATACAAAGGAAAAAACTTAGCTTGAGGTGATTAGTTGTGAGTTCAGGTCCTGAATGATTGGCCTGATTTCCGTCCCATTCAGACTGTCCAAGGCGGCAGACATGGACCATCACTGGGTGGCGAAGGCTTGGCTGAGTGATGTGGGGCTGCCTCAGTACTCCCAGGCCTTCCACACTCACCTGGTGGACGGGCGCATGCTCAATTCTCTGACCCGCCACGACCTGGAGAGACACCTGGGCATCACAAAGAAGAGCCACCAGGTCAGCGTGCTGCTGGGCATCGAGCTGCTGCACCTGCTCAGCTTCGATAAGGAGGTAAGAGACCAGGTGTTAACGCACGCTGAATACAAACCTATGCACTATCTACACTGTACTATCTGCTTGTCTATCCACTGTCTGACATTTTATGTGAAAACATTATATGTTCGAAATTTCTCTTGTTAAAAACATATTCTATTTTGTTGTGCAATAGAGTCCACATTTTCTTTTACCCAAAGTCCATAAACAATTACCCGACCCATTCTGAGGCTTCCTGCACTCAAACCCGCTTCGTTAGTATACCGTTGGCTTAAAATGGTGTCCTGTATTTTGCGATTACTATGGTTAATTCCCCCTTCTGCCAACGGAGGGCGCTCCAAGCAACACAGAAGAGACACACACGGTAAAATATCAATGTTGAGACGTCCAAAAGCGATTTATAAGGCACAGTCTTATGTCCACATTGGTGTCCAGTCATTCTAAGACTGATATGGATACAGTGTGATTGAGTTGATTTCAGGGTAAATTTCATTTTCGTTTCCGTTGTGTAGTCTCTGCAGGCTCGGCGACTGCAGTGTGAGCACCAGAACGTGGACCCGCTAGTGTGGACCTCTCATCGGGTCGTCAGGTGGATCCGGGACATAGATCTCAAGGTAAAACGCTATAAATGTAAGTGTAAATGTAATGTAAGTGTAACACATACTGCAGTGGATAACCTCCTCCATGTTTGTGTAGTTTCGAGCACTGTGTGGACGCGCCCGAATAACCTTGTTGGAAACAGAACACTCTTCTGACTTGAGCAGTGTGGGCACGAGTCCATAGCTGTCAAGTGTTTCGTTTTGGCTGGGAAACTACCGTATTTTACCCCTCTTTCCCACCTCCCTCCCATAATAGTATTATCCCGTAAATTTCCGTAAATTATAAATGATTCCTCTGCCTCTCCAAACTGAATTCTGCTAGTAGTTTCTACGGCCGATGCCCATTTTTTGTTGGGATTTTTATTGGCCGATGCTTTTGGCAGATTTTTCCAAATGTCTGGCCTATAATCCTGTAAAAACATAAACGCTCCAGTAGTGGCTGATTTAATTTACGTTATTCAAACATTGTTTCTGTCCCAGTTTTGATCAGTTGCCGTTAGCATACTGTTGCTAGCCGCGGAATATTGCGTGGTCCTACAATTGTGGAGGTTTTTGAATTGATTGAATTCTCCAGGTTTTGAGCTTCAAAATGACTATATTGCATGTCTCTATTGGCTGAGGATCAGTAAAGGTTGTGTTTAACAAACTTGTAGCTCAAACTTGTTTCTCTGTTCCCTTGAGGCCTAGGGAGTTGTGGAAGGACTCGTTTTAAAGCCCTGACTTCACTCTGTCCAGTGCAAAAATAAGTTTCTATTGCTTTCGGTCCTGAAGATATCGTTTTTTATCGGCGCTAGATTGGCTGATAGCCGATATTGTAAAATCCCTAAATATTGACCCAATATATCGGTCAGCATCTGGTCATGAGGTTGCATAGCTGTCAAGTGTCCCGTTTTGGCCGTGAAGCTACCGTATTTTACCCCATCTTGGAGCTTGGTTGTGGTGATGGGGCGGCTCGCAGCAGGAAAATGTCCCTTATTTTCATATTCAAAACTTGGTATGCACGAGACTCATCATCATCATCATCATCTTTATTCATCAGACTCGAAGTCCATATGACGACACACAGCACAAACAAAACAATGTCTTTCTCATTCCCAACTTTAGGGCCAAAAAGCCTTATATTTGTATTACTATGATCGCTATGATGTGTTTTATTAAAGACGGATCATCATGAGCAAAAAGAAGCATCCAGTGGGAGGAAAGTTTTTAAAAGTGTGTGATTGACTTGTTTTTCTAGTATCACACACATTTGGTAAAAAAGTCCATAACTGAATGGGAACAATATCGAAAAGGTAATGACACTTTGCCACTAGATGTCACTGAGATTGTTTCTGTGATTCGAAGAGTGGGCACAATTGCCTCAACTGCTTTGGTGTTTCACGAAGCCCCACTTTTCCCATCCATACTTTACATAGACATTATTTCAAATTCTAAAACATAAAATAATAATGCAGAGGTTTGTGAAAGAATGCTTTGAAGCCTTCATTCAGTGATATGTTTCTGGTTCTCTTTTGTTGTTACTGTTACATTGTCGACATAAGTATCATCATGATACTACCAAACCACTCTCTTGTTTCCATGTTTCATTAAATACACAGGGCGAGAACTGAAGCTCTTGTTGTCATAATGTGAGCCGCTGCTAGGTGCTTCCCAAACCCTTAATCACTCAAGTACGTGTGAAAACGCTGTGTCAGTATTATTGCATTAAGGCTTAACAAAGACTACTGGCTTAGGGCGGGACAAGTCCCACATCCTGGCAGCAACGTCAGGACATCATACACAGGAACAGTGCAGATGACTAGTGCCGGGATAGTATTGACAACATACTTTAATTAAGTCTTAGTTTTTAATATTAAATGATGAGGCTCTGCTCAGGAAGTTTGTATCCTTTTTTAGTCTATTCTTTTAATTTTTAGTTTTGATTCAGTCATCATCAGTCAATGAAAGCATCTGGAGGATTAGTCCTGGTTTTAGTCAGCATTAGTACCTTTAAATTTAGTTTGAGTCTAATTTAATTCAGTGAAGATATTACTTTGATTAAAACCTCCATGACAAAATACTCCAGTCAACAAAAATAACACTGATTGATTGAGAAAATGAAGACAAAAAATGTTTTAGCAGGATGCCCTTCCTGTCACAAACAGCTTGAGACTGGAGTGAGCAGCCTGGGTGTGGTGAAGTGTCCTGCTCTGGGACACAATAACAAACAGGATGGTGACTCAGATCACCTTGTTTCTTTTAATGCACAGATCAGGACACTCAAATACAATGAACGCATACAGAAGCAACAGGTGGACTGATGCTCAGAGGGCACCCCCTTGTGGCGACAGCTCACCACAGCGTCTTGCTTCTTTTTAACCCCCACCTGAACCGAGCACATTTTCTCCAGTTTGGCTTTACCCAGATCTAAAAGATTCTGGAAAAAAGCGTCAAAACAGCGACGAAAACAAGGAGGAAAATACACAAAAAAGCAACAAAAACACGATTAAAAAGTGATAAAAAAGCAACAAAATATGCAGAAAAGCAAAAATACCACTATAAAAAACATGACAAAAAAGTGCCAAAAAGCAATGAAGAAAGCAACAAAAAATGACCAAAAACAGACAAAAATAGTGACAAAAACACAACAAAAATGTGACAGAAATGTGACAAAAACGTGGCGCCAGCACAACAAAAAAAAGCCACAATCAGATTTGTAGGTCTTAGCTTTCAAATGATGTGTTGCACTGGCCTTTTGGATGACGTGCCTGCCCCCGTACTTGAATGTGCGTGTTTGTTTTCCGCAGGAGTTCGCGGAGAACCTCTTGAACAGTGGAGTGCACGGGGCCGTGATGGTGCTCGACCCGACGTTCAACACCGAAACCATGGCAACGGCGCTCTGCATCCCCGGCAACAAGCACATGGTCCGGCGCCACCTGGTGGAGGAGCTGAAGAACCTCATCGGACCGGCCAGGTCAGGAGGCGTCCGCCAAGAAGTAGTAGTAGTAGTAGTAGTAGTAGTAGTAGTAGTAGTAGTAGTAGTAGTAGTAGTAGTAGTAGTAGTAGTAGTAGTAGTAGTAGTAGTAGTAGTAGTAGTAGCAGCAGAGGTGGGAGTAAGTCACTAAATGCAAGTCTCGAGTCAAGTCCAAGTCGTGAAGGTCAGAGTCCCAAGTAAGTCCAAGTCAATCGGTCATGGGCTCAATTCAAGTCAAGTCAAGTCATAGCTTTTGTCAAGTCAAGTCAAGTTTTGCTTAAGCCGGTAAGTCACCTCAAGTCACAAACGCCAGCTTGTCAACTTTTCAAAATGTGTTTAATCTTGAAAGTTACAAGTGCTTTCTCAAGATATAGCGATTTAAAAAATGTTGGTTAAAATCAAACTTTTTAAAATCTCATGGATTTGGATTTAAAGTCTAATTAATATTTAATTGCCGAAAAATTCAAACTATATATATTTTAAATAAACAGTCTATGTACAAAATTACCGGGACAGCATTTCAAGGAAGGGGGCCCGGGGGGGGGGGACTTTAAAAAAAAAAATGAAACAGAGTCTTTTAAGCATGCGCTGCTTTTCCTTGTAGTATGAAATATAAATATAAGATAATATTTTTATTTTTGTTAGTCTCTGGCGGTTTTTCTGTCAGTGGTTCCTCTGTAATGCCCCAGCCCCTGTATACTCGGATTCGCCCCTGCTCAAAATAGATTCTGCGTAGCCTTCAGTCCCGCTGTCACTGGGCTGTGTGTGGTTGTGTAAAATAGTCACTAAATTAAAACATCGAAAAGCCCCAAGATTTCTATTGATTAATCCAGCTCTTACGCGAAATTGCGACTCGAGTCTGACTCGAGTCAAGTCGTTTAACTCGAGTCTCCCACCTCTGAGTAGTAGTAGTAGTAGTAGTAGTAGTAGTAGTAGTAGTAGTAGTAGTAGTAGTAGTAGTAGTAGTAGTAGTAGTAGTAGTAGTAGTAGTAGTAGTGCTTAACAATCAAGTAAAATTGTAGGTTGAAAGGACTACAACTATTCAACTATGAAACTGTTCTTCCTGTATTTGTGCTGTAGGGCAGAGGCGAAGCAGGACTTTGAGCGCCTGAGCCTGGGGACTCCTCCCACCCCGCTGCGACAGAGCTCCCTCCAGAGACAACACAGTTCAGGCAGATACTCTGAGGATGAGGGCTCGCTCAGGAGGAGGGCTGTCAAGGTACGCTCAACAGTCAACAAGTCACCTTTCCAATAAGGTCAAACTACAACACAGAGTCCTGAATGTCACATGCCCTGTGCTCGTAACAAAGACAAGTCGGAGGTACAGACTGGATTAGCCAATGACCAAAACTAGTTTGCTACAGATGGGCTAACATTTGTTTACGGCTGACTTCCGGTTGGCCATGCAGTGTAGGGTAACATGCCATGTCCTATCCACATGTTAGATATAAATTAAATATGAAATGACAAGAAGGATTAAAAAGGTACATTTTTCAATACATTTTGTTCAAATTGTGGTAACGTTTGTTAGCATCAAATTTATCCTTAGCCTTTAGCTTCAACACAGCAGCATAACATCTACATTCATTAAACTCTTTTGCATCACATCAGCCTCAAACCGGCTTTCCTACGATGATGATTGAGGACAAGAGCTGCATGTTTTCTGCCACACACTGTTTTCAAATATTTTTTAAACAAGACATGGCTAACTCCCCACAGGAATAAAACTAAGCCAGGCAACAGTTGTTACCGAGAAAGTCAGTATCATGTTGCTAATGGAGCACCCTCTACGTCACTGACAAGGTTAGTGAAACGGAGAGCTCATATATTGACATGAATGGGCAAAGATCGTCTGAGAACTTCTAATTTATGTATGAAAAAAGTTTTTTTTGTGTGTCAAATATGAGAAGGATGCAAAGGAAGTGATTTGTCGTCTCTGATTCATAGAGACGATGTTAACGCTTAAACAGAGCAAAAGGGACTCAAAAGTGAGCAAAAGTGTGCGGATGTTGCTCCCATCTATACGGGCCTATTAAGGGTTACAAAGGGCAATGCTCTAACTCTGGGGAAGAAAGAAAGAAGAAAGAAAAAATGTTATATCCTTAAAGCAGTACTAAGTAACGTGTTTACCTTAATAAATCCTTTCCGTAGTCCCTGTGGGGGTAATACAAGTGTTTATGGGATGATTGGAGGGTCTTTCATCTCTCCCTGGTGTCTCTGACCAGAAAACCATGTTTGCAACTTGACTGCCACCGGTGCGGAGAAAGCAATACACACTAATGAAATCAAGAAGCTAACATGCTAACGGGCAAAGCTAACTGTGGGCTAACGTCACTTTAAACAGTATTTACAGCCAGGTTTGAGTGAAAAAAAATATTTCCATTGTATAATTGGATGCACAGTAACCCTCTCTCCCTTCGCCTTTCCTGTCAGCGCAGTATTTACTCTCCAAGACAATTAATAAGTTAAAAAATCGTAACTTGCTACTACACCTGCAGTTGCGCTTATGGCCTCTAGGGGGAAGAGTTACTTAGTACTGCTTTAAATCCGCCAACAAATGAAGGTAAAATAAATGAATAATTCTTATCTGTTTCTCCTCCGCATTTGTTCGTCGCAGCCTCCGTCGGGGTTCAGCCCTAAAGCTCGCAATGGGCGGGATTTGAGTTGCCATGGCAGTTTCGGGTCCCTGCCCCGAGACCAGACTCCGCCCACAGCCGACGGGAGCCCCATCCGCGGGTACACCAGCATCGAAGTCACCAACGTCTGAGCGCTTGAGCACATGGACAAATAAACACACGGATGATTATTTTTGTATTGCAAGCCTCTACTGAGCGAACAGCACTTTTATCAGGAAGTTTAAAGGTATTTTGCGGACGTGAATGGAGCTCAAAGGACTATTTTTTATATATGTCTTTGTGTGCATTT
This sequence comes from Gobius niger, assembly GCF_951799975.1. NCBI lineage: Eukaryota > Metazoa > Chordata > Actinopteri > Gobiiformes > Gobiidae > Gobius > Gobius niger. Next base: position 25,203,032 of record NC_136857.1, read on the forward strand.
GTTTTTTTCTTTACAAACTACAAAAGAGGTTTTATCCAAGACTGTTGCAGAAAAGAAAACAAATATACTACTCACTTAATGCCCAGAAGAAAGAAAAGGGTTTACCATTCTAACTTGTTTCATTTTTTGTGGTATTTTTTGAATGTATCTACAGAAAACTGAAGAAAAAAGGACTGGAACAAAGTACAAACTGTTTTATTAATATGACGAAATGTAGCTCTCCCTGCTGATATTTTATACTGTGCAGTTTTCTGATCATTGTGTCTTCTGCCAATAATATGAGTGAGTGATATGACAGTGATTCTCAAACTGTTCACACAAAGTACCTTGGAATTCCTCCCTCCAGATCCAAAGCAGATCTGTAAAAGTGTCTAAAATCGGACTAAACCGATTCTAAACGAGGAGTGACACGAGAAATAAGAACAAAAACAACATTAGGCCCGATGGCGCAACAACAGCGTTGCTCAAGATGAAGTTGGTATCTTGCGTACAGACAACAGTGTGCCAGTGCTTTCGTCGATGGCCTGAGGAGACTTTTTAGAGATAAAAAGGTTTAGGCAAAATACCAGGCGTGTGTGACAACCCCCCACCACCAACAGTAGTGGAAAATACTCCAGTCTGGTAGGGTCTGTCGGAGGTCAAACTCAGGGAGGGACCACTGCAGTACATGACATCGCCATGGGAGTCTGACCCTGTCCCTGAGCCCCTGTCCAGACCACTTACTGTGCCAGGTATGAAACTGAAGATTTCACGAGCGCCGTCCTATCAGTGCAAAAGTCTAGTCTACAGTCTGCATTTAGAAATGCTAGATCGTCTCTTAATTAATCTGATTCCAAAACCAGAAGCAGCCAGTTTGCCACCAATGGTACAAGTGGCATAGTTTGAGCACCACTGTCATATACGGTAACAGTAAATGATAACATGAAAATGTTTTCTCTGAATAAAAATGTCAATCTATTTTCATGTCTATTTTTCTATTGATGCCTCGGCGCATGACCATCCCTCAAACTATGCCACAGTCAACTGTTATTAATAATGATGACATATCTTGCAGAATTTACTTTACACTAGGGGTATAACAGTTCAGCCATCTCACGGTTCGGTTCATGGTCCAGGATCCACGGTTCGGTGCATCAAGTACAGTATAAAACAAAAGTTGGTTTTGAAATAAAATAGCCAAATGTTCATCCTTTGGCAGTATTTATAGTCTCAGTATAAAATAGGCAATGCTTTGTAATTGTTCAAAGCTGCTTTATAATAAAAGCTCACAACAGAAAACAAAATAGAAAACAAAACTGTAGTCTGCTAAGTAAAAAAATAAAAAAATAAACAAAAATAGCAGCACAGTGAAGGCCATGCACCCGTTAAGTTTCAGTTTCGCTTTCCATTCATATCAGCTAAAACAATCACAGCAGCATTTAATGTGAGGCTCGTGTTTGGGCTGTTCCTGGACAATATTACACTTGGACTCTATTGGAAACAAAGCTTTTGAGGCGGATTATGACCAAGATTGGATCTTACACATTTGTTTGGTGCAATGGATCCTCACACGCTGCAGCCTGGTCGTCTGCAGGACTCAGAGAAACCTTTACAAAGCCATGCAGATGTCATGTGTTTTTGGAGGATGTAACAATACAGGTGTGGAGTGTCTACAACCTTCAGTTTAGCGGTAAGTGATGATGACACACATGCACTCTGTGTTTAGGTGCATAATATACACACATGACTGGCACCACCTAGCTTAAACATGAAGAAATATAGACTAAAACTTGCACCGTGCACATTGTCAGGTTTTTGCACCGCGGTGCATTGTTACACCCTTACTTTTAACTATGTTTAAACCTGTGTACTTGTTCATTTTTTTCTTCCTTGTTTGTTATAAATAGTTGTTGTGTAATATATAGTATCTGTAAGTGTCTTTTGCCTTCTTCAAAGCCAACAAACCATCCCTGGACCCTGTTTTGGGCTTTTCTCCATCCAAAACGGTGCTTATCACAACCCCAATGATTTGCTAGCATGCCACTGCCTAAATAATGGTATTGTATTTCTTATTTCCCCTTCCAAGCAACATCTGTGTCTTTTCCCTACGCACAGTCATTTAGATGATGTAAAATGCTCATTTCTGAGGGGTGCAAAACATGTTTTATAAGTCACAATCATGCATGACTAGTGCACTTTTAACAGTCGCGGCTGACGACACCGTTACCTCCAGCCAGGGGCAAGGTTCAACATCTTCAACTTTTTATTGCTACTTTTATTTTGTCAGTGTCTACTCTAATGTGCATGAATGTGAAGCAGCAACACATATCCCCAGACAAGTTTCCTCAAATGCACCTTATCATGTGGTGAAGTTGCCAAGCTCTTCTCTACCCACGCCAAATCTGATTCACACACAAACAGCCTCCCGGTGTCTTTCCTTCATTACCCGAGGCTAATCATTACACCGGCTGACGTACTTTCCAAGGACTTGTCTTCTTCGTAAAAGGTGTGTCTCCTGGGTTAAGTCTTAGTTGAGGACAAGCCACAAAATGTACTCAACCATCTGGTATAAACATGTTTAATAATGAGGCCTTTCATTGTGTAATAGTATTGCGAACACATGCCACCCATAACATAACAACCGGGGAAGTGGTTCAAACCAGGGCAACTTACAATACACTGCTGTACAGTACAGTGAAAACAAACAAAACAATAGACAGAAGACATTAAAACACAGGACATAAGCCGCTTTAATGTGGTGTGTGCGTGTAGGTGTGCGTCTGTGTGTGTAGGCGGATGGTGTGGTTGTCTTTACAAGGTGGAAGAGGATCCTCAATTAAAAAACTTTAAAGAGACAGATGGAAAAATCCAAAGAGTTATGCACAGCCTATACAAAACAATGCACCTTTGCTGTCACACTAATTCCTTCGATTAGACGTTTAACAATAGCTTCTCAGCACAGTTCACCTGACATTTTTTCTATGCAGCCGGTTCACTCGAGGCCTGCTGGTCAATTGTGTGAGCATATGTTCGACAAAGGAACCAGGCGTTTGAATGAGGAAAGCCACATCCCCTGGAGCCCGATGGAAACTGACCAGCACAAAGACAAGCATAAGGACACAGAAGGGAACGGCTAAATCATTAGTATAATTCGGTCTCTGCGGTAAAGCAAGCCAAAGGGGTCATGAGAGGTCACGTCGAAAGGTTACGTAACTGGGCTTGGGGTTGCCAAAGGATTGTTTGCTAAGTACATTAATGGCCTTTTCCCCATTGCTGCCTTTAGAAATTGGTTAATTTGTAGAATTTGCATTGAATAGGCCTCATAACAGGACTAGACCTAGATAAAGGATTGTGCTGTTAAAACCAAATGGGATTTTTAATAGAAAAATACTTAATTGAAGTGTATTTAGCTGTTTTATTTGTATTTTTGTCACGGTGACGCGTAAACAAGCAGCAACCTCTCTCTCTCTCTCTTGGTACAGCTGCGGTTTTTTGCCTTTTTCTGTAAACTGCATTAGTAGTTTCTGAGTTCCACACTGTTTAACTGAATACTTTTGCACATCTTTGCTGTGTTTTTGTGAGGTTTAGTGGATTTTTCTTTTACTGCAGAGCTCTACTAGCCATGAAGGACCCAGGTTTTCTAAAAGTAAACAAACTGCTAGCTTATGAGCTTAAGACATTTGAGCCCTACACATTTCTTCTTCTGAGTCACTGAAGAGGCACCAAGAGCCCAGCACAGTGGAGGCGTCACAAGAGATGCTACAGGAAACAAAGAAGCGACAAGCGAGGAGGTATCCGGGCAAGACTCGCAGCTGAGCCACACAAATCTTCTATCCCTACTATATTTCTGACTAATGTTCGTTCACCGGAGAACAAGACTGCTACGCTCCTCACAGCAGATGGTGAAAGACTGTTGTGGAGCGGAGGAAGCTGCGCAAGAGGAAGAGGAAGGGGGAGGAGCTGATCCGTGCAGGACACCATGCTCTCTTATACATAATTTACATAGGAAGAGGGAGAGATTCCATAGGTAGAATCAGGACTTTCTCTTGGCCCTTATGTGGAGTATGGTTACATGGAGATAGTTATTGGACGTTAATTTACCTTCTTTTACATTAACTTGGTGAGGCTACTTTAAAGGAGTCGTAAATTCAAAATGAAACAACATTAAAAATATAAAAACCTCAATATAAATGCATAGTTACACCGAAAACTATACAAAATCACAAGCTGCTATAAATAGAAGTTGAAAAATGTTGAGAGTAAATAATTATGGGGAATAAATGTGTCCCAAAATAGTCACTTCCCCAGTTACTGTATAAGTGAGTTTTGTACAAGGAAGTTATGTATTACCCCCTGACTATTACTGTCTAACCTGCTGAAAGATAAATATTTAGAATGGTAACATCGTGACTTTGTGTATTGTTGACTCTGACCAGGACGTCACCATGTGCTGTGTGTTGAAAGCATGTCACAACTCTATGTCAAAACATTTACCAGGTTTACAGTAACAGGCGTAAGGCCGGGCCAATCCGTCATCGCTCCCTTCTCCCTCCTTCACACTTTAAACACCTTACATTGTCTTGCACTTTTTTGTTGCGATCTCGTTGCTTTTTTTGTCATGTTTTTGTCGCTCTTTTGTTACATTTTCATCCTTGTTCTTGTCCCGTTTGTTGTTGTTTTGACCCTTTTCTTCAAGAAGCTTTTAGATTTCATTTTGGTAATGCCAAACTGGAGAAAATGTGCTTGGTTCAAGTGGGAGTTAAGAGGATAACTGTAACTGTAGGCTTCCACTTTTTATTTCTAATATCCAAAAAATCAATGAGGTTAAAAAATATGACACCAAGCCCAGCGATGTGAAAAAATAAAACTCTTTGAAGCCAGGCTTTTAAGCAGTTTAATCGAGGTCCAAAGCTACATTAGAATCCTGTTTCCAAAGTGTCTTTTGGAGTCGCCCCTGGCCACTTCTGGTGGTATTACAACAACGTCAGCTCACCATGAGGACCAAAGAGAAGCACTTTCCTCACGCCCCAGAGGCGAGGGCCGTAATATTGGAAAGACACATCACCGTGAGTCTTTTTGTTGACTTTAGGAATAACTAGGAGACCCCTGCCGGAGGCGAAGGGGCCGTGAAGGTTCGTAAGGTAAAAGCAGTTCTGAAAGATAAGAAGGACCAAGACCATTAAGACATTTAAAAACCATTAAAAGAACTTTAAAATCGATCCTGAAACACATGGGTAGCCAATGCAGCGATTCTAAAACCGGTGTAATGTGGTCCCGCCTCCTGGTCTTCGTCCGGACACGAGCTGCTGAATTTTGTAAAAGTTGTAGACCTGAGATACTCTTTTTGGGAAGACCTGAAAGCAGGGCATTACAGTAGTCGATACAACTGGTGATAAAAGCATGCATGAGCGTCTCCGTTGTTGGCCCGAGAGAGAATGGGGCGGACTCTGGCTATGTTCTTTAGATGGTAAAAACTATCTTTGTGATATTCTTAATGTGTGGAATAAAAGTCAGCTCAGAGTCAAAAATCTCACCCAGGCTGGTTTGTTTGAATGGTGGCATGATGTCCCCTCTGACCTGGAGTTGTTGGTTTGTTTCATTTAATGTGTGTTTCAACCTGCATCCTCCTCCATCCTCGCCCTGTTCCTCATCAAGGGCTCAAAATGTTCTGTTCCATCAGCTGATGTCACGGGGTAGGACCCTCCTTGTTCAGGAAGTGCTCTGCTTTGTTTTTAAACTGTATAGAGGAGACCGTCTGTGGACTCAATTGGATTATGTCGGTGCTAAAATTGTCTCGGTGCCAAAAAGCCAACTGTTTCAGCCTCATGTAAACCCCATTCTTAACTGGAGACTACCCACCCTTTTCCATGACCACTGGCATTTTGTGTGGACAATTTAGATCTGAATTTTCTAATCTGTACATCATTTGAAGTTATGTCATGATGCCAATGCTATAGATCTCAAAAAGTGATTGTAATCCTGCATATAGGCACAACCGGTTGTAGGGAATGAGTTACTATCTCATTCCCCCAAGTTAAGATCTCAGGTGCCCGACTTATTAAACCGGAAACCCGACATAATAGCTGTTTAAAAAAAATTACAATAATTTTATCCCACTATGTTTCTTCCTGGATGACCTAGGCTATAATCCATATTGTCAATGTGCCACTGGGCAGGACACTTCACCCGCCAGGCATTGTTTGACACTGGTGTAGTCGTGTATATTCATGTGTATGAGCATGTAGAGTGAAACCGATTTAAAATAGCTTGGAGTGTACAAATTGTAGAATGTCTTTGCAAAAAACAAGTAGCATCGGCACACAAAGGTCAAAGGGATATTTCAGGATTTTTGACATAGGGCCTCATTTCCACTTATCCAGAGTGTTGCTGGTACCTGGAGATATTTTTTTTGTAATTCATGCAGTTCTTATGTTTGAAGAGTTTCGTGGCGCTAGGCTAATGCAAGGCTAGCGCATTTCTACGATGTCAGCTAGCCTGCATTAAAAACAGTCTTACACTCCACAGTGCACCTGAGGCAAATCACTTATAACACCAGACTAACCATATAAATGTCTGTGCCGATAGAATAATTTTTTGGAATATAACTGACCTTGCATCACATGAATGACTGCATTTTGAGGGACTATTTTCTATCAGATCACTCCGCCGCCGCGTAAGGTATTTTAAATGCAACATGGTAGGGCTGCTCGATTATTGAAAAAATAATAATCACGATTATTTTTGGCATAATTGAAATCACGATTATTCAAGGATTATTTGTTGCCTTTAAAAAAATGTCTATTTAATAATCAAAACACTATGATGATATTTTATGTTTTCTGGACTGTCATAAAAGTACAAATGATTTCAAGTACGCCTTGATTAAAGAGAGGTCCCTGTTTCACACCTGCCCCCTGCTGGCCAGCCCTCACACCTGCACTAAGCAGCGCGGCCTGATGACATCATCACACGGCGCAGTTTGTTTTTATGTCAGACAAAAGCGTGAGCCATGGCACGTGAAAAGCGAAGGGAAAATAATCCCAGCGGCCTGAAATAACGCAAGATTTGAAAAATAATAATAATAACAAAGAAAAAAAAAATATAGGCCTATATTATAATAGTATTTTGGCGATTATGCTAATTTAGTAATCGTTTACTGTTGTAATCGAAATCGTAATCGAATTTCGATTAATTGCACAGCCCTGCAACATGGTTAAAACTATTCTATCGACACAGGCATTTATATGGTTAGTCTGGCGTTATAAGTGATTTGCCTCAGGTGCTCTGTGGAGCGGGTCAGACTGTTTTTAATGCAGGCTAGCTGACATCGTAGAAATGCACTAGCCTTGCATTAGCCTAGCGCCACGAAACTCTTCAAACACTAGAACTGCATGAATTACAAAAAAAATATCTCCAGGTATCAGCAACACTCTGGATAACTAGGAAATGAAGCCCTATGTCAAAAATCCTGAAATATCCCTTTAAGGTTGTACTTTAGCCAGCTGAATGGTTAGCCTAATTACCTTCACGCAATCATTCCTCCAACAGTAAAAGGAAAAGGAGTTGGGAGGCAGGATGAGGACGCTTATGGTCTGAAAGGGGCGTGGCAGTGAAACAGTTAACCCTCCGGGCTGGTGGAAGTCTCTCTCCTCGCTCGCGCCCCTCCCTCTTTCTCTTCTTAACCGTATGTTGCCGCTGCCTACCCTGGGCCCATCCGTCTCTCCGCAAAACTTGGCTCCCACAAAAAACAACGCCGGTCATCTGCATCCGTGTTTCCCTAACCTCTGCCAGCTCAGCGTGTTTGTGGATTTCCGAGGATAAACTCTCGGATCCCGCGCGTGGATCGAAGAAGAGGCGCAAACAAACGATGCCAAGGTGCGTAAAAAAAGAGAGGAAAAAAAAGCAGAACTGTTTCACTTCCACACAGTTTCCTTCTTGTTTTCACTGGGGTTGTTGTAGCTTAGCACATAAGTTACCCGTTGACCTAAGATGTTTGTCTTGTTGAGCTTTTAAAAGTTTTTCTTCCCGGGTATGCTAGCGTTTTTGGACACGTGAGCAGCCCGCCTAGTTTGTAATAACGCGATGTGTGGAAGGGTTTGTGTTTCACACGATGGGACCTTTTTGATCGCTTTTTCCGTTAAAAAAAAGGCTTAAACAATGCAATGTGGTGTTGATTTTCGATGCAAAAAGGCGCATAGGCATGACAAACGCGCCTCTCATTGTCATTGTAATGAGGAAACCGCTACAGAGTTGACTTCACACAGTGGGCAGTGGCCAAGGAGTGAAAAATACTGTTACTTTTTGTTTTAAGCTGCTTTCAAGGCCTGTTGGTGTGATTTGACCAAACGTGTTACATTCTGCAAGTTGACAGACATTAATGTGAAGGCTACATTCAAAATACATTCAAGACTACAGGAGCAGGCAGCTAAAGCTACATTTTGTACTATAGAGTTCGGGAATGTCCACAGTTGCCATGGAGATCCGCCATCTTTGCAGCTGTTAGCATACATTTTCCATAGACTAACATTAGCTAAAAACAGTATAAAAAGTGGAGATAAAAACCAGTGGAACGACTCCGTTAGCCGCTGAGATACTGCTGGTAAATACATCTAACTCACTGTGGTCTCCAAGTGTTTTAATGTGAACAATAACTCCAGTATTTTAACTTTTGAAATCTCCATTAGTTTACAATGGCTGCTAATCCCATAATGCTTAGCGATATGACGTCACATTCCCAAGCTCTATAGGCTACTCATATACCATAATAACCCATGTCCTATAATTCAGGCTCTCTAACCCCATCCGCACATTCGACACTAAACCTTTACTGTAAAAGATGTCTGTAAGTTTCCATCAGAACATGATTGTGTTAAGAAAGACTATTGATGATGTCATGTCACCCGAGGCAAAATTAGTGCAATGTTTTACGCTGAAACTGTGATCAGTCAGAAATTTGGGCCAAAGCTACTTCAAGTATGATGTAGGTTTATGGGTCAAGGTGATTTAAATACCTCTAAAAGCGTTTCCTGTAGAAATGCAGTGTAAGTGTGTTTATTATGCCCATTCGCAAAATGCTTTGCACTGTGGTCACACTCTCTCCCATCACAAATGCAAGATCTTGGTGAAAAATAGGTGTGCTACATTGTAGAAGCTTGTTAGGGCAGGGAATGTGTGCTGTTATCCAAGCTAAAGGAGTCCAACCAAATATTAGAGCATGTGACCTCTTTTTTTGTGGCGGCTGTTTTGTTTGTCAGGCTGTGTATTTTTGTAGATTAGATTGAAAATTGAGGTAAACTCTGAATATATCTAGTTCTCTCGTAAATGTTAATTTACTTCAGTATAATTTGAGATGCTTCTTGAAACTATATGAAGAGTTTTTTTTGTTTTTTTATATTCTGTAGTAAATTTTTCCATTAATTTATGGATCAAAACGACTACATTTGGCTCTCACTTGTTTTACATTGTGGTAGAGTGTTGCGCTTCAGAGTAACTGCCGAAGTAGCGCCGTGTATTTATACTAAAGGGCTGCTTTTGGTAAAACATAGCTGCTGTTTATGCACCAGTTGCCTGTGTTAATTTTGTTGTTTGTCATAATTTTTGTCAAAGTAATATTTTTGCTGACTAAATTTAAAGTTGTTTATGAGACTAAAGCTATGACTAAATAAAAATGAAGAGACTGAAATCATCCAAGCGTTCAGTGACAGTTTGAATTCGCCTCAGATCATTTACATTCTCTGCCAAAGGATCCGTTCATGAGGAGAAACAAACATGACATAGAGAACCTTGATTAATTATTAATTATTAATATTCTAAATGTCTAATTAACCTTAGATATAGTCTACTATTTTTACATGCAATTTTAGTTGACTAGAACTAGACTAAAATCAACGAGAATTTTTTGACTTCCATATTTTGACAAAAATGTCTTTTCATTTTTGTCCTAGACTTCTAGAAGTGTCATATTAGTTTGTTGAGCTCTTCAGAGGGAGATGGACTGAATATGCAGGATGGAACATGTCTTAATGAAACAAAACACAACTCCAGGCCTGTTTTAGGTTGACCTGGAGTTGACCTGGAGAGCAGAATAAACGCACTTTAAATATGTCCAGTTTGTTGCACATGCCTCTCATTCATACCAAACATTCCCCAGCATTTTTATCTGTTGTTGGAGGGGGCAGTGCTGCGCTAAATCCCATCAACAGGACCGGGCACGTTTGGAGTTTACGGAAGGTTACAGAGTAATTGTTTTGTCATGGACAAGTGCAGTCAAAGCAGGCGGGAATATGGAGAATATGGAGCTACCAAACAAAAGCAAAAGGTTGGTTAGAGTTGGTTACTTTTTTTTTTACAGAATGTAATCCTGTAAATACAATATATATAAAATCTTTATTTCTTAACTGTAGGGTTAAGAAATGGATTATTGTTGCAAATTGTATATTTCACACTTAAACAAATGCTGATTCAAACATGTATTTTCTTCCAAATACAGACACAGGGACATGGAGTGGAGCTAAGTAGTTCAACAGCGCATAAATAACAGAGGAAAGAGCTAAACATAATGCTTTGGAAAAACATTCATAATAACTCGATTTTGACTTTATTTGTGCCTGTAAACGTCTAAAACGAGTGAACCATTATGAATGGCTGCAGTTGGTGGTCTGGGTTCAGCAACACTACAGCCCGAAGGACCAGGTTATTCCATCAACAGATTTCTTCCCTGATTGCACAGACTTGTTGATGATTCACCGAGCTCACATTATGAAAGAGTGATTCAGGAGCATGAGACATCGTTGTCACACATGGATCAGAGTCCAGATCTCAACCACATTGAGAATCTTTGGGATGTGCTCTCCCATCACATTCACAAATACAAGATCTTGGTGAAAAATGAATGCAACGATGTTTTTTTTTTTTTAATATAGTAATAATTTCCACTTCCTTAACCCACACGGTGCTCGCATGAAAAACATATTCTGAACCTCAGCGGGACCTTCTTTGTTAAATAAGTCCAGATAGTTTTGATGCCAACATGCCATCGACCAACCACTGGCGGATAATTCACAAGAAAGAAAATATCAAGTACTTGAAGATACAGCAAAATTCTTTTATAACTTTTCAATTTATAAAACAATAATTGTGTTTAATGTCCATGGGTCACCACATTGCCACTTCGAAAACAAAAACACAGCGACAAAATGACAAAGTTACGATGAGTTTTGTCGTTCTTAGCTTACACATAGCACTGTCTTGGAGGCTGTAAACTCCAATCGAGAAGCTTTTAGATTTGGATGGGGCTGAACTGGAAAAAATGTGCTCGGTTAAGGTTAAGAGGTTAAACGCTTGATGTTGTTTTGTTCCTAAAAAGTCTATTTCTGATTGGGATTTTTACTTCCGGCACCAGTGGACCGGGATTTATTGAGCTTTATTGCTTCACATTTATATTTTTTTCTTTGGGGGAAAAAAGAAAATCTCAAGCACATGGAATAGTGTTGTGATTTACTCTATATAATATTACATTGCTTGAAATGGGCTTAAATCCATGATGACTGAATGCGTAAACCAGAAATATGCCTTAATAAGCGGTTACTAAAGTGGTCCTGCTCTTGTACGTTTTGGTAGCTCGTCGGCGTCAAAACTGCCAGCCTTAAAAGTGTTGGCTTTACACATTTTTGAGCTGTGACAGATTTTTACAAAAGCAGGAAGGTTCTTCATGGAGATTTTCCACTTCTTTCTGACTTAAGAGTGGCAGTTATCCTGGGATTACGTAACACAGGGCCTATGGCATTGCTCTTGTCTACTGCTTCAAACACCAACAAATAGGACTGTTATTTTAATTAGCACAGTTCTTTTAACATTACATCAGTTGTAGTTTTCCTTAGTTAAGTCTTAGTCACTAGCATTGCATCATCACGTACGACAAGCTGTGATAAATCAATGAATGGATTTTGCAACTCTTCTCACAATACGTCTACTGTCGTTTATATTCTGTACTTTACCTTAATTTGCTGATTCATTCCACACGCCATGATCTTTGGTGGAGAAAACAATAGACACAGACGGCATCTCCTCATAGTAGGGGGCGTGGCCTCGCCAAGGGGGAAAATAGAATCTTTAGAGAAACAACATTTTTCACTCTTTTTAGCCATTTTCTGGCGAAATATAAACTTATTTATCACATACAAATAAAGTCAAATGTAAATCGGGCCCATATGGATATTTTCTCACAGCAGATTGTTCAGTAGAAGTGAAAAAGCGGCAGTTGTAGCTCGCGCTAGCTAACCGTTAGCATTAGCCCGATGCTAACATGTAGCATCATGTTAGCATTCTCTGTTTTTTATATGTATTCATGGGCTGTTGAACCACTTTGCTCCTCTCCATGTCTTTGTATCATTATTTAGTAGAAAACTATATTCATAATAGGGTTGTATCGTCCATCGGCGATGGATGAGCAACATCACGATGGAGAGCCACCATCGTGATGCCACGCCCCCTCCCGTCAAAAACACGCACTGGTCTTCTGTAGGCCTTGCAAACCTACAAACTTTGCAGGGATTGCACTGTAAATTAAATCACTGATGTAACTAATATGCACGCTAGCGTCAGTAGCCTGCCAGAAGCCACGATGTGTTAGCCGTAATTATTATTATTATCTCTCTCTCTCTCTCTCTCTCTCTCTCTCTCTCTCTCTCTCTCTCTCTCTCTCTCTCTCTCTCTCTCTCTCTCTCTCTCTCTCTCTCTCTCTCTCTCTCTCTCTCTCTCTCTCTCTCTCTCTCTCTCTCTCTCTCTCTCTCTGCAGCTCAGAGTTTAACAGCGCGTGGTTTTGTTTTGCTTTGCTGCGTATTGAAACTTAAACCGTTTTCAAATGAGATGGCTCTCACATCGGAGCTAGCTGAGCGCGTGGACTATTCTCACGAAGGACCGAGGAGGAAAGAGAGAGGAGAGAGAAAGGCGCGGTGCAGCAGGAGTTAAGAGGTTAGAGCACACGGACCGGGCGGCGCGTGGAGCGGCTTCAAAAATGTAGCTACGACGCAAACTTCAAAATATTGTCCCGTTCACCCACTGTTTCTTAAACATTACGTTAAAATTGAGCAAATCCAAATAATAAGCTCCGATTTACATTTGTATTAGTGTGATAAGAGCCTTGGAGTTCACGCGCTGAATGAGTCGTTCTCCTCTCAGACTTTGCGCACAAGTTTTAACACATTTCTTTTGCAAAAGTCGTGTCCGTGACTCTGTTCAAATCATGTTTAGTTTAGATCCATTTATCCTGCAATCTCACATTTTCCTAGTAATATGCAGCATATATAGGCTATGTAAATGTCTTTAAAAAAATGCTTATAATGAGAAATGGACGATATCATCGTCCATCACGATGGTTCACTGTAAACATCGTCAACGGCCAATTAAGGGGACATCGCCCAACCCTAATTCATAATTCAGTATTTGTTACAGTAGTTTTTGAATAATTAGAGAAAATTTACATTTTTTCAAAATTGTTTTCCCCCTTAACTGTTTTCAAAAATGACCATATATGGGCGATTCCAGAGATGCCGTCTGTATCTATTGTTTGAGTTGGATAAGTCATTTATTATCTCTTTCAGAACAGTAAAGGACAAGTTCCCAAGTACCACCCAAGTATCACCATGACGACAAAGTTTCTCCACAGCAAATTTATCAGAGGTGCTTATACGGAGGACACAGAAAGAAAATTATTTATTTTTATTTATTTAATCATTTATTTTCCCAGACTAAGGACTAAAACAGATCAGGATGACAACAATATCAAGATATTGCAATGGAATTGAAATGAATTTGATCAACTGGTCTTGACTTCTACAAACATGTTCTGAAATGCATGAGATGTCTAGTTTTGCATTTCAGGCCGGTCGTCTTCTCTCACATGTTGAAAATGTGTGGCCCACTCTGCACTGAAACGTGATCTTTGAATTCAAAATCCAAAATGGCGCAGTTCTGCAGTACGTTGGCGCATGTTGTTGGCTCGTGGGCAAAGGCAGTGTCGTGTTGGTGCAGCACGATAAGACGGCAAAGGAAACCACAAAGACCATGATCATTTTCTGTTTCTGTGCAGCCAGCTTCATCAAATCTCTTCAACTGTGACAGAACATAAAGCGATAGTTCCCTTTCTTTTCTCGTTGACCCTCATTTCAACATGTTTGTCTTTTATATTTGACCACTTTGTTTGAAGGAAAAACAATTACAATGTATTTGTTCATTTTATGTATTTGTTTATTTGCATCAGGTATAGCTGCACTAAAGGTTTTATTTTGTAAAGTGTTAAGCGCAATTATCCATATATTTATTTTTTATAACTTTAAATAATGTACATGCTTTTTAATAGAGGGATTCATCACAAATGGGGGGGGGGTTCATCTCCCCCTGGTGTCTCTGTCCAGAAAACCACAATTGCAACTTTCCCTCCACCGGGTCGGAGTCCCCAATACACACTAATAGAGTCACGAAGAAGAAACTAACGGGCAAAGCTAACTGCGGGCTAGCACCACTTAAACAGTAATTACAGCCAATTTTGAGTGAAAAAAATGATCTCTATTGTGTAATTGGATGTGCAATATCCCTCTCTCTCTTGGTCTTTTCTGTCAGCGTAGTATTTACTCTCACGACAATTATTGAGAAAAAAAACACAACATGCTACAACACCTGCAGTGGTGCTTATGGCCTCTAGGGGCATGAGTTACTTAGTACTGGTTAGTGCTAGATCGTATGATCCGGAGGGACAGTCTGCTGTGAAAACGTGAGATATCATGACACAAATTAAGGTTAGGGCCAGGGAAATGGTTAACCTCTTAACTCCCGTCTGAACCGAGAGGATCTTTTTCCTCACGTCATCAGATTTTTTTCCCAACATTTTTTTTGTTTTTGTAATTTTTTCGTCAATTTTTCATCAATTTTTTGTCACATTTTTGTCACTTTTTAATCCATTTTTTGTCACATTTTTGTCACTTTTTTGTAATTTTTTGTCACATTTTTGTCAATTTTTAATCAATTTTTTGTCACATTTTTGTCACTTTTTTGTCAATGTTTTGTCACTTTTTTGTCACATTTCCATCATTGTTTTATTGCTATTTTCACAGCTTTTTTCCAGAAGCTTTTGGACTGGGGTAAAGCCAAACTGGAGAAAATGTGCTCGGTTCAGGCGGGAGTTAAGGGGTTAACCTTAAGTATTAGGTATAGGATTAGGATTATTTGTATTTTTAGACAAACCGACGCATAGATCTATACAAACTCACAGCAGACCGTCCCTCCGGAGCATACGATCGAGCCCTAACCTTTAATAATCCACATGGGAAATTCATCAGTTGCTGCTGCTCCAATAAAAAAAACATTAAAACACAGTACAAAACAACCATCAATAATAAAAGCCAGAATTAAAGTGACTGCCATGACCCAGGATTATATTTCTTTGTTCAAATGACCGTTTTTTATTTTATTTTGCACAGACTCATGCAGGAAAGGCTCGCAACCCACACAAAAGTGTTATGCAACCGACTTGGGCAAGTTTTAGTCTACATTACTTAATCCATGTCACGTACACAGCGCGTACACAGCACATGTGTCATCATCACTTACCGCTAAACTGAAGGCTGCAGGCATAGTTAAACCCTCCATTGTCTCATGTGAAGTGCTTTGGACTATGTCTGTGATATATAAATAAAGTTCTTGTTCAAAAACACATTAAATCTGCGTGCCTTTGTAAAGGTTTCTCCTGCTGATGACCAGGCTGCTAATAGATCCACTTTAAAGCTTTGTTTCCAAGAAGGTTCAAGCGTAATGTTGTCCAAGAACAGCCAAAACATGAGCCTCAATCAAATGCACTGCTCTGAGTATTTTAGCTGCCATGGAAAGTGAAACTGAAACCTATGACTTAATGAGCACATGGCCTCAGCCAAACAATGAACAGACCTTATCAATGTGTAAAAGTTCAGTTTTAGTTCAACATTTACTAACTTTGTTCAATTTTAGGCTGATGTAGTGTTTTTTAACCTCTTAACTGAGGCCATTACCCAAATCTAAACAGCTTATAGGCCAGTGTAATGCCTCATTTGAAAGCTAAGACCTACAAAACTCATCTGAACAGATCTTTTTCCTTGCGTTGTTGCCGTGCTTGACCTTTTTCGTCACTTTTTTGCTCCCTTTATCTGGTCCCTTTTTCATCCCTTTTTTGACCCTTTTTTGTCACATTTTTTGTCACTTCTTTTACCCTTTTTTGACACATTTTTTCCAAGAAGCTTTTAGATTTGGATAAGGTTAAAGGAGAGTCAAGAGGTTAAGTCTTCTTATGACACAAAATCTAGTTACTTACGATTTGTGTTTAATTAGAACATGTCGTGCTTAAGTGATTTGGTGAAATATTGCAATAATATCGTTATCGCGTTATTGCACAGCCGTATCGCAAGTTAGTCAAGACGGAGACTGAGCATTAGGGCTGCAACTATCGATTATTTTAGTAATCGATTAATCTAGCGATTATTTACATCGATTAATCGGATAATAAAAAACAGTTTTAAACAAAGGATTTTTCTGCTAGAAATAGCATTTATTTATTCTTAATTTCTTATCAGTTTGTCCCAAAAGCAGCAACATTTCACTCTCATAAAGAGACACCTGTCCTTATGTCCATGATGAGGAGAGAGAGCAGCTTCAGAGTGTCTTTTAAATCAGTACTTTTATTCTTATTCAAGTGAAGTAGGTCCTGACTGGAGACAGAATCTTGAAATGTTCCGCTGAAGCTCAGGTGACTGATTTCTTTGCCGGGATCTCAACCAGAGGGGTTTCCTAAAAGAGGAGAAACATTTTAATTATTTTTGTCATAGTATTGCTATAGCAGGGATCAATGTGTCAATTTGCATGGTTCATAAATGTATTTGTTGTGATGGATATGAGAAAGTTTAAAGTACGGATGAGACAGTGTGACTGTGCTGGAGTTTTATTCTGCTTTTAAAATGTGTGACCACCTTAAATAGTTTAAACAGATCAGTGGGACAATTTGGCAGAACTTTGAAGGACAGAGAAATTTGTATTATTATTTTTTATAGATCAGGCATTTTAATCCCACTAAAAGACACTTTTTTATTATTGCAATTTATATAACACTGAGCAACAGATATATTACAAAGCAGTTGGATGTAAAAAATAATGATCATCAAAAAAATCATGAGTTAGGTTTCAATAAAAAAGTGGAACATGTGAAGCAGGAGGAACAGAGAACGACATGGCTCTGCAGGACAGTCAAAAGAGGGTCAGGTGTCACTCTATTGAGATCTGCAGCAATGGAGAAGTAGATACAGTAGGATGTAAAAGTCTGCGTTTGGTGAGGGGGGGAAGAGATAAGTTCGCCGTCATACCTTACCTTATGTCACACTTTGAAGTAACAGTGGATGACAGTGTAGATCGTCCTGATGGTAAATCATCACTGATGCAGTTGTCAGCATTGTTGTGGCGGTAGCGGGGGAGCCGTGTCCTTTCGCCTCATTCGCCTCCGTCCCGTCTTCGCCTCTCGTTGCGGAGTTTCTTCTTGTTTGAGCCGTGTTTTGATGATTACAACAGCCTGGTTTCCGCTACCTGGCTCTGCCCGGCTACGAGGTTTAGCACAGCGAGCTCCGCTCTGTTGTTTACAACCATAGAGCTGTGCTCTTGAGAAGCGGCCGTGTGGAAACAAGCGCCACTTAAGGTTCCGGGCGCGTAGGCGGCCCCGTTTCATGCGGTTTTAATGAGAAATATTAATAAAGCGAATAATCGAAGCGGGAAAATAATGTTCGAAGCATTTTACTAATCGAGTTAATCGATTTTATCGATTAATCGTTGCAGCCCTACTGAGCATTCAAGTTTATTTAACAGGGATAGTTAATGACTGCTTACTCGTGCGTGTTTTTACTGCTCTCCTTATCTTCCCTTGTAATTCTTCTGCTGTTGCCATTGGGGAAGCGATGACTTTGAAGTTGAAGTTAGTTGTAGGCCGTTAATTTGTGACTATTGGCTTTAAAACACACCCATTTCTCAGAAGTTAAGCAAAGCAATGTGCGAGTTTCTTGGAGGCTTTAAAAACAAGGAGTATTTCTCATGATTGCGGTCAGAGCCAGGACTATAAAAGGGGAACGGCACACATAAGGGACCTGGGATCGTATTTTGACTATTTACGAACTTATTTAAGGTAAGGAAAAAACATTTTAGAAGCGTTTTCACTGTAAGCCTACCCTACTATTTAACAGTGTCACTGCTGATAGAAATGACTGTGTGTTACCCTGATTTCTCATTAAAGCAGAAACATGAATGATACAAAGCTGGGAAACCGCTCTTACCATCTTCAAAGCTTCAAAAATAGACTGCTGTGTGTGGTATGTCAGAGATTCTTCCATAGTGGATCTTGTTAAGAGCTTGCGAGGGCTATACGTAGATGTGCTACATATATAATACTTTCTGCAAACCCGCTTTTAGCTGCACCTGTTGTTGGAGCATGTGGCTGAATGTTGGACTTCAATTGCTATGTACATTTTTGTATTAATCTTTGCCATGGCACTTGTCATTTACTATACATAGCGGTATATTAGTCTGCTGCAACGACACAGGTTTTTGGACATTTGTTGGGCGTTTCAACGGAGGAATAGTGGCGATGTTCCACTGACCTACAGCCAGGATGAGCTCTTCCAACTTCGCGCTTCCTGTCTTTGCCTCCAGAAGCCAACAGTATCCCTACCACCAGAACTTCGGCCGAGGAAACGGGGCAGGCGTCCCCCTCCTCTTCCATCTATCCTGCTCGCCAATGTTCACTCACTTCGGAACAAAATGCCGAGTGGAGCAGACCTTCAGAGATGTATTGTCATCGCCCTGACAGAAACCTGACTCGATGGGACCATCCCGGACTCTGAGGTCAGTTTGGACCACTTCTCCATCCTCCGGGCTGAAAGAACTGGATGGTGGAGTATGCATCTTCATGAATAAACAATGGCATACTAACGTCAAAGTCCACCATACTGTCTGTACACCTGATGTTGAGATGCTGACCCTCTCCCTACGACCATGTCATCTCCCAAGAGAATTCCCATGCGTGGTCATCAGCTGTTTTGTTCCCCCAAGTGCTAACACAAGGAAGGCAGCGGAGCTAGTTATAGCTGAGGATGCTAGCTCCGTGATGGCTAATTATCCCGATGCCCCGTATTCATTGAGGGTGATTTTAACAACTATAAACTGGACTGTGTTATGCCATCACTGTACCAGTATGTGGATATTCTTACAAGGAAGCATAACATCCTGGACTTATGTTATGGGAACATTTCTGATGCGTTTGTTGCTCAGGCTTTATCCACCGCTCGGCTTCTCTGATCATAATGCTGTTGTTGTTGTTGTAGAGTCCACTGAGAGTCCACCTCGTCACCGTCTGTTCGGAGGATGCCATTGCACAGCTGCAGGGCCCTCTCGCATGCACAGACTGGGACATTTTTCAGGGTGACTTGGAGCACAGGGTTTCAGTAATAACGAATTACATAAAGTTCTGTATCTTATCTACAATTCCAACAAGGACGAGGTATCCTAACTCTAAACCCTGGACCACTTCATTACAAACATTAAACCAGAGTGGGACACTGTACGCACACAAAATAAACAAATAAAAAGTAACATATCTAAAGCCAAGCTCGGGTACAAGGACAAGCTGTAGCAGGAGTTCAGAAGTATGAACACAAACAGGCTTTCCATAAAATCTAGGTTCTCAGTGGCCAAATACCAGGCAACGGGCACCCTATGACAGCTGACCCCACTACTTTTGCCAACACTCTGAACTCCTCCTACACACGGTTTGGCTTCATTTGAAAGCTAAGGCCCACAAAACTGATCTCAACTTTTTTTGTTGTGTTGTTGCTGTTTTTTTTATTTTATTGAATTTTTGTCTCTTATTTTTGTCCGGTTTTCATAGGTTTTTTTTCCATAGTTTTTATCACTTTTTTGTTTCTTATTTCATCACGTTTTTTTGTGGCGCTTGTGTGCTTTTTATCATTTTTGTTATTGTTGCTTTTCTGGCCCATTTTTGTTGCTCTTTTCGTGCTTCTTTGTTGCTTTTTTGTTTTGTTTTTGTCTGTTTTGTAGCTCTTTTTTGGGGAGTTTGTCATCACTTTTTAATCCTTATTTTTTTATGCTTTTGTTCAAAAAGCTTTTAGAT
Organism: Gobius niger; assembly: GCF_951799975.1. Classification (NCBI taxonomy): domain Eukaryota; kingdom Metazoa; phylum Chordata; class Actinopteri; order Gobiiformes; family Gobiidae; genus Gobius; species Gobius niger. Next base: position 25,223,199 of record NC_136857.1, read on the forward strand.
TTGGGTAGTGCCGAATTGGAGAAAATGTGCTCGGTTCAGGTGGGGGTTAAGAGGTGAAACATATTTTAATATCACAACAGCAGAGCATCCTGACAAAAATGGGCATGTTGTTGTCTGGGGTCGTTTGGGGGTCCACTGATTTCAGTAAGGTTTTTCCTCAAAGTTTTGCACACTCCCATAAAGGCACACTGCCTAACAGTTTGGATTACAGATTGGATTTCTGCAGTGGGTATTCAAAGAATTGGATTTGGATGAGGACCTAACCTTTATAAATCTCATATTTGGCTGCCTTTAGTCGACATCTCGAGACGAGCTGGAGGCGTCCCTGCTCTCAGTGAAGTTAGTCAGGGTTTAGAGGAGGCGAGCCACTCACTGCAAAAACACATGTGTAGATTACATGGTGTGGCTTTAAAATACTCCTGGATCTAAATGCCCTTATTAAGTAGTTAAAATGAACTTTCTCCAATTTCTCCACCATTACTTTAGCAAATGCTGAATTATGAATATACTTTTTTACTAAGACATGGAGAGGAGCAAAAAAAAAAAACAGCCCATAAATACTTAAAAAACGGACAACTGAAGCTAACATTAGCTTCATGCTACGTTGGAAAACGAGTGCCGTTTTTTGCTTCTACTGAACAATTAGCTGTGAAAAAACATCCATATGGACCTGATTTTGGCTTGATTTTATTGGTGTGTGATAAGTATGCTAATAGTCCTCTTGAAATCGGCTAAAAATTGTGAAAAATGATGACTCTTTCTACAACCTAGGCCACGCCTAGCCAATATGACGTAATGCTGTCTGATTAACTTCCAACTCTGTTTCTCTCTTTGTTTGTCCAGATTGTGACATTCCTAGACCTTCTGACCCGACTGGAGTTCACGGATTGAAAGAAAAGAAAAAAACACGACAATGCGCTCGAGTACAAACACCTCGACGAACCAAAATGGCCGCCGCACGACCGGTGGCACGGCTGCCAGCCACAACAACACCGGGAACTCGGGCTCCCAGTACGCTCTGTGCGCCTTGGGCGTCGGGTTGGTGGCCCTGGGCATCGTCATGATCGTGTGGAGCGTGGTACCATCGGACCCCGCGGGCAACAACAGCATCAGCTCGGGGGGAGATCCCGACCCGACGGGCAAAAAGCAGAAGGCGTCGTCGGTTGCGTTCGTTCTGGTGGGGTCCGGAGTGGCCGTGCTGCTCCTGTCCATGTGCCTGGGGATGAGGAACAAGCAGCGCGAGCAGCAGTACCTACAACAACAGCAGCAAGCGCAGAACCAGGCCACGAGGCAGAACAACGCCGAAGCGTGAGTGGAGACTCTGCTTCAGACTTTGAAAGTTTAATGAGCAGCTGATGGCAGCAAAGTGCAGTTCAGAGTTCAAGGGTGTGAGGTTTTTACTGTATGAGGTGTGGACCACAGAGGAGGCAAGGGGTCATTTGTCCACTCAGCTTGTGTGGGTAAAAGTTGTGCATGAGTCAGCCTTTTTTTTGGAGGAGGAGGAAATATATTATCTAACTGAACTTTTGCACATTTAGAAGTTCCATGTGTCGATCTCAGATACAAGACTTAAAGAAGAACTAAGTAACTGGTTTACCTTAATAAATCCTATTCGTAGTCCCTCTGGGGGTAATACAAGTGTTGATGGGATGATTGGGGGGTCTTTCATTTCCCCCTGGTGTCTTTGGCCAGAAAACCACAATTGCAACTTTCTTGCCTCCACCTCAGAGCCACCAATACACACTAATGGAATCACGAAGAAGAAGCTAACAGGCTAACGGGCACATACTTAAGCAGTATTTACAGCCAAGTTTGAGTGAAAAAAAATATCTCCATCCATTGTGTAATTGGGTTGTGGCACAATATCGCTCTCTCCCATTGTCTTTTCTGTATTTACTCTAACGGACAATTAATGAGTTAAAAAAACACAGCATTTGCCACCTGCAGTGGCGCTTATGGCCTCTAGGGGCATGAGTTACTTAGTTCTGCTTTAAGTGAGCTTGTGATGCTTTGTGACTTCTTGCCATACAGTTATTGCATTACCTAATATTGCAATACGCTTTTTTTTAATATTGTGCATCGTTGGTGCACACTATATAATATAGGTACTTATACTGTACCCTGAAAGCGCACAGTGCCATGAGTAGAGACATGTCATGTCTGCTTGGTGAATAACTAGTAGCACCCCATCCTCTTTTTTTATTTTATTTTTTTATATGGTAGGTACTGTTTCAAGGAATAAATGTGATATTCATTTTTTTCTGTGCTCAAAGATATTTTATGAAGTGGACAAAACACGCTTGAATCGAATATGTCAACAATGGCAAAGCTTTTTCATTCACAAAATTCTATGTCCATTTTTACAATAAGAATTTCCTTCATGTGTTTGGCCCAAGAGCCTATGATACCAGTTACAGCATACAAAGATCTGCATAACATAACTGCCTGTTGTTACGTATCACTGACTCTGTCAATCAGAAGGCTTGTTACATATATGTTGATCAGGATTCCAAAGTGATTATTTTCCACGCCATGTTCACTGTTTCCCATCAGTACGAGAGACTATGGTAACCACCCAAAGTCTAAAAACATTCTGAGCAGTAAGTTAGGATATGAAGAAAGAAACAATGCAAAAATGGCACTACTTAAAGGCACACTGCGTAACATTTTGGACTATACTGTTGCCATCAGTACAAAACGTTTTTCTAATGACCAGCTCGACACACAAAATGCTATTTCTGCAGTGGGTAATAAAAGAATGGATTTGGATGAGGACCATGCCTGTTTAAATCTCAAATTCTGCTGACTTTAGTCACATCTCCATGGAAACGAGCTGGAGACGTACCCACTCCCGGTAAAGTGATGCCATGTCTTAGGAGAGCTGAGGCCGCTCACAGCAAAATTACATGTTTGTTTGAGATATTTTTCAATGCTGAAAATATATGTCATAAAATGAAAGCTTGTATTTCAATTTTATTTTTGAGTAAAATTCTACGCGGTGTGGCTTTAAAGACATTTTTAGACAAATCATCTGTCTTTTCTCTGCCCCTGTCTAGTGCCGAGGAGCAGGCGCGCCGCTACGCTGTGCCCACGTACGAGGAGGCGGTGGGCAGCGGACAGTACCCGGTCACCCAGAGCAACCTCCGACCGAGCGTCTCCCAGCTGCCCTCCTACGACGACCTGGTCACGGTGGACGGACTTGTGTATGAGTCTGAAGGAGCCAGCGCTACTACTACAACTACTACTACTACTGCAACAGCCACTACAGCAGAACAACCGGCCTCCGCTAACCGTAAACTGGGCAAAAACAAACTCCTCCCCATAAAAATTCGAAGGATTAAATCGGAAAAACTGCGCATGAAAGACGCCGACGTGCCCCAAGCGCCTACACAAATAAGCATAGAGCCGCTAACGCCTCCGCCGCAGTATGAAGACAAGGTCCCACCGCTTTAAATGTTGGAATCTTTGGAGGAAAACCTTTCTGCCATTTTGAGCCTAAACTTTTGGAGCTGGACAAAACCAAAAAGAAAAAAGGCACTTTATTGAACAATCTTCAAATGCGTCGCCATGTTTCTCTAAAGCGCTGAACTATTTCAAGCATCTCGCTGCACAGAAACGATGTACAAAGTGCTTTGTGCCAAAAGACAAAGTAGTTCAAGTGCACTTCCGAACTGGTTATTAAGACGGTGAGAATGTTTGGCAACATTTTTAGCTGGAGAAAACATTTTTTTTTAACTTTTTTTTATGATGTGTCCCTTTAAAATAAAAAAAAAATGTGTTTCTTTCAATGATTTATTGAAGTAATGGATTTATTATGCCCACTGAAACACAAGGCCAACCACAATTGTCTTTGAGCGGATTTTCTATGCAAAACGAATCGTGGGTGAAGTTGATATTTTATATGAAATGGCAGTGATGTTGTGGGTTAAGCGTTTTGTGATGATAATGAGGCAAGAATGGAACGCCAGAATAAAGTTGCCAAATCGCCAGGCTGCAAGTTTGCTGTGGTGACCCCTGATCATATGGACCAGCCGAATTAAAGGAAATAGGCCACCGCTTTTAAATACTGGGATATGTTCTTACCTTATCTTAGACGAGTTGATGCGTAACTGTCTGGTCTTTGTGTGCGCTCAGTCACACAAATAGACCAAAGGCGTTGCTCGCATTTAGCCTCTCCCAGCATAGGTATAGCTCTAAACTGGAGTGAAGTTAAAAGCTATTCCACGTTTTCCCCTATTTAAATACTGTTGTGATCTAAGTATAGTTGCACAAAATTAAACATGTGGATTTTCTAAGCGGATAAAAAGGAGTGCTATATTGTAATGCGTAAGAACTGCTTAGGAGGTATTATTAAGCCTTTGTGTAACTATAGTTTGGAGCTATAGGAATATGCTGGGAGAGGCTAAATGCTAACAACATCTAAGACCAGACAGGTACACATCAAGGTAAAAACATATCTCGGTATGTAAAGACGGTGGCCTGTTTTAAGAGAAATTCGAAATATTTTTACGGAATTCCATGCAGCATTTGTCAATTGTTCTATTTTGTCAAATGCCCTGTCTATCGGTTGCTATTTATTTAACATCTTGACGCATGAAACGGCTCGCAAAATTCGGCGTGTCTGTCTGAAGTTAGTGGTTATCAGCGGAGTTTATTGTTGCTTACATTTTGCATGCTGTCTTTAGCCTCAGGAAGTGCCCACACAACTTGTCCCTAAAGTGTTTCAGCCAAACCTCTTTTTCTACTATGAGCTGGATCTTTAAACATTTCTTTGTTTACAGTTTTCTATTCTGCCTTTTTCAAATTTCAAAATACTGTTCTTTTTTTATACTGTCTTTTTGCCTTTTTGCATTATGTTTTTACTCTGCATATTTGTGTTTCTTGAAAAGTTGCCTTAAGACATGGTTATTTGTAATTACATTGTCGTATTATCGGCATATTTCATGTCTGACAAACACTATTTAACAATGTTCATCATTTCAATTCTAGTCTTAGAAGTGCCGTTACATTGGTGCTGTTAGCTAATGGCTAGCCATGTAATGTTAGTTCTGTTTTCTGTTGTTTTAGTAGAATATGTAGGCACTTTAGAAACAAGTTTCATTGATACCTCATGCTTTCAAATTATGCTTATTGCAGTCGCAAAGAATCAGAATCTGACCAGATACATTTATTTAAATGCAAAGAGATGCAGTTTTAACATTAAGCCAAGTCAACATGACTGTGTGGTCATATATAGCATGCTAACGGCTATGCTGCATTTGCAAGGTTTTTTTTTAAAACTGGAAATAAAGGAAACCAAATAAAAAATCAAATGCATGTGTTTTATTTAAAATAAATCACGAACAGTGTTTTCGCCAGCGCAATTTCTTCCCCCACGCTGTGATTTCGCCCCCTACGGGATCGACTCAAAAAGGATTGATACCGTTGTAGTAATACCTGACTTTTTTTTTTTTTATGTAAAAGAAAATGTGTCCCTCAAAATGCAGGAAATGGTGTTTTATTCTTTTTGGGGGTTTTTTATAAGCGCCGGCGCTCGCCGCGTCTGCCTTTATGCTGTGAAAAAATTCTGGCGAGAACCCTGATGAAGTACAAATAGGTTAAAAAACAATTGAATGACAGATTGGATTTAGAGCTTGTGTTTCATTAGTTAATTTATTAACTGATGAAAAAGAGCATTATATAAATAGGTCAAGTATGCCCCTGCTTGTAAACCCTATAGTGGTCCAAGCAGCCCAGGTTGAGAAGCACTATCAACATCGTACATCAGCATTATTGGGAGTGGCCAAAGTCAATGGGTTGATGTTTTTACTGTTACTGAAATCTGTTTTCCTGTTTAATTCTGGGAAAATTCCTCACAGCCTGCAGTTACTGAGAAATCACTTATTGGAAATTACTGATTGACGTTTAATGGTCAAATGCAGTGTTAAGAGCGTTTACGTTGGGGGAAGTGCTTTAGGAACTGCTCAAATCAGGCAAAATGACAGACTGAACTGACCCTTAAGATTGCAGACTAAGTGCACAATTTTCACTGATAATTACGTTTTTATGTAGGAAAAAGCTTTCAAATGAACCTTCACTCTGTCCAGACTCACTATCTGAACAAAAACTAAATGTTAATAAAGTTGGTAAAGTACAGATTCACAGCAAGGTTTATATTTACAGCAAAGTGTGTAAAACATCGCTCCTGCTGTAAACACCAATACTTAAATACTGATCTGAAATCAACGTTGTGTTTTGTATCCCCTGCTCTGTTTGCTCAGTTTGTTTTACTATTTAAAAACCTGTGTTCAAAAGTGTTAGGCAGATATATAACGTTAAAATGTACTTAAAATGTGTAAAGAACAAGATCAATGGCAAGTGTTTTGAAGTTTGTCCCTATATGTTGCCATAGTAAGGGACCTCTGTGCATGTGCATAATGCCTCATTTCCATTTCCAACAAATGATTCGCCCTTGCGAATTCTCATTGGATGACACTCTGGATTCAGCTTTTTCAGATGGCTTTATTAAGTTATTAATGTAGTTTTACAAATGTTTAAGGTTAGGGATTAATGGTGTGTTCCGGGTAGCTGGTAAATTTATGACCTGCCTCTTGGAAAAATGCCTTGGAACGGCACTCGAACTCGTAATTACAACTTGTAAACTCAGAGATGTCCAGAGAGCTCTGAGTTCGGATTCGATATGAAGACTTAGTTGAACAAAACCACTGCACCAGTGAAGTGAATGTTCTACTATTTTTGGTCATAGCCTTCAGTACAAAGTCATTTAACATGTTTTGAATTATATGTTTGGAAAAACATTCATGTAACGTTAGCATCTCATCAGCTATATTAGCCGTTTTATTTACTTACTATTTTATTCAGCTGGACGCTCTGAGGTCGTCAGCCGTAATTTTAAAGTGGGAAAAATACCAGTTGCCTGGAATGCAGCATAAGGGAGAATTGGTTCGAGTTAGAACAATTCTTTGCCTGTGTCGGGTAAAAACAACTAACTTTTCACATTTAATGTAAATAAAAAACAGAAGAAAACTTGAATAAACTTGAAGCGGAGTGTGATTCATGAAAATCAGTTCAGATGTTGGTGCTATTTTACCATTTTTAGCATTAAATTAACATTAGCCTTTAGCATCAAGGCTAAAACCGCTACATTATGAACACTCAAATGTCCTCTGGTGAAGTAGTTACATCTTGAGTAAAGTTTTCCAACGTTAAGTTTTTATAAACTTAACGTTAGCTTAAATATTTTCCATTATCTACTTGTGCTGTTTAAATATATGTTTATTTAAGTATTTCAACTTTCCATAGGAATAAAACACAGACAGCCCTGGGAAGTTATTATGCAACATTCCGTGCACAGGTTTAAATGTAGTTCCTTAAGTAAAAGAGAAAATTCTAAATCTCAGGAAGAAGTCTTTGTGGTGATTAAAACTTCCCCATTCAACCAAATGAAGATGTGTTGATCAATGTTGAGTACAGTTCTTTTTGATTGTGCATGGATATGGACATTTCTTATACTCTCCTTGTCGTTTTTGGTGCATTTTGAGACACTGAATCCAAGGCAGTGTTATTTGCTGCTAAACGGAGGAAAGTGAATGTGAATAGTTTTAAGTATCTGCCTTGTAGCTATGGTGAGTTCACTCCAGCAGCACACAGAGCCCCTTTGACTCTGCAGCTGTGGGGCTAACAGTGTCGCTCATCGCCATTCCTAATGCCGAAACTATGCAAAGAATTAAGTCCAAAAGCCCAATGGAAAAACCTGGCATAGCTTCTAAATTAATTTCAGCCAACACTAGCTAATTACATCGTGTTTTTTTCCTTACTTGAAAGTATGCAAGTCCTCCTATGCCATTGAAAGTAGGTTGAATCATTCATTGTTATGGCTTTTAGTAACACCAGCGAACAAGTCCGTATTTGTTCCCAGCAATACACTTTTTACCATAGTAGACAGAGTTTGCTAGCCTCCAAGCATAACTGCCTGAGTCACCTTTGGCTGAAACAAGATTTTTGCTTATTATGCTGTATTGAGTGTTTGATATTTTAATGTGTTGCCGGTGCCCTGTGAAACTGTTGCACTAAAATTCAATGTATATGTTATGTTTTTTTTTTCAAGATTTATTTCATTAATGCTCTTTTTATAGCTATTTTCTGACATTTCTCACATGAAAATACTCTATTCTGTCGTTAAAGTTGGTGGAAATTGTGGCAATGCCTTCCAATTGTATTTTACAAATAAAAAAAACTTGGTAAGTAACTTGATGTCTTACTTCTTTTTCAGCTCATGTGTTCATTCACTCAAAGTGCAATTTTGATTCAGTTGTGATTGTGTATTTCAGCCCGTCTGTGCACCTGGACATAAGCTGCACTGCATAGGACAATGATGAACAGGTGATAAAGGGCAACCCTGTCGAAGACCTTGCCTGACTCACTCCAGGTTTACAACCCGCAAGTGCACCCTGTCGTTGTGTCCTTGGGCAAGACACTTCACCCACCTTGCCTCCAGTGTCTTACACTGGTGGATGAATGAGAGTGTCAATGGGTGACTGGTTCCTTGATGTAAAGCGCTTTGAGTGCCTAAAGCAGGTAGAAAGGCTCTATATAAATGTGACCATTTACAATGCCCCTTCCCTCAGCTGTTGGCAGGAGACTTATTGAGCCATACTTACCTCACATGAACTGAAACGTTCTTTATACAAGATCTGAAGGCAAGAAGGTTCTTGAGCACCAAAACCCTTTGTTTTTATCTGATTATTTGAACCAGTGTTAATTTTGACAACATATTTTGATATTTAGTTTTAGTCTTAGTCTTTTGACGAAAATGTAATTCGATTTTAGTCTAGTTTTAGTCGACTAAAATTGCAACTAAATTTAGTCGACTAAATTTAAGAAGAATTTAGTCGACTTTGCATTAATAATTTTCATTATAATCATATTTAATCTTGTTCCTTTGCTTCATGGAGCTGCTCCACATGAACAAAGCTCAGCTGATCCTTTGGCAGTGAATTTACATGATCTGAGGCTCTTTCAGACGCTCAATAGAAGTTTGGATGATTTTAGTCTCTCCTTTTCATTTTTATTTAGTCTTATTTTAGTCGACTAAAATATCTGGACATTTTAGTCTTAGTTTTAGTCTCATGAAAAACGTTTAATTTAGTTTTAGTCCAATTTTAGTCGTCAAAAATATCACTTTGACTAAAATTAAGACTAAATATTTTAGACACTGATTTGAACATCAATGGATGAATGAAAAAAACGCTTCATTTTTACATTGCTTTGTGTATTGTTTTTTGTTCTAAGGGTTTGAGGGTATTGCCATCTCAATTCCTTGAGATGTGACAGCAACAGTAGATATGACAGTAAAGCTAACTACCTGTAAATGATCGACTGGGACAAGTTTGCTCATTGCTAAAGGAACGGTGTGGAATTGCACGTTCCCCCTGCATTGTGATATCCTCCGTGGGACTCCAGATTCCGGCATCAAAAAAACATGTGCCTAAAGGTCCCATCGGGGGCCGAGACTGTGGACAGCACATACCACACCAATCAAGTCTATAAAAAACTCTTGACCTCTGCTTAACATTGCTTTGTCTATTTTTACAGCTCGCTAATCAGCCCCAGTACAAAAAAACTCAGACGCTGATCACCGGCGAGGGGGGGGGCTTGTTTTATTGCTCGCAGGCGACACAATGCTTCCTTAGTTCCTGGTCATAACCTGCAACAACAAAAGAGACACTTCCTGTTTGCTATCACCAGGTAAAGGGTTTACTTCAAGGTGTACAATGCAAATATTAATGTATGCAGGATAGTTATGATGAATACTTTAACCAATTGTTACTAAGTATACTTTACAATTTCTCATGTTGTTGTTTTGTTTTCAAAGTGTGGCTCCCCTATAGTAATATGCTACGTAGAGCTTTTCTTTATTTGGTCAGTCTTTGATATTGTTGCAAAGATGATAAAGCCACTCACGGAATGGATCCAGTCGATGTAGGAGCTGACTTTGGCGAAGACGGTGGGTTTTTGGACCACGTTGCAGCCCTGACCCGAGCCGAAGCTGACCACGCCATGGACGGCCCAGGAGCCATCAGGGTTCTGGCAGTTCAGAGGACCACCGGAGTCTCCCTGGAAGTTCAAGTGATGGTGAGTCTCAAATGATGACCAGATATTGTGCTGGTGTTGTCTGGCTCTTATCTCGATTTATGTTTGTAGTTTTCCTGCTTTTTTCATTTTGCATGCCCTTGTTTTTAAATTCCCTTTATATCAGTAAAGCATTTAGTTGGTGATAGTGGCTTCAAATGATAGTGATAGTGCCGTTGAAAATGGGGACCTTGCAAGTGATCTTGTAATGACACCTTGTGGTGAGTTTGAGGTCACTTCAGCATTTCCCATGTATGCAATAAAAGTTAAAGCATGTTATTCAAACTGCCATGTCAATGATCTTTAGAACCAGTTTCAGAATGTTTTCGTTTTTTTGCCTTCTTTTTCTTCACGGGGGATTGCAAAAGCTGAAGGAGGCACTGTGTTCCTTCCCAAGACACACGGTGTACTTGAACAACCACCAATCAAACACATGACCCTCTGTACCACTGCCGCCTATAGAAATGACGCTGTTCCTGCATCCAAAGTTATTTAAAGTGGACCTGTCATGCATATGGAGCCTAAAAATAGTCTTAAAAACCTTATTCTGGGTGCATTAGCTTTATGTTTTATAATTTGAAAATATGAATTAAATAGTAACAATGAAATGCAGGCAAAAAAGCTGATGAAAATCTCCTCCTGCTGGCAGCTATAGGGATAATTTTCTTACATATCTTCCAGGTTGGACACGGTGTGATTGGCAACTACAGCAGTCACACTTCGAGCACAGAACGGCTCAAAATGGATAATGTTGGATTATGGGAACGTATATGGGCTTGAACAATGACATAGTTGTAATCAGGAAGTACCGAACGAGGCGCAGACGCCGTAGAAAAAGAAACAGCAACATTTTACAGCTTTGTCTGAGGATTACTTCAAACAGTGTGAATGTTATGAAATACTACTTTAGGTCTGTCTTTGACGAGGGAACAATGTTAAAACATGGTTCAAACCATACTGAGATATGTACTTGCTTGAGCTTAGGCGAGTTGATGCATACCTGACTGGTCTTTGTGCATGCTCTCAGTCACGCACAACAACTAAAGATGTTGCTAGCATTTGGCCTCTCCCAGCATATTCCTATGGCTCCAAACGGGGGTGAAGTTGAAAGCCACACTCTTTTACGGGCACGCACAAAGACCAGACAGGTACGTATCAACTCGTCTAAGCTCAGGTAAGAACATATCTCTGTATGGACGAACTGTGTGTCCTCAGTCACGCAAAAAGACCAAAGATGTTGTTAGCATTTGGCCTCTCCCAGTATATTCCTATAGCTCCAAACTTCCAAAGTTAGAAGTGACCAACCTCTTCCATGGGAACGCTCAAAGACCAGACAGGTACACATCAACTCTTCTAAACTCAGGTAAGAACATATCTCCGTATGGAAAAACGGTGGCCTGTTGCTTTAAGAAAGTCAATTTTGTGTGTCCACTTTAAAAGTGCATTTTGCTTTGTTTTTCTCAAATTCACGCAGCCCTAATCTCCCCAACTTACCATGCAGCCGGACTTGATGCCGTCTCCTCCGGCACAGACCATGTCCCTGGTGAGGAGGAAGCTCCACCAGTCGCTCTGAGAGCAGATCTCATAGGAGACCACTGGGAGGAGGGCCTGCTGCAGGATGATGGCCCCGGGACCCTCCGCTATCAGGGAGAGAGGGAGAGGAAGGGAGGGCTGTGAGATCACTGTTCATTTTTAAGTCTTCTCTTAAATGGTTGACAATATGTTTGAAATGTGACCTGTCTTAACCCCAATTTTTAGGCGATTTTCTCTAGTTTGTTCTCTTTACTCAAATCGAAAAGCTTCTTGACTGGAGCTTACAGCCTGTAGGCCAGTGTAAGCCCTTGTTGTCATTATATTATAATTGTTGTTTTTATATTAACAGGAATGGTTGCCAGTTCACTTCCACCTCATTTTCTACCACCATTTATGCCCCAATCAACTGCTGAAAGTGAGCTTATAATGCCGCGTATGAAAACACTGCTGTGATCTGGCTGGTCTGCACTCACTGCTGAGGCGACCCCAGCCGCTGATGTAGCAGGAAGCTCCATTAGGCAGAAGAGCGCCCTCCTCTGGCAGACAGGCAGGTTTGATGGTGTCAGTGAAGGTGACGGGGGTGGCCAGCTTCAGCATGGCGATGTCGTTTCTGAGATACATTATTACATTCATTTATGTCAGTTCATAAAGGCAATAGATGATGATAAATATAGGGCATGTAGATTTTTCTTCTTTCATATCTGTGCCCCCAAATATGAATTGAACAGATTTAAATCAAATATCTATTTTCACTGTCGTTGGTGACTGATTTTGTAGTACATTGACTGTTGTTGGTTTCGTTTACCGGGAGAGCATGCTGTTGTAATCGTAGTGCTTGATGATCTTGGCCGGGCTGATGGTCAGAGCGCCCTCTTCCTCACTGTTCTCCAGACTGTGCTTCCCCAGCTTCACCCGGTAACTGTATTTATCCCTGTGCAGGACGTGGAGAAATCATAACGAAAATGAAAAGATGCCGAACTACATTTTCTTCATCCCCTTTGACACGTCACCTCCACCACCAGGTGACGCTTCTGAGGAAGATACACAGGAAGTGATCGAAACTAGTAAAGCAGGTAAACTAAACCCTCTGTCTTACTAAAAGAACAAAACTGTAATATACATTATCTTCACCCCACCAGTGTTAATTTCGTCGACTAAAATATTTAGTCTTAATTTCAGTCAGAGTGTTATTTCTGACGACTAAAATTGGACTAAAACTAAATTAAAAAATGTTCATGTGACTAAAACTTTGACTAAAATGTCCAGATATTTTAGTCGACTAAAATAAGACTAAATAAAAATGAAAAGGAGAGACTAAAATCATCCAAACTTCTATTGACCGTCTGAAAGAGCCTCAGATCATGTAAATTCTCTGCCAAATGATCAGCTCTGAGCTTTGTTCATGTGGAGCAGCTCCATGAAGTCGAGGAACAAGATTAAATATGATTAGAATGAATATTTTCAATGCAAAGTCGACTAAATTCATCTTAAATTTAGTCGACTAAATTTACTTGCAATTTTAGTCGACTAAAACTAGACTAAAATTGAAGATATTTTTTTGACTAAAACTAGACTAAAATAGAATTACATTTTCGTCAAAAGACTAAATTAAAATATGTTGTCAAAATGTACACTCCACCCCACAAGCCAACCAAAAACAACCACACAGTCATTATAAGTATCTAAACCTTAGCTTTATCTCGTGTTACTTTGGCTATAGTGGCTCGTCTGTACGTACAGAATGCAGTGGGCAGCAGTGATGACCCATTCGGAGGTGATGAGGGTCCCGCCACAGGCATGGCTCCAGTGTCCATATCTACCCGACTCCAGGGAGATCTGGGCGGACAGAGTCGGACAAACAACAATCAGACTGTACCCTCTTTTGATCGAGACGAGACAACAGATCAGCTACACTGCTTGGCTTTGGAAGAATTAGAACAGAAGTGTTTCCCAGAGAAAGTGTCCACTCTGCAGTACATCGTGTACATTATGGGTGTTACCTGCCAGGGCCAGCTATGGGGTCGCGCGTCGTCTCCTCCCACCACTCTGCTCAGCACTGGGGGGTAAGTGGGCAGGCCACAACCCCAGGCTACAATGTAGAAATTGGGAAAATGTGAGGCAATGTCTATTGAATACAAACTCTGCTATTTTGCCGTCTCCTTATGATAATGTGTAAAAAGACGTCCAGTGACCAAGGGTTCATACCTCTTTCTTTTTTTGAAAACCTCAACATGTTGTTTTTTGATCATTTTATGTGCTTAGTATTGGTTTGAGAGACTAAATAAATTAGTTATTAGACAAACTTGATTTAAAACTGTCACATCATTATGTATTGCTAAAAAAATAAAATAACCCCAACCTTTGTTTTCTTGTCTCTAAACTTTTTTTTCTTCCAATTCCTGGCACTAACCATAACCAGTTAGATATTGTCAAACATATGTGACATCAAAACAGCTGGGAACTGTCTGACGGCATCATAGACACTTCAAAAATGTCATTTCATCATAGACTTTGGAAACACATGGACGTAGCATCGCTATTAGCTACTGAAGCCTATTAGGAAATGGGGTCAGGCTCCGGAACTTCATTGCTGAAATGCACTTTCTATTGAAACTTTTTTTTGAAGTCTTAATTGAACACAGGTTTCCCATTCTGACCTCCTTGTGTTTGTCGTAACATGTGTAGCATTGTCCAATTTCTTTCCCTTCCCTATTTTCTTTTTTTTTTTTTTTATATAAGAACTAGCTCCAATATCCCTGCCAAATTGCTAGCATGAACGGGCTTCAGTTAGCAAGTGCTGAATGCTATGGGGGAAGTCACCCACACTTAGTCCCTTGAAATTCCACAGTCTGTGTGTTTCATCTCAAATAAGCAAAACAAAAACAAACAAAAAACAAACAGGCAGGAATATTTTCCAAAATCACTTCAGTCCCAAAAAAACAAATAATGATTTCCGTTAGCTTCAATGAAAGTAGTTTCCTCGGGTGTCAATTAAATTAGCAACAGCAATTTAAACAAATCATTCATATACATAATAAATGCAAGTATGGGATTACATTAGCAATTTAAACTAATTAGAGAAGCAAGTTCACTATCCTCATGCTATCCTCATCCTCATTGTCTTACTAGCATTTGGATGTTTTTACTTGTAAACTAGCCAACCAATAACTACACACCAACAGATATAGAAATAATTGAATGGCATCCAACTTACTCAAACCTTATCGTAAGAGTAAATCGTTCTTTTTCATCTTACCGCTGGCGACTATGAAAGTGAGAAAGATCAGGCTCCTCATGACTGTGGACTGTGTAGTGTTTGCAGTAGAGTTGGCCTGTTATATACCGATACTGCTGCTACTGATACGGTCTGTCCTGGGAAAAGTGCCCGCTGGACAACTACTAAAAACAACACATGTATCCGCAGAGAAAATTCCCATTACTTTTGTTCACTCGCATCAAGTTTTTGTAAGGTCACAAAAGGTGACCACCAGAGTTTAAGGGAGAGCCTTCAAACACTCTCTGCAAATATAAAAGCTTAAAGGAAATTAAAATATCACTGTAAGGGGTCATTGGAAATAATCTCAGCAAATGGTGCACATTAGGGGGGGCACCTCACGATGCGATACGCGATACATGGATATGATAACGATAACCTTACAATATGCCGATACTGCGATATATTACACATAATAACCTGTACAAAATGTAACTATTTTTTAAGATGCATGCTGCTTTCAGCATTTATAAACAATTCTTTATGATTAACATTTGTTTTTATCATGTGCCTTGTTCCTCTTTTCTCATCATTTACATATAAATAAACAATAAACGGTAGTATATGAAGTATATATAAGTAGTTATTATAAAGTGTTACCACATTGTCTATACTTATCATTAAAAGTTATATATTTGTGTGACAGTGTTTGGTAGTGCTGCCCTCTACTGTCCTGACTGCATTGTTGACCATCATTGTGGAGCACTGCATCTTCATTAATTTGAATGATGTTGTTCATGTTCATTAATATGCATGATGTCATCAGTGTATTGATATTGGCATAAAATCGGTATTGTATTATGCTGCAAAACATCACAAAATATTGTCACACCCCTTGAGTACGTATGACTAAGTTTCTGTTAGATTGTTAATTCCAGCTGCTATTAGACTGTTAATGATGTCCACTCCACATTGAGTTAGACGGACACCTGGGCAAGTGTGACGTGAAATTCTGTGGTTTCTCCATTATTAACATATTGTAAGATGATGTTTAGTGGGCATTGGATGTGTGGAAGCTGAAGATGATTTAATGCTAATTCTTTTCATTCATTCATTCAAAAATGAATTGTTCATTATTCATTGATGGCTAGTGCTAACCAACAGCTATAGGAAAAATACACTGAGCAGGCTAATGAACTCTGAAACATCTCCCGGACTACACTACTTGCTAACTGTCCCCGTATGTTAGGATCAAACACCGCTTCTCCTTTTTTGTTTGAGGCTAAATGCTAACTGCTATAGGCAAAATAGACTAAAGAATCCCCACATGTTTCCCGGAGCAAGTGGCTTGCTAACTGTCCGGATCATCAAACACCACTTCTTTTTATTTCTACAGTTGTAGAATACATATAAGTAAAAACGGCTGAGCCTCAGATTGGTGTCCTTTTGTTGAATGCATATCTGCGCTACTTTATACAGTAACATATAGTAATTATCCAATTGGAGGTTTTTAGCTATTGGTGAATGAATCTAATGTTACAGTGGGGCAGTGTATGTTTGGGCTGGTTAAGACACAAGACTTCAAATAATACTCTAAAATGTAATACTTTATTGTTTTGGTTGTTACGGTGACCTAAAATTGACCCTCCAAAAGTCCCTTCTCCTTAATTGGCAGTCATTTTCTGTGGGAGAGAAGAAAGAGAAAGTAGTTAGCTTGGTCTATTTCGGACTACTGTATTCTACTCTGTTAATAAAGTTTAGTGTTTCCTTTCGTGGCTTACAGCGCTGATCCAGTCCATGTAGGAGCTGACTTGGGTGAACACAGTGGGCTTCTTCTTGTAGTTGCAGCTGAGGCCAGAGCCGAAGCTGACGATGCCGTGGACCTCCCATGCGCCCTCTGCGCTCTGGCAGTTCAGAGGACCGCCGGAGTCTCCCTGTGGAGCGGGGAAAGACACTTTAGTTTCTAAATATGAAGTCCAGTTCATACGGGATCTGAAACAAGTTGTTAAAAGCTGTTCCGAGGGATGCATCCCGCTTGACATTTCAAATAATAGTGGGACGGGACCAAAGGAACCATCAAACGTGTGTTGCCAATAGCCATGCTGCAAGAAGTTGACAGAAAAAGACTCAAAGACAAACGTGGAGCCAACAGGAATCCATTATTTACCAGTGCCATTCATTTTCAGCAGCTGTAACTGACCGAAAGTGTCCAGAAGTACAAGGTGTTCAGAGATATCGCCAATGTGAGGAAATTGAAAATTCGAGATTTGGTCTTGGGTTATTCTTGGTGGCACTTGGAAAATCATATGTTTTAAGAAATGGAACTGCTACATTCAATGCTAAGCCCCTGGATGTAAAATGTAATGTTTTATCAGGAATAATGTATTTTGATCTAGCTTTTCTAAACACTCAAAGCTTCTTATTATTTTCTGTACACTCATACAGTGCCTACAGTCCCTAAAACCTCCACCAGCCTTGCTCAAAGACTCCACAGCCTTGGAGTTAGACTAGTTCCTTGACTCACGTTGCAACCGGACACGATGCCGTCTCCTCCAGCGCAGACCATGGTCTCTCTGACCTGGAAGCCCCACCAGTCGGATTTGGAGCAAGTTGCATGGTCCACCACGGGGAGAAGAGCCTGCTGCAGGATGTCAGCGATGGGACCTCCGGCTTAGAGAGGGACACAGGACAGGCCAGTATGAAGCAGGAGAAAAACAGACTATATGACTCTATGATATGATTGACAATTAAAACACGGTATGGAATAAGATCCACTAGGTTTAAAGTCCAGTTTGTGCTGTGCGTAGAAAGGAGATTTTATCACCCAGAGCTGTTGGTTTGCATCTCAAATTTAGTTTGGAACCCCCTCTGCTGGCAGCTGGGGGTATTGATTATGTAAGAAGTATGCACGCAAGCCTTCTTTCTGATGCTAAACATGTCACAACATAGTCCAGTACAGAATACAGCACTGCAGCAAAGGGTGAAAGTGAAGAGGCATTAGTGAAGCAAAAATACCACATTGCTCCAAAGTTGATTTTTACAATTGTTTCCTTTAAAGGGAGGATATTATTCTGATATTATTCTAGCTTGTTGTTGCAGTGTTCCCTCATTAAAAACATACCTGGAGATGTGTATGTTTCATTGAAGCGTGTTTTAGTAGTCCTTCATTCAATCTCCCACAATATCCCAAAACGCCCTCTCCTTACCTGGTGATGTCATTAGGTGGTGCCCCTCAGATTGCCTCCACTACAAAGCGTTTCCTGTTGATAGTTATTATTAGCTTCATTCAAACCTATTTCCTATCATGTGTGTTAGCTGTGAGCCAAGTCTGTGCTTTCGAATGCGCAGAAAATAGGAAAAGATTCTATTGTACTAACACTCCAACGACTGAAGTTCTTGATTTTGCGCTTACTGTAGATGCGTCCCCAGCCGGTGACGTAGCAGGGCGCGTCGTGGGGCAGGAGGAAGCCGGCCGCGGGCAGACAGGCGGCCATGACGGAATCCGAGAAGGTGACGGGGGCCTCCAGCTTGATCAGGGCGATGTCATTACTGTGGAGTCACAGAGGACACAATCACGGTAGTGTGGTAAGTTCACACATTGTAGGCCGAGGAGATGGATAGAAGTTGATTGTACTGAGTTACTTTTAGTCAGTTGAAGTACTGTACATGTAACAAGACTCTTGTTTAAAGGAATAGGCCACCGTTTTTACATACTGAGATATGTTCTTACCTTAGCTTTGACGAGTTCTTTAGGACCTGTCTGGTCTTCCCCCGTGCCTTCAGTCACGTAAACACAGCACAGACGGCGTTAGCATTTAGCCTCTCCCTCTCTCCTCTATAGCTCCAAAACAGGTCAAGATAGAAGCTACCAAGCTTACGTGAAGTGTTACACTACGAAGTATAATTACACAAAACAATGTGGATTTTCTAAGCAGATAAAAGGGGGAACTATATTGTAAGGCTTAATAATACCAGGAGTAGTTCGAAATCCACGCAGTAATCTTCACTTTACTGTGCGGATGCCAAACTACTCCTGGTATTACTACGCCTTACATTATAGTTCCCCCTTTTATCCGCTTAGAAAATCCACATTGTTTAATTTTGTGTATTATACTTTGTAGTGTAACACTTCACGTAACCATATTTAAATAGGGAAAACGTGGAAGAGCTCGGTAGCTTTTATCTTGACCTGTTTTGGAGCTATAGAGGAGAGCAGGAGAGGCGTAATGCTAACGCCGTCTGCGCTGTGTTTACGTGACTGAAGGCACGGGGGAAGATCAGACAGGTCCTAAAGAACTCATCAAAGCTAAGGTAAGAACATATCTCAGTATGTAAAAACGGTGGCCTATTCCTTTAAGTAATAGTTCTGGATACTCTGGTTACCCAGTAGTATCCATCATAAGTACGTTTATTAGCTTGTTTTACCGGATGAACAGAGCGCTCCACTTCTCGTGCACAATGATGGCAGCAGGGCTCTTGTACACGGCGCCGTCTTCAGTCTCCTTCAGGTTGTGCTTTCCCATGGCCACTCTGTACTCCCTATTGCTGTAATGTTTCACAGGAGATAGGAGGTTAGAATGAGAGGACCATGAGCATGTATAGTATAAGACTAACCCCCGCCATAACTGAGCACATTTTCTCCAGTTCGGCTTTACCCAAATCTAAAGTTTTTCGATTAGAGCTTAACGCTATTAGCCAGAGTAACACCTCATTTGAAAGCTAATGCCTACAAAACTCATTTAAACTTGTTTTGTTGTGTTTTTGTCACTTTTTGTGTTATTTTTTTTTACATGTTTTGGTCACATTTTGAGGCTTCATCACAGTTACATTACACTAAAAAACAAAATGGGGCCAAAACTTAACAAAAACGTGAAAACATGACAAAAAGGCAACAAAAAAAAAGGACTAAACTTAACAAAAGAAAATAGTAAGAAGCTTCGATCCGTTTTGTTCGTCCCGACCACATTATATCAATGGGAAAAGTGTGAGTCAGACTGCTTTGGAACTTTACCTCTATCTATGTCACTTCCTGTCAGAAGCTTGAAAATTCAAATAAAATGCCCAAAATGTGTTAATTGAAATCATTGAAATTGCTGCTTCACTGAAATAAAATGATCACTATTACTTGCCACAGATTTGATCCATCTAAATATGTTATATGCACTTTAAGTTTAAATTCATCCTGGAAGACATTTTCCCGCCTTATTCTTACTTCCTCCTGATGCTGTCTACAAAAGTTTGCTAATCAGTGCCTGCAGCAATACAACCAAGTACAATACTACTGAGTCTAAGTGGTAAATTGTATCCATTCATTTAATATTCTTGACACCATTTGTCTGTCATAGTATCTCCTGGTCGATGCGCGGTGTTGATTACCTGATGCAATGAGCAGCCGTCAGCACCCACTGGTCAGAGATGAGGGTTCCCCCGCAGGTATGTCTCCACTCACCATTGTTGTTGTACTGCAGAGAGATCTGCAGCAAGAATATTTGCATTTAGTTACATAGTTTGTTCATTTTTCTAAGGAAAGCAGCACTGAGATTCAGAGCCTCTTTCTGGGAGTTCTCGCCCAAGAAGGGATGGTTCTGTGCATGGGTATTGCATGGCAGCAACATGAGGCTAATTTTCTAGGGTAAGAACTGTTTTCCTGTCTGTGTTTTATTCCTATGGAGAATTAGCTGTCTTGCTGAAATGAATGTATAGGCTTTTTAAACAGTACATGGCTGTTGGAGAAATACTTACAACATGTTAAAACTTTTACTCAGGATGTAAATGCTTCACCGGAGAAGACTTCTGTTGCTGTTTTAGCCTTGACGTTAAAGGCTAGTGTTCATTTAATGCTAATAATGCAAATAAAATAGCACCACCATCTGAAATTGTATGAAACGCACACATTTATTGAAGTTTTCTTCCGTCTTTAAAACCTTATTATATTTTTATTTATTTATGTTAGACCGTGAACAGGAAGCAGTACTAACCCTGCACTAGCCAACAGGAAGTTAGCCTAAATCATTCCGTGCACAGAGCTTATTGTTTATGTATCTAGTGCACATTGGTCAAAGTCAAGGCCCGATTTGTAGAGCATGAATTCCTGACCATGTAAAAAAAAAAAGGAAAGTCTCTAGCCCATTCCTGTCTGTAGTTATGGATTTTTAACAAAATAACCAGTTTGCTCACTCCAGCCACTAGAGGACAGGTTAAATTAAAAAAAAGATTCCACACGTGTCCAGCAGAGGGCACTGACATAACAAGAGATCTGGATGTAAACAGCATAGCCACGTGGTAAATGGTCACTTGGTCAGTCTGCCCCAGGGCGGCTGTGGCTACAATAGTAACTAATCGAGTGAATAATGACTTCATGTAGCACTTTGAGAAACATGTGACACAGTCTGATGAAGCGCAATAAGTGTAAGCTCTTGTTTTCTTTGAGGCCACAGTCCTTTAAAATATATGCGGCCCGCGACCCGCCGTGGGGGCTGAATTTCGGCCATTGACCCAAACGAGTTCGACACCCCTGATCTAGTGTATTTTTCATCACAAACTTGTTGACAAGACTGGATTAAAGTGCTGGCTGTTGTTGGTAAATGTTCTGTATAATCCGTCCACTCCAAATTCACTCCTTACTTTCCTAACACATTGCTATCGTCCCGGTTTATAGTTCATAAGCAGTTTATAGAGACTTTTTTCATCATTGTCGCTGTAATGCATAATGTTCTGAAGGAGGACACAATTATTTCATTCTCCTACCTGGAAAAATATCAGGTACAGGGTCATTATTATTTGTCTCTACCCATCCATCTACCCACCCTTGTAGTTTTACCTGCCAGGGCCAACTATTGGGTCTCACATCCTCTCCCCCAACCACTCTGGAGACGACAGGAGGGAAGGTGGGCAGGCCGCAGCCATACGCTACAAAATCAAAAAACGCTCTATGAATAAATACAAATGACTGGACAATTCTTACATTAAGCTTGACTTCGGTAACAAATCAAAATTCATTTCAAAACTTACCCCCAGCGACGAACAATGCGAGCACCACAAACTTCATTTTGCCGTTTCCTCAACCTGCTTCAAAATAGCGGCCGTTCCTTTTATACCCGCGGCATTATGCAACCGATCACTTTCTGGGAAAAAAAAAAAACTGCTGCTAAATGAATGTGCGAACAGCAGCAGGAGGTCAAGGTCACATGGAGAGCCAGGTTTGGATACCCATTTTAAGGTGGCAGTTTATAATGCGGTGCACAGCAGCACATAGCATAATAATGAACTAATGTAAATTTGCATGTTCAACATTTGGGTTTTTGTCTTTTGGATATTTCTATATCATACAGTTTAGGAATATACTGTTTCACTCCACTCTGGGACAGACATATCTCCAATTTTTTTCCCAATAAACAAGTAATTTTTGCTTTGACCACATCAAATTAGTGTTCCCGACTGTCCTCTGTGTTGGGCAGGTGCTTTCTTCACACAGACGTTTACTCAGACACTTATCTCAAGGCTGACTTTTCCATATGTCAAGCAACAGTATAAAAGTATGAGCGGCTCATTTGAACGTGCCTGAATCTGAGTCACCATGAAGTTCATGATCTTGGCGTTGTTTGTTGCTGGTGGTAAGCTGTCACGTAGTTAATGGTTAAGTTGGTAGTAACAACTTTATTATTGTCGCTCAACAAATACAGTTTTCATGTGTAACTTTATTGCTGTGGTTATGTCCCTCCAGCGTACGGCTGCGGCTTGCCCACTTTCCCTCCAGTGCTGACCAGGGTGGTCGGAGGAGACGATGTCCGTGAGCACAGCTGGCCCTGGCAGGTACTGACTTTGTTATACCAGAAACCACAAAGAATCAATAGGAGATGATTCAGATAGCTGTATTTTACATGAATGTGTTCAATGCATTGAAATAATCTATGGCAGAGTAAACCACATTAAACACCTGAACACACCCAACACCTGATTTTGTTGTTGTTTTATTCCTAGGGTGGTGTTATGCCTGAGTTAATAAACTTAACACATCACACAACATATCACCATCTTACATGTTGTTTATTAGATAGCTCTAAAACAGATGAAACAAAACATCCAGTAGCTTCACTTTCTGATCCTCCATGCGAGTCACCATAAGCCCCTCCCTCCCTCCTCCTCTTGCTCTCCTTGCTGCGCAGCTGTTTCAATAAAGAGAGAAAACAAAGAAAAAAATACACCTCTCAGCCTGTGTGGCTGTAGTGAAGTTATGGCGATAGATTGTGTGAGAGGGTTAAGCTCAGCAAGAGTTCTGAGACGTGAAGAAAGCACTTCCTGGATACGTAGGACCTCAGGAGGAGCTGTTTGGGAGCCGTCACCGCAGTGCTAAGAATAGCCACTGGAGAAGAGTTGTTCATGGCTCCAGTTATGTTTCTGATGAAAGAACAACATTGTCACTTGGTAAAAAGCTCTAAAAAGTTGATTTTCACATTATGCCCCCACTTTAACAATGAAAGCTGGCGCACATGTATTTGATATGGATATGACCCTTCAGGTCGGTGGGGAGTCCTTACCTCAAGTGGAGGAGTTCAAGTATCTCGGGGTCTTGTTCACGAGTGAGGGACGGATGGAGCGTGAGATCGACAGACGGATCGGTGTAGCGTCAGCAGTGATGCGGTCGCTGTATCGGTCTGTCGTGGTGAAGAGGGAGCTGAGTCTGGGCAAAGCTCTCGATTTACCGATCGATCTACGTTCCCACTCTCACCTATGGTCATGAGATTTGGGTCATGACCGAAAGGACAAGATCGCGAATACAAGCGGCCGAAATGAGTTTCCTTCGCAGGGTGGCTGGGCGCACCCTTCGAGATCGGGTGAGGAGCTCAGTTACCCGGGAGGAGCTCGGAGTAGAGTCGCTGCTCCTTCACGTCAAAAGGAGCAGCTGAGGTGGCTCGGGCATCTGTTCCGGATGCCTCCTGAAGTCTGTAAAAACTATTGCCCTTCGACTTTTCACATTTCGAGCCATACATTTGTATCATTTTACTTAAGAATTCTCCTTGTTATAATCTCCACTAGGTGTCGCTGCAGTACAATGCTCCCAGTGGGAACTGGTACCACACCTGTGGAGGTACCCTGATCTCCAGCCAGTGGGTCCTGACTGCTGCCCACTGCATTGGATTCGTATGGCCATGCAGTCATCTTTATGTAATGTTTATATGTGTGAGTGCAGTAACGGCAGCAGAGGCGATACAATGAAATAATGAAAATCCCGTTGTCATTTTTATACAGCTTTTTGCAAACTTCCAACCATCAACTCTTACCATAAAGTCATTGTTAATACACTTTAAATATACATCTTCATCTTAATTAGTGGCGTGACTTTTAACCTGTTAACTCCCGCCTTAACTGAGCACATTTTCGACAAAAAAGTGATGAAAAACAAAGAAAACAAAAAAGAAAACAAAATGTGACAAAACCTCATGACCAAAAAATTACATCAAAGTCAACAATATCGAAGTGTTTACCCAAAATATACCTGGATAAGATTATAAAAACTGTATGTTGCTTTATTTGATGCAGAAGTCTTGGGGCAGATATGCACACGGTCATAGCCTTTGTAGGTCGTACTTAAACCTACACGGGCGTAGAGGCAGACAAATTCATTGATCCCCAAATGATATAATATAAACTTTTGCTCATTTGTTCATTGTAAATTAGCAATTGTCTTACTTTCTTTGTGTCTTGCTAACCTGCTGTTTCAGCAATAAAAAACTAACTGGAGAGAGAGGCTCAGTCGCAGCGCACCTGAACACTATTTTGTTGTACACTTGTACAATGACAAAAAAGCACTTACTTACTTAACCAGGAATACACTTATTTGCCACATTCACATTACAGACCTTAACACATTAGCATAGCTTTCTTAACCTCTTAACTCCCACCTGAAGGGATTCCATTTTCTCCAGTTTGGTTTACCCTTATCAAAAAGCTTCTTGGGTTTTCCCAGCACCAAAACAGCCACAAAAAATGAGAAGAAAACGAGGATGTATTGTAAACTCAACCAAAAAGTGACAAAAACTCAACCAAAAAGTGACAAAAATTCAACAAAAAAGTAACAAAAATTCAACAAAAATGTGACAAAAACTCAACAAAAAAATTACAAAAACTTAACAAAAATGTGACCAAAATTGAAAAAAATAAATTTCAAATGAGTGCTACATAATAGCCGATGAGGACAGAATGCATTTGGTTTAGGTGGGTGGTAAGAGGTTAGAGGCACTCTTCATTGAACCTGAACATGATAATGCACTGATATGCACAATACACCAGAAATAAATTGTTTTAACTTTCATATCATACACTATTACAGAGCTACTGTTATTATTATGTAGTACTTTTTATCTTATCAGGTAAACAAGACTTACTTTAAAATATATATGGGTGTGTCGAAAATTCAGACTATGCATTTAAAATCCTTATTAATTAGGCTTTAATGTAAAAGGAAATACATGAATTCTGGCTTCCCAGTTTATGTGTGTCATCTGATGTGTGTTGTGTGTGTGTGTTGTGTGTTGTGTGTTGTGTGTTGTGTGTGCGTGTGAGCAGAGACAAAACCTACAGGATTTACTTGGGCAAGCACAGCATGAGGAACAAGAACGAGCCTGATTCTATCGCCATCAAACCTGCCAAGATGATCGTGCACCCCGACTATGACTCCTGGAAGATCCGGTAAAAAAAAACAAATGTTGAAATCTGATTGAAATCATGACAGAAGTCTATTCAAAGGAAACTGAATTTGCATTTTATTTTATTTTTACGCAGCAATGACATCGCCCTGATCAAGCTGTCCACCCCTGTGACCTTCACAGACGCCATCAAACCTGCCTGTCTGCCCGACTCTGGGGAGGTCTTGCCCAGTGTCACTCTTGATTGAATTTGACAGTCCTATGGCAGGGGTTCGCCGGGATGAATTGGATGTATTTTTCTTGTCTTTTTTGTGTGTGTGAAATTTGGCCAAGCATCAAGAGATAAAACCAAAGGAAACATTAATTAACCAGATTTGAAATGTTTTGTTCCTAAGAATATTATAAACGCGAACTACGTTTTACAGTGGGGGGTGGGTCTGAGCCTTTTGGGTGTCATGTAGGGCTGCAACTAACGATTATTTTGTCATTGATTAATCTATCGAGTATTTTTACGATTAATCGATCGCTTGAATGTGAATGGTGTAGGAAATTTGGATTAAAAAAAAAAAATCACATAAAGCTAAAGTGGCGTCGCTTGAGGACGTGTTGATGGAGGAAACTTAAAGTGAATGCTTATTGGAGGCTCTTGGCGCTAATTCTGCTTCTGATTGGATGAGACACAGACGGATATTTATGAAATTTACAATATACAAAAAACTACAGACCCTTACTATGAAAAACAAAGTAGATTTTCATCAAAAATAATACATTTTCATGTCAGTTATGCTCTATTTGAGTCTGTGTGAACCAGAAAACGATTAATCGATTACTAAAATAGTTGTTGACAATTTCAATAATCGATTAGTCGTCGATTAATCGATTAGTCGTTTCAGCTCTAGTGTCATGGCCCGAAAAGTTTAGGAACCCCAGGTCTATGGCCAAACAGTTCAATGTTGAAAAAAAGCACTCTCTCATTGTGTTCTTCCCATGGAAAAGTCCGTCTGTCAGAGATTTTCTTTCCTCCAGTGCATTTTCATGGACCACATTGACTCATTTTGTAATGCGATTGCTTTAAAACAAAACTTGTCTTTAAAAGCACAGACAGTTAAGTAATGGATTGTCATTGTGGAGGGAATTCATTTGCAGTGAGGATTTTGATTCAGAGCCAGGACTCCAACCCTCGACACATGAAGACTGAATGCATGTACTGTTAAGTGTGGGGCAGCCTTAACCACTAGACTCCTGGCTGCCGGGCTCAGAAGTCGGATGTGTTGAAAGTATGAAGGTGATTTGTGTTATGTGCACTGATTATGAACTTGCCTTGTGCCTGTGCAGCTATCGGCCCCATGGCAGACATCCTTCAGCAGGCTCTTCTCCCTGTGGTGGACCATGCCACCTGCTCCACACCGGACTGGATGGGTGGCATGGTCACCACCAACATGATCTGCGCCGGAGGGGACGGAAAGCGGGGCGGCTGCAGCGTAAGTCACAAACATGCACTTCTGGGCAACAGCCATTCAAAACGTTCGATTCATCTCACTACACATTGCTTTACATTAATGGGGCTCAATGGTTATGTTTTTTATTTATTTATTTTCTTAATGATAGCTTTGGCACATTTTTTAACTGTTATAAATCACAAAACATTTCAGGGCGTTTGAATATTGACGCGTTCTTGTATAAAAATAACCATATACAGCAGATCATTAAGGCTGTACATAGTTCTGTAATACCCACAGGTAAAAGAACGGCAACGTATTGCTCCCCACCTCCACTTGTCTGTCCTCAGGGAGATTCGGGTGGTCCTCTGAACTGTCAAAACTCTGCTGGTTCCTGGGAGATCCACGGTGTGGTCAGTTTTGGCTCCAGTTTCGGCTGTGACTATCGCAGGAAGCCCACGGTGTTCACGAGAGTCAGCGCCTACATGTCCTGGATCGATAATGTGAGTGGAATCTTCACTAAAACTTACTTTAAGGGCAATAGGTTTGTTGAAATATCAATGTTTGAATGCTTCTGTGTGGCTGACAACATAGCCAATGAGCTAAAGACACAACAGAGACTGAAAGAAAAAGTATCAATTTGACCCAAAAAAGACTTCACAAATATGAGAACAAAGCAATATTGCGTTAAGTCTCAGAACATATGGACATTGGCAAACTTTCAAAGGTGACTCCTCTCTGAGCTCCTCAGAGGTGTCCACTCAAGGGAAGATTTGGTGGTCTCCAGGAATGGATACTGTGCTTTTAAATGTAAAGACGAACAGAACTGGAGACAAAGGGCAACCCTGGCGAAATCCAACATACATAGGAACAGATTTTTAAAGAATTGCAACATTGGATCGATAAAACATTTGTTAGTTTGTCCAGTAATTCAAGTGTTATAACAACCCAAACACATTTTAAGAAGACAAAATTTGTCTAAAAAAGTTAGAATATAGAACATTAAGTAAAACGTTATGTATTGTGAAGCTCTTCCGTTTACTGTAAATCTTAAAGCCATATGTTTTTCTTTCAGGTGATGACCAGTAACTAGGATGTTGATTGTTTTCCAGCTGACATTTGCTGCAACAAATAAATACATAATCAAAAAAAAGAGTTACTGTCAATTTTTTATATTCTGTTATCAACATCACTTTAATTAAGTAAATTAAGCCAATATAGAATCCATAATTCATGATTCTGTTTTGTAGTACAGCTCCTATAGTTTGGAGAACAATTTCAACATTATCCTCCTTTTAAGATAAGATAAGATAAGATGATACTTTATTGATCTTACAGATTTTTTAATTGGAATCAAACATCATATGTAATAAAAATTAAGCAAAGTAAACATAATCAGTGGTTTGCAAGCCATAATTACACACGCTATTGCGATTTTGTGCAAATATCCTATTGAATCCCTTTTAATGTAGCTTCCCATAGTATTCGTAGTGTATTACAACAGCTTGTAGATTTACCTGTTAGGGCCTGTCTCTTTTACTCAACAGTGGGATATGGGCATGCACAATCATATTCAACATAAGAAAAAATAAACACAATTTTTGCTATACTGGAATATAGCTCTTTTGTCGTCATCAGGACTTAGTAGTTCAGAACTAGGAGTTTCAGTTGAGAAAACTACTTTAAAAAAAATCTCCTTCTCCGTCAAGTGCTTGGGTACAAATAAGGCCTAAGGATCTTTGTCTATCTTCTGTAAAACTGAGTGTACACAAACATTTCTGCTAAAATGAATATGTGACATTGCCGAATTTTCAATTTTTCAAAAATGCCAAAAGTTATTTATATACTAGGTGATCTAAAAACAGTGATGTTTGGTTGAAATTCTCCAATTTATAAATGAATTATTTATGAGTAAACAATTTCAGGGAGAGAAACTTAAATGAAAGAGAATAATTTCCCCCGAAACCCTTACCACCCTAACCATACAACCTTCACGGCATTAAGCGCAATTTCCAATATATTTAATTCATATCAGAACTTGCAAATATATAGTAAAGTGCAAATTTTAATACTTGATTTTTGCTCTAAACTTACCACCACCAACACAGTGAGCAATTTTCATAGTTTCATAGTCAGTTACTCCGACTTCTTCAAAACAACTTTCTTATAATAATAATAATGCATTGGTTTTATATAGCGCTTTTCTGGACACTCAAAGACGCTTTACATTGCATTATTCATTCACTCCATACTCGGTGGTGGTAAGCTACTATTGTAGCCACAGCTGCCCTGGGGTAGACTGACGGAAGCGAGGCGACCAGTCTGCGCCATCGGCCCCTCCGACCACCACCACTCACTCACTCACGCACTACATTCACTAGGCTTCCTGGTGTTACTAAACGGTCTCCCATCCAAGTACCGACCAGGCCCTTCCCTGCTTAGCTTCTAAGGTCTGACGGGATTGGGCAGAGCAAAGGCGGTATGACCTTATATACCACAAACATTACGCAACCTCTGACTCTCTGGAAAAAGCTGTTGCAAAAAATGTCTTGTGTGAACCGCAACATGAGGCAGGATTTTGATGCCAGGTTTATTTCCAAAAATACCACCATTTCTCATAATCAAATCTTTCAGCTCGGTCAATTGTTAACCAAGGTTTGCATAGAACCATCTATTTTGAAGTCACTATGGTCTTAAATTATGCTTAGTTGTTTTCAGGGATGCAAAATGTATATTGCAAAATTATTGTTATGATAAAATGATCTCTGTCGTTCTGTTTAAAAACATTAAAAACAATTACAGTTAAAATGTGCATGTAAGTTAGTGCAGTGGCTCTTTTTTTACTATTATATTTGAATAATACGCTCATACAGCATATTTAATGATGCCATTTGTTACAACAGTGATATTAATTCTTACATTTGCAAAGAACCAATAACATTAGCAAGAAGAAATTTTAAGTATTGATCCTTCAATAAAGCGGCCAATGAACGTAGAGTTAAATTCATACCCTTAAATGAACCCCTTAGACCTGCTGGTAATTTTGAGAGAATTGGATTAGATATGGTGAAAACCCGTTTTTCATCCATGCTTCCCATCCTAAAAATCTTAACCTCAACTCAATTGTTATTATAAAGTCATAATGAAAGCTTAAACTCCTTTCGTTTAATGTTTGCTGCTTGAACTGAATTTCCTCTCTTTCTAGCAACCTTATTAATAGTACACTTGCGGCACCTTGAGTTGTAATTGTGCATGAAAGGTGCGCTATAGATACAAATTTGAGCCGAGTGGAGTAAAAACTATGTGCCTTTTAAGAATGCAGCTTAATTATTCAGTCATATACACAGTATTCCAGTGCTCCCGGCCAACTCGTCTCTGTGTTAGGCAGGTGCTCTCTTCACACGGACTGGAGGTTTACTCACTTATCTCAAGGCTGACTTTTTTTCTTTTTTTTTTTACTTTCCACCTGTCAAACAACAGTATAAAAGCACGAAGAGCCCATGCAACTCTACTGAAGAGTCAACATGAAGTTCGTGATCTTGGCCTTGTTTGTCGCTGGAGGTAAGCGACAAGTTATAAAAGCTACATTGGGTTCAGGAAGTCTGTTTATTTCTATGTTAATATTGCGATAAATGTGCTCTGACAAGAAACCTGCAGGTCACTGGACACCTGGGGGTTGCAAGATGATTTTAAGACAACATTTTGTATTAAACATTGAATTGGATGTACTGTGTGTTTGATTGAAAACTGCACATTCTTGCGAAGTTAAGCCATATCAAAGTATCAAAACAAACGTTAAAATAATAGATTGGAAATGTTTTGTACCTAAAAAATACACATGACATTTTACCACAGTTTGGGGTTCAAAGTTTTTTGTCTGTGGATTTTGGGGATCAAGGCCTGAAAGGTTGGGGAACCCCTGGTGTTGATTATGTTTTGACATATAATCTACGTATAATTTTGCTTTTGTAATGTCTCTCCAGCGTACGGCTGCGGCCTGCCCACTTTCCCTCCCGTGGTGAACAGGGTGGTCGGTGGAGACGATGTCCGTCCGGGCAGCTGGCCCTGGCAGGTACTGACTTTACAATAGACTACACATCTTGTTCAGTGTATTCAAAGTCCGTGTTGTGTATGCAACATTACTCATATTGAAATATTAATAAAAATATTATATATATTATTATTATTATTATATATATATACTATTATATCAAAAACCTTGTGTAAGATGGTGATCAAAGTATCTGATTACATTACTAGAGTAAATGTACCGATGCTAAAGGTGCATTATGGAACTTTTTATGTGGAAAAACAAACTTTTTTATTTGTGCGTATTTGACCTTTCAGTGAACCAGCGGCTATGTGAGTGGTTAGCGTGGTGCCTTAAGTTTTCATCCCAGTTTTCAGTGGGTTTTCACCAGGATGGAGAAGGTCCAAAACCCACAAAACAATTGATCCTGGATAGTTGTAGAGGACACTGGGATGGAAAGTTAAGGCACCATGCTCATACTCATACAACCACTGAGTCACAATAAGGTAAATTATGCAAATATATATATAATATATATATTTGCTTCATAAAAAGGTTGCATAATACACCTTTAATAGTCAAATATTATTGTTGTTTTTGTCTTGAATATACTATTTAGTCATTGTTTCAATTGTGTTCACCCCCACCAGGTGTCGCTGCAGTACAAGAGTGGCAGCAACTTCTACCACACCTGTGGAGGTACCCTGATCTCCCGTGACTGGGTCCTGACCGCTGCTCACTGCATTGGGTTTGTATGGCTATTATGTTCTTGAGTGGGGCTGTGGGTGGAAGGTTTGCCTGTCATACGGACGTTGTGTACGTGGGCATTGGGCAAAATGTGTGGCTGCTTGCAACAGAAATCATCTTTATCCATATCAATTCTTTGCAAATGACAAAATATCCTGTCTCCATGATGTCTTATCATGTATAAAACCTGATATGCCTCATGAGTAGTATTGTAGTGTATTAGCAGCAGTATTATATCAAAATAAATGTTACAATATTATTTTTCTGACACATTTATTTTGTCTTGTGTGTGAGCAGAAGCCGCACCTACAGGGTGTACCTGGGCAAACACAGTATGGATACTGACAATGAGAGTGGATCCATCGCCATCAGCCCCGCTAAAATTGTGGTGCACCCCAACTGGGACTCCTACAGAATCCGGTAATACACTTTAAAATTACAAAGTCATGGCAACATTGTGGAATAAATGATTAATAAATGAAATATTTTCTCTATGCAGTAACGACATTGCCCTGATCAAGCTCGCCACCCCTGTGACCGTCTCTGACAAAATCATGCCTGCCTGCATGCCCGACTCTGGGGTGACTCTGGCCCATGGTGCCCCTTGCTACGTCACCGGCTGGGGCCGGCTCTGGAGTGAGTTCACATGACATGTCCATGCATTAATAGTGCAGAGTACAAAGTTACTTAAGTTGTAAACTGCAAAAAGGGACATCCTGCGTCGAGACGAAGCATTGTACTATGTCTTGTCTTGTGTTCGTGGACGACTTGCAGGTCTAACTTAAACTGACACTGGCTGTGAAAAAATACATTGATCAGCTTCAGTCCTGTAGAGTTCCTCACAGTCACACCTTCAACACAGAGTGACAACCGAAAGTAGGCAAAATATTGTTAAAAATAATACAAGGTCACTTGTTATAAGACCGAGGTGAGACAAACTTCCTTTGAGCTTTATACATAGAATTCTAGAATTCTAAGAAGAAGTACCTCTTGTGTAATATATAGTCAGTGCACTTTTTGTTAACCTTATGCTCTACCAATAAGCTTGATTTGAATAAAAACCTTACCTTGTGCCCATTCAGCTGGTGGTCCCATCGCTGATATCCTTCAGCAGGCTCTTCTCCCTGTGGTGAGCCATACCAACTGCTCTCGCAGCGACTGGTGGGGCAGCCTGGTGACCACCAGCATGATCTGTGCTGGAGGAGATGGCCAGCTGGCTAGCTGCAATGTAAGTGACATAGACAAAGTACCACTCCCTGACCCTGCATACGTAACTCCTGACTGTGGTGTGTCCTCAGGGAGACTCTGGTGGTCCTCTGAACTGCCAGAACCCTGATGGCTCCTGGGACGTTCATGGAGTGGTCAGCTTCGGCTCCAGCATGGGCTGCAACTACTACAAGAAGCCCTCCGTCTTCACCAAAGTCAGCGCCTACACCAGCTGGATCAACAACGTACGTGAAAATCAATTTATCACATTTGACAGTATTAATCTCATAATGAGACCATACTGTGCTAAGTATTGTGGCATTTTCGATATTGCATTAAAATAGGCTGTATTTTCATGTCACTGCAATGAAACAGAGCAATGGTTTATGAAGTAGTTTGCTCTGTCTTTGCAAAAGTTACAATCGATACATAAAAAACAATTGTAAAAACGGATCACATTTTTTACACGTTTAATTCTGCATTCTTTCTATCAAAATAAGGATTTGTTTGCATGCTATTTGCATAATTTTATTAAAAATATAAATTGTTTCTCTTTCAGGTGATGACCAGCTACTAAACAGTGGATTTTAACTCATTAATTGGCTACTGCATCAAATAAACAGTGTTCACAAACTGGGATTGCTGTCTTTTTTCTTAAAAAAAATTGGTCAAAAATGAATTTATTTTCTTTAGTTCATGTAGTTATTTTCTGGAAAAAATAAACATTGCTGAGGTACAAAAATGGTTGTATTAATGAGATTTCTTTAATTTTTTAACCGATAGTTTTGCTAACAGAAAATTAAAGGGACTATACTTGATTTTTAGTCAAAATGTGACGAAAGGGGTATTTTCACGTCACGGCCATCCTTCGGGGGTCAAAATGTGACAGAAAAGGTAAACCCCTTGTCACATATTGACTATTTGGGTTGACCATACACAAGCAACAAATCATAATACAGCGCGAACTTCACAAATGATTACTTTTACAACATACTTTTATTGGGCAAAAATAATTTTACCCTACAAAAAGACCAAAATGTCAGGTATAGCACCTTGAAAGCACAGTTCAGGCATACTATGAGGATTTTCTCAATGATTAAAATACATGTTTTTGCTTGGCCTGGTTGGTCCTGCAGAGGGAACCAGGCCACAAATATGTATAGGCTAAAGTAGGCCCATGGATTTCTCTATTCATTCACGTCCTTTGTAAAATAGAATGATTCTCTGCGTCTTTAACCTCTTATCCCCGCCGGAACTGAGTGGATTTTCTCCAGTTCGGCTTTACCCAAATCTAAAAGCTTCTCGACTGAGGAGCAATATGAAAAACGAGACCTACACCAGTGATTGTAACTTATGTGTCACGTTGTTGCCGCGTTTTTTGTCACATTTTTGAAGTGTTTTTGTCATGTTTTTATTGCTGTTTTGTTGCTTTCTCTGCACGTTTTTGTCGCTCCTATGTCGCTTTTCATCATCCCTTTTTATTGCGTTTTGTCACGTTTTTGTTGCGTTTTCATCCTTGTTTTGATCCTTTTTTGTTGTTGATGAAGCTTTTAGATTTGGGAAAAGCCAAACTGGAGAAAATGTGCTTGGTTCAGGTGGGGGTTATGAAGTTAATAAGACACAAAGAAACATGAGCAAAATGCCATTTACGCATCAATACTTATGCTGCCTTCATGTGCTCTGGTAAAGATCCTTTGTTGTTGTGAAGTGGAGTGCATTGTGTTCAAGTGCTTTTGTGTCGTAGCAAAATGAAACATTAAAAAACACACACACCAATGCTCTATAAACAAATAAATTGACGTGAGAACGTTTTTTTTTTTTTTTTTTCAAGACGATAAGTGTGGAAAAAGAGATACTAAAATTGAGTAGCTAAATGATGAACTGCGTAGTATCAAAAAGATAAGTATGTAAAACATCGTTGCTGCTCTCTGTTGTGTTGAAAGGTCAAAGGTTATCTCATGGGAACTCGGGCATCGTAAAATCTTGCCAGCATGGGAATACGAGATGAGGTTTTTTTATTTTATTTATTTTTTATTTAACATCTATGGAAGCCCGTTTCCGCCATGTTAAAAAATAAAAGCCCAACAGGAAGTCGAAATTACGAGATTTAAGTCATAATTTTGTGTTTAAATCTCGAAATTACGAGTTTAAATCTCGAAATTACGAGTTTAAATCTCGAAATTACGAGTTTAAATCTCAAAATTACGACTTTTAAAACTCGTAATTTTGAGATGTAAACTCGGAATTACGAGTTTTTAAGATCCGTAGAAAGACGTCAGCCCTATTTTACTTTGAAAATCCGGATGTTGTTGCCGTTCTCTTTCCTGTCTGATGCGGTCTGAACTGTGGAGCTTGATCTGGCCAGCCTAGCCGTATCTTGGAATCGTATCATGCCTGAAAAACAACTGCTAGTTTGGGGCAAACTCGTGCCTCTTTGCCTCTGCCATGTCCTATGGACCCCCTTATGGTCTCCCCGCTTGATAAAAGGGCGATGCCGGTGGACAACGGCTAGTCTAGGTTTGCCCGGTTAGCATGTGTGCAATCCACCTCATTGTTGATTAAAAAAAAAGTCTGCAATTAACCACCAATGCGTCAATCCCGACCCAGTGTGTGACAATCTTCAAGGCTGTATTATGTGGTTCCTGGCTTTACTGATGTTTTTAGTGTATAATACTTAATTCCACAAGATCCATTATTGGAGCTGGATGCTAGAGCTGCTAAGAAGCTGCTAAGTTAGCTCCGGGTGCTAAGCAATCGGCTACGGCCAATTGTACATGAAGTGTGAGTAATAAACTGCCAAATCAACCAGCCCGGTTCAGTGTGTGATCGTTGTTAAAGTGATGCTTTATGTAGACGGTGGGTTTATTGACTTTATTCATGCATATTTCCCATTTTCACATGATCATGATCATCCGAAGTTCATGATGCTACGATCGTAGCATTAGCTTTGGAAATGCCCCTGCATCATCAAGGCCTAAACACATTCCTATCGTGGATACAGCCATTTTTAGTAACTTTTCTTGTCACTGCTTTTAATCCTGGGTGTTGAGGTAAAATAAACACTTCTGTGTGTCTTTGTAAAAGTCCCAGAGTTGCTGTAGCTCCGGTTCACAACACGATGAAGCTAATCCTCCATGACTGTTTACATCTGCACCAGTGGTTCCGCTGTCCCGCCGTACCGACGTCTATGATCACGGATCTGAAAAACTCGAAATTCCGAGTTTTAATCTCGAAATTCCGAGTTTTAAAAGTAGTAATTTCGAGATTTAAACAAGTAATTTCGAGATTTAAACTCGTAATTTCGAGATTTAAACTCGTATTAGCTTTGGGAATGCCCTGCATCATCAAGGCCATAAACACATTCCTATCGTGAATACAGCCATTTTTAATACGTTTTCTTGTCACTGCTTTTAATCCCGGGTGTTGAGGTAAAATATACACTTCTGTGTCTTTGTAAAAGTCCCAGAGTTGCTGTAGCTCCGGTTCACAACACGATGAAGCTAATCCTTCATGATTGTTTACATCTGCACCAGTGGTTCCGCTGTCCCGCCGTACCGACGTCTATAATCACGGATCTTAAAAACTGGTAATTCCCAGATTAAATCTCGAAATTCCGAATTTTAAAAGTCGTAATTTCGAGTTTAAATCTCGAAATTACGACTTTTAAAACTCGGAATTTCGAGATTTAAACTCGTAGTACGAGTTTAAAAGTCGGAATTTCGAGATTTAAACTCGAACTTTTGTGTTTTAAACACAAAATTATGACTTTTAAAATGTTGGGCTTTTATTTTTTAACATGGCGGAAACGGGCTTCCATAAACATCAGTGCAAATTTATACAATTATACAAATTCATACAAATATGCTCATTTTCAATCAAATGCATCTTACACATAGATGTAACATGTTCATGTTCAAATAAACAATCTATAAGACAAAACAACAACAAAAGCACAGGGGTCTGCTACTTTACAATACGATTGTATTTTTCAAGAAGAGTGATGGATTTAATTAGTTTTTTATTATTTACATTTATTTTCTCAAGGGAGGCCAAATAAATTTTTAAATCAGATTCTTTAAAGTGGAACCATGAGGGTATTTTTTCACACCATTTCATTTTGTGGATATAATATTTTGCTAGTATCATAATTAAGTTTATTATAAATGTTTCATCTGAAGTGAAGGTGGTATTATCAAAGGTCAGTAAAATATGATTTTTTGTTAATGTAATACTTCTCACTAAATATTCTTGTGAGGTAGTTTTGTCCATCAGACCAAAAAGTGCAAACAAAAGGACATTCCACAAATAAATGTTCAATACTTTCACCATCACCTTGACAAAAGGAGCAATTGTTACTGACATCTTTTAAAAAACGACAAATATAATCTTTTACCGGGTAATATCTATGTATAATTTTAAATAAGCACTCTTTCACCTTATTATTGAGAATGTACTTTTAAGGCAACAGAAAAACTGTACATTTTTTTCTACCCATAGGGATCCATTTTTGTTTACATATAGGATTTGCAAAGTCATCAAAATGAGCTCTAATAAACTTATTTGTACATTTCTTATCAGTGAGACTTATTCCCTCAACAGTGATGGGTCGTTCGCTTATATTTAAATCAGTTAGATGTAAACTTTTTGCTAAAGAACTAATACCGTGTGGAATTGACTTAGTCACCATTTCAAATTCTCTTTGTGTTGTTTCAATATTAAATTTGTCAATGAATTCATTATAATTAAGACAGTCCCCATTATCATGAAGTAATTGGCTTGCAATGTTTACATTTTTGCAAAACCAATTATCTAAAAAAAGAGACTTTTTTTGTGCAAAATGTAAGCATTGTTCCATAAAATGCAATTGTGAGGAGAGTAGTTATGTTTGAATAATAAAGACCAACATAGCAACACCTGTTGATGAAAGTTAGCTAATTTTACAGGCAGTTTCCCAATGGCAAAAGGACATCGCAACAAAACAATTAGACCTCCTAACTTATTGAAGAAAAAATTGGGGAAAATGTTCCATAAACTTTTGGAGTTCTTTAGAAATCTTTTGAGCCAATTTATTTGGAGTATTTGGTCAAAAGTAGTAAATGATAAGACATCTAAACCCCCTTCAGCTAATTTGTTGGAGAGAACAGATTTTTTGATTTTATGAGACTTGTTCTTCCAGAGGAAGTTGAACAAAATTTTATCAAAGTTGGAACAGAGAGCTTTGGGGACATCTAGTGTTGAAAATATGTAAGAGGCTCTTGACATGCCTTCTGCTTTGCTTAATAGCGCTCTACCATATATGGATAAATGTCTAGCCAGCCAACAATTAAATTTATTTTTGATTGCATCAGTGACAGGCAAAATGTTGTTGCTAGCCAAGTTCTTATCCTCGTTTGATATTTTAATGCCTAGATATGTTACTGTGTCTTTTATTGGAATGCCACAGATATCAGTAGTAGTAGCGTTTATATAGGGGTAAAATTTCACATTTTTTTAAAATTAAGTTTTAAGCCAGAGATGTTTGAAAATTTAGATATAACAGAAATTTAGATATAACAGAAAGAGCTTTTGGAACTTCATCTGAATCTCTAAAAAAAAATGTTGTATCATCAGCAAGTTGGGAAAGTTGGGAAAGTTGGGAAAAAGTTGGGAAAAGGAGATGAGGTGGTGTTCAAGTGTAATTTCCCACTCGGCAAGTGGTATTTACCATAATTACGACACCACCTGAAGGCAGCATCACTCACAACATTTATTTTACGTTTCAGTGAGATGGTGAATAAATCAACAAATTGGGATATCTGGGAACACGACACATATACGTATAAATAAACAATAGAGACCAGAATAAAAAGAAGAACATGAATAAAAGTAT
Organism: Gobius niger; assembly: GCF_951799975.1. Lineage (NCBI taxonomy): Eukaryota > Metazoa > Chordata > Actinopteri > Gobiiformes > Gobiidae > Gobius > Gobius niger. The sequence continues at coordinate 25,262,014 of NC_136857.1, forward strand.
GATGCACGTTCGCCACGCTGCGCTGTGATTGGCTGACGCGAGGGGCCAAGCACAGTTCAGCCCCGCCCACACGCCGTGTCATCCGTGTTGAAATAGAAAAGGACCGAGACTTCTGCCAGTGCACCTCCACCCTTCCGTGCAGCATGAATGCAACTTCACTCACCGGAATAACCTTGTCGATTCCACTATTAAACGCGCCATAGGGTCTCCTGCACGCTCTCCTGCACGCCGACCTCACTGCGGAAGTTCACGCCGTTTGTTTTTCCCTCGAACTGTTGGTTAGCATTAGCCTGTTAGCTTCTGTCTTGTGCAGGACTTGGCTCCACCGCACACGGGAATATTTCAACAGTGCAAAACCGGACTTGCCGCATTTTTCGAAGTCCTCGCAAACCCGGGGATATGCAGCAGCGAAGCCACTATCAGATGTTTGCGTAGTTTGCACGCAGGGGTTTGTTGCAGTCTCTCGGTCACAAGGAAGTGCACGGACGCGGATGCTGCAGCGCAAACTAGCTGTTAGCATTTGTTGGCTGCATTGATTCATTGTGTGCGAGTTATTGGGGGGGGGGTTTCCGTTCATCATAAAGAATAGGCATTGCTTCGGATATCAGTATCAAAGAAACCTGTGCCATTTTGTTTTTTCTTTTTCTTTGCAAGACCAGAAGAAGAACTGGCCAAAATGATTCCTGAAACGGCACCGAAAGAAGATGTGTATGTCGCCTCTGCAAAGTTTAGTAAAAATGCCCTCGTCCCAAGCTTTGAGAAATACAAAGAAATGTACATGAAGTCGATCGAAAACCCAGACGGTAAGTCTCTCAGATGTTATTGAGTAAAGAGGATTAGATGGCTATAATGTAGAAATGCTTACTTCTCATTCATTCAGCTGCACCAACATTCATTGGCTAACAAGTAAGACTGTTATCCTGTGATTACTTTAGCGCAATATTTCTGCTTGAAGCAATTAAAAGTACTTGATTAAATTGATGATTTATTACATTGATTTATTTTAAACCCCGATTTGATGGACTGAACTTGATCGATGCAAGCTAGTGTAGCCATCGCTGGAATTACTATTGATTGAACAAGGAAGGAATTTCCCCAGTGTGTCATGAACCAAGTACATTACTTAAAATTAAGCAAAAGGAATATTGGCCACTGTGGAGCTGTTTCTAGACAGTTAATTCCACAGATGTTGGAACCTAACCTATTTATTCAGTGTTTAGGCGTCTGTCGGATACATCTATGGCATAATAAGACTTTTTTTTTTATGCCACTGGTGTAGATTTTATTGAAGGGGTGACACGTTCATCTGGAAACCAGAACAAAAAAATCTAATCTTGACTATAACATGTTTAATTATTACAATGGCTCAATGTTTCTCCCTAGATTTATTTGGAAAATTGTCATTTCAAGTGCCTTTTTCTCAAAATGCATTTTTCTTTCACGTTGGTATATTTTGAAGTTTTTTTGTAAGGGATTTTTTTAATATCTAATTCCTAGCCTGATTTATTGAGTTTTGAATTTTTGAACAAATAGGGCAACGAAATAAAATCAATTTAAACATGGCTCAATCCATTATTCAGATTTCGTTGCCGAAAATATGGGGATTTTTGGGCATAAAATTTGTCATATACTTATATGAAAACATAAAATGACCACAAACAACCTTGCAATACATTTTTTCCCATCATATTCATGGCAGTAATCTACAGCAAAAGTTCCGAATTGATATCTTTGAATTTGAAAAATGCCCCTATTCACTTGCAGTGTCTCGCCATGACCAATTCAAAATGTGTGCGTGTGTCAGAGCTTGTCAGGTGGTTATTGAGTGTTTTAGGTTTTTTCCTTTGGGAAGAATTAACTGTCATTCGTTGTACACAGGTATGAAAGTTCTTGAAAGCGTGTGTAAAGTGGTCTGGCAGGTTTGTCCTGAATGAGCTGGACACTGGCTGCTGGACTCTGGACTGTGTGTGGGTTAGTCATATTTATGGCTTCCAGTAGACCGGTATTGTGAGTCATTGAGGGATGACGTTATAATGAACCACTGAAGATTGTTGGGCTGATGTTGAGAAATACTCAAATGTACAACAAGAACCATGCTAGGGGTTCTATGTGTCTGTAGAGGAGGGGTAGTGATGTAAGAGCCCTACAGATTTGCTCCACTTTGTGAATCTAAAAAAGACGGATGAATCAATATTAACTGTTATGTTTAATGCCCTTTCTTTTAATCCTGTGCAGAGTTCTGGGGCGACATTGCCAAAGACTTTTTCTGGAAGTCCAAGCACAGCGGGGACTTTCTGAGCTACAACTTTGACGTGACCAAGGGAGAGATTTTCGTCAAATTCATGGAGGGAGCCACCACCAACATCTGCTACAACCTCCTTGACCGCAACGTCCACGAGAAGAACCTGGGCAACAAAGTGGCCTTTTACTGGTGAGCTACAGGCCGTGTTCATACTCCACGCTAATGTTTTTGACCATAACATAGCCATGTTTAGCCAGCAGTAATCAAAGAGACCTTACAGTGCTGCTTTGGAGATGTATATTGTTGGAGGTGCTGCATGCAGGGTGATCATGATGAACATGGTTTTGTTTTTTTGCGTGTTCCAAAATAGTAGCCAGGCTAACGCCAGACTGCTGTGTGCGGTCGAATCATTTTAAACTGCACAGCAGTATGGGGACCATGGCTGAAATTTTCTGGCGGACCAATCACATCACGAGGAAGGACGGCAAGACGTTTGTTTACGAATAAATAAATAAAAAGTTTATTTACAGATCCAGCAAGACAGCAGCAGACCCAACGCCATTTTCGATCAAGCTTTAGACCGTGTTCTAAATAGTTTAGCTTCAAAGTTTACAGCGGGTACGATATCTGATACGATTGGCTGTGGCTTCGTGCAGACACATATGATAGACATTCATAGCGCCCAATAAACGGCTATGAACCATCATGAACCACGCCTCTCCTATGAGAAAATGAATTGGTGATCCGCAGACTAAATTTCACTTGTGATTTTAGTCTGGCATTAGCCAGGTTTCCAAAATAGTGTTATCCCTTGGTTAAATTTGTCTCCGACTGGTGCACGGTGTGCTCTGTGAAGGCATTGCAGGGATGTTGCCAGCCCCGTGCACAGGCCGAGGATCAGGAATAGAACGCGCCATTGCACGCAACTGCTCTGTATGGCAAACTGGTCCTGCTACGCAAAGATATCACATACCTTTGTCTAAGGTTGAATGATTTTGGAAAAAAAAAAACATTTATGTTTAAGATTTGTTTCATGTTCATGTAAATATTTAACATGCGGCATTAAAATAAAGAGACACTGAAGTGTTTCCGTGCTAGAAAGACAGAATAATCAGCTGCATTTCAGAACCGGCTCGTAGTTCTATACTACAGGGTTTATATAAGATCTCATGGATGTCTTGTTGTTGGAAACCCATTCCATTTTGAAATTTTGTATCGTTTGTGATCAAGTGTGCAACCCTTCATTTTTAATTTTGTGTGTTTTTATGAAGCTGATTACATCTTTGTGCTTGTGTCTACCTGTCATGCCTAAGTGTCTACAGTACATGCAGAATTATTAACTTATATTTAAACATCAGTTTATATAAGCATAGATATATTAAAGTGATAGTCTCATCAAATTTTTGTAAAGTCCCCCCTTCCTGGATCTCAGCAACTAATCAGTCTAGTATCCTCCCACGTTGACCAATGAGACGTGCTTTTCCTGTGAACCAGCCTGTCGGGTCCGATCAGGAGGGAGGGGAAGAGCTTGATCGTTTACTTTGATCGCTGACTTTTGAAAATTCTGTTCCTGCTCTCCTCATTTTTCTAAACAAAGAAGGGCTTTCTGGTTCCTTTCAAATTTCACTCTGTCTCCTGCCTTTGCAAACTTACAGACGATCACTTTAATTGAATACTGGAGCATGCGTCCCATCAAAACAATGAATTTAGATGATTAAAATAAAGATTACTCACGTGCCAATGAGCTGCCTAAGAATGCTCCAGAACACAGGAAATATGTTATTTTAAAATAAAATTCCCAGGGGAGGACCCCAGGTTTTGTTCTGTTTCCTACGAGACATGCACAAGCTGTGACTTCAGACTCAAACGAGAGTGGTTTACGCCGACTACATTATTTGATAATGTAGGGATGTGCATGGCAAAAAAGGAACAAACACGACAATGCACTGGGGAAGGTTTAATTTGCGCTTGTAAAATGTCCTGGCAAAGGATCCTGGGTAAAGTGTGCGGAACATGTTTAAGATCTACAAGTTTCCTAATTTACTTCCTTGAAATTCTTATCCTCCCATTGAATGTTTTTGACTTTCTTTGTCCTTATGGAGACAAAATTGCCCAAACCTCTTGCACTGTATGTTGAATAATTTTTAACAGAAATCATTTAAAGCTTTGTTTATTTGCCCATTCGGTTTCTTTTTCAGTAAATTCAACAGTGCTGCTGCCGGGTGGACTTGAGTTGGCTTTGGATTACAGCCAGAACAAGATCAATTTGGCAAACGATTCAAATTCTAATTTTACTCTTTGGGTAGTAATGTGAATAAATTTCCATTATATTTTTTCCCCTATTGAAAATTCTGTACGTCCACGTACATTTGAAGACATGCCCAGGAACCTTGAATTTTGAGAGAAGACATAATATGAGCTTAACTGATTTCAGAACTTGTTTTTAGAGGTCTTTTATGCTTCTGTCCCTGTGGAGACTAGATATCATTGTAATAAAGTAATTGCAGCTTAGACGACTTGCTAATTGTGACCATTCTTCACAGATTTAGATGAGTATTACGCAACCAGCATTTTAAGCCCCTATATATTTTACCACAATAGGAGAAGACGTTAAGGGATTCTGTGAATGAATGGTGACGCTCTCCTCTTCACTCCTTTGTTTCCCATCTCTTGCTCTTTTGTGCGCTCTCACTTTCTCTACTACAAGTGGATAGCTGCTGTGGTTTCAGTTTTCTTTGAGGCTGTCCCCAAGTAGGTTAAGTTTTCAGTTTCATGTTTGTTTTGTTTATGTTTTGATAATAGGTAGCATGATATCAAAATAAAGGTCTGGTAAAATAGCACAACCATTCTAATGCAGAACAACCTTTGCGGTTGCGATTACATTTCCCATTCTGTGCATGTATTCAGTATTGCATAGACACTGTCACTTATAAGCTCCGGTCTCCAAGAGGCCGTTAAACCAGTTTATCACTTCAGGCACTTTATCCTGAGTCTGTTCTCTTTGTCCCCATGTCTCCCTTGTCCTGTATATTTGCTTCTACTATTACTTCACTCGCAGCAAAAAAAGAATGGTGCGTGTTACAAATGAGGACGGACCAGCACGACAGCACTTAAGGATATTGGGCTTTTAAGTAAAGAATGGCAGAATTTAGTCCAATAGGGGAAAGTGGTTCGTGGCTGAACTGTGTAAGAGCTTTTGGTGCTTTGACATAACATAGTAAATGGAATCATAAGCAGAAGGTCGACCGATGTGGGTTTTTCAAAGGCCGATGCTGATTTTTTGGGGATTTTTATTGGCTTGCCCGATATTATCAACTGATGTTTTTGGCCTATTTTTCCAAGTGTCTGTAAAACATAAATACTTGGCCACTCCAGCAGTGGCGATTTTATTTTATTACTTTAGGTGATTCAATCATACTTTCTGTCCCTGCTTTGATTAATTGCCGTTAGCATTAGCATGTTGCTGTTAGCAGTAGTGTTGCTAGCAGCAGCATTTTGTGCAGCGATCAAAAATACCATTGTAATTCTCTCCACGTTCTGTGCTTCAAAATGACCATATTCACTGAGGTTTGATGACTTATATTTAAAGCAATACTAAGTAACTTGTTTACCTTAATAATACATCCTTTCCTTAGTCCCTCTGAGGGCAAGTGTTAATCATCTCCCCCTGGTGTCTCTGGAAAACCATGATTGCAACTTGACTGCCCCCGGACCGGAGGTACCATTACACCCTAGTAGAATCACAAAGAAGAAGCTAACAGGCTAACGGGCAAAGCTAACTGCGGGCTAGTGCCACTTTGAGCAGTATTTACAGCCAGGTTTGAGTGAAAACAATTATTTCCATTGTGTAACTGGATGTACAATATCCCTCTCTCTCTCCGCCTTTTCTGTCAGCGTAATATTAACTCTCAAAAAATCACAACTTGCTACGACGCCTGCCGTTGCACTTATGGCCTCTAGGGGCAAGACTTACTTAGTACTGTTTTAACAAGCTTGTAGCTAACCCAATTTTCATTACAATGTTTCTCTGTTCCCCTGAGGCCTAGGAAGTTGTGGGAGGACTCGTTTTAAAGCCCTGGCTTTACTCTTTCCAATGCCAATATTGTAAAATCCCAAAATATCGGCCCGATACATCTAATCATATGATCTTGCTTTAAAACGCTACAGGGTTTGAAACCTGCTATGACCCTGGAGAAAGAGGTTCATTTTAATGAAATCAAATTGCTGTCTATGGTCTGGAGTATGGAGGGTTTACCTTGTCATCGTGAGTATGGTCCAAATGGAGTGTTTTGTGAGTGGTTTTGGTCAGTGCATGGAGTCTCGAATGCCAATGCCCCTATTCGTTCTATTCGTTCTATTCGTTCTATTCGTTCTATTCGTTCATTAACTTTTCCTTAACCTTGAGAACGTAGCATGCGTGAGTGGAGTTGAGCCTGCATTTGAACTGAAACTCTTATTAAAATCAATGTGCACTTTGTAGCACAACTGAAGAGTATTGTCAGGCAGAAACAGCGGAAATTGAATTAATAAATGCTAGCCCAATTTGCAAAACCGCAGAAACACTTGAATGCTTTATGCAAAGCTGTGTAGACAATGCCACCCATTGTACATAAATGTTAACTGGATATGGCTTTTTTGTTGTGTTTGCAGGCTAAGGTCAGAGAGATATCTGAAGCCAGTCTAGAAGTAGCCCTCTACTGTTGTGTGTATTATTAGCCTTAGCTGTCCTTGTATGCTGTTATTATCACCCTGGGTTTGCAAATAGACTGGCACACTGACCGCTGGTTCATGCAAGAAATAGATGGTGCAATTCCATGATATATCTACCAATAGTAGCTTCTGCTGTCACTTACCGTATTATTAGTCTGTGCCTCTAGAGCTCAGCCATCCTGAACACAAGGCTCTTGACTCTCATGCATTGATGGTCTTATCTAGCTCTTTCCCTTGCTGTATTCTATGAACGTGACGCAGTGTATGAAGCCAGGCTGATTGTCAGGATCACCTGGCTGGTGGATTCATATATTCTACATGTTTTTAGTGGTAGGGGAAACCGGAGTTCCCGGAGGAAACCTGTGCAGATGCATTGGGAACAGGCAGACCTTCTAGCTGTGATGCACGAGGGCTAGCCGTTGTGCCACCATGTGTTTTGGTTCTTCAATGTGTATAGAGGGCAGATTCAGATGAACTCGTTGAAACGTGCAGCACGGATCCTACAGAGATTTTGGATGTGATGAAGAGAAAGTGGTGCGTTCCACATGTAGAACCGGCTCTCTTTGAGCCCATGCCTATCACAGTCCCAGTGAATACGAGCCATGTTATGGCTACATTTTGCACAGTGAGTTGTTGGCGTGCAAATTATCCCATACCCACTTTCTGAGGAACAGGTTCTGTCTGGCTCTAACTCACGAGGGCTGACTTTAGGCATAAAATGAGCCTGATAAGAGCCTGCCAGAGTTCACGCTGAGGTATTCATTATAATAATGTCATAAATATCTTTGTGGCTGAGCACTGACTTAGTCTGTCAAAAAATAAAATTTACATTGATACTGGATTGAGCACGGGAATTGAATTTAGGTTGCAGTGTTTCATTTTTTCTGCTTTTGCTTTTGTATGCACAGTACTGCTGAAAACAAACACATGCTGTAATTTGGAAAGTGATTATTATACAGCTCAATTGAGTGGAAATGCCCTAATTGTTCCATGTCATGGTAGAGTTGTACATTTATCTTATTAGTAGCATTAGTGTGAAAGCAGTCAGACCCCACTCATGGGTCATGGCGACCTCAGAGCTATGTGTGCAACCGGACCAACCGCTCAGCAACAAAGAAGGCACAGTAATGCTAGCTACTAACTTCATACATTCTAAAACTCGCCAACGTTATGCAAGAAGTGGAAGGTGGGGCTAGTCTGTGTGCCAAGTTGTTGGGAAATACACTGAAATCATGTTGCTGCACAAATGACTGAAAGTGTGAAAGCTGGATGTTTTGTGTTTTCACCATTCTGCAGATAGTGCAGTAAGATACAAGTTTCTTCTTAAATGAGTTTCCCTGGCAGTTCTGTAATTTGTACATCTTCCCATTGATTCAAGCTAATATAAACAGCAGGCTTGTCTGATCATGTAGCTGTCCAAATGTCATTTATTATCATGCACAAAAGTCAACTGTCTTTTGTGTTACAATGTTGTTCCCTCATCCAAATCCAATATCCGGAGTTGTGTTTTGACTGAGTCATTTATGCATGCAATCGCAGCAACTATTAAAAGGTGGGGTATTATGTTTTTTTTACTGAAATAACTATGCTACCCACAATTGTTTGGAAAATTCAGCAAATATCAAAAACAACTTAAAAGAATTTTCCCTCATAGCAACACTGTTCCTTCTCTTTAAGAAACTCCGTGCCTGTCTGGCACGCTCATGCGCATTCACCCTTCAGTACGTTGTTTTTTAAATTTCTACTTTTTTATGTGTATAGAAATGAGCACAGACAACATAAGCCAGGGGTTTCTTACAAAAGTCTTTTAAATCGATCAATTAAAAGCTAAATCTGCAGGGGAGCGTGCTGTGGGTTGAACTGAGGAAGAGAACATGGGAGGGGCCTCATCCCCAGGCGGAGCCTCGTCCCCTCCAGCAAAGATTTCAAAGAGTACTCAAAAATACATTAATCAATCTGAGCAATACTGGAGGTATGTTTTTCAGGAGGGAATGACACACTAACATAATAAAAAGCTTAAAGTGATTTTTACATAATACACCCCCTTTAAAGTATTGTGATGCCACCCTTGTTTTGTAAAGTACTGTACAGAACCAACCAGTTTCTACATGGCCACTCCCTTAGCCCTACCTGACCAGAAACCCCTCTGCTGAACACGAGTGTCATAACCCTCTGTCTGATCTGCACGCCCACAAAATATGACACTCAATCGTTTTAGCTGGTCTTCGCTTTGCCTTTTTTATTTTCCCAGTTCGAGTGTCTTTTGATTTGAACTGACAGTTGAGGTGACGCTCACTTGGTCCAGGGCTGTGCTTAGTAATGTGGATGGGCAGAGATGTCACAGCCCATTTCCCTCTCAGTCCATTGTTATCTAATTACCGTAATACCATGTCCTTACAAAGCTCTGAGGCCTTGCTTTGTAACTGACTCTGAAGGTGACCCAAACGGCAATGACAAAAAGGGAGCTATTTTGAAGTGCCTTGCATAATCTGGCTGAAATGTACTTGTTTGAGGAGAAGTTTGTTGCGGCTGCTTTACTACTTTGACAGCACTGGAGGCTATGGATGTTTCAAGAATATTGCTCCGTACAATTTCCAAGACCCAAATTGCCTTTGTCTAATTTATGGATTCAGGGAAATTTAATGTTAAAACCATAACATTTCAGTACTGTTCCGCAGATTGTGGCCGTCAGCTGAAGCCATGTGAACATCATAATTTACTCACTGACTCACACACCACATAAACAAGGTGGGCTTAGTGTCAGGTGGAGAGATGCAACAACTGTATGCCTGGTCAACATTTTGTCTCGGCCTGTGTTTTTGCATGTGTTTTATGCCAGGCGTCCCTCCTGAGACCCCTTGGAGTATCTCAGCATCTCAGTTTCTGACCTTGTTGATGCTCAACATACAAATCTAAACAAGTTAGTTTTAAATGTCACGGTGCAAAAGACAATATACAATAAAACAAATGTATACGGGCTGCAGAGAGAGGGAAGCTTCCTGACAGCCTGATGGTAAATGAGGCAGTCCTTCAGTCAGTTGAACCTGGCACAGATGGAGACTACGCAGTCTAATCCTTGATTTCTAGGACTAAAGGGGCTAAACATGCATAGAAAACTCAACTGAACCATCAAAACTACATGTTAGTAGGGATGTCCCGATCAGGATTTTTGGCCCCCGATCCGAGTCCGAGTCATTTGATTTTGAGAATTGCCCGATACAGAGTCCCGATCCGATATCTAATACATTATTTTAAAAATTAAGAAAAAAAACTATATTATTCAACTTGTTTTCATTCATGGTTTTGGATATAGAGAGTAACTCTACTGTGTCTGTTTTTTCTCAGGTAAGCAAGACTATTAGTCTTTACAGCGTAATATAGTTTTACACAGAGAGGCTGATCTAAAATCCCATTCGTTATTAAATGTGTTTGTTGATTGGCAATGAAAACAAAACTGCAATGTAAAAAACTCTGTGGCAGCACAGAAAAAAACACTGCAGTAATGTGGCAATATATTTGGCCAAAAGCTAAATGTGCCATGTTAAACTGATTACAGTCTCTTTAATAAGTAGATGTTGGGTGACCACATTTCCCAGCCTGAAAACCGGGACGGGGTCGAGGTCCGTGCACCGTCCACCGAGCTGTGCACGCGCGCCGTTCGCCGTGGCTTGAGCGCGGGTCACCTACTGTGGGCGTGTACAGAGTGTGTGTGTTTGACTAAAGGTTTAAGACAACCAGGAGTGACAACAAGTGCTTCAGTTCTCCTCCTGAACATAGCGCGGGGAAAAGTGAAGAGAGGAGGCAGTGGTTTTCAGGTTATAGAGACGAAGTTTCCCCTCGTCTTTCAGCGTTTGAGCACGTATGAGCGCAGCGGGCCATCACGGACTTTTAAACATCTCCGCAGAAAAGCGAGGGTCTCTCTGCTCAGTGCGGGTCTGAGTAGGCATGGTTTAATCACATGTAGCGGTAATAGCGATGAAAACAGCTGTACTTCTTACCGCTCTCTCCCCGCCCTGTCTTCCTGTCCGTTCTCACTCCTCTCTCCTTGCTTAGCCTACAGTAAACTCTGCACGCGTTATCGGAGATGTTGTTATTGTTCTCCTGCGCTGGCACTTGTGTGGATTTGGGGATTTCTCAGACGAAGGGGGGACACGGACTGTCCGATGGTGTGAGTGGTTTGACGCAGCAGGTGGAGTGAGTGACATAGGCGCTGGGACAGAGGGAAAGGACAGAAAGTGGTTCACGGTAGCTCGAAATCTGATCAAAAGTAACGAGAATGGACACGCATAAATATCCGAGTCCTGATAGGGAGGTGTTGTCCGATTCCGATCGAGTCTGTAACCACGTGATCGGGCCCGATTTCCGATCACGTGATCGGATCGGGACATCCCTACATGTTGGTGCTAGATTTAGCCCCCCTCTCCAAGCAAAAGTAGATATTAGGTAGTGGACCAGTGGGATTCCTCAAGGATCGATCCTGGGACCCCTCGTATTCACTCTATACATGCTTCCATTGGGTCGGCTAATACAGACCAATAATGTGTGCAACCACAAATGTTCTTTGACTTAAATGTTTGACTTAACAATACTGACTGGCAGTGTTTGTTTGTCTGCAGGGAAGGCAATGAGCCCGGTGATGAGCTGACTGTGACCTACAGAGAGCTGCTGCAGAAAGTCTGTCAGTTTGCCAACGTCCTCAAGTCACAAGGTAATTTATACGCTTGCTTCAAAATACCTTGCCTGCCGCAGATCATCTGTTTTTGATTTTTTACACATTTTGTCAATCCAAAATAAATTTGTGCAAACTAGGGGTGAAGAAGGGCGACCGTGTGTCCATCTACATGCCCATGGCGGTCGAGCTGGTGGTCGCTATGTTGGCCTGTGTGCGCATCGGAGCAGTTCACTCCATAGTGGTGAGACATTATCAAGACAATGTTATGATGTCACTGGCATATATTTAGTGTATCCATGGGTGACGGCCACAAACTGTCAAGAACCAAGAAGAAAATAACCCTTACCTACAATCCGGCGTGGCGTGTTTACATGCATGAGACCCATATGTGTTCATTAACATGCACTGTCCCGACCAAATAAAGCAAATTAACGGGAGATCTTCCCATTCCCAGACAAACTTTTTGTTTTTTTCTCATTTGAATGTGGCTCTACTCATGAATTAGCAGCAAGACATATGCAAATCTTTAAAAATGAATCCAGTTTGACTTGTTAAAAAGGTGTATTGTAATTCATACTGTTCACTTTATTCTTTTTTTAGTTTGCTGGTTTCTCCGCTGAGTCGCTGTGTGAAAGAATCATGGACTCCGAGTGCTCGCTGCTCATAACAGCAGGTGAGGAAAAACTCAAGAAATTGCACAACTTCTTATGTACGAGAATTTTGTGCTGTAGCTGGTATCTTTATAAATGAGAATAAATAATGGAATTCATTCATTATTTACTGTAATAGCTTGACAGGAGGTTAGTTGTTTGATGGGCTTGTGTTGCCTTAATGTTTGCAACTTTGTTTTGAATGATTAGCCCCATTTATCTCTTATTTCAATAGTACTTCTATATTGGAGAGTCGTATAGAGTTCAGACAAAGTGCTGAGTTGTAGCCCCTCATTAAAGTCCTATTAGGCGGATTAGGGTCTGGGTCTGTAAACCTGTTAATCCCGTGGCTAAGGGGCTGGGCAAAAACAACATTTCATGCAGAAACCCACAGTAATCCAGTCTCATCTGTATTTAGACCTAATGACATGATTGTTTTTTTGCGCTGAATGTCAAATTATGAATCGTTATGTCTTGATAGCTCAATATTGTGTGTGTGTCCAACCATGACCGGTCTTCTTCGTACAATAAGACTTAAGGCCTGAAACACACACTCAAACGGTAAGTAAAGTTCATATGCCGGTTTACAGGCTACATAGGAACACAGGCTTATTTAGTCTTTGAGTCACGTTTCTGAAGCATGAAGATGCCAGTGTGTTACAGCAGGGCCATGGGTATATTCTCTCATTTCACACTGGGCTAAATACAGCAGTTTGGTGTCCTGTGATGGCATAAAATGATGCAAATACAAGTTGTGAGTAGAGGTCGGCTGACTGATATAAGATAAGATAAGATAAGATGGTACTTTATTGATCTCACAGATGGAGAAATTGCATTCGATGAGAGAGCATCCGGCAGCAGCACCCATTCAGTGCGCACCACTCTTTTTTTTTTTTTTTATTCTTTGGTGATATATCAGACCCATATTTGGGTATTTTACTTTTACTATGGGCTGATCTGACATCTATTGAAAAAAGCCATTTGTGGCATTAAAATTATTTTGGGGGTCTTAAAATGGCATCAAAAAGCAATACATTTTGCTTGCTACTTCCTGTATAAACCCTGGTTTATGATTTGAGACAATAGTCTATATATTATTACCTTTTCATTTTTACTTACTAGGAGGTCAATACAATATTAACATACGAGTCACACTAATCTCCTATTCTGTGGTCGGTTGACCTGCTCTGTATAGGTGTAACTCCAGTGTGGCTTGAATGAAAATCCAAGTTCCAAAAATGCCTCAACTTTCTATACTATTCCTCTCCTTGATTGAAGTGTTTGGGAAACTTTAACTTAACAGTTCTAAACACAGATTGCAAAAGCAAATTAAATTCATGGTCTTCTTACTGCGCACAACAGATGACCCACCCACCTCCGCCTTCCTATTCTTAGCACAAATGCAATAATACGACGTGTGTCCTCTCTTACCTGCCTGCTTTATATCAATTAATGTCTTGGCTTTTCAGACGGCTTCTACAGAGGAGACAAACTGATCAACCTGAAGCTTTTAGCCGACGACGCACTTCAGAAATGCAAGGACAAGTATGGCACAGTCTTCTTGGCAAAGGCTGGTTTGAATTCGATAAATGTTGAATTGGTAGTGGGAGTAACGTACATGTCCTTGGCCTGTTTCCAGAGGGTTCACGGTGAGGAAGTGTATCATGCTCAAGCACTTGTCCAAAGAAATAGAAGAAGGGTCGCAGTCGCCGCCAGCCAAACGCTCCTGTCCTGATCTGCAGGTAAATTCAATATACAAATGAAACACACTTTTGTCATTGAACAAAGTTTTAGTAAATTATAAGTTGAGTTTAAGTTTTATTCAAATACAGTGGGATTTATAGACTTTTACTTTTTTTTGCTGCTTTTACTTTTTTTTTTTCTTCCCTTAGCTTTTACTTTACTATTTGCGTTTGAGTAAAAGAGTTGTGTGCGATGTCCATGTTCGCATTGGAACCAAAAGTCAAAAAGCTTTTGTTGGTTAGCATGATCGCTTTAACCAACTGAGCTACTTGTCCCACCAATCAAAAATATTGCAGATAGATATGCCCAACATCACACGTGGAATATTTTGTGAAATCTCTAACATAAACTTAAATATTTGTTTCCAAGCTTGTCTAATTTTTACAAGAGGTTGTTAATCATTTGCATTGACTCACCGTTACTCTGCAGCGGCACAGACTCTATTTGAGTTTCCTTTGCATCAGAGTGGCACCGTTCTGACAAAGATTTCTTAAACTTAAGTGAACTGGAAAGTCTGATGCACTGGATTCTTTCTGTTGTTTCATTCGGTGGTGAACACTGAATAAAGTGTGAACTCGTAGTCCATTCATTTAGAACAGGAAGTTATTTTAATTCATATAGAATAGTAATTAATGCCCACATAAATAATCTGTATACTTCCATTTGTTAAGTAATATAATGCAGGCTGCTTGTTTCTGCTCAAAATTATGTAATTTATACAAATATGCAAATGTACATTACATTTCAAGCAATACAAAACATGCTCCTAATGACCAGCTATACACAGAAAATGCTAGATTGCAGTGTGTAATCAAAGAATGGCTTTGGATGAGGACCTAACCTACTGTAATCACGTATGGCTGCTTTAAGTCAACATCTCCATGGAGACGAGCAGGACACGTACCCACTCCCTATAAAGTTAGTCTGGTTTTAGGGGAGGCGAGCCGTTCATATTTTAAACTTGTATTTCAACAATAAAAATGTGTGTAATAAATATAAATGCTTGAATTTTATTCTATTTATTGGGTAAAAATGTTACGCGGTGTAGCTTTAAGATAATTCAAAACATAACCACTAAAATTTTACACTTTTGTTGTTTTTGTATTTCATCAACATGGCCACTGTATTTTGCTACATCTCTCACTTGGAGATGTTATTATTGTTGTATCTTATTGTTTTCATGCGTCTTCAACCCTCCTGTGCCTCCATGTTGGGTTGAAGATGTCATGGTACTCCCTTGATTTGGTTTTTTCATCATCATTTTGGGTTAACCTCTTTCCTATCATTAACCTGTGCTCCTCCTCCTCCTCCTTGTTTCCGTGGCAGCAGGAGGGTCAAACAGGCAGAGTAAAGAAAAGGCGCCCGGTCCCCCAGGTATTATGTAACCCCATAACGACTTGTTTTGGTTTCTGCCTTTTTCGACAACGAATTCACTCTGAATCTGCCCCACACTCACTGCTGTCTCGTAAAATGAACACATCTCTATTTGTTCTTTCCAGTGCATGGTTTGTCACATTTCTGGATATTGTCACTTCACGTTGTTCATTTTACCAAAATGGCAGTTTTATTCCTCTGATTTCAGACCATTCGGCAGTTTCTGAGAGCATAAAAGTACAGCATTTGAATTGTTTTATTTCACTGTGAAGTTATTTCAGAGTAAAGTAGGTTTGAATCTATTAATTTAATTAAGTGGATAGTTACATTAATTAAACAACAAAAATGTACCCTATTGTGCTTTCAGCTGCTGCCTTTTCCGTCTGAAATGGGAGGGATAAATGTGTATTTAACAGTAGTCATAGTAGTCGTAGTAGCAGCAGTAGCATTAACATTTTCTCTTTGTCTTGTGACTGTGTCTGAATGTACAACATTCTTAACTATTTACTTGTATCGTGTGGACTTATGTGACCCTTCCCTCCAGAAGAGACCAAAAATCAGGAGTCCTTTTTCTCACAACTTGGCGTGCAACATGAACCTTTAGCGTCTTAGTCTCTCATTGACTCCTTTTTAAGCACTCTTCCTCTTACGTATTTATATGGCTTCTCCAGGATGTGAGCTTTTACTTATGCATTGTTTGCTCTCATAAAATACCCGCTGCATAAAGTAGAGCTGTAAAACTACTGCTTGAAGGGTTTAAGACTGAATACACTCTTATCCACAGTAAACCATTGAGTGTGTAGGTTTTTTTTTTTAAATTGCAGTTTTAAAGCAACAAGAAATACACCTGGGGTCTTTTTATTTAAAAGCCATACTGCATAACATTTCACCAAGGTGGGCAGACTCAGGCCCGGGGGCCAAACGCGGGGGCCAAACGCGGCCCATCTAGGCCTTCTATCCAGCCGATAAACTTTCTAATCCCCAAATGCATTGGCTAAAAGGATTGAACAACACCGATATAATTTCACTCACATAAAGGAATGTAATTCACCCCTAGCAAGCGCAAAAACCCAATGTGACCCATGCATCAAAAAGTTTGCCCATACAGGACCCAGTGATTGGAATAAAAATGCAAATACATATGATGATGCCGGTGTTTTTATTGGTAACAATACTTCAAAACATGTGTCTGAGTGGACTCACCTCAGTTATAAGACCCGCGACCCACTCTATGATCTGAGCCACTGAGCCTGACTCCTTTACTGGAAGCAGGGCATCATCAGCTCGGTTTGTGTTCTGTCTTTATTGAGATGATGTGCTGCTAAAAAAAAGCAATGTAGGTGTCTTTTATTATCATCAGGGAAGAGTCCAGTGGTTCTTGTTGTGACAATCAATGCACCTTGAATGTTTCAAACAAAAATCATCAGTACATTTCGAAAAATACCCATCTCTTGCATTTCTTATGTCAGTCAATAAACTTCGAAATGACCAGTGATCCAGGTCTCGTTTTATTGTATTTAAGAGTGCTAAATGTCTAACACTTTTCACTAATGGTTTGTCTTACTCTTTCCTTACTCTTTTCTAGCCAGTTTTGGGAGCATGTTTTGTCATACTTACTTTCTTCCACTCGAGTGTCTTAGATTGTTGTTTTTAATTCAGGGCATTTGTGAGTTTTGTCCCATGTGTGTCCCCGTAGCTCCCATGGAACCCGGAGGTGGACCTGTGCTGGCACACACTGGTTAAAGGCGCTTCTGACGAGTGTGAGCCGGAGTGGTGTGACTCTGAAGACCCGCTGTTTATTCTCTACACAAGCGGCTCCACTGGCAAACCTAAGGTAGAGTTCAGTCCTTTTCTAGCTTACATGGGATTTGCACAATAACACATTTTGGAGTCAAATAAATCAAAGTAAATTTTGAATGCTTACCGGCAGTGTTCCTTCTAAGCTGCACACGTGAGCAATTGTGCACTCCTCCCATGTTTTCTGCTCACTGCAATTCTGAGAATAGCTGTTAAATAGCTTATTAAACGTCCTAATGGTCAAACTTAGTAGACTGAACCATTGTCCGAGAGTAGTGCGAGACTGGCAGTGTCATCTGAGTATTTGAAGTATGTGGTTGTGTGGATGAAGGGCTTGTGTAAAGAAAGGGGCTGAGAACACAGCCCTGGGGGACTCTGGTGTTGTTGAATAGAGTGAATGAGGTGACTGAATATATCCTGACAGCCTGTGGTCCATTGCTTAGAAAACTGTGAATCCAGTGGATGTGTGTTTTTAAGTTATAAAATGCAAAATGTCCATGAGATTGATTTGCACCGCCCTTTTTTGGTTTTTGGCCAACTTCCTGTTAGCCAGTATAGTAACTATTTCGTGTAACTTTATCACCTGCGCTATGACGGTAAACTTTGCACTGCCAATGTTGACATGTTGATATTTCATATCCTGATCTAATTTTACTAGTTATATATTTTTATTCATTGTACATAAGATGCCTCTATTTACTATTCCTTGTTTGAACATTACCATAACTCTAACTATTTGCACCCCCTGAATGTTCCTTGAGAGCTGTTGTAACAAGAGATGAATAAAGTCCCATCTTATCTTTTATTTTACTATTTGTTGGTATTAATGTTCGCCTTTAGCTTTATAAACAGATGGCTCCTGAGGCGAGGTTTAACAACCTGTGTAAAGGTTTTATTACTTTGTTTTCTGCCACGTCCGGTTAAGATATTTATTTATTTCAACAAGAAACGGCTAACTCTCCATAGGAATATACACGAGCACAGGAAACTGTCGTTGCCCTTGGAAAATGGCAGAAAGTTGCTATGCAGAATTCCATGCACAAAGCCTTTCCACTTAAATCCATGTTTCTAGTGAATGTTACTTCTCATGCTAAGGTTGAATCCCCTTTGTTTTGTCCAGGGCGTCCTGCACACAGTGAGTGGCTACATGCTGTACGCTGCCACCACCTTCAAACTGGTGTTCGACTATCAGCCCGACGACGTGTACTGGTGCACGGCGGACATCGGCTGGATCACCGGTCACTCCTACATCACTTACGGACCACTGGCCAACGGAGCCACCAGCGTCCTGGTCAGTACGGCTTCATGTAAAAGGACTGTTTTGCCATTTCAGTGTTTTGCTTGCAATCACGTACGGTACAGCCTCTCAGCGACATTATTTTATCTGTACATACATTGTGACCCCAACACTTGCAGAATTAAATAAAGTTTAGGAACTATTAATATATTTTTTCTATTATTGAGACATCATGTTTAAGATCTATGTACCAGTGTTATTTTATTAGGAGAAGGTAAAATTCTCAGAAACCATGTCAACTTTTGGGACTCTTCACCTTTTGACATCGCACCAATAACAAATTATTGATAACATTAGACTGAAACCTGACACATAACCGCCAACAATAACACATTTCACTCTTGGATTTTAACCATTCAAGTCAAGTCTCTTCAATGCTTATTTTGTCATAAGATTTGTTTATTTTTTGGACAAAAGTGTGGTGTTTTTAAATGTACAGGGTCAGACGGTGTGATTGTCATACTACAGTAGAGTGGAGAATACACTCGATAAGAAATGAATGACATGACACTGTGGTTAGTGAAGCTTTTAAGCTGCCAAATTATGAGGAACATTTTTCATTGTGGAACTAGGAGCGGTGAGTCATTGTGAACCCTGCCACCTTTTACTGTTTTATTTCCTTTATCCAGACGTGAGCTAATCCTGTTCAGATAAACCCACTATATGTGTGTCAAGTCATTGCTGCTGTGTCAAACCACCCCCATGTCATTTATGTCGTAAATAGTGATATCAAGATTAACCGGTCTTACTATTACCGCGGTTATAAAAGCTGTAGGTTAACTGTAAGACTTTTAAGGCCTACAGTAAACAGTCTTGTGAGCTGTAGTGCATATTTCTGTGCCACTCACTGGTAAAGGCTGAAGAAACGGCGTCCAGTTTTAAAATCACCTTAAATCATCAAAAGTGCAGAGAGCAAAGAACATATCCAAAAGAAGAGTCCCCAAAGAACATGATTCTTTAGGGACTCTTCTTTTGAGTATGTTCTTTGGGGACAAAACAACTTAAAGCAGTACTAAGTAACTTATTTACCTTAATAAATCCTTTCCGTAGTCCCTGTGGGGGTAATACAAGTGTTTATGGGATGATTGGAGGGTCTTTCATCTCCCCCTTGTGTCTCTGGCCAGAAAACCATGTTTGCAACTTGACTGCCACCGGACCAGAGCAACCAATACACACTAATGTAATCACGAAGAAGAAGCTAACATGCTAACGGGCAAAGCTAACTGCGGGCTAACGTCACTTTAAACAGTATTTACAGCCAAGTTTGAGTGAAAAAAAAATATTTCCGTTGTATAATTGGATGCACAGTAACCCTCTCTCCCTTCGCCTTTCCTGTCAGCGTAGTATTTACTCTCCAAGACAATTAATAAATTAAAAAATCGTAACTTGCTACTACACCTGCAGTTGCGCTTATGGCCTCTAGGGGGAAGAGTTACTTAGTACTGCTTTAAAAATATCCATATGATGTTAACATTTAGTCAGTACTGTAAAGGTTTGGCGAAATTCTCAGTATTTTCTCCCTTACTTTTTGATAATCGTGAATAATTGTATAATCGCAGTATTTTTCCTCAGAACAACCGTGACTCCAAAATTTGAAATGGTGACATCCCGTAGTCGTATTTTCCGGTGGTTCTGAACTGAGGAATTTGATTTGTGAATTGTGAATTGTATTTTGAAATTGCGATGATTGATTTGTGTGGTGGTGTGCGTTTTAGTTCGAGGGGCTGCCCACTTACCCTGACGTGGGGCGGATGTGGGAGATCGTGGACAAGTATCACGTGACCAAGTTTTACACAGCCCCCACTGCCATCAGGCTGCTCATGAAGTACGGCACCGAACCAGTGCAGAAGTGAGTAATCTTCAAGAACCACTATTCCTCTTATTATTCTTGTGATATTTAATGACATTTAATCAATTCATGAGGAGAAGATGCTCAAACATTAAACTTAAATTTTATCGAAGGCATTATCCAATCACACCATGTCTGCATAGCATTAATGGACATACAACGTCAAAAGTAGAGAGAACTACTTCTAAGAACTCCCTTGAAAGTGCTTATCTAATCTAGTCCAAATGGAGCTTATCAGTCTCGCCTTGAACAGTCTCGCCTTGAACAAATTGTATGTTTAGTTCCTGAAACATGCAATTTAAATTTGAATTTGATTTAGAATAGGATTTTGACCTGGATAAAAGGAGGCAAATTCACGTAATTGTAACATAATTTTCTCCTTATATTGAAATGAATTTTTTTGCAGTGTTGTAGTAGTATTTTTGTTTATTTTTTCTGCAGACACAAGCGTGACTCCCTGAAGGTGCTGGGCACAGTGGGGGAGCCCATCAACCCTGAGGCGTGGCAGTGGTACTACAACGTGGTCGGGGAGAAGAGGTGTCCAATCGTCGACACCTTCTGGCAAACTGAAACTGTGAGTAAAACGTACAGAGTTTGTAAAAGTTGTCTTTAAGGTGATGCTCAAATTATTTAATATAGACGTTTTCTGGGAATGCATGAATGCAAATAAATAAATAATTCTGTGACGCGTTATCGTAGAGTAATCAGTGCAGAATTTTTACCAGTTGAAAAAGGAAACTGATTTGTATTTGTGTGTCTTACTGCCATAATGAAATAACCATAATTGAGAGAGGTCTGAGAACATTCTGTGCACTGTGTTGGCTATTTCGAGCCTTGTCTGCCCTCTGGTGGCTCTCGCTGTGAGCTGCACCTCCTTCACAAGATTTAAACAGTGATCTCACTCCAATTAAACTTCAAATGCAAATGTAAAGATGACAAGCTTCAGGTTTATAGCTTCATTTTCAACAGCTGCAATATTGTGTTTTTCAGGGCGGACATGTACTGACGCCGCTTCCTGCAGCCACGCCGATGAAACCTGGATCAGCGGTGAGTTTGAATTTACAAAGAAGTAAACGAAATTCTCAACTCGAGCACTAATTTCAAGTTTCCTTTTCAGACGTTTCCTTTCTTTGGCGTCGTGCCAGCCGTCTTGAACGAGTCGGGAGAGGAGCTGGAGGGACCAAGTGAAGGATATCTGGTCAGGAACTTTTTACTTTTCAAATGCAGCGTTATATATTTAGAACTTTCAACTCTTAACAATTGTTGTTGTTGTTTTGTACTTCATTTCAGGTGTTCAAGCAGCCGTGGCCCGGTATCATGAGGACGGTGTACGGAAACCAGCAAAGATTTGAAACCACGTATTTTAAGAAGTTTCCTGGATACTATGTCACAGGAGACGGTAGGAGAATGAATTTGACTATAAAACGATGACAAAAATGTTAATTAAAAAGAAATAATGTCAATCTTGTGTCTCACAGGTTGCAGGAGAGATAAAGACGGTTACTACTGGATTACAGGGAGGATAGACGACATGCTGAATGTGTCGGGTAAGGCACAAATGATGCATTTATAAAAACATTCCTTTGCTGCGTTTCATTTGGAAATTCCACATATACAAGGTAGTTTATGTAAAAGATGATTAACACGAGCAAGTACGAATTTTTAGTATCACCTGATGAGCACTATCAAAGATGATGCCTGTTGTATGAAATTGTTATGATTCCCACATATTGTCATAGTGGTTGGGGATGTCCACATCCAATATTTTGACACTTCATGCTGGCAGATGCTGATCTGATATAGTCGATATTATGAAATATTGGATATTATATTATATTTGATACTAGCTGAGACCCGGCCTTCGGCCGGGCCTCGCTAGGCTCCACATTTGATATTCTAAGATTATGAGTGATTACAAAGAAATGTCCAACCCGTCACACAGTTCAGCTGTAGCCCAGTGGTTCCCAAGCCATTCCAAAAACTATGGCCACTACAAATGTGTAAAATAATGAATGCTAAAAATAATTTCAAACAAACAGCAATTGGAGTGTTTGATGCACCCGTGCTCCTTTCTTATTAACTACAACGACAATATGTTCGCTAAACTCAGGGAGTAGAATTCAAGAGACAGTGGAATAATTATGGATAAATATTAGTGGTTCAGCTCTAACGGTTTGGTTCACGGTGCAGGACCGGTGGTTTGTGCATGACGGTAGTTTACAATCAAAATAATAATAAGTAGGTTTTGAACTGAAATAGCCTAATGATCGTTGTTAGACAGTATTTATAACCTTACAATAAAATTGGCAATGCTTTCCAAGCTGCTTTAGAATAAAATGTACCTCTGGGCTCACAATACGTGAAAGCAAAATAGAAAAGAAATGGTCCAGCAGCAAAGTAAAAAAAAAGAAAAAAACTACGCAGTGCAGGCCTTGCGCTCGTTAAGTGGTACTTTCATTTTCGCTTTTACTCACACGGAGGATAAGTCAGTCGGAGCAGCGCGTTTGATTAGAGGCTCGTGTTTGAGCAGGTTTTGGGCAATGTTTTGCGTGTACTTTTTTTCGGAGACAAAGCTTTGGAGACTGAATGCGGCCAGGATTGGATCTTACGCACTGGATCTATAATGAACCACAGCAGTGACCACAGCCTCGGTCACACACACACACACACATCGCCCTGTTTGGATGCGCGCACACGCACGGCAGTCAGATCTCGTGCACTCGCGTTGTTGTGACGGCGGATCAGCCCCCAGCACCAACCACGCACAAACTCACTACTGTCACCAGGCTTCCTGGTGTTCCCAAACGGTCTCCCATCCCAGTCCTAACCAGGCCCGTCCCTGCTTAGCTTCAAAGTCGGTATGGGAAAT
Organism: Gobius niger; assembly: GCF_951799975.1. NCBI lineage: Eukaryota > Metazoa > Chordata > Actinopteri > Gobiiformes > Gobiidae > Gobius > Gobius niger. The sequence continues at coordinate 25,285,217 of NC_136857.1, forward strand.
AAACATGGCGGCGCCCAGGCGGCGGCCATTGAGATTGCGTTTTCTATTATAGATATTAGTCTATTACAGCCCTTTCTTTAAATATGTAAGAAGTTTTGGATTTTGCTTTGAATGTTAAATTGGAAGGTATTCTTGGGTAATATAAAGGCTAAAAGGGGCATTTTACATTAATACAAAAGCAGTTTTATATTTCAGCATTGTAAACCCCTTGACTAAACAACAGCAAAGCAGTAGATATTATAATTTCAGCTCTATCTGATTCTAAAGGCCATTCAGGTCTATTATTTTTAGGGCCTGTAAAAGACATAAACACGGGACCACATGGCTAATTATTCTGCATAAGCAAAAGTGCGCAGCTACGAGAACACCACCTCCGCTGTTTGACTCAATTCTTTCTGGCTCCTCTGTAAAAGCTAATGACAGCACTGTGAAGGTAACAAGGACGTTTTCCCCGCCATTGATATGTTTTTAGTGGCTGCTGAGGGTCCTCAGTGAGTGTCTAACCTGCAGGTGTTAGTGGAGGTTAGCGGTAGTAGCTTAGCGATAGCATTGTGTCTGCGGTCCAGAATCTGCAGCTCCAGCCCATTGACAGTGGATTTCTAAATATACTGTCAATGCTCCAGCCAGCAGGTTTACCACAATGGTGAACCTGCTGGCTGGAGCTGCTGCAGACTCGGGACTGCAGATTCTTTTGGGGGATTGGATCGAACCCAGTCATTGAATCTCTCTAAATGCCTGGATCAGCTACTGATACCAATACTGAATATCAGATCAGTGGTACAGCAAGCAGTGGTTCTCAAACCTTTCACACCACGAATCACCTCATAATATAATGTTTGACAGTAAGACAAGTATTGAATTGTTACTGTATGTTGTGATTCTAATAATGGCTAATTTGGCTGCTAAAACGTAAGGTAATTTACCAGATGTAGCTTACAGAGCTGCGGCTTATTTGTTAATGAACCTTATACCCTCTCTCTCAGGGCACTTGTTGAGCACAGCAGAAGTGGAGTCGGCGTTGGTGGAGCATGAGTTCGTGGCAGAGGCAGCGGTGGTGGGACGCCCTCACCCAGTCAAAGGAGAGAGCCTGTACTGCTTCGTCACCCTGACAGAGGGGGTCAGCTTCTGCCGCACTCTGGAGGTCGAGCTCAGGAATTTAGGTACCAAACGATTCCCGGACGTGTGGGGCGCATCGGTGTTTGATCGGACTTGTCTAATATCATGTTGTTTTTTGCAGTGAGGGAAAAGATTGGTGCCATAGCAACGCCAGACTACATCCAGAATGCACCGGGGCTCCCCAAAACGAGATCCGGTATGTGCAGTATTTACATTTGTAGACACCGTACTAGAGAAATATGTATGTTTACGTTTACGAACCGGGAGGGAGACAAGGAGAGAGATGGAAAAGGGCTTTGGTGGTGCCTGTCCGGTAAACTTGACCAGTGTCTGGGTCGGGTTGGGACTCGGGGTCCAATAAAGGCCAGGTTCTGGGTTGGGGATCCCTGGTCTAGCGGGCTGACGGACAAAACCAAACCTAAACATTGAAACTACACATGCAAATTCCCATACCGTGTTTTTCTTCCATTTTAGGTAAAATAATGCGTCGCGTGTTGAGGAAAATCGCGAACGGTGAGCGGGAGCTGGGGGACATCTCCACGCTGGCAGACTCCTCTGTGGTGGAGCAGCTTTTCCAGAACAGATCCTGCACTGCGTGATGCCCCCCCCTTTCCCTTCTGGACACTCACGGGGACCTACAGCTACAGCTGGCCACAGAGGTTTCAGAGGAAGGAAGCGCGGTCCGGTTTGCTCCTGACCAAGATGGCCGACGAATAGCTGTGTCCTTATTTCAAAACGTGTATTATTGACTGAAAGCATTACCAGCGTTGAGCCTGGTATTTCACCTATTAACGCAGAAAGGAATAATACTTTGCTGATTTTTAACAAAGTCCATGCAAAGACTTGCGGGCTATTCAGGTAAAAAAAGACAATGCAATCGTATCTAAGAAGAAGCTACAGTGCTGTGCAAGAGTTTTAGGCAGGCAAGTTGTGATATTCTGCTAAATACATATTTTTAACTAGCCATGGTATAATGGGGTTTGCACTCGTATTTTGGCTCATGCAAATACTGTATTTCAACTTCAGAGGTCCTGGTCCTTCAGTTTTTTCATAGTTCCTTCATATTTAATTGTTAATCGTGGTCCAAATTTATTCCTAGCTTTCCTAACAAATTAGTAATGCCCCGTTTTGCTACTTTCAGAGAGCAATACTGTCACAGTAATGTAAAGAACAACTTCCCTGTTAGTGCATGATGGATGAAAAGGCTTTATAATTATATGCGCAGTAGGGCTGAAACAACTAATCGATTAATCGACAACTAATCGATTACTAAAATAGTTGTCAACTATTTCAGTAATCGATTAATCGTTTTCTAGTGAACACAGACTAAAATAGAGCAAAAATGACATGACAATTATGTATTTTGGATGAAAACCTACTTTATTTTTAAAGTTAGGGTCTGCAGTGTTTTGTACATTGTAAATTTCATAAATATCTGTCTTTGCCTCGTCCAATCAGAAAGCAGAATTAGCCTCCTACAAATGTTTACTTTAAGTTTACTCCATCAACATGTCCTCAAGCGGCGCCACTTTAGCTTTATGTGGTCAAAATTAAAAAAAAAATACAATTTCCAAGCACCTTTCACAGCCAAGCGATTAATTGATTAATCGATTAATCGTGAAAATGATCGGTAGATAAATCGATTATCAAAATAATCGTTAGCTGCAGCCCTAATGCGCAGTGCCCACAAATGTTTGCCTTTGCAATATAATATAACTAATTTTATTCCATTCCATTACTTTAAAGCCTCTTGATAATTGTTGTTCACTGTCACGCAGCTACATCTTAGCATCATGTTGACCGTAGCCGTTCTAATTAATTTCAACATGTTTCACTCCCCACTGTCGCCAACAGAAGGCGACAGACATTGAGTCTAAGCGTCCAAATGGAAAACCACGGAAAAGCGGCATAAAATACGAATGCAAATGTACAAACATCCTAGACTAGCTTAAATGCTAGCTTTTGCACTTGCGGGAGCTTCAGTTTTGGCTAAAGTCTGTTGTTACACATGTCGAAATGCTACAAACCTCTCCCGAGATGTTGGCTAAAACTCTCGCACAGTCCTGTACCTGCGCACGGCTAACGCTAACTTGTTTGAGCGTTGAGGCCGTTTTCAGTTAGCCTACGGGCTAATGCTAGGAGAAATGCTAGGTGAAGCCCTCTTGCCCTTTGCTTCCCTTTGCAAAATGCCATAGAACTGATGTAAACACTGAAGTTGAGCTTAAAACGTGCTAGTTTTATTTCTATGGATTTTTTTGGTTCTTTTTAGGTAAATATGTAGCTTCGTGCCATGTTTTTGTCGCATTTTTTTAAATATAGGATTTGTTCCTTCTGTTCATGTGTCTGCATGTTAATATATCATGACCGTAAGTGAATGTCTAGCTTTACACAGCCCGAACTTTTATTAAGCCTTGGATAATTTCAAGAAATGTGGTCATTGCAACAAAAATGCTGATTAAAGACGTGTTTGTCAAGCATCGTTTATGGCTAAAGATAAATAACAAAATCACAGAGATACTGGATTAACCGTCGGCTTCACAGCAATTTTGACCTATACACGAGTTTCAGGTTATATAATCCATATTAGGACTGTGGCCATAGCGTTAAAGCAATTGAGTCAAAAGTCCTCCAGTATCCGGTATCAGCTCTGCCTTCATAACAATTGTACAGCAGTTCTAACTGAAAAATATGTAAGTCTATCCATGGATTTCTATTTTGCGATTGATAAATGTTAATATTTCCGTGTACACGAGAAATCTGCAGCTAAAAAAAATCGTTTCCCCCGATTCAAAAGGTACTTGAATAATTGCCGTGAATTATAACAGCCCTTCTTTGTAGACTTTTCCCACCCCATTGTGTTCCACTGTCCGTCATTGTGCCAACCCATGTAACAGTCAAACCAGCTTTGATTCACTGATCTGTAAAGCCATCGTTTATGTATCTGAGTTTGGGTGAAGGAATGAGCTTTGTTTGTTTTTTTGTCTGTTCATTTGCGGTTTGCGATGTCTCGATGCCATGTTTGTATCAAAGTGATTGCATCAACAGTAAAAAGACTTAACTACTGCCTCTAATGTGTTGTTCCAGTCATTCAACAACTTTCTGAAGAAGTTGTACATTTATCACAACCTTTACTTGAGTTCTAGATGCACCACACATAAAAGTAGGCCGAATAAAATGGCTTAAATGTGACATTATGCAAATAATGTTGCACAGCAGCCTCACTATGGCTTTAATTAACTACATGAGGCTCGTCACCATGATTATGTAAAACTATGGGCTAATTACTACTGTATAGATTTTGTTTTGTTTTGAAGTGTTTGAGGCTTTTGATCAAATTGATAAATTGATCAAAACAATGTTTCTCATCTTCCCTGGGGTTGGTGAACCTTTTTGCACAGAGACCCACTTATCTGCACTTAAGGGTGGGCCCCACAGCAAGTTAACATTTATTACAACTAAAATTCCCCATTTATCTTAATGTATTTAATGCCAGAAAAGGCAGCTTTTATAATTGATTCTGTTGTTGTGCAAGCTTCAATCATGTCATATTCTGTCATTGATATTTTATAGGCAATCATTTCCGAAAGATATGGTTGGAATGACTTGGGAAATTTCTAAGGAATTTGCTGAATTTTTAGCGTTTTTCAACAGTATTTGGTCACTGATGTGTGTAATAATCTTACTCAAAATCATCAAACTGACATTTCCACTTGTGACACTAAACACCGCCTTATATATGATCAGACTTTCCAAGTACCACCTCATTTGACCCTCCCACCAGGCCAAGATCAAAAACAAATCAGGACTGAATAATGTTTATCTCCAATTAAAATGAATAGAAGATGAATGAAATTGAAGATGACCCTGAGCGAAGAAGCTTCAGCACCACCAGACGACGGTACATACCACAGTTTGAGAACCTCTGGTCTATAGCCTATTACACCTGCTTATACTCCCCAGACTGCATTTACTTTTGAGGTACCAAGCAAGACAAGTTACACTAGCATTAACCAAAGGTTTTTTTTCGATATCAGAATGTTAACATTTATTTATGTGTCGTGTGTCTGAGTCACTTACAAAACACAAATCAATGCTTTCATTGTTTTAAATAATATATGCTCAGTTAAGCTAATCCTGGTATTTTTCAGTCATACTATTGTGGCTCACAATGCAATAAATGAATTAATTCAGTTGCAAAAATGTTTAGGTCAGTCCAGTTCTCACTATCCCCACACGGTGGCATCAAACACCACTTCACTGGCTAAACTCCTGATAACAGAATCTGACCTGTTCTGCAGTGATCCATGAATGAACTATGTGAGCCGATAGTGCATCTGCAATATCCATTGACCCATCCTTTCCTGGTGCTTGTTTTCCCATGGTGCACAGCTCCTGTGCCCTCCAGCGCTTTGCTGTGCCAGGGCTAGTGAACATCAGGCAGCGGCATTAGTCACCGCTGTTATGTAACTGTTATGTGTGTTTAGTATGAGCGCGGTGGTGGTTGATAAGTGTAATGTTATGTTGAGGGGATGGGGTTAAAAGAAGGGTGTAGTGTCTTTGTTGTGTTCTACAAATGTGTGAATGAGGAATAGAAAGATTCAAATATTTTGTCATATTGTAGACGTGCCCTTTAAAATACTGTTTCACAATGATCAGAATTTCATAGAGTTTTGTCATTTTACTATTAATTGCGGCATGAAATACAGCATGACATGTTGAAGTGAGTGAAATCACTCATACTCCAATCATGTATGCACTGCAGCTCCACCAACACATCGTAAATCTGACATTTTTAATTTTAAATGCCTGCATATAGCTAATGCAATGTGGACACATCCAAGAATAGCAGAGATTGACTTAAAGTATTTTGTAGCATATTGCTACAATGGTGATAATCTGTTTAAAAGACAATTATTTTAAACATCAGAAATGTAATCGCGAGTAAAAAAATACTTAAAATCTTTAAAATATTACTCTTGCTTTAAAAAAGGCGATTTGAACTTTATATAGGTTTATACTACTATTAACCGCTCAACCCCCACTTAAACCGTGCGGATTTTCTCCAGTTCGGCTTTATCCAAATCAAAAATCTTCTTGACTGGAGAACACACAGCCTATAGGTCAGTGTAACGCCTCATTTGAAAGCTAAGACCTTCAAAACTATTCTGGTAATATGTGTAAGATATGAGTGAGTAAAACACAAGTCACAGGTGGTGGATGTCAGGTAAGAAGGAAGAGTCAGATCTGACCATGTTGTTGGGTCACTTACACCATATTTAACCGAGGCCCTGTTTCTGTAATATGGGGTGACCTCTAGGGGGAGATAGATTCCGCTATATATCTATTCAATATATCTTTCCCCTCCAATTCCACCCTCCTTCAGCTCTCTCCCAGCTCCTATTATTACCCTGCAATGCCATGTCTGCAGCCCCATCTAACCCAATGTGGCATTAGCCGCCCCCCCCCTGTCCGATTACCTCGCAGTGATTGGCCGTGTCTCGCCCTCACGCCTCCCCTCATTGGCCGTTGACACTTTGTTATGAAACATCCGTAGTGGATTATTTTCTCCTGGCTGATCCCTAGCAGTGACACTATCCAGGCAGGATCAGACCACCACACACCGGTGGCACCGAAAGGGCTAAATATACCCCATGACAGGGTAATCCCCCCTCGCCCACACACACATCATGGCAGATCATAACGCGGTGATTTACTGAGCTACTAATGAGCCCCGGAAAGGGATAAACACAGTGGAATAGATACAATGGAAGCCCAGCTAATGGAATTGGAGTCTGTCAACCACCGGAGTACAAGGTTGATAGGGTGATAGAAAGGCCTCGCACAGTCTGGGAATCAAACTTGCTTCCGTCTGTGAGAATCCTGATTACATAGTGGGAATAATAGCTTCTTAACCCCCACCTGAACAAAAAATAAATAAAAAACACAAGTCTAAAGACACGAAAACATGACAGAAAATGGACAAAAACACAGACAACGCAACTTAAGAAACCCCGAACAATTTTGTAGGTCTTAGCTTTCAAATGAGGCATTACACTGGCCTATTAGAATATGATGTTGTTTGCAGATGATTTTGTACAGCAAGCGGTTGCTGGTTGGCATGTTTGCTTGGTGAATACTGCAACCTGATTTTCTTTCTCGCTTTGCGTTGCATGTGACCTAACACGGAGTTTTGGTGGGACCACTCCGTGAGAATTTAAAGGAATCAATAGTATTTTTTAGATATCTTTAAACAGGTATTGAGAGTGTGATTGTATTTTGGAACATTTTCTTGGGTATATTCTATGCTGGAAGGCCAGACAAGAATATTAATGTGTTTTTGTTTCCACCCTATAATGCATTGCAGGTCCTGCTGCTTCAAATCTGACTGAAGTCATTATTGTATGTTCTTGTGTTCAGTGTTGTTTGTATGTAGGCTTCGTGGAGAAAAGGAAAACAAGGAATCCAAGTTGTTTTTCTGTCTAGTTTAGCTTAGTAGAGATGCTAGTCTTTATCAACTAATTCTAAACGTGTTAGTTTAATTTTAGTCAGCAAAATATTATTTCGACTAAAATTGTAAAGATGAAATGGTTTAGGGCAGGGGTGTCCAAACTTTTTTCCTGTGGGGCCGCTGAAGCGTACACAGGGTGAAGGGCCATAGATCGGTGGTTAGTGCCGCAAAACCTTTGACTAGCAGAGGTTTAAATTGCGTCCCACACCTTTATTTATGCTCAAAACCTTCATGCCAGCTCTGTCTCACAGTAAAAGGTTAGTTGTTTGGTTAGAATTGTGTAGAATTATTACATTTCAAATAAAAAGGACTATCTCTGATGATGTGTCCCGATTCAGCAAGAAGGCAGAGGGCCACCAAAAATTGGTCTGAGGGCCGCATTTGGCCCCCGGGCCGCACTTTGGACACCCCTGGTTTAGGGTTAGGTTTAGGTTTAGGCTTAGGTTTGGGGTTTGGGGTTTGGGGTTAGTGTTAACATTTGTAAATTGCAATTTCGATTTGATTACTTTGTTATGAAATTCTTATCATTGTCAAAGATGTAATACGCATTTGATGAATATAGGGACTTGTATCATTAACCTCTTAACCCCACCTTAACTGAGGGCATTTTCTCTAGTTCGGCTTTACCCAAATCTAAAAGCTTCTTGACTGGAGAGTTTATCCTAGAGGCCAGTGTTACTGCCTCATTTGAAAGCTAAGACCGACAACACTGAGCTAAGATTGTTCCTTGTGTCGTTGCTGTGTCACTGCTTCTTTGTCACGTTTCTCTTATGTTTTTTGTGGCTATTCTTTGCCACGTTTTTGTGACTTTTTTGTTGAGTTCGGGAATGTGACGTCATATCGCTAAGCATTATGGGATTAGCAGCAATTGTAAACTAATGGAGATTTTAGAAGTTAAATTACTGGAGTTATTGTTCACATTAAAACACTTGGACACCACAGTGAGTTAGATGTATTTACCAGCAGTAACTCAGCCGCTAACGGAGCTGTTCCACGGCTATTTTCTCCACTTTTTATACTGTTTTTAGCTAATGTTAATCAATGGAAATGTATGCTAACAGCTGCAAAGATGGCCGATCTCCATGGTAACTGTAGACCTTCCTGAACTCTATTATCTTGTCTATTTTGGTGTCCTTTTTGTGTTGCCTTTTTGTCACGCTTTTATCTCTATTTTGTCACGTTTTTGTCGTGTTTTCATCCTCGTCTACGTCTTGTTTTTGACATGTTTTTTTTTTTTTTTTCAAGAAGCTTTTAGATTTGGGTAAAGCGGAAGTGGAGAAAATGCGTCAGCTGTTAAAGTGGGAGCTAGCAGGTTATTGTGTTTCTAAATGAGGTCATGGTGAGTAAATCCCGTGTTTTTACAGTACACTACGCTGCAGTTTCCTCTTATTTACATTCTCCTCGTGGGCGTTTACAACCGCGGCCTGCGTCGTGACGTCACCCGCTCTGCACCAATCCCGCCGTGGCTGGGCGTAGAGCGCTCTCACGCCGGGTAAAAGGGATTTGACAGCGGCTGCTCCCGGTCCTGGCGGGGGAGCTGCTTATCCCGTCTGTGTCGGCTTCGGAAGGTGGGGAGGAGGAGGGGGGACACACAAAGCCATGGCTGCGGCCGCTACCTGCGAGCAGCCCGGCGTCCCCGTGAGCGGCAAGAACCGACGGAACCGCGAGACCTCCAAGCGCAGGCAAGCCGCTCTTTTGTTCCTCAGTAACATCTCCCTGGACGGACGGCCCGTTCAGAGTAGTACCCAGCATGAGGGCGACCGTGGTGGCAACAACAGCAGCGGCAGCGTGTGCAACAACAACAACTACGGGACTTTTGCGTCAGACGTGCTCGCCGCTTCTCCCTCTGCCGCAAGGGTCCTGCACATACCGCCGATCCTGGTGCTCCCGTCGGACTCAGCGGGTCAGGGCGATGCGGAGGTGCTGCTGGGCCGTCGCCGCGGATCGTTCCCGTCGCCCGGGGACAGCACTCACCTCCTGTCCGCCTCTCCCTCCAACGCCAGCCTGCTGCCCTCGCCCCTGGGACCTCGCAAGTCGTCCACGCTGCTGTCGGTGCAGAGCTGCAACTCGGTGTCCTCCTCCGACACGAGACAGAGGTAAAAAAAAAAAAAAAGTTACAGATGAGCTGCAGATGTTTACTGGCTTGGAGTTTTTAAAGCTTGTTTTTTGATGGTTCGCATTGTTAATACACGTGGTGTTACTATCTTACGACGTCTTATTTCTGACACTGTGGTGATGACAAAGTGACGCACACAGTTTTGGAAAGTTTCTCCAGTGATGCGTTTGTATTGGACGTGTGAAAGCGTGTCCTTTAATGAGCTACAAGTATGTTTCCAATGAAGTGCGTTTTTTAAAAGTGAAATTTAAGCTTGAAACATCCGACTTAACCGAGCACATGTTCTCCAGTTCGGCTTTACTCAAATCGAAAAGCTTCTCGACCGGAGTTTAAAGTCTGTAGGCCAGTGTGTAACGCCTTATTTGAAAGCTAAGACCTACAAAACTGTTTTTTTTTTCTCGCGTTATCTGGTGCGGTGTCTCTTTTTTTGTCCCTTTTTGATGCCCTTTTTTGTTGTTTTGTTTTTTGTTTTTGTCATCGCTTTTTTGTCGCCTGTTTTGTAGTGTTCTCCCCCCCCCCCCTTTTTGTTGTTTTTTGGTGCGTTCTCATCCTCGTTTACGTCCAGGGGCGGACTGGCCATATGTCCATTCTGGAAGAGCACAGAAGGGCCACTGGCTCTAAGGGCCACCGGTCCCGCCTCAACCGAGCTTTACCCAAATCTAAAAAGAAAAGCATCAAAATAGCGAGAAAAAGAGGATGAAAAGAAAACAAAAATGTGCTGGAAAAGCGACCAAAAAGTGACAAAAAATGTGATGAAGAAAAAACAAAAATATGAGAAAAATGACGTGACAAAAAGTTACCATCACTTTTGTAGGCCTTAGCTTTCAAACTAGGTGTTGCATTGTTGCTCTCCAGTCGGGAAGCTTTTAGATTTGGGTAAAGCCCAGTTTAAAAAAAAAATATGAATCTAAAAGGAATGCCGTGGAGTATGGTGTACCACAAGGTTCAGTTTTGGGACCATCATTATTTATTATTTATATTAATGATTTTGCTTCTGTTTCTACGACCACCTTTCCAGTTCTTTTTGCTGATGATACCAATAAAAAATAAAAAATAATAATAAAAAGTCGACCTGGAGAAAATGCACTCGGTTAAGGCGGGTGGTTAGAGGTTAAAATATGTATTTGTGGAAGTGCACAATTACGCTAATTTGGGCCAGGCTGGTCAGAGTCCAGGGCTGTTTTTCAGTCCCAGTCCACCCCTGTTTACGTCTCGTTTTTGTTGCTATTTTGACGTTGTTATTTACGAGAGAAGCTTTTCGATTTTATTAGACTCAAACTGGAGAAAATGTGCTTGGTTAAGCCGGGGGTTAAAAGGTTAAAATATCATTAAATAATGTGTTGAGGCAAAAAGGGACAATTAAAGCGAGAGACTGGGCTGGTCAGGATTTCATATTGGCCTGGAGCGCTCTCTACAGGCAGTAGTGGGAGTGACGGCATGCGAGACGGCATAACTGCTCACAACGGGTCACGTGACGGGTCATTCGCTCCCAAAATGTTTGTGCTCTGCCTATGACGCAAGAAAATCAAGGAAATAATGAGTGGGGCACTTTAGCAGTAGAAGAAGAAGCAACCAAAATGAACAGGGTTATAGACAGACGGCATCTTGTCATAGAAGGGGGCGTGGCTTCGCCGAGGGGGAAAATAGAATCTTCAGAGAAACACAATTTTTCACTCTTTTAAGCCATTTTCTGGTAGAACATGAACTTATTTATCACATAAATAAAGTCAAGTGTTAATCGGGTCCATATGGATATTTTCTCACAGCACATTGTTCAGTAGAAGTGAAAAAAAACGGCAGTTGTAGCTCGCTCTAGCTAACTGTTAGCATTAGCCCGATACTAACATGCAGCATCAAGTTAGCATTCTCCGTTTTTTATGTATTTATGGGCTGTTGAACCACTTTGCTCCTCTCCATGTCTTTGTATCTTTCTTTAGTAGAAAACTATATTCATAATTCAGCAAATGTTAAAGTAGTTTTTGATAATTAGAGAAAGTTTAGATTTTTCTTCAAATTGTTTTCCCCCTTAACTGTTTTCAAACATGACCATATATGGGCGGTTCCAGAGATGCCGTCTGTATCTATTCAAAACTGCAAGGAAAGAAGCGAAATACTACTTCAGATGATTTTGATGAGGGAATGACATTACAACATGCTTAAAAAAAAGGAGATTTTTCACCAGTTGTCAAGTTTAAAGCCTGTTAAATACATAGTGTATATAGTTAACACATGTGGTATTACTGGCTTACAGCACAGTCTTTCCTCATTTCTTAAATGATGTGGATGACGGTGCTCTGACACATAGTTTGGAAAGTTGGCTGTTTCTCCAGTGATGCATTTCTATATTAGACGTGTGAAAGCTTGTCGTCTAATAGGCCATAGTCTCCAATTAATATCTCACTGTTCAAAAAGTCTATAGTTTTGCAAAAGATAAACTTTGTTGAGCTTCCAAAAAAGGTTCTCTTATGAAAAACATATCTGTGGTTTTGTTTTGTTCCACGTTTGAGTCAAATTTCATCTTTTTCCTTTTCAAGAACCCGAAATGCTCTTGCAGCGGCTTAATAAACCAGTTTGTCTTAGGGCTGTGGGTAAGCAATGTCAAAGGGGCTCCACCGGTTTTCATTCTTGTCGTGGAGTGAAATCGGTTTTGCCCTTTCGTGTTGTGTCTGCAGACCTTTTTGAGGGTCCACCGCGTTTCGCCTGCAGTGTATTATGAGTGACCGTGAACCCGGAAGTTGCATCGATGCTAAAAACAATTGGCCAAGTGGAGGCTGATATTGTTTACATTATTGGGTCACCCTTCTACTGGAAAACTATGAAACAGGCTTATAATCTGATCGCCCAGAAAAATAGACACTAGGAAATAGGAATTTGTTAGGAAAAGGGAATACATTTGGAGCGGATCAGGCCTGACCATAAAAAATCTCAATCTCAATTTTTTTGTTTGTTTAAAAACTGGAAAAATAGTAGCCTTTAAGCATCTGGAAAGGTACAATGCATTATTATTATTATTATTATGTTTCAAAAGCATAATTGTCACGGCCAATGTTTACGTCAGATGTCTTACATTTTGTAGCCTGGCCATCCATACTATTTACTGGTTATTCTAAACGGGGGATTTCGAATATATTTCAAATATAAAGAATCTAAGCGAGTTTAGCTGGTCAGGCTATCCTTTTTGACGATGTAATATTTGTTTGTTAGTGCTAGTTGTTGTGTTTCTATGGGTGACCTCACCAGCATCACTGTCGTGCAGAATTTGGTTCCATGTTAGAGATTTCATTTACAAATTGATGGGTCAACAAACATACAAAATACTAGGGCTGGGACAGAATATCTGATCACATCGCATTCCTTTGGCTGCAATACAGAGTATCGATACTTTATCAAGTATCGCATTTTTTTCAGTACTTGTGCTGTGAGGCATTGTTATCCTTCACTCCTTAGTTTTCCAGTAACAGTTACACGGCACTTCGTTACATTTTGTGTTAATGCACTTTTCAATATCAACACTTGAATAAATGTCAAATGGCTTTTGATTTATAAACTTTGGACACATGACTGTAAGTAAGTAAACGTATTACTCATTATCATAATTACTTACTGTATCGCAATACTTATCAGAGTTAAAATACTCCATGGTGGTACAAAAAAATAAATTTCTACAAGAAAGTAAGTCAGGTGCACCAGATTCCAAACCAGAACCCACAATAGCATAACTGTTAAAACGTCTCCAGGAGGTGGGGGCGTTCCTAGGAGGACTCAGGCAAACCTATCCATGAAATGGCCGCCATCAGAGTTTTTACAGATTACTCAAAAATACGTGAATGTGCCAAGGAAACACTTCAGGCATGTTTTTAATGAGGGAATGACATAATAACATGATGCAAAGCTTGAAAAAGTCAATTTTGCATAATACCCCCCCTTTAAGAACTGAATTGCAAAACACGGTGTAAACACATTCCTTTATGACTACAAATCGCATGCCCCGGGAGTTATTTCATTTTGAAACCTTTAAAACATTTTCAAACAGCACTTTGCGACTGATTTTCTGGCACAACAACTGTACATGTCAGTGCATGCCACCGTTACAAATAACCTTTAAAGTCATCGGTGAAGTTACTTTATAGTGAGAGCTGGAGGCAGGCGGGTGACTCATCAGACTTAGTTTGTGACAAAAGGCTTCTGTAAGTGGAACTATGTGTTACACATTAAGAGGTAACATCATATGTGTGTAAGTGCTTGTTCATACTGTTGTTATAGTCAGTGAGTGCTACATGCCAATGACATAATGTGTGAACAATAGACATAGCAATACAGTTACGTTTGGATGCAGAGAGTATTGCTTAAGGAAAAAAAGATGGTTTATTATGGAAAATTGGCTATTTAGTGCTTTCATTCTACCACTGTGTAATGACGTTCCCTTGTAAAATTAATAAATAAATAAGTGTGTTTTGAGATGCATCATGTACATGTAATTTGCAGCAGATGTCGCACCATTATACAGCGTTTCCTAATCAAAGGAATGTAGAATACATTAAAATTGTGAACAAGATGTGCTTTAAATTATAACAAATACTTGAGAAAAGCCTTTTACCCCCCTGCTTGAATAAAGCCTGAGTATTTTCAAAAGCATTATTGACAAAATTGATGATGCCGGGCCCGGGAGAGGGATTAAGCTTTACTGCCTGCTGTGCTGGGCTTGTTTTTGCAGGCTCTATTTGTTTTTATTGTCGAGCTACAGTAATTGTCAGACTTAGACATTTCACTGTAAAGCGTGTGTTTGAAGTCAGTCTTTTAAGTTTTGAATCAATATTGTGCTGTTTTTCATACCTGGGGTGGCCGTTGTTTGTGGAGATGAAAATGTGTTGTTTTCCAGAGTTTCTCTTCTGACTCTTGAATGCGTCTTTTGTATCTATTGCTAGTTTTAATAAAGTTTGATTTGGCAACTATGGCTTCCATGCTGTACCCATTGCAGCTTATTGTAATGGCGGTTATTTGTTTTCGTAGTAGGCACTATTTTTAGCAGTACACTCCGGTTTGCTATCAGAAAGCTGGGAAACATGTGCATGAACTCATCCCCAGGAAGAATCAGTATAGCATCCCCTTAGAATTATAATGTTGGACCTGCGTTCTGAATATTTAGGCCTGTCAAAATAACATAATGTAAAGTTCAATATACTGAGGCAGGAAACTAGCGTAATAAGCGATATTATTATTGAAGACCTTGTAATGCAAAAGAAACTCGAAAGCTTAAAAATGACAGCTTTGTTTGAAAAGGACTGAATCTTAAAATACACCTTACTATGGATAAAAAATAAATTACTAGGCCTTTCAAATAAAGGAGGAATAATACAAGTCTATTGATTTTGGGTTTGGGTTTTGGGGGTTGTGGCCCGAAAATGTTGGGAACCCCAAATTGTTTGAATGAAAAATCGATATAGTAGTTTATGTGACAGCCCTTAGGTTTATCGGTAATAGTTTTGTCCATTTATAAAAACAAAATGGATATGGGTAATGTGTTTTTCCTCATAAAAACCTCAAACAATGCACCAAACATTAATGTCGTGTACAGAATAAGTCCAAGAACAAGAATAACTCAATTTTGAGCAAAATGTCAGATAGCAACAAACCAAGGCCGAAATCTTCGCCTTGGATTTGGGGGCAAGACGATGACGCACTATTCGACATCAGCTTGTAGTTTGTTTACGGATCCAACATGACAGCAGGAGACGCAAAGCCATCTTTCGATCAAACATACGTCATCGGGTACAACTGATACGATTGGCTATGGATACGTGCAGACGCATAGATAGACATTCGTAGCGCCCAGTAAACGGCTATGGACAATCGTAAACCACACCTCTTCTACGAGAAAATGAATCAGTGGTTCATTAGCCATGCCCTGATAGAACCTAATTCGAAGGGGATATGGCGCCTTTGCTTTCCGTCCAGGTTCAATTGTTTTAAGGGTTTCTGGTAGGTGTTCACTGCTCCATGGTTGCACATATGCATATATTCCATCCAGAACACATCCCCTCTAATATTAAATTGTTTTGTTTTGCATAAAAAGTTCCATAATGTGCCTTTTAATATTGTCTGTGTTCTGACTTAAATGTTTATGTTTAAGGAATTATCTGACACAGGAACTGGTGGCCTTACACGGTTAAAGTGAGGAAGTGACAGCCACAAACTGCCAGTGAGAAACCACGGCACCACATGAAACCAAGACGGTTAGCAGCTGCCGGCGCCGTCGACTGCTTAGACAAAAGACGTGCAGGTGCTCAGAATAAAAGATCTTATGTTAATTTTCCTCCATTAAATTTACTTTTTAAGTCTCATTCTGCTGAAATAACAGAACTGTACCAATTTACTCTAGTTAAGCAACAAATATGTTAGTCTTCAGCAGTAAGAACTGGATTGCGCCCCCTGCTGGCCTGTTGTATAGCTACAGGCATTTAATTTCAGTTACTAAAATACCAAGGTTGAGGTGTCCAAAAGTAATTTAAATGGCCTGAGTGAAGCATTTGTACAACCTAAATGATAATATTTCAAATTCTTCTTTGGTTTACTTGAAAATTAACGGGGAATTTGTTCACAAGTCCAGTCTCTTTGATTGGTTAGAATTGGATGGACCTCCCTTGTACTCACTTTGTGCTTGTAAACACTTTCTCGACAAGTACCTGCCACGCCATGTTTACTCTCCGTAAAAGGGGAACACATGTGAAGCCCTGCCAACTTTTTTTCCCCTCTAATGTTGACTCTACTTCCGACTTGTAAACTGGTCCAGAGGTTGGCTTAGGGTTTGTTTTTATGTGCTTGTGTCTCTCGTATGAACACGTAGGTGGAGCTCTGCTTCTTTCTACCCATGCAATCAGGACAGGCAAAATGTACTTGGTTATTTGTTAACTTTACTTTTAAATTGGGGGGTTTGCCACTGGGAGTAAGTCGCACCCAGACGCAGGGAGAACATTGGAACTCCACATTTAAGCCTCTTTCAGTGGGAGGAAATAGTATGTGAACCCTTAGGAATTTCTTAAATTTCATAAAATGTGGTCTAATCTTTAATGAAACCACAAGATTGAGTAAACAGTGTCTGCTTGAACTAATACCACCCAAACAATTACATGTTAAAGAGGGGGTATTATGCTTTTTTCAATCACATAGCACCAGTCTATAGCGCACTACAATGATGACGAAACCTTCTGTTGGTCTGTAAATGCAGTAAATTAGAATAACTGCCTTGTATAAAATTGCTCTCTCAAAATGGCTGTAGCGAATGTCTTGAAATAGGCCTCTGTCTCTTTAAGAACCTCTGAATCTTTCCGACACGCCCCCTCCACACGCTGTCTGTGGCATCAGCGGGGAGGGGGTTCTGCTGAGGAGCAGTGGTTGGTTACTCGGCTGGTGACGAAAGCTCGGAGGCGTCTCCAGGAGGTGGGGGCGTTCCTAGGAGGACTCAGGCAAACCTATCCCTAAAATGGCCGCCATCAGAGTTTTTACAGATTACTCAAAAATATGTGAATGTGCCAAGGCAACATTTCAGGCATGTTTTTAATGAGGGAATGACATAATAACATGATGTAAAGCTTGAAAAAGTTGATTATGCATAATACCCAACCTTTAACATATTTTTTATTGAGCACAACATGAACACATTCTCAGGACAGGGAGGAATAAGTGAGTACACCCTTATATTCAATGGCCGGTTGACCCTCCTTTGGCAGCAATAGCTTCATCCATCATTCCTGTAGTTGCAGATTAGGCGCTCACAACGATCAGGGTGAATCTTGGACCGTTCCTCTTTACAAAACTGCTGCAGTTCAGTAAGATTTCTGGGATGTCTGGTGTGAATGGCTTTCTTTAGGTCACGCCACAGCATCTCAATCAGGTTTAGGTCAGGACTTTAACTGGGCCATTTCAGAACACGTATTTTATTCTTCTGAAACCATTCTGAAGTTGATCTGCTTTTCTGCTTTGGGTCATTGCCTTTCCTGCAAAATATCTTGTGAATTTATTTTTCTATTGATGATAGCACGTTGTCCAGTCCCTGAGGCGACAAAACAGCCCCACACCATGATTCTCCCTGCACCATGCTTCACAGTGGGGATGGGGTTTTGGTGTTGGTTTGCTGTTGCTGCTCCATTCTTCCTCCACGCATGACGTTGTGTGTTCCTCCCAAACTATTCAACTTTGGTTTCATCAGTATTCCAGGAACTGAGCATTGAGCCTTCTTGCTGTGCGAGCGACAACAATGTTAGCCACTCAGCCACTGTGCTGCTTGGGAAACTGCTGCTTGGGTATTTTACAGTTAGAGGACGACTGTGGATTGATGCACTGCCGATATTTTTGGCTGATATTTTGAAAATGTCTCATCTATAATCATCTATAATACAGATTCAGCTGAAGATCATGACCATACTGCTCATGAAAGGTATATTTTGACAGCAAAGTGACCATATCTTGGAAATCTGAAAGTGAGTGTCTAGTTTAGATGCTCGTTTTAGTATCTGGGTCTTGATTATTATTTGTGACAACTCTAAGTACAGTATTTTTCCGGTCATGTATGCTCTATTTGGTTTTGTTTTTCCGGTGTTTGTGTATTTTATGTACAAAGCACTTTGGTCTGCCAAGTGTTGTTGTTAAGTGCTCTAGAAATCGAATTGAAACGGGTGTGATACAGCCACAAACTACCGACGTCAGTGGCTCTAATTTCAAAGGCGTGCCCATCCCGCGCTCGTCATTCCTGTACTCCTGCAATTCTCTTTCAGTAAAAAAATTCAAGCTGACCTACAGAGCCGTTACTCATTAGTGCGGAGGAATGATTTAGGTACAGTCAAACGTTTGTGCGCAAGAGCTCATTAAAGATGCATGAGTCTGGCTGCAGCGGCTTTGTAACAACACTGCTCTGACTTTAATGTTTGTTTCAGAGTGACATTTAGTGGACGTGGCGTGGGTGGATTCCCTGAGCGGAGAAAGCCTCTGCCTGTTACCTACAGGAGAGGAGGTGTGATTCGCGAGCCGCTTGTCGTATTGCAGCTACATGCAAATGCAGTCATATATGTGAAAATACAGAGTCTGAAAACTGATGTTTTAGTGAAATACTGCAGGGCTAAAACTCTAAACAAGATGAGTCAGAAAGATCACATCCCCTTTTGTTAAAGGTTTGCTGATATCTTTTTTCTTTTTTATGTATTTACTGTCACCTGTGAGGCCTGTGTGATCATTGCAAACACTTCAAAGACAATTGCAGTTTGATTTATTTTGGAGAATGGTTGAAATAGGTTTATGTGTTTACCTGTGTGAATAAACACGTTTGACAGTAGAATTGTTCTTGGCTTTACGCCGTGTTTGTCCCTAACACAGCGTTTTATTATAATATAATAACATTTTTTATTGCCCTAAACCTTAGTCATTATTTTTTCATTTGTTATTTATTCATTCGTTTGAGCAGAAAAGTATTTGAAACATTTTTTTGCAGATGAAAAAAACAAAACTATTGTGCTCAAAAGGAGTAGGAAGATGTCAATCAATCCATCAATGGTTTTGTATAGCCCAATGTTACAACAGGAGGTGACTCACGGGACTGCACCAAGCATTACGGCAATATAACAGAACAGTAAAAAAGTTGTCCCTTATTCATAGTAACATCACATGAACTTTCAGCATACACCCATACAAGAAACAGATGCATGATGAGTCTATGCTTGTGCATTAATGTAAATCGTTTATAATTGTACAAAAAGGGTTCATCGTTTAAATAAATGCACCATAATGGTACTTAAGATTTATACCAAGGCACATCTCTTTTCACCTCTCTATTCCATTCTGACCATATAAAAATATACACATATATTATACACACACTTCAATATCACTCAGCCCTGCTGTACCAAACAGAGGAACAATAGAGAGCATCCTGACCAGCTCCATCACTATGTGGCACGGCACCAGCACTGCCTCCTGCCGAAGGAACCTCCAGCACATCGTGAGAGCAGTGGAGAAGATCTGCGGAGCCCCTCTCCCCTCTATTAAGAAGTACTTGACCCCCCCCCGTAAAGCCATCAAAATCGTCAGGGACCCTTCGCACCCATCACACAGTCTCTTTAAGGTCATGCCTTAAGGGAGGAGACTGCGGAATCTACGGGTCAGTCCCAGTCGACTGTGGAACTGTTTTGTACACAGGGCCATCGGGAAGCTGAACTCCCTAACCTCCGTCCCACCCCTCTTCCCCCTCCCTCCACAATCAAGGATGAGAGAAACATAATTTCAAACCATTCACATGGTTTGACAAATAAAAAATATTTAATCTTGAATCTTGAACCATTACTTTGGCAAAGGTAATAAAGCCAGACGAGCCGGCCCATCCTTGTTCCCTCAGACATACTGTATGTACCACCTGCTTCTTCTCTCAGTGATTCCATGTTTGTTTGCCTGGGCGTGTGATTGTATAAACATGCCTCTCCAGGGAAAGTAGCGGTCCACCCCTCTCCACACCCTTTAAATGCAGACAAAAGATCCGTCCAGCTCAACTGCACATACGCACCCTTAACAAACCGGATTTCTACTAACAGATTCGCTCATTTTGGTCTCTTGATTTCATTTCCTGTCAGACAAAAGGCGTATTTCTCATTTTGGCTTGTAGTGACCCAAATAGTTACTTTAGTAAAGTAGCAAAGTGTACACTCCTGCTTGTATATTGGATGATGTCCCTATGCTTCCTTGTGTCTTAGCAGTTACAGGAGGTATTAAGGACTTTGAACACTTTGCTGTGACGAGAACAGAGCAAATGGGTCATTGGGAGTATCTAATTTAGGCCTGTTTTAATGTTCTAAAACTATGTCGACCGAATTTTATTGCATTTCAATTTGACCCGCTTTATTTTAAGAGGGAATTTGTTAATACTTTCAAACGTATCTTGATCACGATCCTTTTGCTATATCCGTCTAAAACGACTTATTGAATGTTTCACTTGGTTTTACCTCCATCTACGTATTTTTCACTGCTGTCCCTTATACCTTCCTCTTCTCGCTCCCCATGAAAACGGTTCTGGATGTAGTGGACTGTTGAGGAGGTACAGTATGTATAAAAAGAGTCATGGGAGATTCAAAGATTATTCAAATTTCAGTTAGCTTTATTGTCAAGAGGGAATCAATTGTGTTGCTCCTAAACCTTTGGTGTGAAAAGACAACAGTTAAGATAACCCTGCTCGCGCCGCTGCTCGAAAACCAGTCAGATGGGCCCTATCCAGATCATTGTTGTGTCAAAATACGACAATCTGAAACATTGGACTGAGAAGAGCGCAGTCCCGCTTGACTCTGATGGCCTCGACAAGTTTGGACAGGCGGCCATTGTTTACTGTCTAACGTTTTCTGTCATCCCACTTGTAGTTGTTGAGACCTGGAGCAGATCTCTCTATGTAGTTTTCTTAAAGTTAGGGTTGCATCAGTCACAATACACATATTGTTATTGTTTTTATTCACTTGTTGTGGTATTGGACTGGTACTCGGTATGGGATGAGAAAAACTGGTATCGCCGCAACACTACATAAAGTGATACTCTGTAAGTTCGCAAAGTGAGGAGAGATAGAGTGAAATTGGAAAGTAAACAATCAAATGCCTCCGCTCTAACCCAAAAGCCCTTATGTGTTCCAGGCAACTGGTAACTGGTAAATTTCCCACTAACCACTTGGGAAAATGCCTTGGAAAGCCACTAGATGTAAGGAGAGCAGTAACAGAAAAGTAAACTATCAAGCTCCTCCCCCTCCTCTCCTAATTGGACCTGACAGGCTTGTTCACAGGAAAACCCCGTCTCATTGGATGATGTGGGAGGGAGGGACTTTACAAAAATCGACAACATTCCCAAAACATCCCAAGGACATACAGACCTACAAAATCACAACAATTACATTTTTACCATGAAAATATAACTGAAAATGTATTTAGAAGTTAGTTGATGGAGAGGCTCATGGTGGTGGATGCGCAGTACAGAATTGGCAGCCTGAAGGAGAGGACAGAGAATGACCGGTTGAGCTAATTCTTTGAGTGGCGAATGACTTGTCCACTCTGACCCAATGACCTTTTTGTTACTGTGTCATGAGTGATCCTCTTCTCTTTAAGACACACGCACGCACGCACGCACACAAGTGCACAGTAATCTTTCACATCCTGTTTGCACAACTATGTGACATTTAGGTATCTCTAAATGGAGCCGCAAGTTAGCCACTATCCACTTATAAGCATGACCTGTCGGCTGATAGAAATGAAAGAATCCGTAGATCTATTTTAAATCATGATCAAGTTTTGACTGTTTAAATTGTCGTCAACTTGCGCAGATTCTGCTTTATATGGGTTCTATAGTCGTACATCTTTGTTTAGTTATGTTTCTATAGGCTTAAGGTTTTAAAGTGTATATTTCAGGTAATAATAAATGAATGATTTTGCTCACTACTAGAACAGATTGATTTCTACAGTAGTAGTACTTGCTCATTCGGCAAATTTAGTATGATTGATTGACTGCGGAATTCTTCCGCAGTCAATTATTGGTTTTCATGTTCTTTATTATTATTCCTCTTCCATCTTTTTCCCGATTTTCTCCAGCTTTCAGCACCTTCATGCTTTGTGCAATTTATGCAAGTTATGCATCAAAATGTTCCGCATGTTGAGGAGAAGGGTGCTATTACTTTTGGGACTTCTGCAACTTACGTTTTTTCCGCAATCGGCCGAAATTGACATATAATGGGGCTGCCGCAAATCCATGCTTTTCTGCACTTTTTTCTGCATTTTATGCAATTTCTGCACTTTGTGCATGTTCAGCTTATGCAACTTGTGGGTTTTGAGAAAAAATTGCCTTCTGCAGATTTCCAGTTTTTTTATACGAGAGTTTGAAATGTTTGCATTGGTGTGTATGGGGGAATCCAGCCAATGGGGAAACTCCAGGACTTTCAGCCATTTGTGCAGCTTCTGCCAATCAAGCCCTGAGGCCATTTCAACAGTTTGACCAGTTTATGGAATATTAACAATTTAAGCAAATTAACCACTTTATGCATTTTAAACCGTTTATGCAAATTAACCCATTCATGCATTTTACCACTTTATGCAGTTTATGCAACATGACATTTTATGGATTTTACCAGTTTATGCAAATTTGATTATGCAATTTGAAGAGTTTATGCAATTTCTGCATTCGCTTCCCGCATTTCCGCAGTCAATCGCAATGGCGCAGCCATTGCATTTCTAGTTATTAGTATTACCAGATCTGGTTTTATATTAGAAAGTAACATAAATGAGTGTTTATTTTTGAAGTAATAGTTCATATTGTCAACCTCATAGCAAGTCTCAAGACTGGAGTCTGGAGTGACTTAGACAGAAACAAAAGCAGCAATACAAAGCTTTATTGACACACATGAATATAGGTTATTGTGCTCAGAAGACATAGTAGGTGTTTATGTTAATAAGCTTGAGCTGGTTAGATGAGTGTTAGGGATGTCTGGACACTGGTGGTGCAATGAGAGGCTGGAGAAGGATGACCGATGGGCAGAGGCAGTGACGGGGTAGAGGTGGGTTGCAGCACCGCTGGCTTGCAGACGAGGTCGTGAAGGAAAAGGGTTGAATCCCGGAATCCTGGGCAATAGTTGGCTGAAGCGGAGGTGTGGCTGGCGCAGAGCTGTCGGAACATATTTTGGTTAGGGGGGCTGAGGGACAAGATCGCCCACAAACATGCCTTTTCTGTGCTTATTCCCTATTTATGTTTGTAATTTTCTGGTCAAACTGAGATTTTTGTTTCATCCTGCTCTTTTAACACTGCTGTATCCATGAGTATCATTGGTTATATGTCCTCTGCCAATTAGAAAACTTGTTACAACCAAAGAAAAAACCTCGATGTGATCTTCATGAGGGTTTACAACTGTTTTCCAATTGTCTCCAAAACCGTAAAACACAGCTTTGGCAAATATGCTTAGAGTTATACAAAGAGCACTTTTTTTTAATTTTACATATACCACAGTTTAGCCTTTGACTGAAATACTGACTTTGGTGAGTAATTGGTGTTTCCAGCAGCAGAAGGAGTTGCTTAATCTGGTGATGTAAGTGGTAGCTGCTAACTGCTGTGTAATCTGTAATCTGTGGACACGAGCCACTGTGCTGACACTCTGCAGGACTGAACGCTCTGCTGTGGTTTGTGTGTTTGTTTGTGCGTGCTTGCGTGCCGCTGCCGGGGATTAGAATGTGGTGGAATTAAAGGCTGCAAGAGGAAGATTGGAAAACATCACGAGAAACGGGTGCTTGAGGAAAGGGCCTTGCTTTGAAGATAGGGCTTGCAATAAATTAGAAAAAAAAATCGCAATTGTGTTTTCCTATAGCGCATTGACTGTGTCGGGTGAATAATTAAGTTGGAGATTTGTTTTTGTTTTTTTTTGCTTCTAGATTTAGGCGATGAACCAAAACCAGTTCATTTCTGGGTAAATAATCTGTTCTCAAACTGTGTTGTGTGAAATGTCGTCATCATGGGTTTAATTGATTAGTTAGGGTAAAATAAATGTGCGAATAAGCGTAAATGTGGCATATGTTGGAGTTTACAAACCTATTTATTAATTGTGTTTTGGTTAATAATTATGTTTAACAATGTTTCATGATTATTACTGGTAAAAAAATAAAAGCATGTTTACAATATTGTTGAAATCGCTACGACGACGCAAAGCCGGTGGTTAACAGTTGATCATTAATCGTTAAATCGATAAAGTTTCCAATCAATCGGTTAATGAAAGTGAGCAGAATGTGCTTCCCTACTCTTTGGTGAAAATGTCTCCTGAATCTGCCCACAGCTTTTGTGTTCTCAAACCAAACTCCAAAATGTACTTGAATGTTAAGATCTTTAAATACCTGCAGGGCTTATAACCCCACAATCATTGTAGGTCAGACCTCTACAAACGTTCTTGTGTATTAGTTTAGTAGTTCATCTCTCAGTTCTTCAGCCGGCTCTAAAGTAATAATGTTCTTGGAAAGGTACAGGTATCGGGGTGTTACTAAGGGGCGTGGCCTAGCAAGGAGAAACAAAGCAGACTATAAGCACAGTTAGCAAACAGAAATAAAGTCAAGTCAACATCGAGTCATCATGAATGTTTTTGCAGAGCAGACTGTCCAGTAAAAGTGAGAAAACAACACTTGAAGATATGCTGCGTTCCAGGAAACTGGTACAATGTCAGACCTACGGCTATAGGAAAAATGCCATGGAACGAAGCTCAAAGATGTAATTGCAACATGTTTAATACGAGCGATCGCGACGTCGTCACATCCGTTGGCCGTGGTCGGCATTTTACATTTTCAGATTATTATGATTATTATTATTATTTTATTAAAATCCTATAATCAGCAAAAACAATGTCCATAAACAGGGCGTTGCTTCTCTTGCGCTGTAACAGATCCATCATTTTATAAAACCGAGTTAGAGGCCTGGATGCATCAGCTGGTGCCGACCATTCACCAAAACATCCGGCGAATATTTGGGAAGTAAACAATAACAGCGATTGCTCGTATCGGAGTTGTCCAGACTGCTCTGAGTTCAGATACGAGATGAAGAAGGCAGCAAAGACGGCCTCCAGCGGAGAAATGTAGCTAATAAAACTTTTTAAAAAACACTGCATCACTGAAGTGAATATTACCTTAAAGGGACTAGATGCAAGTTGGTCATGTTATACTCACTACTGCCACCTCAGGTCTTACGCATAACTGCAGCTTCTATATTAAGCTTGTGCATGACGGACCCGAATAAACACCTTTTTGAGTGACAGTGCAGGATTTTAGAGGCAGTTGTGGTGAACAGGTCTGAGCTCATTCTACACATTAGGACATGGCTGGAACATGTAGGGGGAGGAAAATACTTGGTTTTAACATTTTAAACTTCGTATTGCCCCTTTAAGTACCATGTTTTCAATCATATCTGGTTTAGAGAATCGTTCATTTAACATCTTATTAGTTAACCTTTTGTAGCGTTAGCCGCTTTGTTTACATACGAGCTTATTCAGGTGAGACTCTCTGAGGTCGTAATTCGTCATGTTCAAGTGGGAAAAACCCCAGTTGCCTGGAATGCAGCATTGGTCTTTAGCTTGTAACATGAAGCTAACGTTTGCATTATGGTTCGGAAAATACAGCATTTGTTAAAGTAGTGGTGGAGCAGTCGGTGAAAGAGTTCTTCTTAATTTTCCCCCTTAACGGTGGCCCATTTGTGGACCTTCCCTAAGATGCAGTCTATCTATAAAAATCGCATTACAGGCGGAGCAGGCCCTCAAAACTCAAAAGTAGATGAATCCATCTGACAACTGCAACACAGACCCCATTGTTTATTCAAATTATACAAACACCATTCTCTACCACAAAAGTGAAGTACTAGATTCATTCTCGATCTTTCTGCGAACTGCCTTGGTGACCACAGCGAGAGATGTGTGAAATAGCTGTGATAATGAGAACGATAATAATGTGCGGTGCCGTGGGCTGAGGACGTTTGCACATCTCGACTTTGCAGTGACACTGTTTTCTCGACGGATTGTGACTCAGAGAGAAGCAGACAAAAGCCATGGTGTAATAACGTTGCTCTTTTTAAAAAATAGTCTTCTGTCAGCATCTACTTATTTTTTTTCGGTTATATTTTACTGTCAAACCAAGAAACTGTTATTGTTGTTGCAAATTCCAGTTTTGAAAGTTTTGTTCCCCCTTGTCCTTGGCTTGAAAATGTGGGATTGTTTTCTAAACTCTGGTCCACCACGCGCTAGTGGACTGGTAAAGTAGTTTCTGAATAATGTTGTGATTGGATTTCCAATTTATTGTTTGCTGTCAGGTTATAGAACACAAGAGAAGACACATATTGTGTGCACGGAGAAACCTACACAACTGCCCAGTTAATATAAAAATCCCATGCCTTTTAGAACATGTTTAAGCCATACAGGGTTATTTATGGAGATATTGTCTAGTGTTGTCAGGATGCTAACATTTAAAACTCTATTTTGATCAAGAAACAAGCAATACTCTTTACCAATTTGGATGTAACAGCAAAAAAACATCAATGTATTAGACCAAAATGATGCATGAAAAGTCTAATTTTGTCCAAAGCCGGTTATAACAAGCTGCAATATTCATGGCCCTATAAAGTGGGTTACGGTTGTCTACTCAGATGTTTTTTTGTGTGATTCAAATTGAAATGTTGCTACGATTACAGTAAATTATGCAGCCCTGCTCTTGTTTTACTTCTTGGTACTTCTGGATTTCTTCCTAATCTCCTCCAAACAGAAGTAAACAGTGCCTTGCGAGCCCTGGCCTTCTTTGCCTTCAATTTAGCCTTACATGTCAAAAGGCCGCAGTGTATTTGATGTTCTTCTTTTCTGCTTTACGATAAGGAAGGGGGGGGGGGGCTGTGTTACAGACAGGGAGGGCCAGGTCGTGCTGAGACTACTCAATGGTACAGCAAAGAAATGGAAGCGGTTGTATTTTCTGGACATTTAGTTCACTTGCAATGTCTTCAGGAAATAAAAATGATAGTTTTTTTTCTGCTCAGGGGAAGGTGAGCTCAGCTGCTGTGAGGCTGTGAGTGCCAGATGAAAGGGCAGTAGCCAAACCCGATGCAAATGTGATGCAAACGCGGTAATCTCTGGTTTTCTCATCTACTAGAAACGGGGCTTTTGAACAGAGGCAAAGATCAACGTATGAGTGCGATTTGGAGGAGGTAATGCTTTAGCGCAGCAAAATGAATCGAGCAATATCGCGGAGGAAATACAGTAGGCCCTCCTCGGCAAATAAAAACTGAACACATCACGCCTGAAGCAAAACCTGTTGCTGTGCCCCTTTGTCCTGTCTTCATTGAACCTAGTCGAGCAGCTGGACTCTTTGCGTTAAAGTGTTCAGCCTCACCCAGCTGATGTATAACACCAAGTCTATATTCTCAGAAGTTCCATTGTAACATCCTGTATACTCATCTTCTCTCAAAAGCTAATTGGTTTTAGGCTTCTGTGCCATATTCTCCCGAGCTGGTCTTCTTTTCTCACTTGTTAGTGTTTCAAGTTGGAAAATATTTCACCAACCACTGCACACCGTATCAAGTGCACATTAGTTCAACACAACACAACACAAAAAAAATCCCCGCTAAAATCAGTTCAACACATCTTAAAGCAGTGCATACGATTTTTTTTTTTGTTATCATAAAGCCACCATACTCTAATTCTAAGCTGTCAGGGAAACGGTATTTTTCCATTCCCGCAGTGAAAAGTTCCCAGCGTCTGGTTCTCAGAGCAGACAGAGATAATGAGTCAGATCTCGAGTTTAGATACTGCACTGCTGGAGACTGGAGTTAGCTTTTACCAGTGAGTTCAAATGAGCTGCTGTTTACTGTGGGCTATGACAACAAGCTGCTAATGTGCATTCCTTTCAAGAACCCATAATGCGGCATACTGACATTCTATGACCCGCTGAAATTGATAAACATTCATTAATTAGGAGATTTGAATGGTCAGAACTATTTAGGCTACCTGACTCCACGGGCTCTTTTTAAAAACCTGCTAATCCTGTAGTTAAGACCTTTGTTCTGAAATGTATGTGATTCTTGTATAACTAAAGTTGTTTTGAAGTTCTCTTAATTCTTTTTGACCGTGAATGTTCCATCCCATTTAAGGGGAGACACTACAGGCAAAACTCAATTTTTTCAGTTTTCAGGTTTTGGGCCAAATTGGTCTCTGAACATATAAGCTTTCACCTGGAAACAGAAAATATGACTAATCTTCACAATAACTTGTTTAAATATTGCGCTGATTCAATGTTTGCCCATAGACTTATATGGGACAATGCAATTTCAAGGGCCTTTTTCTCAAAACACATTTTTCTGTCATTGTGGCGACACTATGTCCACGTCAGTCGGACCGAAAGACTTCACATTTTCCAGCCTTGGACTGAACAATACTTGGAAGATTTTTTCAGAGGGATTTTTTATTATTTAATCCCTAAGCACCATTTATTGAGTTTTGAATGTCAAAAAATAAGGTGAAAATTAAATTTTAGCTAATTTTTCCACTAAATTTTTTTTTATTATTTATTATTTTAAAACTAAGATATCCAAAATCCCCTCTGAAAAAGTCTTGGTAACTCATTTGTCAATAAAATGAAACCATAAATTTGAATGTAGCTCTATCCGTTATTCAGATTTCGTCGCCGAAAAGATGGGAAATTTGGGGCATTTTTAGGCATAAAACACCTTTTATGCCATGACATTTATGCCAGTGATCTACAGCAACAGTTTCAAATTGATATCTGTAAATATACATTTTTTCCCTATTCACCTGCAATGTCTCGCCTTAAGACAGGAAATAAAAACATTCATTTTGACGTTTGTAGATGGTGGGGGGAAATGGTTTTTTTTTTTTGAATAGCCTATATTTAAAAAAGATGCTTAAAAGCCTTTTACAACAGGTCGAATGCTAACTTTAGCTCTGCTGCTAGCGCAAATGTCCAAACCTTAAGATATTGCTGTATTAAGTTAAGTTATACTTTATTAATCTCTGTAGAGAAATTAGTTAGTTTTCTGCATTTGACCCATCCTCAATGTCGCATGGCGACCTGTAGGAGCAGTGAGCTGCCAGCGTGGGCCAGCGCTCGGGGACCCATCTCCATGATGTGGAGCCAGGCTGGTGGTCAGAAACACCTGGCTGAAGGATTGACCTATTGCACATGTTTTTATCACTAGCCTATGCAGACACGGGGAGAACATGGAAACTCCTCACAGAAAGGCCCCGTTCAGGACCTTCGAGCTGTGAGGCACGAGCAGTAACCGCTGTGCCCGCATATTAGCCGACTTGTTTGTTCGTACATCTTTCTCCTTAACAAAGTCGGAAGATTTATTGTTTGATATCCACTGTTTATCTATTTCACGCTGCAACAAGTGGAAACCTGGCTTTGATCAGACTTGTCCTTATCATAAACACGCTGCTTCCCCTCTTTTTTGTTGTTGTCACCGAATAAAGTCAGGCTCATTAGCGTTACAGCGGCACTTACAATTCATGAATTTGATTATATTCTTGTTATCGTTGGTCACTTACATTTCAGAAGACCAGTCGAAGGCCATTGTAATGTTTTCCTAATTACGGTGTTTATCCATTGGGGACGTTCCCATTCCCACGAAAGGGATACATTCAGGAAAAAATCCAGAACATTCCAGAGCCCTGTGGAATGGCAGTTCTTGTGGAAATAGGGTGAGAATAGTAACTGCATTTATTTGAAACACTAGAAGAAAAACAGGCGAGGGGAAATAAAAGCACTGGATATTAATAGCTGCATTTGACAGAAGACATTTTTTGTGGTTGCTCTACTTTTCCTGGGCAGTTTGATATTTTGATCTAAAGTTGACTAAACAAACGGATTCAAACGGCACAATGTTTCCCTTAGTAACAAAATTTCCATGTGGAATCCAAACATAAGAATGTAGTTCCGATGATCCTTTTATAAAACCTTTCTGATTGATGCATGAGATTGTTTTTTGTCAATATTCTGCATCTAATTATAGACATTGCTTCAGTTATTATTATTTTTTAACGTGAACCGAGCACATTATCTCCAGTTTGGCATCTAAAAGCCTCTTGAAAAAAAAAAAGTAAAAACTGCGACGACAAACTGATGAAAACGCATTTAAAAAGTGTTAAAAAAGCAACAAAAAAACAACCAAAACCTACAAAAACACAACTAAAAGGGCTCACTTCTTTATATAGTAGTTGGTCTAACTGCCTTAATCTCTTAACCCCCGCCTTAACCAAGTGAATTTTCTCCAGTGACAGCCTATAAGCCAGTGTAATGCCTCATTTGAAAGCTAAGACCTACAAAACTAATCTAAACTGATTTTTTTTCCGTGTTGTTGCAGCCTTTTTTGACATTTATTAGGCCCGAGCGGCTGGCGTCGCAAGGGCCTATTGTAATCGCAATCGCAATGCAGTGCGCGCAGCTGTTTTTGAGTGTTTGAGAGGAGGGGAGCGCTTCACGCTCGTTTTATGTGCGCTTCGCGCACTTTGGGGGAGTGTGCTGAGCGAAGCGGAAAACCATCTCATATGCAGAGTCAGTGTCAGGGATGAACATCCCAGCTCTGATGGCCAAGGTCCATCAGGGCTGGCCCTTCGCCAGCCCTGATGGCGAAGGTCGGGCCTAAAAATCTGACCTTTCTCTAACTATTCAGAAAGTACTTTAACAAATGCTGTACATTTTTCCTCATGTTTATGTCACAAATCTACAGCAAAAGATTCATGTTGATATCTCTAAATGTAATTGTTTTCCCTGTTCATCTGCAGCATCTCACCTTAAATATAAAATTAATGATATTGTGACTTTTGTGAAGCGTCTCATCAATATGATTAAAAAAACAGGTTTATAACATATCAAACCTGGGTGTTCACCTCAACAATAAACTGGACTGGTGAATGAAAAAGGTGATTCATTGATTTTCATGTCAATCACTTAAGACCACATTACAGAGTCGTACAGTGTTTGTGCAGGAGACTGTGAGGAGGGCAGTAATATCACACTGACTGAGAGAGTGGGGGAAGAGTTATCAAGTACAAGGACAAGTCGAGGGTATGCAGGATTTTTGTCCATATTTTATTCCATCACCTTATTCTAATGTGTATGTGTAACGAGGTAATTTCTCCTCAAAGGAACTTGGATAATTGCTTGGATAAGTAAACCCTAACCCCCTTCAACCCTAAGCAAAATTTTAAAATATGCTTCAGTTTGCAGATATAGGGTGATACAAATTCATACACCACGCTCCAAATTATTATGCAAATTGTATTTCAGTGTCAAAAGTTTTATGTCTCAGGGCTCTTTGAATCACTGACATCAATCTCAGAGACCTGGGATGATTAGTTTTCAGGTTAAGCCCAGTTAAGGGAAAAACTACTGAAAAAGGACGTTCCACATTATTAAGCAAATCATCATTTTCAAGCAATAAGGGAAAGAAAAAGGGTCTCTCTGCTGATGGAAAGCGTGAAATAGTTGAATGCCTTGGTCTAGGTATGAAAACCTTCGATATTTCATGAAAAATGAAGCATAATCATCGAACTGATAAGAGATTTGGGGATGATTCAGACACACACGGGTTTGTGCAGATAAAGGCACAATGAGGACGGTTTCTGCCAGACAAATACATCAGATGAATAGAACAGCAGCTACAAAACAATTATTTGAAGCTGCTGGTGCCTCTGGAGTCTCCCAAACATCAAGGTGTAGGACCCTCCAGAGGCTGCAGTTGTGCATAAACCTTCTATCCGGGCCTCCCCTAAACGGTTAATTGAAGCTGAAGCAGAAACGGCTGCAGTGGCCATCTTAGGTACTTTGGTAAAGTCAATCTGGAGAAATGTGCTCAGTTCAGGTGAGGGTTAAGAGGTCAATACATGTTATAGTAGTGTAGTTTATTTCAGATAAGTTTGAGAGAGGGGAGGGGTGGAGAAATACTGGAACTAAAGTATAATAGTAAGTTAAGACCATGTTTAAGCCCACAGATTTTGTCATCTGCAATTATTCCCTATTTAGAACAGATTGGTTGAAAACTAAAAATACCATCCACACAACATCTGTCGAACGAGCTAAACGGAGCCCACAGCAGGCGGAACCAATAGCGGGTGAAATTGTTTCCGCGGCCTGATAAAGAGGAGCATTAAGCCTGTGTGTTGTTGACTGAACTCACAGCAGATGCTTCCAATAGTCCCTGTATCTAAATCATAGCAGCTTTATGATCACGTGGTTCAGTTGTGTAACAGAGTCAAATCTTCAAACGTTTTTCTTTTTTTTTTTTTAGGTTGAAAGTTGGGTTAGTTCAAGGTAAATCCTGCTTTAATCCTACGTCGCATTTTGCAGAATCCAGGTTCAGTGATTGTCTTAATCTTTTGCACACACGTGAATTTGTCGATTTATTTTTAAGCATGGACTTACTTTGCACTGAAAGGTCAGAGGTTGACTCTACTTTTAACCTCTTAGCCCCGAGCATTTTCTCCATTTTCTCCAGATTGGCACTACCCAAATCTAAAAGCAAAGCGAAAAAAGCGAATTCAAAAAGCACAATAAAATTTCCAAAATGTGATGAAAACGTGACAAAAGAGCGACCAAGGCATGGTGGAAAAAAGCAATAATAACACAACAAATAAAACAAAAACATGAAAAAAGAAAACTGGACTGAAATACAATGTAAAAAGTGACCAAAACATGACAAAACACAATAAAAATGCTTAAAAATGTGGCAAAAAAGTTACCATCTATTTACCTTTTTCCGTTCCGCCCACTTTTTCCGCTTTTTGCCTTGTCTCGGCACTTCCGTTGTCTTGACACTTGACACAATAATAATAATAATGCCTTACACTAGAGCTGGCCGATGTCTTGCCGATGTTTTTATATTTAAAAATTCTGTGATTTTTTAAATAAAAAACTAGATTTACGATTCGATTCGATTTCTTTCCCAGCCCTACCTTACACTTGTATTGCGCTTTTACAATCCTGTATTTCCAAGTTTCTCAAAGCGCTACACTGTCGTCACTATTCATTCACTCCTTTCTCGATGGTGGTAAGCTACTGTTATAGCCACAGCTACCCTGGGGTAGACTGACGGAAGCGAGGCAGCCAGACTGTGCCATCGGCCCCTCCGACCACCACCAACCACTCACTCACTCACTAGATTCGCATGGCTTCCTGTTGTTCCCAAACGGTCTCTCATCCAAGTATTGACCAGACCCTTCCCTGCTTGGCTTCTGAGATCTGACGGGATTGGGCAGAGTAAAGGCGGTATGACCTATTAGCAAAGTCGTACGGTCTCAGTAATGAGAGAAAAACAACAAAACAACCGTGTGGCTGTACTGAAGCTGTGGCGAGTGTTTTTTACTCCACGATGAAAGGATTAAGCTTGGCGAGTGATCGAGAGGTGCATTTCCCAGATATGTAAGACCTCGGAGGAGCATTGGAAAAACAGAAGGAGCTTTTTTGGGGGGGGGGAGTATGTTTTTTGTGTGCTGTCAACACAATGCTCAGAATAGCCACTGGTGAAGATCCAAAGATTACTCAAACATGCGCGTGGGGTATGTTTTTTGATGAGGGCACAACATAAAATCTCTAAAAAAGGGTCCAATTTGCATTTTATTTATGGTTTTATTTTTCTATAAAAGATATAGGTGAAATCTCTGGCAAATTACTTATGTGAGAGTAACATTACTTTGAAATATTTTTTTACTCGCTCAAGTGCAGTGGTGGAAAGTAACAAAGTACAAGTACAAGCAAAAAGTACAAATTATTGGTATCTTACTTTTCTTTAGTACATTTATGATGCATGAATTTTTTTTTACTTTACTTCACTACAATTTAGAGCCTCTATCTGTACTTTCTACTCCACTACATTTTTCAATTGGGTTAAAAGTGAAGTATTTTATTTCCAAATTGACCTCTTTACGGTGAACTGGTTAGACTCAATTTAGACTTTGTTTAATGGTTTAACCCTTTAAACCTTGTTTTAAACCTGGGTTTAGACCTGATCCAATGGTTTGCTCCTTTAAACCTTGTATAGACCTTGTTTAAAACGGACCCAAATGATCCACAATGCATGACTTAACACTCTTACTTAAGTCAAAATCACATCTTATATACTTTTACTTTTCTTTGTCTCAGTGAGTCAGACAAACAACAGTATTCAGTGTTTTTTGTTTTCGAACTTGTCAAATTACAAGGCCATTCATTTTCATTGTCGGGAACCACTGATTTGACAATAAGCCTAATATCCCGTTTCCATGTGGCTCTTGTTTCTGCTCACCCTAATTTTAGACCAGTCCCTGTGGTCTCCTCCCCAGTGCTTACGCTCCCCCGCTGCGGTGTTTAGAACGTGCATTGTGAACTAGATATCGATCTTAAAACATAAATTACTAATCCAATCACGCAGAAATTGTTTCCAGTTTCCAGCGCTCGATGCCCACATCTCTCTGCTGATGGGTTTTGTTAGACAGCGTGCGGGACAGAGGGGGAGGCGCGCCGCGGTGAGGCCAGCTGTCTGCGAGGTTAAAAGTGCTTATTGCTCGCCGTCATATTGTCCTTCAAACGGGACCACTCAATATCAGGGTCTTATGTAAGTCCCATGATGCAACACTGGCTTTGCGGAGGGATTATTGCCAATATCAGTGCTGTTGTTCATAATGCAATAGCTAATGTCGCCTCGGTGTTTCCAGGAAAGGTCACAGATGAGTCGAACAAATGGTGATGATGGTGATTGGATTTGTGATTTATAGATGAGATTAAATCGGCAGTTTACCTTTTAAAGATGTCCAGGAGAATTAACCTTTGAGAGATGGCTGCAATATGAACGGATCAGTAAAGTCCCTTGACGAATCACCGAACAAATTGAAACCGAAAGAGAAATGTTTGCCGTTTCATCCGTGCCAAATACTACAGTCATGTCATAAAAAGTCAGAGTACACATATATTGTATATATATATATATAATATTTTTTAATGATTTTGAAAATATAACTTAGAAGGATAAAATCAGTGGTAAGTAGTAATTGTTAGAGGATTACATTAAATCGCTATTTGTCATAATGGGTCAGGCTGTACAGTCGTACTATCTCTGTCATAGCCTTGACTGTGGTGCTCAGACTCTTGCGTATCAGTGTGACGCTCTGAGAGGGTATTTATCAGTGATAGATACAGACGGCATCTCTGGAATCGCCCATATACAGTATGGTCATTTTTGAAAACAGTTAAGGGGGAAAACAATTGTAAATTTTCTCTAATTATTCAAAAACTACTTTAACAAATACTGAAATATGAACATAGTTTCTACTAAATAATGATACAAAGACATGGGGAGGAGCAACGTGGTTCAACAGCCCATAAATACATGAATAACGGAGAATGCTAACTTGATGCTACATGTTAGCATCGGGCTAATGCTAACGGTTAGCTAGCGCTTGCTACAACTGCCGTTTTTTCACTTCTACTGAACAATCTGTTGCGACAAAATATCCATATGGGCCCGATTTACACTTGACTTTATTTATGTGTGATAAATAAGTTCATATTCCAACAGAAAATGGCTAAAAAGAGCGGAAAATTGTGTTTTCAGTAAAAGTTTATTTATATAGTACTTTACAACAACACCAGGAGGACCAAAGTGTTTCACAGAAAGATAAAAACAATAAAAAAACCACACCAAATGTTTACAACCTGGACACAATTCAGTGTGATCTAAGTATTAAAAGCAAGTTTGAAAAGAGGAGTCTTTAATCAGGATTTAAAAACGTGTAACATGCTGAGTGCTTACAATAAATGGTGGGGGCTGACAGATTAAATTTGCGAATTTATAGAGTTGTGATGGAAAATATGCTTGTGTTACTTTGTTTATGTCCAACCCAAATACACAAAATGTCACTGTTGCTTTTGTTTTGAATCGCGCTTCAAACCCGCGAATCAATTCACTTCCTGAGGCTTCGAACGTCACCACACACGTGATCAACACACGCATCGATACGCGCTTCAATAGACACTCCTCTAGATTACTCGGCTCACGCTTCGAAGCCTCGACACGATCGGCACATCACTAGTATTTATCCCCTTTCTGTGGAAGCATGGACAGACTTGAATGGTAGGACTAGCGCAATGTCTCGAGTTCATGTCTCCGGGTCCCGCACCGATGGTTAATAAACTTCTCCTGTATAAGACATCCAGACTGCTGCCTATTCTTCATCCATCCTCTCGAACACCATTGTTAATTCTCTAACAATAATAATCATTTAATTTTAGTGAAGCAGCACTTTTAATGAAGAAATGTTGAGCAGAAACATGGATCTAAATAATAGAGATCAGCAGGTCCCATTCAGCCCCATTCACAGACCATAGGTGTGTGTGAAATTAACATAAGATAAGATAAGATGATCCTTTATTGATCTCACAACAGAGAATTTTACTTGTTACAATTGGCATTCAATAAGATCACTCAGGTTGTGCAAAACAGACAGGAAATGTGCAAACAGTTAAACAGTAGAAAAACGAGGTATCTTATGTATAATAAGTAAAAGCAAAAATCTTAAGGGGCGGAATTATGACAATAAGGAAATGAGAATAAATAAAATAGGATATAACTTAGAACAGAAGAATATCGAGGTGCAAAGTTTCAGTCCTAGTGCAGGTTGTCAATAAGTGATGCTGGAACAGGGAATTAAGTGCAGCTGATACAGAGATTATTGCACATAGTTTTGCTAAGGGGTTATTGCACATATTGCTTCACAGTCTTGTTGTACAGTCTAACAGCAGTGGGGATGAAGGCCCCGCGGTACATGGCTGCTCACACTCCTCCTACGAAGCCTGTTCCTTAAAAAGGCAAAAAGGGGGGAAGCCCTGCCCTCACTGGGCGGGCAGTCTGGCTACGAGCCTCCACAGAGCCCCAGAGCCTGTCAATCATAGACTTAGGCTTCCACTTTTTATTGCTGATGGACAAATGGTTAAAAATACGATACATAGCCCAGCCCAGCATTGTCACATGAGTAATAGCAATTAAAAAACGTAAATAAAACCCTCTTTGGAGCCAGGATTTTAAGCAGTTTAAATGAGGCCCAAAGCTACATAGGAACCCTGTTTCCAAAGTGTCTTTTAGAGTCGCCCCTGGCCACCAGCAATGTCAGCTCCCCATCAAGAGGACCATAGAGAAGGCCTTTCCTCGCCCATTGGACTGAAAAGTTATTTCTATTTTTATAGAAATATATATTTATATATATATTTCAGCAGGAGATTCATATGAAGATGCGCTTTTTTGTTGTTGCTGTGTTTGTCTACGGAAAGTCAACTGTTTGGACCCAGAAGTAGCTTATTATTGTGTGTTATGCCAAACTTAACAAACATATAGCAGTTTGACTCACTCATTTCCCATTGGCATCACATGGTTGGCACGTTTAAAATAGTTTGCTTCTAACTATGTCACTTCCTGTTTGTGTCCAGTGAGAAAGTGAAACTATAAACATCACAAAAATGGTCAAACTAAAGAAAGCTGCGTAAAATGTTAAGCACAGTCTTAAATACAATTGTGTTATCTATGTTTTAGCAGATAATGTGTCTAATATTTATATGCACTTTAAGTCTACATTTTCACCTTAACTTAACACTTAATTATTATCATTATCAGCACTTAAATATGACTAAGAACACCAATATCTACACCAAAGAATCCAAGGCGACCTCTTCCTTCAAAACCATCCCCACAATTTGTCCTAAATGCCCTGCTGTACATTTAAAAAGCACCCATTTCAAAAACCTGATATGCGGCTGGACTGTCCCCGCTGGTTCAGCCTGGAAACATCTGCTGTTTCTCTCAAATACGCGAGCCAGCAGACACGATGTAGGGGTAAGTCACTCGATGGCGGCCGATATGAATTTTCTTCCCTCCAATAACGTGAAGTGAAGTTAATTCAATCATGGGGCGGTTCTTCAGTCTCTTTCTAATCGCCGTTTTATGCTACTCTCCTTCCTTTGATCAGATTTAGCACGAATTTTTGTCAAACGTTTTCACCTAATTTACGATAGACTACAAAGGACTGCGCTTTTGCATTATAAGGTCTTATGCATTCGAGGTGCAGCACAGATCTGGATGCCGTTGGTTGCTGTATAAAAACCACATGCCTGAGTTTATCCAGTTGATCCTGTCCATGAATCATATTAAGAGCTTATCGCACAGTAATCCATTCAGTGAAGTTATTGTTCCTGGTACGGTGGATGAATGGTGGACTTTGACTTATGCGACTGCGGTGGAGCTGCTGTGCCTCCCGCAAAAAACCTGAAAAAAGATCTTTACAAACTGACGTGAAAGAAAAAGATGACAGCACCTTCCTGTGTGGAGTTTGCTTCCTGTCTTTGTGTCTGGGTGGGCTTTTGTCTGGAATGCTTTGCTGTCTCTCCCAACAAACCTAAAAATGAGGCGCTAATCCTCCTGCTAGGTGCCCTCGCAAAGCTCGTGGTTCAAAGGTCGTCGCCAACTGATTCAGGTCAGGCCAGCAACTTTGAAGACTGGGTCGAGCGCAGAAAGGTTTACAAGTTTGTGATAAGTGATACTAGGGTAAGTGTCACTGTCAAAATCAGAATGAACGCTTCTGAATACTTTTGTTTTCCTAAAAGCTATTTCGTCATCTATTGTTGTGTTGTCTTTATTATATATGATTTCTTATCAAATAGAGGAAGGGAGAAGTACTTCCTGGACTCTTTGGAGCGGTGAATTTAAATGCCTTTATTTTTATGTCTAATTAGACAAACATAGCCTCAACATGTTTGAGCCTAAAAGGAAATCATCACAAACAGAATTAAAAGAACCCACCAATAGGGTTCCTCCACCTTTAACAGGAAGAGAGACCTGTGCTTGCATACACTCAGAACCAACACTAGGTGGCAGTGAGAATCCCCTCCCAGAGAACAATAAATAACAATATAGAAAAAAAATCTGAGTAGATAAAACTTTAAAATCCATGGCAAGGCATGTTTATTTGTGTAGCACATTTCATGTTGCCTCACACCAACACCAAACACGCAAACACAATCGAAATACAATTAAAAAAAAACAATAAAACAAATCAACCGATCTATATATTAAAATGGGATCACAATCAATTGCCATAGGCAGCAGTAAATAACCATGCTTTCAGCCTGGACTTAAACATAGTCAGAGTTGAGACCTGTCTCACGTCCTCACTTAGGCTGTTCCTGATCTTTGCTGCATGAAACTGAAACGCAGTCTCACCGTGTTTAGTGGTAACTCTGGGAACCACCGGTAGACCCCTCCCTGAGTATCTCAAGGCCCGGGGTGGTTCATGTGGCTGTAACATGTGTGTCAGCTATATACTTTGATGCCCGACCATGAAGAGACTTATACACAAGCGGAGCTATTTTTAAGTCTATTCTCTGAGTGACAGGAAGCCAGTGCAGGGACCGGAGCACTGGACTAATATGGTCGTATTTCCTGGTTCTGGTCAGGACTCAAGCAGCAGCATTTTGTACTGCAGCTAAATAAAGTTCTTTTTCTTCTTCTTCAGTTGTCTAACAGCTCGTTTGGAAAGACCAGTGACAAGGTTGTTACAATAGTCTAACCGACTGGAGACAAACGCATGAAAAAACGCGTCTGGTTTCGAGACTATGGGCCCGATCTTGTGTTTCTAAACGCAGACTATAACGCAACCTAGTTCCTCCAACCAGACTCCGAGGGCAAGGGAGAGGGAAAGGGGGAGGGAGAGAGGGAGTGGGGGTGAAGACGTGCTTTTGTTTGGGTTGCACACGGCTGAGTGCAGACTTTGGCACTCTAAAATAAGACCTACAAAACTTATCTAAACATATCTTTTTTCCTCGCAATGTTCTGGCTTGCGTTTTCATCGCTTTTTGTCATGTTTTTTTTTTTTCGCTCTTTTGTTACATTTTCATCCTAATTTTTGTCATTTATTTAAATATCACGAACTTGCGCGCCTGTTTTCCAGCATTTCTGTCAAAGTCAAATATTGGGAAAGTTGGGTATGAGATCTAACATTTTAGTTTCGTGGCTTCCTCTTTCATTGTTTGTAATAAAAAGACAAAACAGGTATAGTGCCTTTAATTAATTGGAAAGTCCATTACAGCGTAAAACTTTCGAAAAACCTGCCCCCATTTCCTATATTAGGCTTCAGCAGCTTATAGTGATGCTACGTCCATTTTATTTACAGTCTATGGCCTCAACCTTTGAATACCATCACAAAAAAGTGACATGCTTACTTTGAAATACTAATATTAATAATGATAATGTAGCATTGTGTATTTAGCCGCTCTACTCCTTATCTCAGTACTATCCAACCTTTAGTTTTTAGTGGCGACCTCCATAGTGCATGTTTTCCATTCGAACTACATAAAAAATTATTCTCCCACATGATCTAGTGGCCCCCACGGAGGCCCTGACCCCTAGGTTGAGAACCACGGCCTTATCTTGTTATGACCGCTGTGCGTGGACTCTGGAGGCATGCCGTAGGCTCCATAACATGTTGTTTCACATTGTGAGTTGGGGACGTCTGCTGCTGTTACATAAGCGCCGTGATGTCAGTGTCCTGTTTTTACAGAGACCAATGTCGTTTTCATCTCTAGAGAACTAAAACAGACTTCGTACAAAAAAAGATGTCCAACCACTTTTAGTAAAATAATCCCATAAACAAGAAACATTTCTTATGGGCCACATCTGGGAACACCATCTGCAGAAGTTTCCGGATCAC
Source organism: Gobius niger (assembly GCF_951799975.1). Lineage (NCBI taxonomy): Eukaryota > Metazoa > Chordata > Actinopteri > Gobiiformes > Gobiidae > Gobius > Gobius niger. The sequence continues at coordinate 25,326,206 of NC_136857.1, forward strand.
TCGTTTGTTGACAATCTACATCCTGGATTATCTTTATAATATCCGACTGGGTATGAAAAACATTCCACAGTGACGATTCCGTTTGAGATTTACTACAAATAAATTAATATAAATCACTGGAGGCTACATCACAATACAATTTTAGTCCTGGTTTACGTCATCACATAAGTTCACGAAAACTGAGTAATCAGTTTAACAATAAAAAATAACCCCTTAAAAATACAGTTTTCTTTCACTTTTCTTCTATTGTTTTTGCTCTAAAATGCAAAAAAAGGGAATTCAGTTCAGACCTTTCTTGGCCAATCAGCAACTTTGCAATGATCCAAAATAATGATTTTTTAAATGTATTTTGTCTATGAAATCATGTTTTCTGATGCTTATATCGGTCTATTTTATTTATGTTTGTGTCCAGGACGAGGAACCTGTCCGGAGGCTCTCCCAGACCACGACACGCAAAGAAGACACACTTCATCAAAAACATGAAGCAGTACGACACCAGAGGGAGCAGGTCTGTACAGAATTCTGAATGATGCACAATATGAGAAAAGATTCAACAACAATATAAAGGGGTCGGCTCTGAGTGTGTCTCATAAAAATTATTATATAGATTGATAGTGGCGCTGTTTTAACATTCGTTAATGTCAAAATAACATTAGCCTTTAGCTCATGTGCTAAAACAGCTATAGTTATAAACACACAGGTTTCCTCCGGAAAATTATTTACATCTTATTTACATAAAATTATTTACATCTATTTGTATATCAGCGAGACACAGCTAATTGACTCTGTGCATAACGCTAAAATCAAGCTAACGGTAGCTCAACAGCTCAATCCAGCACGCAAGAATAAAAGCACACAGCTCGTTTCATTCAACAGCAGGTACTTGTTACATTACGAGAATCAAATTAAATACACACATTTTAAAGCCGTACTAAGTAACTTGTCTATCTTAATAAATCCTTTCGTAGACCCTCTGGGGGTAATACAAGTGTTAATGGGATGATTGGGGGGGTCTTTTATCTCCCCCTGGTGTTTCTGGCCAGAAGAAGCTAACAGGCTAAGGTATAAAAAATAATCTCCATTGTGTGGATGTACAATCCCTCTCTTCCTTGGCCTTTCCTGTCAGCGTAGTATTTACTCTCACGGACAATTAATAAGTAAAAAAAATCACAACTTGCTACGACACCTTTAATTGCGCTTATGGCCTCTAGGGGCAAGAGTGCCATTGTAATGCTAAGGAGACACATGTCCGCTATGACTTTATTCGGTGATAAAAATAAAAGAGGGGAAGCTAAGCAGTGTTTTTATGATGAGGACAAATGGGCCAAATCATCCAAAAATATTTTTCTTTCAAGTGAGAGATTAAATGTGTTTTGTCTGTTAATAGTTTGGCATTAAAGAAAGCTGAACTAATGAATAAGACAGTGCTTTCATTCTGGCGTGCTGGATCGGAACCGGAAATCACTGTGTGGGCTGTGGCGCTAGCGCTAGCTTGATTCTGACGTAAACTCTTTGCAGGAATGAAACTTATCCGAGGAAGTTAGCATCATGTCGCTAGTTCCGTGAACAACTCAACCCGTGCAGAGTTTCCAGGTCCTTTTAATGGGGTTTAGCCATGTTAAATATGTTAAATATAAAGTAATTCCTTGTTTATTAATAAAACCCCATGTTTCAAATGTTAAATTCAAGGTCATCGGGGCTGCTTTATTTGTGTGAGAGAAAAGGAGGCTTGTGTCCAAGGGTGTCCAAATCCATTTACAAGCCTAAATAGTGAATTATTTATGAGGCCTTTAATCAGCAAAAACAACTATGCCCAGTTTTATATTATCACAGTTGCTTGAAAAATCTCCAGAGAGTGTGTAATTCTGTTGATACTGCAGTTCAATAAGTCCTCTCTGCTGCTCTAATCTCCCCCTATCTTCACTCCTGACCGGCCTAAGTGCCCAGGTGCAGCGCGAATGAAGCCAGTGCCGTTGGGTCAGCGGCCTCTCCATTGTTTGCTATTTTTAGACTCTTCCTCTCTCTCACACACACGCAGGATAAATCAGGCAACGCACTACTAATCTGATAATAATAGACTGCACTCTGATTGGTCTAAAAATAGGAGAAAGATGTTTTGGAGTTTAGCCAAGTCACATCTAGTAGCACTCTCATAGTCTGGAGAGCGAGCGAGATCCAAAGGGAAACTATGTCCCGTGGTTATTTTGGAATAACTGATTACATTCACACAAGGAGGTTTTGGGACCAGAACCTTCATCATACGGCACCGCGATGAGGCGAGGCTGACGCACATTCTTTTACACGCCACTTCTAGTGACAGAAAAGCTTGTGAAATAATTGCCAAAATAATGAATTTGACTAAAATGTAATATTTAATTATCAGGGACAAAATTTCGGATCGCAAAACTAAGTATTGGTAGTTTATCAAGTATCGCAATACTTTCAATACTTGTATTTTTATCCTACACTCCTTGACTCCTTTGTTCTCCAGTAACAGTTACACAGCACTTTGTTGCATTTTGATAATTACTTACTGTATCGCAGTACGTATCGAATCGTGGTACATACCGGATCGTGACGAAAGTGGATCGTCCCAGCTCTATTAATTATTGTTTTTAACTCATTTTGCAGACTTTGTGTTTAGTGTTGACCCGATGGTCCTAATTACTAGGACTGGGACGATAGCCCTTTGTTCCAGTAGCATACAACTCCCGGTACAGTGGGTCCAATATGGCTGGGTACTGTTAGATATTTTTTCAATACTGGTGCTTCTTTTCGATACCTACACTAAAATATTTGTCATCTACAACCAGAGAACAGAACAATAATGTTCATTTAGTCCATACATTTAAATTTGTATCATAAAAACAACTGGTCTCTAAAGTTGTTGTTTCTTCTCTGTACCTTAGAAATGAGACCCCAGATGCGTTTGAGAAAATGACCCAATACCTGCAAAATGCATAACGCTCTCCTCTTTAATATTCATAAAGTCTGGCTTGAGTGGGATTGCGACGGCCGACCTTCCAGCGATAGGAGGACTGCTGTATGTTTTAGAGTCGCTGCGGTCACGTTGCCCGGTCAGACCTTTTATGTTTTGAAGAGTGTATCTGGCTGAACCCAAACCTCAGCGGCGATAGTAGTGTGTCAGCAGTTTCCACTCCACGGTCTCTGGTGACTTCCTGCTCTGCCGCTTTCCCACGACACGTTCGAGCGCCGCGGGAGCCCCCAGTGTCCACACAAACAACAACATGCGCTGATAATCACCAGCTAAAATCTGTCCCCGAGGAGGAGAGAAAAGCAGCGGTAGATATTTTTAGGACGTTCGTCTCAATGGACTGAAGGTGTGCTTTGAGTAATGTTGCTTATTCAAGAAGGCTTTAGCGCAGTGGCCCCACTCTCCCGTCATCAGTGCATGATCCCATTCTGTTGTTTGAAGACTTTTTTTGAGACTTTTCAAACATCTTTATTAAAAAATGAATCTGCCTCATGAGAGACAATGAATAACAAACCTGGGGTGAAATGGCCACGTTCTTATTTGCCTTTTCTACACGATTTTCTAGAGCTGAATAAGGTGAAGAGACATATTTTTTTTCATAACAGAAGTAGATTTCCCAACAATTACCAGCGACGCTTTAGTGTATTGTGCAGAGTACATTGCCGACACGTGATTTTGTCGTGCAAATATATTAATGTTATCAAACGTTAATGCACACCGGACTAAAAATAGATCAGAACTGTATGTTCGTTCATGGTACCACTCGGGATTAAGTCTGACCTACTACTGCTGGGTAGGGCTGTACAATACGAACACAACATTAAACATAAAAACACATAACACAGAGTTTAGATAAAAATAAGCTATACACTTTAAACTATAAGGCTTTAGGGGCATGCATAAGAATATTAAAATAAATAAGATAAAAAAAGAGGTAAAATATGGTAGACGACAACAATTGACATAGAACAACGGGATTGTTTTTACATATGGTGCATAAAGTGATAAAGTGATATAAAGTGATAAGTGGGAGCAGTGGATCTAAGTGTGGACACACCACATAGTGCAATAGAGCAGATTACAGTCTGTACTGAGTCATTAGGTCTCTTTATCGTTCATGAGTCTGACGGCGGTGGGGAAAAAACTGTTCAAGTGGCGGGATCTGTGGTCCTTGACAGTGCAGTATGTAGTAACTAAACGGTCTGCGATAACACATACTGCCGTACTGCATGCTTTTGTACATCTTTGCTGTGGTTTGGTGGATTTGTTTACTTTGAGAGTCCAAAATGGTCCTGAAGAAAGTAGCTTTTTAAAAGTAAACAAACAGCTAGCTTGTCAGCTAAACCCATTTGAGACCTACATATTTCATCTTCTGAAACACTGAAGAGGCACCAAGAGCCCCCACACCTGCAGCACAGTGGAGGCGTCACAAGAGGAGCTGCAGGAAACAAAAAAGGGACAAACGAGGAGATGGTGAAAGACTGTTGTGGAGGGGATGGAGCTGCAGGAGGAAGAGGAAGGAGGAGGAGCTGACCAGTGCAGGACACCACACTGAAGGCAGCCAGGTTTCCTCCGGGTGCTACGGTTTCCCCGACCTCCAAAAACACGCAGACCCACATTGGTCGTGCGGCTCAGTCGCAGCGAAACCTGAACACAATTTCGTTGATGATCACAGTTTGTCTATTTACAAAGCAGAGCTGATCAATTAAATTGTTTAGATATTTTTTAATTCAGCCTTAGAAATTAAGTATACTGAGAGGATGAAAAGGCACCAGTTGGGTACCCCTGTTCTCCAGTATCGATTCTTGCCAGTAGTGACATCTTACCCTCTCTTTGCCGGAAAAGCACATGTTTTATATGCTCCGAATCTGATCAAATATGTTACAAAATCGGAAATATCAATTCTACGGCGTCCATGAGATTTTGATTAAAACAAAAACCCGAAGAATGTAGCTGCCTCACCACAGTGACTCACTCCTCACTGTCCTGCTGGGTTCCTGAGCCAGCGTTAATGAGTGTCAACAGACTGTCCATAGAGACATGCACCAGACGTGCACCACACAGTTTCAAAAGGAGGCCACGGTCTGTCCCGGGATGTGCTGTACTGTCATCTCACAAATACATCCAGCCATACCCTTTCCCTTCTCATTCTCCAAAGTTTTAAACAGTACATAATCTCTTTTCTCTCGATGAGCATTTCGGCGTCTGACGCAAATCTAAACTAGCACCCTCCGCCTTATTTCTGGAGGCCCTTCATTAGCCCATGGGAGGAGCACCCTGGTGTTAGGCTAACCACTGTTGTGCTTGTGTTGCAGGATAGTGCTGATCTGTGCCAAGAGGTCCCTGTGTGCCGCCTTCTCCATAATGCCCTACGGAGAGAGCTTCTACCTCAGGTAACCTCACCTGCACACTTTTCTGCTCCATTTATTTCTGACAAGTTCTTCTTGATTAATTATAGAAGTTTTTTTATTTCCTTTTCAAGACATTTCTGCCTCATGTTCATGTTATTGTCATTAAACCTGTTAGAAATATCTTAAATCAGTCAAATTGTTCGATGTAAGCTGTCCCAAACGTCTGAATGCCTGCCATTTAGTCAAAAATTCTGTCCCATATTCTTGACAAGCGTGTTTTTCGCCCTTCTCAGTGACCCTACGTTAAACCACCCGCGGAGGAGACACTCGTCTGGGAACATTTCCACTCTGGAGATGCTGCCGGGGCTGGAGGGCTTCCACCTGGACACATACGGCAGGGTATGCTCTCCATACGTTTGATTATGCAAACAGTATGTGAGTAATTATATTAAACTGCCAAGAATAGACGCACACAGCATTATGCAAGGCGGCGTGGCCAAACCAGGGGGAAGGAAGTTTGTTTTCACTCTTTTTAGACGTTTTCTGGCGGACTATGCACATATTTAGCAGACATCAAAAAAGGCAGGTCAGAATCGGGTCCAAATGAATGAATGAGGACACAGACACTAGAGGACGTGGAAGGAAATGCAAATAATAAGCTCCAATTTGCATTTTATAATGGTGAAATATGAGCCTTAAAGCCGGGGTACCTGACTCATGGTTGTTGTAGAGTAAATTTACTTTTGCCACCTCCAGTTATGTTGTAAACACAGCAAAAAACAGACCTTGTTGGCTTGTCGTGGAAGAAATGGAAGATGGAAGTAGAATCTAAATTACTGCAATTTATGCGGCTTCAAACCTGTACATGGGCATAATTCATTTGTTTGAATAATAATTCTGATGTGCAGAAGGCATTGTGAGACCGAGAAACGAGTTTAGGCCAAAACTAAAAATGTCATTGTTTGAGCAGGTACCCCAGCTTTAATGATCCTCCTTTTGAGACTTTTACTTTTAGGTTTTAACAGATTTTTGTTGCAAAACTCATGTTCCATTATAGGTTTGGCTGAATGTGTCCTGTAATGTCAGGTTTTTCCCTATAACATAAATAATAGTTAGGCTCAGTGTTGTAACGTATTGCAAAAGTATTAGTTATAAAAATATATAACTTTTTACAGTAACTAAGGAATATAGCATATTACTTTAACAAAATACGGGAATATATTTGTAATGTCAATTTAAGTAACTCAAGCTACAAGTGCATTTTTGTTTGTATTGATGTTCAAACCAAAAAATACCAAACTCCCCCCAAAAAAACAGCATCACACCAAATCATGTTGGACACTGGTGAATAAGATCTGCAGTTGTGTGTTGCTAAAATCGTGGGGAAAGCGAAGGAAAAAGAAATCTTATATACTGTATATATTTTGCCGAAAGTAAATAAAAAAGTAGTAACTTGGCTACATTTTGAAACTACATTACAATTTTAGAGTAACTTGCCCAACACGGGTTAGGCTATAGAGATCTCTTTAAACACAATGTAAAAGAAAATAACAAAAAAAATTGGAAAATAGGGTAAACATTAGGCGAAAAAAAAGAAAAATAGGGAAGAAAACGTGGGGAAAAAATATAATAAATCCTCCCAACGTTTTTCCGATACCAGACTGGTATCGTTTAACGGTACCCAGCCCTAGTAATAGGTGAAAGAGTACTTCTTTTCCTCATTTGCATATGCGTCTATCGTTCCGTTTACATTTCTCTCTCTCTCTCTCTCTCTCTCTCGTGTTTGTCAATGCAGTCAGTGTCGTACGCCCAGTTCCTGTACCCCACTAATGCCCTGGTGCGGCAGAAGCCCTCGTCCACGCTGGAGCTGAGCCAGACCCTGCAGCTCCCCATGTCCAGGAGCGCCCTCAGCATGCCCAGCCGCAGCCACTCGCCCAGCCGCATCAACAGCGCCGTCGGGCTGGACCTAGGTGACCACCCTGGAACCATTACCTTTACCCAAATCAAAAAGCGTTTTTGTGACCAATTTTGTCGCCCATTTTGTTGCGTTTTTGTTGCATTTTCATGACTTTTTTGTCGCCCGCTTTGTCGCTTTTTTAATGCCTTTATTGTTGCGTTCATCCCCATTTACGTCTCATTTTTGTCGCTATTTTGGGGAAGTCAATTTTATTAAAACTGTTAAATCACATAGAGATTGCAGTTCCAGCTGCTCAAGTGTCTTTATTTTGCCAGATCTGTTCAAACAGAGACAGCTCGGTGCCTTTAAAAACTGCCCGTACCCCCTTTCATTACCACCGGGCAGCTGTGGGGTATTTTAGGCTCCTCTGTGCGTCACTGATAACACTCTTCACAACCTGCATCTGCCGCCAATTTGCATCTCTGTTATTTTGAGTCGATAACTCTCTGTTTTTTTTTGTCTGCCAGTTTATTTGTGGTTGTTTACGAGTGTCTGCCCCCTTGTGGCTGGAGTTAATATCTCTGTCCATATCTCAAAGGAACTATATAACTGCTAAATGAGGATATCAACAAAGTCATTTTAGATTGATAATCTGTTGATTTTTGTTTTTAGGAGTGGAGGATTTCTTAGACTACGACCCAAACGTCCTCAACGACCCCCAGTGGCCTTGTGGGAAACATAAAAGAGTGCTGATATTTGCTTCCTACATGGTAAGTTGAAAACCGTGCTAGGTCCTGTGTAGGGCTCGGTACTCGGGGAAAAATGTCAAAGATCATCTATATTAGTGCTTCTCAAACTCACACCAAGCACCACCTCATGAACATCGTTTTCACACATCGGATCGGCCGCCACTGAGTCCAAGATCTTAACCCTGTTGCGAATCTTTGGGATGTGCTGGGGAAGGCTTTGTGCAGTGGTCGCACTTTCTCATCATGCAATAAGATCTTGGTGAACGGAACACTGGATCTTTTAGCATTGCAGAAGCTTTTTGAAAGAAAAGCCACAGCGAATGTGTGCTGTAATTAACTAAGTCTTAACCCCCACCTGAACCGAGCACCTTTTCTGCAGTTCGACTTTACCCGAAACTAAAAGCTTCTTGAACAAAGCGTCAAAATAGCGACAAAAACAGGGGTGAAAACGCAACAAAAGAACGACAATGAAGCAACAAAAGAGTGACAAAAACACGTCTCAAAAGTGACGAAACAGCCACAGAAAACGTGCCGGAAAAGCAACAATAACGCAGCAAAAAAAGCGACAAAGACACAACAAAAAAAGTGATGAAGACACGACAAAAATGCGTCAAAAAAGCGATGAAAAATCAACAAAAACATGACAAAAAAATGTTTTGCATTACACTGGCCTACAGGCTGTAAGCTCCACTCGAGAAGCTTTTAGATTTGGATAAAGCCGAACTGGAGAAAATGTGCTTGGTTAAAAGCTAAAGGCGGTCCAAGCACCACCAAGATCAAGATCAATTTAGGACTAAACCAGGTCTTAAAGAGTTTCAAATTGACCAAAGTAATAATCCGGAAGTTTTATGAAGCGTTATTTTATAAAATGTGCAAAATCGACCGCCTGGCCTTGCATTTTGATTTAAAGTCAGTAATGATAAATACCTTTTTATACTTTTTCTTTTTGTAAGATCCCTCCTTCCCGGATCTCAGCAACTAATCAGAGTCTCGTATCCTCCCGCGTTGACCAATGAAATGAGCGTTTCCTGTGAACCAGCCTGACAGGTCCAATCAGGACGGAGGGGGAGGAGCCTGATCTTTTACATTTGAAAATTCTGTTCCTGCTCTCCTCATTTTGCAACCTAAGAAGGGCTTTGCGGTTAAAAAGCAGAGGAATTTGATTGTTTACGTTCAAATTTCACTCTATCTCTTCTCACTTTGCAAACTTACAAACTATCACTTTAAAGGTGCATTATGATATTGTGATATTTGTGTGTATTTGACCAAAACGTTGAATATTACCAAAAACATAAATCTAATTTTTACAGTGGAAATATAGTCTAGTCTACATCGAGTTTGAGAATAACTGTGAAAAAGACGGTCGCTCACTCTGTATTGCGTACTATAACTTACTGTATGTACTTTCAGGGTCACTTTTTCGAGCCACTTCCGCATAAATGCTCACAAAAACCAGCCGGCAAGTTCGCAATAGTGGATACAAATCCTTTGCATGAGTTATTTTGATTTTTATAGTATTGTACGGCTGTCCTCCAGTGTACCACTAGAAGGGTTAAGTTTTGTTTAGTTCTAAAAAGGCGTCTCATTTATAGGCTGCAGTGGTTCAAATATTATGACAAAAGGCGGCTTTGATGATAAACCAAGTGTCTGTACTTTCTGATGCACAGTCCTCTTACAGCAGAGCCAAGGACGATAATATTTACCTCTTCAGTGTTTATGATCAGATGAAGGACATTTTACACTCACAGACTACATTTTGATAAAAGCCTGAGATGAAAAAGGGAAAACATTTACTTACAAATGTAGCGACTGTGATTGGCTTGTAGTAGTGACATAAGAATTAAGAGAAGCCTTTTCTTTTGCAGACCACGGTGATCGACTACGTGAAGCCGTCCGATCTGAAGAAAGACATGAATGAAACCTTTAAGGAGAAGTTCCCCCACATCAAACTCACGCTCAGCAAAATCCGCAGGTAACGAAGATGGAGCGGTGTTGCTTTAAAGGAGTTCTCCCCAGTACGCTGAGTGTGCCGTGTTTTGCAGCCTGAAGAGGGAGATGAGAACTGTGGGGGAGGACTGTGGTCTGCAGGCCGTCACCATCGCAATGGCCTTTGTCTACTTCGAGAAACTGGTGCTCCAGGGACGACTCAATAAGCAGAACAGGTAACGTCAGAATCTGTACAAATATGAACTAGGGATAATGCAAAGTCTGGCATTCTAAACATTTTTTTGGCCCGTTAAAGATACATTTTTAAACTGTTGCATTTTCCCCGATGGCTCCTGTGCACTTGCTCACACTGCACTACACTTTTTGAGCTCTCTCCCAGAACTTCTCTGGCTTATCACGCTCTGAGCCTGATCTTGTGCTTCTAGACGCAGACTATAGCGTAACATTTTGCGCTTTGTAGGAGCGCACTTTAAGATCTTGCCACTCAAGACTTTGCGCTTTTTAGTGGGAAGAACGTGGGGTGGAGACTGACCAATGATGTTATGTAGAACGGACTCTTTCCTCCAACCAGACTCCACGGCGGAGAGGGGTTGTGGGGGTGAACATTGTTTTGGTCTCGGTAATGCATATATGACCAACCTGCGCCACAGCGGGACTGACTATTGATACATTGTCTAGCTCACGATGGGGTTAAGGTTAGGTTATGCTGTCCTTGCGCCAGGCACAAGATCTGGACCTCTATTTTATTTCAAGCCACTAGACGGAGGCCGAGCTTCCTCATCTTTACCCAAACTCAGTAGTTATTTTATGTCCATCCATCCATCCATCCATCCATCCATCCATCCATCTTCTTCCACTTTTCTGTGGCCGGGTCTTGGGGGCAGCTGTTGGAGCTTCCCAAATCACATTGGCTCCTCCTGCAGGTGGTGGGTCCAAAGATGGACGGCCTCATGGTTCTAACCGGGCCTGTTGGTCTCTCATAAGGGGCTTCTGAACCGCTCTTTGTCTGACCCATCACCTAGTAGGACCTGTTTGCCATGACTATATTTTATAAACAAGGGGGTCTGGGTGTTATCCCCAAGAATATTTTTTAAAGGAATTCATACTATAGTATTATAGTAGGGTTATCTTTCTCAAAAGGATCTGAGGGGCCATAGAAAACCTGCTGGAATCCCAGATTTGGCCCCCGGGACTGACGTTGCCTACCCTTGCTCTATCAACATCTTATTACAATGTTCAAAGCTATTGCCTCATATGAGTGAACAGTCAAAATACAAACATGCTGTGTGTTGTTCTCCTCTGAACAGGAAACTGGTGTCCGCTGCCTGCCTCCTGTTGGCCGCTAAAATCAGCAGTGATCTCAAAAAACAGGAAGTCAAGCACCTTATAGATGTGAGTGATTCCAGCTTCTCATACGTATGTACAAGTCAAGAAGATAATGCCGTATAACACCAATAACGTTATGGAATTTTCTCAATTAAAATTAGAGATAAATCTGTGTATGTGGTTGTTAATTGCCCAATAAAACTGGTGCCTTTCGCTTGCACAGAAGCTGGAGGAGCGTTTCCGCATCGGTCGCAGGGAGCTGATCTCGTTCGAGTTCACTATCCTGGTGGCCCTGGAGATGGCGCTGTACCTCCCTGAGAGCAAAGTCCTGCCGCACTACAGACGCCTGGTCCAGCAGCAGCCTCTATAGCAGCCAGCCGGTAGCCTGTTCATCAAGCCTGTAGCACAAGGAAGCTAGTAAACCCACTCACTGTGCCGGGGCCACACCAAAACAATGACATGAGCAATGACATGACAACACTGTGATGTACTCGATATTACTTCCTAATGCACCTTACTGCAATAGAACTGAGTACCTGTGGCCATTTTACATTCAATACATAGGCCTGGATTCATATTTTTGCCAAATGTTGGACAATCGTTTTCTATTGTGGTTAGCAATAAAGTGAGCTGTAAAACAATATTACGAAAAATAACGACTATTATTCTACAAACAGCGGTGAAGAGAGACTATATACTTTGATGATGCACATATTTTTATACTACGTGTTACTTGCTGGTTAAAATCTACTTTTAATTGAGTACATTTTGGACATTGAGCACATTTTTTAAAGGTTTGCACCCACTTAAAGTTGATATAGTGCAATAATGTAAACGGAGCTCCCCCTGGTGTCCGTAGTCTGGAAGTGCTGCCTAAACATCACATTTATTTTCATATTTGCTTTTGTATATAACGACTATATATTACACTATCTCAAGTAGATGAAAAAACAAGTAGTTAATACTACAACTAGAACTCAACCCACCATCGCTAGTGCAAGGAACTTATACACAAAATGCCTGCCATTGTACTTTGACAGTTCCTCAGTCTAAAACTCTTCTTGAGTAAATATAATTTTAACTATCCTCTCATGCAAAAGTATTTTATGAACTATTATTGCCATCAAATATTGACTTTTATTTATTTTTAATGTATTTATTTTTTTACTTTTAAACTTGTGACTTTAAAGCATTTACCATTTTTAGCCAAATCATGTGACTTAACGCAGTAGTATATCAGAATAACAAGAGCTCATTTTATTATAATTTGTATGTTTTGACGTGCGGTCATGAATGTGGCTGAACTTCCTGCTCTACTCTGCACTGTGGAAAACATTTACATAAAAACTACTGTATCACTGTATCAAAAAGTAATGGTCATGTTTATAGCACCTGTTTTATTCCTCGGTTGATTTTTATTTTATTTTATCAAAGTATTATGGCGCAACATATTTTTCTATTTGTCACATGTAATAATTTTTTATTTTGAAAATGCTTGATTATTTTTTGTTGTTATTTATCACTCAAAATATTTCAAATCAAGAGTCATAATTGTAAATTGTGTAGAAATCTTTACCTGTGCTAACTTAAAATACCCGTCACATACAATAGAACAAGGTCCTTTGAAATTTGTGTTATATTTTTGCACAATTTTATATTTTTATTACATAAATGTATTTAGATCATAATCTATATGTATTTATTTTGACAATTTCTTTGACAATAATCCCATCAGTAATTTGTGAACTAGAACCTTGAATCTAGCACTAGATCTAGAATTTTCTAATTTGATCAAATTAACAATGTTGACCTTTGACCTATTGGCGTAATGTTGTGTTGCCATCCAGTCGGCCTGTGGCGTCACCAGTCGGCGGGTTGTAACGTCATATGGATTTAATTTTGAAAATACTTCATATATTCAGAAACAAGCCCTGTTCATTTTTTCAATTCTCCAGTGAGTGTGGCTTATTTTCCTTATTTGGAATGACACCGTATAACTTCCTTGTTATGTTTAAAGCGTGTTAAGCTCATTGCACAATATTGATTGCACAATATTTCTCTATATTAGAGATTAGTGACATCTTCTATGCAGCATTTCTGTGTTTTGATCCTGGTTTTCCTTTTGTTTTTACCTATAAGTGCTACTGTACTGACTTTTTTATCTGGACATTATTTGGATTATTATTATTTGTATGTAAAGTACAATCATTTATAATGGTCTTCCATGTTATTTTTAATGTACACTTTAAAGGCACACTATGTAGGGGAGAGTTTTCATTCATCTGTATGATGCGTCTCTCAGCCTTTGGGAGGGACAATACATAGCACAATACTGACAATCTATACTTTTTATTTCATATAAGTAGGATACGCTATATGATTGTTTTTGATCTTTATAATCATTCATACAGTTTAATTTAATCTCACGTATAGAGAAATAATTTAAAGAGGTTTGAAAGCTTTCAGAAACACAGTACTTTCTTTCAGATTGAATTGTTTTGCAGACACTATGTTGGCTTAACGACATTGGCTGAAGCGCTGCATAGTGTGCCTTTGATAGTTAATTTATTTGAAGACAAGGCGTGAGCTCCACTGCACTCTTGTTTTGTATGGACAATAAACTTATGTCAAGCTAAGCTTCTTTTTCCCTTTTTTTCCCCCCCATAAATGAAATTCCATTATTTGATTTGCAGATATGGTGCTTTAACCACATAAATATAACACATTTATAAAAGATTGTTAAATTAAAAGCAAAACTACAATTTAAAATGACAACATACTTATCCCTCTCTTTCCTGTGACTTCGCTGCCCTCTAGTGGTTGAGCTAGTCGTTGATGAAGGCAATGTTAAGATTCTTTATTGACGTTCACAGATCAAAATCTTCCTTTTACAATTAATTGTAGGTAGCACTAAACCTTTAAGAATAAATTATAAGTAAACATGAATATAAACAAAGAAAATATTCCTCTGGTATATTTACAGTGAGTGCTTAGCTGTAACAGTAGCAACTGACCAGTTAATTGTGCAATGGGTGGGAGGGAAAGTCTTGGTCAGAAGCCTAGTAGGAGGATGGGACTTCGTACTGTACACAGATCTTTTGGAAATGGAACCTGAGACACTACTGCTGTACACTGAGAATGTTAACTACTTTACTCACCCCTCAGACACTGTCTTCAGGTTGAAATAGTGACTGAGGACAACAATTGAAGAGAGAATGATTCATACGGTGTGGGCATCAGGCTGACACATCTCAAAGTAAAATGAATCATGAGTAATCATCCGGATGACTGACTCAAAAGCTCAAACAATTATTCATTTTGATGACAAATCTATGGGGGAGAAATCTGCGGATGACAGAGTGTGAGGAAGGAAAAGGAAGAGGTTCTCACCTGGGGCTTGGGACCCAAAAGTGGGGCACATGATTATGTTCAGTGATAGTAAAACTTGCTAGTTATTAGTTTATGTGCAATCTTTGGGCCAATGCTTGAACCACAGAACCCTCTCAGAAATGCTGGTGGGACCGTGGGCTCTTGACTCACAGCTAGAGGCTCCTGTGCTTGATTCCTGGACAGTGTTGGCCTTTCTTTGTGGAGTTTGTATGTTCTCCCTGTGTCTACAGTGTGTGTGGGGTGTGAACAGTATTGACTTGGCTCACACTGTGATCTCATTATTGCAATACATTTGTCACTACAGGCTGCCAGTCTCCTCCACCATGTCAACAAAAGAATGGGTTATACAATGTACTTGTTACTGGTTCTAGGACGATACCATTTTGTCATGATCCGATGCGTATCACAATACCCGGGGGCCTATCCGATACGTATTCCGATACAGTAGTAATTATGGCAAGTAATATGTTTATCTTAAAATTTTGTGCATAAAAAGCCCAAACTGTTCAGTAACATTTCTCCGCTCTTCTGAACCGAGTGCCTCACAGAAGGAAAAACTCCATATTTGGTTTACAGCGTCATCTTGGACACCCTTCGCAGGACAAGTGGATATAAAATGTGTCAATATTAGCCACAGAGATGTTGCAGCTTCTTCAAAACATCACAAAATAAGTATCATACAGTGTAAGTTTTGACAAATTTGATACTTGAAAACTAAAATGTTAAGGGAGGAAAATCTCCACTTCAACCACTGTGTGAAAAATCAATACTTTAATATAAGGAGATTAAATGTATGGTTTAATTCATGGTTTAAATGCATGGTTTTACTTTGTTGATATATTTTTGTGTATCCGAGTGCGTCAGTAATATGAAACTCACTAACCCGTCTCGATTTGGATTTGTTTCCTGCGTATTTTAGATGTTCATTCAACTCTGTTTAATGACATCAAGCATTTAATATAGGCCTCAGTTACCAGGACGAGCTGTTTCAAAGGAAATAAACAAAAGTAAAGCCGTCAGGTAAGAAAAATGATGCTAATGTGACCAGAAAGCAGACGTAGACTTATCAGAATCAGAATCAGAAATGTTTTATTTGCCATTGTTAATGAACAGGTTCACAACCAGGAATTCTTTCTGGTTCAATCATGCAGCATGAAACATAAAACCTTTAACACATAACTTAGATAAATAATAAACTATACATATAGTGCAATAGTGCAATAGAGCAGTGCAAACTCATCTTCATGAGTCTGATACAGAGTTATTGGGTCCTGTTATCGTTCATGAGTCTGATGGTGGAGGGGAATAAACTGTTCATGTGGCGGGAGGTATTAGGTCTGAGTGGCCCGTAGCCTCCTTAAACCCAAGGGGTTTAAGTTTAAGTTTAATGGTTTTGTATCGCCCAATAACACAACAGAAGTCGCCTCAAAGGGCTGCACCGAACATTAAGGCAATAAAACAGCAATAACTCAAAAACCCAGCGGGACAAGAGAGAAACCTTGGGGAGAACCACAGAAGGAGAGATCCACTCCCGTGGACGGACAGGCTATAGAGACCCAGGGCCGAAGGAACCCCCAGAAGATGGGCCAAGACTGCAGTCCTCAGATTCCAGAATGCAGGGTTCCACCGTTCAGCCGAGGTCATCTGTTCGATGTTGACAAGCAGGGTGAATAGTCCATGTCCAGGGTGAGAAGGGTCAGCTGTGATCCGACCCACACAGGTTCTGGAGAGGTGGGAGCTCACAGTCAATCACCTTCTCAGCAGAGTCAATGCTGGTCCCGGTTTATGGCGCCGGGAACCACGCGGTGATGGAGGAGGAGATGAGGATGGTTGGCAGGTTAAGATTCCTCAGCTGCCGCAGGGGGGACATATTTGTTTGTATTCTTTATATATAAAGCAAATAAGGGAGGAGGGGAGAAGTTCCGGGGGCTGATGGGAGTCCCTCTGTAGGCGGGGCCAAGATCGCGGTGAAAGAACGTCCAGTTGTCCACATCTGAGGAGCGTGATGTTCAGCGATGAGGACACACAGGGTCTGCTTGAGGACAAAGAGACTACAGGATCTGTTGGTGGGAGAGAGGAGGTCTGTGGATGAGAAACGAGATGGTTTTCAGGAGAGGATGGATGACAGGAGTGGAGAGAGGAGAGGACGGGGGAGAAAGAGAGAAGACAGGAATGGAGAGAAGAGAGGGGGAAGAACAGAGAGAAGGGAAAAAGAGAAAGAAAATCACACATCCACACTCATTCATACACCAGCGTCAGACACTGGAGGCAAGGCGGGTGAAGTGTCTTGCCCAAGGACACAACGACAGTGTGCGCCTACAGGACATTCCGCTTAAGCGACGACCCAGCGCCACTGTCACCCCAGAAAAAGAAAAAAATGAAAGAAGAGAGAGATGGGGGAGAGAGAGAAGGGGAACTGGTAAATGGTCCCATATATGTATCACCTTTTGTACTTGCTCTGAGGCACTCAAAAGGCTTTACATCAAGGAACCATTCACCCATTCACACTCATTCATACACCAGCGTCAGACACTGGAGGCAAGGCGGGTGAAGTGTCTTGCCCAAGAGAGATCTGTCCTCCTCAGACCTCGAGAGAGATCTGTCCTCCTCAGACCTCGTGGGATATCCGTCCTTCTCAGACCTCGTGGGAGATCCGTCCTTCTCAGACCTCGTGAGAGATCTGTTCCCTCAGACCTCGTGAGAGATCCGTCCTCCTCAGACCTCGTGAGAGATCTGTTCCCTCAGACCTCGTGAGAGATCCGTCCTCCTCAGACCTCGAGAGAGATCTGTTCCCTCAGACCTCGAGAGAGATCTGTTCCCTTCAGGCCCAGTGACCGTTTCTCCTCTAACCCTGCTCTTCCTGGCGTCTCCTGTTAAAGCCATTTTGCCTCCACCGGCCTTGAACGTTGGGCATGTTATGGTCTGAATCGCTCCTCTGATCGCTCTGTCTCCGGTTCCTGTAGTCTTGAGAGGCGTAGTTGTTGGGCATGTTATGGTCTGAATCGTTCCTCTGCTCGTTCTGTCTCCGGTTCCTGTAGTCTTGTGAGGCGTAGCTGTTGGCCCGTGTGTCCTGAGGTGCTGTGCTCCTCTCTGGCTCCACGGTTTTCTGCAGATCTGGTGGTTTTTCGTTTGTCTCCTGCTGTGCGGTTGCTGCCTTCGCTGCCTTCTCATAAGCGATGTTTTGGCGTAAAAGGCTAATGTTATCTTTCCGAAGTGCCTCTATGTCGTCCTTCATTTCCACATAGACGTTGGCGGCGTGTTCCAGATTCGCATAAATGACCTTATTATTTATCTGGAGAACCCTGGCTTCTTCTCTCAACTTGTCCGCCTCTTCCACGGCCTTATCACGGTCTGCCTTCATTTCTAATTTCTCCTCTTCAAGTTTCTTAAGGATCAGGTTGGTTTCCATATTCGGCTGCAGCTGCTGTTGGAAGTTCTTTGATTTTTCCAGCTCCATCTTGGCCTCCTGGAGCTGGGTTTCCAGCTGTAATATGGTCCCTGATGTTTGCATTTTCGACGTCTTTAGCTCTTCTGAGAGGACGCATTTTTCAGACACAAGCGACTTGTTTATTTCTTCAAAGTGGCTGATTATTTTAACTTTCTCCTGAAGATTTATCTGTAGTAGTTCTCGGTCAGCTGCAGAAGAGTTCAAATTCTCGTACAGTTTCTCAACTTGTCCACGGAGAACGTTTGCTTCTTGCCTAAACCTGTCTGTTTCTTCGTTAGCCTTGTCACAGTCCGTCTTCATTGCTAATTTCTCTTGTTGAAATGTCTCGAACATACGATGAGACTCTTGGAGAGCGTGGAGTCTGTCTCTCACACTCTCCTCCAGGTTGTCGTACTGTTGAGAGACTTCATCTTGGAGCACAAGGTTCTTTTGTTGCTCCTCTATCAGTTTTTGACTTGTCTGATGGACCTGGTCTTGTATCTTCTTGCAGGAGACCGTTTTTTTGTCCAGACTCAGCTGCAGAGTCTGGTTCGCTCTCTGCTGTGAGTCCAGATCTTTATTGACGACTTCAACCTCTTTCCTCAAGGCAGAAATGGTCTCCTGAGCTTCCTCTGCGGCGGTTTTATTGGCCTCCTTCATGGACAGCTGCTCCTGTTGAAGTGTCTTTATTTCCTCCTCCATCTGGTGGACGTCCTCGTTCAGGGCGACGTGTTTCATCTCAAGCAGCATAATCTGTTCAAGCTTGAGACGATTCTCCGCCAGCTCCTCGTCCTGCCGCTGTAGCAAAAGCGATTTCTGTCCGACCTGGTGTTCCAGGTCTTTAATCTTCTCACGGAGACTCGCGTCTGCTACTTTGAGCTGTCCGTAGTTCGTCTTCAGGGCGTTGATAACCAGCATCATACTGTCTGTCTGGTTATCCTTTTCCTGTTGAAGGAGGAGAATTTTGGCATCTTTCTCCGACACGGAGACTTGAAGCCTTAAGTTCTCCTCGTTCAGACCCTGGTTTTGGGCATTAAGAGCCTGGACATCAGCTCTACTCTGCCTCAGGGCTTCTTTGGCCACGTACAGCGCGTCCTGTGAACGAAGGGTTTTGTCGGCGAGGTCCCTCGCTAACGAGGAGTTTACTTGACGCTCGCTCTGCACCTGCTCCTGCAAAGAGAGATTGATCCTCTCCGCTGAACAGAGCGCAAGCCTGAGCTCCTGAATGAGCGCGGCGTCGGAAGAACGCTTCTTCCCAAACATTTTCATGGCTTTTTTCACAAATGCTTTAGTGAAAAAAGCAGAAAAATGCGTTAATACACGACAAAATGTGTCGGAGAATGTGGCAGATGCGTTGAAATGCTACAAAATGCAGTTCAATGCGTCGAAAACCGTCAAAATGCGTGGAGATACGTCAAGGTGTGTCAAATGCGTCGAAAGGCTCGTGGGTGTGTGAAGGAATGACTGACTGAGGTATGAGGTCATACAGAGATGATGACATCATCACATTTAGAACAGCTGTAAACATTCCACACAGCTGTCATAGAACTCTAGGGCGTTGCCATGGTAATCCATTGGAACCCATATAGATCTACAGTAATACAATACAATACAAGGGGGAGTGGCCTAGCCAAGGGGGCAGAAAACCTCTCATGGGAATCACAATTTTTCACTCTTTTGTACAATAAACATATTTATCACACACCAATATAGTCAAGCCAAAATAAGGTCCATATGGATGTTTTTTCATGTTCCTTCCAAAAATACATTCAACTGAAAGGGAGAATGAAGAAAGGGACTATATGCAAGTTATTATTTTTATACTCACTACTGCCACCTCAGGTCTTATGCACAACTGCACTTACAGTATGTCTTACATTAAGTGGTAACGTATGATTCCATTGTGAATGTACTATACGTTATTACAGGTTGTTACAAAGCAGATTACACTGTATTTATTTTAGTGAAAGTGTCAAAGTTAGTGTAAAATAAAGTGTATCAAAAATTGCACTTATTTCTAGATGACTTTTTGCTGTGAAATAGTTTTATCTTGAACTCAAGGAGTGAGAAGAAAATTATGAAGACGACGCAAAAGTCCACACGCTCACACACACACATAAACGCTACCACACATGCTAACACACATATTAACACACACATTAACACAAACGCTAACACACACGCTAACACACATGCTAACACACACGATAACACACATATTAACACACACATTAACACAAACGCTAACACACACACTAAAACACATGCTAACACACACGCTAACACACACTCTAACACACACGCTAACACACACGCTAACACACACGCTCACACACATATTAACACACATATTAACACACACATATTAACACACAAGCTAACACACACGCTCACACACATGCTAACACACACGCTAACACACACGCTAACACGCACGCTAACACACATATTAACACACACGCTAACACACACGCTAACACACACGCTAACACACCCGCAAACACACACGCTAACACACACGCTAACACACACACTAACACACGCTAACACACCCGCTAGCACACCCGCTAACACACACGCTAACACACACATTAACACACACGCTAACACACACGCTAACACACACGCTAACACACCCGCTAACACACACGCTAGCACACACACTAACACACACGCTAACACACACGCTAACACACACATTAACACACACGCTAACACACACGCTAACACACCCGCTAACACACACGCTAACACACACGCTAACAGACACACTAACACACACATTAACACACACGCTAACACACACGATAACACACCCGCTAACACACACGCTAACACACACGCTAACACACCCGCTAACACACACGCTAACACACCCGCTAACACACACGCTAACTCACCCGCTAACACACCCGCTAACACACACGCTAACACACACGCTAACACACATGCTAACACACCCGCAAACACACACGCTAACACACACGCTAACACACCCGCTAACACACACGCTAACAAACACACTAACACACACATAAACACACACGCTAACACACACATTAACACACCCGCTAACACACACGCAAACACACACGCTAACACACCCGCTAACACACACGCTAACAAACACACTAACACACGCTAACACACACGCTAACACACACACTAACACACACATTAACACACACGCTAACACACACATTAACACACACGCTAACACACACATTAACACACCCGCTAACACACACGCTAACACACACACTAACACACACGCTAACACACCCGCTAACACACACGCTAAGTCACACGCTAACACACCCGCTAACACACCCGCTAACACACCCGCTAAAACACCCGCTAACACACACGCTAACACACCCGCAAACACACACGCTAACACACACGCTAACACACCCGCTAACACACACGCTTACACACACATTAACACACAAGCTAACACACACGCTAACACACCGCAAACACACACGCTAACACACACATTAACACACACGCTAACACACACGCTAACACACGGCTAACACACACGCTAACACACACACTAACACACGCTAACACACCCGTTAGCACACCCGCTAACACACACGCTAACACACACATTAACACACACGCTAACACACGCTAACACACACATTAACACACACGCTAACACACACGCTAACACACCCGCTAACACACACGCTAACACACACACTAACACACACGCTAACACACACGCTAACACACCCGCTAACACACACGCTAACACACACGCTAACACACACGCTAACACACACACTAACACACACGCTAACACACACGCTAACACACACACTATCACACACGCTAACACACACACTAACACACACATTAACACACACGCTAACACACACGCTAACACACCCGCTAACACACACGCTAACACACCCGCTAACAAACACGCTAACACACACGCTAACACACACACTAACACACACATTAACACACAAGCTAACACACACGCTAACACACACATTAACACACACGCTAACACACACGCTAACACACCCGCTAACACACACGCTAACACACACCCTAACAGACACATTAACACACACGCTAACACACCCGCTAACACACACGCTAACACACCCGCTAACACACACGCTAACACACACGCTAACACACATGCTACCACACCCGCAAACACACACGCTAACACACACGCTAACACACATGCTAACAAACACACTAACACACGCTAACACACCCGCTAACACACACGCTAGCACACCCGCTAACACACACGCTAACACACACGCTAACACACACGCTAACACACCCGCTAACACACACGCTAACACACACATTAACACACACGCTAACACACACGCTAACACACGGTTAACACACACGCTAACACACACACTAACACACGCTAACACACCCGCTAGCACACCCGCTAACACACACGCTAACACACACATTAACACACACGCTAACACACACGCTAACACACGCTAACACACACATTAACACACACGCTAACACACACGCTAACACACCCGCTAACACACACGCTAACACACACACTAACACACACGCTAACACACCCGCTAACACACACGCTAACTCACACGCTAACACACACATTAACACACACGCTAACACACACATTAACACACACGCTAACACACACGCTAACACACACACTAACACACACGCTAACAAACACGCTAACACACACACTAACACACGCTAACACACCCGCTAGCACGCCCGCTAACACACACGCTAACACACACATTAACACACACGCTAACACACACGCTAACACACACGCTAACACACCCGCTAACACACACGCTAACACACACACTAACACACACATTAACACACACGCTAACACACACGCTAACACACCCGCTAACACACACGCTAACACACACGCTAACACACACACTAACACACACGCTAACACACACACTAACACACACATTAACACACACGCTAACACACACGCTAACACACCCGCTAACACACACGCTAACACACCCGCTAACACACACGCTAACACACACGCTAACACACACACTAACACACACATTAACACACACGCTAACACACACGCTAACACACACATTAACACACACGCTAACACACACGCTAACACACCCGCTAACACACACGCTAACACACACGCTAACAGACACATTAACACACACGCTAACACACCCGCTAACACACACGCTAACACACACGCTAACACACCCGCTAACACACACGCTAACACACACGCTAACACACATGCTACCACACCCGCAAACACACACGCTAACACACAAGCTAACACACACGCTAACAAACACACTAACACACGCTAACACACCCGCTAACACACACGCTAACACACCCGCTAACACACACGCTAACACACACGCTAACACACACGCTAACACACATGCTAACACACCCGCAAACACACACGCTAACACACCCGCAAACACACACGCTAACACACCCGCTAACACACACGCTAACAAACACACTAACACACGCTAACACACACGCTAACACACACACTAACACACACATTAACACACACGCTAACAAACACATTAACACACCCGCTAACACACACGCTAACACACACGCTAACACACCCGGTAACACACACGCTAACAAACACACGCTAACACACACGCTAACACACACACTAACACACACATTAACACACACGCTAACACACACATTAACACACACGCTAACACACACATTAACACACCCGCTAACACACACGCTAACACACACACTAACACACACGCTAACACACCCGCTAACACACACGCTAAGTCACACGCTAACACACCCGCTAACACACCCGCTAACACACCCGCTAACACACACGCTAACACACCCGCAAACACACACGCTAACACACACGCTAACACACCCGCTAACACACACGCTAACACACACATTAACACACACGCTAACACACACGCTAACACACAGCAAACACACACGCTAACACACACGCTAACACACACGCTACCACACACGCTAACACACGGCTAACACACACGCTAACACACACACTAACACACGCTAACACACCCGCTAGCACACCCGCTAACACACACGCTAACACACACATTAACACACACGCTCACACACACGCTAACACACATGCTAACACATACGCTAACACACCCGCTAACACACACGCTAACACACACGCTAACACACACACTAACACACAAATTAACACACACGCTAACACACACACTAACACACACGCTAACACATACGCTAACACACCCGCTAACACACACGCTAACACACACGCTAACACACACATTAACACACACATTAACACACACGCTAACACACACACTAACACACGCTAACACACCCGCTAGCACACCCGCTAACACACACGCTAACACACACATTAACACACACGCTAACACACGCTGACACACACATTAACACACACGCTAACACACACGCTAACACACCGCAAACACACACGCTAACACACAAATTAACACACCCGCTAACACACACGCTAACACACGGCTAACACACACGCTAACACACACACTAACACACGCTAGCACACCCGCTAACACACACGCTAACACACACATTAACACACACGCTAACACACACGCTAACACACACATTAACACACACCATAACACACCCGCTAACACACACGCTAATACACACACTAACACACATGCTAACACACCCGCTAACACACACGCTAACTCACACGCTAACACACACATTAACACACACGCTAACACACACATTAACACACACGCTAACACACACGCTAACACACACGCTAACACACACGCTAACACACACGCTAACACACACACTAACACACACGCTAACACACACATTAACACACACGCTAACACACATTAACACACACATTAACACACACGCTAACACACATTAACACACACGCTAACACACATTAACACACACATTAACACACAGGCTAACACACATTAACACACACGCTAACACACATTAACACACACGCTAACACACGTTTTGATTTACTCACCGCACTGTCCTGGCCGCTCCATCGGGTGTTTACATTATGGGACTTAAAGTCCAGATAGAGGTCCTTTCCAAATAAGTGTCAACAACAGATGGAAACGTGCCCCGGGCGTCCCTCATCCTCAGACTCTCCGCCAGGGCAAGGCAACACAAAAAAAAACCTGGGAGAAAAGAGAAACCTTGGGCAGAACCACAGAAAGAGAGATCTACTCCCATGGACGGACAGGCTATAGATCAGGGGTCCTCAAACTTTGTTCTCTGGGGGCCACATTATTGTTCCTGACTGTGATGGGGGCCGGGCCGGGCCGGGTTGGCTATAACATAGACTTGTATGACCCAGACCAAAATGCAGCAGGCCTCATTGTGAAGTAGAGACTTCATTTACCACGTGGCTATAATGTGTTTATATCCTGATCTCTTATGTCAGTGCCCTCTGCTGGACACGTGTGGAAATCTTTTTTATTTATTTAAGTTTCTCCCTAATGGCTGAGTATATTGGTTACTTAGTTAAAAAAAAATCATAGCTCCACACAGGAATGGGCGAGAGACTCTTTCTTTTTGACATACTCAGTGATTTGTGCTCTACAGGTCAGGGGTTAAATCATGTAGGTCTTAGCTTTCAAATAAGGGGCTACATTGGCCTATAGTAATAGAAAGTATTTACATCCAAGTTTGAGTGAAAAAAAAAGATCTCCATTGTGTAATTGGATGTACAATATCCCTCTGTCCCTTTGTCCTTTTTGTCAGTGTATTAACGGACAATTAATGAGTAAAAAAAACATAACTTGCTACGACACCTGCAGTGGCGCTTATGGCCTCTAGGGGCATGAGTTACTTAGTACTGCTTTAAACAATAAATGTTCAATATGATCGCCTCTGAGGCTGAAACTCCCCTGACAATTATATTTAAAGGGACTAGATGCAAGTTCGTCATTTTATACTCACTACTGCCACCTCAGGTCTTAAGTGTATCTGCAGATTCTCCAGGCTTTTAAGCAGTGCAAACGACCAAAGAGAAGAGCTTTCCTCACCCGTTGGTTTTCATATAAGAAAAAGGCATTTTGTGCATAAAAAGCCCAAACTGTTTGGTAACATTTCTCCGCTCTTCTGAACCGAGTGCCTCACAGAAGGAAAAACTCCATATTTGGTTTACAGCGTCATCTTGGACACTCTTCGCAGGACAAGTGGATATAAAATGTGTCAATATTAGCCACAGAGATGTTGCAGCTTCTTCAAAACATCACAAAATAAGTATCATACAGTGTAAGTTTTGACAAATTTGATACTTGAAAACTAAAATGTTATGGGAAGAAAATCTCCACTTCAACCACTGTGTGAGAAATTAATACTTTAATATAAGGAGATTAAATGTATGGTTTAATTCATGGTTTAAATGCATGGTTTTACTTTGTTGATATATTTTTGTGTATCCGAGTGCGTCAGTAATATGAAACTCACTAACCCGTCTCGATTTGGATTTGTTTCCTGCGTATTTTAGATGTTCATTCAACTCTGTTTAATGACATCAAGCATTTAATATAGGCCTCAGTTACCAGGACGAGCTGTTTCAAAGGAAATAAACAAAAGTAAAGCCGTCAGGTAAGAAAAATGATGCTAATGTGACCAGAAAGCAGACGTAGACTTATCAGAATCAGAATCAGAAATGTTTTATTTGCCATTGTTAATGAACAGGTTCACAACCAGGAATTCTTTCTGGTTCAATCATGCAGCATGAAACATAAAACATTTAACACATAACTTAGATAAATAATAAACTATACATATAGTGCAATAGTGCAATAGAGCAGTGCAAACTCATCTTCATGAGTCTGATACAGAGTTATTGGGTCCTGTTATCGTTCATGAGTCTGATGGTGGAGGGGAATAAACTGTTCATGTGGCGGGAGGTATAGGTCTGAGTGGCCCGTAGCCTCCTTAAACCCAAGGGGTTTAAGTTTAAGTTTAATGGTTTTGTATCGCCCAATAACACAACAGAAGTCGCCTCACAGGGCTGCACCGAACATTAAGGCAATAAAACAGCAACAACTCAAAAACCCAGCGGGACAAAAGAGAAACCTTGGGGAGAACCACAGAAGGAGAGATCCACTCCCGTGGACGGACAGGCTATAGAGACCCAGGGCCGAAGGGTCCCCCAGAAGACGGGCCAAGACTGCAGTCCTCAGATTCCAGAATGCAGGGTTCCACCGTTCAGCCGAGGTCATCTGTTCGATGTTGACAAGCAGGGTGAATAGTCCATGTCCAGGGTGAGAAGGGTCAGCTGTGATCCGACCCACACAGGTTCTGGAGAGGTGGGAGCTCACAGTCAATCACCTTCTCAGCAGAGTCAATGCTGGTCCCGGTTTATGGCGCCGGGAACCACGCGGTGATGGAGGAGGAGAGGAGGATGGTTGGCAGGTTAAGATTCCTCAGCTGCCGCAGGGGGGACATATTTGTTTGTATTCTTTATATATAAAGCAAATAAGGGAGGAGGGGAGAAGTTCCGGGGGCTGATGGGAGTCCCTCTGTAGGCGGGGCCAAAATCGCGGTGAAAGAACGTCCAGTTGTCCACATCTGAGGAGCGTGATGTTCAGCGATGAGGACACACAGGGTCTGCTTGAGGACAAAGAGACTACAGGATCTGTTGGTGGGAGAGAGGAGGTCTGTGGATGAGAAACGAGATGGTTTTCAGGAGAGGATGGATGACAGGAGTGGAGAGAGGAGAGGACGGGGGAGAAAGAGAGAAGACAGGAATGGAGAGAAGAGAGGGGGAAGAACAGAGAGAAAGAAAATCACACATCCACACTCATTCATACACCAGCGTCAGACACTGGAGGCAAGGCGGGTGAAGTGTCTTGCCCAAGGACACAACGACAGTGTGCGCCTACAGGACATTCCGCTTAAGCGACGACCCAGCGCCACTGTCACCCCAGAAAAAGAAAAAAATGAAAGAAGAGAGAGATGGGGGAGAGAGAGAAGGGGAACTGGTAAATGGTCCCATATATGTATCACCTTTTGTACTTGCTCTGAGGCACTCAAAAGGCTTTACATCAAGGAACCATTCACCCATTCACACTCATTCATACACCAGCGTCAGACACTGGAGGCAAGGCGGGTGAAGTGTCTTGCCCAAGAGAGATCTGTCCTCCTCAGACCTCAAGAGAGATCTGTCCTCCTCAGACCTCGAGAGAGATCTGTTCCCTCAGACCTCGAGAGAGATCTGTTCCCTCAGACCTCGAGAGAGATCTGTTCCCTCAGACCTCGAGAGAGATCTGTTCCCTTCAGGCCCAGTGACCGTTTCTCCTCTAACCCTGCTCTTCCTGGCGTCTCCTGTTAAAGCCATTTTGCCTCCACCGGCCTTGAACGTTGGGCATGTTATGGTCTGAATCGTTCCTCTGATCGCTCTGTCTCCGGTTCCTGTAGTCTTGAGAGGCGTAGTTGTTGGGCATGTTATGGTCTGAATCGTTCCTCTGCTCGTTCTGTCTCCGGTTCCTGTAGTCTTGTGAGGCGTAGCTGTTGGCCCGTGTGTCCTGAGGTGCTGTGCTCCTCTCTGGCTCCACGGTTTTCTGCAGATCTGGTGGTTTTTTGTCCGTCTCCTGCTGTGCGGTTGCCACCTTCGCTGCCTTCTCATAAGCGATGTTTTGGCGTAAAAGGCTAATGTTATCTTTCCGAAGTGCCTCTATGTCGTCCTTCATTTCCACATAGACGTTGGCGGCGTGTTCCAGATTCGCATAAATGACCTTATTATTTATCTGGAGAACCCTGGCTTCTTCTCTCAACTTGTCCGCCTCTTCCACGGCCTTATCACGGTCTGCCTTCATTTCTAATTTCTCCTCTTCAAGTTTCTTAAGGATCAGGTTGGTTTCCATATTCGGCTGCAGCTGCTGTTGGAAGTTCTTTGATTTTTCCAGCTCCATCTTGGCCTCCTGGAGCTGGGTTTCCAGCTGTAATATGGTCCCTGATGTTTGCATTTTCGACGTCTTTAGCTCTTCTGAGAGGACGCATTTTTCGGACACAAGCGACTTGTTTATTTCTTCAAAGTGGCTGATTATTTTAACTTTCTCCTGAAGATTTATCTGTAGTAGTTCTCGGTCAGCTGCAGAAGAGTTCAAATTCTCGTACAGTTTCTCAACTTGTCCACGGAGAACGTTTGCTTCTTGCCTAAACCTGTCTGTTTCTTCGTTAGCCTTGTCACAGTCCGTCTTCATTGCTAATTTCTCTTGTTGAAATGTCTCGAACATACGATGAGACTCTTGGAGAGCGTGGAGTCTGTCTCTCACACTCTCCTCCAGGTTGTCGTACTGTTTGGAGACTTCATCTTGGAGCACAAGGTTCTTTTGTTGCTCCTCTATCAGTTTTTGACTTGTCTGATGGACCTGGTCTTGTATCTTCTTGCAGGAGACCGTTTTTTTGTCCAGAGTCAACTGCAGAGTCTGGTTCGCTCTCTGCTGTGAGTCCAGATCTTTATTGACGACTTCAACCTCTTTCCTCAAGGCAGAAATGGTCTCCTGAGCTTCCTCTGCGGCGGTTTTATTGGCCTCCTTCATGGACAGCTGCTCCTGTTGAAGTGTCTTTATTTCCTCCTCCATCTGGTGGACGTCCTCGTTCAGGGCGACGTGTTTCATCTCAAGCAGCATAATCTGTTCAAGCTTGAGACGATTCTCCGCCAGCTCCTCGTCCTGCCGCTGTAGCAAAAGCGATTTCTGTCCGACCTGGTGTTCCAGGTCTTTAATCTTCTCACGAAGACTCGCGTCTGCTACTTTGAGCTGTCCGTAGTTCGTCTTCAGGGCGTTGATAACCAGCATCATACTGTCTGTCTGGTTATCCTTTTCCTGTTGAAGGAGGAGAATTTTGGCATCTTTCTCCGACACGGAGACTTGAAGCCTTAAGTTCTCCTCGTTCAGACCCTGGTTTTGGGCGTTTAGAGCCTGAACATCGGCTCTACTCTGCCTCAGGGCTTCTTTGGCCACGTACAGCGCGTCCTGTGAACGAAGGGTTTTGTCGGCGAGGTCCCTCGCTAACGAGGAGTTTACTTGACGCTCGCTCTGCACCTGCTCCTGCAAAGAGAGATTGATCCTCTCCGCTGAACAGAGCGCAAGCCTGAGCTCCTGAATGAGCGCGGCGTCGGAAGAACGCTTCTTCCCAAACATTTTCATGGCTTTTTTCACAAATGCTTTAGTGAAAAAAGCAGAAAAATGCGTTAATACACGACAAAATGTGTCGGAGAATGTGGCAGATGCGTTGAAATGCTACAAAATGCAGTTCAATGCGTCGAAAACCGTCAAAATGCGTGGAGATACGTCAAGGTGTGTCAAATGCGTCGAAAGGCTCGTGGGTGTGTGAAGGAATGACTGACTGAGGCATGAGGTCATACAGAGATGATGACATCATCACATTTAGAACAGCTGTAAACATTCCACACAGCTGTCATAGAACTCTAGGGCGTTGCCATGGTAATCCATTGGAACCCATATAGATCTACAGTAATACAATACAATACAAGGGGGAGTGGCCTAGCCAAGGGGGCAGAAAACCTCTCATGGGAATCACAATTTTTCACTCTTTTGTACAATAAACATATTTATCACACACCAATATAGTCAAGCCAAAATAAGGTCCATATGGATGTTTTTTCATGTTCCTTCCAAAAATACATTCAACTGAAAGGGAGAATGAAGAAAGGGACTATATGCAAGTTATTATTTTTATACTCACTACTGCCACCTCAGGTCTTATGCACAACTGCACTTACAGTATGTCTTACATTAAGTGGTAACGTATGATTCCATTGTGAATGTACTATACGTTATTACAGGTTGTTACAAAGCAGATTACACTGTATTTATTTTAGTGAAAGTGTCAAAGTTAGTGTAAAATAAAGTGTAGCAAAAATTGCACTTATTTCTAGATGACTTTTTGCTGTGAAATAGTTTTACCTTGAACTCAAGGAGTGAGAAGAAAATTCTGAAGACGACGCAAAAGTCCACACGCTCGCACACACACACGCTAACACACACGCTAACACACACACAAACACACCCGCTAACACACACACAAACGCTAACACACACGCTAACACACCCGCTAACACACACATTAACACAAACGCTAACACACACGTTAACACACATGTTAACACACACGCTAACAAACACGCTAACACACATATTAACAAACACAGTAACACAAACGCTAACACACATATTAACACACACATTAACACACACGCTAACACACATATTAACACACACATTAACACACACACTAGCACACACGCTAACACACACACTAACACAGACGCTAGCACACACGCTAACACACCCGCTAACACACATATTAACACACACACTAACACACACACTAACACACACGCTAACACACCCGCTAACACACACGCTAGCACACACGCTAACACACACGCTAACACACACGCTAGCACACAGGCTAACACACCCGCAAACACACACGCTAACACACACGCTAACACACAGGCTAACACACAATTTAACACACACACTAACACACACGCTAACACAAACGCTAACACACACGCTAACACAAACGCTAACACACACGCTAACACACCCGCTCACACACACGCTAACACACGCGCTAACACACACGCTAACACACCCGCTAACACACCCGCTAACACACACGCTAACACACCCGCTAACACACACGCTAACAAACCCGCTAACACACACGCTAACACACCCGCTAACACACACGCTAACAAACACGCTAACACACCCGCTAACACACACGCTAACACACCCGCTAACACACACGCTCACACACACGCTAACACACCCGCTAACACACACGCTAACACACCCGCTAACACAAACGCTAACACACATATTAACACACACGCTCACACACGCTCACACACCCGCTAACACACACGCTCACACACACGCTAACAAACCCGCTAACACACACGCTAACACACACGCTAACACACACGCTAACACACCCGCTAACACAAACGCTAACACACATATTAACACACACGCTAACACACACGCTCACACACACGCTAACACACATATTAACACACATATTAACACACACGCTAACACACACGCTAACACACATATTAACACATATATTAACACACACGCTAACACACACGCTCACACACACGCTAACACACAGGCTAACACACACGCTAACACACATATTAACACACATATTAACACACACGCTAACACACACGCTCACACACACGCTAACACACAGGCTAACACACACGCTAACACACACGCTCACACACACGCTAACACACATATTAACACACACGCTAACACACACGCTAACACACACGCTAACACACAGGCTAACACACACGCTAACACACACACTAACACACGCTAACACACACGCTAACACACACGCTAACACACACGCTAACACACACTCTAACCCACCCGCTAACACACACGCTAACACACATATTAACGCACATATTAACACACACGCTAACACACCCGCTAACACACACGCTAACACACACACTAACACACGCTAACACACACGCTAACACACACATTAACACAAAAGCTAACACACATTAACACACACGCTAACACACACATTAACACAAAAGCTAACACACGCATTAACACACATATTAACACACATATTAACACACACGCTAACACACACGCTAACACACACTCTAACCCACCCGCTAACACACACGCTAACACACACGCTAACACACACATTAACACACATATTAACACACATATTAACACACACGCTAACACACACGCTAACACACACGCTAACACACACACTAACACACGCTAACACACACACTAACACACATGCTAACACACACGCTAACACACCCGCAAACACACACGCTAACACACACACTAACACACGCTAACACACACGCTAACACACATGCTAACACACACGCTAACACACCCGCTAACACACACGCTAACACACACACTAACACACACGCTAACACACACATTAACACACACGCTAACACACATTAACACACACATTAACACACACGCTAACACACATTAACACACACGCTAACACACATTAACACACACATTAACACACACGCTAACACACATTAACACACACGCTAACACACATTAACACACACATTAACACACACGCTAACACACATTAACACACACGCTAACACACGTTTTGATTGACTCACCGCACTGTCCTGGCCGCTCCATCGGGTGTTTACATTATGGGACTTAAAGTCCAGATAGAGGTCCTTTCCAAATAAGTGTCAACAACAGATGGAAACGTGCCCCGGGCGTCCCTCATCCTCAGACTCTCCGCCAGGGCAAGGAAACACACAAAAAAACCTGGGAGAAAAGAGAAACCTTGGGCAGAACCACAGAAAGAGAGATCTACTCCCATGGACGGACAGGCTATAGATCAGGGGTCCTCAAACTTTGTTCTCTGGGGGCCACATTATTGTTCCTGACTGTGATGGGGGCCGGGCCGGGCCGGGCCGGGTTGGCTATAACATAGACTTGTATGACCCAGACCAAAATGCAGCAGGCCTCATTGTGAAGTAGAGACTTCATTTACCACGTGGCTATAATGTGTTTATATCCTGATCTCTTATGTCAGTGCCCTCTGCTGGACACGTGTGGAAATCTTTTTTATTTATTTAAGTTTCTCCCTAATGGCTGAGTATATTGGTTACTTAGTTAAAAAAAAATCATAGCTCCACACAGGAATGGGCGAGAGACTCTTTCTTTTTGACATACTCAGTGATTTGTGCTCTACAGGTCAGGGGTTAAATCATGTAGGTCTTAGCTTTCAAATAAGGGGCTACATTGGCCTATAGTAATAGAAAGTATTTACATCCAAGTTTGAGTGAAAAAAAAAGATCTCCATTGTGTAATTGGATGTACAATATCCCTCTGTCCCTTTGTCCTTTTTGTCAGTGTATTAACGGACAATTAATGAGTAAAAAAAACATAACTTGCTACGACACCTGCAGTGGCGCTTATGGCCTCTAGGGGCATGAGTTACTTAGTACTGCTTTAAACAATAAATGATCAATATGATCGCCTCTGAGGCTGAAACTCCCCTGACAATTATACTTAAAGGGACTAGATGCAAGTTCGTCATTTTATACTCACTACTGCCACCTCAGGTCTTAAGTGTATCTACAGATTCTCCAGGCTTTTAAGCAGTGCAAACGACCAAAGAGAAGAGCTTTCCTCACCCGTTGGTTTTCATATAAGAAAAAGGCATTTTGTGCATGAAAAGCCCAAACTGTTTGGTAACATTTCTCCGCTCTTCTGAACCGAGTGCCTCACAGAAGGAAAAACTCCATATTTGGTTTACAGCGTCATCTTGGACACCCTTCGCAGGACAAGTGGATATAAAATGTGTCAATATTAGCCACAGAGATGTTGCAGCTTCTTCAAAACATCACAAAATAAGTATCATACAGTGTAAGTTTTGACAAATTTGATACTTGAAAACTAAAATGTTATGGGAAGAAAATCTCCACTTCAACCACTGTGTGAGAAATCAATACTTTAATATAAGGAGATTAAATGTATGGTTTAATTCATGGTTTAAATGCATGGTTTTATTTTGTTGATATATTTTTGTGTATCCGAGTGCGTCAGTAATATGAAACTCACTAACCCGTCTCGATTGGGATTTGTTTCCTGCGTATTTTAGACGTTCATTCAACTCTGTTTAATGACATCAAGCATTTAATATAGGCCTCAGTTACCAGGACGAGCTGTTTCAAAGGAAATAAACAAAAGTAAAGCCGTCAGGTAAGAAAAATGATGCTAATGTGACCAGAAAGCAGACGTAGACTTATCAGAATCAGAATCAGAAATGTTTTATTTGCCATTGTTAATGAACAGGTTCACAACCAGGAATTCTTTCTGGTTCAATCATGCAGCATGAAACATAAAACATTTAACACATAACTTAGATAAATAATAAACTATACATATAGTGCAATAGTGCAATAGAGCAGTGCAAACTCATCTTCATGAGTCTGATACAGAATTATTGGGTCCTGTTATCGTTCATGAGTCTTAAACCCCAGGGGTTTAAGTTTAAGTTTAATGGTTTGTATCGCCCAATAACACAACAGAAGTCGCCTCACAGGGCTGCACCGAACATTAAGGCAATAAAACAGCAACAACTCAAAAACCCAGCGGGACAAAAGAGAAACCTTGGGGAGAACCACAGAAGGAGAGATCCACTCCCGTGGACGGACAGGCTATAGAGACCCAGGGCCGAAGGACATATTTGTTTGTATTCTTTATATATAAAGCAAATAAGGGAGGAGGGGAGAAGTTCCGGGGGCTGATGGGAGTCCCTCTGTAGGCGGGGCCAAAATCGCGGTGAAAGAACGTCCAGTTGTCCACATCTGAGGAGCGTGATGTTCAGCGATGAGGACACACAGGGTCTGCTTGAGGACAAAGAGACTACAGGATCTGTTGGTGGGAGAGAGGAGGTCTGCGGACGAGAAACAAGATGGTTTTCAGGAGAGGATGGATGACAGGAGTGGAGAGAGGAGAGGACGGGGGAGAAAGAGAGAAGACAGGAATGGAGAGAAGAGAGGGGGAAGAACAGAGAGAAGGGAAAAAGAGAAAGAAAATCACACATCCACACTCATTCATACACCAGCGTCAGACACTGGAGGCAAGGCGGGTGAAGTGTCTTGCCCAAGGACACAACGACAGTGTGCGCCTACAGGACATTCCGCTTAAGCGACGACCCAGCGCCACTGTCACCCCAGAAAAAGAAAAAAATGAAAGAAGAGAGAGATGGGGGAGAGAGAGAAGGGGAACTGGTAAATGGTCCCATATATGTATCACCTTTTGTACTTGCTCTGAGGCACTCAAAAGGCTTTACATCAAGGAACCATTCACCCATTCACACTCATTCATACACCAGTGTCAGACACTGGAGGCAAGGCGGGTGAAGTGTCTTGCCCAAGAGAGATCTGTCCTCCTCAGACCTCAAGAGAGATCTGTCCTCCTCAGACCTCGAGAGAGATCTGTTCCCTCAGACCTCGTGAGAGATCCGTCCTTCTCAGACCTCGTGGGAAATCCGTCCTTCTCAGACCTCGAGAGAGATCTGTTCCCTCAGACCTCGAGAGAGATCTGTTCCCTCAGACCTCGTGAGAGATCCGTCCTCCTCAGACCTCGAGAGAGATCTGTTCCCTCAGACCTCGAGAGAGATCTGTTCCCTTCAGGCCCAGTGACCGTTTCTAACCCTGCTCTTCCTGGCGTCTCCTGTTAAAGCCATTTTGCCTCCACCGGCCTTGAACGTTGGGCATGTTATGGTCTGAATCGCTCCTCTGATCGCTCTGTCTCCGGTTCCTGTAGTCTTGAGAGGCGTAGTTGTTGGGCATGTTATGGTCTGAATCGCTCCTCTGCCCGTTCTGTCTCCGGTTCCTGTAGTCTTGTGAGGCGTAGCTGTTGGCCCGTGTGTCCTGAGGTGCTGTGCTCCTCTCTGGCTCCACGGTTTTCTGCAGATCTGGTGGTTTTTCGTTCGTCTCCTGCTGTGCGGTTGCTGCCTTCGCTGCCTTCTCATAAGCGATGTTTTGGCGCAAAAGGCTAATGTTATCTTTCCGAAGTGCCTCTATGTCGTCCTTCATTTCCACATAGACGTTGGCGGCGTGTTCCAGATTCGCATAAATGACCTTATTATTTATCTGGAGAACCCTGGCTTCTTCTCTCAACTTGTCCGCCTCTTCCACGGCCTTATCACGGTCTGCCTTCATTTCTAATTTCTCCTCTTCAAGTTTCTTAAGGATCAGGTTGGTTTCCATATTCGGCTGCAGCTGCTGTTGGAAGTTCTTTGATTTTTCCAGCTCCATCTTGGCCTCCTGGAGCTGGGTTTCCAGCTGTAATATGGTCCCTGATGTTTGCATTTTCGACGTCTTTAGCTCTTCTGAGAGGACGCATTTTTCAGACACAAGCGACTTGTTTATTTCTTCAAAGTGGCTGATTATTTTAACTTTCTCCTGAAGATTTATCTGTAGTAGTTCTCGGTCAGCTGCAGAAGAGTTCAAATTCTCGTACAGTTTCTCAACTTGTCCACGGAGAACGTTTGCTTCTTGCCTAAACCTGTCTGTTTCTTCGTTAGCCTTGTCACAGTCCGTCTTCATTGCTAATTTCTCTTGTTGAAATGTCTCGAACATACGATGAGACTCTTGGAGAGCGTGGAGTCTGTCTCTCACACTCTCCTCCAGGTTGTCGTACTGTTTGGAGACTTCATCTTGGAGCACAAGGTTCTTTTGTTGCTCCTCTATCAGTTTTTGACTTGTCTGATGGACCTGGTCTTGTATCTTCTTGCAGGAGACCGTTTTTTTGTCCAGAGTCAACTGCAGAGTCTGGTTCGCTCTCTGCTGTGAGTCCAGATCTTTATTGACGACTTCAACCTCTTTCCTCAAAGCAGAAATGGTCTCCTGAGCTTCCTCTGCGGCGGTTTTATTGGCCTCCTTCATGGACAGCTGCTCCTGTTGAAGTGTCTTTATTTCCTCCTCCATCTGGTGGACGTCCTCGTTCAGGGCGACGTGTTTCATCTCAAGCAGCATAATCTGTTCAAGCTTGAGACGATTCTCCGCCAGCTCCTCGTCCTGCCGCTGTAGCAAAAGCGATTTCTGTCCGACCTGGTGTTCCAGGTCTTTAATCTTCTCCCGAAGACTCGCGTCTGCTACTTTGAGCTGTCCGTAGTTCGTCTTCAGGGCGTTGATAACCAGCATCATACTGTCTGTCTGGTTATCCTTTTCCTGTTGAAGGAGGAGAATTTTGGCATCTTTCTCCGACACGGAGACTTGAAGCCTTAAGTTCTCCTCGTTCAGACCCTGGTTTTGGGCATTAAGAGCCTGGACATCAGCTCTACTCTGCCTCAGGGCTTCTTTGGCCACGTACAGCGCGTCCTGTGAACGAAGGGTTTTGTCGGCGAGGTCCCTCGCTAACGAGGAGTTTACTTGACGCTCGCTCTGCACCTGCTCCTGCAAAGAGAGATTGATCCTCTCCGCTGAACAGAGCGCAAGCCGGAGCTCCTGAATGAGCGCGGCGTCGGAAGAACGCTTCTTCCCAAACATTTTCATGGCTTTTTTCACAAATGCTTTAGTGAAAAAAGCAGAAAAATGCGTTAATACACGACAAAATGTGTCGGAGAATGTGGCAGATGCGTTGAAATGCTACAAAATGCAGTTCAATGCGTCGAAAACCGTCAAAATGCGTGGAGATACGTCAAGGTGTGTCAAATGCGTCGAAAGGCTCGTGGGTGTGTGAAGGAATGACTGACTGAGGTATGAGGTCATACAGAGATGATGACATCATCACATTTAGAACAGCTGTAAACATTCCACACAGCTGTCATAGAACTCTAGGGCGTTGCCATGGTAATCCATTGGAACCCATATAGATCTACAGTAATACAATACAATACAAGGGGGAGTGGCCTAGCCAAGGGGGCAGAAAACCTCTCATGGGAATCACAATTTTTCACTCTGTTGTACAATAAACATATTTATCACACACCAATATAGTCAAGCCAAAATAAGGTCCATATGGATGTTTTTTCATGTTCCTTCCAAAAATACAGTCAACTGAAAGGGAGAATGAAGAAAGGGACTATATGCAAGTTATTATTTTTATACTCACTACTGCCACCTCAGGTCTTATGCACAACTGCACTTACAGTATGTCTTACATTAAGTGGTAACGTATGATTCCATTGTGAATGTACTATACGTTATTACAGGTTGTTACAAAGCAGATTACACTGTATTTATTTTAGTGAAAGTGTCAAAGTTAGTGTAAAATAAAGTGTATCAAAAATTGCACTTATTTCTAGATGACTTTTTGCTGTGAAATAGTTTTACCTTGAACTCAAGGAGTGAGAAGAAAATTCTGAAGACGACGCAAAAGTCCACACGCTAACACACACACACGCTAACACACACGCTAACACACACACAAACACACCCGCTAACACACACACAAACGCTAACACACACATTAACACACACGCTAACACACCTGCTAACACACATGCTAACACACCCGCTAACACACATGCTAACACACCCGCTAACACACACGCTAACACACACATTAACGCACACATTAACATACACGCTAACACACACACATGCTAACACACCCGCCAACACACATGCTAACACACACGCTAACACACACGATAACACACCCGCTAACACACACGCTAACACACACACATGCTAACACACCCGCTAACACACATGCTAACACACACGCTAACACACACACTAACACACACATTAACACACACATTAACATACACGCTAACACACACGCTAACACACACACACGCTAACACACACGCTAACACACATGCTAACACACCCGCTAACACACCCGCTAACACACACACTGACACACACGCTAACACACACACTGACACACACGCTAACACACACACACACACGCTAACACACATTAAAACACACACGCTAACACACACGATAACACACACGCTAACACACACACGCTAACACACATGCTAACACACACGATAACACACACATTAACACACACGCTAACACACACGCTAACACACACAATAACACACACGCTCACACACACATTAACACACACGATAACACACACGCTAACACACACACGCTAACACACATGCTAACACACACGATAACACACACATTAACACACACGCTAACACACACACACGCTAACACACATTAACACACATGCTAACACACATGCTAACACACCCGCTAACACACATGCTAGCACACCCACTAACACACATGCTAACACACATGCTAACACACCCGCTAACACACATGCTAGCACACCCGCTAACACACATGCTAACACACCCGCTAACACACATGCTAACACACCCACTAACACACATGCTAACACACATGCTAACACACCCGCTAACACACATGCTAGCACACCCGCTAACACACATGCTAACACACCCGCTAACACACATGCTAACACACCAGCTAACACACACGCTAACACACACACACACGCTAACACACACGGTAACACACACGCTAACACACACATTAACACACCCGCTAACACACACGCTAACCCACCCGCTAACCCACACATGCTAACACACACGCTAACAAACACGCTAGCATACCTGCTAACACACACGTTAGCACACACGCTAACACACCCGCTAACACACACACACATCCCCTAAGCCTAATCTTAACCCTAAAACCACACCTTTACCCTCAAACAGTTCAAATAAATGGGAACCACCCAAAATGTCCTCACTTTTCAAAAATGTCCTCACTCTGTTGGTTAAAAACTCAAACTGGTCCTCACAATGTCATAAGTACAAGAACTCCTAATATAGCATTGGATCTAGCGGTGATTGGTTTGCCAGCGGAAGTGCGTACTACCACATACGCATCAACTCGTCTAAGCTAAGGTAAGAACATATCTCAGTATTTAAAAATGGTGGCCTGTTCCTTTAAACTCGGCACAGTCTGATCACACTCATTGCATAAATGATCTAAATCTGGCTGCCCTCCCCTCTCACCACCATGACAACAGTGTACACATGTCAACGGTTCCCAGAATGACACCAGATAAGAACCACTGAACGATTAACCCAACAACCTCTACTTTTATACCGTGTATTTCAGCATGATAAAAGTGTTTTTAAAAAGAGGCGTGGTTTTGTTTTTTACCCTCTCCAGTAACTTCCTCCCTCTCACCAACTTTTATATCCAGACCAAACCTTGCAGCCTATTGTTCAAAGTATTGTGGGTTTGTTCTTTGTTGCTTGGAGACAGCTACATTTTTATTGTATGTATTTTGAACTTTGGCCATGTTTGCAGCAGATCTCTATAGAAAGAGTACAGAACCGGTGGATGGCATCATGAGGGAGTACTTGATGAAAATATTGATCGTTGGGGATGGAAACGTGGGCAAGTCTTCCTTCGTCAACCGATATGTCAGCGGACAGTTCAACAAAACATACAAGACGACTGTTGGAGGTACTGTGTATTTGTAATATTACTATTCCTTCTACTTCCATGACTATGCTATTTCTATACAAACCTTTTGATGTATTGGTGGTAACTATTATGAGTAATAGTACAAGTAAACCACGTATTAAACTACTGCTACAAAACAACTTTTTTAACACTGTTATGAATCCTGTTAGTGCTGTAGGGAGCTTTGATTTTTATAAAATATTGGTAAGAAAGTGGTTCACTTAGATGCATTTTAGTTGGAATCATGGGGCCTGTAGTTGTTTAACATTTATTGCAAAAGAAATTCAATAAAAAAAGGTCATAACGAAATAAATGCCAAGTGTCATAAGAACAAGCGTCTTTATAAACTTTGTGCAAGTGCAATTATAACCAGCAATTGTGTTTATAAAGATATCTTGAGCTTTTGACTATGTTATATCCTCATTCAGTAATATACGCTCTCTCTGTTTGTTTGTGTTTTTGCTTCAGTGGACTTCTCAATGAAGATCCTGCACTGGTCTGACAAAGAGAAGGTCAAACTGCACCTCTGGGACATCGCAGGTACAAAGCAGTAAATGTACAGCTGCTACTACTACTACTACTACTACTACTACCATTCAGAGACCACTTTGAAACCCTTCCAGTCGGTTTTCAAGAAGACATTAAAAACTCTCAACAGCTTGTATATTATCACTACTGTCATATCTTAATTCAAAGTTCATATTTATTTTAGGTTTCCTTTGGTATCATCTGCTGTTACTACTAATAATTTCTTGACTAATACAATTACCGAAACATTCTGTCCACAGGTCAAGAGCGGTATATCTCTATGACCCGAGTCTACTATAAAGGAGCTTTGGGCTGCATCGTGATTTTCGACATCACAGACTCCGGGAGTTTCCTCAGCTGCCGACTCTGGAAACAAGACCTGGATCTTAAGACCTTACTCCCCAACGGACAGCCTATCCCATGCATCCTGGTGGCCAACAAGGTGAGGGCTAAATGGGACTAAAGCAGGATTAAGCCAGGCCGGAATCAGGACGTGACAAGAGACGTACCAATTAAGCTATTTATTTATTTATTTTAACTTCCAATACCAATACCAATACGTGAGGCTATATCATTACCAGTTTTCTCAAAGACCTTCAACAGTGGCATTTTAGGTGACCCAATCATAGCTTCCATCCTGTCCCAGTCTTGGTTCGCTAATGATGCTGTTTGCTGCAGTATTTTTCACCGATATGAAATGCCAATATCGGTATTGGTGGATCCCGAGACATAATAGGTACTCAAAGCGCTTTATAGCAAGGAACCACTCACCCATTCACTCTCTCATTCATACACCAATGTGTGCGAACTGGGATTCGAAGCCCCGACCTTCCGATCATGAGACCGGCTGCGCCGCTGTCACCCGTAAAATAAACCGGGACAAACACCCAAGACTGAATCAGGTCTAAACTAGGACTAAAGCAAATGCTAAAACTAAACTTCCTGCATCCTTCTTGCAGTAAACCAGAATCAAACCAGGATTGAACCAGGACTAAAGCTGCTGCTAAACCATCGGTAAACTAGAACAAACCAGGACTGAACTGTCGGACGAATCCATTACCTTTGCAAGACTTTTTGCTATAACTTCAATTCAAATGTTTTTTCTGTGAGTCAGCCTCCGAAGCAGCGGATTAAGCATTGTGCCTTTGTGACATAACAACTGACACGTTCATTTTTATATATTTCACAGGTGATATCGCAATGTTTTGGCCAGGCTTGTAACATTGCACCTGCATCTTTTTTTTTCTCCATCTGTGATTCAGACGTGATAAATTGTTGTTTTAAAGGCAGCAAATTCATCAGCAAGGACCAGACCCCAGCAGAAGATGTGATCAAATAATTTATTGACAGTGAGCAGAAGACTGAGAGAGGAAATATTGGAAATAAAATAGATTATGCTTGATGGAGATTTGAGATTATGGCGAATGTAAGAGGGATCGGCCCGGAAGAATCAATGACGGACGATCTGAATTAATGGTAAAAGAGGCCAGACCTCGCTGTAGAAGCAGCTTTGAAATGAAAAGAGTGGATGGAGTCCAGGGTCCAGGAATCGCTCTGAAATGTCGAACCACAATCTTCTCTGTTTGGTTAGAAACAAGGGATCATGGGCAGAGCAAATCAAGCGAGAAGTAACGTTTTGTACTAAAGCAGAGGTACGCAAGGGCGAATATTAGAGTTGATTCAGAACGGATGGATGGGGATTAATATGGTCTCGGTCTTTAGTGGGTTCAGACGACCTTGGATGGATGGAGTCAAAGACACTGTTCAGTACGTTGGCGTAAATTCAGAACTGAAGAAACCCAAGAAAAGCCAGTAGGAACATGCACTCTCAAGTGAGGTCGACCGCCCAGTCCCCAGTAGCCGGAGCGTAGATTTGCGGATATGGTGGGGCAATCGACGCCAGCTGCAGGTTTGAAAAGAGGCTCTATGCACCCAAATGACACATGATTGCCGAGTGCGATCACCGGACGCTGCAGTCCTTAGTCTCTCGCTATTTTCCCATTAAGGATTAGCGATGTCTTGCACAAATCTACGAAT
Source organism: Gobius niger (assembly GCF_951799975.1). Classification (NCBI taxonomy): domain Eukaryota; kingdom Metazoa; phylum Chordata; class Actinopteri; order Gobiiformes; family Gobiidae; genus Gobius; species Gobius niger. The sequence goes on from NC_136857.1 coordinate 25,369,942, forward strand.
AGTTCAAGAAAACATCACTGACAGTAAGATACAGATGGGAAGTCACTGGCTACGTGGTAAAGGAATAGGCCACCGTTTTTACATACTGAGATATGTTCTTACCTTAGCTTTGACGAGTTCTTCAGGACCTGTCTGATCTTCACCCGTGCCTTCAGTCACGTAAACACAGCGCAGACGGCGTTAGCATTTAGCCTCTCCCTCTCTCCTCTATAGCTCCAAAACAGGTCAAGATAGAAGCTACCAAGCTCTTCCACGTTTTCCCCATTTAAATATGGTTACGTGAAGTGTTACACTACAAAGTATAATTACACAAAATTAAACAATGTGGATTTTCTAAGTGGATATAAGGGGGAACTATATTGTAAGGCGTAATAATACCAGGAGTAGTTCGAAATCCGCGCAGTAATCTTCACTTTACTGCGCAGTAATCTTCACTTTACTGTGCGGATGCCAAATTACTCCTGGTATTATTACGCCTTACAATATAGTCCCCCCTTTTATCCGCTTAGAAAACCCACATTGTTTAATTTTGTGTAATTATACTTTGTAGTGCAACACTTCACGTAACCATATTTAAATAGGGAAAACGTGGAAGAGCTTGGTAGCTTCTATCTTGACCAGTTTTGGAGCTTTAGAGGAGAGAGGGAGAGGCTAAATGCTAACGCCGTCTGTGCTGTGTTTACGTGACTGAAGGCACGGGTGAAGACCAGACAGGTCCTAAAGAACTCGTCAAAGCTAAGGTAAGAACATATCTCAGAATGTAAAAACGGTGGCCTATTCCTTTAAGTTGGATGTAGATTCTTTTGGTGAATACTTTGCTCCTGACGCGATGTTTTCAACATGACGCTAATGTCTGTAACTTACTGCCTGCCATGTAATCCTGAGAGACGGAGACAGGAAGAGATGAGATGAGACATAGAGTGGAACTGTACAGGAACTGGAAATGTGACAACACGGCATTAGCTAGGGAGCAAAAGTAGTAGCCCGCTGACGGTGGAACTGGAATAAGCAAGTGAGGACATGACCAGGCTGTATGAACAAGAACCTGCAAGAGAAGATGCTTGAGGAAACCAGCCCATGGCGCTGAGTGTCTGATCGGACATGACGAGATATGACAGGAGCTGGAATGCAATGGTTCGACGGGAACTGGGAATGTTTTTGTTGAGGATGTAGAATTATTCCACAGTCGAAACCTGAAAAAAGCAAGGAAAAGACCCTTTGAGTGAGCGCCGGTCAGTGTTTTCAAATTGGCTTGAAGCGCCCTCTGCAGATGGTATTGGAATGACACATGATGAAACAATTAATGCACACTTTCATTTTGCTAAGGGCATGCTGACAAATCAATGGCACTGTGATGAACACATTTTGAGCGCAGTCTGGTGATGGTTGTACAACTTTGACTGAAAATGATAATGTGTCTTTTTCTTCTCAGTGTGACCTGTCTAAGCGAGCCGTCTCCGCAGACAGCATCGATTCGTTCAGTAAAGCCAATGGGTTTGTCAGCTGGGTGGAAACATCAGTCAAAGAAAACAGGAATGTTGGGGAAGCCATGAGGTACATGTTAAATAAATACAATTTTAATAATAAGCGATTCATTGAGTCGTTCATTTAATATCAATATAAATAATTACATTTAAGTGTACAGTTGTAGCTGTTGTCAATGATTTTTGATAATGATATTTTTTTTGTAGCAACAGCAGTAGTAGTTGTATGTTGTCGTTTTTCACAATAATGTAGTAGTAGTAGTAGTAGTTGTAAGAGTTGATACGGGTACTGGCAGTAACATTTGTAGAATTGTAGTAGAAAGTAGTGGCAGCCTTTGTAGTAGCTTTTGATACATAAATATATGTAGTGGTTGGTGTAATTTAGTTGCAGCAGTAATCTTGTATGTGTGTACTTGCAGGAGGCTGGTTCAGGAGATCCTGTCAGTCCAGACCAGTCCAGACCCGGTTCTGCCCGCTCCTGAAAACTCGATAAAACCTGAGCCCGAGCAAGAAGAGCCCAGAGCCCCCTGCTGCTGAGGCAGGACGGCCTGGACATGCAGACTCACCGCTGTACCAGTGATGTATTCTGGTGACTGTGGCATTAAATGCGTTTTGAGGTGGCGCAAATGAACAGCAAGTGGCTGGAACAGAAAGTGGCGTTGTTGTGGTTATACTAGTGGTTCCACACTAATATTCAAACAGAATTATAAATCATGAAACTACCTACTGTTGCTGTGTTTTTGGTAATTAACCAGCGATTGGAAAAAATTCTCAATGCCCCATTATTGATGTTGCTCATAAACATGTGACGACATATAAACAAATCTGACGGCATGGGAGTATGGGAACTAATATCCTTGCGTATAATAAATAAAGAGGGCTATCGTTCTGGACTTACCAGGCTGGAGGAGTACTAACTCAATACTACCACTAAATAACTATTATGTCACTATAATGTATGTCATTTTATGTTTAAGGTATACTTTATTTTACAAATGTATGTGAGAAATTTTAATGCTCTTCTTTTTTTTTACTTAAATACCGACAACCAGAATAAGCAAAAGCAAAAGTTGTAGCAGAAGTAGTAGTAGCAGTAGTAGAAGCCTATTGTAGTAGTAGGAAAAAAAAAAAAGGTGTATCGTGTGATACAGTTGAGAAGTGAACAATCTGTGGACAATCTTTATTCATTTAAATGTGGATTCCCCTTCAACAATGGTGTCCGCCTCAAAACCAAGCACATTCAGACATCGGCTTGGTCGTCGGTGTAGTCGGAGTAGAAGTAGAAGTAGTAACATAAAACATTATCTTCAGCAATACCTGTAGTCCATAAAAAAATAAAAATATTAAATATATATAAAAAACAAAAAAAACTCATCCTCACCCTCCGCGGGCGGTCTCTCTTTTTCCTCCTGCTCGGGTCCTCTACCAGAGGCCTGGGAGCTTGAGGGTTCTGCGCAGTATCTTTGCTGTTCCTAGAACTGCACTTTTCTGGACCGAGATGTCTGATGTATTTCCTGGGATCTGCTGGAGCCACTCCTCCAGTTTGGGGGTCACTGCCCCGAGTGCCCCAACGACCACGGGCACCACTGATGCCTTCACCCTCCAGGTTTTCTCCAGCTCTTCTCTGAGCCCCTGGTATTTCTCTAGTTTCTCATGTTCCTTTTTCCTGATGTTGAAGTCGCTTGGTATTGCTATGTCGATCACAACGGCTTTCCTCTGCTCTTTGTCCACCACCACAATGTCCTGTTGGTTCGCCATTACCATTTTGTCCGTCTGTATCTGGAAGTCCCACAGGATCTTGGCTCGGTCATTCTCGACCACCTTTGGAGGTGTTTCCCACTTTGACCTTGGGGTTTCCAGCCCATACTCTGCACAGATGTTCCTGTACACTATACCAGCCACTTGGTTATGGCGCTCCATGTAAGCTTTCCCTGCCAGCATCTTACACCCTGCAGTTAAGTGCTGGATTGTCTCATTGGCCTCTTTGCACAGTCTACACCTGGGGTCTTGTCTGGTGTGGTAGATCTGGGCCTCTATTGCTCTGGTGCTCAAGGCCTGCTCCTGTGCAGCCATGATGAGTGCCTCTGTGCTGTCCTTTAGTCCGGCTCTGTCTAGCCATTGGTAGGATTTCTGAATATCCGCCACTTCAGTTATGTTTCGGTGGTACATGCCGTGTAGGGGCTTGTCCTCCCATGACGGGACCTCCAGCACCTCATCTTCTGTTCCCCATTGTCTGAGACATTCACTGAGCACGTCATCTGTCGGAGCCTTGTCCTTGATGTACTTATGGATCTTGGATGTTTCATCCTGGATAGTGGCTCTCACACTCACTAGTCCTCGGCCTCCTTCCTTACGGCTAGCGTACAGTCTCAGGGTGCTGGATTTGGGGTGGAACCCTCCGTGCATGGTTAGGAGCTTTCGCGTCTTAACATCTGTGGTCTGTATCTCATCCTTTGGCCAGCTTATTATTCCTGCAGGATATCTGATTACTGGCAGGGCGTAGCTGTTTATTGCCTGGGACTTGTTCTTGCCATTGAGCTGGCTTCTTAGGACCTGCCTTACTCGTTGGAGGTATTTGGCCGTAGCCGCTTTCCTTGTCACCTCTTCGCGGTTGCCATTTGCTTGTGGGATTCCGAGGTCCCATATATATATATATATATGCTTTTGCCAGCTGATGGCACTGTTCAACATAATCAACGTAAAATATATATATATATATATATATATATATATATATATATATATATATATATATGCTTTTGCCAGCTGATGGCACTGTTCAACATAATCAACGTAAAATAAAATATTTGATTGACAGTCACATCCTTCCCATTGTCAAAGTGTGCAAATCACGCAGTAATAAAAAGCAACAGGTGGCTATTTTTTATTGATTTAAACTTTTATGGTGTAAAAAATAATTCCACAGGGGTTCAGTCATAAATGAATGCCTTCAGTGAGAATCTACAATGTAAACAAAAGAAAATACAATACATAAAAAAGCATTTCCAAACTTTTGACCGGTACTGTGCCTTCGACTAATTTTTTGTTCATGTATATGCCTAATGCCTATTCATTCATTCATTCATTCATCATTCATTCATACAGTGGGGAAAAAGTATTGACCAAATCCTTTTTTTCCCGCTGTAGCTGCTTCAGATAGTATTTGAATGCCAGAAAAAAAACACAATATGGATTAACCAGCAGATTAATTAATTAGAATAGCCTGACCGAAAGGATTTAGGCTGAAGTCAAAACTTATTATACCTAACCTCGTATACCTACAGTTGTCACACTATGACCACACTATTGTCACATGATGAAACAGTTATTCAAACACTTCAGGTGCGATGGAGCAGCTGTTAGTGCTTATTTGATCCCCTGACGTCCCGCTGTGTGGAGTTTGTATGTTCTCTTCGTGTCTGTGTGAGTTTCCTCCATGTGCTCCGGTTTCCCCTACCACTAAAACATGTACAATAGGCCAATGGTGTGTATGTGAGAGAGAGTGAGTGGAGGGACTGATGGCGCAGATGGGCAGCCATGCTTGCATCAACCCTTCCAGGGCAGCGGTGGCTACTAAGGTAGCTTACTAAGCATGGAGTGAATGTCAATTGAATTTTGAATGTTTTCAGAGGGGCTTATACAAATGGGTGGCAGCGCACCGGTTAGCGCTCGATTCCCACTGGACGGGGCCTTTCTGTGTGGAGTTTGGATGTTCTACCTGTGTCTGCGTAGGTTTCCTCTGAGTACTCCGGACATGAAAAGACATGTACAAGAGGTGAATCCTCCAGCCAGGTGTTAATGACCATTAACCTGTCTCCACATCATGGAGATGGGTCCACTGCCGTCGCCCAGCAGCATCGAAGGATAGGTCAAATGCAGAGAACAAATTTCCCTATGGGGACAATAAAGTATACCAACAAACAAACCGTTCCTAATAACGCGTATTGCCCCCTTTTAGCATCAATCACAGCTTGGAGTCGGTTGTGGAGAAGGTGTGTATATAATTTAATAGTAAAGCGACCCATTCTTCTTGGCAAAAAGCCTCCAGTTCCTTTAAGTTCCTGGGCTGTCTTGCATGAACAGCGTGTTTGAGCTCTCCCCACAGTGGTGTAGTAGCACTTTTCATCATAGGCTTTGTTGTCAACAAATCCCCTGACCTCAGTATCATTGAACCACTGTGGGAAGATCTCAAACGCGCTGCTCATGCAAGACAGCCCAGGAACTTACAGAAACTGGAGGCTTTTTGCCAAGAAGAATGGGTCGCTTTATCATCAGATTATATACAGAACCATCTCCACGACAACCACAAAAGACTCCAAACTGTCATTGATGCTAAAGGGGGCAATACAGTATTAGGAACTGGAGTGTGTAAACTTTTCAACTGGGTCATTTTGGTATTTTACTATGTTACAGTGATTTGAAATGAGTTCACTGATTTTTTTCACAATTAATGGCTTCACAACATCACTGATCATGAGTGAAAAAGAAAAAAAGCTTTTGTGTGTTTTCTCATATTGGGCATATTGGGCAACACCAAGGCGCTGACAGACGGAGCCGGGATGGGAAAGCCTGTTTGGTGTGAGAACGAGGTGAAGAGCGTGTTCGGTGGGGGTGGCCTGATAACCGCCTCTAACCCCGTCGCTCCACCTGCCCCTCCATCATCCACACACGTCAGGACAGCTTCACAGGCCCACATGGCGTCCTCGTGGTGCGTAGGCGCGGCACATGGCCCCGCATGTGAAGCATCTCTTAGCACATGCATGGGGACGTGGCGAAAACTGTTTACAAAAATCTTCCCTATAGAGTTGCAAAATCTCTTGGTTTGAAATTATTCGAATTATGCGGGAAAAGAAAGTTCTCGGCTTTGGCTATTCTCATTTATTGTCAAATGGGGCTTTTTAATTGTCAGGTCGACAGTCTTAGAGGCCCCAGAGTTGATTTTTGTCCCCCGTTTACAAACAATAAGAAGAGCGAGCATGGAAATAGTTCAATTGATGTGGTCCCAACTCATTCCTAACTTTCCAAAAGCATTTCTAACACCCGAGTTCTTTACAAGGGTGATTTTATAAGCATGTCTAGAACTTTCGGGGAGCCTACTGTCACGGTAATGTTAAACAAAAGGTTTTATAATGAGATCTTTGTTTTCCAACTCCAACTTCCTCGTCTGCGTTTGAAAAAAGTGGATTATTCCGCGGCAGTTTTGTCAATGGCAAAGACGCCATTGTGAAACGGGCCTAAGCTCCATCTTAATTTTTGCCCTTGGGTCAGTCTCTGTTCAGTTTAGTTTCATTTGGTCCTGGTTTGAGCAGAGGTGGACTTTGTAGTTGGAAGACTTTTTTCCTGTTTTTTTGTTTTGTCTTACTTGCGCACTTTTGAAACTGTGCTGCGGTTTCATAATCATGAATCTGAAGGGTGGAAAAAAAAGCAACAGCACCTAGATGGAGCCAGAATGTTAGAGGCTGGCATGTTCCCTCCACTGAACATGTGTCAGCTGTTTGTTTTACTGGGGAATCGAGAGCGTCGTCCTATCTGAAAACGCTCATTTCCACCCCAATACTGATATCCATCCATCCATCTTCTTCCACTTGTCCGTTGCCGGGTTGTGGGGGCAGTCGTTGGAGCTGCCCAAACCACATTGCACCAGCCCCTTATGGCTCCTCCTGCAGGTGGTGGTGGGTCCACAGAAGGATAGCCTCACGGTTGTAACCATAAGGGGCTTCTGAACCGCTCTTTGGCTGTCCCGTCACCTAGAACCTGTGCCATGGAAGACTCTACCAGGAGCACCAAGCCCCCGACAACAGAGCTCCCAGGATCATTCAGGTGCTCAAACCCCTCCACCACGGTAAGGTGGCGGTTCCAGGAGGGGCCCCACACTGATATGTTCCTTTTAAAACTATTCTTATATGTTATTGTCGACCCATTTCAACCTCGAACCAAGCACATTTTCTCCAGTTTGGCTTTACCAAAAATCTAAAAGGACGACAAAAGCGAGAAGAAAATGAGGATGAAAACGCAGCGATAAAGTGTCAAAAAAGCAATGAAAATGCCCCAAAAAAAGAACATAAAAACAGTGACAACGACACACCTACAACATAAAGAAAAAGATGGTGTTAGCTTTCTAGTGACTGTAGTGCAGCGCTTTAAGATGTTTGTTAACGTTGTAAAGTGCAAAACAAATGCAACCCTTACTAGAATTAGACTGGAACTTGGAGCAGGGAAAGTAAAAAGGTAGAGGTTTGATAAGTGACGTTTTCTTCTTCGTTTATGCTCTGATAACAAGCCATCTGAACAGACAGGGGATATACAAAGCATCCTCCGGTGCCAGGTGTCTGGTCAGTGAGCCTCCGAACAGTTTGTCCAGGCTTTTCCAGCATGTGGTCCTCTGATTCACACACTCCTCTCTATGAATGACACCCTCACTGCTCCAAAAACTAAAAATATCTGACACCGATTTTTCATTTTTCTCAGATATCAGCAGCCAGATTGTATTTGGCTAATTTATCATGTTACATGGCGTGAAAAAGGGTCATTATCAAGAGCGACCTAAGTCTAAATGAAACCAAACTATAGATTTTAGAGATAAGATCTTTCTAGAGATAAGCGGAGACTGGTGTTGGTTTTCACAAGTTCCTCAAAAAATATTTCATTTTTATGGCAGGATGAAGCTCAAAGTCTCAGGTAACAAAACATTTGACTAACTCTCCTGTATGTTATTCGGTTCAAACTATATACAAAAAGCTCACTGGTGACAACCGACACTGGCACCGTGTTGGTCGTTCCAATGTTATGTTGATGCATAAAAATGTTTTATTTTTTACTAAACATAAGTAAACGTTTTTGTATCATTTTTTCATGTTATTCCAATGCTGAACATTTACTAAAATATTTTCACAGAAGTTTGACCATGTTTTTGAATATTTTACTATATTTTTTAACAGTGCCCCCTGCTGACAGACATATGATGAGTGTGACAACCAACACCGCTGTCCCCATTGGGGGTTTAACCTCTTACCACCCGCCTAAACCAAGCGCATTTTCTCCAGTTCGGCTATACTCAAAGCAACCTCATTTTAACACTAAGGCCTACAAACTGAAATCGGTGAATGTAGTGTGTGAGTGAATGCTTGGTGGTGGTCGGAGAAGCCGATGGCGCAGACTGGTAGCCTCGCATCCGTCAGTCTACCCCAGGGCAGCTGTGGCTACAATAGCAGCTTACCACTACCAAGTATAGAGTGAAGGAATAATGCAATCTAAAGCTTCTATGAGTGTCCAAAAAAGCACTATATAAAACCGATGCATTATTATGTTTTTGTTGCTCTTGTCACGCTTTTGTCACTTTTTTGTTGTTATTGTTGCTTTTCTGGCACACTTTTGTCACTTCTTTTGTGGCTTATTCATCGCTATTTGTGTTGCTTTTCTGTCATGTTTTTGTCACGTTTTTGTCGCTCTTTGGTCTCATCGTTTAAAGAGATTGTCTAGTTGGAGCTCTCAGCAGCTCGGATCCACGGAGCCAAACATGCAAATATCTCACAAATATGGAATTTGACTGCAAATGTCTGACTGCATGTAACAACTATGAATGAACAGTACATAATTATATGTATTCCAAATACAGTACAACTCTCGTCTAAATTTTACGTACTGTAACTATATGTATCAAATGCTATTTCTGTGGAGGTCACTGACGGAAGAAATCAGCAAATATTTGTCTCTTGTTTACCAGTGTTTGTGAGTGTTGTCTTTATTATTGTAGTTTTGTTTCCTTAAACTGTACGTTGACGTTCAAACGTATTGAGCATAACTGCTCATTTAAAAGACTCATAATCACAAAGGGTGATTCTAAATGACACAAAGCCTGCTTTCCAGTTTGAGAATCACTGATTCAACAGACGATCAGATTAACTTAAAGTATGTAGGATTTATATTATCTCAATGAGTTAAGTTATTCCAGAACGCTTCAACGCTAATGTAGAAACAAAACTGTTAATGCCTCATTCAACTACCCTTTAAAAACTGCAGACAAGTCATATGTTTTGTAAATGATTTATTTTGTCCAACACATTAACAAAACGGGGCAAATTAACTTTTTTTTTTACACTGCAAACTGTATTCTTGCCCCTTTTATGAAATACAAACACAAAAACGTGTGTGAAAGCACACAATAATGCACCACTTTTGATTCAGGAACAAAATCGAGGTTACTCAGTAGAATTTTAAAAAACGTATTGTTTGTGAAATGTAACATTGCAACAAAATATAGCAGGATAATAGGAAAATGGAGGATCAATTTCACCTACATGCAAATTAACTTGTCTGTGTAAACAAGGAAACGTGTGTGAAAGCACCATGCACATGCACAACCAAAAGGGGAAAACAGAAAAAGAAAAAAGACATTCCTCATGCAACACACTTTTAGGCCTGACCACTAATCGCAAACAAAATGGGATGTTCTGCCTTTTGTTTTTCTTCTTTTCCCATTTCTATTTCTAAAGTTTTTACAAGCAACTTACGTCCGATTACTCTATTATTGTAAAATCTGTCAAAAATAAGAATATCACAGTATAAAAAGTGAAAACAATCAAGGTGTGAACAGAGACACATAAATACCTCCATTTATAATCCCAATTGGCAAATGTCAACTGTCTCTATAAATATTCATTTCCAACCTCCGAATGTTTTAGTTTCAACCTCTACAATCTCAAATCCACATTTCTGAAGTATCAGTATTCAGCATTCTCTCAAACGCCTAATACTCCTGTGCACTGAATCTTAACCTGGGGGAAAGTAAACAATAATTTAGTAGTTGGAAACATTTTTCAACATTGTTCTGCACCATCATCCTTCCCTGAAAGGCACCAGTACCATAGGAGCAGCGCTTGCACCTGTCGTATTGTTACATGGATTTAACAGTGGCCGAAGGCTTTCAGTGAAACAACACTCTGTGAAAGAGTAGATGAGGCTTTCTTTAAATGTGTCAAAGAAAGAGACCACGCCCTCATCATAATCCACAAACACTCCCACCTTGAATGGCGAGCACCTCTTAGGGCAAGTGACCGATTCGTTCTCCTTTGCTTCATACATCCCATCACCTGAATAATAAATGAGCCAGTATCCATTCTCAACATCTTGGGGGTTGCCGTCTTTTCTTCCCACTGACTCTTTAGCCACTCCTAATTCCCATTCAGTCTTTCCTTTGACCTGAACCTCAAAATAAAATTTCCCGGACGAGATCTTTTGTTTCCCTAAAACGCTGTACCACGTAGCAAACCTCTCAGGGTTGTCTGGGAGATTTGTTTTCTTATCACTGAAACTGACCTGAGTGAGATCTTGAGACAGAACTAAGTGTGAATTTGCAGTGTCTGGATCGAGAGTCACTTTTCCCTCAAATTCCACTACTCTGAAAAATTCACTCTCAAAGATTAAGTCCATGGATAGAGCAAGATCCCTTTCCAGTTCAATCAAAGCCTTTGTCAGTCTTCCCTCAAAGGTGGGAGCCCTGGCAGTCTCCTTTGTCCAGTCATTGAGCTGTGGAGCAGGTTTGGCTGAAGTGAATGTTTGTACGAACTGCAGGTGGTCTCCTGAGCTCCACTGCTGCTCCATTTCCGCCTCTCTCTGTTCCAGCACAGAGAGCTCTGTCTCAATCTTCTTTATCAGATGTGCTGCCTCCTCCTGGATCTTGCTATGTTTCTCCTCAATTCTTTGTTTGAACGAGTCCAGACCTTGTTGAACACTCTCCATCAAAGTGTTGAAGACTCTGATGCCTTCTTGTATTTCTGTGTCTGCATTTTTCTCACTGAGGTCCACTGAGCTCCGGATCTCCTCGATTTTTTTAAGTCTTTGTTTAATCTGCTCCTTCACCTCAGTCTGCTGAACCACACACTCCTGCTTCAGGGGAACTGACTTGTGATCTTTATGGCCAGCAGTACAATCCAGACAAATGAAGTGCGAGTGGTCCTTACAGAGGAGCTCCAGGGGTCTGTCGTGCTCAGGACACACACGCTCCTCCAGGTTGAGCACTGCCTCGATCAGCTGGTGGTGTCGTCTCAGACGGGGGTTGGTGAGGTGGGGCTGGAGGTGGTTTTGACAATAGGAGGCCAGACACACCAGGCAGGACATTAGGGCTTTGAGCCTGGGCTCAGGGCACACGTCACAGAGAACCTCTCCTGCTGGAGCAGAGACGTCACAAACCTCTCCTTTTGGAGCAGACTTGGGGTCTGAGCTCATTAGTCCCATCTCAATATCAACAACCGGCTTGTTACTTCTGAATTCAAAAGTCAGCTCAGCCAGAACAATGTTGACTTTCATTTGAGGTCTTGATCTGAAATCCACTTCACAGACGGGGCACTTGATGCCATCACTGTTGTCCCAGTGCTGGTTGATGCAGGCCCTGCAGAAGCTGTGTCCACACGGTGTAGTGACTGGAGCAGAGAACACCTCCAGACAGATGGAGCACAGGAAGCGTTCCTCAGAGATTGTGCGGCTCACAGAGGTCATCGCTAGAACAGGACAGTGAGAGAACTTGGTTCATTGCAGTGTAGAACAAACTTGAAGGCAATGAAAAAATCATGAGTATTTGAAAGACCAAATTGTGGTCAGTAGTTCTCAGTTTTGTTTATGACAATTTCCCCCCCCCCACTTGTTACGAGTAAATTCAAGTCCTATCCAAGGTTGCCCAGGCATGTATTTGCATTATCATTATGGATTATCAAATACACATCATCTTTTTATTTTACTCACTGGAGACTTGAGATTGAATTAATAGATGATTTATAGAGGGTTTGATTCCTTCATCCAGACAGCTGTGCTTTTGGTTTGCCTCAATCAGTTTTTATGCTGCAAATGTTACTCCAACTCCAAATTACTTCCTGGTTCGTTTCAAGGCAGCCCCTTTTTCAGACAATTCTGAAAAAACAGAAACAATAAATGCAATGTAAGACTTCAACAATTAAACAAAAGGCCTTTGCATGTGTTTCCAATGGCGACACATCGAATGATAGCTATAGTGCCATTTTGAGGACGAAGTAGAACAAACATGCTGTCTGCCTGGGGTAGGTTGATAAACAAAATATCAGTAATGAGGATAAAAATAAGAAGTGTCTCAAGTTCAATCAGTAAAGACGCGTACCATGATACAAGTACTAGCCAGTGATCCCGAAGATGGCGGCCATAACAATAAAGCCATGAGACTGAAACCAATGTCTAGAATTCTAAAACAGACTGGAGTTTTCCCTCATCTCCCTCCCACCAAAAAGTTCACCGCCTTGAGTATGAATTCCTTTAAGTTATATAGTGCATAAAGTCGATCTCCGTCTCTTTTATTCCATCGACTGTGCGATTCTCTAATTTTGATGTGGTTGTAACTTAGGTTGTGTTATTTATGAGGGAGCTCTATTTTTTGGGGTTGTGTGGCAGTTTTTTTTTTTTTTTTGTAACTTTCTTTTTATTGTTTTTAAGTTTTGAACAATACAAACATGGGATACTTGGGATATTAAAAGTAAAACTTTACCAACAAAATGGTTTTAACAATGTGAAGTTGAAGCGAAAATTGTCCATTTCTCCCATTTTTCTTGACACTGCTCTTCTTGAGTCCTCAGTCTATGGGTCAAAATCTCCATCTCCAAAATTCCTTTCACTATTTGTAGACAGTCTTTAGTTGTAGGTGGTTCCATTCTGTACCATTTTTTGGTAATAGCCTTTTTACAAGCTACTAACAGTATTTTAAGTAAATATTTCTCATTTTTTTCCACATTACCCTCCATGAAATAACCAAAATATAACAGTAAACATGTTTTAGGAATTATATAGCCCAATATCTTCACAATTGTTGAATATACATCTTCCCAAAATGATACGAGTTTTGGACATAACCAGAAAACGTGCGCATGATTTACATTGACCTCTCCACATTCTCTCCAACAAGGTTGAACCCTGGATACATATTTGGCCGTAATTTTAGGCGTGATAAAAAATCTAATTATATTTTTCCAGAAATGTTCCCTCCAAATTCTCAAAGAGGTAGTTGATTGTTGTGTTCTCCAGATATATATCCATTGCTCTTCTGAGACAGCAAATCCTAGTTCTTTGTCCCATTTCTCTTTTATGTCCAAAGTGTTACAAGCCCTCCTCCCCAGCAAGTGCTTGTAAATAGAAGATATAGTTCTATATTTTTTAGAATGGTATATTCCGACAATCATTTTAATAAGATCATTATTATTGTGTTCGACAATGTGTTTTATTTTCTTACCATAAAAGTCCCTTAATTGTAAGTACCTGAAGTGGTCTTGATTTGTTAAGGCATACTGCTGCTTTAATTCTTGAAAACTTTTAAAGTAGCCATCCTTAATACGCACCAAGATGTTATCCCTTTATTAACCCATTGTTTAAATATCAGATCCTGAGTACCATCCATCCATCCATTTTCTTCCGCTTTATCCGGGGCCGGGTCGCGGGAGCAGCAGTCTCAGCAGAGATGCCCAAACTTCCCGATCCACACACACCTCCTCCAGCTGTTCTGGGGTTCTGTTCCTGAGTACCAGGAGTACAATTTTTATTATAAGCAGGCCACTGAAGTATAGGGAGTTCTTTTTCTAGTTTGTATTTCCGTATTACACTTAGCCACATTCGTAACGTAAAACGGGTCACTGTATCTACTTCTTGGTTAAGCATATTCTTTATTGTATCAGTCTCTGCAATAATACTTCTCTTCCTTGTATCACTTGTTCTATATTTTTCCATTTCGAAACATAGTTAGCATCACACCAATTTAATACTGGAGTAATTTGAGCTGCGTAATAGTACTCTTTAAGATTCGGCAGTGCCATGCCTCCCTTGTCCTTTCCTATTTGGAGTTTTTCAAATTTTATTCTAGGTTTTTTACCACTCCATATAAATCTTGGTACGAGTTTGTCCCATAATTTAAATGTGTGGCAGTTTTTAATATGTTTAATATGTTTTTAATATGTTGTGAAACAGAATATCGTGGCAGAAAAGGAAATTTAGGAAACAAAAAAATAATAAAAAAGCGTGATTCCCACACTTCCGAATTAACCAGCCTTGGTGGAAATAGGCACAACTAGGACTGTACAATTTGTTCTGGGCTGCTCAGGGCCGCTGTGTGCGTGTAAAGATGTTCTGCATGGAACATGTTTGCGAGCCAGTGATTTAGCAGTGTTATGACTGAGGTCCACAGATACGGTGATGTGCAGGAGGAGAATCCGGATTTAGATTTACTTTATTATATTAGGACATGTTATTCTTGTCTTCTGTGCTGTACAGACAAAGAGTAGGGGGCAGTTCGCCCACCCTTCTTCTGAGGGTGACTCAGATGTGCCTCATCGTCAAAGTAACAATTCCAAGACAAGAATATCCACAACCACACTAAAATAACCCTCTCCATGTCAAGAGTCAGGTCAGGTCTTTTTTTGTTGTTACCATTTATTGGGCCTGTGTCCTTCTCCTCTGATTTTGAGGGCCCTTAGTATTGGACTGATAGAGCAGGAAAGATAAAGCAGGAAAAAAATTAGAAAATTGGTTTGTTTTCCTAAATTGTGACCATAAGCCAAAGACCTACCAACCTCTCACACCACTACTGTTCCAACCTATCTGAGGGTCATTTCTGATTCCGTTACTGCTACCACCTCTAGGGCAGGGTATTGCTAACAACTTGTATGTGTATTTCTCAAATCAGTGTCCATAATAGTTGCATTCAATTGTGCAGCCCTACTCAAAAGTACCTTTATCACTACTCAGAGTGGTAGTGGAACTTTCTAAACCTTTTCGGAAGGACATCTACAACAAATGCATCATTGTTTACGTATGTATCCACTGTGTGCGAGGAGCAGTGACATAGGATAGGGCTGTGACGGTGGGACGTCCCACATGGAGTGATGAGAAGGTCATAGTAGTGAGCGTAGTGAATACGCAGCTTATCTCTTCGTAAGAGAAACACGGTCAGTGCAGACACGCTTTGAAAAACACCAGCCACTGACGAGGCCATGACACAATGTGGCCTCCAGAAAGGCCAACAGTAGATATGCTGCATAAGACTTGCTTTCATGTCTTTATATTTCAAATGGTCAACACTATTTTTGGACAACTTACCATTTGCGCAAATTCTCAGTTGTAGTAGTATTGGTAAATCCTCGAGGATGGAAAGAGAAACTAAAAATTCAGGATAAGCCCCCGAACATTTTGACATGGTTTAAAGCTCCAAAGTTATGAAAAGTTGTCTTTAAATATTATTGCATTATGCTATTAATCTTTTTATAAACAGCAGTTTGAGCAGTTTATTCAGTAGATTAGCCAACAATGGAGCAGAAAACCAAAAGTAAACTGAATCGGGCAGATACCAAATCTAGTGAATCCGCATCACTTTGACGTCACCAAAATATTGAAAAGCGCACATTATATCATAAAGATTGTTTTCTGCCTCCTCCCCTCTCCGGCGCAACGTAACTGTTGCGACATCAGAGTGTAAGCAATGAGCATCATGGCACTAGTCAGTGATGAATTGAAACCTGCCTTTGTGGGATGACGTTGCGAGAGCAGACGGTGGAGATGGCTCTGATGAAGGCACTTGGGGAGTCAGCTAGGACTGCTCACGTCTCAGTTAAACAGCGCAGCATCCATCTGGAGCGAGAGAAAGATCACTGTCAAAGTCAGGCCTGTGGGCTTTGTTTTGTGAAAGAGAAATTTAAATTACATAAAAAGCTTTTTAATTACTGTTCAAACCCTTTGCAATGGCGTTGAAATATGGGCCTATAACTAGAAGATAGAAACAAATCTACAGTAAAAAGTCTATTGTTTGGGCTTAGAGGTTTAAATGTCAGGAATAGAATGGAAACTTCTTGTGTAAAAGGCTACTTGGGTGGAAAGTATGCAGTTGTTAGAACTGGGGTAAGTTTTAATATTTCTTTAGAACTCAAACATCAGTAAAATAAATACTTTGAAATAATGATGAAAATGATTGAAGATCATTAATACTACAACTTTGAATGCAGGGATTTTATCCTTCTTTGACAGCATGGAGAGCCATGGCAGCTTATTCACAACTAGTAGGTCCCGAGTTCGATTCCGGGCTTCTTGTGGCTGCTGGCGGGTTGCGAAGGGTGTTCTTCAGATCCAGGATATAAAGAAGTGTATCCTGTCACTGCGATATGGCTTCCCTCTGCCGCTGAGTCAAGAATGGAAGAAGAATGCAGAACAAATTTTCTGGCCCACTGACAATTGCACAGCCACAGCAGCCACAAGAGTAGAGTCAGAACTCTGGCATTGGGGAGCAAGTGATGCGCGGGTCAGCTTTTTTTTTTCAGCCTGCGGAGCACGTATTTGCAAACTAGCACACAGATGCACATACCGTGGACATAGAGTGTTCTCTGGATCACAAGCAGCAGAAAATCCAGTGCTGTAAAGTACTGTAGCGCATCGGTGAGTGCTCGTGCTTCACAGCTAGAAGGTCCAGGTTCGATTCGCACAAGGTACACGGCCTTTCTGTGTGAAGTTTGCATGTTCTCCCCGTGTCTGCGTAGGTTTCCTCCGGGTACCCCGGTTTCCCCTACCACTAAAAACATGTACAATAGGCCAGGATGAAAGATGTGTGCGAATGCATGGTGGTCGTGCAGTCACAACAATTTTTGTGTCACCACCAAGTATGGGGTGAATGTCTCATGTAAAGCCCTTTGTGTCTGTGAAAGGCGCTATAATGTTCTTCTTCTTCTAAAGATGCTGTAAAGATGACAGAATGAGTTGTGGCTGAATACAATGAATGCGCGACCTGTATTTTCTTTAACCCAACCCACAATCAAAGGAGGATTTTATGAGCCGACCTGATCCAGGACCACGGGGCAACCCTCACATCACTAACGGGAGCGCTAAAGTACGACCGTTTGTCACACATATTAAGTAGCCATGTGCTTGGGGCGTGTGCGTAGCTCCAGACCTTTAAAATAATACAGGTTTTTATGTTTAATTCTACTTCAACAATGATGGTAATTAATTTGTATTAATTCAATCCAAAAATATGACTTGCAGAGGCACAGGCTTACCTTTTAAACAAGATGATCCTGAGTTTGATCCCCACACACGGTTCTCCCTTTAACTTAAAGCACAGGGTCTGGAGAAAGGTTCACAAATGTGGCTGCTGGTCCTGGATCCAGAAGTGCAAGACAAATTTCCTCACGTTCAGAGACAAGTATCTAATGGCGGTGTGAAGCACCACGCAAGAGGACAAGCTGTAGAGACAGAGCAGTTTTGGTGCGTTTTTGTAACAATTTGTAATTTGCAAATAAGGCCACATTGGTTCGCCCACATGAACAGCTGAACTAATAGTACCTCAAAATATAGCATGAATTTCAGAACATGTTGGTGGAGTGTTTGTCAATTGCAATTAATTGTGCAGCCCCATCTGCAAACATTCAATTCTGACTCCCCAAAATGGTGCAAATGCCTAACACTTTATTTATTACATGTGGTTATACTTTCGAATATGATCTGTATTTAGAATTGAGTCGGCAACAAGAAGCAATTACCGTTAACAAAATGCTGCTAATACATCATTCTGTTCCTTCACATTTCGATCTCACCCAATATGTCAACACCTTGACTGCCTTGCTGCTCTTGACATGGCCCCAGCAGGCGTGTGGGTGCCAGATGTACGAGGTGAGAGAGCTGGATAATAATAACACTTATTGAGTCAAACTGAAGCAGAAGGGGCAAATTCAAACGAGTCTTACAGCAACTGAAAGATGCCATGTAAATGTTTGAAACTTTCAGTGTGTGTGGAAATGCTGCTGGCCAAGAAGGCAATTTGGTTTAATTATGAAATTGCCATCTTTTCGAGATGGATACTGATCAGTTTTTGCAAACTTTCAGTCCATTGAAGTTATCTGTTAGCTCTAAGATAAAAGCTCCTACCTTACGACCGCTGGCGTTTCCTTTGGGGCAGGAATCACAGTGAACATGTTTGTAATAGTTGCTGTGACTGTCCATCAGTAACTCGTTGTCCTTAAAGGAATAGGCCACCGATTTTACATACTGAGATATGTTCTTACCTTAGACGAGTTCTTTAGGACCTGTCTGGTCTTCACCCGTGCCTTCAGTCACGTAAACACAGCGCAGACGGCGTTAGCATTTAGCCTCTCCCTCTCTCCTCTATAGCTCCAAAACAGGTCAAGATAGAAGCTACCAAGCTCTTCCACGTTTTCCCTATTTAAATATGGTTACGTGAAGTGTTACACTACAAAGTATAATACACAAAATTAAACAATGTGGATTTTCTAAGCGGATAAACGGGGGGACTATATTGTAAGGCGTAATAATACCAGGAGTAATTTGGCATCCGCACAGTAAAGTGAAGATTACTGCGCGGATTTCGAACAACTCCTGGTATTATTAACGCCATCTGCGCTGTATTTACGTGACTGAAGGCACGGGTGAAGACCAGACAGGTCCTAAAGAACTCGTCAAAGCTAAGGTAAGAACATATCTCAGTATGTAAAAACGGTGGCCTATTCCTTTAACCTGATCCTGAGCTATCTAAGTACAGCGTCTGGCTTACTGTCCAGGATGACTCACGTGGGGAAACTGTGCATATAGCCTTTCCAAACCATTTTCCTAACTTTAATTTTTTCCCTTGAAGAATTATAAAATATATATAAGGTTTTATACTGTTTTTTATTCTTATTACTGTTTAGCTTGACTTAACAAAATGTATGCGAAGTATTCTCAGTTCTCTGTTACAGCGGAAAAGTACCAGAACACCAAAGTGTGTGAGCACAAAACCCCCGTGCCCCAAAAGTAAGATAAACAACTGCCTTCCTCCAGAAGGATCTTATCAGTTGCAACATTCCATTGAAGTCATAAAATTGGGGGTCGCGGGGCGGAACTATGTGATGCAGCAGAAGCACTGGAGCCAAATGGACCAATGAGATTTAGTTTTAGGCTCATGAATATTCCAATGTTTAATGTGATACAAATACTCTGCTTCCTAGTAAAAAATCCAGTCTCCTATGGCAATGGACAGCTGGTAGACTCGATGTTAGGGAACTAGGGAAGCAGAGCTCTGTATTAGATGACCTGTTAGGGAAATAAACCTTTGTGATTTAATCTTCTGAATCCTGGGTCATCTGTGCTGGTATGTGTTATTAGCTGGTAGTGTAGCGTTGTTTGTCAATAACTCTTCTTCCAGTGTTGAACACGCTTGGTGTTGTCCGACGTTTGGGTAATTAATTAGGAAGTGGACAACACAGGAGAAGGAGTGAAAAACTCCTTACTCTTCAGGTGGTGACCTCGGACGTGCTGCAGGATGAATTATAGACAGACAACACGGGACGCGGCTGAGGTCCGGTCTCCTTAAAACTATTTGCGGTAGACATACCAGACATTCTTTTCCACATCCAGCCATCAGCGATTTCACGGACGTCCAATTAGATTAAGGTAAGACGACTTTTGACTTCTACTAAAATGTGAGTCTCAAAGTACGTCTATTTGGCTATTTTCCAAAGTTTAGTTTAAAGATTTTTACTGAAATCGACTGTTGGCTGGTATAATCTGTGAATTGATGGTGGAAGGAATAAGGGACACACGTTAAAATTATAAACTGTTGAAAATAAAGTAGAGAAAAAGTAGTGAAATGACAAAAGAAGTGAGAAATAGTGAAGAAGAAGAAGAAGTAGAGGACTGCACGCTGGGTTTTACCCTTTAAAAGCCGAAAGGTGCGTAGGTAGGACCTCCCAAGCCCACGGACGCGTGGACTAAAATTAAAACGTTGAAATAAGTCGTTGACGGATTTGGGGACCGTCTAAAATAGTGGGTTAGAGTCCCAAATAGCAGAGAAAAATTAATTAAAGAAGTGTGAGAAAAAAGAAATTAATTAAAGAAGTGTAAAAGAAGTGTAATAATGTGTGAAGTGAATTACAGAGATACGTGAAGTTGTTTTCGCGGAGAGAGAAAAAGGAATTAAAGGTAAGAAAAAGAAAAAGAAAAAGAAAAAGAAAAATCGACTAGAAGGTAAGAGAAATGTCGAGAAAACATGATTGTGAGAAATGGGTTATGTGGTTGTGCCAGGGAACGGGCTTCCTGAAGGGAAGGTCAAAGAAAGAGGTAAGGAAGGCAACAGAGGCGTGTGCACAAATGTATGAAGAACAAAAGAGAAATCCTAAGGAACCACATGATTTAGGAACACTCTGTGGAACGCTGACGGCGGGAGTAGAACTCTGCGCTATGGAAATGCAAGATGCGGAAGCAATGAAGAAAACAAGAAAATTGGGTAAGCAAGACCTAAAACTTACAGACCTCACAATAAGAAGATATTTTAAGATCAAACAAAGAATCGAACCGGTCTTGGAGGCTGCCGTATCTAAATGGACAAAGGAAAAAAAGATTTTCTCCCCCACTTCGGGGGGCGGGACAAAACAGCCCCTCCCACAGGGAGGAGGCCCCGTCTTGGGCCCTTTGGCCCCCCTTTCATATGAGGCGGGGAGAGCTGGTGGCTCTCTCTACCCTCATAAATCACTTCACGGACTTCTGGATCTGGATGTGGCTCCATCAGACCAACTAACGAAAGGAGAGGCACGAGAAGCCTTCGATAGAATTCAGAAAATGACCAAAGAAGCGCATGATACAGCATTGGAAAGACAACGAGAACTTTATGAAGACCAGGTTAAAACAATGAAAGAGGAAGCAGAATGGAGGAAAGCAGAAGTTGATGAGCTTAGACGGAAACTAGAGGAATTCACACTTAAAGCCAAACCAGACCCAGTGGCAAGAGGAACATATCCCCTAATTCCCACTGGGGCGCCAGCGGTGGGAAATGTTCTCCCTATGGCATATAAACCACTTAAATGTACAGAAATACAACAGATGAAAAACACCCTGCCACCCCTACAGGAAGGGGGCAGGAAGTGGTTTCGCACTCTTCAAATGCAGTGCGCAAATGCCACATTAGCAGTAGGAGATTTGAGGGGCCTGGTGGCGTCGTGTGCTCCTCCGCACGCAGTGGATCAACTCCTGAGAACATCCGGTTTGGACAATCTGCCCCTGCATCAACCTTTTGACCCACATGTGGAAGGCTTTTTAGCGGTGGTGGAATTAATGTATCCCCCTCCACACCCGCAGCCCCTAACCTTTTTCGCCTATTTACCTGGGATGTGCCCTACTAAATTCTTGGAAGAATGTGTTCAGGTTTATGTTAGCTCAATGCAAACTCACCCATATAGAAACCCCCAAACAATGTGTCTGTTCCTCCAGGGGGTGTTGGATGTTTTGCCGGAACCAATTAAAACAAGCCTGATGAGTGTTCCAGGATTGTCTTCGGACTCAACTCTCTTTTTGACACATTTAAAACATCACGCCGATCTGTATAACAAAAAACAACGCGAGCGTGAAACAAATTTTAAAGAAATGCAAGAAGAATTGCTAAAATCTTAGCTGAACCAAGCACGGCAACAGGCCACAGCTGCGAGAAAAGACTGAAAAAACAAGGCCCAGGGGCAAATGGTGGCAACAACCTCGACAACTGAAATAGCAGACACGCCTGCCCCATCACCCGCAAGCGCCTTATACGCCTCCCAATCACAGCCCTTAGGGCAACATAACCCCAGCATGCTCCCACCAATGCCCCAAACCCAAACACACATCCATTTACATGGGAACCAAAGTGGGAGGGGCAGAGGGAATAATAGGGGACAGTTTAGCGGCAGAGGGTTCGGCGGGCAGGGCTATGGGGGACGGCAGCAACAAAATAACAGAGACAAGTCATGTTTCCAATGTGGAGGAACCGACCATTGGGCCAAACAGTGCCCTCAGTCAGGATGTTACAATTGTGGAGCCACAGATCACTGGGCTAGAGACTGTTCCTAACCCCCAGCCCAAGCTAATCCAGGAGGACGAGGTGGGTCTCCTCTGAGAAATCCAGCGGGAGGGCCTGGCCCTGCACCGTGGAGGCGTGGGGGTGGAGGAAATAACTACCCTGTGTACGACACCCAAGGATGTTTTCCCTACGACAGGGATGACCACTGCTAGGGGTGCCCGGTGAGTCCTGGCCCCACCCCAGAACCGTTTGTTCCTGTAGAGGTAGGTGGGGAAAAGTTGATGATGCTCGTGGATACGGGTGCTATGCATTCTACGATGAGGAAGGCTGCCCCGCACATGCTAAGTGATAAACACATCAACCTTTCAGGGCTCACGGGAAAAGCGACCCCTCTACGGATGACAAAGAAATTGAAGAGACATTTTACAAGCTACGGGAGCTTCCATCTAATGCTCCCCGGACGCAATGCAGGTCACATGGTCTAATGGACAGAAAATCACCTGCACACCTTCAACCTCTCATGGACTTTATGTTTTTCGAAAGGACCCTGAATATCCTGGTGTTTCAATCTACTGGCTCCTCCTTGAACCCGATACCCCACAGAAGAATGGAAACCATGGTTCTCGATGCTGCACCCATAAGCCCCTCCCAAAGACCCACTGCATTGCACTCTTTTATATAATAGAGCATTAGACCCTCAATATCAGTTAGATTTTGAAAAAGAGTTAAAGGGAAACGCATATACGATAACAGCCACCCATTTCTATGTCCACAAAACGGGAGTTGTTGCCCCAGTTGTCCTGCCTGAAATTGTGAAACCTTTTTATAAAAGAGACTCGCTTACTGACCCACATATCTATCTATTCTTAGGCTCTGGTCATAAAGCGCGTGAACTAGGGCCTCTGACTTATAAATTGAACCACACCCTGGAATGGGAACAGACCGGACTTCTTGGCATAATGTATAGTCCATTTGAAAAAGCTTACAAAGTTGACATTGGTTCTTGTACTGATGCAGTTGTAGTCTCACGGTCACACGGCTGTGAATTTACAGATCATGAGGGGACTGCTCAAATGCTGGCTGGGTTCTCAGGAGAGCTGTGGGCGGAAGGGCCCGCTGACATTGGACATTGTAATAAAGTTGATCCAGTGGTTCTAACGGTGCTCCCTGGTGCACATGTGTATGTCCCCAGAGGCCATTTCGCCATGATAAACAGAGACAGGGCATAGAACAGGCCTTAACAGAATTATGGAACTCTCCCCGTTACTTAGGACCTTTTGAAGTGACTCAGAGGACTGCTACAGCAGTTAAAGTGCAGGGAAAAGACAGCTGGTTTCATTGGACACATCTGAAACCTTGCTCGGACAAGACCGGCTACCACTGGTCCCACACTTTGCCTAATGATGGTGAAAGTGGGTCTGGGAGCCCCACTGAAGGGGGTGGGCAAGCAAACCCACAAACCCATAAACTTGAACTAGAGACAAAGAAGGACAAAAGCTCCTCTCTAAAGTCATGGCTACAAAAGCTAGGCCCACTTAGGTGCCCATACGGGGTGTGGGGTGTAATACTAGCTCTCTGCATACTACTAATATTAATGGCTTTAAAATTAGAAGATCAAAACAATTGTGACAAAATGGTTGAAGGTCAATCAGTGAAAGAATTAAAACAGACACTGTATAATATGTGTAAAAAAGTAGGCTAAAAACAAGGTGGAAATGTAGTCATTTATTGTAATCAAATCGGAATGATACTGGTTAAAAGGCGAGGAGCAGTATCCAACCGCCACACTTATAATGGGTTACCCATTATACAGAAGAAGCGATTGAAACTTGGAATAAAAAAGGAAAATACACACACCCAGGTTGCAAGGAGTATGCTAACTATGATAACCTTTCAAACTGGGTAAATCCAATAAATTGGACCGCAATTAGAGATAAGGTGAGTAGACTCAAGGACCAAAATCCACAATGGACTTGGTTGAATTGGCTAGAGTCCGGTTCCTGGATCCACATCCTTCAAAAAGTGAGTATTATAATAGGTGTTGTGTTACTGTTATGTTGTGTTTTGTTTTGTTGTGTTGTATCTCTCATTCGCAGCATGATAACCAGGGCTTTAGCCCCTTCAGGAGGGATCTTTGTTGTCAGTAGTGATTCCCCTGAGGATCTGGAGATGGGTTTTACAGAGACGCCTGAAGGGGGCGTCTAAGATCTGTATACTGAAAGAGCCAGAATGGCGTTTAAAATCGATTGGACCCAGACGAAGGCTATGATGGAAAATGTGGAGGAGATTTTATCTAACCAAACATTTAAGAGTGTTGTTTTGTTTTGTTTTGTTTTGTTGTGCTTTGTGTTGCAGGAATGTTTATTTTTATAGCAATACGTGATGGTGCGCGAGGCACAGAAAAAATAAAGTGTACTGTTGACCTTGGTACTCCATCGCTGACCTTTCGTTGGGAAAGGTTGGTGAGTGGAGACTACGTCTGGGAGAAAAAAGATGATTTTGAAACTCCTCAGGAACTGATTGAATATGCTCAGATGAAGATGGAGACCTGGTGGTGGTTTTTATACTCAGAGAAACGGTGAATCACTGTTCAATCAAGGTTTTACATTTATTAATTAAGGGATTTAGTGTTTTAGTTGATCTCTATCGAGATCAGAAGGGGGAATGAAGAATTATAAAATATATATAAGGTTTTATACTGTTTTTTATTCTTATTACTGTTTAGCTTGACTTAACAAAATGTATGCGAAGTATTCTCAGTTCTCTGTTACAGCGGAAAAGTACCAGAACACCAAAGTGTGTGAGCACAAAACCCCCGTGCCCCAAAAGTAAGATAAACAACTGCCTTCCTCCAGAAGGATCTTATCAGTTGCAACATTCCATTGAAGTCATAAAATTGGGGGTCGCGGGGCGGAACTATGTGATGCAGCAGAAGCACTGGAGCCAAATGGACCAATGAGATTTAGTTTTAGGCTCATGAATATTCCAATGTTTAATGTGATACAAATACTCTGCTTCCTAGTAAAAAATCCAGTCTCCTATGGCAATGGACAGCTGGTAGACTCGATGTTAGGGAACTAGGGAAGCAGAGCTCTGTATTAGATGACCTGTTAGGGAAATAAACCTTTGTGATTTAATCTTCTGAATCCTGGGTCATCTGTGCTGGTATGTGTTATTAGCTGGTAGTGTAGCGTTGTTTGTCAATAACTCTTCTTCCAGTGTTGAACACGCTTGGTGTTGTCCGACGTTTGGGTAATTAATTAGGAAGTGGACAACACAGGAGAAGGAGTGAAAAACTCCTTACTCTTCACCCTCTTTGGTCTGACGGCATCAGAGACACTTTGTTAGATATTGGGAGGCTTCACACAATTATGTAGCCATTTACCAAGTAAGCTAACGTCAACGTTAGGTCCGTACAGTTGGATACGCTTTGTCACGTTTAGTTGTAGCCAATTTATTAATCTCTTACTTGGCAAACTCTAGACTTCGTTTAAAGTTAATGTCAATGTTGGAGTTTAAATGACTTAATTGCATTTGAGCACCAACACTAGACTGCCTGATAAGGAACTAGCTAATTTCGCATTTAACAAACTTTTAAACAGTTGTACAAATAATACTCCACCAACCATGTACAACTTTTTAGAGGACAAAATTCGAATTTGTTTGAACTAGGTAACTATCCTGGTTCTATTTCACCGTGGCAAACTTGACCTAGTGAATAATCATCATGTTTTTTGCATCCAAAACTGCACCAAACCTGATACTGCAGACTCCGGCCGTGCCTCCATGGCCTCTGGTCTCCCGCTTCTTCCACGCTTCTTAAACGTGACTACTCTACATGTGATCCAGCCTGGACCAATCAGAACGCGCCATCTGAGCTGCGTCACCATTCACGTTTCACAGGCCCTGGCGCTGCGTTTGAGGCTTATCGGAAAAGACAGTTTATACTTTTCATAGTCGCAGCAATACCTGCAGACTATGAACAATACTGACGTTATCGAGGAAAATGACGGCTATCAGGCTGTGTCTAATACGAATGACACAGCACGTTGTTTAAAACGTATTATGACTTGCATTCTAACCATAAGAGGAACTTCCTGTGTAGAAATGTTTTTAAAATAGGACGATGGTTTTGCTGCGTGAGAATACAGTTCATTTTAAAACAGCTGAACCGACTACGATTGATTTTTTTTTTTTTTTACAAAGCATATATACATATTTATGTATCACTGAATGATTGCGTTTTAGACACAACATTGTAATCTGCACTTGCGTCTCGCCTAGTGTTGTTTTTAAATCCCGAACTTGAACGCAACGCTTGACCGGGGATGGAAGGCGGGGCATGCGCAGTGAGTCAAACTCTTATGAAACAAACCAGAGCAGCAGCAGTGGCAGCAGGTACACCACAGGCATACAAGAGGATCTCTCACGACTCCTACACCTCTGCACGCCGAAGAAATGCTACTTTCCTTGGGTTTGACATAAACTACACATCCCGGGAGCCAGTATACGGTAAGATCGTTGATATTCCGCTGTTTAAGCATTATATTTATTGTCAAAGTGATGCCAAACAGCGCCGCCGCTTTGCACTTACATAAGTTGCGTTCTGGTGACCCCATTTCTTGCGCTGCAAAGGTGTTGTGTCCAGTGTGTTAGGTACTACTTTCTTTGAAAAAAGATACACGAAGGCTTTGTCATAGATGGTATTGGTATTTGTGGCCATTTGTATTTGTGATTTAGGGTAATAGTTGTAGTGTTTACATTTGGAAGGCTGTACAGTCTTACGCCATGCCCAGGCAGAGGGAACAAACTGACCTAATTTCCATTTCTAGAAGTCATGCGAGGTGCCGCTCAAGTTAAGATTGGAACAATGTTTAATGTAAAATGTCAAATTGTATATTGTGTATAGCTTATATTATACTGTAGGTATGTGTGTATATGCTTTACAAGATTGTTAGGAGATTCACTTCAAAAAGTATTTCTCTACCTTTTTATCTATTGCATAAGGTAACTTTAGCATATTGCTTTTTATTTTTTATTTTTAGAAATGACAGTTTTCGGCATGGTTTTGGCGGAAATAGTATCTGGATTAAAAGTTACAGAGTGAACATTGTCAATAGAGGTCACGTTTGGAGGAGAAGGCAGAAGGAAATATAAATGGTTCGGTTGCATATTTGCATAGTGTAATCTCACATGCCTATCTAACTGCATGATCACTTGCTACAGAGTGCGGGTTTGGTGTTGCAAACAGAAGAAATTCCAAAAAGTGAATGGATTTGAACAAAAAGCCATACAGAATAATATTTTTCCATGACTGTCACACTAGTATTGATATTTCGGTGTGTGAAAAATAGGCAATGTTAGACATGAAATCACCACATTGTGAGATGTTTTATTTTAGTTGTGATAATAATTGTTTCATTTCAAGGCAATATCAAGAGATGACCAATGTGTTCCTTTTTGGTCAGGGCTTTTCCTTGTTTAGTGCTGATTTAGTCACGGATAACGTTAGACCGTTCTTTTGAATCTGTTTTGTCCATGTTTTTGTGAATCAGAAGGCTTCGCTGATGATAATTACGCTCGCTTCGTCACACATGCAAGAGCCAAGAATTTGCTCTGTGAAAATCTGTGCTTTTTGGCTATTTATGTTTCTGAGCATCTCAGATCTATTTCAGGCCAAACTGCAGATAATTCAGTTGTTCTGCCAGAGAGATTTCTTTGTTTCTCTTCTACTCTCAAAAGAAGAGAAATGGAAAGTCAGAAGGAGTTGAGTGTTGGTATTAGTAAAATAGAACTTATTTTTTGTTAAGATTGTAAAAAAAAAAAAAAAAGTCAAAATAGAGACGAAAACATGGTTGAAAATGGAACCCTAAAAGCAACAAAAACGTGATACTTTAACAATAACGCAATAATAAAGCAACGAAGTAAAAAAAAAAAAAAAAATGAACAAAAAAGCCACTAAAATGTGACAAAAGAAGCAACAAAGAAGCAACAAAAGAGCGACATAAACATGCTGGAAAAGCAACAATAACACAATTTTAAAAATGACCCAAAAGGTGGCAAAAAGTGATGAAAAACACTTTAAAAAAATGTGACAAAAAAGTTACGATGAGTTTTGTAGGTGTTACCTTTCAAATGAAGCGCCACACTGGCCTAGAGGCTGTAAGTTCTCTGGTCATTAAGCTTTTAAGATTCTGGTGATGCCGAACTGGGGATAATGCACTCGGTTAAGGCGGGGGTTACGAGGTTAAAAACATGAAAAAAGTATTGTATTTCTATAAAAAACAAATATTTAAACCTTCATTCATTTCCATCTCGTGGAGCAAAGAGCAACAATGTTTTACTCGGAGTACTGATGCTTCAAAAGTAGAAGTAAAATGTAACGCCTGATAAAACTACTTCAAGAAGATGCAGTACAAGCATTCTCCCACCAGCTTGAATTTGTTGTGTCCATGGCATCTGGTGTCTAGATTAAATAAAAAATTTAAAAAAGAACTGTTACTATTGTACAATCCAAAACACTTGTGGTGACAGTGCGTTACCCTGTCCATCCAAAGTTTAGCAGGCATTTTCAGGAAGGACATCTGGCTTCTATTCTACTAAATCTACGAAACACTTACCGTTTGTTTTGATGTTTTGTTTTGGAAGAGTTTTTTATATTGTTGTGGTTAATTTGGCCTAAAAGTGATCAAGAGCATCAAGTACATAATATGTTGTAGACAGAGTACCGCAAGGAGGAAGTTAACACTCTGACCCACTTTCACTACTGAAAACCAAAACATTTGTGTCACTTGTGAGTGTGATTGTTTGAAAATCACTATTGTGCACGCACATAACAGGCTGATGCCAGATAGTCTGTTCAGGAGGGATGATCTGCTGTGAAAACATGAGATTTCATGACACAAAATGGGAACAGCGGCATAGTTAGGGTTATAGTTTGAGTAGTACCTTTGCCAGATGTATCTGTCTGTCATCAATAATGTGTATGTCTCCTAAGTTATTTCAAATGCATGTTGTGTGAAGTTGATCTATATTGCAAATCTAACCATTGCAGTAATTGCCACTTCCAGAAAAATCACCATGAGGTTTATTTCCAAAATTGTGCAACCTTTCCAGTTGTTTTATTTTTTATCACAACTGTCGGTCTACAACTGTCCCCATGGAGCAATCTGAGTAGTGTTCTATGCAATGTGTACTTTATGCCACCAGATGATGACAAAACGCTCTTATTGTTTTGGAGACTTTATGTCCCCAAAAACCCTGGTAGTGGCCAGAATCTGATGATCTTTGGCACACTGTGAACCATCCTCTTGACAGTGAGATGATTCAGAACACATTCATTTTATGGCTGTACGGCATATTATCATTTGCAAATATGGAGGTGCCAGTATTAGCAGGGGAATACTATAGCTGTTTTTTGACTATAGTATACAATATCTGAACCCAAAACGGCTATGTATTAAATAAATTTGTTTCTTTATTAAGTTTCTATTGTGAAGTGATCATAAAATAGTTCCACTAAAGCTTACGGAGCCATTGCCTTAACTGATTGTATGTTATGGGGCTATACCATTACCACCAATTGTATTTTTCCCTTGTGAGACACAGGCCTGGAGTTGTGTTGTTTTTTTTTTTCAGTCACGTTAGCCTTTTTTTAATAATCTTGCATTTTCAACCCATTTCTCTGATTTATTTCGGCTCACAAATTGCCATCAAATCATGACCGAGCATTTCTCTTTCTGTCTTTGATGTCAGGTATAGGCTCTGTGCATGTTGTTGTTGCACTTACAGGTTTTATTAGAGAATTAGCCACTAGCTGAATGAGATCAATGTTTAAACCGTATTTAGCAGACAACAAGCAGGTGTTGGATAATTAAGTTGAGAAGTTCAGAACAACTGCTCTAAAACCTACTTTGACAATATGATCACTTTTTTAATACTTGTCCGATATCACACTTCAAGTTGAATCAATTCAGAAACAACAAATCACGCTGTAGGCCAATCAACCGCAGCTTCAGCTAAATGGGTCACTATTATTACAGACTGTCTCCATCTCGAAATGGCATGAAACCCACAGGGAACAGCTTGGTCAGTCTGGCCCTGGTCTTTTCTCCATCTGTTGGTTGTTGTTTCTGCTCCTGAGATGAACATGATCGCAGCAACACTCACACTCGCTGTGGTGTGGAGTCGATAGCTCCACGGTGAGTCAGCCGTGGGCCTGTGACTTCTCTCTCCTTGGCCACACGGTCCCCAGCACATGTCACTGGGGTTGAGTTTAGCAGGACCGGACAGGCAGGTGGCTGAGGTCAGGGGAACTGGGTGTCTCTTATCAATAAGCATGTCCCACTTTCCAGCACGGGAAAGTGGGACATGCTGTCCTTCCACCAGTGGAAAGATAGTTTAAGTCAAATACTTAACAGGACATGGAGTGCTATGCTGTAACTTTAGCTGCACAGAATACTTTGGAAATTGTCCTTAAAATTGTGGATTTACAATTATTATTATTATATAGAAAATTATTGTCTGTAACTAAAAGGCCTTATCTCTTCCTGACACACCAGAGGATGGAGAATAAACTCCATTTAATCACTAAAAAACTGTAGAAGTCATGTGTGATTGTCATCTTGCATTGTCTATGCCTTGTGAATGATTTTTCCGGCACACGTCAATTACATGACCCCATTGTCAGGTCTGTTGCATTTACTGAAATCTTGTGATCCAACTGACCTAGGAGTGTATTAGAGCTGGTACAATGTTTTCCTTGTGCACTATAATACAGTACGTCTTGTGTACATGTATCGATTAGGGCTGCATGCTTTTCATTACCGTTAAAGCAGTACTAAGTAACTTATTTACCTTAATAAATCCTTTCAGTAGTCCCTGTGGGGGTAATACAAGTGTTTATGGGATGATTGGAGGGTCTTTCATCTCCCCCGGTGTCTCTGGCCAGAAAGCCATGTTTGCAACTTGACTGCCCCCGGTGCGAAGAAAGCAATACACACTAATGGAATCACGAAGAAGAAGCTAGCATGCTAACGGGCAAAGCTAACTGCAGGTTAACGTCACTTTAAACAGTATTTACAGCCAAGTTTGAGTGAAAAAAAAATATTTCTATTGTATAATTGGATGTACAGTAACCCTCTGTCCCTTCGCCTTTCCTGTCAGTGTAGTATTTACTCTCCAAGACAATTAATAAATTAAAAAATCGTAACTTGCTACTACACCTGCAGTTGCGCTTATGG
This sequence comes from Gobius niger, assembly GCF_951799975.1. Taxonomy (NCBI): domain Eukaryota; kingdom Metazoa; phylum Chordata; class Actinopteri; order Gobiiformes; family Gobiidae; genus Gobius; species Gobius niger. Next base: position 25,401,474 of record NC_136857.1, read on the forward strand.
CCTCTATGGGGAAGAGTTACTTAGTACTGCTTTAACCGAGGATTAATTCTCGGTTAACCATTAATGTGCGTGCTAGCACCCCCGGTGTACCCGAAAGGGGAATTTCATTTTTTACACCGTTATTATATGGCTGGAACACATTTTGAAACTAGATTAATTTATAGAAATGAAACGCCGTGGTAATTACAGAGCAGTAAATGGTGAACACTGACTTTTGTGTTCGTGGCCCGTGAGCAAGGCATTTTAATAGTATTTGAGTTTATTTTGCCTGCAGTCCTTTAGCACGCCTTTTTAGAAACATTGTCGGAAGAAACAAGTCATTCATACGTCCAATAACATTCATCTCCACCCCTTTTTAACAATAAAGAAGAGAAAGATGTGTTGTGCTTGTTTACCTAGCAACCTCTTTAGTGATGCCCGGGTGTTGCCTGTTGAGCTGGTGCAACAACAAGCATGTACTTGAAGACGTATCCAAGCGCTGCAAAGCAATACTTGCATTTTGACCCGTCGTTCTCGTTGTACAGTGCACCCACTCTGTGCTTTTTTTGGCCCGCATCATATTGAAAACTAGCTAGCCATGGGATGGACTACTTCTCGTGGGCAAATGCTCTGGCGGTCTCTGGGTGTGGAAAAATGTATTACAAAATTAATACATTGTCAAACACTATAACGTCATTAAAACAGTTTCCAAGCTATTGTTCAAAACTAGTGTTCATATACTTTTCCCTATCCTGTTTAAATTCCCCTCATACAAACACATAACCGATAGTTCGGCGCGTGTTGCTCATGTTCTTGTCTGGATCTGTCTTGGCTGTGATTTGGAGCTCTGTTTTCTTTTCTTGGTGCCGCCTCGTCTGTTGGCTCAGGACCGTGCGTGGATGTATTGTTTTGCTCTACTTCTCTACTTTCTGAATGCGTCAGAGCACAGATTTCAATTTGAGTCATCTTGTAAACTGTGCCAATATCCTGCAGTGCCCAAAGGCAGAACAATCAGCATAATGATCAGTTTGCTTCGATACACGATGAGAGATTTTTCTTTTAATAATCAAGATGCACTTTTAAATACTGCTAAATAGTTACATGATCATTTTCCATTTGGTAACTGTCTCATTCCGATTGTTTTTTTTTTTCTCATTGCGCACACTCTTGCAGCGCTAATCAGCTGTAAAATCTTTGTTCTAGCGAGTGTTTTTACAGATAGTACCACCAAAAACACGAGCGTACTGGCCTACAAATCCCCATGAGTCACTGCAGGATGGCGCTAGTTAATTAAGTATTTAAAGCAAGACAAATTATTCACGTCTTCATGCTGATGTATATAACCCATTACACATATTGACATGAGCTTTTTTTTTTTCTTTAAAAATGGCAAGAAATGTGCAGCTGTTGGATAATTATTTACTACAGCATATATTGAACTTTTCACGGGAGACTTTGGTTTTATAAATGTAGATGTTTTAGCCTTGGAGCTAAATGCTAATGCTAATTTGACGAATGATGAACAATGTTAATGTATTGCCGCAATCTGAACTTTTTACTAAACAACCTCGACCTGACGTCAGTTAAAGTTTTTTCAGTCTTATTTAATTTATTTTTATTTTTATTTACGTTGCCAGATTTACGTTAATACAGACGGACAGGAAGTTGGTCAAAAATGTTCCGTATTTACTAACTTGTGTATTTATTTGTCTGTGTCTGTGCAGTGAACCATGGCTCCAAATTCCATCCACTGGTTCAGAAAGGGGCTGCGTCTCCATGACAACCCAGCCCTCCAGGAGGCGGTCCGAGGGGCGGGCACTGTGCGCTGCGTCTACTTCCTGGACCCTTGGTTCGCCGGCTCCTCCAACGTCGGGGTTAACAGGTGGAGGTAAAATCCACCGCTCATGTACAGCATAGGCCACTTTCAAAGCTCTTTCAAAGCTCTTTCAAAGCTCTTTCAAAGCTCTTTCAAAGCTCTTTTTGGAAGTGGCTCAAGTTGCTGCGCGACAGTAAAGGCGCGATAAATTAATCAACCTACAGTTGGTTTTTTAATTGACTCAAATTGCACTGATAGCAAATAAGATTGGCAAATAATTGTCTCCCTGAGAGGGATGCACATTTTATTAGTTTTCTTTTTTTATTAATTGGTCTATTTTGAAAACTATTATGAATTATTTGTTGACGTCCTTGTACATCTCAGCCCATTAAGGATAAGCTGAGCTCAAAATGCAACGAGATATCAACATTTTCTAAAGAGGACCCTTCATATGTCCTTGAAGTCAGTTGCCACATTTTGTTGACTTGGCTCAATTCTCAGATGGACCATATCTTTACCCCTCAATACAACAAAACAATTACTTGTTAGTGTCTTCTTTAATTAATCGATTAATTATGAGCCCCCCTACCCCTTGAGGTCTTATTTTGAATAATTCCTGCCTATCCTGTAGTTTTGACCTTGACCCTTTTGAACTTTCATATTAATAAATACACAAAAGAATGAATCGTTACTGTTTTATGTAACCTTCTTTATTTTTCAATAACTGCATCTCCCGGTCGGCAGTGGGCGGCCTTCAGCCTGCTTGCGTTTTATGCTCTTTATATTCCTCGATCATGTAACGTCCAGAAATTAGGTCAGTTTTTAAGTACTTTTATATAAAAGACAACCCAAACGGAAGTGCCCAGGGGAGTTCAGTCAGACGAGCAAACAAAGTACTTACGAGATCCGTCCTAGCCTCGTGGAGCGAGCGTCGGCTGCTTCACGTGACTCCACCTGTACATCGTCTCATCTTCTCCACAGGTGACAAAAATCGATATCTCCCCAAGGTCTAACAAGAATAGCATCGTAGCAGAGATTCAGTGGTGAACCGCACGTGAGCAGGCTCAAAAGTAACAGATCAAATTCTGCCGTATTGTGGCTTGTACCAATTATTCGCAATTTCAGGTTTTATGATCATTTTAAAATGAAACGTCGGCATCACGGCTACTTATCAACTATGGCTTGTCATTTGGCTAGAATTAGGTTATTCTGTACACAAGTAGATGAAGATTTAATGGTCAGACTAACGGAAGTGTGAGGTATGTACATTTCCTTCAGTGCGAGTGAAGACAGATTACTTTCCTATTGGGTCGCGTAGCAATGGTGTTGAAAAATGAAGGCAATGGATTTGTTGTTAGTATCGTGTCAATCCTGTAAAATGAACAGGAGGTGTCGTGCTGTGGGAGCCAGGCTAATGAGAGAGTTAGTCAGTCTTTCTTGTTCTAAGTTGGCTTGTTTAGTGCTATCATTTTTAGATAAAATTTTTTGACCTAACCCTCCATATGTTTTTGGGTCAATGGGTGGAAACCAGAATTCCAGGAGGACGGGAAACAGAACATGCAAAAAATCCACACGATAACGCCCCACACAGTTGCTCCCACACCTGTAGCTTATAGCCACGTGCCTTATCCAATTATCTACTGGCTTTGAACTTGGTCCTGTTTTAAAATGAGCAAACCACAACCTGTGTTGTTTTATAACCCCTCCATTTAGACGTCGACCTTCATACATCTCCACTCATCCGTATGGTTTGTAGCCGACGTAACCGCTCACCTGTTTGTCCCACTTATAGTGCTCTCGGCGCATGTCACGTGTAGAGTGTTTTTGATGCAGGCCTTGACAATAATCTGAAACGTAATGCAAGTACCATACTAGCTCGATGGCTGCAAAAGATCGTGACATAGTTATGAGAATGATAGAATTCTTAGTGAATCAATGGCTTCTCTTTCCAGCTGCGAGAACCTTTGTCTTCATGGGTTGGGTTCAATAGGTAAGGATTTGGGCAAGTTTGGGGGGAAAGGGATGGAATAAATATCCCGGCCCGGATACTACAAGACAATAGACACATTTTTATTTTCAATTTACAATAATGTTTTGCAGGATCACTTACCTTGAGCGCCTGTTAACCTGCTCCACACTTAGCTTCAATTGACCAGCAGATGTGTTTCCGAGGAGAGCGCTTGTACAGCTCCTTGCTTAGCTCCCGAGATCAGAAGACATTAAGGTGGCGACATCATGTTGCGACTTTGCTCCGTCTGATAAAATCCCACTGCTGAATCCAGAAAACGACATTTCGATTTACTGAAATAGTTGATGGTTATTTCAATAATCAATTATTTGTTGATTTAACAGTTTTTCCAGCCTGACTTTTAAATGCTGCGAGGCACAGGCATAAAAGCTGTTCATTCAGTCCATGGCTGTGTACAATGTACTTGTCATGCAAGGACAACTGTCGAGGGAACAACACAAACTTTTGCTTCGTAACATTAGCTCGGACAATATGATTAATATTACAGCAATACGCCTTTATCGCGATAGCAAGTACTGATACTTTAAAACTTGGATGCTTTCAATGCTTTTTAAAAGTAATATTTCTTCAGGAACACTTTTAACACTTTTGTTAAAACTACATTTTTCTGTATTGCCCTTTATACTCTTAACACTTCAGAAAATAGAATTTGTGTTTTCTTTTTCAAACGTTTCACAATATACAATGTATTGCAATACAGAAGTATCATGATATGTATTGTATCGTCCCTCCCAACCTTAATATCAACCAATCATTACAAAGCGTGAAAATATCTATATATTTTCCTTTAACTTGTTCTGTCATCTTAGGTTTAGGGTTAGTTATTTTCTCCAATTATGCATATCCAAATCTCAAAGTGTATTTACCTGAGAGCTCACAGCCCATTGCCAGTGTGATTTGAAAACCAAGACCTTCTAGTTTCTAGAAATATGTGTAAGATCTAATAAGTAAAAAAACAATTTATCCTAATCCTAACCCCTGACCCTAAACCTGACCCCCTTTTTGTTCAGTAGTGAAATGAGATGAGGTTTTGTCTTCCACGTAAAACGTGCCAATGAACTCATTCCTGTGAAGAAGTGAAGAACTGGGATATGTTAGGAATGAGTTTAAACGTTTGCTTCCGTCATTGACGCAGAATCAAATATTGGACCTTTTAAGTGAAAATATCCACAGTTGTTGTCTGTATCTCAAGTGTCCATCTTTCATCGACTGACCTCGCAAAGCTTTTTGCCGTTATGTGATTATAAAACATTTAATGGCTTTCTGCACTTCAGTTTCAGCACCGCTATTGTATTCCCTCTTCCCTGCAGAGCTAGAGAAAGAGACAGAAAAATGGTTATATATGTGTGAGTGTATCCTCATGTGAGCCAGTATCGAGGTCACTAGGCTAAGGGATTGTGCGCACAGATGTAGGGCAGTACAGTTATATAAGGCGCACAAGTATGACGCAGCAACATCAGGCGGACGCTGCCGCAGATGCATGAAGATGGAGAGAATACTGGAAGTGCGCAGTGATTCACATACACGCCACACGCCTGTAGCAAACATGATGACATTCAAATGAGCGACGTGCTTGAGCTGGTGCGACGGGATTGAAAGGATTAGTGCACGTGAGCTCGCATGCTGGCCGGACGATGAGCTTTGTTTTTACTGAAATTAAAAGAGCCGTCAATGTAAAAGGCAAAAGAAAAGGCAGAACAATGATGAATCCAAGTGAAAGCCTGTGATCTTTAGTTTCAAACAGTGGTACTTGGGCTTCTTTAGGTCATTATCAGCATCATCTGCAATTTTAGATTCAAGATTAGTTAGGGATTATTAATGTTTTAGTAATGCATTTAGGTCAGGTGTTTTGTTTCTGTTTTCATAATTTATTGCAGGACGTGTGCATTTTAGACACTTTAAAGATAAGATAATAAAAAAAATGGGGATTTGGTTAAAACATTTGAGAAAAACAATCTCATCTGTTGTTTATTCTATTTCTATTTTCTTGAAAAAAAAGGTGCCAAACGAGCGCAGCAAGTGTGACTCCATTTGCCACCATTCTTTTTACAACTTTTATTCATCCAGCTTTCATTTCTTCATACATTGTAGACATTTCCATTCAGAAACTCCCTCACCTCCATTGAGGAAAAAATCCCCCGCCCCCCTCTGTCTGTCTCTCTCTCTCTCCCCGACAGCAGAGGTCATTTGGCGCGTGCCGGAGTAGAACGGCACGTGCCCAAGTAGAGCTAGCTGCCTGTGTTCCATGGGGATTGGGAGCACCCGGGGCTTTAGCGCGCCACAGACGGCGGGACAGGGTCGAGCTGTCCCGCTAACGATCAGGTCAGACAGTACAGGCCGCACTGAAGTCTACGCCCACAACCACAGGTGGCTCGATTCACTGTGGAGGTTGAGAGCTACAGGCTACAGACCGGCATGAGAGTGCAAAAAGTTAGCCCAGCCGGGTCCAAGCGAGTGTTCGTTCAGCTTTTAGCAGTGAATAGAGTTGCATTAACCTCGTAACCCGGGCACATTTTCTCCAGTTCAGCGTTACCCAAATCTAAAAGCTCCTCTACTGGAGCTTACAGCCTATAGGCCAGAGTGACGCTTCATTCGAAAGCGTGTTGTCACTTTTTCGCTGTGTTTTTCATCGCTATTTCATAACTTTTTGTCACCTGTTTTGCTGCATTTTCGCCACTTTTTTTGACGCTTTTTCGTCGCGTTTTTTGTCGCTTGTTATGCTGCATTTTTTCCCCACTTTTTTGCTGCGTTGTCGCTTTTTCGTTGCCTTTTTGGTGACAGTTTTGTTGCTTTCTCATTGCGTTTTTGTTGCTCCTTTGATGCTTTTTTTTGCTGCAGTTTTAATCCTCATTTACATCTTGTTTTTTGTCGCTATTTTGCTGTGTGTTTTCAAGGAGCTTTTAGATTTCGGGTAAAGTCGAACTGGAGAAAATGAGCTCGGTTAAACAACAAAACCGACCTCATGAAAGGTTCAGCAGCTTGGCCCTATTCCTGACCTCGAGTAAAGCAAAAAGAGTCAAAACGACCCGCTCAGATAGACCTCGGTGACAATTATGGCGTGTTATGTTCACAGTCGTCATTCCCTAAACCATAAACACAAGTGTGCGTCACGAGTTACCTTGAAATGTTGAAAGTCTCTGCGTGCTCTACTGGTTGTGATAACTAATAAGCTGTAATTGCGTCCAGCGATATCTTCCTATGTGAGCAAACTTAGGCTGTGTTCAGACTTAAGTGCGATCTTCCTCATAAAGCGATAAGGTTGTACATGTGTTGGCTCTGATCCAATGTGACGTTGGCATATGAATGAAGTAGATTTCACACACACACAAAAACAACAGATTTGAGCATTGCGACTTTACCGTAACTTTGTAGTAAATGGTCAAACTGTGCGACTTGACAGCCTTGAGTCTCAGGGTCCCTTTAATGGGCCTTGCTCTGACGCCGCAGGCAAGTAATAATACAACAACATCATTTCAGGGAGACAGCGTTTTGTCCGTAATCATTGCTCCAAAATTTGACGGGGGCAATCTTCTCCCGGGGAGGTGAAACACGTCACCAAGTCTAAATGCCTCCCATCTTTCGCCTCATTTGCCTCTACTTTAGAGATGTCGGATGGAGCACTGGTGAACAGCTTCACTTTTGGGTTCGCAAAGTAACCACTGAATGATACTTACCATGTTTATTCTTCTTTGTTCTGCAGGTTTCTCCTACAGTGTCTTGAGGACCTGGATGCCAACTTAAGGAAGCTGAACTCGCGCCTTTTTGTGATCAGGGGCCAACCAGCAAACGTGTTCCCAAGGCTCTTTAAGGTAAGAAATAAGCTTCATGCGCTATTCTGTTCTATGGGCGAACGCTGTACTAATTTAGTCACTGCCACCAACTAAATATGGTGCAGATAATGTAAACATTTTGCACAAAGTACATAAAATGTGTGTGTGTGTGAATGTGTGTGTGTATAGGAATGGAAAATCAGCCGTCTGACCTTTGAGTACGACTCGGAGCCATTTGGGAAAGAGCGCGACGCAGCCATAAAGAAGCTGGCCATGGAGGCAGGAGTGGAGGTCAACGTCAAGACATCGCACACCCTCTACGACCTGGACAAGTACGAGCCACTCGAGCCTCGCATGCATTTAGCAAAGCGGTCGTGAAAGTGTGGGACATAGTTTTTATCAAAATATAGCTTTCTCTTTATAGATGTTTCCAACAGAACCTAGTGACCTAAAGAAATGAACAAACGTCCAGCCGATTTCCATGCGCGCTCAGTTTCATTTCCGGTTTTACCATAACATGACAATCGTAGCTGCACGTGGTTCTTTTGGGACTCTTCCTTCATTATAAACGAGTCATCTAAACAAATGAACAAACCTACCATGTTCTCGCACAGTTTCACTTTCATTTTTACCACAACATGACAGACGGAGCTGCACATGGTTCTTTTGGGACTCTTCTTTTGGTAGCGTCATGCAGTTATCACACAAAAATGTATTATTTATATGTACATGTATGTAATTTGACCCCCGCACATTGGACTATTGGACCTACCGCTGATTTTATGTGATTTTGGGGTGGATGGACGCTGTTCTTTTACCGTTCGGTTAGTCTTGACATCACTACTGTCAACCATAGCTTTGATAATGGGGAGATCAAGATTTTATTAAAGTGATAGACTGTAAGTTTGCAAAGTGAGGAGCGATAGAGTGAAATTTGAAAGGAAGCAACCAAATTCCTCTCCTATTTAACCACAAAGCTCCTCCCCCGCTCTCCTGATTGGCCCTGACAGGATTGTTCACAGGTAAAGCTCGTCTCATTGGTCAACGCGGGAGGATGCTAGACTCTGATTAGTTGCTGAAATCCGGGAAGGAGGGATTTTACAAAAAAGTTATATATATTATTACCTACTTAACATCAAAAGTACTCATTTTAAAGGAGATGTGCTGGTTTGAGTGAGGTGTGAAAGAGGGCACGACTAAAATCTTTTCTTCCGCAGGATCATCGAGCTGAACGGTGGCCAGCCTCCCCTGACCTACAAGCGTTTCCAGACCCTGATCAGTCGAATGGACCCCCCGGAGATGCCCGTGGAGACCCTCTCGGACGCTCTGATGGGCCGCTGTGTCACGCCCGTCGCAGACGACCACGGGGACAAGTACGGGGTGCCGTCTCTGGAGGAGCTCGGTGAGAACGCAAACGCACCTCTGCAAACTAAAGATCCCTAAAGCGTGTGGTTTTGTTGTTTAAGAAATGATGACAATGTTTTCGAATCTGTAGCGGCGGCAGACCAGTTATTGCGTATGGAGGACTAAAACCATTTATTATTTTGCCAGTTTTAGCCCTCCATAGTTTGATTTGGTTCAAACTACTCCCTTGTATTAGCTTATCTGAGGTTCTCAAACTTTTCACACCAAGTGCCACCTTGAGCACAACCAAAAACAAATGACTTTTCCTACACAGATATTGGGTCGGTTGATGTTTGATTTCTTGACCTTCGATCGTTGCTCTAAGCCTTGGCTGCAGTTAACTGCCTTGAACCGTTAAGTGGTTCCGATTTAGCCTTAAGTCCATCTCTTCCCAGCCTTCTCTATCGGATTATTTGGCTCCATTCACCTGCTGAGAGTTTCCATTCCCACTAAAGTTCTTATCACCTGGAGCTTGTGTGTCCCAACTGTTCATTCAGAAACGTCTCCTTATGGTCTTAGAGTCAACTCGTGCCACCGGGGGGGGAAAAAAAGAATTAAAATTATAATGCAACTGGTTTCTTGTGCTACATCGATATGTATTTCCCCTTTCCTTTAAAAAAATGTACAAATATATACAAAAATAAGAAGCAGTCTAGTCAATCACTTTCATAACTCGTCTTGCTTTCATACATTTCCCTCATCATTCCCTCAAAAAATGATTTACTAGCCGATTAAAAAGACATGTTTTTTTTAGCAGTCTGATTGCCAAAGTGATCAGGAGTCGGAGTCAATGTTCTTCTTTTTTTCTTTTTTTTTCCCAATCTGAAATAGTTCCAGGTACCCCCTGCTAGGTCCTCAAGTGCCCACCAGGGGTCCCCGTCGGCTCAAATAAATCATTTCCCCTACTGTTTCCCTCCCATTTCTTTCTGTATTGTTTTCTTTTCTTCCTTTTTACCACAAATTCTCCACAATATTCCCCATTTTCTACACATCGCTGAGAGAGAATGAACTGGATATTGTACATGTTTGCACATCCTTCACACATTATTGTCCGGTTCGCATTTCTATTTTTAAAGTTTTTTTTTAATGGCCCTGCTGAAAGTTTCCGTGAACATTTGCTCGTCCATTCACTTAAGTTTCCAAGCATCTGGACCCGTCTATTTGCAGACTCTGGCCAGTGTTAAAGTAGCATTAGTGTAAGTGCTTAACTTAATCTTAGCTCTTTACAGCCCCGAAATGGCTCCGTTCATTCACAACAGGAGGAGGTTCATTCTTAAAAAAGCTGCCGCCATATGCTGCCGACACCTGGACGCCCAAAAAACATGGACTCACTTCATCCCTTTAAGGCCAGCCATGTAGGGTAGTATTTAAAAAAAAAAAGAAAAAAAGAAAGCAAGTACAAGTCACAGAAAAATGCTAACACACTATGCTACAAATTGGAGATGGAGAAAATGCTGAGATGGTTCCAGGACCTTTAGTTTGTTTACTGCTAAATGCGTTTTGTATTAAAACATTTTGGTACAATTTATACCTTTTTTTCTCCGCAGGCTTTGACATCGAGGGCCTGCCTACCGCTGTGTGGCCTGGAGGGGAGACAGAGGCTTTGACGAGGATAGAACGCCATCTAGAGAGAAAAGTCAGTACTGCACCCTCTGATGGTAGACATAACAGTGGAACTGAACTTGAAGCTAACAAATCTCCAACAAAAACAAAACCTTCTTTATTTAATTGTAGCGTTTTGGTGTTTGTCATGCAACACAGAACACACTGCACTTTTTCGTATTTAATTGATTTCAGACTTGTCACGCAAATGTCTTTGTGCAGTTTAGTTCAACATCCAATAAAATTATGGTCTGAACTCTCCTCTGTGTCGTAGGCGTGGGTGGCCAACTTTGAGCGTCCCAGGATGAATGCCAACTCGCTGCTGGCCAGTCCCACCGGCCTGAGCTCCTACCTGCGCTTCGGCTGCCTCTCCTGCCGCCTCTTCTACTACAAACTCACCGACCTCTATCGCAAGGTAGACACACACACCAATGAGCTTTATGCTGTGAACTCACACGGCACTAGTTCACATTCTATCTATTACCTATTTTTCAGCTCTTAACCCCTCAACCGAGTGCTTTTTGTCTAGTTCAGCTCTACCCAAATCTGAAAGGTTACAGCCTACAGGCCAGAGTAACGCCTCGTTCGAAAGCTAAGACCTACAAAACTCATCTAAATAGCTTTTTTCCCTGACTTGAAGTGACTTTTTTGTTGCGTTTTTGTCACTTTTTCATCATTTTTTTCATCACTTTTCTATCATCACGTTTTCGTCGCTCTTTTGTTTCATTTTAATCCTCGTTCTCGTGTCATTTCTGTTGCTATTTTGACACTGTTCTCAAGAAGCCTTTAGATTTGGGTTAATCCAAACTGGAGAAAATGTGCTTGGTTCAGATGGGGGGTTAAAAGAAACATAATTCACATTTTAACCTTTTTTCAAACACAAGTAAGTGATGCATGACCTACTCACTGAAAATAGATTGATACTCCAGTGTCAGTGGCAGGTTACATCACTGACAAACATTTAAGGTTAAAATCTATTACTTTAACCTTAAATGATAGTGTTTGGTCCAAGTGTTTATATGTGCAGTGCTGCCCTCTACTGTCCGGACTTGTTCTTGGCACTCTATTGACTGGGAAAGCAATGGAGCGCTGCAAACTCAAATACACAACGACGACATCATCAAAAGTATCAATATTGGCATAAAAAGCAACGGTGTCTCAACATGCCGTTATAATTCACAATGTATCAACAAATAGAGATAATGGCTCACCCCTAGTGTTAAAGGAATAGGCCACCGTTTTTATATACGAAGATATGTTCTTACCTAACCTTAGTCGTGTTAATATATCCCCGTCTGGTCTTTGTCCGTGCGCTCTGTCACGCAAACGGAGCACATACGCAGCCTCTCCCACATGTCATATAGCTCCAAAAAAGCTCACGATAGAAGCTACCAAGCTCTTCCACGTGTTCCCTATTTAAATAAACTTACGTGAAGTGTTTTCATGCGAAGTATATTTACACAGAAATGTAACATGTCGATTTTATAAGCAAATAAAAAGGGGGACTATATTGTGAGGCGTAATGATACGAGTAGCAAAACTCCTAAAGGTTATTGACGGAAGTGAGCGGGGGAAGTCTTTAGGAGTTACTGCGCGGACGTTTTGCTACTCGTATCATTACGCCTCACAATATAGTCCCCCTTTTTATTTGCTTATAAAATCGACATGCTACATTTCTGTGTAAATATACTTCGCATGAAAACACTTCACGTAACTTTATTTAAATAGGGAACACGTGGAAGAGCTTGGTAGCTTCTATCGTGAGCTTTTTTGGAGCTATATGACATGTGGGAGAGGCTGCGTATGTGCTCCGTTTGCGTGACAGTGCGCACGGACAAAGACCAGACGGGGATATATTAACACGTCTAAGGCTAGGTAAGAACATGTCTTAGTATATAAAAACGGTGGCCTATTCCTTTAAAAACAAACCAAAGAAAAGGCTATATTCCAGATTACAGGCCTAGTATTGCTGGATAATACTGTATAATAGCTGTGTTTCTTTCCTTATGCACTGATTACTTCACGAGCAATGTAATCCAGCTTCCTCGGCGGCATATAATGTAAACAGGAAAATACTATTGTGATTTTTTTTTTCCAATAAATGTATAATAATGAGCTGGCACAAGTTTCTCAAAGTGCTACACTGTAGTCATTATTCATTCACTCCACACTCTTTTTCAAATTTGTTGTGTCTAGGGGTGAAAGGTCGATAAAATGTACATTTCTGATTTTTAATCTGAGTTTGTTGCGAATGGGAGCAATTTGTAGTTTGCGATAAATTCTTCGTAAAGATTGCGGCTCCGCTGCAAACAAACCGTAAAACATAGCAAAAAGATTTGGATAACTTTTGATGAGTGATTTTGAGCTCATTTGGTGAAACGCCCTAAGAGGAGTTTGTTAAAATGCGATGTCACCAGAGGTGTGTTTTCGTGTGCTCCATACACCTTGGTAGATTACAATAGGCCCTTGCGACGCCAGGCCGCTCAGGCCTAAAAACATTTCTGATGGTTTGCAAAAATATCGCTTTATTATCGTCCTAGCAAGAAAGTCCCAAAACCTTGAGATTTTCATTTTTGATATAGCCCTGTGACAATAAATAGTCTCAATATTTATAAAGTGCTTGGTCACCACCAGGCACTCTAAATCCTTTTCTCACTTCATTATCCTACAACGGTTGAAATGTTGAACCATTTGCTCTAACATGTCGTGTCCTCTTCCATCCAGGTGAAGAAGAACAGCTCCCCTCCACTCTCCCTCTACGGCCAGCTGCTTTGGCGCGAGTTCTTCTACACGGCCGCCACCAACAACCCGCGCTTCGACAAGATGGAGGGCAACCCCATCTGCGTGCGCATACCGTGGGACCGGAACCCTGAGGCGCTAGCCAAATGGGCCGAGGCGAAGACTGGGTTCCCCTGGATCGACGCCATCATGACCCAGCTGCGGCAAGAGGGCTGGATCCACCACTTGGCCCGACACGCCGTGGCCTGCTTCCTGACCCGAGGAGACCTGTGGATCAGCTGGGAGGAGGGCATGAAGGTACAGATCCACAGAGGGGGTTTTACCTAGGGCGGGCGATACCGGTACTTTAACGGTACTTGGTTTTCGATACTGATACCTTAACGTTACTTTTTCCAATACCTATATTAAAATATTTGTCATATAGAACCAAAAAACACAGTAATGATAATTTATTCCTTTTCCTTCCATTTCATTTGTTTTATATTTGTGTTTATTTGAGGTGAAACAACCAAGAAACAAAAGGGTGGAAAAAAACATTCACATTCAGCAAATTTTCCATATTTTTTCCACATATTTCCCTAACACCCATTTCCCCCCAAATTTTTTCCACATTATTCTCCTTTTTTCAACAATGTTCCCAAAATGTTTTCATTATTTATTTATTTTTGATTTCATCCCAAACTGTCCCCAATTTTCCATGTGTTTTTGCCCCAATTTTCCCAAAATTTAAAATGTTTTCCCCTAATTTGTTTACATTTTTAAAAATGTATATGTAATTTATTTAATAGAACAAGAACCCGCAATAGTGGCATTACATTTCACTGTGATGGTATTAAAAAGGTATTAAAAAGTCTTACATTTCACTTGGCCAAAGCTGGAGCTACCCTGGATACTTCAGAAATAGTAAAATGTGTTGCATTTGTGACAGTATCATGATAGTTTGGGGGCGTTGTAATGGCATTTTGACTTGCTGATACTTGCATAAGCCCTGATCTATGAGGTGGGCTAACCGAGACCTGGCCAAGATGGGCAGAAAGTTTCTAGAACATTAAAAACATACACGGCATTAGTTAAAGCCTTCACACACAAATGATCTGGACTGGATTTGACATCACAGGATGTCGATTTAATATTCTATTATTAACCGTTACCTCCCACCCACCTTCGTCCTTTCTTCCTCCCACTTTTGAAACCGCTGTTACTAAACCTTGAGTCAGGCTGGAGAACAAATACCATTCAAGTTTAAACACAAGCTTCTTTGAAGATAAACATAATCACATGCCCTTTCTCTTTTTACCACCCTTCAGTTAAGTTATGCGTGGATGGGTTTTTAAGAAGCCACCCGATACAGTGATGAATCAGGGTTGAGAAAAGGTAGTTTGTGGTTAAAGTCCGATAATAAAGCCGCATGACTCAGGAAGATCGGACCTTTTTTAGTATCTACCTGCATGTTTGAACACCCCTATAGGTATTCTAAATATAGTCATTAACGTGAGTCATTGACGGCAATTCGGACCCGAAGTGACAGTGCAGGATTTTAGAGGCAGTTGTGGCGAACAGGTCTGGGCTCATTCTACACATTAGGACATGGCTGGAACATTTAGGGGGAGGAAAATACATAATTTTAACATTTTTAAACTCCCTATAGTCCCTTTAAGTAGTAAAACTAACGCCACTTGTTTATCAACATACATGATCATGGGAGATATTGCGTGTATTTTAACATGTTTAGCATGACTCATTATATGGGTATGCCCTGGGGAAGGCCACGCAGGTCGAAATGTGTTGGCAATGACCCATGTCTAATAAAGGATTTTTTATTTCACAGCTAGAGTCGACTCACTATATATTGCAACATTAGCTGATGTGGGCCATTTGCAAATGAGGCAATGTGATGCATTTTAAGCTCATAGAAATTGGCAGTACTCGTAGTAATTAAATGGGATAATCATTAAAAATGTTCAAATTAATTAGAGCAATTTTCACAATATCAAGAACTAGCGCACTGGTCTTTTCTTCTACCCAAAAGACGATCACTTAAATGTCGTGGTCCATTTTGTTTTTTTATTTATTTACTCATTGACTTGATGAACAAGGTAAAATTACGTAAATGCTTGAATATCAACAGACCCCTTAGGAAATGCTATATTTTATCGTTAAATATTGTCAAAAATATTGTCATTTTATTATGACATTCACATTCTTATTTGGGTTGCGGCTTGCCACGACATGTTGAAGATACTGTTTGAAAATGAATCACCGCATTTATTATTTTTTTACTAACCTCAAGAGCTTAACACAAAGCATAACTTGCTTTCTCATACATGTTGTTTGGCTAGCTGTAAATAACATGCCAACAATACACTAAGACAAATAAAAAATGATGGTAATCAGCATGTTTGAAAGCAAGAAAGTTGCACAGTCAGTCATAAAGTTGTTCTTAAAATTAAAATAAATAAATGTGTATTTGGTCATGTTTACAAGTAATCTGTTTGCAAAATTAAAGATGCCACTAGAAAGCATTCTTAAAGGTGCATTATGCAACTTTTTATGTTGAAAAAAAAGTTTATTTGTGTGTATTCGACCTTGTAGTGACCCAGTGGCTGTGTGAGTGGTCAGCATGGCGCCTTTACTTTCAATCACGGTGGTCTCTACAGCACTCCAGGATCAATAGGTTTTCAGGTGGGAGGCTCCGTCAGCAGAAACCTTACAAACTAGAGACCACTGTGATTGAAAGTAATGGTGCCATGCTGACCACTCACACAGCCACTGAGTCACTACAAGTTAAATTATGCACAAATATCAACTTTTTTTTCACATCAAATGTTGCATAATGCACCTTTAATCAAATAAATTTAGTATTATCAACAACAATCAATAAATAATCACCTAAAATCCCACTTCCTCTCTCTTCTGAAACGTAACCCCCCCTGTTTTGTCCCACTCTTGTTGCTGTAGGTGTTTGAGGAACTCCTCTTGGACGCTGACTGGAGCGTGAATGCCGGGAGCTGGATGTGGCTGTCGTGCAGTTCATTTTTCCAGCAGTTTTTCCACTGCTACTGCCCCGTGGGCTTCGGCCGTCGCACCGACCCCAACGGGGACTTCATCAGGTGGGTACCACTCCTCCCCTTCGCCCCTAGGTGCTGATGATGAGGATGATGACGATGATCCGCTGGAAGGCCCCCCTGCTCCCCCGTCTCTCTGGGCAAAAAAAACAGAGATAGTGTGCAGAGTGTAAAGGAGGAGGGAACCTTGTAGAGTTTGAGTTTCATTCATACTGAAAGTCAGCACAAAATGCTAAAGTAAAGGATCAATCGCAATCAAATTGAAATGACAATTAGATTTAGCAAACTGCATCGACAGCCATTAATTGTAGTAATATTTGTCCAAAAGGATCAGATTTGTCGGAAAATAGTTGAGGCTTACTTGAAACCAATGACGAAATCCAATGATAAATACATTTTATGAGCAGAAAAATATAGTTTGTGCATAAATAGTAATTAATCATATAACTAGGAAAGAAAATTCATCTTGAAAGGCACCCAATGTGCACTTATCAAAAAAATGAATTGTAAATCGAGGTGACCGTTTATTTGTTGTGACAACCCTGGCGAGGAAAGCCCAAAGGAAAAATGACAATGCGCATACATGGACATAGTGGAAGTAATGACCTATTAAAAAACACAATATTTATTTTCGTAGCTGATAGTACAGACCTAGTGATATGGAATTTGTTTCTCTGCTTTGCATAGGCCACTGTGGTTTCTTTTTATAGGTCCACAAACATGCAAAACATGTCTGAGCCACACTGTAGCGGGCAACATGACTGTTACTGCTACAGTAGCATTAGCATACTTTATTATTAGCATTATGACTGCTATATTTGGATTTTGTTTTGCAAATTAAAGGATTACCTGTAAAGAAATCATATAAATGCCTTTTACCACCTAAATACACATGTGAGTTTAGTGTTAGCTTAGCATTTCATAATTCAGTCTGTTGTTATTATTATGATTAGTATTATTATTAATACTACTAAAGATGTTTAAAGTGTACACTGAACTTTGAAACTACTTGCTAATATAAACACAACCCCAATACTTGTCTTCAAATTTTCATTGGCTACTTCACCAAAATTGCTTAGCCCCAATTAGCATTTTAGCATTCGCGTGATTAGCATTGTTAACGGTCTTTCACCAGACATTGTGCAGTTGGTTTATTAAAATGAGTCCAAATATGTTGAAACTGTAGTAGAAATGGTTGTTAAGTTAGTTCAGATGGCGATCAGAGTTTTGCAATAATATAGTTTTGAGGGCTAGTGGTGGAGAGATGGGGGCAGACGGGGGACCTCTAGGCTCCTTGGTAAGTGAGGTACACAAGTCCCCCTTTCCCTGTTAAAGATTTCCCTGTTGGATAAATTGTATTTTAAACTGCAGCATGTTAGTTTTTGAAGCAGTCTTTTGTCAGATGTGTTCAGTTTTGTGTCTTTTGACAGTGAATGTGTGTGAATGTCTGTGACCTGTCTGCGTATTACTTTAGTTGATATGTCCGTTTACCTGTTGCCATCGGATACTTTTCAAGGCAGACTTTGCGCTTGTTAAACTTCTCTTATGTTGTGGCTGTGTCTGTGTTCGGGGGACTGGGAGAAAAGTTCAGCTGTCTCTGTCCTCCTTGTTGATTGTACCTGATTGCTTTTAAGCTGATCCAGCTGTTCTCAGGACCCTCCATTCCGGCACGGCCTGCCATGACCGCCCTGAATGGGACTAGGGTTGAGTTGAGACTCTATGGCCGCTTGGTTCTGTTTGTGTGCAACCCTGAAGGACACTTTGATTCTCGCTCGCGCCTCAGCAGCACCTTCTGGGCAGGTTTGGAACTCGGTGGCGTCTCATTTTGTCAAAGGGGATTCTGATCACTTGGTAGGGAAATACGAATGCCTGGCCTGCATTCGTTACTTAGAGGACTATGAAGCATTTCCCGGAGGGTAGTGAGGAGAGGCGTTGGACCAGTTGTCTGCCATCGCGGGGTTGCAACTAGCGCCGGTACTCGTTACCCACGCTGTGCCACTCAAGCCGGCCCATTGTCCTAGCGCTGGGCAAAGCCCCTCATCCGGCCCTTTGTGAAATGTTCTGTGGTGCTCTGCTTAGCAGAATGCAGACATGTTGGGGATGGGCGGCCCTGGAGTAGCGGTTGGTTAACTTAGAGCGAGCACGTTGACATGCTGTAGCACACTGCATTCTATACAAAATGACATAAATGTAAGTCGACTTATTACAAAAGCACATTCACAACCATCTTCCTAGCTAGGGTTGTTTCCGATGGGCTTTTTTGAGCTTCAATTCGATATTTTTGACACTTCATGCTGGCCGAGTATTATTGTAGTATTATATTTTTCATCATTCATTATTATCATTATATATTATATAATGTATTAATCATATATTTTATATATTCGGTCCATTCATTGTAGACCTATTGGATATTCCAGTAGTTTCACCAGTTTGGATTTAGCTTTGAATTTTAATTTAGAAAGTTTTTAAGAGGCAGCAGTTAAGCATTAGTAGCCTTAGCGATAGCATTTCACAGCTGTCTTTTGTGTCAGACCCAATCCATTCATTCCAATCCAATACGCTCAAAATTCCTGGATCGGAGACCGATACTGAATAACGGATCGGGACATTCCTATTCACAGCCCCTTTGAAACAACCTTGACAGACACATCACTTGGCTAGTCTTACGGATAAATGTGCTAAATCAATCAATCATTCATCATAATGCACCATGTGAATAGCTTCTGCATTTTTCTTTTTTTTTATTCACTTATACATTTCTCTGCTGTTTTATATCCATAACAACGGCATCCCCACCCGCTGTGCTCCCGGGCTGCTCGTCACTGGCAGGTCGACAATCTTCCTGGCAAAAGGGTTGTGGTCTTTTTTGGTGAAATGAGGGGGTCTCCTAGTGGGCCAGCCCAGAGTGCAGCGCTGTGGCTGTGGGAGGGAGCAGTCAGCAGGGAGGCTCTGGCCGGCTGACCCGCTTAAAAGACAACCACCACAGTCTGAAGGGGGAGCGCGGGGAGCAGGCATGAGCTGGTTTCTCACTCCTCCTCTGTCTGATCATGGGGAGGGGCCTATGGGGCGGGGTCGGGAGCCGTGTCGCACAGTGGACCACTTCTGCCATCGACCACACACAGAGTAGGTTTTACCTTTTTAGAAACTGAAACAGGAAGT
The DNA here is from genome assembly GCF_951799975.1 of Gobius niger. Classification (NCBI taxonomy): domain Eukaryota; kingdom Metazoa; phylum Chordata; class Actinopteri; order Gobiiformes; family Gobiidae; genus Gobius; species Gobius niger. The sequence goes on from NC_136857.1 coordinate 25,421,040, forward strand.
GAAGATGCTAATGCCATGAGGAGAAGTAAGTGAATAAAGCTAACCGCACTCTTACCCCGTTATTAGGTATTATTATCCAAAAGCTTTCATGTCAATTTAACTTTGATTAAACTTTGATTTAGCTTGCAAACTTCCATGTGGCTACTATAGATTATACAGTGTGGGCTACACGCTAAAGGTCAGCGCTAGTTGAGCATAAAGCAATGTTGCGTATATTTCATCACCTACGCATCACTTACTTCCCCTATAAGCTAAAACCTTAACTAGTCGATACCAAGCTATCATATTAAAAAAAGCCATAGACTCGTTGGCATAACTGTTCCACTGTGCACCGGCTCTGGTCAAACAAGGGGTGGGTGTGCTGGGGGGGACCGGGGTGGGTCAATACTCTCTGCTTTCTAACTGCATATTACAGTAGAGGTCTGCTACGCCTCCATCCACTGGGAAGCGTGGTCGTGCCTCAGCGTCGGCGGTCCAAAATGGGAGTGCCGTCGTACCCCAAACCCCACCCCTCAACCTCCCCAACCATCCCTACCCTACCCCGCCCCGCACCCCACACTTCCCCGCCCACCCCTCCCTCCCTCCCCCCCTACCTCCTCGTCCTGTTTTTGTTTTCTCTGCTGCCTCCCAGAGCTGCACTGTGCTGCTCCCCACACAGCCTCCACAGCCCCCCTCCTCTGTCTGTCTCCTCCCTCGCGCTCTGGACTCTCGGTAAGGTCGCACCAAGTAGGTAGGTGATCTTTCTTTGTCAAACGGAGGAAATCCATGACACGTCAGACCAAGGAATACAAAATAAAGTACAATACCACTCGTTTGGAAGAATTTAGTGAATCTACTGTGAGACCTCCGGCTTTTAGACTCTTGGCTTACTCTTCTCGGACAATTTTCTATGGTGGCGTGTGGCTGCGTTTAAGTAATTGTTGCTTGGGACCACAGCCTTTGTCTCTCTTATCAGGATTGAGCACTGTGTTGTTTACTCACTCCAGTGCTTGAGAACCATACTATTTTGTGCAGTGTTGTGGATGTTTGTGATTTTCTTTTATTTCCCTTTTTTTTTTGGTGCCTTTAGTTTTATTTTCTATACACTTTTTAGGAGTAACAGCATGCTCTTACTACTCTCTTACTGCACAAGTGCATATACTGTATTCTCCTTTCCTTTTAAAAAAAAATACCAGTTTGTAATTACATTTTCCTATCAGACTTGACCTCCTATAAAATGTTTCTTCCTTGTACTGTTGAAGCACTCGTCGGCTCCGCACAAGCCGGCATGTCTGATTTCTCCCTGTGCTTTCAGACGTTACTTACCTATCCTTCGAGGATTTCCCGCTAAGTATATTTATGACCCGTGGAACGCCCCGGAGTCCGTGCAGGCAGCGGCGAAGTGCATCATCGGAGTGCACTACCCCAAGCCCATGGTGCACCACGCGGAGGCCAGCCGGCTCAACATCGAGAGGATGAAGCAGATCTACCAGCAGCTCAGCCGCTACCGGGGACTGGGTAAGGAAGGAAGAGATTTATATATATTTTTTTTTTTTTGCATTTTCTCCAGTTCAGCTTTACCCTAATCTAAAAGATTACAGATTATAACGCCCCATTTGAAAGCTCATTTGAAAGCTCATTTGAAAGCTCATTTGAAATAAAATTCCTGCGATGATGGCTCCACCTGCGGCTTACAGACAAGTGCGGCCTATTATCTTAAAAAAAAACAAAAAAAAATTTTTTCTTTAGTTGATGACGCTTATAGTCTATAAATGATGGTTTAAATGCCTAGCTAGATTAGAGATAGATTATTACCACGGACGGTAGTGCTGCTTCACCATTTGTTATCATTAAATTAGCATTAGTCTTTAGCTTCAACACAGAAGTCCTCTCCGGTGACGTAATTACATCCAAGTAAAGTTTTTAACATGTTGTAAAACAGCTGCCACGTTCTGTTCATGTTTATTTCAGTGAGACGCGGCTAACTCTCCATAGGAATAAAACACAGACAGGAAATGGGGCTCTTCTAGCATCCGGGTAATTTCAGTGCGCCGCGGATGCAACTATGGAGGCATTAGATAGCGTTTTTGCCTGTGAATGACAGATTGCGTTCGATAAATTGAGGTTTTCTGAAGTAAATCCTGCCTGTTGTGCGGTTGGATGTTCCATTTAGTCAGAACTACAGCTTCAATCTTGTAAACTGAGTAAGTTAATGATTAGAATTGACGTCTGCAGATCTAAAACAAATTGTGTTGATTATGTTTTAAAGTTTAACGTATCTGTGCCGGACACATCAGGCTCCAAATTCTACAATTCACTTTGCTTTAAACATAAAATAAATTGCTAATCAAGTTTAAAGCAGTACTAAGTAACTCTTGCCCCTAGAGGCCATAAGCGCCACTGCAGGTTTCGTAGCAAGTTGCGATTATTTAACTTGTTAATTGTCCGTGAGAGTAAATACTACGCTGACAGAAAAGGCGAAGGGAGAGAGGGATATTGTACATCTAATTACACAATACTGTTTAAGTGGCGCTAGCCCGCAGTTAGCTTCTTCTTCGTGATTCTATTGGCAGTTTGTACAAACATTCATCGAGACCAATTAAGTCCAATTTCTGTCTAGATCTCACAATCCAACAATTATGCTCCCTAGTTAATCCTCTCATATCCAATGACAACCACCAATGCCAACGATCTCCCGTTTTCAATGAAGCAGAGATCGATGTTTTTTACCTATAGTCTTCACCCTCCGCTGAAACCAGCAAGGAGAATATTGAATTTAACCTTTTACTTACTCTCAATCTTATTGTTTTTAATAACAGGTCTTCTGGCGTCAGTACCATCCACCAATGGGAACGGGAACGGAGGGATGATGGCGTACTCACCCGGGGAGCAGCAGTCTGGCAGTAACGGAAACAGCAATGGCAACGGACACGGTATGTACAGCCACAGACTGATTCACACCTGATCTGTCCTTCTGTACGTCATCTTCACAGTGGTATTTTTTACAATTTACAACTTAAATTTCTTCAAAACTCACAGAAAACCTAGCTCGAGCTAAATTGACTTTTTTTTCTTTTTTTACTAAGTCCAAGGCCGGCCTACATTCCAAGTCATTATGCAAACTTTTACTTGGAGGCGTTGTTTACTGTGGCAACCACAGCAGGTAGAAGCAAAACACATTTGGTTTCGATCCAAAACAGGGATGTAACATTCAAATCTGTTTCTGATTAAATGCTCATGTGGGCTGTTCAAAAGTGAACAATCAATGCCCAGGCGAAGGGAGTTCCCGTCGCTCCGGCACTCATTTAAATATTTTAGAATTTGCACAGATAATTAAATCTGATATGAAGGGGATTGCCCTGGTATACAGTATAGGCCGATATTTGAAGAAATTCAATTTGGTGTAATTTTTGTTTTTTATCTCTCAAATAGCCTATAGTTAAACATTTACTAGTATAGTAAAGGTTTCAACTGGGGATGAACCGATCCGATATCTAAGCCGATATCGGGAAAAATATTATATTGGGTATCGGCTACAAATATTCGATGCTGAACCAATTATTTTTTGGCTCTCACCGCTTTAAACAACACACCTTTCATGGACTAAATCGAAGTAGCTTTAACCGCATATGTATTTTGATGCACCAAATGATGCGGCTAGCAACAGTATGCCAAAGCTAGCAACAACATGTTAATGCTAACGTGTTAATGCTATCAGCATTAACATGTTAATGCTAACGCCATTTAAACAAGGCTGGGAAAGAAACTGAACGGATCACCTGAAAGTAGCTGGTTTGAGTTGTTAATATTATTGTAACCTAAATAGCCGGTCATATTTTAGTGTAGAAAAGTTATTCTAGACTTGAGTGAGGAATTTTCGCTAAATCTCAAAATCGAGACCTGCTTCGTAGTTTTGGAAATTTGCGCGCTGAAATGCTCAGGTTGAATGTGTATGAGGTCTTTAGAAGGTGAGAGACTGGATGGTCCATGGCTGCGAAGGTCCATTTATGAGGGGATAGCATTTATCACTAACTTTTATTACAATTCATGTGCATTTAGGATCTTTACATTACCTTTTAGAGCCACTTAAAAGCCGTCTGCTGTTTTTAAAGGTTGTCTTCTTGGCTTCTCCCGTAGTGCATGGCGTGTCGGGCGGCTCGGTTACCAAGGCAAACGGCAGCGGGAGCATCCTGTTGAACTTTGACAGTGAGGAGCAGACGGGCTCCAGTGCAGTGCAGACACCGCAGTCCCAGCAGACACAACAGCAACGAATACAGCCACAGCAGCATCATGGTTAGTCTCCAAACTCCCATTGGAAACTTTCTTTTCATACTCTTGGGCGACATACATCAGGTTTTTACAAGGTTGATCGTGGCATTACTGGAGTATTAATGCTCTGTTCTAGTGTCATGTATTGTTTCCAAGTAGCACACTAAATTCGTTATATCCTTTGTGTTCCAGGATACCACTCAGTGCCAGACACCAACCAGACCATCACCAGCAGCCGAATATTCCACGAGTTTGCTGTGCCTCAGCATCCAGGTCAGTTTTGAACCCTGAGCAATATATTATGACATCTTCAAGGCTACTTAGAAATGTCTTATTAAAAGTAAAATGTTATTATTTATTAGAATGCTGTATATGTCAACCTGTCTTGCTACTTTTGTCTAAATTTGAAATATCTTCAAATAATGTCTTTTCTCCATTTTACCCTTCAGGACTCCTCCACGCCAGAGGGGGCATCACAGGAAAACGAGAGCGCGAGTCGGAACGCGAAGGATCAGGAGAGGAGGAGCGCCCACCATGTTCGGTTCACAAGATGCAGCGGCAGAGTGCAAAGGTGACGACACTGACTACCGCACAACCACCTGTGGGAAATGTCAGAGCCTAGTTGGTGAATCAGACCTATTAGAAACTTTAGATAGGCCATTAGGAGAGCGCTCCAGATGAGAAGGATATTATTAGCCTCTACCCGCGTTAGGAACAGGGTTTTCTTCACTGTGTGCCAGGCTCAGGAAAGTTAGCTTGCTAGGTAGGCAATGTTGCAACTTAGCGGAGTTCATCCAAGACGCAGATCCTGAGCACTTTCCTCACAGTGATGAACAGAAGTGAAATAAATGACGAGCAAAAACTTGTGAAGAGTTAGGATCTGGACATTTAATTTATATTATTGTGTTTCTTTTCTCTTTTTTTGTCCGTGGGGGCGTGGTGTTGCGTAAGAAACAGCTTTAACTCGCCATTTCTCTCAAAGCAGAGTGGCTTCCCAGAGTGGCTTTTTAATTGGTCAAAATCGGTCCAAGGACGACTGAGAAACATCCTGATAAAGCCTTCAATCCGAGAACCAGGCTGTTTAAATGCACACGCGTGTCAACAATGTTATCGTTGAAAATTGACTTGAAACGAATATATGTAGGCATTTGCCTCTTCCCATAACGTTGGTGTCCGTCCAGAGAGGAGGAGAGAGTTGGAGAGAGGAGTTAATCAGAAAGGAGAGTGTTTACAAGTACATACATGAAACTACTGAAATCAAATAGCAGTTTCATATTCCAGTAAGACGGCAAATATGAATTGTAACGAGTGAGTAATCTATCAGTTTCACCACGGACCAAAACCTCTCATCTTCCTACGTTGTCCAAAGAATCGTTTTGTTGATAGGTCGTCCACTTTATGTAAATTTTCGGGTTAAACCAAAACAAATAAAGCCAGCGGAGGACACCAACTATTCAAATCAGCGTGGCTACTACTCGAAGCAGTAAAATAAGCTGACTCACAGTAGTCAACATGGGAACGTGGGAAAACCCTCTGCCGGACCAAAACTACTGTCCGGCATGTGATGTATGTCTGATACATATATCTGATATATTCCTATTAGTATAAATAAAATACCACTGGACATCGCAAAGTACATATATAATACATGTACTCTCTACACGATTCAAAACAATGGAGTCACGATTATTCAGAGGGAAAAAAATTGCGATTTTACAATTATTCACAATTATTGAAATTAAGGAAGAAAACAACGAGAATTTGTCAAATCTTTTACCGCACCTTTGCATTTTTGTGTTTAAGGGTTGTTTTTATTTGAAAATCTTTTGAACACTCAGCCTGTTACGTTTCATGTTTATACTTTTACCCTTACATAAAGATTTAAAAGAATCAATAGACAACAAGAAGCTAATTGATCTGATCTGTTGTCTCATGAATTCACTATAATGAAGAAAAGAGTTCCTAAACAAACAAACCATGAGCTGATTTCCATGTGCTCGCGCAGTTTCATCTTCTAGCTTGACATAACAAAGTTGCACATGGTTCTTTTGGGACTCTTCCTTTGGCCTAATAATTGCAGCATTTGACGCAATTGAAGCATTTCTGTTCAATTGCAGTTAATCCCTTTGCACAGTACGTCTAAAACAGACACAGATAAAGTTGCATACAAGTTTCTTGACACTTCCAAACACCAGTATTGAGTTTTGGAAGTAGGTGTTGTCGGTTTTTAGCTCAAGTAAAATGACGTAAATAGGGGCATATTGACAGGATGACTAAGTCACACGTGTCTGTGGTTGAGGAGAAACTTGGGATGAATAAACCAGACCTGTTTGAATAATGCAGTGAGAGTGTAGCAGATAAATGCGTTGTATAAAGTACATATTTTTAAAGATATGTACTGCCGACTGGATTTTTTGGGTCCGATACTGATATGAAGGGGGCTGGCATGGCTGATTTTTTTTTTTTTACAAATTTAATTTAATGTTGCTTTTTTTGCCTCTCAAATGGTCTATAGTTAAGCATTTATTATTTTTTTCTAAGGCCGATGCAGATGTGCAACGCTGTTACTTCTGGAAAATGTCCCGTCTATAATCCTGTGTATGAGGCTTCTAAATGTGTCACTGTTGAACTCTGACTGCGGGGGGCTCTGCATATTCAAGTTTAGTAGGTACTTCAGAGGGAGTTTGTTTGAAAGACAAGATTCAGTAGATTATAGAAAATAATGCGTTGATACTTCCTGGAGTGGGAGTGGGTATGAGCAGTAGGCGGGGCAAACAACAACATTGCCTTTTCAGCGCAGACGGGCTTTTTACAAACGACACTAAAACACTCTTAATGGTATTAATGTCTAATGTTGAATCTTATATTGACTTTTTTCCCCCCCTCATCTTTCTCCAGACTTAATCCCAGCGTTGTGCACTTCGTCACCATCTTCAAGTCAACTCCTGGCCAGCGGTGAGGAAATGGGGACTCCTCTCTCTTTCTGTCCTTAAGAACAGCAGCGACAGAGAACCCCGTCTCCTCCGGAAACACCTGTACACTCATTTTACTCAGCAGGGACAAAGCAAAAAGGTGAAAATGTGTACGGGCAACAGGGGTTTACTAAGAATTCCTTTAAAAACGTGTCAACTTCGTGATTTGACTTTAGCTCTAAGCCAGGTTTGTAAGATCTATTGACGTGGCTATTGGTGTTACAAACAACCTTTGCTCTATTACAAGTTTTGTTAGACGTGTGATGCATACGAATATGTCTTGAAATGACATGTAACCTGCCTGTATACAGCACCGTATAGAGGTAGTAGCAGCAAACTAAGCTTCAAGTCACCAAGCGCTCACGTTACCTCAATAGTAATAATACGGAAACAGTTTTTTTGTGTAATGAAAGTTATATACATTTGTAGCGAATGGTAGCACGCAGCAGTTCAACACATTCACAATGTAAATATTGTAAAAATGGATTAATAGTTATAACGACTTATACGTTTTCAGATTTTTACAATCAGGAAAGAATTTGATAAGGGTACTTTTATATCCTTAGAAAATAAATACTTCTGTAATGTTTTCAGTTGAAATGTATGAACTTTGGCAAGTTACTATACTGGCGGTATCTTTGAGAACGCCCACAAATGGTTACGCTTGATTGGATAAAACAAAAAAGGAAGAATAACTATTCTTTTCACCTACAACAAACACAGATATACAGATTTATCCACCAAGTTAAGATACAAAGACTTGGAGAGTAACTAACATAGTTCAAGGGCCCAAATGTGTATCAGCGAATTCTAACGTTAGCTCCATGCTACATGCTAACGTCTAGCTTCGAGTGCCGGTTTTTCACTTCTAAAGGACAATCTGCTGTTTATCGGACATTAAAAGCATTTAAAAGAAAGAGAACAAACATTTTTTAGCTTTTTAGATGTAATTTTACACTGATTTTCACACTGCCTTTTCGTCATCGGCAGCTAAACGATAAGCCTGGTTTACGCTCTGGGTGCTGCTGTGAATGTGTGAAGTCAGTAGTAGTAGAAGAATATGTCGTCACTCTGGCTGTAAGACAAGATTACAACGTGGCATTATGGGTATTGGAGCTCGCTAGCGCTATAGCTTTTTATACTGGACCTACCTATGTCAGCTTTTTAGACGTCTTTGTCGCTTCTCTAGGAGTATTTTTAATACATTACAAAACAAACATTTTGGCTAGTATTGCAGTTTTGGCTATTTTTTTAAATGCAATGATAAAACCGTTTAATATAAATACACACATTACTAGCATAGTTCATTGGGTTTAAGTTATATACAGTTATATTTTTTGGTCCCTTATAAAACATTTTCACCTCTCTGTTTGGCCCTGTCTGCTGGTGTATTTTCTATTTTATTTGAATTTTTTTTTGTAATTTAAATATATTCTTGATGTTACTGCAGTATCCTGTACATGTTCTTATACGACCAATAACTTCAGAGTATCTTTGAAGTATCTTTCTGTGGTGTTGGAGAATACTTTTTTGCTGTGCAACAATGTTCAACAACCAAAAAAAAAAGCAAATCGAAGCTGGCACAACCCGGGGGGCATAACACATGTTCTGACTCAAAGCTAACATTTGCCGTCGCCTAATTGTTGCAGACGGGATGGGTTTTTTGTAATGTTTCCTGTATAAAAATCGAAAAGGACGAAAAAATACAAAACTGGGGGCAACAATCTGGATTGAAAAAGACAGAAAAGTAACATTCCACTAACAGTTATAAAGGATTACTACTACTGCTACTACAACTTTGTAATTAGCTTAAAGGTATTATTAATGGCTTTGTGCATTGTTCCAAAGTACCAAAGTATACTGGGAGGGTATACTTTGGTCCGATCCAACTTAACTTGTTGATTTTATGCCTGAGAACTACAACAGAGAATGTATCGTTGTAAAATACCCCAACCCCTGCACACAATATCATCTTTACAACCCTTTTTCTTTCTTTGTGTTTGGGGGGTTCCTCCCAATGCCCCGCCCCTTACCTTCTAATTGATTGATGCCGTCAACTTGGTTACATTAGCTAGGCTTGGTAAACTCATTCACTCTGGAGACCGTCAGTCAATATATATGTTTTATAGATACAGACAGCGTCTCTGGAATTGCCCATATATAGTCATGCTTGAAGCAGTTGAGGGAGAAGACACAGTAGAGAAAAATCTAAACTTTTTATAGTTACTCAAACTATTTTAACAAATTGTATCTTTATTGGGGAAAAAAACTATATTGATAATTCAGCGACATGGGGAGAAGTAAAGAGGTTCAACAGCCCATAAAGCCATAAATAACAGAGAATGCTAGCATGATGCTTCATGTTAGCATCATGCTACATGCTAACGCTAGCTATGACTGCCGTTTCTTTGCTTCTACTGAACAATCTGCTGAGAAAAAACATCCATATCAGCCCGATTTAGACTTGACTTTAGTTGGATGTGATAAACAAGTTTATATTCCGCCAGAAAACGGCTAAAAAGAGTGAAAAATGGTGTTTCCCAAAACATACTTCCTTCCCCCCATGCTGACTGTATCTATAATACTGCATTCCTTTTTTTTTTGTCAGAGAAACGACAAATTTTTACATTTTCACTTATCCGTTTTCTGCACAGCTGCTTCATCTCCTCATTATGTATTCCAGTTTATTTCAACGACTGATTGAAAAGTCTTCACATTTAGTTTTTGCCACAATTTGTAGAACACAAACAGAAGGATCCTTAATTGGGCAGAGCCTTTTGCATTTGACATGTATTTTGTAAACTTGTACATAGATTTTTATTCTCCCCCCACTTTGTAGTATAATATATCAAAGGTCCTGAAACATACCCCACAAGCACATGATTTACAAAACTTATTTATAAGATTTCTGCCTCATGTACGAAAATGAATCAATAAAATACTTCTCGATCAAATATAAGTTAAAGCACAAACCTTTTTTTTTTTTTAAAGTGGACATAATGCAAAATCAACTTTTTTTCTTTTTTTTTAGCTTTTTGTTATTATGTTGTTCCCACATCAGACACATCCCAGGAGTAGCATTTCACTCCATTCACGCAGGACTGAGGAATCCTCGGTTAACCTTACTTAATTTAGCGTTTTCTAATGTCTAACGTATTTTTTCTTCTACGGTCTCGGCACTTCGTTCTGTACTTCCTGGATGCAACCGCGTCATTGTTCAAACCCCATAATCCAACATTTGATCGGTTCTGACCAGTACTGCGCTCAAAGGGGGTTTGTCGGGCCGTGCTAAAGTTGTAAACCACTCCGTACATCGAAACTGAAAGTGAGTTTTTTAAAATACATTATTCCCACAGCTGCCAGCAGTCAAAGTCTTCAGCAGCTCTAGAGCCTGAATTCGTTTTTACTATTTATTTCAAATTATAAAACGTAAAATATCAACGCCAACATGTTTTATTGACTTTTTAGTTTTGTTGTAACCAAAATCCAGTGCAGTTTTTTCCAAACTTGGCCCAATATTACATTTCTAATGTTTTGCTTGAGGGACACTTGGTCAGAAAAGTGCAGTAGTCATGTCATTACTACGTACCAAGTCAAAGATGGTAAAAGATAATTTTTCAAACTTCACTGACAATGCTACAAATTTGAGATTTGTAGATGGACGTTTGGGAATAGAGTGAAGCCATTCTGACGTGCATCCAGATTAAGGACGTGATCTTGCTTAAAACGGGGTTGGGGGAGAAGGGTCTTACAATACAATAAAATCTATTGTAGTGTTTCTGTATTGTATATCTGTATGTTCTCAAAAGGATATGACCATTGTTAGTTTTTGAAGCTAACGGGGGGAAAAAGAGACTTTTTTTTCCGCAGCTGTCATCTTATCATTACTGTATTATGCTCCGTCTCTCCTTGTGTTGTGAAAGGCTTTTTGTGCTTGATCATGTTCATGAGCGGAAATTAAAATTCGTTACATCTACAGTGACTGGTTTTGCCTCATTTTTGTTTATTTTTTTAAACATTAGGGTGAGATCTACGGAGGGTTGGACAAATGTTGCCGTTGACATAGGGGATAAAAAGAGTGAATCTTGAGAATAGGGGGGGGGTCTGAGTGCTGAGGAAAAGGTATGGGGGGGTGGAGTCCAGAATTTGAGAAACAATTAAGTTGAAATATCTCAGAATCAGAAAAAGGGTTCACACACTACTATAATAATAATAATAATAATAATACTTGATACTGTACAATTATAAAGGCATGCGAGTAAAAAATGAGCTAAAATAAACCTGACATTGATTACTCAGACATCAGGAAAGCTGCCAAATAGTCTGTGCTGTGTTTAAAGGCGGAAGACGGTGCACCGTAGGTGTAAAACTTGAAAGGATGATTTAAATGCAACCTGAAAAGCACATGATCATTCTTGCCTTCCTGAAGAACATGAGGTGGCATGTTCCTCATGTGATCCACAAATCAACAGAAACTACACATACTGTTATTACGACAGCAAATAAACTTGAAAGGCAATGTTTAACCTTTAGGATATTTCTGCAATTGGTGGGTTGCAGGTTCTGGAATGTGATGTCACCGGACCCAGTGGGGGGCAGGAGCCAGTATTTCCTATTAACAGCATTGCACTTTCACAAGTTGTACCAAAAAAAGAAAATTTATGATGTACAAAAAAAATCACTAATATCAGTCACTGAGTCCATGATCTCTCTGCACAAGACCAAAAATGTCCTCAAAAACCAAATAATTGTACCAATCAATCAATGGTTCTGTATATCCCAATATCATTCCTTAAATCATACCAGAAAGTTTTGATTTTACATCTGTCGCTTTAGCTTCACGCGCGCCTCTGGGTGCTACACATGCGCTGTGGTCGCCGGGAATTCATCTGTTTAGGAACTAAATTCTATTTATTCTATAGGACTGGATTTAAATTTCTCCCTTCTCTTTGGTCATGTGCATCCATCAAACAGGACTTGTTCATGACATCAGCAGGTGGAACACAGAGTTATGAGCTCTTGATATGGACGGGTAAATTGGCGGGATTACTCAAGTACACTTGAATAGAATAATATAAAAACTAAGTCAACGAAATTGTGTTCAGGTGTTAGTCCTGAGACTGAGCGCGCCGCCACATAATAATTAAGTGGCTGTGAGTAACACTGATTTATAAACGGTGCAGTCTTGCCCCAACTTGAGTGACCTTTTTTTTTTAATGATTTATTTATTACATCACTCTCTCTTTCTGAACGTTGTTGGGTTCCCCCTCAGTGCTTGCTGACTCAGTGTTTCGGCTGTAGACGAGTTGGCAGAGCTGATTTGCGTGTGTGAGCGTGGGTGAATCGAGAGGCATTGCCTTTAATCCTCCGCTCCGTTCTACTCCTATTGCCACGGTCTCCCAGTTCATGGCTTTTGTTTCTTCCACCGCTGCTTTCTTTGTTGCCAGTGTCAGTGATAATGAACGAATGATAATGAATTGCAAATTGAGATTCGGATTTGCCACAAAGTGAAAAGTCTGATTAATGTTAGGATTTATGTAGCATTTGAACATAAATCATAACGTCAATCAATCAATGGTTCTGTATATCCCAATATCATTCCTTAAATCATACCAGAAAGTTTTGATTTTACATCTGTCGCTTTAGCTTCACGCGCGCCTCTGGGTGCTACACATCACTGTGGTCGCCGGGAATTCATCTGTTTAGGAACTAAATTCTTATTATTCTATAGGACTGGATTTAAATTTTACCCCTTCTCTTTGGTCATGTGCGTCCATCAAACAGGACTTGTTCTCTAAAGACTGTTGTTTCTGATTAGACCCACACAATCAAAAGCACTCCTCAGTTGCTAAATGGAGGAGTAAAATGTAAACCCTTGTAATCAGACTAAATAGGTTAGACTGTGGTGCTCAGACTCTCAGCCACTGAATGTTTTGCTTGCGTATCAGTATGACGCTCTGAGAGGGTCTTTCTCCCTTTTCTGTGGAAGCATGGACAGACTTGAATGGTAGGACTAGCGCAATGTCTCGAGTTCACGTCTCCGGGTCCCGCACCGATGGTAAATAAACGTTTCCTATTTAAGACATCCGGACTGCTGCCTGTTTTTCATCTATCCTCTCGAACAACATTGTTAATTCTCTAACAACATGATTCTGTAGACTCTTTTAAAAAGCAGTTGAAGACGTTGCCATTTATTTGTAATGTGTGATGTTTGTTATGTTTAATTTCACCCATGCTACTATATGCAGCATTTTTTATCTGTTTATCTTCATACAGTGGGAGGGAACTGAAGACACCTTTAAGAATTTCTTACATTTATGCCTGAATTGGTAATAAAATGTGGTCTGATCTTGATCAAAATCACAAGAATGATTAAACAGTGTCTGCCTAAACTAATACCATCCATCCATCCATCCATCCATCCATTTTCTTCCACTTGTCCGTTGCCGGGTTGTGGGGGAAGCTTTTGGAGCTTCCCAAATCACATCGCACCAGCCCCTTATGGCTCCTCCTGCAGGTGGTGGGTCCACGGGAGGACGGCCTCATGATTAAACGGGCCTGCTGGTCTCTCATAAGGGGAAACTAATACCACCGAAAACAATTATATTTTATCATGCTGGCCATAACTTGCATACATTCACAGGACAGGGTGGAATTGAGTGAGAACACCCCCAGGCTAAGAGCTAATAAAACAAGTTTATGCAGACATTTAGAGTCAGGTGTGAGCCAACCCGAAGTCCAGTCACTGAGGTGTGGCTTCTTGCCACTGAAAAACATTCACTAGTTAAGAATTGTCTCTCGTTGAGAAGCATTGTCTGATGTGCACCATTAGCCTGGTCCAACCACAATGATGCCCCTCTGTATTTTTGTATATACTGCAGGATATCAGTCTGGGACCCGGGCCCTTCGTTGGCGTCTAATCTACAATTACAGGAAACGCCTGGGTGAAGTTATTGCTGCCTGTTAGAGAATTAACAATGGTGTTTGAGAGGATGGATGAAGAATAGGCAGCAGTCTGGATGTCTTATGCAGGAGAAGTTTATTTACCATCGGTGCGGGACCCGGAGACATGAACTCGAGACATTGCGCTAGTCCTACCATTCAAGTCTGTCTATGCTTCCACAGAAAGGGGATAAATACCCTCTCAGAGCGTCATTTGATACGCAAGCATTCAGTGGCTGAGAGTGGGCGCCTGAGCCTCACAGTCAAGGCTATGACAGAGATAGTACGACTGTACAGCCTGACCCAGTATGATAAATAGCGATTTAAATGTTATCCTCTAACACTGCCAAAGGAGGGTCAACCAGCCATTGAATCTAAGGGTGTACTCACTTATTCCATGCTGTCCTGTGAATGTTTACATGTTATGGCCAATAAAAATATGATAACATGTAATTGTTTGGGTGGAACTAGTTTAAGCAGACACTGTTTACTCATTCATTTTAAATTGGTCATTTTTATGACCAATTTGGTCATTTTTCTGACCAATTTAGGCAGAAACGTATGAAATTTCAAACAGTTCCTGACTTACTTGTTCTAAATGTGCACTGTAAACTTGAGATTTAAAGGCCTTATACCTGATTTCTTTACGATGAAAGAGGAAACCACTGTATCTGTGGTCCAAACTCAGTCCTAACTTTCCAAACATACATTTGTAGAATCCCAATTCTTTGCAGGGACTATTTCACAACTTGCGGGGTAATTTTCATAGAAATGCTCAAAAACTCACCTGCACGTTCATAAAATTGAAACAAATGTTTAATAAATAGTCTGAGTTTATGATATACTAAAGGAGGACAAGAAAAATGTGACAGACTGCAATCTCTCAAACTTGATCACCCTAGTAGTTAGGTAGCCATAAAAGGGGAACAGGGGCAATGTATTTGAATAATGGAATGCTAAGGGTGTAGGGAATCCCTCTATATCCACCGTCACATATGCAAAACAGCCCTGTCAGGTTGTTTACCGCGACACGCATGAGTCAGCCTGTAGAGCTGTAATAACACCGTATCATGTGCCAGGCTGATGGTCAGAATCACCGGGCTGGAGGGTTCACCTCTTGTTTTTAATGGTGGACGAAACCGCTGACACGGGGGAGAACATGCAAACTTCACACAGAAAGGTCCAGGTGGGAATCAAACCTGGGAACTTCTAGCTGTGAAGCACAAAGTGCCAATTTTTCTAATTTACAGTAACTTATCATATAATGCGGTAAAATGTGGGGCGACAGTAGCACCGTTAGCAGAGTGGGTTGTCTCATGATCGGTAGGTCGAGGGTTCGAATCCCGCCTCTTTAAGGTACACACTGTACCTTGAGCAAGACACTTTACCATTCACTTTGTATGAATGAGAGAGTGAATGGGTTAGTGGCTCCTTCCTGTAAAGCACTTTGAGTGCCTAATGTAGGTGGAAAAGCGATTTGTAAATAAGGTTAGACTATCCATCCATCCATCCATCCATCCAGCTTCTATCTATCTATTAGAGATGCGCGGGTCGGCTTTTTTTCTGACCCGCACCAACCCGACCCACACACATTAGATAAACTGCTGCATGAGTCACGCTGCATGTGGCATCACTCAAACGGGAGCGCGTCACATGACGGCGAGTTTACAGAGGAGAATTTGCACTTGATGCTTTGTTTTGCTATTGCGCTGCTGAGGAACCTTTGAAATCACTTACGGACTTATCAGGAAACAAGGAGCAGAAATTATCATGAGGCTTTACTTCCACCACGTCATGGACGAGTCTTTCTGTCAAAGTAAACAGAGTTTAGACTGAAGTGGAGGAGCTTTACCTAACGCTAAGAAGTTGCCCTCCTCAGGTCAGTAGGATACTTTGATTTTAGTTTCACCTTGCTTCTTGTTGATGCATTACTTTCATCACATGTGCGTGTCATTATGTGCTTGGGCACGGCTATTGTGACGCATTTGTAGCGGTGATCAAAGTCATACAGAAGTGATAGGCCGGGTGACATCTAAACATAATATGCTATGGCACGTTTACCCCTTAAAACTAAACATTCATCTAAACACAGTCCACTTTTGTGGCATTTATGGAGTTTGCAGTAATTTTGAGGTCTATCTGTCTGTCTGTCTGTCTGTCTGTCTGTCTGTCTGTCTGTCTGTCTGTCTGTCTGTCTGTCTGTCTGTCTGTCTGTCTGTCTGTCTGTCTGTCTGTCTGTCTGTCTGTCTGTCTGTCTGTCTGTCTGTCCATCCACCTATCCATCAAACTATCTATAAACAACATGCCTAGACCGTTTTCCCAGACTTTATGACTTGTCCCTGACCTTAACCAGACTCACGGATGGTGCACATTGTCACTGTACGATCTGTGTAACTGCTTATTCATACTTTGTCATCACTAATACATTGGTTAGTAAACTGCGTAAATGTTTTATAAAGGATGAATTATGTATGTTAAAATGCATTACGATGTGCTTCATAGTGTGCAATGATCAATTTCATTACAAAATGAGTTGAGAGTATTGTCCGGGAGCCGGGAGCTCATCCATCATGGACAACACCTCTCACTTACTGCATGGGACTGTAGAGGAGCTGAGCAGCTCTTTCAGTGGAAGACCGAGACACCCTCAGAGCAAGAAGGAGGTCCTTTATCCCCAGCGCTGCTAGACTGTACAACAAGACTAACTCATGTGCAATAACCACTATGCAATACTCTCCGTATCAGTACCACTTTGACTTGGACTGTAAACTTCACACTTCCAAAGCTGAATTTGATATTCTACTTTTTATAGTCTTTTTATAGCTTTTTATTATTACTCATTGTACATAAGATGCCTCTATTTACTACGTATTTAACTGTTTGCACATTTCCTGTCTATTTTGCACACCCTGAATGTTTTTATTTACAGCTGAATGTAACAAGTGAATTTCTACATTGTGAGATCAATAAAGGATTATCTTATCTTACCTCTAAGTATTATTTTTCATTAGAGTATACCTTTGGTCGTGGTAATGAACCAAGGTAATAATGTAATCTAATGTAAATTAATGCTTTGGAAATGGTAGCCTGGGGAGGGGGCTCGGCTCTCTGAATATTTATTACAAAATGCGGTTTTATTACACAATGACGTTAACATTTTTAACAGTTATTACAAGCGCTTGGAGAAAGAGAGAGATTACGCAGATCTTCTCACGTGTGAAGGATTACAAGTGAAAAACCCGACTCATGTTGTTGAAAGATTGCTCTATTACACAAGGTGAGTGAATCATGTGAATAAAGTAATAGAAAGTGTGATGAAGCTGCACAGTTGTTATTGGAAAATCACTGCATCTGTGACTGGATTTGCAAGATATGTTTGGAAATGAGGATTCTGCACAGTTTAGACACTTTTTGAAGAAACTGAACAATTGCAGAAAGTTTTTCATACAGTACTTTTTTACTTCTATTTGAGTAATATTAAAATTAAGTATCTGTACTCTTCCAAGAGTAATAAAATAATAACTTGTGCCACTGTGAGTAAATCTTTGACAAATGACAAGTGACAAATCTTTCCAGTCGGTTGGTGGCCTCACCAATACTACCCTGGATTGGTTCCGCTCATACTTCGCAGGAAAAGAAGCCTCACCATGTTTTAGATAACATCATGAAATCACCAATTAAGCTGACTCAACTCACGGACGCACTGTGGCGTAGCAAGGGTACCAGGGGGCCCCAAGCAGACTACATGTACAGCTACATGTCTTCAGAGACATACAACTACAACTTCTTACACTCTGCTGTCTTGTCTTTTCAGGGGGTATGCGACGGCCAATTGTCCTTGCAATTGGCCTGCTGCTGCAGTGACTGTATTCTCTTGGTCATTTCTGTCAAATCTGTTGAAGCCCCTGCGGGCTTCGGGGGCCCCAGGCAGCTGCCTGCCTTGCCTAATGGCAGGCTACGCCTCTGTAATCACAGTGCTTCAGTCAACTGTTAGAAAAGCTAAATAAAACAGGACACCAAAGCTTTAGGGGCTTTAAGCTGACTAAAGCTTTCGGGCTGCTGTGTTGATTGGAGCACTGCACAGACCAGTGCGGGGCTGCGCCTAATGGACGCTGGCTGCTCCGCCATTGCTGCAATACCTCCATATCGCCACTAGTCATTTCACCCATTGAAATGCATTGGACTTTAGATACGTGAAAAACACCTTTAGAGCCTGGTCCCTAATTTTCTTTAACTTTCTACAGCGAGATATTCAATCAATCAATCAATCAATCAATCAATCAAACTTTATTTATAAAGCGCTTTTCATACCGAACGGCATCACAAAGTGCTTTACAGATTACAACATTTAAAACAATACACCTGGCACAACCTCCCATATATATATTTTATATATTAGGATTAAATACATAGATTAGTCAGTTAAAAGCTAAGCTAAAAAGGTGGGTCTTGAGCCTGCTCTTAAAAACATGAACGTTCTCTGCAGCCCTGAGCTCCTCCTCAGGTCGTTCCAGAGGCGAGGGCCGTAATATTGGAAAGACGCATCACCGTGAGTCTTTTTGTTGACTTTAGGAATAACTAGGAGACCCCTGCCGGAGGAGCAAAGGGGCCGGGAAGTTTCGTAAG
Source organism: Gobius niger (assembly GCF_951799975.1). Taxonomy (NCBI): domain Eukaryota; kingdom Metazoa; phylum Chordata; class Actinopteri; order Gobiiformes; family Gobiidae; genus Gobius; species Gobius niger. The sequence goes on from NC_136857.1 coordinate 25,439,828, forward strand.
GTAAAAGCAGTTCTGAAAGATAAGAAGGACCAAGACCATTAAGACATTTAAAAACCATTAAAACAACTTTAAAATCGATCCTGAAACACACGGGGAGCCAATGCAGCGATTCTAAAACCGGTGTAATGTGGTCCCGCCTCCTGGTCTTAGTCAGGACACGAGCTGCTGAGTTTTGTAAAAGTTGTAAACCTGAGATACTCTTTTTGAGAAGACCTGAAAGCAGGGCATTACAGTAGTCGATACGACTGGTGATAAAAGCATGCATTAGCGTCTCCGTGTTGGCCCGAGAGAGAATGGGGCGACTCTGGCTATGTTCTTTAGATGGTAAAAAACTATCTTTGTGATATTCTTAATGTGTGAAATAAACGCCAGCTCAGAGTCAAAGATCACACCCAGGTTCTTCACCTGTGAGGAAGGATTAATAGACAGTGACTGTAGTTTGAGTAAAAGTCTCTCTCTCTGGGCCTCAGGGGCGATGATTAACATTTCAGTTTTGTCCTGGTTAAGCTGGAGAAAGTTTTCTGCCATCCAGGATTTGATATCTAAAACGCAGTTAAAAGTGCATCTATTGGCCTGGTGTCATCTGGAGACATGGAGATGTATAACTGTGTATCATCAGCATAACTGTGAAAGCTGACCCCGTGTCTCCTGATGACATCACCAGAGGGAGCATATACAGATTAAAAAGCACTGGGCCTAAAATTGAACCCTGGGGCACACCACATGTAATTCCATGCACCTCAGAGGAGCAAGTATCCACACTTACCATGAATGTCCTGTCTGTGAGGTAGGAAGTAAACCATTTGTGTGCAGCACCAGAGAGGCCGATGTGTTTTAAATGAGTTAAAAGAATAGTGTGGTCGACTGTATCAAAGGCAGCGCTCAGATCCAGAAGAACCAACACTGTGACCTTCTGTGAGTCATAATTTAATCTAAGGTCATTTAAAACCTTCAAGAGGGCCGTCTCGGTGCTGTGGTTTACCCTAAAGCCGGACTGAATTTCTCAAGGACATTTTGTGCAGTAATAAAATCATTAAGTTGGATAAAGACAAGTTTTTCTAAGATTTTGCTTAAAATGGTAAGTTGGATGCTGGTCTGAAATTGTTAAAATCTTTACAGTCCAAATTGCTCTTCAGCAGGGGCCTCACCACCGCCCCTTTAAACGCAGCCGGGAAGACCTCCGTCTGAAGAGAGCAATTCATCATATTTAGAAGCTCGACTCTAAAAGATCAATAAAATGTTTTAAAAAACAGGGTTGGGACCGGGTCCAAAATACATGTGGTGGGCCTCACTGAGGAGAAAGCTTTATCAAGCATCTCAGCATTAGCCAGGACAAAACTGTCTAGTGTTTCCTCTGGAACAAATAGACCATCAGATGTACGTGTTACTTTGGGTAGATAAAATATTACATCTGATAGTGTCTATCTTTCCTCTGAAGTGGTCTGCAAACTCCTCACAGAGGGCATCTGTGGGGCTAAAAGGAGTTTTGTTTAAATTAGGGTTTAAAACAGTTTCTATCGTTGAGAATAAGACTTTTGGGTTATTTTTATGATTGGTGATTATTGTGGAAAAGAATTTGTTTCTTGCATTTCTTATTGCTGTGTTGTAGGTCTTTTTTATTCCTCCAATGATAACGCTGGGTTAGTTGCAATTAAAGAGACCAGGCTGGTTTTCGTAAGGAACAATTTGGAAATCTCGTACTAATGAGGGCCGGACTGCTAGCATTTGAGAAGCGCGAACCAAGTCTACAATGAAGATCCCGCCCTTATGCCCTTTTTAGGAACATGCTTCGTCAGAGCTGGGGAGGGGGAGTCTGTAAACCTGCCATGATTTCCCCCTCGCGCGTGGTCATTGTGGCAAACGATAGAGACGAGACGTCTATTCTTTTTAACGGTCTTCTTGAAGTTTTGAATTTAGAAGATAAGTTGTATTGTAATCTTTATGTGGGACAATTTTCATTTTTTCATTGTGTGCTGAAATATGTTACTTATTAACTATTTTATTAAGCCTTTGTTGCATACTTAAAATATGGATTTATGCTTTTTGTTGGATACTTTTAGAAGTTTAATGTGAAACATTTGTTCAAGTAGTGGTCACGTGACAGTGACACAAACTGAATAATTTCAGTTATTGATACTAACAATGCTAAGGTTAATTTGACCTCAGACACTAAACTATGTACAATTTGTTATGAGAGCGTAGTACAGCAGCACAGCTGCCTGAGAACACGATACGCTACGCTACGGGAGTTATTTGTTACAATTTAAACTTCCACACAAGTTATTAATTTGCATGTTCTACCTTCTTCTTGAGGAGTCCAAGGCCAACAGTTGTTTCAAACCTGTTTTGTGAGCACCATGTAAGGGTCACTTTCACGTAGTTTAAATATATATGAAAATGAAGCGCCTGGGATATTGTACCGCAACAGGCCGCTTCCAGAAAACACAGCGGCATTGTTTCGGTTCGACACGAAGTGCTCCAGCAGCGCATCACAACACTCTTCACACATTCCTCTTTGAAACACATGATCATGAGCTAACGATAAACATTTTCTCCCTAGCCCATCCTACTTTGTATTTAGATAGCAAGAAGTCATTTTTTCTGTACACACACACTTCACATGGGGCAGCACGGCCGTGGCTGCAGAAGGCACTTCCTGCTGACATTTCTTCAAATAAATGTACCAAAATGAGAACTTGTCTCACTGCCTGTCCTTTCAGGTATTTTACGGTAAGAGTGGAGCGGGACGTCATGGGACCTTTAACAGCCATAAAAGAAACAAGATGAAATCCGTTTCTTCTTTCTTTGTGATCGGGCAGTCCTGGAAATTCACTCTATGGGGTGAACTTTGTCTGACCTCAAACACAGGGCGAGGAGTGAAGATTTCAGCTGAGTCAGTGGCCACTTCCCCCCATTCCAGTCCTTCTTGCTTAAACACAGGAGTGTTAAGTTCAGCATTGAAAGAAATTCTCTTCTCTTCCTGGCTTCTCTTCCTCTTTCCTGGCAACAGGAAATAGAAAGAGGTGCCAGTCTGGAGAGATGGGAAGTCATCTGACTTGTTGATTAGACGCTAGGAGTTTAATTCCAGGAGAGGTCCAAAGAGTTCATATGCTACACAAAGCAAGCAAATACCGTAACTCTTAATTATTATTTTGGTTTCTTGGCATATTTGATTTGGGTGAGTGTTGCTGTGAATGGTGCGAAGATGTGTGGGTGTGTTTTAAGCAATTGAGAATAATAAAGTCATTTTAACTTGTTTTGCGAACCTAGGATTTTCTAATTATAAAGTGTATGTGTGCATGCACTGTTCCAATGTTCCTTGTACTATGTACTTTGTAACATGTTCCTTTGTACTATTGTGATATGAACATTTTTTGTATTGACTTCGGGGGTGGGCGCTCATAAGCTTTAAAGGGATATTTCAGGATTTTTGACATAGGGCCTCATTTTATAGTTATCCAGAGTGTTGTTGATTTCTGGAGATTTTTTTATTTATTTTTTTATTCATGCATATTTGAAGAGATTAATGACGCTAAGCTAGTGGTAGGTTAGCGCATGTCTATGGTAACTAGTAGCCTACATTAAAAACAGTCTGACCCAAGCACAGTGCACCTGAGGCAAATCACTTATAACACCAAACTACCCATATACGTAAATGTCTGTGTCGACTGAATAATGTTTGAAATATAATTTTGCATTTAAAAGAACTTATATTTGAGCAGCATCAGCTTCCTGGTTGTAAGCTACGCAGCGGCGGAGTGATCTGCTCGGTTACCTGCGGCCGGGATTATTACACGTGGAATTCACAAAGGAGATTTCTACAAATCAGATATGGCAACGTTTGGAGGACGACCCCATGATTTTGAGGTTTTTAATGCAGGCTAATAGTTATCATAGACATGTGCTAGCCTAGCACTAGCCTAGCACCGCTAAACTCTTCCAATGACTGCATGAATAAAAAAATAAAAAAATCTCCAGAAATCAACAACTCTGGATAACTAGGAAATGACGCCCCATGTCGAAAATCCTGAAATATCCCTTTAAGCTTCGGCCCACTCCTTTTGAGCAGAATGTTAACTGCTCAAATCAATGAACTAAACTAAAAAACAAATGTAATATAAATGAATGAATTTTCTTGTGTGTAGTTCTTCCCAGTTCACGGACCTGTGTGAATCTTTTGTTGCAACTAAAGTTTAAAAAAATGCCCTTTCAGAACCACCACTGGCATTTTGTATTATTTTCTTATGGAGAATATTATCAAAAGACACAACAAAATAAAGAAGTGTGAAATTAATTTGTACTTTTGGAAAATCTTTTTTTTCTGACAATGAAAAGTGCAAAGATAATCACTATACATATTTTTGTTTTGCACCACTAAGTACGAGATGATTTGTGTTTTGCACCAACAGAACTAGAACAAAGACAGTTTCATGTTCAGTGTTAGACCCAGTCTTCCGCAGCTGCTCCTCTGTTTCACTCTATGGCTGCATCCAAAACGAGCACATTGGCAAGAGCTCTTACGCCAAACCGGATGTGCGTCAGCGTCCGCCATGGCAAGATGCTTCCGAATTGGTCTGTCAGTTAGGAAGTAGTTAGGAAAAGGAGCCTCGATGCTAACTATCATGGCCACTTTAGCATAGGGACCTCTGGTGCTAACTAACCGGTGATTAGGAGCTATGTGCCATCCCATAAGGCACTGGGGCAATCCCCCCACCCCCCTCGGCCCCACCCTCAAGTGACTCATGCGCAAAAAAAATAAGATTCTGCACAAGCCAAACTTTATAAAAGTGACAAAATCCATGTTGTCGTCATCACAGCTCAGTCACATGTCAATGTTAAAGAGTAAACTCAGTAAACGGATTAAAGCAGTACTAAGTAACTTATTTACCTTAATAAATCCTTTTCATAGTCCCTGTGGGGGTAGGCTAATACAAGTGTTTATGGGATGATTGGAGGGTCTTTCATCTCCCCCGATGTCTCTGGCCAGAAAACCATGTTTGCAACTTGACTGCCACCGGTCCGGAGAAAGCAATACACACTAATGGAATCACGAAGAAGAAGCTAACATGCTAACGGGCAAAGCTAACTGCGGTCTAGCGTCACTTTAAACAGTATTTACAGCCAAGTTTGAGTGAAAAAAAAATCTTTCCATTGTATAATTGAATGCACAGTAACCCTCTCTCCCTTCGCCTTTCCTGTCAGCGTAGTATTTACTCTCCAAGGCAATTAATAAGTTAAAAAATCGTAACTTGCTACGACACCTGCAGTTGCGCTTATGGGAGAAGAGTTACTTAATACTGCTTTAAATGCTTTTGTTTTCATTTAGTAGAATAAATAATAAAATAATAAAATAACACTAAAGGGAATTGTATGGATCATTTGGATTTTTTTTCCTCCTTAAATGTCTTTGTTTGGACACTATGTTGTTGTTGTTGGACACTGTACAGTAGGGGGCTTTTGTTTGGCCTCACTCCACCAATAACTTTAAAGAAGAAGAAAAACAGCTGTTGGTGATGTCACTTCCCTTTCCCCTGTTTAAGGATGGACGGATTGTTCAAAATGCTGCTGAAGCTCTAGTTCACTAACTGCATAGAGGTCTTACAGTTGACCCCATGAAAGGTTAAGGAGTTAGTTGCTAGTGTTAGTGCTTAGAGGCTACAATTTGATGGTTTCAGACGCAGCCAATGAATGACTGACGTTCTCCTGTCGTATGGTCCTCACAGTCCTGAATCTTCTCTCCATCAAATGTCCACATCCTGGGACATAACTGTCTGTCCGAGCCAGCGAGGGTTGAGCTTGAAATAAACAAGCAGTAGCAAAAGCAGACGAGCTAGTTAGCATCATAATGCTACCTCCAGCGAAGTCTGTTTGGACATGACTTCTGACTGAAGAAAGTTGGCAAAAGTCCATTAGGTTTACTGTAAGTATTGGAGACAACTGCACGACAACTTAGTGTAGTTGTTCCCAGACGTGGACAAAGAGGTGCGGAGAAGTGGTTGAATGAAATAAACAGTAACTTTGGTGTTTATTTACAGCAAAGGATAAAGGTGACAAAAAAGTGGGAGAACAAGACTAACTAATACAATACAGTACATGCAACTAAACTAAACGGAAAAGAACCCATCGCTCTTATGTTTTCTCTGTGCGGACTCGAGGCTGCATCGGCCACACACTCAGTTAAACTCTCTTCTTATTGTCTCTAGTGGAGAATCAGGACAGTAGTTTGATGAATAGATGAGAGTAAAGTCGTTGTCCGTGGCCTTTTTGTCTCAAAGAGGAGTTGAATCCACATGGTTCTCATGAGCACAGTAACTTCAGGTAACTCTAGTTCTCTGAATGTTCACAGTCTAAAACGAAAGGCTAATTCTCAGTGGTCAGACATAAATAACCGTCAGGTGCAGGTTTCAGTTAGTTTTAAATCAGCGGTTCCCAAACTGGGGGTCAGGGACAAGAGGTGAGAGAATGGGACCATTTACCATTTTAAACAGGGGGGGAAATAGACTATAGTAGTCCTAAACCCCAGTCCGACAGTGGCTTAGTGGTTCTCACACAGTGGGGAAGTGTCTGAATTGAGGTCATTATGTTCCACTTCTGCCCTGCACTGCCGCACAGTGCAACTGTTTTTGACCGTAAATGGATTTGCTCTTCGTCAAATAGCCATGGGATATACTGTAGGGCCCCGTGTGGATTTTTGCTTAGGGCCCCAGAAGGGCCAGCACCGGCTCTGCACACACAGCCTCAGCCGTAACAATTAGTTTGACAAAATCCTTTCACCTCCTCTCAAGCAACAACACAAAGCTTTTCCTGTATCTCAAATGAGTATTTTTTTCAGTTATAGCTCAGCGCTAGCTCCTCACACAAGATACTCGTATTTTGTTTAGAGTACCGATACTTACGCATGCGGGTGACATACTAAAATGATGGACAGCTTCCGTTGTCCAACTATAAAAAACACAGTAGCAAATATTCATTGGCTGCTAATCACAGTGGGAGAGTCTAGGAGGAAAATGAAGGTGACCACTAAGAGAGAAGCCTGTGATCCAAAGGTTCAGGTTCACTTTCATCAGACCGGCGTCAGACCCTCCGTTTAAGACAATGCGTTCACACACACTAATGCATGAATCCTTTTTAAATAAATCTCTGAAAGGCTTTTCTGAAAATATAATGCAATATTTTGTAGTATTGATATAAGATAATGATGACATTTTTAGAGCGGCGGTGCCAGCGCCCCCTATTGACCAGCCGCCACTGATCTGATTTACAGAGTTCTCAGATTATTGCAATCTGTGCAATCTGTGGTGGTCAGCGTGCAGAATGCGTGACCCCTCATTATCCATCATTTACTGTGTCGTTCACTGCGCTGCAAAGCGTGATGTAACAACCATTAAGATAATGTGTAATCTTCTCGTGATCCTAATATGCCGTAATCTTCAGCCACAAAAGATGAGGAAAGTGATACAAGTGATGCAAGTGTTACTCATATCCTGAGCTAAAATAACCTCGCTGATCGCCTGGAGGCGGCTTCTGACAGGGTGACAGCCGTGTCTCAACTTGCTCTTATGAATGATCTAATTGAGAAATGTTGAGGAAAAGTTTGGGGATTTGTTAGCCATTTGTCACGTATACTGTAAAGCCCTTTGAATTGCTTTGAGTTATTTATGTTTTCACTTTGACAGAGTTAGTGCAGACAAAACATTTAAAGGTGAAAGGTCTGACACACCCTGAGAATACTTTATTTATATACATAAAGGGAAGATGAGCTGCAAAGACAGAAAACAGTCAACTGCTTTTCTCTTTTGCGTGTTTACTTGCTGCACCCCTATAAATAGAAAAATGAAATTGTGCAAGTACAATTAATAAGCGCTGAGTGAGAAAACTGTTTTTCTTTCAATCACTATATTGTAGAATACAAAGAGTAGTAAAACAGAAATATGTTCATTACAATCAAAAAAGAATTTGAGTTTTTGGGTCCGCTTCTCTCAATATTTCACAACTTAAAATCATGTTGAAAGTTTTGATACAGCAGGTATAAAGATATACAGGTATTTGCACATCTGTCCACTGGAATGTTTTGCATTTTAAACATCGGTATCGCTTTAGATTTCATTATTAATAAGCATTAGTAATCATTTTAGGGTTAGGGTATAAGGGTTGGCTAGGAATAAGTGTATTATTAATGGCCTATTATGTATGTTAACAGATAAAAGTGTAATAAACAGTGTGTTAATACTTAATACTGTTAATAAATATTATTAATGCTTATGAGCACCTTCCACCTTAAAGGGACTATACAGAGTTTAAAAATGTCAAAATTATGTATTTTCTTTTTTTTTTTCATGTTCCAACAATGTCCTAATGTGTAGAATGAGCCCAGACCTGTTCACCACAACTGCCTCTAAAATCCTGCACTGTCACTCAAAAAGGTGTTAATTCGGATTCGGACCTTAGCTTTGACGAGTTCTTTAGGACCTGTCTGGTCTTCCCCCGTGCCTTCAGTCACGTAAACACAGCACAGACGGCATTAGCATTTAGCCTCTCCCTCTCTCCTCTATAGCTCCAAAACTGGTCAAGATAGAAGCTACCAAGCTCTTCCACGTTTTCCCTATTTAAATATGGTTACGTGAAGTGTTACACTACACAAGTATAATTACACAAAATTAAACAATGTGGATTTTCTAAGCGGATAAAAGGGGGAACTATATTGTAAGGCGTAATAATACCAGGAGTAGTTCGAAATCCGTGCAGTAATCTTCACTTTTCTGCGCAGTAATCTTCACTTTACTGTGCGGTATAGTTTGCTACCGGGAGTAGCAAACTATACCAGGAGTAGTTTACTCCTGGTATTTTAACAGATTAAGCTGTTCCCAGAAGATGGAGAAAGTTTGTTGTGGCTCGGAGGGAGCTGCGCAGGAGGAAGAGGAAAGAGGAGGTGGAGCTGACCAGTGCAGGACACCATGCTCTGAAACAGGGACAAACCCAGGAGGTTCTGCACTGTTTCAGAGGATCAGAGGAGACTAAAGGTAGCCAGGTTTCATTCGGGTGCTACGGTTTCCCCGACCTCCGGGTCAGGTCGGCCCACAGTGGCTGCACGGCTCAGTCGCATCGGCTTAGGACTAACACCTGAGCATTATTTTGTTGTACGCTTGTACAATGACAAATGAAGCATTTGGTTACTTACCTACTTACAACGATTTAAACTTTACACCGTCATTGAACTTTACTCCATGGTAGTATGTTCCCTCTTCAAAATCAGAACTGTAGTAGTATCTCACTTCATTCATACAGTATCCCGGGTTCTTATGCTGTATTCATGTTTGGCTTTATTCCAAATCTAAATGGGTCTTTTTGCCTTGCATTGTTGCTGTGTTGTCATTAGATTTTTGCCACATTTTCAGAACTTTTTGTAATTTTTGTTATGTTTTTCAATTTGCTGTCTGTATCTCAAAAGCTGGACTTTTGTTGTTAATTTAAAAAATATATATATATATCTCATAGTTGTTGAATATATGTTGAATATTTACATTTAAAGTCGGGAAGTTCTTTTTAACCCGAGTTCCTCAGTTGAGCAAGTTTTCATGTTTTCATGTTTTCATGTGCTTTATCCAACTGGGGAAAACATTTTTCCCAGTTCCAGAGGATCACCTGAAAGGGGCATTATTCTTCTGTTAAAATGACAAGATCTGTACTTCCTGGTTGTATTGAGAATGAAAGATGAAAAACTAATTTCTCAAATATATAATCAATGTTGATTGTTGTGGTTTTAAGTTTTAGCATGTTTTTGAAGTGTTTTTATAGTTTTCTAATAAAAGTTAAAATTTTACACAATTTTGTAATTTCTTCCATTTTAGTATAGAATTACATGTAACACTTACATAAACTTTAACTAAAATAATGAATCAATGCTACTGTTTATGTGAATATTCCCTTAAAGGTTAACTTTTTATATCACATAGATTTATAAAGATTAAGTTATTTGAAAACGTAGAGTTTAAGTGAACCTTTACTTGAGAAACATGATGTTTATGTGATTTAACTGGCTAAAGTGTACTCATAGAAAGTCTTTAAGTTTTACTGCATCACTTAGATGGCATGTATGTGATAAATTCACATAGAAAATCCGCACCCGATTCAATCACTAAAGTCTGTCTTTTTGGGTCAATTATTGGGTCAATTATTTTTTTGAGTGTAGAACTCGTCAAAGAACATATCATATATTGTATTGATGCATTTTTGTTGCTTTTTTGCTCTTAAGATTTAGTCAAAGGGTGAAGGCTAATGCATTTAATAAAGAAACCGTCTTCCCTTCTTTGGGAAAAGAAATGAAAGGTTTAAATCACACAATTAGGTGCATTTAAAGGAAGAGTTCACCGTTCTTCCATACTGAGATATGTTCTTACCTGAGCTTAGACGAGTTGATACGTACCTGTCTGGTCTTTGTGCCTGCCCGTGGAAGAGTGTGGTCGCTTCTAACCTCACCCCCGTTTGGAGCCATAGGAATACATTGGGAGAGGCCAAATGTAGCAACATCTTTGGTCGTTTTGCGTGACTGAGGGCACGCACAAAGACCAGACAGTTACACATCAACTCGTCTAAGCTCAGGTAAGAACATATCTCAGTATGTAAAAACGGAGGACTGTTCCTTTAAGGTCAAATGATTCCATACTTGTTTTGATATACTATAAGATAATAACACACTATGCTACATGCGAGACAAATTCAAACTCAAGCAAATTGATATTTCATTACATTTCTGTCCCTTCTTCTACCGATCTTCAAACTTCTCCACCCACCTGCATTCCATCTACCCTAAGACATTCTTTTCTTTTCTTTATTTTTTAAATGTCAGTTTTGGCTGTACGTGTGAATTAATGATCATTAGTTTTTTTGTTTGTTTTTTTCCGTGGGAGGCGGACTGCGTGGTGAGATGAAAAGGGATCGAATAACTCACGCCGGCACTTTGCATAGCCCTGTCATGGAGCCAGCATTTCGTCACCGCTGCCAGATGTAAATAAATAGGGCAATCCCAGAGTCATTCAAACAAGGCCAGGGAATCCTCTGACGCGATCACACACACTGCACTACTACGCTCCGAGCATGGAAATCATCGGCGTTCTGCTGGTAAGTGCCCAGCGCAGATCTTTGTAGTTTACTCTCAAATGAGCTGTTTCAGGTTCTCACGGGGGGGATGACGATATATCTCTTCAGGGCTGCATTTTTTTCTGTTATCCTTTTTCTTGCAGTCGCAGTTTCTTAGACAGTGCTCGTAGTTTTTTGAAGTAATAGTAGAAGTAGTAGCTGGGGGCATGACAGGCGCACTGAGTTGTAGTATTCTGGTCGAACTTCAATGCGTTTTCCCCCATCGTTCATACATAATAATTGACAAGAAGCGGCGGTATTTTGGAGAATTTATGTCCACCCATATACTGCGGTTCGGCTTTACCCGAATCTCAAAGCTTCTCGACTGCGAGCTTCGTTGCCGTGTAATCGTCACCTTTGTCTCGTTCTTTTTCATCTCCATTTTCTGATGAGGTTTTGGTCGCCTCTTCAATGACTTTTTTTCCCTTTTTTTTGTGTGTTTGTCACATTGTTGCCACTTTTCTTTTTGAGTTTTTGTCTCTTTTTGTGTGCCTTTATTTCATCACTTTTTGATGCTTTTTTTTTGCCTTTTTTCCTGCTCCCATTCTTCTTGTTTTTGTTGCTTTTTTTAATGCTTTTTTTTTTTTTTTTCCTTTTTCCAAGAAGATTTTAGATTCGAGATCAAGCCAAACTGGTTCGGGTGGAGGTTAATTCCATATTATGTGTTAATCTACAATGTGAACAGTCTTGAAATCAAAGGTCAAACAAATCCACAAAAGTGGAATTTACAAACTGTGCTGCCAACATTCTTGTTTTGTTCATGCACATCGTGATTTGACGTTGTTTCCTGTTATGTCTGCGCGGCTGGCTGCAACAGCGTCAATTTCCTGAAATGAATCACCAACAGTCTTATCTATCCATATCTGTTTGTTTGTCTGTCCATCCGTCCATCCGACAATCCCTAAATGAAACTGGACTGAACGACAGCACTAGTAGTAGTAGTAGTAGTAGTAGTAGTAGCACGAGCAGTAGTATTAGTCGTCCTGCAGCATGACTGACTCAGCGATGAGCAAGCCGTGCAGGAGAAATATCTTGTTCGAACTTGAGCCCTGAGCTATTTTAGGCGATGCGGTGACGCCACAATAGGGATTCTCCCATGCGTCTTTTTTTTTTCTTCAAAGCAGTGGGACGTCAAAACACTGACACCAGCAGGGTTTTGACTGAACATTGACATGAATGAAACAAAGCTGCTCGTTTTGGCTGCAATTTATTTCTGATTTCTGTGGCGTTTCATTTCAGAGTTTGATGGGGATGGTTGAAATGGCGTCTGGACACCCCGTTTGCCCAGAAGGATGCAAAAGGAGTTCTGACGCCACATGGCCACATCTTCTCCTATCTGAGCAAAATCAGTCCATCGCACCCTGGACGATCGAGTGAGTCACTGTTTTCCTCCACCGAAAGTCACTTCTCTTCAACCATTCGGCCTCTTCAGACTGATTTAACAGCACTAGTATAGTCAAATATGGCTTTGTTCAGTGACAAGTTGAAGGATTTTCCCACCATTATGTGCCTATTTAACTCCATGCTCCCTGCTGCACCTGCTAACGTTACCTAACAAGTGCTGTTTTTGGCTTCCACTGGACAATATGCTGTGTAAAACATCCATATTGACCCGATTTTGGCTTGACGTTACTGGTGTGTGATAAATATGTTATAAACAATATCTGACATCAAGTGTGTGTAAATGTGCAAAGCCTTGGTGGAGCTACATTGAAAAGGGTTGGGGAGTTACTGGTTGGAGATGAAAAGTGAGTGAAAGTCTTGTGTGTGTTTCTCTCTGTAGGGTGGCCCACACGGGTGGGCGACTAATCCCGAACGCTCGCTGTGGGAGCTGCAATGTGAGTGGGTACAAACCCATAGAGATCAACGTGACGCTGTACTTGCCCCAACCGAGCAAGCCCAGTTACAAGACACACTGCCTGTGCCCCTTCCCAGTGACTGTGGGCTGCACCTGCACTAAAGACCCGAGTGACCCAGTCTGGCAGAGTGGAAGTGCAAGATGTCACTAAACAAAAGCTCATTCACTTTGGAGATGTGAGCGCAGGTGCATGCTGTATGTCATGGCTTTTTTTCGTTAAACAAAAAACAAACAAACAAAAAAACACAAATAGAGCTTAGGATTGTTTAGTAAACTAATGTTGATTTGACTAAATACTGGAGTGGTCGATGTATTTACCAGTAGTTAGTTGTTCTACGGCTTTTTTCATTACTTTTACTCTCTGTTTAGCTAATGTTAGCTTGTACCCACTATAGTGGGTATATATGTATGGCACGTGATGTTAACTTCCTGTTTCCTGTCTGTGGTTTTACTCTTATAGAGAGTGTGGTTCTTTCCTATGGAGAGTTAAGTTGCTGAAATAGATAAACATTTAAAAGTACGGGGCAGAAAAAGACCAGCTTTTGTATAATAGTGGTATAAAAGTGGCTTCTGATCAAATGTTAAACATATTCAGTGTATACTTAGGCTAGTGTGGGGTCTAATACCCCACAGTAAGTTAATGATGGACATTACTGTCAATAAAAAAAAAGAAAAAACTTAAATATATTAGCTCAGAGGCTGGAACTCAAAAGCTTCATTATTGTATAAGTTAGTGCAGTGGTTCTCAACCTGGGGGTCGGGACCCCAAAGGGGGTCGCGAAACAAATTTGGGAGGTCGCCAGATCATTTTTTCTTTGTTTTTTAAGAATAATGTAGGCTAATGTTCCGATTTCTCATGGTGTGACATGGGCGGAGGGTCATGAACCCCTTTAACTGTTATAAGTGGGGGTCGCGGCTCCAAAAGGTTGAGAACCACTGAGTTAGTGAATACTTGATCCTATGGATTAGCTAATACAATCCTGGCCATTATTGGTAGCTCACAAAAGGCAGCATTACATTTTTAAGAATTTTCCAAGAATTGCACATATTTTATGATGGATTATTTAGCCATATAGGAATAATAACCTAAATAGTAATTTAGAAGATGTAGCTGGATGAACCACATGTTATACTTATTTTTGTATTTGACTAATAAACATGGATTGCTTTTAACTTTTATTGAGCACTGTTACTGTGGAACTGCTCTCATGGACATTGCTAATAAAAAGAAATACACTAAATAATGTTGATATGTGGCTTCCAGCGTTTTTTCTATTGTCACATGATGTTTTTGCACTGGAAAATAATGCTGAATGATTGTTTTGTCCTAAAGAGACGTGCCACATTCTCATTTCTAAAAAATACCATTTATTGTTCATGTATTTATCATAGTTTCTTTTATTTGTTGTCTGGGTAACAACTGTATCTTTTCTGTATGGAAAAAATAAACAATAATGAATTCATTCTCATAGCATAATTGCCTCAATCATATTTTACTGTTTTTGGAAAACGAGAAAAAAACACATTATTTAGAAAGACCATTGATATTCTATTATTGATTTAGTAACAATACAAAATGACTTAGGCAATAAAACTTTTAAGCAGAACGTTTGTACACTAATGTCTTGTTTTTGTGTCATATGAGGGTAGATCCTAAGACAGATTCCATTGCTCGGCCGAGTAGGGCCTCCCATCTTCTCCTCAAGTACTGACAACTACCTTTAAGTGCATGTGACACATTAGACAGGTTAAAGGTTAAAGCTAAGGCAAAGCACTTATGCTCATTTTTTCACTCACAGTTAGTGGTTGTGTGAAGCCATTTATCGTCAAAGAACGGACTTTGTTCTTTTTATATCATAATGATGAATGCAACTGCCAAAATGACCCTGATCAAAGTTCTTAATACTGTGTATTGCCCCCTTTAACATCAATGACAGCTTGGATTCTTTTGTGGTAGTTGTGGATGGGCCTCTTTATTTCCTCGGATGGTAAAACTGGCCATTCTTTTTGGTAAAAAGCCTCCAGTTCCTGGGATGTCTTGCATGAACTGCACATATGGGCTCAATGATATTAAGGTCAGGAGACTGAGATGGCCACTCCAGAAGCTTCACTTTACTATGAGAGGTAGACATGGCCTTGTGCTTTGGATCATTGTCATGTTGGAACGTCCAAGTGCGTCTCATGTGCAGCTTCCAGGCTGATGAGTGACGCTTTTCCTCCAGTATTCTTTAATAACATGCTGCGTTCATCCTGAAATCAGTTTTGACCAAGTTTCCAGAAGCTCACACATCCCCAAAACATCAGTGATCCACCTCTGTGTTTCACGGTAGAAATGGTGTTAGAAAAACAAAAAAACAGTCTGAATTAGTGTACAGGATCAAAGTAGAGCACAAGGATGACAAAAAAGTGTCCGCAAAACTATACAGCTCCCAAAAAGTATTTCTTACTTACACCATGTAACGTTTCGGGCATTGGCCCTTCCTCAGACATGAAGGACTAGGACACATGCACACAGTACTTATAGGGTGTGTTTGATGAGCAGTCACATGAACATGTTAGGGGTTCCAAACTTATTGCTGTATCACTATGCTTTCTGCTTGCATCACCTAGCACAATGGGCCCTTCCACCAGAACGGGCACCTCCCTGGTATGAGCTTGAGGCTCATTTATGCCCCACGTTGCAATTGGTTTCTTACTTCCCTACCAAAGAATGTGCGTACACACCCTATCTTGACTTGCTTGAAAACTGTATGGCAGACAGCTGCACAAATCTTGCACTTTGACCACCTTAAGAATATCTCATCAAGTATATGGTATAACAATTCCTTGTGTATTGGTAAAACACCTTTTTGCTGGGGGGAATGGGTCCAAAAAGGTATTTCAACACTTAATGATCTCTTCAAAGATAATAGATTGAAATCATTTAAGATTCATAAACATCAATATTGGCGCTACATACAAATCCATAACCAATTGAATTTAACTTTCAAAAAGCAGCTCCCCCACAAAAGGATGAAATACCCGCATTAATTATGTCACAGCTCAGTAAAAAACATGAAGTGTCCTTTTATTATGCACTACTTTTAGACAACATCAACTCTGCTAGTGCACTTAAAAATGCATGGGAACAGGATTTAGGATGCTCTTTTTCAGACAAACAGTGGAGGGATATCTTAGGAATTATTAAAAGCATGTCAAGAAATATAAGTACTAGAAAATTGTCAATAGCATATACTGGACACCGTCCAAAATGCATCGTCTTAAGTTAAAAGAGGACCCTTCATGCTGGAAATGCACAAATAATGGTACATTGATACACCTGCTGTGGTGTTGCCCTAAAATTCAACTTTTCTGGAAATCTATTTTTAAATCCATAACCTCTATTATTAAGCTTAAAATTCCATTATGTGCTCACTTGTTTATTCTGGGTGACTCATCAACATTAATAGGACTAATCCCTAAAAACTGTATAGAATTTGTTCAGACTGCACTGATGGTTGGTAGGAGACTCTTAGCACAACAATGGAAGTCACAGTATGCCCCAACGGTTGCTGACTGGTACAACTCACTGTCCACTGTAGCAGCCTATGCAATTAGGTAAGGGAGAAAAAGACAAGTTGAAATGGGACTGTTTTTTGGAGTATATACATGACAACTGTGTAATTAGTTACCACAACGCAGGATGATCCCATGTCGGACATTTTAATTATCCTTGATTGAGTAAAGTTGCAACCATAGCTTGAGAGGCACTGTAATAGAGTAATGTGTATGGTAATGCTGATGTGCATGTCATAGGGCTAAAATCTCATATCTTAACATTCATGCCATTTTTTTTTTTTTTTCCAGAAAAATTAAATCATAATATAAAAAGAGTGCAGTTTTATTGATGAAAATCTATATCGCTTATATCTTTCTTTTTCGATTTTAATATTCTGAATGTTCATATCTCGATATCAATACGATTACGATATATCTTGCTTTTGCGATATTGATATCTTGAATGTTCATATCTCGATAGCGATATGATAACGATATATCTTTCAGCCCTACCGTGTAATACATCATGGACTTTGATGATATATATATATTACATGCCCTGATGTCCTGAGTTATCAGGGCATAGAGTTATCCCTGATGGCTCGGGGGTAGTCATGCCCTGGGTTGTCAGGGCTTGGGGCGGTACCCTATATCTTTATGATGGGGGGTGTGGCCTCAAGGCTTGTGTATGTGTGACTGTAAAGCAGGGGTGTCGAACTCATTTTGGGTCGCGGGTCGAGGTTCGGCCCCCACGGCGGGTGGCTGTCCTTTTGCCACATGGCTGTGTGGTGTGTTGGTTTGTGTCCTGGGCTTGTTGTGTTGGTGCCCTTTGCGGGACACATGTGGAACTAGCATATTAGGCATATTCAGGAAGTCGTGTGCAGGGGCTGGATCCGCGGGCCTATGTTTGACACCCCTGATGTAAAGTAAAAGACAGCCTCCAATAATTATTTTTTATTTTTATTTCATTTTATTTTATGTTGTTTTATTTTATCTCTTACTTTAATTTGTCTATTGTGTTGTTTTGTTACATTGTCTGTCCTTAAAATAAAATGACTAATCACAAAAAAAAACAAAAAACAGATCACATGTGAGGATGCTTACCTTTAGTAATCATTCCAACCCGCTTGTGTCAACTTGCGTGCATATTCAGGCCAAGATCACCAGGGTACGTACACTTTTGATCAGGGTCATTTTGGTAGTTTCATTTATCATTATTATAATGTCAATTGGCTAGGGCTAGCTGGCCATTGACTGGGGGGTGGGGCTGAGGAAACGTGTTGAGACGCAGAACGACGGGGGCGTGGATAGGGGGTAAGTGTGTGCAGTTGTTTACAATCATGAAATCAGTGTTTTGCAAATATAGATAAGTGGAAAATGACTGCTCACCAAAACCCTCCGTCAAAACCCCTGAATAGTCTGATGTGCACAATTGATGTAAGGGATACACATCAGTTATCCTCCACCTCACCCGGTCATTCATCCAGTGCCATTTAAGTCCCATGTGATCGGTGCACCATCCGGGTAGTTAGCACTCCCGCTGGGCCTTTCCGTGTGAAGTTTGCATGTTCTCCCCAAATTTCTCTATGGAGATTAACAAACTTACATGAGAAAGTCATCTAAATGCACCTATATGCTCATACTGTTCTGTGTCAAATTGTTTTTGCTTTTACCATCAATTTAAATTTAATCTTAGTCTTATTGTTTAAAGTTTTCTTAGTATATTATTTAGCTAAGTCATGTGTTATGTTTTACATGTCATGTTGCACGATCGACCGACAAAAAATCCTACTTGTGAACCTGTGCATAACCATGGCAATAAATACAATTTTGATTCTGGAGCCCCGTGCCCTTGGCTCGGCTTTCCCGCGCTGGCACACCCTGTCATGTCAGGCGTCTCACTAGATCTTATTTTCTACCAACTAATTAATATGGGGTGTTGTGAATTTTCTTACTTAAAAATAGATGTTGTCTAGTCAAAATGTGAGGTTATACTGTATATATATATGAACACACAAAGCTGTGCATCAGAGTTCTGCCCAAGTCAGCTTTGGCATCACCTTATAAAGGTGAGCACACCACAGGCAGAACAGCATGACAGGGGTCAGGACACAGTTGGTGGATATGCAGATCACTAGCGTCAAATGCAAATTGTAGGTTTAGGTTTATTACATTTGATATTGCAGGAAAGAACATAATGTTTAACCTGAATTGTGTCAATTACAATAGCATAAAAACAACAGTATACAAAAAAACAAAAACATCTATAAAACAGATTCATAAAAATGCTCGTGGAATAAAAGACATTTCATGTTTTTTGTGTTGCTCTTCTTGGCTGCATATGGTCTTCGGTGCCTGAGCTGGTATCCAATGGTGGGGGCCTGAGTTATGAAGGTGTGCAGAGGAGAGGAACTGTCCTTCAGGATACTCTGGAGGGTCTGCAGTGTGGCCATGTCCCGCCTCTCACTCAGAGATTGGATGGAGGATGGTGGGATACCAATAATCCTGCAGCACCTTTTCTGCACCTGCTCCAGTTCCCCTGACAGGTTCTTAGAGAGGCCGCCCCACACAGGACCTGCATACTCCAGCACAGGTCTGATGAAAGTCAGATAGATCATTTTGAGGACATCAGAGGGAAGTCCAGCTCTCCTGGCCACACTCAGGTAGTATATCCTGGGGCGTGTTTTAGAAAGCATGTACCGCACATGAGCATCCCAGGAGAGGTCCGATGATATCTGGACACCAAGCAGTTTGAAGGTGGTGACTCTGCGTACTGCCTGACCACCAGGCAATACGCAGAGTCACTTTGTGGAGGGCTGCAGCGCCAACAAACAAACTAGAAACAACTAAGCATGACAGCGGCAGCAAGTGACTTCGAAATAGAAGAGGAAGACCCCCAGTCAGTAGTGGGGCAGCATTTGGCTTCCCCGTATTTACAAAAGAAAATGGTGAGAAAACTAGGGACTTAACAAAAGGCACCGGACCAAGACCACCAGCACAAGCTTATTGTGGGTGTTCCAACGCACTTCACAGACATGAAATCGGCACACAGGACATTGTGAAACTTCTGAAACCTTTCAAATCTGCCACCACTGTGCTCAGTGATGAACATAATCCCACAGCATCCCTCATTGTGCCCCATGATTGATAGGCCTACATGATTGAGCAAAGCATGGAACGCGATGAAGATGACTCAGTGACTGCTATGAAGGCTGCCATCCTGGGCCATTTCCCAGCAGGTGTGGAGGGAAGTACAGCCCCCTGTTGGAGTGAACTGTTGACCTCAGATGTCACACTCTACCCAACCTGGAGGAAAACCAACGTCAAAATGTTTTCCACGGGATCAAGCATAAATCTGTGCAGCTTCTCAACCAGGTATTAACTATATTACATTTTTGTTATGACACATTTTCTTAATATTGCTTAATATTAATATTGCTATGGTAGAATATGTCGAAACAATAATGAAATAAATTTTCCTAACAAAAGCAATGTTGTGTGTGTTTTTACTGCTGTACAGTCCAGCTTATCAGAAAAAAAAAGGGCAGAAACAGAAATCATCAAGTATAGAAGTAAAGGGAAGAACTTCTGCTGTCCACTGGACTAATGAGCATGGTAAGATCTACCCACTACTTTCTCCACTTGCTAAAAATCCTCCCTCACAACACCAGCAACTCAAAAATGCAGATCAAAATGATTTGTGCATTTTCATGTCTTGTAATTGTGTTTGTAATGTAAGTTGCACGTTACAAGGGTAAAAATGCAGATGTTAAAATAAAATAAAAATCTTTTTGGTTACAACATAAGTAATACTCATTTTGTAAAGAAAAAAGAAATCTAAAATAATAAAAAGAGCGCAATCGAGAGCTTAAAAATCAAAAATCGAATTGAATTGGGGCTTGAGTGAATCGTTACATCCCTACTGGAGAGCTTCAGGCCTCATTTGAAAGCTAAGACCGACTATGCTGATCTGAATAGATTTTTTTTCGCCTGCCGTGTTGTCGTCACTTTGTTATTTCATCGCATTTTTTCCATCTTTTTTTTTGGTCTTTTATGGCTTTTTTGTCATGTTTTTGCCACTTTTTGTTGCATTTTTGTCACATGTTTGTCACATTTTCCTCCATTTTTGGTCACATTTTTATTGCTCTTCTGTTGCTTTTTGTCCCTTTTTTGATGCTTTTCTGTTGCTTCTTCAATTTCAAGAACCTTTTCGATTTGGGAAAGGCCAAACTGGAGAATATGGTTCAGGTGGGGATTAAGAGGATAAAAAAGTACATGTTAATATACATAATATTATACATTGTGCATAATGTGTCAATTCCAAGAAAACTATTACACTATAGACATTCTTCTGTGCCGACTGAATCCTAAAACATTTCTAAGTTTTGTGGGGGCCATATTGGACTCCATCTTTGTTTATAGGCTGCTCTGTGAAATATAAAAAACAAATCCTTTTACCTTTACTGGTTGACTCTACCATTAAGGGATATTTCAGGATTTTTGACATAGGGCCTCATTTCCTAGTTATCCAGAGTGTTGCTGGTACCTGGAGATATGTTTTTGTAATTCATGCAGTTCTTATGTTTGAAGAGTTACGTGGAGCTAGGCTAATGCAAGGCTAGCGCATTTCTACGATGTCAGCTAGCCTGCATTAAAAACAGTCTGACCCGCTCCACAGAGCACCTGAGGCAAATCACTTATAACACCAGACTAACCATATAAATGTCTGTGTCGATAGAATATTTTTTGGAATATAACTGACCTTGCATCACTTGAATGATCGCATTTTGAGGGACTATTTTCTAGCAGATCACTTATACAAACTTATACAAAGCTTATACAAACACGAAGCTGATGCTGCTCAAATATAAGGTATTTTAAATGCAAAATGGTTAAAATGGCTCTATCGACACAGACATTTAAATGGTTATAAGTATGTAAAGTCAAAGCAAATGCATAAATAAATGATCAGAGACACGCGAAACCTATGATTAAAACTGGAAAAGATTTTTTTTTTTTAGTGAACACCAAGTAATTTTCAAAAATTGGTTGATGGAGAAGATACATGCCAAACTTCATGCTTGTTTCACCAACCAGGTGAAAAAATTACTTGCACTATTCAAAACAAACATGATTAACCTTTTGGAATAACTAAAAAGATATTATGTTTGCATTGTTTATTCATGACATGCTAACCCTCAATTAAGAATAGATTGACCCAAAAGCAATACAATTGTAGTAGAGGAGCGTCCCCTATCGTAAATCAATGGATATGGCAAACACCATGGCTGTAATGACGCATATTGATCACCAGAGGGTGCTGGCGGATCATATGTCTCCCTTCTCAGCAGCTGCACGCCTGATTTCGCTGCTTTCTTTCCACAAAATGTATGTACCGACTGGACAATAGTGCCGTAGCTTTGCATTCTTGAAAGTAAATGTAAACTATTGATGGCGAGTTAAAGACATTGCTGTCCTCATTTGGAAATGTGTGATCGCAGGGAAGCTGTCGAAATGCCCACGTTTCAACATTTTGGCCTGAATAAAATAATATCATTTTGGAGGATTTGCAAGGAATTCAATTAAAATATTCAATATATTTATCAGGTCCAGCCTACAACTGCAGACTTACATTAAAGCAGTACAAAGTAACTTGTTTACCTTAATAAATCTTTTTCGCAGTCCCTCTGGGGGTAATACAAGTGTTAATGGGATGATTGGGGAGTATTTCATCTCCCACGGTGTGTCTGGCCAGAGAACCACAATTGCAACTTTGCTGTCACCGAGTCGGAGGCGCAATACACACTAATGGAATCACGAAAAAGCTAACAGGCAAAGCTAACTGCGGGCTCGCGCCACTTGAACAGTATCTATAGCCAAATTTGAGTGAAAAAAATTATGTCCATTGTGTGATTATGTACAATATCCCTCTCTCGCTTTGTCTTTTCTGTCAGCGTAGTATTTACTCTCACGGATTATTATTGAGTAAAAACATTATTGAGTACACCTGCAGTGGTGCTTGTGGCCTCTAGGGGCATGAGTTACTTAGTACTGCTTTAACAACCATCAGCCTAATTTCTCAGATGGACTAGGCCTATTAGGCCTCTCGTTGCATTACAAATGCACTTTGCAACTTTTCATGTGGAAAAAAGTATGTATTTACTACAAAACAACTGATCCTGGAGCGTTGTAGAGGCCACCGTGAGTATAAGTAAAGGCCCATGCTGACCACTCACACAGTCACTCAACGCACCTTCAAGATTAAATTTAAATAAACCTAATTTTTACATCTTTACTCGCTTACAACACTTCTACTGCTGAGTTCACTTTTAATATCTTTCTTTATTTTATTGAGTGCAAACATATGAATCATATTTAGGTGGTTTCGTTGCTAAAAAAAAAAACACGGTTCCAATTGCATTATGGGTAATATTCAGCATAAAAACTGTGTCTGTCCCATAAACAAATGGCCCTTGCCCTCCATCAAAGATCGTGGCATCCTCCTAGAACGCTGATGAAACCTGTAGCAGTGAAAGTGTCCATAGGGGGCAGTGTTGAGTTGCCTTGCTCTCGTGTGGCCCGGTGAGTCAATCTGTCTGTCGCGAGGCGTATTGGAAATCAATGGGGCATCGACGGAAGTGTTCGCTCTGTGCTTTTGTTTACATGCTCAAGGACGGGGCGCGCCGGGAGCTCTTTGCCTTAAATGAGAGCAACATTGCAAAGGCGCAGTCCGTAAAATGCAAGCGTAAACCGGGTTTGGAGACGAGAGCGGCGGGAGCTTTTAAAGGTTGGCAGTTTATGGTGAACTGGAGGTAAAATAAGGAGAGGAAACAAAGTAAGGGTTATCGTAGAGAATGCTTAAAATAGCAACAAATTATATAAATAAAAAATCTGAATGTAAAATCTCTTAAACTTGACATTTTGTGGCTCATGAGCCTGCTTCTTGGCATCTCAGCATTCATTTTTATTGAGAAAATACATCATTTAGACATAAAAAATAGTAGACTCCTTCTGCTCACTTCACCGGGTTTACGTTATTGACAATAGTTCGATCTGGAGTCCAATTTCCCACAGGAGAAACGATGAATCAGTGAATATACACCCCTTATTGTGAATATTACATCATTTACTTGTTTCCAGTTGAGAGCAAACTGACCTAAAATATAAAAAAGGGTAAAAATATATATATATTAGTTTAAAAAATGTAAATTATTAACGCCTATGCTGCGTGTTGTTCATGTTATATTTCTTGTTTCCTCGACCTTACTCTTGCATAACACTTTTAGGGCTTCGATTTGCCCTTATAGGATCCTTTCCTTTCTTTGATTGGACTTCTGCAGGATCACATTATATTCTGAAACTCAAATATGTAGTAAAACATGAAATATACAGAAAATTAGGTAACACTTTATTTTACACTACCCTTGATACATTTTACTGAACTAAATTGAGCACAATGTAATAGGCTTTGTAACAATGTGTAATAAGTTGTAGCTATGGGTTATATAGTACACAATGGGATAATATGTATTTGTAGTTTGTAGGTAGGCCTACATAATGTATTAAGACATAACTCTAACCCTAACCTAAAGCCCTAAGGGTCTCGTGTCCTATTACATTATGTACTTACAAAGTACTAATACAAGTTATTCCACTGTGTATATACTACATGGGTACAAGTTATTACAGATGGTTACAGAGCACATTACATCATACTAAATTTTGTTAGGAACAATACCGAAAATTATTATTACAATTACATAATGTATAAGTGTGATAATCCTCAATTTAAACACAAAAAAACCAAAACATGTCAATTATATCTGATGTAGAGTCATGGTAGGTCATGGTGAACTATCACAGATAAGGACAGGACTGTGGTACATGTACTTTTACTATGGAGACAATAGTCACTGTAGCAACTGTGTTGACTGTCTGAAACATCTGTTAAGAAACAGTGCCATTGATCATATATAAAGTTGTCATAGCAACGGAACCCATTCAAAAGCCCAAAGGTCCATCATCCCACTGCTGATTGGTCATTATACTTTCAAAAGAAAATTGTGGGGGAAAAGTAAAAGATGAAACAAATCACAATGCACAATTTACTCTTGCGTCTCTGTTTTTGATGTCGAAAATCTGCAACAGAACCCCCGCTCCACTGAGCACATTTTCTCCCATTCGAAATTACCCAAATCTAAAAGCTTCTTGACAAAATAGCGACAAAAACAAGACAAAAACTGACAAAAATTTGATGAAAAAGAAAGTTAAAAAAGTGACGACAACACGAAAACAACAGGAGGAAAAGATTTGTAGGTCTTAGCTTCCAAATGAGGCCTGTAGGCTGTAAGCACCAATTGAGAAGCTTTTAGATTTTGGGCGAAGCCAAACTGGAGAAAATGAGCTCAGTTAAAAAATGCCAGATCAGGCCCGTAGAGTCAGTGATAAAAAAGCGCAGCCTTGATATACTGCCAAACAATTTCTCTTCTTGGCAATTTTAGCTCCGTCTGTCTGCGAAACCAAGATCTTTTTTTTTTTTTTTTTTTTCACTCCAAGGATTTTCCAAATGGCAGGTTGTCCGAGCAAAGCTGCAATTTCACCAAAGTGTATGGGACAAAGATCAAACAAAGCTTTCTTAAAACAGCTCCTTCCTCCAATGTCCCTTATAAACCAAATTGCTGCTGTTGCTGAGGGAACAGTGAACAGGCTTTTGAATGACTTTGACCTACAGTTTATAATCCTCTGGCGCCCCCTGCTAGTGACATTTATTAGCACAGAACACATCACACATTGTTAAAATCCTTTTTGACTTTTCCTTCTCCGCAATGTTGATGGGCTGTTAACCTCTTGACCCCATTTTCTCCAGCTTCAGTTCAGCTTTATCCAAATCTAGGAGCTGACAGCCTATAGGCCAGGGTAACGCCTCATTTGAAAGCCAAGACCTACAAACCTCATCTAAATGGATCTTCAATGAGTTTTTTCTAGAGCACAGTGGTTTGTTCATCCTGCATACTGAGCCACGTGGCCGACAAAAGGGCAAAACACAGGATCATTGCCTAGTTTTAACATTCATTTCGAGGGGGGACTGCTTTTCTCTGTTTCGGAGGGACAATAAACCCGCGTCTCGTCTCTTCTGCACATACTCAGCCGGAATGAGCGAGCTAAAGCCGGGTGTCTCCACCGTGATCCATCGCACAGCCCGGCTTTCTTTTTCTCTCACACGGACTAGGATCTGAAGCTCCGGCAACCGAGAGCACGTTTGCTTCGGACGTCGGATGTGAGGATGTTGATGATCGGAGGAGAGAGATACAGTGACAAGTGCAAGAGGACCGAGGAGTACAGAGACAGTGAAGGAGCAGAGCGGACGACACAGACCCACGGCTGGCAGACCGCGGCTCCATGTAGTGATTCTTGAGGCACAGGCACAAAAACACTGAGCATTGCCTAAAAAAATAAAAAAGAGACAAGAAAAACAAACACATTAGTAAGACTTTCAGGGGGAGTCCAAGGCCAGTTAGAATAAATATGTTTTTAAATGTGTCTTAAACTGCGTTACGGTGGAGCACAGTCTCAATTGGAGCGGTAGGTTCGGTCCAGAGCTTTGGGGCCGCCAGAGAAAAGGCTCGATTGCCCCTGGTTTTATGTTGGGTTTTGGGGACATACAGTAAGTGGAGAGAATTTGACCTGAGTGACCAGGGTGCCCCCTCCTGGAACCGCCACCTTAACGTGGTGGACGGGTTTGAGCATCCGAATGATCCTAGGAGCTACAGTGTGTTGTCGGGGGCTTCGTGCCCCTGGTAGGGTCTCCCATGGCAAACAGGCCCTAGGTGACGGGTCAGACAAAGAGCGGTTCAGAAGCTCCTTATGAGAGACCAACAGGCCCGGTCAGAACCATGAGGCCGTCCTTCTGTGGACCCACCACCTGCAGGAGGAGCCATAAGGGGCTGGTGCAATGTGATTTGGGAAGCTCCAATGGCTGCCCCCACGACCCGGCAACGGACAAGTGGAAGAAGATGGATGGATGGATGGATGACCGGGGTGCAGAGTGAGGGGTTAGGAGATCAGTGATGTATTCTGGTGCAAGTGCGTGAAGTGATTTAAAAACAAACAGTACAATTTTAAAATGTACATGTGATTAAAAGCCTACTAGGGTTGTTCTGATAACATCACAATGGAGAGTCATCGTCGTGATGCCACGCCCCCTGCTGTCAGAAACATTCTCTGATCTTCTGTAGGCCTAGTAAACCTAAACACTCTGGCAATGTAAAAGTTTAAAGAGGGGGCATTATGCTTTTTTCAATCACATAGCACCAGTCTATAGCACACTACAATGATGACGAAACCTTCTGTTGGTCTGTAAATGCAGTAATTTAGAATAACTGCCTTGTGTAAAATTGCTCTCTCAAAATGGCTGTAGCGAATGTCTTGAAATAGGCCTCTGTCTCTTTAAGAACCTCTGACTCTTTCCGACATGCCCCCTCCACACGCTGTCTGTGGCATCAGTGGGGAGGGGGTTCTGCTGAGGAGCAGTGGTTGGTTACTCGGCTGGTGACGAAAGCTCGGAGGCGTCTCCAGGAGGTGGGGGCGTTCCTAGGAGGACTCAGGCAAACCTATCCCTAAAATGGCCGCCATCAGAGTTTTTACAGATTACTCAAAAATCAAGAATGTGCCAAGGCAACACTTCAGGCATGTTTTTAATGAGGGAATGACATAATAACATGATGTAAAGCTTGAAAAAGTCGATTTTGCATAATACCCCCCTTTAAGAAGCTAACGGAGGAGCACATTAATAACCAAATCATTTTGAGAGGGAAGAGAGACAGTTTTTTGGACTATGGACTTTTGTGGAGCAGAGACAGCGATGTCTTTGAGGAGAAACCTGCCGCTTTGGATTTCAGCCATGAAGAGGGAAAGGTGAGCGGCTTCACACACGCTGAGTTCATCTTAACAAGCGCACGTGTAGCTTCTCTGTCCACTCCTGTCTACTTAACAGCAAAATGAATGATGTTTTGTAGAGCATCGATGACGTGCTGGTCAGATAAATGCGAACTGGCCGTTCAGACTGATGTCGCATTGCAAAAGATCAGATACAGGTCACATAAGGGCAAAAAAAATAAATCGGAATTGGGTCGTTTCAGCCTGCAGTCTGAACATGTGCATGCCAGTTTAAAGGAACAGGCCACCTTTTTCCATACTGAGATATGTTCTTACCTGAGCTTAGAGCTTTTGTGCGTGCCTGTGGAAGAGCTTGGTCAATTCTAACTTCACCTCCGTTTGGAGCTATAGGAATACACTGGGAGAGGCCAAATGCTAACAACATCTTTGGTCTTCTTGCGTGACTGAGGGCACACAGTTCTTCCATACTGAGATATGTTCTTACCTGAGCTTAGACGAGTTGATACGTACATGTCTGGTCTTTGTGCGTGCCCGTGGAGCGGCCAAATGCTGACAACATCTTTGGTCGTTTTGCGTGACTGAGGGCACGCACAAAGACAGGTACGTTCCAGCCCTTCTAAACTGAGGTCAGAACATATCTCAGTATGGAAAACGGTGGCCTGTTCCTTTAAGTATCCTGCCAGAGACACGGCGTGTTCGTCTGTGAAAATACCATTGATGCCCCAAACCCCCCACCCCCGATATCATCGTCCATCACAATAATTTACTGTAAACATCGTCAACTGCCATTCAAGGGGACATCGCCCAACCTTAAAGCCGACACTGTCCCTGAACGTCATTGCCCCCTTCGATAAAACAATCAAGTGTTTAAACTTATACTGTACATTTCCTTTGCTCCTCTGGCCTTCACTCCCCAGCGCATTACCGTATTGTCTTGGATAATGGAGCCGCGCTGTATAAAGCGGCCGTGATGCAGGCTTATCAGACAAACAGGGCTTTCATCTGTTTGATCAAAAGCTCTCCCACACGCCGCGCTGACGGCGAATTCTCTACCCTCACCTCCATTCAGGTCGGCGAACAAAATGCTCCAAAGAAAAGGTCCAGATAAACAACGTCCAGGGGCAGGAATAATAATGCAATGTTATGTTTTTAATAACGTGGACGGATCATATTTGTTTGTGTGTGACCTTTAGAATAATCACCGACACAAAGCTGGATGAAAGCGTGGCCAAAAAGATGATTTCACTTTGTGTTCCATCCAAAGGAGGAAAATGTGAATTTACAAACGTAGCTTAAAGCCTCAAGCTGCTCGCACGGCCACGAATACCAGCCTGGGCTCTCGCATTTTTTAGATGATGGACAAGTAGATAAACTCTTCAGAGAAATGCATGGTCTATTCGAGCGATCGCTGGTGTTGTTTACTTTCTAGATTTCACCAGATGTTTTGGCGAATGACCCCGCGAACCTTTCCTGATTATAAAATCAATCAATCAATCAAAGTTTATTTGTATAGCACCTTACAACAACACAAGGAAGACCAGAGTGCTTCACAGAAAGATAAAACAATATTAAAAAAAATCAAATAAGTGCAATCTAAGTCTTAAAAGCTAGTTTGAAATGATACATACCGACCTTAATATTTTTGTGGTATAACTTATATAATGAATGTGACTATTTAATATGACTATATAATGTGCTAGTGTTTAAATGTATGATCACCTTCTTCAGGCCAGCTAAGCACAGTGTTTTGCTGTTCAGACATCTTGGCTCTCAGTGTGATGTAAATGGCCACAAATGATCAATGGGCACATTTATGTAGCACTTTTCTACCTACATTAGGCACTCAAAACACTTACACAATCAAAAAACACGCACATCCCTGTCTAAATGAGTGTGCTGGAACAAAAACAGCAGTGATGAGTCGATCGTGTAACCCCTATGGTGGAAGTTCAATAGGCAAATATACCCAGACGTCAACACATCACCCCAGTCCCTCCACCGGCTCCCAGTATCTGTAGGATTGATATTAAAATGTTGCTTTTTGTTTTTAAAGCCCTCAGTGGCCTTGCCCCTCCTTATCTGTCAGACCTTCTGACTGTCCGTAACTTTAACATGGTGCTAAGGTCCCCAAACCAGCGCCTGCAGGAAGTCCCAAGAGTTAAGTACAAACACTGGGGTGATCGGGCCTTTTCAGTTGCTAAACCCAGACTCTAGAACAATCTGCTCCCGACAGGCGCACCATCACTGACTTTGGCATTTTTAAAACCTATTTATTCAGTCTGGCTTTTAATACTCAGTAATGTGGCGACATTTGATCTATTTGATTTGATTTGATTTGGCTGTTTTATTTATTGTTGTTTACGTTATTGTTTTTAATCTCATTTAGTCTGTTTTTACTGTAAATGCATTTTGGTCACCTTGAGTGTTGTAAAGGGCTTTATAAATTAATTTTGATTGGTTGAAAATTATTTCCCTTCAAAATGCATTACTCATTGTACAAAAATTGGAAAATTACAACAAAATGTACCTGTGGGGTAATATACACTTTTTATCCACATAAATCCACTGCAATGTTGAAATGTACTATTTTTTAGTCATGTCACGATTTTAGCTTCAAGCTAATTAACACAAAATTATAGTTTTCATTCCCCGAGTTAACTTTGTTTTGTGTGTTAAGTGTCATCTAAGTTTCAATGTACTTCAACCTCGAGGATGTATTTCGTTTTCCTAATCAATATCAGTCTTAATATTTATTTTTGCGCTGGCTCACGTTTTTGCTCATGGCTTGTGCAAGTCAAGATGGATGCCAGAAAATAGCAAAAGAAAAACGGTTCACCTTGTGGCGAACTATAACTAACTAAATAAATAAAATAATTAAATAAATAAATACAATTTCAGGACTTTATTGGGGGAATTTGACAGGGTTACATCCGCACACCTCGAAATA
The DNA here is from genome assembly GCF_951799975.1 of Gobius niger. NCBI lineage: Eukaryota > Metazoa > Chordata > Actinopteri > Gobiiformes > Gobiidae > Gobius > Gobius niger. The sequence continues at coordinate 25,470,202 of NC_136857.1, forward strand.
GCTCCCAAAGGTTTTTTATTGACTTACTTTGTGGTGTGAGTAAATAAAAAACCTTTGGGAGCTATTTTAAGTTGTGCATACATTCTTGATCGTCTCATCACTCAAAGCACTTAACATCAAGGGACCACTCACCCATTCACACTCGCATTCACACACCATAGAGGAGGACTTCAAGAATCCCTAATGACTTGCTATTGAATTGAAAATGGCTAATGTTAGAAAACACCAGACCAAATAAGACCAATTAATTATAGTCCTCATCTTCTATATCATTTATTATGTAACAAACTCGAGATTTCCTTCCTTAGACTTTCCAACAAGGCAAGGAAAAACTCCAAAACTAAGTGGGAGAAAAAAGAAACCTCAGGGAGAACCACGAGATAAACAACAAGTTTTACATCATGATAAATGTGCTTCCAATTGGAAATAAATCAACATCACAATTGTTCCCAGTAAAATGGGCAGGCCGTTTTGATTTAACTTGTTTTCTTTATCCCTGGGGACATACAGCATTTGTAAATGAAATACCATCAAATAATGATAATTTCTGCGAACCTATGTACACACAACATACCACATATTCAAAGTACATATAACGTAGGAAGCACTCAATTCATCAGCTCTCAACGACCTCCTCCATGCGTCACAACCTTGAGGCCTTTCAAAAGCTCTTTTAAATAAAGTCACATCCAGTGTCAAGAGGAGGGCGATGCTGGCCCATGGCTTTGCCATATTGTCGCAGCCTGTTGGTCTCAATCCTTGCACGTTTATTGATTCACAAAGGATTGCGGCACGGTTCTCCGCCTCCTCGCCGAGAAGAGCTTGATATGCAAACACAATCTGTATTCTAACCTCGCTCGTCAATAGGCGAGACATGTCTGTGCATATGAAAAGAGGGTTGGGTGCTTAAAGGACAGATAGTGTGCCAAAACATGGCCATAATGACTTTGTGTTTATTGATCTACTGTGGGCATGACAGAGTAACATGAACCAAGGGTGTACAGTGTGGAATTCAATAAAGAGCATCTCCCATAAAAGCTAATGTAATATATAGGCCTATTCATTCCAGTTAACTGTGGTGAGGCAGAAATTGTACATGCACGAGTAATACTATAACAGGGAGATCAATACAAAGCAGTATCAACATGTAGTGAAGCGACATTTGTGCCTGAATCTGCTCTTTAAATCAATGTTTTGCTTTTTTGCGCAATTTTGCACAAATGTATCTGAGCAAACTGTGAAAACAGCACATGAGCACATGTTTTAGCTACATGAATCCAGCTGTCAGCACTAGCTTTATTAAGGACGGTCCGCAATCTTGGCCCGTCTGCTGAGGGATCCTTCGGCCCTGGGTCTCTATTGCCTGTCCGTCCATGGGAGTGGATCTCTCCTTCTGTGGTTCTCCCCAAGGTTTCTATTTTCTTTTGCCGGGTTTTTCAGTTTTTCCTTGCCGTGCTGGAGAGTCTAAGGACAGGGGACGCCCACGCCGCTCGTTGCTACCTGCTGCCGACGCTTATTGGACATTATATTTGCCTGGATTCACCTGAACTTTAAATTGTCATATTTATTGCTCTGTTTTATTGCCTTAATGTTTGGTGCAGCCCTGTGAGGCGACTTCTGATATTGGGCTATACAAAACCATTAAACTTAAACTTAAACTTAAACTTCCTGGAGGCCTCCAGACCCCCCATGTTCGCAGTTTTTTTAAGAAAAGGGAATTTTGCCAAGAGAAGTGAAGAATGCAGTTATGAAAAACTAAAATCGCATCAACTAAATCATACCACTACAACTGATGCTCAAGAGGATGGAATTTCAGACCTGTGTCTCTTCAAAAGCAGGACCACCTACAGTATGTGACCTCCTCACAACAGCTCAGTCAAAAACCCTAACAACCAGAGCAAACTTTATAACCCCCATCTCAAAGGGACATTTGCTTCCCTTGTTGTACTGTAAAAACACAGCTGAGAAGCGGCCGGAAAGAAACTTTAAATAAGCTGCTTTAGATCAATATAGCAATTTCTAGACAGTGATAAAAATGTGTTCAGTACTACAGCAAGTAGTATGGCCAAGTAAGTATGTTTGGCAGTTGAGACAATAAAGATCAAGGCCATCTTTGATAATAGAAAGTTTGTCTTGTGAGCCAGACTAACTACATAAATCTGACACATACGGACAGTACATTTTCATATAGCCTAATTAGGAAGAACAGGAAGACAGCTCCTGCGCCTTCATTGCCCAGTGGCTTTGAACGGACTGCCACTCCTAATGGTTTTCCCCTCTTGGTGATTGGAGCATGGATATTATTCTCCTAATTTACATCATTAGACAGAGATGAGTCAGCCACGGTGGCGAGGGAGGTTGCACTCTTCACGATGGCGCTGCAATTAAATCAAAGCCAAGCAATAACACGGGATCGCTGACAGAGGGGGTCAAAAAGTCACACTAGTGACACATTTGGCCACTTTCTGTCACTTATTGCCATTCTAGCAGAGGAGTAAAGCGCCTCGCAGTCATACTGCGTTCATGACCGACCAAAGCTTTTTATTGACGTTAACGTTTTGTCTCATTTGTGAAAGCAGACAGGGCTTCTTCTTTGAGTTTTGATGCCATTTCCAAAAAAGTTGGGAAAGAAGGCAATCTGGTGAAAGCTTTTCTTCTCCCCGTTTTTCCCAGGGGTTGAATATCTGCATTATGAAATCGCTTTATCACAACACTAAATACTTTAACCATTTGGCTTATGCAAAGCAAATACAGTTTTAATAAACTTTAGCGTTCATTAAAAAAAAACTTTTAACAAGGCTCATCATATGTTAAGCACAAAAATAGTTGTTAACATTGTGGCTCAGACCACTTAACCCTTCCAACCTGACCTGTACCCCAATTTTAAACAAACATACAATGCTAAATACTCAACAGCATGTAGCTATAAAGCGCCAGTGGGAAAAATGGTACATGTTCAATAATATTCCTTGCCTTGTTTCACTAGTAAATCAAACTAATAAAGGTTCAGTATTGCCAATATATCATGTATTTATTATCTTCCTAAAGTCTCTCCAGGTTGAAATATTGATTTCCATAGAAGTAAACTTACCTTTCTGCCAAAAGATGAGACTGAACATACAGTATGTATAGGAGAAAGTGTTGATGTTGACACCTGTAAATAGGAGATATTTATAATTGGTTCCAATGGACCACACTGTGAACAGACAGGTCAGTGACTGAACACTGAGTATCTTAAGTTGTTATCTGCTTCTTCTGAGAGTTCACCCAGACGCTGACTCAGAGCATGCAAAAGGCTGGTCTGTAGGAGGAAGTAATAATGGGTTCTAGGAGAATCATAGAGGCCAATGTGATGGAACCTAAAGGCACCATGCTAATCACTCATGCCGCAGCTATTTTTTGCATAAATAGTTCCATAATGTTGGCTACCTGTAAGTCTGGCTCCAAATGAGAATAACAGGCAGATGTGATTTTTTTAAATTAATTTTAACAAAATAAATTACTTTTAATTGCAAATGCTTATAGGTGCGTTTGTAACATTCCAGTTGCTTTAGCTTGAGTGAAATAGCTTGATTCTTAGTAATACAATGACCAGAGGTTCCTTAATTTACAATCAATCGCAATTGATCGCAATCAATCGCAATTGATTGTACCGTTAGTTCATTTAACTTTAACCCACAAAGCTTAACCGGCACAGCAGGTGGCATACTACACAAGTAAACAAACCAAAACAATTAGCATACCATTGCTAGCATTCAACCTTTTTATACAATTCAATCAGTCGTCATCTGAACACAAGCCTGTGACACAGTTGGGCTACAACCACCGGCCAAGATCAACAGAAACAATTAGACATTGTCACTTGATACACAGTTACAAGTACAAAAAATGTGTTTTAAACATACTGCGAAGTAAAAAGCAAAGGCCTGAAACTATGAGCTACACGCACACCTTTTCTAGCGCGCCTAAAGGCGGCCAGATGAAGCAGAGTGCGGTGTGCACTGGTGGTGCATTCATTTACAGGCTGCCGGTGGGGATTTCCATTACTATACAAAAAAACTAACCACACAAACCTACCAAGTTACACTATCTAAAGGCAGCGTGTAAAGCATAAAAAGAATGAGTCTGAGAACTGACCCTTGTGGAAACCCTTTAAGGTTACACAGTAAGTCTTGTTTGAAAACAGTGGATAATAACAGTGAGCTTGCCAGTTGGATCTTCGCTCTCCTTATTTCACTGTGTCATTGTGTCCTTCAGCAAAACACTTCCATCAGATTGTTCACTTTGAAAAACCTTAAAGAAACTTGTCACTATTGTCCCAAATGTACCTTTTACTGGGACTTACTGAGGGCCAAATGACCACTAAGCGTTGCCAGAGTAGTCTGAGGATTTGTCTTAATATGGCACTAGAAACTCCACTATCCCTCTCAGGGGAAATATATCTGTAAATTTAGCTCAAAGTCTGCTAATGGGTCAGAGGTGCCAGTGCCAGAGTTGTGATGTGTCCTGATTGAGTCAAACCCGAACCAAGAGACCTGCCGTTCCCTGACCTCAACCGTCAGTCCAAGTCTCCCATCAAAGTTGCTTCAAGCTACAAGATAGAAAAGTTAAACATGCATTCCTTGTAAATACTACATTCACTCTTTTTTCTTTACTTTTTTAAGCACTAGTACACCACGACACCTTTTTATTTCATATTTCCAATCCACAATTGGATTCAGTCTTTATTTGAATATTATTCAGATAAAGAATTGTAAACCAGCTGTGGTTTGGTATAATTACCAAAACCACAGCTGCCTGCCTCACGTGATCCCTATACTGTATATCTCTGATTTTCATTCATTTCTCACACCATTTGACACCTTTTTGATCAATTCATGCTTGATACCGCACCCTCACTCGGGATTGCATTAGTGTTAATCAGTATTCACGGTGCATTCTTGTCCCCTGGTTTGCCGCAGCGCTGTGCCGGAGGTGACATCTGGAAATCCCCTCTGGGAGAAGAATTAACCATGAGAAGTGTGATTTAAGCGGTAAAGAGCTGCGCAAGGAAGGCGTGTGATATATGATGTTTAGAAGCATTGACAGAGCATTGGTCTGAATTCAATTCGTCGCAAGAGGAGGTGACTGCTCTGATGGGAGCACCGCTGACGTTCATTCCCTCGTTTACATCGCGCTGCCTCAGAGCCACCTTATCCAACGGGCTAGCAGGGTCTGGAGCCCAGGGGCCTACCATAGTCAAGAGCCTATATCAGAATTAAGGGGAAAAAAAATAAACAGATTGGTGATTCGTTAATTTTCATGTCAATTACTTCACTTTACAGCATGACTTACCGTATGCAATGATTGTGCTACGCTCCATGTGTGTACCTGGAGTAGGCCCGCCCTACCTGGCCCAGAGGGAAACGTGTAGGAGTAGCAGATAGGGATGCACCGATGCCACTTTTTTGTAAAACCGATACGAGTACTTTGATTTAAGTACTTACCGATACAAGGCATTTCTTCGACATACTTACTTTTTCACAGCAGATTGGTTAGTAATTAGTTAATTTACTCATTTACATTTCCTTAAGTAAAGTAGGCTACACTTTCAAGAGAAGTTATATCAAAATTGTACAGATGCCATTTTATTTTTTATTTTTTCATTCAATATAATTTTACATTTTTATTGCACTGTCCATCATAGACCAGAAAACCGATACCCTATACCAGGTATCGGTTTCTGGTATAGAGACCTGATGAAAGAGTACGAGTATGAGTATTAACATGTGGTATCGGCTCGATGCCCGATGCTGGTATCCGTATAGGTGCATCATTAGTAGCAGGGTTAGGATCATAGGTTAGCATAAGGTTAGGGTTTGCGCTGAGGGGGCGTGGGGGCCTACAATTCTGTTTAAGCCCCGGGGCCTATGGGTACATTAAGATGCGCCTGCGCTGCCTTGTGTTCTTTCTTAAGCATAACAGGCTCTCGAAGTTCAAACTAAAAACTTTATTAACCCCATCTCAATGTTTCACAAACCCAAAACAAAACAAATTTCAACAATGTTCAGCCACCACTCCCCCACAACCCCTCTTCCTCGCCCCTTCCCGGCCACGGAGTCTGGTTGGAGGAAAAAGTGTTTCTCTTCCCTACGTACTTCCCACTTAAATGCGTTAAGTCTGGAGAAGAAGAAGAAGATCTTTATTTATATAGCGCCTTTCACAGACATGGTCACAAAACGCTTTACAGTAGTACTAGGAGTAGCAAGATCACAAAACGCGCTCCTAATAAGCGCACAATGTTGCGCTATAGTCTGCATTTTGAAACACAAGTTCAGGCCCATAGTCCCTCCAGGATGTCCTGTGTCTTCCCCGAGGCCTCCTACCAATGGGACATGCCTGGAGCAGCTCCCCAGTGAGGCGACCATGAGGCATCCGTCTAATATTTATGTCAGTCAACCTCTTCAAATAAAACCTTTAAAGGTCCTATATCATGCAAAATCGACTTTTTGGAGCGTTTAGCCATGTTGTTATGCTATTTCCTCATCAAAAACACCCCCAGAGTGATTTGCGGCTTCATTCACGCAGCTCTCTGAGCAGCTGCTCCTCCCTCTCCTGGTGAACGACTGAGTGTTCAGTTGTGTCGTAACAGCGGAACGGAAGTGCTCGACGTCTGTAATGTAATGTCTTAATTCTATGCTTACGGACAGATTTTAATTTGTAAAACGGCGTTTTCATTATTAATTAATTAATTTTATTAATTAATAAAAAGGATGTGCCCGAGGTGCTTCCAGGTCAGCTGAGGCCAAAACAAACACCCCTGAGCGTCTGAACAGATCCGTCATGTTTGCGCTGCAGCTGTGAAGATGGAGCTCTTTGTCATCTATTCTGGACACAGAATGTTCTTTATTCTTAACTAACGATAATGTCACGGAGAAAAAGAAGCGCGTTTGGCTACGAGGACGAGGAGTTTATTCAACCTTTATCAGGAAGATGCCACTCAGCTGTTTTTTTCTCCGGGATTCAGCGACTATCAGCCAAAATATTGTTTTTCTGTGACTGTCACTTATGGATGTTTGGTGAACCTTCGCCAGAACCAAAGTGGATTAACTTTTATAACCAACGCGAGTCCCACATTGTAAACAGCGATGGAGCAGAGGGTGAGTCAATCCAAACGCGGGTTAGCTTGTGTGTTAGCATATTAGCATGTGTGTTAGCCATTTATGAAGCTGTGTTGCAGATGTCAACTCCGTATAACTGCATCGTGAAGTGACTTCACTTATTGCTGTTTATTTATATTACGGTAAAGTTGTATGTGCGGAGAGAGGGGGCGGAGTTAACTGAATGGAAGCGTTGTGTCTTCCGGGTTCGAAAAATACCTCCAGAAAACACTTATATTTATCACAAAAATGAGTGCTCCATATTGGTAGAGGTACAATATATCATATAAATGCCAATACTTAACTTTGGAATGGCTAAAATAGCATGATATAGCTCCTTTAAATCCTTACATGTTTATTCCCTGTTCTGCAAAGAGCACCTTCACACAGAACAATTAGTAACACTTTAATATTTGAGTTTTTTTCCTTACCTTTTCACTAATAATAATAATAATAATAATAATACATTTATAAAAAGGATTACAATATTTTCAATGAGTAGTAGTCATTACTGCGCATTACTTATTTGACTTTAAAGGTGCATATGTTTCGGACCTTTGCTTGACAAACTCCCCTGCACTGTTATGTTGTATAGTATCTAGCACTAGAGCCTTCATTCCTTTGATGGAGCGGTCCCATACATCAACAAACGGCTCAAACTTCAGCCTGTGGTGCTACACAATAATCCAATTTTCTTTTTCTATGTTCACTCAAAGCCACCAGTGACTTATTCTTGCTTTATTTTTTTCCTATTTCAGACGGTCCGCGGGAACAGGAAATCCATCACAAGCTGGACAAATAACTGTTGTTGCCTGAAGAGTTAGAGCAACAGATGGTGTAGTGGCGTCTTTGTGATGACTGCTTTATAACTGCCATTTCAGGACAACTCATATAAGTAAGTAGGAGTATACAGTATAACGAATACAAGTAAAGGGGGGATGTTACGCAAAAATCGACTGCTTAGAGCTTTTTGCCTTCTTGCATCTCCTAGACTTAGGGCTTTCAAGTGGGAAGTACATGAGGTGGAAAAAACAGACGGCGAGGGGAAGGGGTTGTGGGGAAAAACGTGCCTTTGTTTTGGTCGCGTTAACACAATTACGGCCGAGCGAGTGCCGACCCACGCCACAGCGGGACCGACTGTGGCTACATCTCTTTCTCTCGGGACATGAACATTGATTAGCCCACAATGGGGTTAATAAAGTTTTTAGTTTGACCTGTGAGAGCCTGTAATACTTAAGGAAGAACACAAAGCAGCATCAACGAGGAAAAGTAAGTAAGGCTGCCAACTAAGCACCGCTCTCAGTGCTGCTTGTAATAAACCACGCCTCAGTCGATGTATCTTATGTATCATATATACCATGTACTAATGTACCATGGGTTTGAGCCTGGTTGAAACTCGTGACTTTATTTAGTCCGTAAGGTCATTCATTAGTTCTAGAACATTGTATCTTCTGGACATTTATAGATACCAGTAAATCAGAAAGCTTTGTTCTTTTCAAGTACTTACACACATGCATTCATTTTTAAAAGTCCTTAATCCGAGTCACATTTGGAGAGGTGCCAGTACTGGCGAAGACAAATTAGTGCATGCTAATTGTGTTTAATCATTTATAAAAGAACCGAGACACTCTGATTGCAGTTTGCATATAAACTCATTTTAAATTTTGAGTGAGAACAAACTTTGTTACTCTTCACTTCTCGCAGCACAGAAAGCTCTTTGCCCTTTTTTAATCACAGGAAGGAAGTCCCAGGTTTGATTGATGCTCCATTTGTGGTTTATGTGTTTCTGTTTAGATCCAGGTTTTGCTTTATACCTGTGGGCTGACACAGAGACACGGGGGAGAGAATTAAAAAAAAAACTTGCTAAAATAGTGATACTTAACATCTTCAGTGGGTGTTAAGTATCATTATTGTCACTCTTTCTTATATAAGTCTTAACCAAGACCTTCTCCAGCCTGTGTTGTCACATTTTCTGCCCACAAGAGCTAAGTAGAAGCGAAACATCCTCAACTCAACCAACTTTGTCCAGTCGACGATTTAAAGCTTCACTACGGATCAAATCTTTTAAATTATGATAAAATCAATTAAAAGTAGAATATATCAAGATCTGTTCTCAAAATAGGACAGAAATAATATTTTAAGCCGGTCTGTCTTTTTTACTGTTATTTTATATATGAGCGATCGCGATGTTGTCATGTCCGGGGCTATTGTGGTAGGCAACATTAATGTAAAAATGTAAAAATAATAGTTCTATGATTGGCAAAACACATGTTCACAAACAGGGCGTTGCTTCCCTTGCACTGTGTCAGATCAGCATAAGAGGCCTGGATGCATCAGCTGTATGCAGAGGCACCGATTTATGTTTGTCCCAGTGGGTGCCCAATCAAACGACCTAAACCACCCCAAAGAATTAAAGTAGACGAGCATCCGGTTTGATCACACAAGCTCTTGCCAATAAGTTGGGCGCTCTTCATATTGTGCATAGCCTGTTACCATTCTAGCTGGGTCTCACGTGACATAGTTATGGTCCAGTCATTTGGACACAAGGGGGCGCCCTTCCAACCTTGTCAGTGTAAATGTGAATTGACTCACTTCAGAGTTAGACTTCAGTCAGAAACCATGAGTGACAGTAACATGATGCAAAATACAATGTGCTCTTTGTTTCATTGCTCTTCAGTCACAGACCGACAGGTGAAGAAGGAAGTCATGGAGATTCTGCTTTAGACCGAACTTCAGACTTCTGATGTAAGGAAAATTCTGATACTAAAGTATGCAGTGAATAGATTAAAAAAATAATTGAAAATTCTGATTAAACATATATAAAAAAAAAAAATCACACAATTGATGCTTATAAAGGTTGAAAAAATATCCATGTATTTATCTGATGTTTTGCTGAGAAGCTGCAAATGAATTGCCCCTTGGGGAAAAATAAAGTCTTCTGAATCTGAATCGAGTCATGGTGAGTCATGGTGGACTATGACAGATGTGGACAGGTCTGTGGTAGATGTACTTTTACTTTGGAGACAGTTACTATAGTAACTGTGTTGAAGAAATTAACCTCATGAGCTTCTTCTGTAACATCTGTTTACATCAGTCGTGCTGCACCACGACTCAGAAGAACTGGGGCAAACATAAGTCCAGCAGAAGTATACTGTAAAGTTCTGTCTAAAGCAGATTCACCAGCTACGGGAAACAAAAAAGGGACAAACGAGGAGGTATCCGGGCAAGACTTGCAGCTAAGCCACACATACCTTCTATTGTTCTGGCTAATAGACACTGGAGAATAAAACAGATTAACTGCTAAGCTTTTCCTAGAAGATGGTGAAAGACTGTTGTGGAGTGGAGGGAGCCGAGCAAGAGGAAGAAGATGGAGGAGGTGGAGGAGCTGACCAGTGCACCACAAACAGGGTGGACCAGGGACAAACCCAGGAGGTGGTGCACCGTTTCAGAGGATCAGAGGAGACTGAAGGCAGCCAGCCAGGTTTCCTCTGGTGCTACGTTTCCCCGACCTCCAAAAACATGGGGGTCAGGTTGACCCACAGTGGCAGCGCGGCTCAGGACAAACTCCTGAACACTATTTTGTTGTACGCTTGTAAAATGACAATAGAGCACTTACTTACTTACTTACTTACACTTATGAGGCTAGAAACACAGGCTACGTGTTAAACATGTCATTCCTCATTTGAAAGCTGAGAACCTCCAGAGTTCAGTTACTGAGCTGTAGCTACAGTACCACTTCGGGCTTGGGGTCAGGTGCTTGCATTCTGGATGATGATGCAGCTAGTTCTTATATGAAAATGTTCAAACTGGTTTTAGCCAAAGGATCTGGTTAAGTAAGTGTGCATTTTAGACACATTGCAAATCTGAGGTGTTTTCATTAATGTCCATGAAAATAGACTTGAATGATCTACTATTACAAGGAGAACAACACATGATCCTTGTTTGTCACTGTAGCTTTGTCTAATCGAAGAGGTGGCACAGCTCTATGCTGATTATTATAACGGGGCGGTTCATTCATGTTTCGGTACAATTCCCACACGGATCCACTTTCTGGCCTGTGGTTGCTTCCCAAGCCTTTGTTGCTTTGCCGTTTTCTCCTGTTTGCTTCTCAGAATCTCATTAGTTCACTGTTCTCTGTCAGACTTAATTTGTGCGAATTTTTCATTATTTTATCATTTTAGGAATGAGGGGGATTTCAGTCTGTACTCAGTCATTAGAGAACAACAGGCAACAGGAGCCAAGAATGTTTCTGAAAAGTAATGAATGAAGAAGAGCTAGTTACAGGAAAGCCACAGTTCTCTTCTTTCTAGAACTATGGCGAGGTCAAAGTCAGACAGTACTTTGTGACAGCATTGAGAAACCACAAACCCCTTTAAACTGAGATATTTTTTCTTCACATGAGAAAACCGCGAAGGCTACGAGACATTGAAAACTCCGTACGACTGTCTAAGGGAAGCAGATGCGGAGCAAGGTACAAAAAGGATCTAATCAGGGCTGCTTTTATCAATGTTTTCTCCCTTATATTTACAGGTCATGGCTATGTTTCGGTGTAAATTTCGTATTAACTTTGTTTGCTCTAATAATAGAGATTCAACTATCCGGTTTTTGTTCCGCTCTCTGGCTCAGTTGCATTCACAAATCAAATGATCCGATTCAGAGTTCGTCTTAACCGGACCGGACCGAACGTTTTCAGCCGGACCAGGGTTCGCTTCTTAGGCCCAGAGTCTGTTTGCACATTCACAACACCTCTAGTGAACTGGACTATCCGAGCAAACGGTCCAGGAATCGGGGTTGTGAATGCAGCACAGAACACAAACAAATAAAAGCAATATATAAATAGCCTATGTAGGTCTCTGTGATATAGATCTAAACCTTTAACTTTTTATAACAGTACATCCTAGCAATTATTGTAACTCCACACAGATCTAATGGGATGGATGCACTTGGTGTGAAATGAGGTTTCAACTGGAGAGAGTCTAATATAATTTTCCATACACATGTCTTGCCCTGTACATGTGCTTATATTTTTATGTTTGTCAGACCATTCTTGCTGCGCTAAACCACTCTGCTGCTGTAACATAAAGTCCAAACTTAGACAAGCAAAAGGGATCACTCCGGGTCGAATGCATACTTTCTGCCCTAAATTCTGTCCCTGGGAGTAATGCAAATTGTGTTTATGTAGTTCAAAGTTATGGGACTGAACCAGTTCCAGATGGGATCGACCGTGAGGACAGTGGCTGTAAATACTGTGTCCTCAAACGACTTCCCTTCCGCTCGGAGCTGCAGAGAACATTATATAATTATGTCCCCACAATCAATGATAGCAATTCTGAGTATGACTCCTCCAATACTGTCGCAAAGAGCAGTCTTGTAACTCTTTTTCTGTAATCTTTTGATTTGAAAGCTAGACATTTAGTGTGGTAAGAAGACTCCAAGCATTAAGATTTAAGACTTTTCAAAACTGTTGTTTCCGGTAGCCAAAGACTACATCAAAATGAACGAGCCACAACTGAAAAGATACCCCATTATAACAGGAGTTGCCTCACAGGGTTACACCAAACATTAAAACAGTGAAACGACTAACCAATGAAATGTCCAGGCAAATGTAAAGCCCAAACATATGTAATGAACAGTCAGCAGCAGATGGAAATGTGCCCCGATGTCCCCAGTTCATCCTCTTCACAGTAAGGTTAAACTCATACACCCAGGAGGAGAAATAGAGAAACCTCGGGGAGAACCACGGGAAGGAGAGATCCACTCCCATGGATGGACAGGGTGTAGGGTTGATGGGAGTCCCTCTGCAGACAGGGAAGAACGTCCAGTCCTTGTTGGACCTTCAGTTCTTGTTATCTTGCCCCTGTGGAGTAGGCTGAAGACAACGCCAGTCAGTTATCACTGAAGCGGCCAACATGTCAAGGCATCTGAAACAAAAGCCACACCTCAGAGTTGAGTGGGGAAGAACAGATACAAGAAATAATTTCCCTGATCTTGCATTTCTAAACGCAGACTATAGACTAGACTTTTGCGCAGTCGGGGTGCCCTATGGGATATCTTCAGCTTCACACCTGGCGCAGTAAGTGGGGGTTCGCACATGCTGGTGTTTCGATCACGTTTCTGTGGTGTGGAGTTTGCCCCGCACTCTTTAATACTGATGCTAGAGTGGGACTATCAATATATTCGGGAGCTGGACAGTGTTTAACTCACAGTGTGGGGAAATACGTTATAACGTTTGTTATGTGAGTAATAAGATACGAAAGGCTGCAGGCCATGTTAATGAAAGAAAGGGAGAGCGAAGAGGAAACAACAAGTGCTCGTTGTACTCTGTGTTGTTTGTAGCGCACGCCTCAGCTGACCTCGTTTTTCTCTGAGCGCGCCCTCAGGCTACCAGTAAAAGCACTGGCGCACTGTCTGTATCTTACGCAAGATTCAAACTTCATCTAGAGTAACGCTACTCTTGCACCAGACGAAAGATCAGGCCCATGGCATCATAATTAAAAGACAAAGTATCTGCGACAAGAAGAGCTCGAGGAGAGGGCGCAGTGCACCATACTTCACCCAGCATTATTACTCTGAGCCGAGTCTTAACCTGTTACCTGCCGTCCCCCCTGATTAGGGGGCTCGGGGTAGGTTTAGGGTCAGGGGTTAGGGTTGTGGTTAGGAACGGCAACATCACACATTGTTTTACAGATTAGAAGGTCTTTCAAATGAGGTATCACACTGGCATATAGGCTGTCAATACGCTTTGAGATTTGGATATGCACAATTACTCTATCACTAAGCTGGCAGCTAACAGGTTCAATGTAGAGACTGTAGGCCAGATCTTGTGCTGGTGCATGGAGGGGCACAGGCTCTTGGCGAATTCTTTTCCGAGTGGAGGAGCTATGTGCTTTGCGCCTTCACCACTTGTGAGAGGGCGTCACGAGGGGAGGTGACTGCTCTGATGGAGCACCGCTGACATTCAGTTCCTCGTTTACATCGCGCTGCCATGTGTTCTTCCTTAAGCATTAGACCAGGGGTGTAAAACTCATTTTGGGTCACGGGCCGAAATTCAGCTCCCACGGCGGGTCGCGGACCGCATATAATAGACAATTATTAACAATAAGCTGTGATTTGGTCAAAGCCCCAACTTGACTGTAGTTTACAAGCCTGTGTCACAAGTTCCTCAAAGTACTACATCAGGGGTGGCTAACTAGTCAGAGACCAAGAGCCGAAATGTTCAACCTTGATCCTGTAAAGAGCCACAAAGGCACCGACCATTTGCGAGATCCAGGGGTGGTACTTTATTGTGATTAAATATAATGTGTTCTTTTCTGACTGGGACAGAATTAGATTAATTTTTTTTTTTAATGCTGGGGTGTGTTTGTATGGGGGGCCCTGCCCACTGAGCCTCCTCCTCTGATTCGCCCCTGGCCTGTGCGCTCTGTGCAGATCGGTCCTGACTGGACTGCGCAGAGAGAAGGCACTCTAGGCTGCACAAAGTTCATAAACTTTAATCAGGAGCCTCTGGACGACGTCTGAGGTTCTGTTTTAAGTTGCATCTGTTACAGTTTCTGTCACATGTGGAAGAAAAGTCATGACTTTGCGTATTTCCGCGATACGCAATGTCGCGCTTCGCATCATATGCTTCGTTGGAGCTCCGCTTTTTTCCATTTCCTAATTTTGATCTTTTTCTGTGAATATGAGGCCAAATTTCATCAAATAAAGAGTAGCTGATCAGAAACCTGAAAAGCACAGAAGCTGATCCCAGAGCCACGATCTGCCTGTCTGTTTAACCTACATCCTGCTTTGAGTGAGGCTGCACGGGCGCCTTTTGACGCCGCCTCGAAAACGAGGGTGATACGGGCTCTCATTCAGAGATGGAAACAGGGTCTGTAGGAGCATGGTTGGATTTTTGATCAAGATTCTTAAAGACTGTTTTACAGTTTATGGGAAATATGTACCAATACTCTTGTAAAGAGCAGCATTGTATTAAACATCTCCAATCATGCTCTGATTGGCCAAGAGGGGGGCAGACTGTCCATTTACCATATGGCTATATAATGTGGTGTTCATATCCTGAGTTATAGGGCCCAATCTTGTGTCTTAAAACGCAGATGATAGGGTGACATTTTGCGCTCAGTAGAAGCGCACTTTGTGATCTTGCCACTCCAGTGCATTTAAGTGGGTGGAGACACACATTTCCCTCCAACAAGATCGACTCTGCAGCCAGGAGAGGGATTGTGGGGGAGTGGGGGGTGAACATGTGCATTTGTTTTGTTCCGCGTTCACGCCAAACGCGGCCGATCTGCGCCACAGCAGCTCTTTTTCTCTCGAGACGAGAACATTGTTTAGATCACGATGGGTAAATAAAGTTTTTAGTTTGACCCGTGAGACCCGAAGGCTGAAGAAAAAAACGCAAGGCAGTGCATTTAACGAGGAAATGAATGTCAGCGGCGTTCCCATCAGTGCAGTCACCTCCTCTTGTGACGCCCCCTCACAAGTCACAATTTTTTAATTTAATGCTCATTTTAACTGTAGTTAAAATGAGCATTCTTTAAAAAATCATAACTCTGCACAGGAATAGGCTACAGGCTTTACAAACTCGCGGGCTGGATCAGGCATAAACATGCATATTGCATATTTATTTTGTATGTTTGACACCCCTGCATTAGGCTCTCACAGATCAAACTAAAAACGTTATTAACCCCATCATGAGCTAAACAATGTTCGTGTCTTGAGAGAGAAAGAGCTACATGGATCGGCCTGCTTGACATGAACGCGAAACAAAACTAATGCACATGTTCACCCCCCACTCCTCCACAACACCCTCTCCAGGCTGCGGAGTCC
Organism: Gobius niger; assembly: GCF_951799975.1. Classification (NCBI taxonomy): domain Eukaryota; kingdom Metazoa; phylum Chordata; class Actinopteri; order Gobiiformes; family Gobiidae; genus Gobius; species Gobius niger. Next base: position 25,486,167 of record NC_136857.1, read on the forward strand.
ATCTGGTTGGAGGAAAAATGTGTGTCGCCACCCACTTAAATGCACTAACTCTGGAGTGGTAAGATCACAAAGTGCGCTCCTACTAAGCGCAAAATGTTACGATATCCTCTGCGTCATGACACACAAGATCTGGCCCTGTGTCTTGCTTCTTTAACATAAGTTGGAAGTTTATACCTAAATGCTCTACCTACTGCTGTTCTTTTAGAGACTTTATGAGTCACCAACAGACCTGCATTTTTAGAACAAAGTGCTCTCTTTATCTGATATTGTACTATAGCATCCTGTAGATTAGAATTACTCTTTATTACCTACTCTTTATGGCCTCTGTGAGAATGATTTTAAATTTAATTCTTAACTCAACATGACTTGCACACGAGTGATGTGTTCTCTTCTCTTAGTCTCCAAACCTGCAGCTGCATTTTGTATGGACACACTGCTAGCAGGGAGTTACAGTAGTCCGGCCTTGATGAAACAAAATAAATATAAATAAATATATAAATGTGGCAGTATGAATGATGCGTGGTTGCCTGGGGTATAAATAGGGCAACATTCCCCTTTGTTCGTCCCACCTGACCTCTCCCCTCCGTGACCTCACCCGCCGACCAGGAGCTAGCATGGCTGTCAGAGCTTCGTGTAACATGTATGAAGATTGTCGCTAAGAAAGAGGAAATGTCACTGTCTCAAGGCGTCAAGCCCAGTGTTCGGAACATGCGGTGTAGCATGTGCTCTCGGTGAGTGGCAATGAGATCATTATTGTTCGTAACTATCAGTTGTGCGCTGAGCTAATGAGCTAACACTAGCATTGTTTGTAGCTTCTCGGCTGTGCGAGGTCGGCGTCGCGGCTGTAGCCCTCGCGTGTGTGTGTGTCTGGATGTGTCACAGCCACCCGGTATGTGCACGTTTACTGTCCCTGTTATGTACGTAGATTTATATTGTTAGACTAATTATACTGTGACCTCCTAGGCTGCTGGTCGGCGGGAGAGCCTCCCTTTCTCTGTCTCGGTTTTCTGTCACCTGGTCCTTCCTCCACCACACGGCGTCTCGTGGTGGTCGAGACTCGTATCGGACTGGTAACATGGACATTGTGCATTGGACTGACTAACAACATGAAATGATACCTGTCAGTAAATCAAGGAAACCTGTCTGTGAACCTGTCTATGGACGAACTATGTTTTAAAAACAAAGCAACGAAAACGTTAATAAATTAACCTACTGTATTACTGTCTCTGTCCCAAGTTAATACGAACCTGTGGTGCCTTAAGCGTGGGAATACTTTCATTTGCCCAGTATAATGCTGGGCTGGCGTTGTTGGTTTTAAATGGTAACATCATGGTAAGATAATGCACCCCCCCTGCGCCCCCGTCAGGTCACATAAATATTTTTTTTTTTACATGAACCTTAAGGCATGTGTAACTACACACATATATTGAATAAAAGCCTATGAGTCATAGTGCCACAAAAGAGTGTATGAATAATGCCACATACAACACACACAACGCCAAGAATAAGAGTGTGGTGCCATGTGAATACAGTCAATGTCATTTTGGTGTCTCAAGAAAAAACTGGAATGACACGTGGCACGAGTGTACTCAAAATAACCGCTTTCTCCGTGTCTCATATCCTTAAATTTGCCAAGCTCACACCATATCCTCAGCAGGCAGCTGTTGTTATTTGACCTGCACAGTTTTCACAATCATATTGCAGCAGCGCAAGACGAAAAAGGGAGATTCACGCAGATTTGAAGAAGTCGGGAACAATAAACTCAAGCTGCGTGTTATGAAACACGGATTGTTTTAAAATTAATAATGAAGTGGATTTTCAACACATTGGTGGCATCCAGTGGCGGCTCCAGACAATTTTGATTAGGGGGCCAATGGGGGGGTCCTGACCATTTCAAGGCGGGGTCTCATGAAAATTGGATATTTCTTGTAAAATAGCAACAGTTAAAACTGCCTCCCGCCAAGTGAGGCATCATCTATATGGCCAGAAAAGAAAAATAAATAAATAAAAAGCCCGTATGATGCTCGATATGGGCCATTTCATCAGACTCTGTACACTGCAGCTATCTTAGCGACCGCCATCATCGCCTTCAACTGTTGTCAAAGAAAAGCAATGTCACAGCCCAGCAGCTCTGCGCACATCGTAACAAAGTCTCCAAGAAACCGTTTAGCTCCGCGATGGGAGCCAGATGGAGAATATCTCCAGAAATGGACAAAGATACCCACCATTTCTGTTTACAAAAGTTTTCACACTTTCTTCGCTTTTTTTGTAGTTGCTCTATCAAAGTTTTATTACAGTAGCCTCTAGTACGAAATGGCCCATTTGAAAAGGGAGTTGGTGGATTGACTGGCCAGACAAAGAGTGTTGAAGGACTATGGTGCGGGTGTGTGTGTTATCACGGGCTGAACTAACTTTGAAGTAAATGCATGTGTGAAAACGCCCTAGGATTACTATTTGAGTTACTGTGGCAACACTGTTTTCCTTGTGGATCTACAAAGGCTGTCTAAAGCCATGGTTCCAAACAGCACGCTTCTATTCTGTACGGCTCGGTTGAAGTACTCGGTTTCTCAGGTATCTACTCTACTAAGTACGAGGGTTTCCACTTAATAATGGACTGCAGTTGTTGTGGGCGCTGCTCCCACAGATGTGCAAGCTAGAATACACATTACTGAAGGAAAAACTGAACAACAATGAAAACTTTTACCTGGTCAGACCGGTTTGGCACTGGCAGCAGTCAAAAAGTGTCTGCTAGTGGAAAATCCGCTAATAGACGCATTTCAATGCCGACAAATATCAGACACATGACGTGCGCGTGCATACTAGGTGCAGACACCAGGTGATTCCAATATGACGTATCAGAAAATGAGATATCAGTTTTTTATATGGGTTACGCTCGAAAATTGGCAATGAATGAACCACAGTCCTGGATTGTTGGTACTTCTATTTGTGCTATCAACAACGCGATATAATGGCATTGTGTTGTTTTTATATCAAAACCAAAGGGTGTCGATTGCGGGGCGGTGTTATTACTATAGGGCCTGCGCCCGCATGCACCTAATTTGAAATGCATGCGTCACATGAAATGGGTCTCTAGGGTAGACCAGGCACTGGGCTGGGTAGGGCCTCCCAGTGGAAACACGGCATACAGTAAGTCCCGATGGGGCCGCGGAGCATTATAGGTTTGAGTGAATGTGTAAACTAAATCGACTATTCACCATGTTTTTGCTTGTAATATGTGCTTTATGCAGTCTATCTTATGTTTTTTTTTTCTTTACAGGAGCATACAAATGCTTTGTAAAGACCAGTGTGTTCGTTTTTAGCGAACCTTCAGCTATTTGATTTCTTATTAATAATAACAATAATACATTTTATTTGTAATGCACATTTGACACCAAATCTCAAAGTGCTACCGTGGACCACATAGTTATTACGAATACATGTTGTTGATGCCTCTTATTGTATAAATACATTAAAAAAACTCAAAGAAACTGATTTATCATGCCCTTATTCATGCATTTTTCTCATATCAAGCTTTATATTACATAGTTTAGCTTACATGGTGACTTAGTTTGTGAAATGGAGTTTTCAGCATCAGAAAACATGATTCTAACATTTCCCAACACAGCCAAGTTAAAGTTCAGATGGATACAAATATTTATTCCGTCAGGAAGTAGGAGGCGGTTAACATCTATTATAGAAAACGCTATCTCAATGGCCGCCGCCTGGGCGCCGCCATGTTTATTTCCCATACCGACTTTGAAGCTAAGCAGGGAAGTGCCTGGTTAGAACTGGGATGGGAAACCGTTTGGGAACACCAGGAAGCCTGGCGACAGTACTGAGTGTGTGCGTGGTTGGTGGTGCTGCTGTCCGAGGACAACCCGCTGTCACAAAAACGCGAGTGCACGAGATCTGACTGCCGTGCGTGTGCGCGCATCCAAACAGGGCGATGTGTGTGTGCGCGCGTGTGTGTGTGTTCGTGCGCGTGTGTATGTATGTGTGCGCGCGCATCCAAACAGGGCGATATGTGTGCGTGTGTGTATGTGTGTGCGTGCATCCAAACAGGGCGATGTGTGCGTGTGTGTGCGTGTGCGTGTGCGTGCGTGCCCAAAACCTGCTCAAACACGAGCCTCTAATCAAACGCGCTGCTCCAAATGACTTATCCTCTGTGTGAGTACAAGCGAAAATGAAACTACAACTTAACGAGCGCATGGCCTGCACTGCGTAGTTTTTTTTCTTTCTTTTTTTCTTTGCTGCTGTACCATTTGTTTTCTATTTTGCTTTCACGTATTGTGAGCCCAGAGGTACATTTTATTCTAAAGCAGCTTTGAACGCATTGCCAATTTTATTGTAAGGTTATAAATACTGTCTAATAACAATCATTAGGCTATTTCAGTTCAAAACCTACTCATTATTTGTTTGATTGTGCACTACCGTCATGCACCAAACCACGGGTCCTGCACCGTGACCCAAACCGTTAGAGCTGAACCCCTAATATTTATCCATAATTATTCCCCTGTCTCTTGAATCCTGTTCCCCGAGTTTAGCGAAAATATTGTCGTAGTTTATAAGAAAGGAGCACGGGTGCATCAAACACTCCAATTGCAGTTTGTTTGAAATTGTTTTTTGCCTTCATTCTTTTACTCATTTGTAGTGGCCATAGTTTTTGGAATGGGTTGGGAACCACTGGTCTACAGCTGAACTGTGTGACGGGTTGGACATTTCTTTGTAATCACTCACAATCTCAGAATATCAAATGTGGAGACTAGCGAGGCCCGGCCGAAGGCCGGGTCTCAGCTAGTAATTATATACTGAGAATCTGACAGTGGGAAAGTGAGTCACAGTTTTACACCAATTACATACATGAGCTATATTATTACATCCATCTGTACATAGGGATCTTTTATGCATATAAAAGACAGAGAACTTTGCAAGCTTCCAGGGTGAAAACGTTTTGTTTAGTGACCACAAAACTATATGACTAGGCTATCGTAGTTATGTTTCATGAAGTAGCAGGCGGTTATTGTAGTCATATACTGAGAATCTGACCAAGATATAAAAGGAACAGTGTGAAAGTGAGTCACGGCATTACATAACTGCTCTGAACTGCGCATGAGCTTTATTGCTATTATATACAACTTTACGTAACTTTACTTTACACAGTAGCTCTTAACGTCTCAAGTCAGTGGTGTAATGTCTGAGACAGAACCGGAGCTCCCCCTAGTGTCTACTTGACCGCATGTACTTTACCAGAGTCCTTTCAAAAACACAACCAAACCACATCACAAAACCAAAAGTGTACAGTGAAAAAGCTTTACTTTTGAAAATAAATGTCATCGCTTCCTTTCATTTTTTAAACTTGACTGCCATATTATTTGCCAATAGAACTAACTTCTGTGATTTTTGCTTAACCATTACATATTACGCCCAAAAGGTCACACTCTCTAATATTTGGTTGTAGCGCCTCTAGCTTTGATTTGATGATGGGAGAGTGTGACCACTGCACAAGGCCTTCTCAAGCACAATCCAAAGATTCTCAAGGGGGTTAATCATTGCAAAAACAAGTAAGTAAGTAAGTAAGTAAGTATGAAACTGCTTTATTTGTCATTGTACAACCGTCCAATGAAATTATGTACAGGTGTTAGTCCTGATCCGCATGTTTATGGAGGTCAGGGAAACTGTAGCACCCGGAGGAAACCTGGCTGCCTTCAGTCTCCTCTGATCCTCTGAAATGGTGTAAGGCCTCCTGGGTTTGTCCCTGTTTCAGAGCGTGGTGTCCTGCACTGTTCACCTCGTTTGTCTTCGTCCTGCGCAGCTCCCTCCGCTCCACAACGGTCTTTCACTGTCTTCTCCTTTGTTCCTTCCTTGTTTCCTGTAGCTCCTCTTGTGACGCCTCCACTGTGCTGCAGGTGTGGGGGGCGCTTAGTGCCTCTTCAGTGTCTCAGAAGACGAAATGTGGTGGTCTCAAATGTGTTTAGCTCATAAGCTAGCTGTTTGTTTAGTTTAAAAAAGCTGCTTTCCTCAGGACCATTAAAGGACTCTCTGCATCAGTGAAGCATTTTTGAACGGATAAAATGTAAGATCAATAAAGCACAACATTACATTTTCAGTCATTTGAATTGATAGATCTTAAGAAGACATAACTGCCAAGCCAAGTTGTTCCAGTCTTTTGAAGATTAACGACGAGGGATGTTCATTTCCGTTGTCGGTGAAGCGCCAGGTCTTTTTTAAACGCGCACTTTACTGCATCAAGAATTGAGTCAATCCACTGGAAGTAATTATGTGCTGTCATTGCTGGATGTGCAGTAATCCACCCACAGACAGGTGCATGAAGGAGTTATTGGAAATTCTACTGAAAATCCTGTGCACTGGAATGATTTCTTGCTTGTCACAGTTGTTAAAATGGTCTTCACACAAATGTGATTATGGAGTTTTGATGATGAGTTTTGAGGTTATTACTAAAATGATTACACTGCCAATGTCTTTACCAATTGGGTATAGTTTACTGCAAAAACTATGCCTTTTTGATCAACCTGAAGAGCATGACTTTTTTGTCTTTCTGAACATCCCGACATTGCTGGTCAGCTCTGTGTGTGGGGGGACAACCGCTTCTGACCAGTCAGCCTCATCAGAATCTGCCAATGTCTCTGCGACTGTGATATGACTGTTTTCATCCTGGTTGCAGAACACTTGACCTAACTTGACTTGACTTGACTACTGTATACCCTCCTCTGGGTGTTGGGAGTTCACTGAACCTATGCAAAACAGCTTAGTGGATCAAGAGAGGGCATCTGACGGTGTCCCTCCTGCTTGTCAAGACTCTCCGTTGTCCAGGAGTTATTGGAATATCTCTATTATGATGTATGGTGTGGTAAAGCAAGAGCCTGGGTCGCAATGTCGGCAGTAGGTCAGACCTGTCCCCAGTGCATGTAGGCGTCCATCAGGGCTGCCCGTTGTGCCTGGTTATGTCACTTTGATGGACAGGATTTTAAGGCGCAGCCAGGAGCCGGAGGGGGTTGGGTTTGGAGACCACGGGATCCCATCTCTGCCATTTGGCTTCTTCATATCAGGACTTTCAGCATGCACTGGGGATCAAACATGTTCTCGCAATAGCAATGACTGGCAACCAGGAACAAAGCAACTGGGCTACACGAGGTCCACTGCCTTGAAACCACTTTTGTGGATAGAACTGGCGTTTTGTTTTAATGTGAGCGAACAGTGTTATGGCGCAATCATCCAGGAATTTGAGTAGGACGTATGTATAAATAAATCAGTAAGAAATTGTTCAAGTCTCTCATCAGCTAACACGTCGCTCACATTTTTAAGTCTAAACTTGTAAAAAGTAAGTTGCTGTCCTATATTATCCCCAGGCTCACATTGAATTCTGAACAATATACGGCACTGCGGAATCAATCCACAAGCAGCACAGCATAGGGCCGCAGCACTGGCTAGTACATTTGATCGGTCTTTTTTTCCACCTAAATGCGCTGTGTACCTGTATTTCTTCATGTACAAAATTGTTATCGCATGAAACCTCGTGAAATTGTGGTCTTGTGAGGACTCCGCGCTGTAAACAAACTGTACACAAGACTGTACACAATGTGAGTCACAGCTCACAAGAAAACCGTACAGAACACGTGGAGAAGCTGATCAGTTGACAGTATGTAAGGCAATGTTGACAGGTGTAAGGCAATGTAAAAAAGAAATTCCGCCTACAGTTATTTACTCTATCCAAATCTCTCAGTCTGCCCTCATACGAGTGTGGAATTGTCTGTGCTCCATTCCCTTTGCACCATCGTTCATGTGTCCCCAGCTTAAGCACTTCATACATTTCAGACACGGGTCTTCGACATGAAAAGTGATGTCTATTTCCTCCATCCTCCTGCCTCCCACTTCCTTTGCCCTCAAGAGTAATGCTCCAGCTCAATTATTCATCCCTGTAGACCCCTGGTGTTTACTTCTGGACCCCATCCCACAATGCATTTTGCCCAGACTATTAGATCAGACTTATCACAGTGGTTTATTTGCAGGATTCCTCTCTAAATTGGCTGGAGGAAGAAAGATGCATGGGCTTACTGACGTCTGGCTCTGGAGGGACCTCTGAGTGCTGAAGGCTCCGTCTGCTTGTTTAGCTATAAATCCCAGAAGCTATAATTACTTTGGTACAACATTTATTCAGTCTCTACTGATAATTAAGCTCCAGGACCCGGTGTACTTGTTACATCGTTGCAGGAAAACAAGTCTAAATGCTGTGTTTTGTACAACTTGGAAAAGTAAACAAAGCATGACGGAGTGATACTTGATTGCAATATTTCTTCAAAACAGTGGCTCTTCAGTGCAGGGACCAACAAAACGATGAAAAAGGCATTCGCTTGAGTAATTTTTAGCATCCCATGCTTTTTTTCAATTTGGAGTTTTACCAGGTTGTAATGTTGTTTCCTGATTAAAAACATTACCCCCCTGTGTTGCATAGTTAATTTCTTTTCCTGTAATCCTGTATATTCAGTCCCCTCTCATTTCCAAGAGCTCGGAACGCTTGCACCACCTGCTGATGATGGTGCTTTTGGGGACTAAAGCACCAATTTCCCTAATTTGAACAATTAGAGAAAAAGTTCTGTAAACTAGAAATGAAAAAAGAAAAGAAAAAAAAATATTTATACAAATTATTACATTTTTTTAAACAACAAGACCATGCAAATGATTCATTCAACATACAAACTCAGTGCTATTTACAAATCAGTACAGTTCTGTTTTGATTTCAGCCAAGATTGAACTCATTTTGAACATTTTAAATCCCAATATGTTTTTAAGTTCTGTGGTTAGTGAGTTCCACAACATTACACTTCTATATGAAAAAGTAGACTGACCAAATGAGGTCTTGCAGTTGCCATTGTATGAATTAACTAAGCTGCTCAGGTGCTGGATTATTGATACGTTTGAATGTTAGTTTGAGAAAGCATAAATTGCTAAAGCTCTCAAAGCTTAACAATTTATACTTCCGAGCTAATGTAGCAGCTACTGCAGTATGTCAGTGTAGATCCGCTGTTTGTTGATGGAGGGGGAAAACTGTCAGCGACAGGCTGTGCTCTGTTGATTTCTGAAGTAACGTTCGCCATGAGCCGCCCCCACCCTCTTTGAGACAGCAGTTAGAACAGAGATGCTTCAAGTACCCCCCTATTAGCGTCTATCTTTGTCTGGTTATTTGAGTTAAAATGTGCATAAAGCGTTTTCAGTTTTACATATACAGTACATTTTTGGAATAATGAGATATTGGACTAATGGGTGGTCGGACTAATGGGTCGTCGGACTAATGGGTCGTCGGACTAATGAGACGTCGGACTAATGAGACGTCAGTATAATGGGTCGTCGGACTAATGAGACGTCGGACTAATGAGACGTCGGTCTAATGAGACGTCGGACTAATGAGACGTCGGACTAATGGGTCGTCGGACTAATGAGACGCCAAACTAATGAGACGCCGGACTAATGGGTCGTCGGACTAATGAGACATCGGACTAGTGAGACGTCAGACTAATGAGACGTCGGACAAATGAGACGTCGGACTAATGAGACGTCGGTCTAATGAGACGTCGGACAAATGAGACGTCGGACTAATGAGACGTCGGACAAATGAGACGTCGGACTAATGAGACGTCGGACTAATGAGACGTCGGACTAATGAGATGTCGGACTAGTGGATCGTCAGACTAATGGGACATCGGACTAATGAGACGTCGGACTAATGAGACGTCAGTATAATGGGTCGTCGGACTAATGAGACGTCGGACTAATGAGACGTCGGTCTAATGAGACGTCGGACTAATGAGACGTCGGACTAATGGGTCGTCGGACTAATGAGACGCCAAACTAATGAGACGCCGGACTAATGGGTCGTCGGACTAATGAGACATCGGACTAGTGAGACGTCAGACTAATGAGACGTCGGACAAATGAGACGTCGGACTAATGAGACGTCGGTCTAATGAGACGTCGGACAAATGAGACGTCGGACTAATGAGACGTCGGACAAATGAGACGTCGGACTAATGAGACGTCGGACTAATGAGACGTCGGACTAATGAGATGTCGGACTAGTGGATCGTCAGACTAATGGGACATCGGACTAATGAGACGTCGGACAAATGAGACGTCGGACTAGTGGATCGTCGGACTAATGGGACATCGGACTAATGAGACGTTGGACAAATGAGACGTCGGACTAATGAGACGTCGGACTAATGAGACGTCGGACTAATGAGACGTTGGACAAATGAGACGTCGGACTAATGAGACGTCGGACTAATGAGACGTCGGACTAATGAGACGTCGGACTAATGAGATGTCGGACTAGTGGATCGTTGGACTAATGAGACGTCGGACAAATGAGACGTCGGACTAATGAGATGTCGGACTAGTGGATCGTTGGACTAATGAGACGTCGGACTAGTGGATCGTTGGACTAATGAGACGTCGGACTAATGAGACGTCGGACTAATGAGACGTCGGACTAATGAGACGTCGGACTAATGAGATGTCGGACTAGTGGATCGTTGGACTAATGAGACGTCGGACAAATGAGACGTCGGACTAATGAGATGTCGGACTAGTGGATCGTTGGACTAATGAGACGTCGGACTAGTGGATCGTTGGACTAATGAAACGTCGGACTAATGAGACGTCGGACTAATGAGATGTCGGACTAGTGGATCGTTGGACTAATGAGACGTCGGACTAATGAGATGTCGGACTAGTGGATCGTTGGACTAATGAGACGTCGGTCTAATGAGACGTCGGTCTAATGAGACGTCGGACAAATGAGATGTCGGACTAGTGGATCGTTGGACTAATGAGACGCCGAACTAATGAGACGTCGGACTAATGAGACGTCGGACTAATGAGACGTCGGACTAATGAGACGTCAGACTAATGTGACGTCAGACTAATGTGACGTCAGACTAATGGGTCGTCGGACTAATGAGACGTCGGACTAATGAGACATCAGACTAATGGGCAGTCAGACTAATAATAATAATAATAATGCATTGGTTTTATATAGCGCTTTTCTGGACACTCAAAGACGCTTTACATTGCACTATTCATTCACTCCATACTCGGTGGTGGTAAGCTACTATTGTAGCCACAGCTGCCCTGGGGTAGACTGACGGAAGCGAGGCAACCAGTCTGCGCCATCGGCCCCTCCGACCACCACTAGCCACTCACTCACTCACTCCAATCGCTAGGCTTCCTGGTGTTACCAAACGGTCTCCCATCCAAGTACCGACCAGGCCCTTCCCTGCTTAGCTTCCAAGGTCTGACGGGATTGGGCATAGCAAAGGCGGTATGACCATAATGGGCAGACCCTATAATACAGCAGCCTGTTGTTACTCTAGTAACAAAATCAACACTAATTACCCTCCAATACATCATTAAAACTGGAAATGTTTAAAGTTGATAATGACATTTCTATTCCGACCTTATGCAACAACTGCAGAGCCTTTCCATTGCTCTGAAGCCTCCAGTCTTGGCCCTGCACTAACCTAGAAGAATAGTTATTTGCAGTGAAGGTTCCTGTGCTTCATTTCTGGTCTGGCCACATTCCGCTTCTGTGTTTTAATGGAGACTAAAAGTGCAGTCAGTGGTAGACACTCTGCAGATTTGTTCCATTTACATTCAACAGGCCTCACAATGTGGACAAACTACACACGCCGGCCCTGCAGACTTCAGGCAATAATTCAGTTAACTTCGATCTCAAAGCCAGTGAATACTGTGTGCGGAACAAGGTCTCGCCTCGGGCCTCTGCTGTATAATGGTAACACGGCGTCCAAAAGCGTAAAAGCAGTCAAATAAATGCTTTTGTGATGGTGTGGAATTGCAACTACTTCACAATGATTATCCCTGACTTTCATCTCGTTTCAGTTACACCGAGTACCTGTGAAGTATTTCGTTCCATTGAGGACCATCCATCTTTTGCTTTATTTGATGCAGGGTCATAGGGGCAGCAGTGGTTTCTCAAGACACTTCTTCCAGCTCTTCCAAGGTAATCATGACGACTGGCCAAGAGAAATGGGCTGCAAATTGAGGTAAGACAAGGTATGATCCAATGGGGAAATATTTTTTATGCTCTCTTGGTGGGTAAACTTGAGAAGGAGAGAAGTAAACAGTAAATCAAGCAGTATTTTGGATGCGCTTAGAAAACACAAAAACAGAATGTCGCATTTGGAAAAAATACAAAACTTTTGTGTGCTTCAGGTTGTTTGTCATACCAACAAATAACTTTCAGACATGAGAGCCTTCATAAACAAGCTGGCCGTTTTTTTGCTGTCATTGTTGGGTTTCAATCAAACAATAAAATGCTTCTTGTTTTTTTTAATATTCATGCTTGAATTCAGGAGTCTGTGTGCTATAATGGCTTGTTCAACAAACCGTTGAACCAGCAATCTTTCTTTTTTTCCCCTTGAAATAATATTTACAAATAAAACATTTGGGAGCTGTGGCGTGTAGCTTCAATCTGTGAGGCGCCATAGTTACGGTGTACCCAGTGCCAGATCTTGAACTACTGTCAGTATAATACTATATCTATATGGAGGATTAGTCTATTGTGCGATATCTGAGATATGAGTCTCTCACATCGCCAGGGATTTGGTTGTTTGGTATCCTCGTCCTGCTGCATAACCCAAGAGCGCTTGAGCTTGAGGGCTTGAACTGATGGCCGGAAATTTCGCCCGAGGAAAGTGGAGAAGGTATTACATCAGTATTACAGTGTCACTTATTTAAATCGCTACTTATCATAGTAGCTCATGTTGTGTGGCCACATCATCGCCAGTACAGCCAAAACCTTGGTTCCATAATAGAGTGGGAACCAGATGTTTACATACACTTTAAAAAAAGACACATTTACATTTTTGTAAATGTCAGAAGAATGAGAGATAAAAAATTTTTTTTGAAATGTTTTGTTACTTTTTAAAGTCAGAAGTTTACATACCTTTAAACGTTTCGGAAAATCCCAGATGACGATGTCATGACCTTGGAAGTCTGGGTCATCCTTTGGTGACTAGCTACTATGATGAAACTCCTGGCAAATATTGTGAGGAGCTTGTGGAAGGAAGTCCATAACGTTTGACCCAAGTCACCCAAGGGAATGCTACCAAATATGAATGAAATGTATGTACACTTTTGGTTTTGTAAAACGTAATACAAAATCTTGCAGAAAATTCTATCTCTTATTCTTTTAGTAAATAGAAATATTAAAAAAAAATCTTATTGACCTAAAAAAAAAAAAAAGTTCATTCTGGTTTCATGTCAGGCAGTGAGAAAAAAATGTAAATGTGTCTTTTTATAAAGTGTATGTAAACATATGTTTCCCGCTGTAAACACAATACACTTATTCCCCATGTAATGCGTCTTTGAGTGTCCAAAAAAGCGCTACTCAAGTTTCATGTATTATTATTATTGTTTTTATTATTATTATTATTATCATTACTTGCTAATGCTAACGTGGTTAGTGCTAAGGTCTACAGCAGCTTATAAAGAGGTTTGCTCTCTCTCTCTCTCTCTCTCTCTCTCTCTCTCTCTCTCTCTCTCTGCCCACACATATAGTAAACACACATCAATAGGACCAGCCAGGGGCAGCCAAGCTAATCCATCTCTAAGGGATTAGTTATAGCCTGATAGATGACTTTACAGAGGCGAGGAGAAAGGGGACTGCAGAGAAGGGACCAGACCCCTAAATATGGCCCGAATTTCTACAGTAACAAATATTTAAGACTAAATCACATGAACAGGCTTGTCTTACAGCTACATATTCCAGAGATCATACGAGCGCAAGATTTGGTGAAGGAATTGTGATTTCTCACTGCTTACCTGGGTCGAATACATGGAGGAAGTCACTTTGAAGGCTGAGACAACTGATTTCTCCTTTTTTCTGACCGTGAATGTATACATTTCCAATGACGAGTTGTCAACAGGTGTTGAACCAATTTTGTGGACAAAAGTGCCGCACTTTAACATTCAATGTTATCGCTAATTTGGAAGGAAATAAAGCACAATTACTTTGTCACAGCATTTCTACGTCATTGTGATGAAGATGAAACATGCCTATGTAAACAAACCAGCATGTTCCAAAAAGCAAATCTCTATAACACTGTCAGTCCAGCAACGCAGCATGATTTTGCCAAAGATCTGCTTCCACTCTAAAGACTAAACGATTGTATTAAAGGCCCGATCACTGCCAGCGATGAGTGCAATAAAAGTGTTCTGCATGTTCACAAGGAGAGGTGACAGAGACCCGGACATCACGTAGACAAGATCGCACTTTGAGTTGCAGCTCTCGACCCTAACTGACCAAACTTACAGCTGAACTGTAGTCAAAACCTCACTCCATGCGCTGCGCTCTGGAAAAAGCCATCATGAATTACAATTACCTTCTTCAGAATGCACCTTAAAAAACTCTGGACTTTCCGACCTGTGGATATCCATCAGGCGGTCAGGAGAGGAGAGCCAATTGGAAGGAGGGGGTCGGGAACAGGATTTCCTTTCCCATCCTTGGAGGCAGCACAAGCGGGAGACACATGAGCAGGAGACACATGAGCAGGAGACACATGAGCGGGACAGCAGGGGCGAGAGCGGAGATGCAGTCATGCCTTTGGGGTGACAGGGGGAAGCTGTAAGGTCTCTGCTGCGCATCCACTTCAGCGGACTGCCCCGCTTTGGTGTTACATGTGGCACAGTAGGCGGAGAGTGAGGGAGTGCTATCAGAGAGCCTGTCGCCGTAACAACGTGTTGATCAACAAGCAAAACAACACCGTTATTTCACTGCGAAACGAGGCCCTTGCAGCCGCGGGGACCCTAACGCAGTCTGTGCATAGAAAGAACAGACGCTGCTAGCAAATATACAGCGAACATTTTCTCCATGGATTTCAATTTTCAGAAAAGGTCAAATGACTCAACCAGCTTCAATTTTCAAAGTGTGAAGGTTTTAAACTCTCCTTTATGTATAAAGTTGGAGGAGAATGAAGCTGACGTTTTATTCCTGAACCTTGCCCCATGACTCAAAATGAATGTCACTTGAGCTTGAATGAATAAGAGCCACAGAAAAGTTATACCTGCAAAAGACTCTATCGCAGATGTCTCTATTGTCAAAGTTGGATCACTGATGTAGTATATAAATTAGAGGTTTTCAGAATTCGATTTTTTGGGACCAATCACAATTATTATTATTATTATTATTGGCTTCACGGACCCCTGCCTCTGATCGCAGTTTCGAACACGTGTCATATAGCACAGTTTTGTGTCAAATCTCGCGTCTGTACGGGAGCGCAAATGTGATGAGGCAGGTACAAATGTACATAATGGCACATCGTCTCCTTCTTTGCCTCCTGTCAGAAGTCCCACACGTGGACCCTTTATAGGTCATGAACCTTCATTCGGCTTTTGTCTTAAAGCGTAGTGGGTCAGCTCTAGCTCCATAATGAGGATGAAAGCTAAAAGAGATGACGATGTTGGCCAATAGTCTTAGACAGTCTTATGGTTAGTAAACATGCACATGGCGGTCTGGAAACAAGTAGACCTGCCAGGCACGGAGGGATTACAGTCAGGACACCCACAGCTAATGTATAGCCACGAATTATTTAAAACATGGTTTAGAACGGTGATATACTGCTGAGTTTTCACCAGAATATCTGCTGAAAGAAAGTATGTAAAATCCCTGTTTGATCATGATTGGTGACTGATCGATCGGTGCACTTCTAATTTAACTAATTTGGCACACGAAAGCCCAGTCTGCTCTCCACAACCCATCACACCTCTGATCAACTGATGTCTGTGTAAAGGACTCTTTAGAACGGTGCCATGCCATTGGTCCGACAGCCCATTAGTCCGAAGCCTCATCATTCCGAAAGCCATTGAGCAGCGGTGCTATTAGTCCAAAATGTTTAACCCAGTGGTGTTGTGGAATGAAGGTGAAGGCGCGTGGCTTGGCCAGCGTTGTGGCTGGGGCAAATACACTTTTGAGTGTCTTACAAGTCAGCGGAAAAAGGTGGCTTCCCCTTTTCAGGTCGGTGGAGAGTCCTGGCCTTAAGTGGAGGAGCTCAAGTGTCTCGGGGTCTTGTGCACGAGTGAAGGACGGATGGCGCGTGAGATTGATAGATGGATCAGTGCAGCGTCAGCAGTGATGCGGTTGGTGTATCGGACTGTTGTGGTGAAGAGGGAGCTGAGTCGAGGGGCAAAGCTCTCGATTTACCGATCGATCTACGTTCCCACCCTCACCTATGGTCATGAGATTTGGGTAATGACCGAAAGGACAAGATCGCGAATACAAGCGGCCGAAATGAGTTTCCTTCGCAGGGTGGCTGGGCGCACCCTTCGAGATCGGGTCGAGGAGCTCAGTTACCTGGGAGGAGCTCGGAGTAGAGTCGCTGCTCCTTCACGTCGAAAGGAGCCAGCTGAGGTGGCTAGGGCATCTGTTCTGGATGCCTCCTGGCTGCCTCCCTCTGGAGGTGCTCCAGGCATGCCAGGCAGCTGGAGGAGGTGTGCGTGGATCGGGAAGTCTGGGCATCTCTGCTGAGACTGCTGCGTCCGTGACCTGGCCTGACGTAGATTAAAGCCTTCAGCGACAGCTTCAGTGTCTCACGTGGACTTCTTTGTAGTAAAATACAGATTGCATGTTGCAGATTGCATTTTATTCAGTGCGCAGATTGCACATGTGCACAGATATACATACCTAACTGGACTAATCGAACTACCGATTGCAAACAGTCACTCGCATGTGTTCACTTCAAGAGGAGCCACTGCGATTCACTGCGCGATTCTGAAGAAAAACACTGCCTCTCAGGGATGTTATTTCAGTATGTGTGGTTTGAGTGTGCTGTGCCTGTCTGTCCAGCCTCATGTCGTGAAAAAATCCTCTTTATGTCTGAATGCAAATTTAGTGTTTCTAAGATTGCTGAGGAAATATCGTTAGCATGTGATTTGAGTCAATAATATTCAAATTCCTCACAGAAAGATCCAAGAATCAGACAGCTAAACACTCAATAAGGAGGCGACTGAACCACAGTAGCAGGGCTAAAGCACATTCGCTATACTTTCTTGATGTAAAAAGAGCCACTGACGTTCAACGGAGAAGTCACGACTGATGGACAGATGACAAGGAGAGCTCAAGGAGACTGTGGCTGAGAGAGAATTCAAAAGGCTGCATTTAAATCATTGAACGAGCTGATCCAACATGTGCAATAAATTATAAAATAAAGCTCTTCTGTCTTCTGTCTGACCGCAAGTAGAATTACCGACGTAATGAATCAGGGTTTCCCTCATGAAAGCATTAGTGGAATTGCATGAAGGAAAAAAGCCACAAGGGGAAAACCAGGGCAGTGAAGAAGAAAGAGATTCAGGGAAACAATGGAATGTGTTTGACTGCTTAATTTTTCGATTTGGTTTCCAGTGAAAGGTGTATGGCCATCTGGAAGAATACTCAAAACATTTACCAGGAAGGTTCAGGGCTGTCTTCTACTGTCTTCTTCTGGGTGCCTTAGTCAAATCGCCTTGTTTGCACTGTTACTGCAAACAAGTGGCCACCTCAATCTCTCCATCTCCTCTTCTTCTTCATTACTAGTGCTCGATCCTGAGAGAGAGGTGACATCTCAAAACATAGTGAAAGTTTCAGGACACATGACTTGTTTGCGTGTGTTCTGGGAATCCAATCCAACTTTATTTCTATGGCACATTTCATAAACCAGAGTTTCCAAAGTGCTGCACAAGAAAATAAAAACAATAGGAATAAAACATTAAAACAATCAAACAATCAAACAATAAACATTAAAAAAAATAAAAATTCAAAAATAGATAAAACCACACAAATAAAAGACACAGAGCACCACACAACTCACATGGTGTAAAAAGCCAGAGAATAAAAGTGGGTTTTAAGACGGGATTTAAAACACTCCAGGGTGGGGGGAACAGGGGGCCGACAACGGAGAACGCTCTGTCCCCTCTAGTCTTACGGCTCGTCCTGGGCACCACAAGCTGGAGCTGACCCTCGGACCTCAGAGCGCGCAACGGTGTGTAAATGTGGATGAGGTCCTTGATGTACTGAGGGGCCAGACCATTCAAGGCTTTAAAAACAAACAATAAAATCTTTAAATCAATTCTAAAATTAACAGGAAGCCAGTGCAACGACGCAAGAACGGGGGAGATGTGCTCATACCTTTTGGTTCCTGTTAAAAGCCGTGCCGCAGTATTCTGGACTAGCTGCAAGCGATAAAGAGCATTCTGATTTATGCCTGTGTAAAGTGCATTGCAGTAGTCCAGGCGAGTTGAAATAAAAGCGTGCACGACTTGCTCAAAGTTCTTAAAAGATAAAAAAAAAGGTTTAACTTTTGTTAAAAGACGAAGGTGAAAAAAGCTGCAGCATTGATTTGCTTGTGAAGTTTAAAATCAGAGTCAACAATGGAAACTACTGGACGACTGAGAGCTTACACAAACATAACACTACTGAAGGGTTTTTACTGACTATTAGTTACTATAAGTTTAAATATCTAAAAACTGTAGGCCTATCATTTGACAAGAACAAATAATATATATATATAACAAACAAAAAAATTAAGTGCCATTGACCCCGCCCCAAATCGGTCATGATCCAGCCATACCTGATAGTAGGGCTGGAACAACAACAGATTTATAAAGGTCGACTTATCTGTCAAAATTGTTACGGTGTTTGTTTCTGTAACAAAATTTTAAATATATTCCTCCACTGCACATTGCAACTCATTTTGCCTTGATCTGGAGGATATCGCACTGCACAAAAAACAGTCACTAGCTCTTGGCTGATAGTGGCGCAGACAGTAAATTTAGAGCGGGTGGTCTTGTCATCGGAGGGTCAGGGACTCCAATACCACTGTCGTTGTGTCCTTGGGCAAGACACTTCGCCCACCGTGCCTCCAGTGTCTGCATACACTGGTGAGTTAATGAGCGTTTGAATGGGTGAGCGTTTACTGACATTTACTAACATGCGTTTCTCCCCATTATTGTTCTACTATAGATTATAACATATGGCCTTTTACGGAAGGTCAATAGTAATGATTTAAATATGTAAACGCTGCAAAATGAGATACCGCTTTTTTGTCTGTATGCTTTGCAGAATTTGAGCCTTTGTAATTTGAGCGTGTCTTGTCAGGCGGCTGTCTGTCCTCTCTCTGTCCTCTCTGAACAGAAATCATTAGCTAAATCCGTGGTTGTGTTTGCTCACTTCAGCAGTTTGACCCGCTCTCTTTGCGGCAGCTGTGTTTTGGCAATCGAAATTAAACACCGTCTTCTTCTGATCACCGGTTTCGGCAGCACAAGTAATCATGAGCCTGAGGTAAAAGCTTCCAAAATGAAACTCAAATTGTCTTAATTCCCAGATGTGATTTTGTGTTTTTGGAGCTGCCCAAAATCATCAGTCCTTACTGATACGGACGTTCTCAGAGAATGTGCTGAAGGGTGAAAGATCAACTTACCTTCTAATCCACCACTACCTTAAAGAGGGGGTATTATGCTTTTTTCAATCACATAGCACCAGTCTATATCACACTACAATGATGACGAAACCTTCTGTTGGTCTGTAAATGCAGTAAATTAGAATAACTGCCTTGTATAAAATTGCTCTCTCAAAATGGCTGTGGTGAATGTCTTGAAATAGGCCTCTGTCTCTTTAAGAACCTCTGATCCTTTCCGACACGCCCCCTCCACACGCTGTCTGTGGCATCAGTGGGGAGGGGGTTCTGCTGAGGAGCAGTGGTTGGTTACTCGGCTGGTGACGAAAGCTCGGAGGCGTCTCCAGGAGGTGGAGGCGTTCCTAGGAGGACTCAGGCAAACCTATCCCTAAAATGGCCGCCATCAGAGTTTTTACAGATTACTCAAAAATACGTGAATGTGCCAAGGCAACACTTCAGGCATGTTTTTAATGAGGGAATGACATAATAACATGATGTAAAGCTTGAAAAAGTCGATTTTGCACAATACCTCCCCTTTAACAAATGCTGAATTACGGATGTATTTTATACCAAATAAAGATACATAGCCATGGATAGAAGCAAAGTGGTTCAAAAGGCCATAAATACACAAGAAACAGAGAATGCTAGCGCTTCATGCTACAAGCAAACAGCGAACGATTGGCATTTATTTACTTTTAGAGGATAATCTGCTATGTGTTAGACACACTAACGCCTGAAAAGGGCTAAAAAGAGTGCAAAAATAATAATTTCTGTAACATAATACCTAGGCAGAACAGGCAACTCCACACGGGAGAAAGGGTCCCGTCTGGCTTAAAGTCACCCCCGGCTCACGTTGAATCCTGAACGGCTACAGTGCAGCCACTGCAAGAGTCATTAAAATCAATGTTGATGGCTCACATTAGCCCCGCGCAGTGCAGCTCCAGGTCCTGAGGCTGCACGGCGCAACAGAGAGAACCTGTGGGAGGTCTTTTATGGAGGATGCCGTAGAGCAGACATGTCAGATTTTTGTTGACCACCGACATGATTTATAACTTATATTATAACCGGCCCGCTGACAAATTGTGTTTAAGATGTTAGAACTACATTTCCTATCATTTTCAACAAAGATATGAACAGAAACAGGTAGGAGAGGCCAGCTGAAGACGAAGAGTGAAACTTTCTTTGTTCAGCGAAACAGTTTACAGCCGCAAGCGAACATTCAAACATGGTCTCTTACAAGAATATCCAAATCCATGTGTAAAGGCAATAGGGTCTGGGTCTACATTGAAAATGCATGGAGGACGCACCTCAGGGAGTCACACGCCTCCTGTGCGCCGCGTTTTGAAGCTTTTCACACATGGTGAGCTTTTAACGTGCCTCCAGGGCGTCCAGCGCGGCCGATGCTAGAGTTGGGAAATGTTGAACTTTTTGGAGACCAATCAGGAGCTTACCCCAACAGTGACGTTGTAGCTGAGCCACCGGGGGAGATGCTCTGCCGGCCCGCAGTTCGACATGAAGCTAAACCTCCTAAGTCATGGAGGTTTAGCTTCATGTCGAACCGGAGCTACAGCAGCTCTGGGACTTTTACAAAGACACACTGCAGTGTTTCTTCAACTAAACACCCAGGATTAAAAGCGTTGACAAGAAAACTTATATCTGTGGCTGAATCTGCGCTGGGAATGTGTTTGGGCCTCGAGGACGCCTGTTGTAGCGCTATGAACACACGCTGACGTGCGACCAGAGCGTCGGTGACATTTGTGACAAGCGTCTGACTTCAGGTAAGCACAAGTGTCTAACTACGGGCTTTAGGCGCGTTTCTGATGCCCAAAATGCGTTTTAGGTTGTAACTGTGACATGAGGAGATGTGGATGGTGTCTCCTGTGCTGCCCACAGTGTGTTTAGTAAAGTTTAGCTGAAAGATATCGGTGCCCTGATGTGGATCTGATTGTCCCTGCAGCTCAGGAGGTAATAGCGTCCTTTTTTCTCTTTTTATCGCTGCTTGAGTGGGAATTCTGCTCAAACATGAACTTACAGGTGACGCTGCTGCGGCCTGTTTTATTTTCTCCTGAACGATGTGAGTGACAGTGTACAAGAACCCCGTACAGAGTACATGCAGATGCCGGCCAAGTAGTCGATGCGAGCCCGGTGTCAGGACCTTCTTGGTGTTAGGCAGGAGGGCTGACCGCTGCACCACCCTGCTGC
The DNA here is from genome assembly GCF_951799975.1 of Gobius niger. Lineage (NCBI taxonomy): Eukaryota > Metazoa > Chordata > Actinopteri > Gobiiformes > Gobiidae > Gobius > Gobius niger. Next base: position 25,507,829 of record NC_136857.1, read on the forward strand.
TATTTTCCTCACATTCATACAACCAAAGGGAGACCTCCATAACTCCGACAGAACAGCTCAGGAGAAGAGGAGAGGTGAATGATGACATTGTAGATCTCATCTAGCTGAAGGAGGCAAAACACACTCACAATCAGGTGGCTTGAGTCAATCCCACTGGAGGAGCAATTGCCTCTACAGCTGTGCAAGGGCATCTTCAGACAATAGCTCTGGTGTGGGTAAAGTGACACATTTTCCGAAGGAGACAGAGATATTGTTTCAGCGAGTTCCGATAGGCGTAAAAAACAGGCAAAATAATCAGGTATCCGCTTGGTCCGTCCAGCATTGCTCACCAGAGTGTGAAGACACGAAATACTACTTAATACTACGAATAAAACCCACAAAGACGATGGAGAAATGGCGCCATTTTCTGCCCTGACCTCTTTTCATTTTAGGTGAGAGACGTTATACAGTTCGTTCGCAATTCTATTGGAAATAAGCGTCTTCTAGATTTACTGACACATTACAAATGAATTGAAAACATAGCGGTTTTGGCATCTGCAGGGTCCCAGTCACTCCTGAAAGTAAGAGGCGGTGGCTGGTTGGAAAGGCTACTGCTGGAGTGCTGCAATCTGTGTTTCATAATAGAATCTGAAGGCATTCTCGGCAAGTCCTGAAGCTATAGCCGGACCCATTCTGAGATGGTCTGCACTCTAACTGGGTTTATCGGCGCTATTGATTTGTTAGATTGCCGTTAGCAAAAAAAAATAAATCTGGCTTATGTCTCGCTTTATTATATGTAATTCCACCCTGCAGCCAAGCAACATATGAGATCCTTGAAGAAATTTCAACACCACCGTTTAATGCACGGCTCCAAGTTGTTTAATCCTTGCTTATTTGACGACTCATTTGGATGGATTTAAAACCGGCGATGACAGAAGTGAAGTGCGGGAGCTGCTGCGTGTTTGTGGAGTTATAGAAGTCCCAGTGATGTGGGTAAGTCAACACACTGAGGGCAGATATATTTGTTTACGTTGTGATTCATCTATCTTAGTTTACACACGGCGACAGCTAATCGATATATCCTTTAGCTTGGCAACGTTTGGCTAGGTTAGTAGCAGCAAGGCTAGTAGCTAGCCTAGCTACTTAGATGAAGGTGCAATTGGAGGAATGGTGGTGAATCACTGGGTAAGTTGAAAGTCGGACTCACGTTAACTTCACAAGCAATTCCCCCAACTTCTCTCACAGTGACGGGGACAGAGATAGTGTCCGCTACTACGTACATGCGGAGTCAAATGAAAGACCTGTATTACAAGCACGAACTCCGTTGCCATTGGCAGCGGTCATTATTTTTTTTAGAGAAATAATGACCGGTAGAACGTTGGAAAATCTGTTTCAAATCAACGGAATGTTCTACTTACGTTGTGAAGAGCCGTATAATAAAACTTAGTTATTACTTTGTTTAGCAACAAGTTACTTTTATCATGCTTCAACTCAGTTACCAACTTTTGCAAGTAACTGGTGAACTATAATTACTTTTTCTTAAGACATCTTCCCAACATGGCATATCACCATACCCAGGGGTCATTGCAATACGGTAAACAATATAAAGTCATATTTTTACCTTCAACTGTGTAAAAAGAAAACAGTCATGTGTCCATAGTTTATAAACCAAACACAATTTAAGTGCTAACTGTTCCTGGAAAACAAAGAAGTGCATGATAAAAATGCATATTAAAAGTATTGTGATACTATTTTATCCGAGCCCTATTTTTTTTTACCACGTTATTGTGAAACAAATTACATTAAATTGTAAAAAAAAAAAAAAAAACACTTGGAAGACTTGTCACTTGACATGGGTCAGTCCATTCAGCTACCGTGGAGGTTTACACACCTTCTGTGTCTGCAGTCGCTACAGCACCACATATAGTTCTTGTAGGACTTTGATTCTCTCCACAGCCCAAGTGTCAAACAGAAAAGCCCATCTGAACTAACAGACCCCCTTCCCTGTTAGTTTTCCAGCCTCTGTCACATTAAAACACACTGTCAGAAAAGCATGCCCTCCAATAGCTTCAACGCTATAGCCAACATGACAACATTCTGACAGGGCCAAAGCCCAGAGACAGGCTGACGCAAACATCTAAACTCATGCATTGTAAAAGAACTGTGGGCGTAAGGCGCGGTAGAGAAATCTCTGTTTGATGGACAGTAAGTGGGCTAAGCTGTGATATACAAGTCTGGGGCCTATTGTCATCTTCTTGCATCTGGAAGGTCTGTTACATGGTACGAGCTGTCACTGATGGAAAAGGTTTTATGCTTGACCATCTAGCTTGTGACTTTCTTTTCAAAGCAGGAAATCACAGCTCTCTCGACTTTGGAGACCTACTAGAAAGTTGAAAGACATCCCTCCCTTAAATCTATCATCAATGAGAACAATTTTCTCACATTTGATCAACAGCGTTTAATGCTTCGGGTGTTGCTTTGGCATATGTTAGCGTGTTTTTCTTGTGCGGTTCTTATCTGTCAAACATGTCTTGATGTTTGTGCAAGCCGGCGTGTTTATTTTCGCACACGATGGACCATGTGTTTATCTGATTTGTTTTTAAGCCCGTCAATCCCCAGTCAAATTTGGCAACAGTGGCTCCGCTGAAGCCTAATTCCTTGGATGGTGATTCAATCCAGTACTACCAGGCCAATGTATACTTGGGGGAAGGGAAGCGGTATCTTATTTGTAGAAAACTTTTCACAAGACACAATTCACCCAAGGCGCTTCACTCAAGGGAAGGGGATTGTCATTCACTCCATAGCCGGAAGTGGTAAGTGCTTCTAGCCCGGCCAGCCAGACTACGTTCTTTTCCTATTCTTTACAAACGAAGGCACACATATTAACCAATCAGAGTTAAGCCGGATTAACAGGCCAGAGTATACCCCCGATCCGGACTATACCTGGGGTTAAAGGGGCCTAGGCCATTTGATACCCCGGGGTATATTATGGCCTAGACTATTTCATCACCCCAGGCCATATTATACCCCCAATGATAACAGTTATGTTAAGTGATATAGCAAGAATTATGCTGTAGCTTTCCTTTGACCGGAGGTTGGCAGTTCAAATCCATGCTCCTGCAGGTACAGACGAACTTTAGGTAAACACGAATGCGCAACAGGTGTTTCAATGTACGTTTGGAATGGGACAAAAGTACTTTCAAGTGTTGGCAGCAACAAAAAGCTACTTCTCCCTCGAGTAATAAAAGAGAGCGTCGAACACCGTCAAACACTAAGGACAGTGAAGATCTATCGTCGCCGTTCATCCTCTTTTTATCACATGGAAAAGCAATACTACATTCTTGTTAAGAAACATTACATTTAACCAGTGGTTTATTGTGTCTTCCTGCCATGACAACCTGGTCTGTGACTGGATCAATAAAAAACTTTTCAAACAGTACTGAAAAAAGTCAAAAAGCAGAGGTGACTGACTGGCCAGGCTACCCAGCGTCTGTATACTTGTGTCTGGGAGTGAAATGTTGTTGTCAAAAATTAAGCCTTTTTCGCAAGATTGAAATGAAACTGTATTTGTGGCTATTCTTGTCGACGTTGGCGTGTCTCATGTCATGTGCATTGTACCGATCAAATAAAAATAATAATTACCTCACCCATTGGGACTTGGATTTGAGACTAAATCCATGCGAATAATTTATTTATGGATTTAAGACAAGATTTTTCCTGTTATGAACACAATTTTCAGTGTTTGGAATTGTTGGATAGCTCTAAATGTATTTATGTTGCCTGTAGTGTCTTGCTTTAAAATGGACTTGAGTGGGCTTAGAAACAGACTTAAAGGAATAGGCCACCGTTTTTACATACTGAGATATGTTCTTACCTTAGCTTAGATGACTTCTTTGGTCTTCCCCCATGCCTTCAATCACGTAAACACAGCACAGACGGCGTTAGCATTTAGCCTCTCCCTCTCTCCACTATAGCTCCAAACGAGGTGAAGATAGAAGCTACCAAGCCCATCAACGTTTTCCCTATTTAAATATGGTTACGTGAAGTATAATTACACAAAATTAAACACTGTGGATAAAAGGCGCAATAATACCAGGAGTAGTTTGGTGTCCGCACAGTAAAGTGAAGATATTACTGCGCGGATTTCGAACTAACAGGCTAACGGGCAAAGCTAACTGCGGGCTAGCACCACAAAATAGTACTTACAGCCAAGTTTGAGTGAAAATAAATGATCTCCATTGTGTAATTGGATGTACAATATCCCTCTCTCCCTTTGTCTTTTCTGTCAGTGTAGTATTTACTCTCACGGACAATTAATGAATAAAAAAAGTAACATGTTACGACACCTGCTGTGGCGCATCTGGCCTCTAGGGGCATGAGCTACTTGACGTGACAGTGCAGGCTTTTAGCGGCAGTTGTGGTGAATCACTCTGGGCATATTCTACACATTAGGACATTGCTGGAGCATGTAGGGGGTGGAAAATACATCATTTTAACATTTTTTTAAACTCTGTCTGTCCCTTTAATGAGGGAACGTTATGACATGGATTCAAAGCTTTGATGATACGTCCACTTTAAATCTGATATTGTTTCTTGAATGTCATCGTTGCAATTATCTTTTGGCGACGTGGCATTTACAGCTTAAATGCCATAAATAAAAGTAAAAACTAATAATGATTTCACTCCCTGGTGGATTTAAAGCAATGAATACCTGAATAAACACACTTTTATGAGTGTTGCTCTATGGTCAGTTCAATAAATCATCATTATATACACAAGATTATATATTTGTATCGATAATATTTTAATTTCTTGTAAGCCCATTACACATACACGGACAGGGCATATCTACAGTAATAATGCTAAAAGCCTCGTAAAAGTCACTGTCAACGAACTGCACCGACAGCTTCCTCCAAGTTCAACATCAAGCAGTAAATTCAGACTTTAATTCAATTTCTCTACTTTTCCTGCCAAAGTCACTCTGTCTTTCTTATGCGCCGCGCCGGTCTGCATATATGGCGCCAGCGTGTGCAGTTTCTTGAAGCTTTCTACTCGAGGGGCGATCCATCTAGTAATGAATTTATGTGTGTGAGCGGGAACTGTTTTTATTGTTGCCTTTCAGATGTCAACAAGCTAAATATTGTATGAGGCGAACAGTGAGCGTGATTCTACAGAGGACTGGCTTACATTCTCGCGAAAAGAAGAACGAAAAAAAAAAAAGATAGTTAGGAATGTAGCTCCGTGGGCTAGTTTGAAGCTCGAAGAGAAATAAACAAGTTGTACGGCCTGCAACAAAGTCAATTTGGGTAAAGTGAAAGATCGAAGTAGCTTGATAACTAGCATTAATGAATACAAAATAATGCATTTTCTCTGTTTCTATGTTAAGAAGAAGGTAAAAAAAATATCAACCGTGTCCTGACAATTTATAATTTTTTTCTCCAAAATCGAGGTTGGGCGGTTGGAGATCGAGGAAACCGTAGTACTTGGAGGAAACCTGGCTGGTGCCTTCAGTCTCCTCTGATCCTCGGTGCAGCGCCTCTTGGGTTTGTCCCTATTTCAGAGCGTTGTGTCCTGCACTGGTCAGCTCCTCCACCTCCCCCTTCCTCCTGTGCAGCTCCCTCCACTCCACAGCAGTCTTTATTCTTCAGAAGGCATGTGTGGCTTAGCTGCGAGTCTTGCCCGCCTAGAAACCAGGCGTTAACGTTGTTTTTTATTTGTCTAAACTCCAATGCTTTTCAATGTAAGACTAGCGGCGATGTGGAGGTACTACAGCAATGGCGGAGCAATGGCGGCCTCTAGTGTCGTGGGCATAAAGCAGAGCAGCCAGTGGGCATTGGCCAAACCCCACAAAAACATGCAAAAGCATCCAACAAAACTGTGTAAAACACAGAAACTACAAATGCATTTGCAGAAAAAGACTAAAAATGCTACTGTACCAAGAAAGAGGGAAGTTGCTGCATGTTTATCCTCCACCATGAGCAAACTATCACTTTATTATTTTTTTTAACCAAGATCTTGATTGTTATATTGATGATGGGAGAGTGTGACCACTGTGCAAAACCTTCTCCAACACATCCCAACGATTCTCAACGGGGTCAAGATCTGGACTCTGTGTTGGCATTTTGTTTCCGTCAGGCACATCACAGAGAAAACATTACATTTTGTATTGCTCAGCATTGCTCTTTTGATTTTCAGGACGAATATGGACAGAGGCCGAAAGAAAACCTTCATGACAAGATATGCTTCATCCCACCCCACTCCTTCCTGTTGTTCTACCCCCCTTCTTTTCCTCCTTCCATCTCGCTCTCCTCCCCCTCACTCTCTCCGCCCCCTCTGTCTCCGTGCCGCCTGGGTCATTAGCTGATTACGCATCCATCAAAATGAATTACATACCCCCGCACAGGCTAAAGGACAAGTGGCCATCTCTGACGACATTTCACTCATATGAACTCTGTCCCGCCACTGTGGCTTTTCTTTTGCTCATCTCATTGCCAGAGAACAAGATAAATACTTTGGAACAGGGATGCATTATAATGGAAATTTTAATTGATACCAATAACCGAAAATTTCCAAACAACCAATACCGAAAATGACACCCGATATTCATGCATATTTATTTGCACCTTAATTTGTGACAAGAAATCAATGCAACAGCTCACAGTTCTGCCCAAAATGTATTAACTCGAGATTTTACTTTGGGTTTGGGTCTCCACCTTTCTAAAAGCTCAGGGTCCCATCATCTGAGCAAGTCTGTCTCAGTCTCTGCTCATCTGTGTCACATCTGATATCCTTGTAAGCTCCTCTGCGTCATTGTTTCTAAATGATCCGAGATAGCACACAGAGGCACATGCTTTAGCACGTCCTCATTGTTTTGGTTCTTAAGTACGTATCAGCAGCACGTGTATAGGACAGATTCAGATGGACTTGTAAAAACGTGTGGCGTCGATCCTAAAAAAGCCGAGACTTATTTGCGATGAAGTGAAAGTGGGATGTGAATCTGCAGTCTTGGATCTGGAGCGGCTCCGCGCCTGAAGATTTATAATATTAATGCCTGGTGGAAACCCATCCAGACACGTGGAGAGAAACATGCAAACTCCACACAGAAAGGCCAGCACAGTCCAGAAATCAAACCCGGGGCCTTCTTCCAGTGAGGCGAGAGTGCTAACCCCTCAGCCACCCTGCTGCTGCTATTAATGTGAACTATGCAGCAGGGGGAAGATGAAATTATCTCCAAAATGCATGTAGTAACAGATGAGACATTCCCATAACATTAAAAGTGATATTTTCATGTTTAACATTTTTGAAATAGCAGAAAAGGAAAAAAACGGCACAGAAAAAGATTGGACAACCTGCTGAGCTCATAACCAGTCGTTCATCAAAATGGCAACCGTTACTGCTTCAAATGCTTCTCTAGGCAGCCAAGAGTCTTTCAATTCTAGAAGGGAATGGAAGGGTACTTGGCAATTTGCTAGTATTACTGTGTATATATATTATATATAATTATATATATATATATAATTATATATATATATATAATTATATATATATATATATATATATATATATATAATATTTGCAGTTGTCACCTCTGGAGATTGTAAGACCTGACAATCAAGTTGGGCACTGGCAAATGGCACATTTGGAACAAGTGAAATTAAAAATAAAAGAACATAAAATATTGAAAAGTCAAGCAAGGGGATTTTTGTCCCCATAAATAGGGATGCATCAATACCGATACCAGTATCGGGTATCGGGCCGATACCACATGCTTGTACTCATACTCGTACTCATTCATGAGGTCCCGATACCAGAAACAGATACCATTTGACGTGTGGCCAGGCAGCGCACCTACGAGGCACAGCTCTCAGCTGAGGAGAGAAAACAGCAACAAACTGGAGAATTCTGTAGTGCAAATGCAATAATCCACATAGAGCTGACTTTATTACAGACTGCGCTCTCTAAATCAGAGTCTGTGCTGGATTTAACCAGAGCTAAATGTTGTTAGTGCTGCAGCGTCTGCGGTGTTTACAACATACAGGCTAACGTTGCTAACTCGCGTCCAGCAGTTTTGGTCATTCTGACGCCGTTTTATGCCCAGGGGTTTATTCATCTGAAAAACTAACCCAGCGACTAAAAAGTCCTCAGAAAATCCAAATGAAAGACATACAGCATGTTTATATACAGAACAGTGAAAACGCTGTAGCTACTCGCTAAGTTGCTACAAACACACATGAAAATCCACATCTCAATACTATTGTTAAATAAAAACACATAAATGAATAAAGCACAGGAATTGGGGAGCTTTTGGACATGGGCTTTTCTGTCTATGATGGACAGTGCAATAAAAAAAGAAAATTATATTGAATGAAAATAAAATAAATTAAAGCCGCGCGCGGCGATAAAGGCCCTCGCACCTGGCGCACTCCCCCCTTGCGACCACCCCGCTCGCTCTCGTCTCTTGCGACCACCCCGCTCGCTCTCGTCTCTTGCGACCACCTCCGCTCGCTCTCGTCTCTTGCGACTACCTCCGCTCGCTCTCATGCCTTACGACCACCTCTGTTTGCTTTGGTCCCTTGCGACCACTCCTCATCACACTAGGTCCTTGCGAGCCCCCCTGACCACTCTAGGCCCTTGTGAGCCCCATGATCGAACTCGCTCATTTTGACCGCCCTTGATCGCTCTCGTCCCTTGTGACCACCTCTGCTCGCTCTCATCCCTTTTAACCACAATGCTTGATCTTGTCTCTTGGGACCACCTCCACTTGCTTTGTCACTTGCAACCACACTCTCCCTCTTCCCCAAACCTGTGCCTCACACCCAACCTGGTGTCACTCTTGCTTGCTTGTTTGTTTGTTTGTTTGTTTGTTTGTCTATCTATCTATCAGGACAGTGTATAATTACATAATGCTCGAGAGCAAAGATGACCGTACCAGACAAGCTAATTTCATAACATAACTAGAACATTTTGCAATTGCTATGCAATTGTGATTGATTGCGGAATCGTAGGCTACTAATGCAGAAATTGCAAAAGTCCCTTTAAGTTGCATTACAGTTTATTATATGCGAAAGTCCCTTTACGTTGCATTATAGTGCATTATATGCGAAAGTCCCTTTAAGTTGCATTACAGTTTATTATATGCGAAAGTCCCTTTAAGTTGCATTACAGTTTATTATATGCGAAAGTCCCTTTAAGTTGCATTACAGTTTATTATATGCGAAAGTCCCTTTAAGTTGCATTACAGTTTATTATATGCGAAAGTCCCTTTAAGTTGCATTACAGTGTATTATATGCGAAAGTCCCTTTAAGTTGCATTACAGTTTATTATATGCGAAAGTCCCTTTAAGTTGCATTACAGTGTATTATATGCGAAAGTCCCTTTAAGTGGCATTACAGTGCATTATATGCGAAAGTCCCTTTAAGTTGCATTACAGTGTATTATATGCGAAAGTCCCTTTAAGTTGCATTACAGTTTATTATATGCGAAAGTCCCTTTAAGTTGCATTACAGTGCATTATATGCGAAAGTCCCTTTAAGTTGCATTACAGTTTATTATATGCGAAAGTTCCTTTAAGTTGCATGACAGTGCATTATATGCGAAAGTCTCTTTAAGTTGCATTATAGTGCTATTGTGAAAATCCCTATGTAGTGGCATAATTGTGTTGTAATTGCAAAAATCACTATTTTGTTGCAGAAACTGTAAAAACTGTTGAAATTGCAGAAATTCTTAAAACTGTATAAACTGTTAAAATCACTGCCAGACTTCAATGTAGCAGAAATTCTATTAAAATGCCGGCAAGAAAAGAGAAACATTAGAAAAGTGTCACAGCCATCTTTGAACTGGCAACCTCCTACACCAAAGACAAGCACACCATCACTGAGCTGTAGCTCCATGGTAATTATACCCTGAGGTGGACTAATTTTTGACTAAATTATTACCCCCAGAAACTTCCCCGATTGTTTTCGACATTTTCCCCAGTGTTGCTCAATTGTCTCCCTACGATCCCCCCATTTCTTTCTCTTTAGTGACGCATATTTTGAAAGCGTTTTTCATGAGGGTGGGACCATAAGAGCGAAAAAAAAAAAAAAGTTAAAGTGTGGAACCATTGGCGACAATTCATGTTCTTCCCAGAAGGGGCTGAGTCCAAAAGAAAAAAAAAGAAAAATAATCAAGGTTGGGATTTGAACCAGCAACCTCCTGCACACTAACCCAGCACTTTACCAATGAACCTGCTTAGGCTGAGTAATTCCTACAGCGGATTTGACATTAATGTCATGAAAGACCCTGCACTTGTGTATTTCCAGTAAATGGAGTTACAGTTTAGAAAATAATATATTCTCATTTTGTAATTAGGGTACATTCCTGGCTGCCCAAAGATTCGTTGAGAGGGTGCTCCAGCCCTGCAGCACCCTCGATATTGAAGCAATTATTTGGTGAGACCCATGTAGTACGAGGAAGACACAGAGAGACGGACAGGAAACAGACAAACTGAACTTCCTGTGATTGTACAGTTGAGAAAAACTTGAATTTGGAGGCAAAAACGTCCAAATTAAAGCTTTTGTCTGTTACAGAGGGATAGTATTAATACATACGAGTCCAAAAGTGTGGCTTTTGTGAAGAAAGGGGGAAATTTGGAAAATTGGCGAATTTCAGGAGAAACTCTGACAGAGGCCAGCATGCTGCTAGGCTAAGACCTCTGGCGATTTTCACGGAGGATGGGCGGGCCACTTACAAACCACTTTTAAGACATTTAAAGCCATTTTTGGCGATAACGGTTGCGTGTGCCCACCATTAGGTCCAGGTGGGGAATGTGCACGCGCGCAGGATTGGGTCCGATCCAATCCGGCCAAGTCTGTGAAAGATATGAGGCTTTGAAATTTGCTGAAAATGGCCTCTCAGTTGCGGCCTTGTCATGACCACGCCCAATAGTTTAACCTCTTAAGCCCAGGGCCTTTTTTGCCTAAAAAGCTATAATCTACATTTACTAAGGTTTTATAGAGCATTTAGCAAGATATATGGCAAATCTTGGTACCAAATTATCTAGTGGACCTTGGGGATTGCTGTGGAAGTGAAATAAAGATTATAAATTGTATTGGTTGACTGTAACATGAGGTTGAAACAGATAATTCTAACTTCCGCCTAAAAAAAAACACATATTTTCCCCCAAAAAAGCTTTTTCCCTTTCTGTGGTGGAGCAAATAAGAACAAAAAATGAAACTTCCACATACTGTGGCTCAGTCCAGCAAAAATTGTGCCAAATAAACAAACCACTGCAGTATAGTCAATGCTATATGAAAAAAAGTCCAGGCGGAATCCAATATTGTGCCAAATTGTGCCATTTGGCACAATTTGGCACAATATTGTAAATGTGGAATATTGGACTGCTAATAAAAAAATTGAGTTGTATGGACATATTGGGTCATAAAACTGAATTATCTGTCTGAAAATAAACACTAATTTCCATTCATCATATCACACAATTTATTATAAAACAATATCAAATATGGCAAATTTCCAATATAAATATAATAAATATCTAACCAAAATGTTTTTTTTTTTTTTTTCACACTTTTACAGTACCATGTACAAAAATGGTAACATTTTACATTGTCACATCAAAACAGCAAACAAACAAGTAAAAACAAAGTAAATAAAACCTCTAAATAACAGCAAGAACAGTCTGAACAGTCTTTGAAAAAACAAAAAAATTACTTGCTGTCATGCCATGCCACGAAACAGTTCTTTTTTGCCGAGCAACACAGTGCCACTTGGCATTTCCGGCAATAGACTGGAGTTTTGACTTTTTTTAGTCCGGCGTCATGGCACTTTTGGCAGTACCTCCGCATGCCATGGGCTGTCTCCCCATAAAACATAGGCATGCAAGTCTTGGGTGGCTGTGGGCTGGGTGGAGGCTGTGGGCCCTGTGAATCCGACTTTTTGGCAAATGCCAGCATTTCTGTCAACAGTGTTTCTCTGAACTCCTTTTGTGAAACTGGTTTGGTCCCATCACCTTTTAGTTTCCCAAGTTCTTTGTGGAGGATGTGACTGTTCACCACCGCAATGTCCACAAAATGGTAAAAAAAAGTCTTGTACCATTTCATTGTCTTGTGGAGAACACTGTAGTACCCTATTAGAGCATCCGATAAGTCCACTCCACCCATGTATTTGTTGTATTCCAGTACCGCATCAGGACATGTGACTTGCCTGGTTCTCCATTCACCATGTTCCTTTACTTTGTGCTTCACGGTGTTTCCACTAAATGCTTTGTGGACAGAGGAGCACATGGTTACCTCTCGCTTGTCCATCCACTTCAAGAACAAGAGGGTGTCCTTGCGAAGCCACCGCATGTCTCCTCTTTGAGCGTTTTTGGGGAGGTCATTCTGTGTCGTAGTTGGAAACCCAGAGCGGGTTTTCCTAATTGTTCCACATGCCCCTGTATTTTTTGCTAACAAGTCTGTTAATAACACTGGACTCGTGTAAAAATTGTCCACGTACAGCTTATATCCTCTTCCAAGGACACCAAAGGGCATGAGGTCCATTACTGAACTATAAGTTAGTCCATGTTCCGCTGCGGTTGCGCTCTTTCCTGAATATACAAAAAAGTTCCATGTGTAACCGCTCTCAGAGTCTGCCAGGACATACAACTTGTACCCCCACTTAGTGGGCTTGTCACGGTGGTACTGCTTCATGGAAATGCGGGCCTTAGACGCCACCATGCGTTCATCTATGCATATGTTTTGTTTTGGGTGGAAAAATGCCTGGCAGGATTCTACAAGTTCTGTGTACATAGGTTTTATTTTGAATTGTCTATCATACTCTGGTGTGTCTCTTTTGCGGTTGTTTTCTTCATCCTCTTCTGGATCGCTCAGGTGCAATGTCCAAACAATGTTCTCAAATCTGTCCCGGGTCATCGAGTTTGCTGGAAAAGGGTGCCCATAGGGAAAAATTTTCCTCCAGTAGTCTGACCGTTCGTGCAGTGGAACGAGGCCTGTATAGATTATGACTGCAAGAAAAATATAAAAGTCCTTCACAGTAAGGGGTTTCCAGTGGTCTTTTTTCCCTGCCTCTTTTCGCCTCACAGCATTGCGGTTTGTGTTTCTGATGATAGTGTTCACCATTGTGCTGCTGAAAAACAGCTGGAACAACTGCAAAATTGTCCAAGATTTGCTTGTGTCCAGCACAGGTCCAGTATTTCTGGCTGGGACAAAGGGTGGGCATCTTGGTTGCAGATCCTCTTCATCTTTGGTCCTCCAATGATCTTCATCCGTAGAAATGCTTTTCCTGCCTCCCCGCTTAGCAGTGGCCTTCTGTGGCCTGGCAGGAGGACGACCTTGTGGGGGAGCAGCCGAATCCGCAGCCGAATCACCATGTTCTGTTGATGGTGTTGATGAGTCTGGAGCTTGACGGCTGTAGAACAAAAGGTACACAGACAGTCACTAATTTGCATATCAATTCATTTCCAATTCACCTTGATGCTGTAATTACTGTTCTCACCTCTTCTTCCTGGAGGTTGAAATCTTTGGCCTTTTTGACACCTGGGGCTGATAATCCTCTTCCTCCTCCTCGTCTTCCTCTCCACTTGTTATGTACCTGGGCTTCCTGGCTACTTCACGCCTTGGCCTCTTGGGGAGAGGGGCTTTCTCTGGGCCTCTGGGGGAAGGCCTTTCTTCTTCCTCCCTAATGCTATGACAAAATAAAGACATAAATGAATAAAAAAGCCATGTCAGATATGCAGATAAATATTTTCGGTGAAACAGAAATTCAGTTTAGACTCCTACCTCATTGGAGGTAAGTGAACAAGTTCAGTGTCTTCCTCACTGCTGTCCTCCTGCTCCCTACAACAAAAATATATAAATGAAAAACTCATAGTATGTCTCAATATAAATATCAAATCATTGTTTTTGCAACTCAGAAACCTACCTTTGCTTCCCAGTTGACGGGGGTAGCCCTGATGGACCGGGTTGTGGAGATAGAGGCTCTTCCTGCAACTCCCTAACACTGTTGAACAAAAACATACAGTTCAGATGTGTAGACAATAAAACATTTATATATATATATATATATATATATATATATATATATATATATATATGACAATAAATAAATCATGACTGATGCTAACCACTACAATAATTACAATACAAACCCCTTCTTTGACTCCTATAATGCAATGATAATGATGTAATAAAAATATGTAAACTATTAGATCTTTTTTAGAATTACTTTTTTTTTTTAGAATATAGATATGTATATCTATTATAACAATAATAATAACAATACTAATAAAATGAAGGGAAAAAAAATATATATATTTTATATTCACATATTCATATTCATATATATATATATTTATCTATTTATAACTATGTATTTTATATTTACCCTTCGTGATCAGAATCGTCTCCACGCCTCCGCGATACTCTGGCCAATCAGGGCATGCCATACCATTTTAGAAAATACAGATCCAGGACTATCAGAGAGTGGTGGAGCTGTTTTGACGGACAGCACCTCTGGCCAATCACAGGAGAAGATACACAGAGGTATGTGGAATTACGCACGGGTGCAGCCTATGAAAACGAGCCTCTTACAGAAGGAGGAAGTAACAGGTTGCCGCTGGATTTGTTTTGAAGTCTCGCTATGAGGTGGAATACAAGAAAAAGTGGACTTTTTTTCCTACGAAAATGACTTGTGATGAGAAAACAGCAAAAGTAAGTCAAATTTTACTACTATGCTGGTGTTTTGCTGCTGGTTTTTTTTGCATTCGTCAGGAGCTTGGTCCGCGAGTTTTAGAGCTAGAGATATCAGACTTATAGCGTTCTGTTCAGCTCGGTCCTGGCTTTCTAATGGTGTGCGGACTGCAGGGCGAGTGTTTGTTTTGAGGGCGCTTGTAACGCCAAAGTAAAAATTTGATTCGACATGTACTTTATGACGATTTGTCAGATTGTGGCTTGTTGTTTTAACCCGGATCTGTTGAACTGAAATTGAAGTGGATAATGTTGTAGCCAAGACTTGTCCGAACGCGAGGATGTGACACATGTGGTTGTCAGTAGATGTGTCGGTCTGCTACAGTACGGAGAAGCTGGAGCAAGGGGCCGCGGCCCCCCGTTGGGGTGCGCTCGGGCTGAAGAGGTTAAACAAAACGTAGTTGATGATCTTGAAAGCCACATGGGTTTGGGACATGTTGGCCAAAATTGGAGGCGTTCCATTGAAAAGTTCAAGAGGTACGATTTTGAAGGTTTGAGGTTCGGGCCAAGATGGCCGACTTCCTGTAGCATTTAGGGCGGGGTCATAATATTCTTTTTGACATGTCCTGACGTGGTCTATGTCCCTGGCCAATGTCACTTTTGTACAATGATTTTTTTTGCGACCGCTCCTCCATTGGGTCAATGTAAACTGCCTGTTTGAGGGGGCGCCACAGAGCCAACTTTTATTATTCTCTCTCGCGAACCCCACCCAAAATTAGAGCTTGCGGAGCACTACGTTTTGATCCCTGTTACTTGCATATCGGTTCACGTTTGCTACGTGAATTCTTGCGTTTTCGCCCCCCGTTAACGGTTTTAATGAGTCCCTCGCGGGACACTGCGTGTCCGTTGCTCGGGCCTAATAAATGGCATCAGCCACCTCAGGCCACATGTGTAACTACACCTTCTATATTAAGCTCGTGGATGACGGCAATTCGGGCCAAAGTGACACATTTTTGAGTGACCGTACAGGATTTTAGAGGCAGTTGTGGTGAACAGGTCTGAGCTCATTCTACACATTAAGACATTGCTGGAACATGTTGGGGAAGGAAAATACTTAATTTGAACATTTTTAAACTCCTTATAGTCCCTTTAAGGAAATGTACATGAGTAAATTAACTAATTACAAACCAATCTGCTGTGAAAAAAGTAAGAATGTTGAAGAAAATGCCTTGTACTCGTATCGGTATTCGGTATCGGCAAGTTCTTAAATCCAAGTACTCGTATCGGTTTTAGAAAAAGTGATATCGGTGCATCCCTACCCATAAATGTCCCCAATTCAAAATCTGATTTAGAATTGTGACTCGTTTGTTTTTCTTGTCATGACGTCCTGATGGGAAGGCATCAGAGGGTTGTTGAACTGCACAAGCAGAGCCATATTGAACTTCTGAAAGGATCCTAAGGGTTATGGAACAAAAACGTCAAGAAGATACAAAAAATGTCCCCCAGGACTGAGCCATAACTGGATCAAACTGTTGTTGTTTTCAATAAAAAGCTTTACTCAAAACATTTCTTTTGTCTCGTTCCCATTTCTTCATGTTGCATATTGAAGTTCTACTTGGAACCTAAAATCCAACAGGTCTCAAAGTTTTGCTTGGGATTGTATTATTGGTGTCATTTTGAGTGAGTGTTTAATGTTAATGAGCTCAAAAAATGTAATAAAAATCTGCTCTGGGCTTGTTATTAGCACCCCTGCTGTATAACTTTGAAAAAACTGTCAAAGTTTTTAAATCTATTGTTGATTCATTAATTCAACAGAATCAGTGGAAGCTTTGCACGCTTCAATAGTGTGCCCTTTGGTTGAGCGCGCAGTCTACATTTGAAGAAACCAGTGGGTGCCAATACAATTAATTATATGCAAGGAACAGTGAAGGGCTGTGTGGGCTGCGTCAAATAAAATTACAGCTGGTAATGAAAGAATCAAGAAAACATTTAAACATTCAAGCTCAAGTCAGACCAGAGTGGCTGCAGCATTTCCACAGATCACTTATGACTTCAAAAACGTTTAAAAATAGACACTTTTAGGGCACTTCACGGTTATCAGTGGGCTTGAAATTAAAGTCACGCTGTTTTTAGTGATGAAGTGCACATGAATATTCATAATTCTCAATTTGAAGGTGAAATATTAAACCTTGCACTTAAAAGTTTACTTAAAAAATGTTTTTTTTCATTTCAGAGAGAAGTTCAAAAGTGTGATTCCAGCGGGGGGAAAAAACAGCAACAAATTGAATGATCAGGGGGTCGGCCCGATGTTCCCCGGGTCCGATGTTCCCCCGTACCTCGGGGAACATCGGACCCTCCGAACGCCGGAGGGCCCGGTGTTCCCCGATGCAAGCAGTGAACACGCGCCCCGCCTCTCTCTTCACCGCTTGGCACAAAGCGGCCCTGTACGCGCGGATAATGGAGCAACAAGCGGCTTGGTTTCGCTCATAACTAGCCTACTGATTAGGCTACTTCATAACATACTATGTCTTGTATATCTCGCATTGTAATAGCCTACAACATTTTTGTACAACCTCAGAATAAGAACGTGTCACAGTTCAGACAAGAAAAGGAAAATTAGCAACACCAAACTCACCCACAGCCGCTTTTCTTTTTTGTAAACAGATCTGCCCCCGTTTATCCTCGCAACCTGCTTGATTGGTTCGTTGTTGTAGCTCGATCGTGCGTAAATCCATGTTTTTTTCTTGTGATTGTCCGTGAGCCCCAGCGTAGTCCATCACGCGTCGTGCGGAGAGCCAAGTGCAGCGGCTCGTGCCATAGCCGCTCCTAACTCTCAGCAAGTCTTTTCTGATGGCTGCACTCCAGCCTTATACACATTAAATTAGGGGTCTTTTTAAGAATGGGGCAACATGCATTGCGTCCTCACTCCTCTCCCAGTGCCGCCGCCTGTCATGCGCGCATTACGCACTGTGCTTTGGCCATCAGACGCTCTGAGAGGCACCACTGAGGCCACTGAGACTGAATGACGTTGAACTGTATTTGCGCCGCTGTTTTTTGACATGAAAACGATCCATAGCCTATATTAAATGAGAACGCTGAGGATGCGCAGCAAAGGAAAAGTGATCGGGGCTTATGGCACAATTACGCGGCACCGCGGGTGGACCTGTGAACACCCAATTTTGTCCAAGCCCACCCCACGGTCCTGATCATTCAGTGTTCACTGCCTCTTCCAGGACAGAGACATCTGCGCGGTCTGTACCTTTGTCTGCAGGACGCGCACATCTGGCTGTCTCTGTGCAGATAGCTGCATCGTGTACCAGTTCCTTGTGCCTCGACATGTCATCCCTGCTTGCACCCTCCGCTGTGACCGGCTCCAGAGAACACTACAGGCTAACGTAGTGTTGGGGCATGAGTAGCCTACTTATATTTGCTGATGATTGTTTTACGTTTTGCCTGATGAGTGAAGAGCGCTGCATTATGCCTGTGCGTAAGTCTACCCTGATCGCATGCAGCGTTGGCACTTATATTGACGGGGTAACATCGGGACTTTTTAATATGCAAGGTACCGATGTTCCCCGGGTCCGATTTCCCCGTCAATACAAGTGGGGGAACATTGGACCCGGGGAACTTTGGTACGCACTCAATGATCAGAATGAATTGTTTGTAATCCGCGCCCTTCACTGTCCTCCTGATTCCTTCTTGCTTCTTTCTCTGCTCCTCGCTGTCTGATCACTGATGCTTCCTCGGTGGCATCAACCTTTTTCGGTCTTTCATGTGAGATCACAGAAAAGCCTGTAGGCCCGCTGCTGTTCTCAGTGTGACGGACGATTGAGCTGCCCTTTAGATCACTCACACATTCGCACGCGAGCTGATGGGAGAACGTGAGCTCATGACATGGACGAGGAAGGAGGGTGACAGGCTGAAAAACTTAAATGGATGTATAGTCATTTTTTCGCGACAGTACTTCAGTTGGTGAAACAAGTATGACATTTGGCAGATATCTTCTCCATAAGCCAGTTTTTGAAAACGACTGGGTGTCCACTCAAAATGTCAAGGTTTTTTCATAGGTTTTGCGTGTCTCTGATCATTTGTTTATCATTTTCTTTGACTTTACATATTCATGGTAGGATCAACAAGCAAAGGTGAAAGGTTTTGTGTTTAATATTTCAAAGAGCAAACTATAAACAAAGATGGAGTCCAATATGCCCCCACAAACCTTAAAAACATGTTATAGGATTCAGTCGGCAGTTTCTTGGAACTACTGTCTGAAACTATCTACTGAACTAACACAGAAAATGCACATATAAAAATGTGCTTTAAGGCACACAGGTTCACCCCAAAAGGACAGAGGTAGCATGTTCCTTATATTGTTAATTTCTATGTTCCAGGTTTATCTTTCAGTTCTTGTTTCATACTTT
The DNA here is from genome assembly GCF_951799975.1 of Gobius niger. Lineage (NCBI taxonomy): Eukaryota > Metazoa > Chordata > Actinopteri > Gobiiformes > Gobiidae > Gobius > Gobius niger. Next base: position 25,526,908 of record NC_136857.1, read on the forward strand.
CTAACAGTCGATACAGAAACGCAGTTTAAACACATTTAGTTTCCAGGTATATCCATCACATTTGGAGTTAACTTGAGACTGAAGTCCAGATGCTACAGGAGGAACAAAACAAAAAGAAGCAAGACAGCAGCGACAGGCTCGCCTGAATCTTAATAAGATTAGTTTGAGAATGGGATATAAAGACGAGGCGGCAGTGGCACAGAGAGTAGAGCGGGTCGTCTTGTGACCGGAGGGTCGGCAGTTTGAATCCCGCAGGTGCACACTGTTGTTGTGTCCTTGGGCAAGATGCTTCACCCACCTTGCCTCCAGTGTCTGCGTGCACTGGTGTGTGAATGGGTGACAGGTTCCTTGATGTTAAGCACTTTGAGTGCCTAAAGCAGGTAGAAAGGCGCTATATAAATGTGGTAAGGTATGGTAACTCCGTAACTACTACTACAAGGTAAGTACCGTCGCACACCCACATCGAGGTGCTTTGATAGCCCCCCGGCTACACCACGCGAGGACCCCAGCACATCCTCGGACCACAACACACCAAGAGAGCAATGGACGCCATGGAGTGGTGCGCGCTGAGGCTCTCAACCACCCGCCGTCAGCCCTGCATTAGTCAGGGCAGGGGAATGAATGAGAAATAGCTACCTGGACTCGAAGAACACCTCGCACACCCTGGGCACAGCCCAAGTGAGACAGACAGAGGGTTTTATACTGTTTGAGCGATGGCGCCATCTGCTGACTGTCTTAATAAGTAAAATACACAAGTTAAATGAAATTAATAAACAGTGGTTAAAGTGGATCAGGTCAATATATAAAAGGCAGTGTATTGATCACATGTAACAGCTGGTGTTTTACAACATTCAATTTTTTATTTTAAAAATAAGTTTTTAAAAATGGTTCCTCCTCAGAGGCCTTTCCCGACGTGCATGATGCGTCTCTTATCAGATATTCTTCCAAGGCGTGGCTACCCTGACAGTTTTATTGCTTCTGTCAGTGTGGCCACGCCTGCCGCCATGTGGTGGTCCGTGGAAAAGTGAGTCCCATGCCAGGGTAAAGCCGCCCTCATCTCTGTTGATGGTTCTTACTCCCCCTTTCTGGTCTCAATGGCCTCCCGGATCCAGCGCTTGTACTCGTGCTCTTCCGTACTCGGTATCCTTCCTCGTGATATTGTTGAAAAATATCAGTGCCATCAGAGACAGCAGTACGAGTCATCAGTGGAAATAGATGTGCCCCCAGCCGTGATGAGAGTGGCACATCCTCACTGTTACAAATGAGCACCTGTCTCTAAACTGTTGTGTACAATTACAGGGGAGGGGTCCCAGCATGTTGCCACACTTCAGACACTGCACAGTTCCTTCTGTTGACAAAAACGATTATGCAACAACCATTGTCCTTTGTCTTGTCTTTTCTCATATCAGACGTACAATGCAATGTTGACAGTAATCTAGCAAGATAGCAAAAAAAGTATCTGCGAAGAATCAGCAAACTTGGTACTTGGAGAAGGAGTTTTTAATGTAATAGCCAGATCAAAGGTCACTAAAGGGCGGACCTTGGAGCCGAACCTATGCGCCAACTAGGGATGTCACGATTACTGGTGTAGCGGTAAACCCCGGTAAAAATATTGACAATAATAATTACCGTCTTGTTTTTGAGCGGTTTAAGCAAAGTGAGCCTTATGAGCCACCGTCTAATCTGCTGAAGTTGCTGCGCGGTACCGATTTTTAAGTCCCGCGCCCGCCCGCCCCCGCATGGTGCAGTACCGCTCCCGCCCGCATCCCGCAAAGGATTGTAATTTTTATTCCCGCTCCCGCCCGCATCTGTGTTGTTTTGTCCCGCTCCCGCCCGCAAAAATCCCGCAGTATGCAATATGGGGACGTTTGCACTGCAGGAGTCATGACCAGTGCAGGAAGACGTGTGGACAGACCTCGGGCCGCGCACATGGGGCAGAGCAGGGACGTCTCGCTCCGCCCTGCTCTCCCCTGACTCATTGGGCTCTTGCCAAATCGGGTTACACAAAAAGCAAATAGACCAGCTCAGGCCTGTCCATATAGCCTTGTGTATAACATAGGTTTTTCACGGTGTATGGGACAGTCACACCAATTCAACCACAAACTAAGCTATGCTCCTGTCACTGTGTAGCATCAAACACAGACTGAATCTATCAAGACAAACACATCAACAAACGCACGCGCTTCATGTCAGATAAGTCAGTGCAATAGCCGCACATTAAGGGCCGACTTTACTCCACAGAATAAGCATAAAAACACTACACTCACTGTGCACTCGATCTTCTGGGTCAGTCCTCAGCTCCAGTTGGAAAAACTTTATAATCCACAAAACAGGCCTGTTTCCACCTGCCCCGCGCCCATCGCCGCTTGTTTCACATGTCAAAAGTTGTAAATAAGCCTTAACTTATCCGTGGTGTAGCTACTGGAACCACGCGCTGTTGTTTTGGTCAGTGGAGGCAGCGTGGAAGAAGCATTCAGGGACCGTGAGAAGTGCGGGAAAGGCGTACTTCTTACTGTCCCTTTTATCCACAAACGTGAGGAAAATGTGGACAAATATATAACAGTGGGGTTCTTCAGCGGGGGGGCAATAGGGGTGGCAGGAACTGGCTCCCAAACATCAGGAGGAACGACCGCAGGCGGAGGAAAAGCTTGCGAAACAACTTCAGCACCTGAGGAGCGGCGGCAGAAGTCCGCACTTCTTACGGTCCATGAATGCATCTCTCACGCTGCCTCGCACAACAACAGCGCGTGGTTACAGTGGCCACACCATGGATAATAAGGCTTATTTCCAACTTTTGACATGTAAAACAAGCGGTGATGGGCGCGGGGCAGGTGAACACAGGCCTGTTGTTGTGGATTATGCAAAAGAAGTTTTTCCAAATGGCGCTAATGACGACACGACGAGAGAGAATCATTGGATAAAGAGGTGAAGAGCAACAAGTTCTTCGACGGATCCCCAGAAGATCGAGTGCACAGTGAGTGTAGTGTTTTATGCTTATTCTGTGGAGTAAAGTCTGGCTGAATGCCATGTTGCACTAACTCATTGCGCGTGCATTTGTTGTTATGTGTTAGACTTGATAGATCCAGTCTGTGTTTGTCCGTGTTACGCAGTGACTGGAGCCAATAACTGTATCAATTTTGAGCATGAACACAGTGATTCTGCGGTACTAATGCTCTCGTTATCAAAATAGAATGAACAAATGAAATGAAAATGAAAAATTATTTAGTTTGCGGGACAGCAGTTTGTCGTCCCACCCGCCCGCTCCCGCACTCTGCCGTCCCGCCCCCCTCCCGCGCCCGCAATGAGCTTTAAAAATGTGTCCCGCGCCGCACTGTTTCGCGGGACTCCCGCGGGAGTGCAGGGCTCTACCCGCGCAGGAGCCTCTGTAGCTCACAACCAAAACAAAACTTTCTCGAAGCTGGAATCATGTCCGACACGACAGCGCGCAGGATCTATCAGCCTTCAGAGACCAAGCCTGAAAGCCGAAGGACAGTTGATAGAAGACAGTTTTCCTGTTTTCGGAACGTGCAAAAGGCAGCAATACTTTGAACCTCTGACTCACCTGCGTGACCGTCCCTCACAAGTAAGTTAACGTTGGCGTTTTAGCTGAAATGCTGATGTGGGACTTTGGGTTGAGGGAGAATGTAACGAGTCGCCCGATAGTGCGGCTGCAGCGCCACCGCTAGCATAAGCCATGTCGCGGATACCTCCGCACAATGCCGCAGTATTATGAATTTATCAATGATCACTGATGGCATTTTCCTAAATCTGCAAAGCTAAAGCTCACTGGAAGGACACAAACTGAGAACAATATTCCTGAATCCTGATATAGACGGTTTATCTAGTTGCACTTTTAAGGCTTTGTCTGTATTTTTTTTTGTAAATGTAAAAAGCACTGTTAAACTTTTTTGAAACTATTTCAGTTTGTGTAGGACTATCAATACTTTCTGAACATATTAACACACATTAAAAAAATACCACGATAATACCGAAAACTATGATAATTTTGGTCACAATAACCGTGAGGTAACATTTTCATACCGTGACAGCCCTAGCACCAACCTGTCTGGACCCAAACCTTGGATCCAAACTTTGGACCTGCGCGTGCTCTCCCTCTCCCCGTCTCTCTCTAATGTAGAGCGGTATAACTACAGCCCAGATGAAGAGAGAGTGAAAGTGCTTCCCCTGAGCTCCCTGACACTTTTTATTTATACGATAATACGATTTTTTCATGAGGGATTTTTAAATTTTTCTTTTTATCTAATTCTCAGCCTGATGTATTCAGTTTGGAACCCAATAAAACAAGGCACAATTTGAGTTTCTACAGATTTTGTCACTTGTGATTACGTTATTCAATAACTAAACAAGATCCAAAATCCCCTCTAAAAACAGGGGTAACAACTTTGTTAAATGAAATAAAATCTTAAACTTAAAGCCACACCGCGTTACATTTGACCCAATACATAAATGTTAAAATACAAGCATACACCATGGTGATGTGACCAAAGTACAGAATTTTAGATTTACAATAGTATTTTCTGTGTCGAGCTGGTCATTAGGAGCATGCTTTGTACTGATGGAAACAGTCCAGTCCAAAATGTAACACAGTGTTTCTTTAAATTTGGGTCCATCCATTATTTAGACTTTGTCCCTGAAAATAAAGGCAATTTTGGCCATTTTCATGCACAAAATTTATATTGGTAATGTTTTGCAACAATGTTATTAAAAAAGTTAAAATGTACTATTTTCCTCCCCCTACATGTTCCAGCAATGTCCTATGAGCTCAGACCTTTGCAACACAACCGCCTCTAAAATCCTGCAAAAAGTTGTTAATTTGGGTCCGAAGTGCCGTCAACAAGCTTAATATAGAAGCTGCAGTTACATGTAAGACCTGAGGTGGCAGTAGTGAGTTTAAATTGACCAACTTGCATCTAGCCCCTTTAAAGCAGACCTAAAAGTCATGCACCTAGAGGCCATAAGCTCCACTGCAGGTATCGTAGCATGTTGCGTTTTTTTTAACGCATAACTCATTGTCCGTGAGAGTAAGTACTGCGCTGACAGAAAAGACAAAGGGAGAGATATTGGGTTATTGTACATTGTGCCATCATTTCACTCAAACTTGGCTGTAAATACTTTTTAAAGTGACGTTAGCCCGCAGTTAGCTTTGCCCGTTAGCCTGTTATTTTGTTCTTCATGATTCCATTCGTGTGTATTGCATTTCCGGGTCGGAGCAGCGAAGTTGCAATTGTGGTTTTGATGAAAGACCCCCCAATCATCCCATTAACACTTGTTTTACCCCCAGAGGGACTACGAAAAGGATTTATTCAGGTAAGCAAGTTACTTAGTTCTCCTTTCTTTCCAATCATAATGCGCAAATAGCACAGCACTGCAGCGAGCATGTCTGAACCTGGACTATAGAATATGTGGAACTGAACAGATAAGCAGATCTTTGCATTGACACATGGTGTAAATATTATAGCCTATATGCATTCTGTTATTTAGGAGCCAAAATATTCAATTCAATCAGTAGCATTATTTTCAAAGCACAGTAATGATCATTGGATTTAATAAAGGCTTAAAAATCCTCATTTAACCGTGAATTATCCCCGTATGTTCCGGACTTTTGCTTGACAATTTGTTTTCAATTTGGACCTTGGTGAAATTTAATTTAGGACCTCTGGCCTCGATCAATCCAATTGCTGCTTTTGCGAGTCTGTTCATAGGTTAAGAGACCCTATTTGAAATGACCCATCTGCTTACACTGCCAAGATCCATATGATCAAGCCTTCTCCAATGAAGCTCTCTGCACTCTGTAAGTGTTTGTGTGTGCGTGCTGGTCTGATGACGCTTTTATCTTCGCAGCAAAGCCCTCTCATTAAAATGTGGAGAGCTTTCACGGGGCGCAGAAATGTGCTGTCACAGCAGACAGGTGACAGTGATGAGAGCGGGGGGCCTCTCAACGGTTCAAGTGTTGCAGGAACAAGTGGGTTTTCGCTCTGGTATATCAACAAACGTGGCATCTGGGGTTAAATCCTGAAAAGGTTAGGCAATTATTTGAATTTAAAACAAGGTAGGAATGTCACATTAGAGTGTGGTTTCGAAACTGATATTTATATCAGGCTACTAAGGATTATCATGTTTATTATTATGTTTTGAAGGATTTGGTGTCACGGTGGCGTATATTGTTCATTCCCTAGGTTTGATTGTGGGGCCTTTCTTTTTCAGAAGCGCCTAAAGTGGGTCCTATTCACCTTATTCCGGAAGTTCGCGTAGGCTCTGCCATGAATTGTGCCCGCCCCTTTTCTCCTATCAGTTAACATAGGACTGGAGAAGTCCACATAAATCAGTTACTACATGAAGACAAAGCCTTTGTCAGGCCGCGCAGAGAAATGGTGCAGTGTTGACATGATGGTGTGTGTGAACATTGGACGTTTGACACAAATCAATCGACTAAACATCAGATTTTAGCTGCAGAAAAGTTAGCCCTTCGCTGCTGCTAACGCTAATACTGGATAGATGCTACAAACTATAAGCCGTGGACAGACCTGGAGGAGACACTGTGTCCCCTGGATATTTGGGCAGATGCACTAACACAACTGCTTGAAAAGACAAACAAAAATGCGTTTGTGTTCAGCATGTTAAGCGAGAAAAGAGAGCATCTCCTGAACAGTGGAAAAAACTTCGCCAAACTTAAATGAAAGTACGAGACGCATTAAAGAAGAGGAGGAACAAGACCAACATAATGGAAACAAACAGCTCAGCAGACGACCCTTCATCCGCACAAAACACCTCTACTCCAGCTACTCCGGTGAAGCTGAGGTTAATGGTAAGTGGTTCCATCTCTTACATTTCTTTTATTATCATAGTAAGTGTCAAATATACATCTTTATTTCATTTGTTGTGGTCATTGCTGTCCAATGGGAGCCTTGATCGTCACACACGTGAAGTACAGTCTGAAAACGAACCGCACCAAACGAAAAAAAAAGAAGTCTGCTTCTGACCCGGAACAAACAAGCGGAGCAAAGGACTTTTCTGGTCTGAATGCCCCCTTAGATTTGGGTAAAGCTGGGCAGGATAAAGTGTGCACGATTTAAGGCGGGGGTTAAGGGGTTAAAGATATCAAAGGATGGCTTAAGTAGGGTTCAGGGCTACAAGATTAAGTGCAGTTTAACCGTAATGACAATTCCAAAGGTCACATTAATTGCTTCAGTTAATTGCTCTTCTGATCGCTGCCTCCATGTGCTTTATTTTGTAAGTTTAAACCCAGCTACAGTTGAAGCAGTTGGTTTTTTTTTTGGAAAGAATACATCTAAAATGTCCCAGTAAATAGAATAATCAGCATGAACAAATATTGATTACTGCTTCTGCCTCTGCTGGATATGTCATTTGTGTGCGAAAGTAGCTGTTATTTTTCATTTTTCAGTGTCTGACTGAGCACATTTTCATTCAAATGGTAAATGCTGAATGTTGAATTACTTCAGAACATTTTATCCACCACATGACACATGGATAAACGTGTCAAAAGCCCGCTATCCCTGTGCTGTCTGATTTTAAGTGTCATGGTTAGCCCAATAGCGGGCAAGCAATGGCTCTATTTGTTGATTTCCCTCAGGTCTGGATACAAATGATCAGCTGCCCATAGTTGAGCAAATGCTGTTCCCCCTCCCTCCCCCTTTAGCCGCAATCTCGTCATTAACCTTGGACCGACTCCGAAATTAGATTAGCGTTGCTGTGGAAACCATAAAGTCACCTTCGACCGACATCATCAACGTGCAATGAGGAAATGGATGACAATTAGTGGGATGATCGTGAGGTTATATTCATAGACTGAACGATATGTAAAATGTGTGCGTTTTAACCAGGAATGCATCCGGAATTAGTTATTAAAAGATCCTTCTGGAAAAAAAGTCAATGGATGGTTAACAAATACATATATAAAAAATAACTGGTGTTCCATTCAGCCCCATCCATAGTAATGATCCCATGTGGCCTGTGAAAGTCATGGCTGCTCAATCTCATCCTACAAAGCCTGTTCCTTAAAAGGACAAAAAGGCGGAAAGCCGCGCCCTCACGGGGCGGGCGGACTGGCTCCAGGCTCCAGACCCTGTCAATCATAGATTTAGGCTTCCACCTTTTATTGCTGATGTACAAAAACCAGCGCGGTTAAAACTATGATGACCCCATGTTGTCACACGGGTCATTTGGACCCAGGCTTTTAAGCAGTACAATCGAGGCCCAAAGCTACATAGGAATCCTGTTTACCAAGTGTCTTTTGGAGTCCACCAGGGGTATTACAGCAATGTCAGCTCCCCACCATGAGGACCAAAGAGAAGCCCTTTCCTCTCCCATTGGGTTAACTATAAGATTATAAGACTGGAACGTTTGGAGTCTGCAAGCGACGTTGCAAAAGTGTAAAGAAACGTCAGCACGTGCACATGTATATGTCTTGATTTTCTCTTCTATGGGCACGGCTGTCTCCTGGAAAATAAATTACCATTGGGCAATGGATACCAAATTTGTCAATATTTGTGAATGAATACATGTGGTAAAGGCAAGAAAACGCCATAAAGTAAGCACCGCAAAGAGTGAGTTTGGTCTTGGATCACAAACTTTTAAGATGTTAAAGGTGCTAAACGCAAGTCTCTGAGTTTTGGCAGAACTATGCCCCCTTTTGGCGACAGGCGGAACTGCAACCAGAATTGTGCACGCTCATGGACCACACACACGCTTGCAGGGGCACGAGCTGATCAGAACCAAAGGAAAGGAGCATCATTCGCGGCAATTGACCAAATCTTTTTTAGAGTCGTAATGTCTTCAGAGGTAAGAAAGTTTTAAGTCTGCAAGTTATTTTGAAAATGTGTAAGGAAAGGCATTGTAGTAAATTATATACTTATTTATTTGTGAGGGGAAAACAGGGGTAGGAGAAAACTTATTTTTTCCCCCTCCATTTTGAACTGTTGCGTGCTTACTGTATCCACTTATGATTGTATTATTGTGAAAACGCGCTAATGAATAATATAAGTTGTTACTTCTACTGTAATGTAAAAGCTCCAAATAATAATCACACCAAACACTTGGTCAACAAAGTAGACTCAAATGTCTCAAGCTAATAAACAATCAAATGGCACTATGACACTATCTTCAAAGCCAAAACAGGCCTACGAAGATATGTGGGGGTTTAGCCTGTTTTAGTGATCTGCCAAGTAGCATATTCCCATAGCAATATATCCTTATTAGACAGCAATTTGCTTAAATTTGACATTTTTTGTCAAATTATGTACATCACAATCAAGAAACTTGATGTTAGGGTTTGTTGTTGGGTTTGTTTTTTTCCTTCTGTGCAGAGCTGGTGGTTGACGGGGGCGTGGCTGGCACCTGCAGCAATGAGGCACACCTGGACTTGACTAGGAACCAGCCTACAAACACTCTGCTCAGTCCTCTCCACACTGCCAGATAATTCAGTCTTACCTGCTTTTTTTTGTCCTGAAGTATTTTTTGTGATTCTTACATGTCTCCGCCTTTGCCCAGGTTGGTTCTCATACGTTCTGGGTTACCTCTGCTCCGTCCTGGTTCCACTTGCTGCCTGCCTGCCTGCCCCCGTCGCCTCAGCCTCTTCAGTTTTTTTTATTTTTGGAAATAAATTGTTGAACCTTACCTGCCTCAGTCTCCGCTTTGGGGTTCCTCCTCTGCAAACCTCAACACTTGAACTGCTTTACCCGAAGAGGGAATATCACTATACTACATGTAGCACTGATTTATTTAGTAGATATTTTGACAGGGACAGTACATACTGATGAATGTTTCTGTGAAATGTGCCAATACTTTTCAACTACTATCCCAGGGCAAGATCACAATAGTTTATACATTTAGAAGTAAAAAATGGGTAACTATACACACTAATACACATATTTTACAGGGAAATGGCTCAATGGCCAATGCAATATAGTGGATGAATTGGTAGTTATGCAGTTCAGAAGAAAGTAAAGTTGATTGTGATGAAGATAGTTATTTTCTATAGTAAATGGAAGGCCTGCTGTACAATATGAGGGAGGTAAAATAAGTACCACTTTACCATTGTAATTTCCATCCTGCTATGTGAAGAATACAGCATGTATTTTATTACAATAACACTTTTTTTTTTTTTTGTTCCTTTAGAATACAAGCTCGGAACAATTTGATGTTCCTGTGGAGGGAAGCCCTGAGTATAGTAGTGACAGCAGCGGAAGGGGCAGAGCACAAAGGAGACCAAGCAGTAGACCAGGGGGGAGACCAAGAGGGAGACCAAAGGGGACAGGCACTACTAGTAGCAGGGGCAAGGGAGGAAGCCAGGGAAGGGGCAGAGGACAATCAAGATCTAGATTGATCAGTGAGGCAGACAGACGACGTGCGGCTCAGCTGTTTGCAGCCAGGACAGTAGAGTTGAAGGTTGGTCTCACTGTACAAAATTTGATTAAATACATCCAGCACAAATTTTAAAATCAATGTCTCCTTCTGATTGCAGGCAAAATTACAACGACTGACATTTGAAGAGAGGGATGTAGTACTCCAGATGGTAGTCACTCGTTTACCAGGTGTCCTTTTTGACATTATGGACTATAGGCAAGCTACACCAGGACCAGCTCCACCTACCAGAGGTCCTCCGACATGGTGCACCTGTCTCAACTGCAGATTGATATCGAGAACAAATGTTGTAGACAGGATGCAACAAGCTGTGTCCGCAGAAGTGCACATATGGAACTTTACATTTTGGATGAGGGCATCCTGCGCCTGGCTCAACAGACCTGGAATGACATCCTTGCACTGGATGACAGCCAAGACCCTGGAGCAGACAATGGTGAATACCGATACTCGGCCTACCGACAATTCACTATCTGGCAACATGGCCGGCTCGGCGCAGGCAATCGGATTGTCGTTCCATCCTGCTGTGTGTTGAGAATCCGAGAAAAATATCCTAACCCTTTTGGCATTTACGTTGGCTATAAAGAAGCACCATTCAGGCAATAAAGAACTTGTGAGCACGTCAGAAAATATGGCTACAAATTAGAGAAGAAAATGCTTTATTGTAAAAATTGTTTGTAAAAATAAATAAATATGCAGTGCCAATGTTTGACTTCAAGTCTGTTCAGGGAGCTGATGGCATTTCCAAGAAAAACAAATATTTGCTATTAGAATAGTTTATTATTATGGAAAAGAAACATAGGTGTGATGTGGCTGAAATAATTTATGACAATAGGAATCTTGCATATAAATAAACAAAAAACATTTAACATAACATACCTGCCCTCTGTGGACTTGTGAATGCACCAGATCAGCTGTAGGAGGGGGCACAATACCAGACAGGGGTCCCAGAAACCGAGGGTCATCTGGTCATTTTGGTCTGCAGGTCAGGGACTATAGTCTTTAGCTTCTTTGACAGTTTGTACCCGGTAGCGCTGTGACTTTTTGCTGTACAGCCGTTTTTGTCTGCACAAAAAAAAAATGACATTAGTTCTCAAAACAAGCATTATATAGGAAAGTCATACAGATATCACTTACGACACTTGGCCTTTGCTGTTGACATGCACTTGTCGGTGGTTGAAGTCCAAGGCCGCAAGAAAGGTCCTGGCTTCCATAGGCATATGAAAAGGCAAACCACTTGCCAGCATACATGAGTATGTGGTTTTGAAAGGATTCGAGTTGGGAAGTTGTCCTAGATAATATAATGAAATCAAATGAGAAAGGTAAGGAATATTCATATTGAACAACATAAAATTATCATTACAGTGTATAGTAATCATTTTTATTCAATTATTCTGATGACCATTCCTACAAAATTAACAATCTTACTGGAAGGTGAGATTCTTCTCAATATCCTTCAGTCATCTATGGTTGAGCACAATTTGTGACAGAGCCACATGTGCTGTAGATCCAGGGGTATGACCTCTCTTTCCTTATTTTCCTCACCCAAAGGCCCATGGAGGCATCTGCCAAGGGCCCACTCATGTATTCCACTGACATGATGGAGTCCACCTCGTCACGCACCCTAAAACACAGAAATGTAATTTACATAAATAGCCCAGAACCTCTATAACATAATAATAAAGGCAAAGTTGACATCTATTATTACAGTACTTTACAAAACTACTGCGTACATTTTGAATGATCACACTCACCATAAACTCCTCTCTGTTGCTTGCATGTTGACAAGCAAACCAAAAATGGTTTATAATGTCTTTTATCCACCCATGGATTGGCTTTTGTCCCGACATCACTCCAGCCTGTTGAAAGAGTTCAAATTCAAGTTTCATTACTGCATAATGTCACTCACAACATGAAAATCATGTCACTTACAGCGTGAAGTCTCTTAGTGAGATTCTTAGCTGCATGCCAGACGTCAAGGGAATGGAAAACGCCCCTCTCCTGGTATTTCCCCTTCTCTGGATCTGTTATGAAACACAAACATTACAAATTGCCAATCACTATCTGAAATACAAAAATTAGTCTTATGCATGAGGGAAGCAACTTGCTAATGCGCGTCAGTCACTATTTCTTTGATGTTCAACTCCCTCATGAGGACATCAAATGTTTTTATGAAAGCATCCTTCTCCATAGACGTGCTCTTCCTACCAACATGTCTTTTATCAACTGTGACAATGCTTATGATGTCCCGGGTGTTCAGCGCCATTGTCGTGTATGTACATACATTTACATACAATATGTATGAATAAAAAAATAAAATTTCCAGAGACAAATCACACAAACCACTTAATTACCTGGGGAGTCCATTCGTCCGTCAGCAGAAATAGAAATACAGATGCATGTCAGCTGTTCGAGGATTTACTAATACATGCAATTTATTACTTACCAAGGGCAACAACACTGTCTTTAGCCTTTAATCCGTTGATAATGGCAGCCCTCTTCTCTGCCCAAAACTCCCTTACAGCTGGTATGCTGTAGAAATGCTGTATCCCATAGTGAGTAGAAGATGCCACCACTCTCATGTTCATATATTTGAAGAGGAGGGCCATCTTAGTGTAATTGTTTCCAGACAATAGTACATTTCATGCGAGCATAAAATCCCCTCCTTGCATCCCATGCTGGAGCAGTTGCTGACTGTTCCACATCCACAACTTGTGGAAACACGCAACTTTTTTATAAAACACTATATAGACATTTAGTACTCACCCACTCCAATATAACTGCAGTGCCTCGCGTACGCGCCTGGACAGTGAAAGGAGGACGGCCGCCACACTCCACTCCTGTGCTGTGATCACTATAGTTGCAGTTGGTAAAAAAAGTGGCCATTTGCATGAGGCTTTTGGTGTATGTAATGCAGGCCTGCTGGTGCCTCATCCGCTGGCTCGTCCCGGTCACAAATATCCATGACAGCTTCTGATGGGAAGGTCATCCAAGTGGTCCTGCATTGGATCACCAGTGCTGTGTAACAAAAACATATGCACTTCATTCATACCTCTACTAGAAAAAGACTGTAGGACTTGCATTACGTCAAAACATACCGCAAAGATATAGGGGGGGATGTAATCAGACTCATAAGGATCTATGGCCAGTTCTTGCTCAAACTCTATCCTGTACAAAATGAAAAATACAGTATGTTCGCCAATAATACTTGAAAAAAATAATTGACTAAGTAAAGATTAGACGATATTATTTGCAATTTACACACTATTTTCCAGGTTGTTGATTTCCTCGTCATCTACGGAAATATCCTGCAGCTTGGTAGACTTGACACTACAGAAAAACACAGTAAAAATGTAGTGCAAAAGCAAAGCACATAAAATTTCAAAAGAAATGTGCTTACCTTTCTTCCAAGAGCTCCAAACCTTCAGCTTCTCTCAGAGGTTGCACTCCAGCAACCAGAAAGTCATCCCTGTTGACAAAATATTATTACCCGTTAGTCAAAACAGTTTGTATGTCTCATATTCAAACTAAATGTATTGAGTTGGACACTAACTACCCATTATACATTATTAATTCGACAGCAGAAGGAGCAAGGGACATATTTTATTTCTAAAATACTACCTGGAAGAAAATATACCTATCAGACTCCCCTGTCGTGACTGAACTTGGAGGATCTGGTATTCCCAATATGTTTGCAGTACTAGTCGATACCTGATGAGGTGTGGATGTAGATGGTGCTACTACAGTCTTCTCATAGCTGAAAACAAGACCGCCATTGTTACCAGACAGAATACAGTGACTACATGAAATATATAACAACAAACTAATATCTAAAAAGAGGATTAAATCAGGGCTAAACAAGGTCCAGACCCAGAGTATATCATCTAACCAGACCAATTTGGGACACAACCTGGACCACACCAGGTCTGAACTAGGCCTAGACTATGCATAAGCTAGGTCTAAAGTAGGACTAAACCATAACAAAAAATGAATATGGGTTGCGCTCTTCACAGATTACAATTTTTTTATTTTCAGGCAGAATTGACACTTTGAATCGAGTATACACAATAACAGTAACGTTAGCTTATCAAGTATCGTATTGATTCCCAAAGAGTATAAATATTTTGTTTTCCTCCACATACACTACATGCAAAATGTATCACATTCACGGAAACAATATACTGATTTTCCCGATAAAGCCTATGCAACGGCATTGACTGTCGGTCAAGGACATGAGCATGTTAGCATGTTAGCAGACACAAGGCTACCGGTAGACCATACCCCAAAACAGAGTTAGCATCTTTTATGTTACATATTTTATGTTTCATGTTGTACTGATTGCTTCGAAGAAAATTCCTAGTTTGTGAACCTGTTCACTGACAATGGCATTAAAACCAATTCTGATAGTACATATATTCTTTAGCGTGAAGCTAACGCAACACGCTAAAGACATAACATTACAAATTTACGCATCGTGATTTGTTGTCATAGATTTACCGTATCAGACTTTAGAGACCAGGCTATATCTTACCGTTTTATCAAGAAGAAAGCCAACTGTGTGTCCCATTTAAGTCCGAGCGCGGCCCGTAGGTCTCTCCATTTGTTGAAAGCCTTTCCGATGGTGACTCTCGTTTTATTATGACCCTTGTCTGACTCCAATTTGGCTCTTTTAGTTGCACTAGACAAAAGTTTTCTTTTCTTTGTCTTACGTGGAGTTTGCGTTGGGGTTATGGATGAACTAGAAGCCGGTCTCTTCTTTGAATCCATCCTCTACTTTCACAGAAGTTGCTCGTTGTCTTTGCCGATGCTAATAATGGCGGCGAATACACAAATTCCCCAGAGCTCGCCAGGTGAGCGTGAACGTGCATGACGTCACGCCCAGGCTCACACCTTAAGATTTCGTCCCGAATCCCTCCTATTTATTTGACTATACAGGATTATAGGGGCAATCGCAGTGATCAGAGAGGAGCTCATTCTGCACATCAGGCAATTGTTTAAGCAGGTATGGGTTAGAAAAATAGTTATTTTTAACATTTAACGTTGCGCATAGCACCTTTAAGGAAAAAAAATAGCTAAAAATGTCAGTATTGGCCACCTGCCGTGTCTCGCCTTAAAAAAAAGGAAGGAAGGGAGAAAAGATAATTCTTTGGACTGTTTCTCTCTACATATTGTTGAGTTTTTAAATTACTGTAAATGTGTAGATAGAAAACTTTTCTTCTCATTAGGTCCAATATGAGCTCTGTAACCACACACATCCCTAGAGAAAATGATGTTGAAAACATGAAATCAGAATTATTTATAACCTTTACCTTTACTTTACGTTTAATAGTAAAAAAAAAAAAAAAAACATTATTTTGACCCACAGCCCAAGCACATAGAATTATTACACTAAACCCCAACACATTTTTTTTTTCCCTTGTCAGAAGTCTTTCATTTTCTCGGCGAGATTGCTTTGCCGCTTGCGGTGCAGACTCATGTGGAGCGAGATAAAGAGCCCACAGGAGAGCGGCGGGTTGGCCACCGCCACACGATGAAATCTACGCGATTGTGCAGAGAAAAAAGAAGAGAATGAGCAAACAGGTGGGACTCGGGAGCACAGGGCACGCATGGATGTGAGCAGATAAGGGCAGAGCATGGGGCCGCATGCGAATTCGGACAGGCAAGTAAAACAAACCCGCATTCTAAACAGACGGCTCAATGTCAACAGACACAATTGAGTGGAATTGAGTCCTCTGCTGACTTTATTAAAATCCTACAATGTAGAAAGCATGCCTAGGCTTACAGTATGTTGTTGAGTCACGCGTGTTTGATGGATCTTTGAGTCTCTTGTGGCAGCTGGCGATGGGCTCTACACACACCAGTGACACGTGACTTATTCCACTCTGGCTGTTTCCCCCATGAGGGATTAGCAGTGTCTTGCACAAATCAATAGATAGTTCAGGGAAACATGACGGACGGGGAGTAACTGATGAACAGTCACTGGCTGCGTGTACAAAAAACGCTGGCTGTAAATACTGGACTGGAGGGAAGTGTCTGTGATCCTTAAGTAGGAGTTATCGGCCCCTTCCGAAACGAGCACATTGGTAAGAGGTCCAACGCCAAACCGGATGTGGGTCTGTGTCCGCCATGATAAGAAGCGTCCGAATTGGGCTGTCGGTTAGGATGGAGTTAGGAAAAGGAGCCTCAATGCTAACTATCATAGCCACTATGATAGTTGGCCCCTATGCCATAGCATAGGGGCCTCTGGTGCTAACTAACCGGTGATTAGGAGCTATGTGCCATCCCATAAGCGACATGCGCTTTTGTTTGGCCTGCACTCCACCAATAACTTTAAAGAAAAAGAAAAACAGCTGTTGGTGATGTCACTTCCCCTGGGTAAGGACGGTCGAATTGGACAAATGCTGCTGAAGCTCTAGTTCACTAACTGCATAGAGGTCTAACAGTTGACCCCATGAAAGGTTAAGGATTAGTTGCTAGTGTTAGTGCTTTGAGGCTACAATTTCATGGTTTCGGACACAGTCATCGTCTCAGAGCTAATGGCTAGCATAAAAAACACCACCACAAAAATGAAGCAACTAAAAAGTATTTACACTAAAGAGAGGGTGGTCATTTTTTGAGCAGGCTCGTTCATAATCTTGGTGCTATTTAAAATTGTATTTAGTGTTAGCCGTTAGTTTCAAGACAACACGGATGTTTTTAGCAATAACATCAGCAGCTTTACCATCTTAAAAACATGGCCAAGATGAGAGGAAGAGTGTCAGAACCAGACTTAGGAAGAGTTATGCATGCATTTGTCTCCAGCAGGTTAGACTACTGCAACGGTCTGACCAGAACCAGGAAATACGACTAGGTGTGGGTACCATTAAAGGGTTCCTACTTGGTACCGACCAAAAAGATCATATTAGTCCAGTGCTCCGGTCTCTGCACTGGCTTCCTGTCACTCAGAGAATAGAATGTAACAGCTCTGCTTACAAGTCAACGTCAACTTTATTTGTATAGCACATTTACACTAGGTGTCCAAAGTGCTTCACATGCAAGGCAAAAAGACACAATATATGAGCAACATATAAACATAGAGAGTAAAAAAACACACATAATGGAGTCACAATGCAGCTCAGCTTGAACCAAACGCCAACGCAGACAGATGTGTTTTAAGGGCGGTTTTCAGAGTTTGTAAGGTTGGAGCAGCTCTAGTGTTTTGGGGGAGACTGTCCCAGAGTTTGGGTGCAGCCAAACTAAAAGCCCTATCTCCTCACGTCTTCAAACGGGATCTGGGTATGTTCAAACGCAGCTGATTGCAGTCTTTTCATGGTTTAGCACCAAAGTTCATCTCTGACATGTTAGAGCCATATAAACCACCTCAGGCCCTGGAAGTATTTTATCTGCACTCTTGCTTTTTACTGTAATTAATGTTTATGTTGATGTTTTATAGATTGATTTTCTCCTTTCTCATCATTTTATGCAATCGTGTATGAATTGTGCACTACAAATAAACTTGCCTTGCTCTCGACTTGATATATTAACACGATGCCGGTAACTTTCCAGCAGTAACTCACTGTCTGCCATGTAATCTTGACCCATTTGTTTATTTGGCCATGACTCTGTGACTAACTGATGGGAAATAACGATAAAGGAGGAGGAGCGCCTCATGAGAATTCACCCGGAAGTCACTTGCGCATGAAGCATATTTTGAAGTGCGCTTGCAGCTTGTTTTTTTGTGAGTCAGTGGACGTCCCGTACTTAATCACACGTGAGATTGATTTGTATCAAAGCTCTCATTTCCTCCACAGAGCAACAAAGGTATGAGCAAAAAGCAAAAAGCCAAAAAAAAAAAAAAACATTCATTGGAATTTTACAACTACTAAACAACATTCTGCCTTTTCTGCCACTATAGCACTGATGTTCGACAGCTACATGTGAAAATCGATATCAGAGAATACTTTCGACAGAAGGGAAAGGAATGGATACTGAAGAAAATGAATGCAAGTTACTGACATTTCTGGTATTGGAGACTCTTAAAGGAATAGGCCACAGTTTTTCCAACTGAGATATGTTCTTACCTGAGCTTAGATGAGTTGATGCGTACCTGTCTGGTCTTTGTGCGTGCCCTCAGTCACGCAAAACGGCCAGAGATGTTGCTAGCATTTGGCCACTCCCAGCATATTCCTATAGCTCCAAAAGGGGGAGAAGTTGGAAGCTACCACGCTCTTCCACGGGCACGCACACAGACCAGACAGGTACGTATCAACTCGTCTAAGCTCAGGTAAGAACATATCACAGTATGGAAGAACTGTGTGCCCTCAGTCACGCAAAACCACCAAAGATGTTGTTAGCATTTGGGCTCTACCAGTATATTCCTATGGCTCCAAACAGGGGTGAAGTTAGAAGCGACCACGCTCTTTCACGGGCACGCACACAGACCAGACAGCTACGTATTAACTTGTGTAAGCTCAGGTAAGAATTTATCTCAGTATGGAAAAACAGTAAAAAAAAACGGTCTTTAAAGAGACAGAAGCGATTTCTGAAAACAGGAAGTGGAATCTTTGAAATGGCCTTTTAACATTTGCAGCATTTTCTAACAAAACAAAATGAGCAACATATACTTGAAATGATACCGCATTCCTGAGAAAAGCATGATAAACGCCCTATAGCGTTTTTTATCAAGAACTGGCTTTTTCTGAAAATTTTGATGCAGGAAGAGTGCCTTGCTTTATCTTGTCTCTCATCCCAAATTGAGTTACAAGTATCAATTTATTTGCAAATATAACCCCAACCATTTTTTCCCCCCCCACTTTACTTATTCCAAAACACAAATGCCAAAGACTGCCCACTACTTTACCATTGTAGCTTATGTGTTTGTCACGTTTGCATAAAAAATGACTGCCTGTTGTTTTGCTTCCCCATTTGTGTTTCCAAGCTCCTCATAATAACACGAAAACAAGTCATTTTCAAGGAGGCCCTTTTGAAAGCGCCCACCGGAGATGAGGCCTAATGAGCCAATTAGGGGCACCACTGTACATCACAGTGCACTATAAACAAGGCACAGCAGCCATACATATAAAGGATCTGTTTTTGATGGCAGCATATTATGAAAAGACAGCATTGATTAAATGCAGGTATTTAAAATGTTTCTATATTCTTCTTTATTTGGAGGGACAAAGTCAGATCTATAGAAAGAACCATGTTTGAATGACCCAGATTTTAGTTTGTTTACGCTATTGTGTAACTTGCTCCCAATTCCTCAATTTCTATCACATGATTAAATCTTCCTGTTTTCCAGATGATTAGCACTGGATAGTCTGCAGTAAAAACTTTCATGAAAAAACTTAAGGTTTGGGGCAGGGATATGGTGAACCTGAGAGTAAGGATTAGGGTTATTTATATTTTCAGAAAAAAATAAGAAGTTTGCATGACGCATGTCGGGCGGTAAAGTGAATATTGAAACATTAGTGATGCATGGGTCACCTTTTATTCTGACCCGCCACTCACCCGACCTGAAAAAAATTATTGCTGAATTTGATTTACTGCTGAGGACACCTTTGAAATCACTCATGGAAACGAGGCAACGAGGAGCAGAAACTATCACCAGGCTTTACTTTTACGACGTCATGGGCAACTCTTTTTGTCAACAACAAAATCAAGTATGGATGTCACATTTATCTAGCTTTTTGCTGCACGGTTCCCACACGTGAAGAGGATGGGGTCACTTCTGAAGCTACTGACTGGATTCGACGCAAACAAGGAGTCGGTTGAGTATCTTTGATCCCTTATTTTATTTGTTGACCAGTCGTCAAGTCAAAAACCTTCAAGCACATATTTACAATAAACAATCAGGCCAATTATTTCTAAATTATAGCAATTGAGTACATAAATTTGAGAACATTTTTAGATAATCATTAAGTATGCAATTAAAACAGTATCAAAGGTTACTTTTAACCACAACAACTTTTAGAAACTATAACTGAATTTGCAATGCGTTTTTTTTTTTAACCACTAGAGTAATGATCCCTCTCACAGACAAGGGTTACAATGACTTTACAATATTTTTACAAACTAGAATTCCTGCAACAACCAGTTGCTTTTAAAATTACTGAAACATGCGCTAGTGGCTCAAACCACAACTCTGAAAACAAGAGAAAACTGAGAACGAGAAAGTGGAAAGAGGCATTTTCATAGCAAATGATCAGGCCGTAAAGTCGATCCTGCCTCACTTGCTTCTGAGATCAGAGGAGATCAGACTCTCTCAAGGTGATATGACTGTGATATGCCAAAAGGTTGAATAATGCATGCACTTAGACTTTTTAAAAAGCCCATTGGTGTGTGATTAACCGTACCTCACGCTCGCTGTCAGCTCCAGGTATCTTCATTAGAGACCTGCAGGTATCTAACCTTTTGGTATCGGCTGTGCATTGCTGTCCTTGTGTTTCATCATGCATAGGCTACGTCCATGGAGAGACGGCGCCAAGGTGAAAGAGTTGTCAATTAGTGTAGACGGAGAGGAAACATATGGCGTGAGGAAACTGATTAATTAAACCCTATAGGCCCTGGGAACACATTAACGGCAGATAGACATGGACTGTGTCACTATGATGCGCCAAATATTAACACTGCAGGCCCGATCTTGTGCTTCTAAACGCAGAATATAGTATAACATTTTGCGCTTAGTAGGAGCCACTCCAAACTTAGAGTATTTAAGTGGGAAGTACGTGGGGTGGAGACAAGCTACTGACTAATGGCGATGTTGTGTCGAACTGCCTTTTTCCTCCAACCAGACTCCACGGCCGGGAAGGGGAGTGGGGGAAGGGGACTGTGGGGAGCGGGGGTGAACACGTGCTTTTGTTTTTGTCTGGTTAACGCATTGACCATTTATTTAGCTTTATCTCTTTCTCTCAGGACTCGAACATTGTTTATCTCACGATAGGGTTAGTAAAGCTTTTAGTTTGACTTGTGAGAGCCTATAATGTAAACGAGAAAATGAATGTGAGTCTGCCATCAGAGACCACTCTCAGTGCTGCTTGTAATAAACCACGCCTCAGTCGTCTCTCACAAGTGGCGCAGGCACAAAGCACAACAACTGCGGCGCATGGAAGATAACCAAAGCGCTTGAAGCTTGTGCTGTCCTTGCGCCAGGCACAAGATCTGGCCCAGTAAGTGTGCAGCGGTGTTCTTTGTAAAAGTTTTGTCCTGTAGGCTTTATCAGACGAAACAGCACAGGGGGAAAGGGGGTGGATTTTCTCTTTAACTTCTAGCTTTCAAAAACTTGTCCTGCATTTGCACTCGCCAACGCACTCCCATTCACACAAGCCTATACACAGCCTGACTGTCACGGGTTCGTATGCCAACAGGTATAAAAATGATGGCAAAGGCCGAATATTTTGATTTTATTTACAGTGCAGCTTAAACAAGAAAAGAAAGTATTTACAAAAAAAAACCTTACAAATCCAAGGCCTCCTCAAGACACCAGCCCAGCTCCAGACTCCAACTACCACAGAGGCCCAAATGCTCCCCTTTAATACTCCCCTAGCCCCTCCTCCGGGCAGACCAACACTAATTGGGGAGGTTATTAAACAATCAGACAAAGAGACACAAAACCATAGAAAATAATACCAAATATTCACACCAAACTAATGAAAATAAGTTTCACTACGAGGGACAACAGAAACTCACACCCAAACACAAGAAATCACAACATAATGACAAAACAGACAAAATGGATCAGCCGGGGTCACCAAGAGCTACAAGACGTGGCCCCAGGAAGTGCCTCGGTTTGGCCCCACTACCAGAGGCAACCGGACTGACAGAATAGCAGGAACAGGTGAGAATGTCCGGTGTGAATGTGGCATATAGGCAACGAGTGTGCACCCTCGTGCGCTACAGCAGGGAGAACCAGTCGTTATGGAGGGACAGTTTGTGGACGCATGACCGCGGGATGCGTGCGCGGCCTGCGGGGAACCAGTCTTACCCCTAGATTCCACATTCTCCGTGCTCGCCCCGCTCCACTCTGCTCCACTCCGCCCCGACCTCCGCAGCAAATGCGTTGCTAGTTTGAACGTTCAGAAACATTCCACATCGTCCACTCCGCTCCGAGGGGCCTGCGTCGCCTCTCCGCCACTCCGCCTCGCCACGGTAAAAATACGGATCAACTCTATTTTCAGGTCTGTCTGCGCCCCGTCAGCTCCGGCCGGATCAAGCTCCACAGTTCAAACCGCACCAAACGGGAAAAAGAACGACAACAATATCCGTATTTTCAAAGTAAATACTCTCCGAGCGGACTCTATTTAAACAAAAATGTCACTATTTCACACAAAGTAACCTCGATAATTCCCTCTGGGGAGTTTGATATCACAAAAACCATCACACTTAAGCTTCTGTTGCTTTCGGTCACGTAACTTATTTTTCTGCCTCCCTCCCTCGCGCATGAGGGGGGGGGCACAGGCTTCATGCTTCAACGTGGAATAGCTCGCATGCTCATAAATAGTTGTTTATTATTTTATTGGGAGTTTTATTTCTCAAAGTCGCTGCTTTGTGCTCCTCGTGGAGCTGGAGCACTGGCGGAGAGGACCGGGGCGGACTGAAGTGGAGACATTGGCCGTTGATGTAGCCATTCGGAGTCGGGGAGCGCCCGAGCGCTCCCAGCGGCAGCACTCTCCCAGGCCAGGGGAGAGGAAGAGGCGCGTGGGGACCGAGAGTGACGATGTCGCTACCGGCGCCCCGTCACACTGACCGAAAAACTAAAGTCGCAGAATTTACTGTGGCGTTGATTCAACAAGCGTCTGCAATGTCGACAGATCCAGTGTTGCATTTATTTTTAACCAAGATTTTGTATTGACGACGGGAGAATGTAACCACTGTGGGAAGCCTTCTCCAGCACATCCCAACGTTTTTCAACGGTGTTGAGGTTCTGAGAGAGGAGGATTGAAGCAGCTGGACCTCTTATCTCTCCTACGCAGTCCCTTCAAGGCCAAGCCACGGAGCTAAACCAGATACAGACTGAGCTCCTTGGCTCATAATTTGCAAAACACTGACTTTCAGACTGTAACTGCACACACATACCCCTCCCTAACCACGTTCTGTTGTTCTTGATAACTCCAATTTTAAATGCATTTTCTGTTTGTTCTGAACATGCTGAACACAATCTGTGAACAGTTGGTTCAATATAGTAAAGTATAAGCACTAAACTTTTTTTTTCACAGGTGTTTCTGAGCATAAGTAGCTCTCCGATGTTCATATTGTGTAAAAGTAGCTCGTTGGGTAAAAAAGGTTGGAGGCCCCTGGTCTAAAGCAAGTTGAGTGTGTATGTTGTGTGTTTATTATTACAAATTCAATGCACTTTGTAAAGTGTAAGCGCTCCTTTATAGACGTTCTTTTTGTTGAAAAACGGGCACAGTTTCAAACAGAGCCAAACTGTTTACGAACGAAGCTAAGCTTTTATAACTGGACATGCTCATTATTGTTGCCTTTAGCTGTAATTTGTCACATATGAAATAATGCTCAGAAGTGAATGTATTGTGCTGATTGAAGTACTGGTATCGGGAACGGAGCATTCCTCATCAGAAAACAATGATCGATAAAATAAGGCTATATAGAGATGTTTATTATGGATAACGCATGAGTACTCTAACCCGTTACCTTCATTTCAACCTGGATAGACTCAAACAGACAAAAGCAGCGATTAGGAAGATGTATTATGTATTATTGACATGTATATTAGTTTTGGTGATCAGACCCCGGCGGTAACATCAATGTATGAAAGTCAGTATGGATGAACAGCTTGTAGTTAGGGATGTCTTCCCCCGGAGCCTGGACACTGGTGGTGGTATGGAGGACCCGTGAAGATGCAGGAGGTGGAAGCCGTGGACGGAAGAGGCGGAGACGGGGTGGATGTGGAAGTGAACGAACCATGATTGTTGGGGCTTAAAAGCAGGACCGAGGGCGATGATTGGCTGCTACAGCTGTTACGCTGATGGCTGAGGTGGAGGTGTGGCCCTCTCGGACGCAGTCATTGACTGGAGGTATGTGGTGCTGAAATGATGAAGCCTAGGCTTCATATTAAAGTAGCGCAGTAACGGAACAAGCTACTTTCCCGAGGAGTAACAAGCTAACTAGCAAGTTACTTTTAAAAGCAACATTACCTAACACTGAGTATCAGTGCTCTTGAGGAATAAATAATTACTCGTTCCATGTTGAGCAAATCTATAAGCGGTTTGTGTTTCATGTATTTTAAACTTATAAGTATACATTTCTGGCATTGCTTTTGCAAATACAAGGATTTTTACATAATTTCCTGTTCTGTTTCTCATCAGTTACAGTATTTCACTACTGAAACGTAAATCATGCGCCCTACAAAACATCATCAAAACAGATCTTTTTCCTCGCGTTGTTGGCCTGATGTCACTTTTTTGACATTTTTGTTCATCCCTTTTTGTTGCATTTTTGCCACTGTTATGTCACTATTTTGTCACTTTTCTGTGGATTTTCTGTCGCTCTTTTTTTACATTTTCATCCTTGTTTACGTCTATTGTTGTCCATATTTTGACACTTTTTTCAAGAAGCTTTTAGACTTGGGCAAGGCCAAACTGTAGATAATGTGCTCGGTTCAGGCGGGGGTTACTCCAGCCAGGCCCATAAGATCGGGTATTCACAAGGTAGTATGGCTCTGGATCTAAGCTCATTATGTTAATGCTAACACAATTCATTTTGCCTGTCTCTAATAATGTGACGTTCAACACCGAAGAGAGCCTTTTGAACAGTTCTTTAATGTGAATGGTTCGAACCAGGTCACATTTGTGAAAAACACTGGATATTTTTTTTTTTTATTCTATCATGCTTGAACCCTTAATGAAAACAGCATAACAGTCAAAATAGGATTTGCCATAGATGTTACGGTTTGATTTCTTTCACTTTTTCTTCTGAATGGTTCTCCTATATGAATTAATGCCACAGAGTTGGTTACGGTGTATATATCCCATTGCTTCTCTAATCATTCATCTGTGCCTCTTTAAGATTTATTGCCTCGGTGATGGTCTCTGGTCTGCTAATGTTTGCTCTGTAGATTGTATTTGCCCGGATGTGGCGGTGTGTCGACCTGCTACAGTACAAACCTGCCCACAGCCACAAGTGACCTGTACATAAAATCCATCAATGCCCTGACTGCCATCTTCGTGTTTTTTGTGTGTGTGTGTGTGTGTGTGCGCTTTATTTTTTACAAACTGCACGGTCAATAAAGAGGAAGAGAAACACTCCTCCCTCCGCCCCTCCATCGACGCTGTTGGTCATCCATTTGGGAAAGGTCTGAGTCAACAGTGGCAGGCCTGCGTGTGTTTGCTGTCTATAATAGAGCGGAGCAGAAGGGGAAGGACCTTGGGACGTCCTACACACGGGCGGTCGGGAGAGGACACTGACAGCCCAGACCACTCCCACCGTCCTGATATGCTAACCGCTGTCTGCACTGTCCTTTTCATTAGGCTCACAATACACGGGTTATATCTGCTGATTTAAAGGTCTTATATAATGAAAAATCGACTTTTCAGAATCACAATAGTATTTATTGCCATTGTTTGGAGTTTGTAACTATTATAATGTGTCTTTGTCAAAAACATACTAGTCAATGGCGGCAGGTGGGTTTACAAACACCAACATTGTGATCAACATTGGAACAACATCAGCAACTGAATCAAGTCCAAATAATACAACGCTAACATGGTTTAATCAGGAACAATACAAAACTTGGGACTAAACCAGAATTAAACCAGCTGTATGTGACTAATATGTCCCCCTGCTTTACAGTTAGCCTATCAGATGCTTCTTTCTAAAATGGGGTTTTCCATAGAGCTTCAGGCAGATAAATATTCCATTTTTGTTTTACCCGATAGATGTTTCAAAATAAACAGCTTATACAACAAATGAATGTTTTCCACTCAGTGCCATAAACTGCAAAAGAGCTGTTACTGTCATAGAAGGCTGCAGACCTGTCTATTAAAAAGTACCATGCCAATAATTCAGATGAGATGAGATAAGATAGCCTTTGTTGATCTCACAATGGAGAAATGTACTTGTTACATTCAGCTTTTAGAAAACAAACTCAGGGTGTGCGAATAGACAGAAGATGTGAGAAAAATAAACCATAATATTATTAAATATTAAAATAGTGGTATTTTATGTACAATGGCCACCAAGGACTTTGTGGGGAAATTTGGGTTGGCTTTAGCTTCTTGTGTCTATTTCACCATCACAGTTGCTCTTAAATGTTCAATTATATTCCTGTTCTATTAGCCATATACAAGACAAAAAGCATTTCATGTTGGAAATGATTGACAGTTCCCACTCCCCTCTTTTACATTCCTAAATCTGATCTGAAAATAGATTTCAGTATCACAACAAGCATTGTGAACAGTGGTCTATTAATATCTATGTCTTCAAACATTTCTATACAGCTTCATTCCACAGTCCCAAACCAATACATATACTGTGTCCGTGTATTGAGAGCCCTTCACACAACCGCCCTCTCCCGTGCCTTATCTCATCCAGCCCAATCTTTGTCTCCCTTTGTTTCCATAGTGACAAACCACCAGCCCAGGAGAGCAGAGGCGGTTAGCTCTAAATCGACCCCCTGCCCCCCATCCCTCCACAACTCACACACACACACACACGCTCTAACCGAAGGAACTGCACATGTGGTGGGTCCTGTGTGAAGATATCTACACATTCATGGCCAGGCTGTAGCTGTCATGTTTAAATTGATCTCGCCGGATCAGGTGTCAGGCAGGCTGGGAGAGAGGGTGGAGGGGGTGCAGTCAGGGGTGTTCCATTTCAGCTCACGTTTTTATCGGCACAGGCACACAAGCTCTAGGTGGAGACATTTTCTGTGTAGATTCAATCATAGAGATGTCACAATTTAGACCTATATTGCTTCACTAATTAGGTGGGTGTAGAGGTTATGCTGGTGATGTCGCATCATAGCTACAGAGGCTAAATGAGTGTCATTTTTTTCATCGCTAATATTTGCCTATTTACTCCGAATCAAACATTGATGGTTTTGTTACGAAAATTATTATTATTATTATTCTTTATTTATACAGGTGGTGTCTTGTGACTCAATGTCTCATTTGCAAGAGAGACCTGTTAAAACATACAAGGTAAATAACAGTCAACAATAAGACAACAGTGGAACAATTATACTATAACACAATACTAAGAAAATGTGTAAAACTTAAAAACAAGAGCAGACACATGGAGGATACTCCTTTACAAGGGATTTAAACTGATGGAAGGTCATGAGATTATCCACTTAAAAGGTTTTCTGCGCCTCATTCCAAACATTTGGTGCGAAGTAGCAAAAGGCCTTCTTTCC
This sequence comes from Gobius niger, assembly GCF_951799975.1. Classification (NCBI taxonomy): domain Eukaryota; kingdom Metazoa; phylum Chordata; class Actinopteri; order Gobiiformes; family Gobiidae; genus Gobius; species Gobius niger. The sequence continues at coordinate 25,554,656 of NC_136857.1, forward strand.
CCATTCTGTCTTTACACGGTGAGACTCGAGAGTCAAACTGTCCTGAGACCTCAGTTGGTAAGCATTTGACCTGACATTTATAAGACTAAACAAATAATCAGGAAGGACACCAAGAAGAGCTTTATAAACGAACAGCAGACAGTGCTGCTCCCTCCTTGCTTCTAGAGATTGCCAACCCACTTTAGCATAAAGATCACAGTGGTGAGTCCTGTAACCATCTCCAGTGATGAATCTAATGGCTGAATGGAAAACTGCATTCAGAGGCTTCAACACAGATGCAGTGGAATGCATATATATGACATCACCGTAATCTAAAATTGAAAGTAACGTAGCCTGGATTAACAGTTGTCTCTTATTAGGAGGGATACAGTTTTTGTTTCTATAGAAAAAAGACAGAAGAAGAAGAAGAAGAAGAAGAAACTTTATTTATATAGCACCTCTCACAGATAAAATCACAAAGTGCTTCACAGAGAATCACAGAAAACATTACAGAATTTACATAGGAACAATCACAGCATTGTCAACTAAAAGCTCGTCTAAAAAGCAACGTCTTCAGCTCCTTTTTGAAGGAATCAACAGAGTCGGCTGTACGCAGCGACAAAGGAAGGTCATTCCACAATTTAGGAGCAACGGCTTCAAAGGACAGATCACCTCTGGTTTTAAAGTGGGTTCTTAGGACAGTGAGAAGGTTCTGGCTCGAGGACCTAAGGGTGCGACCCGAGGAGTAAGGGCACAGCAGGTCAGATACATATTTGGGAGCCTGACCATGCAGCGCTCTAAAAGTCAAAACTAAAATTTTAAATTCAATTCGAAATTTGACGGGGAGCCAGTGCAACGAGGATAAAATGGGAGTAATGTATGACCGTCTGCTAGTTCCTGTTAAAAGCCGCGCTGCAGCATTTTGAACCATTTGAAGACGATTCAAAGCAGGTTCGTTAAAACAAGTAAAAAGCGAGTTACAATAATCTAAACGAGACGAGATAAAAGCATGAATCAACAATTCTAGATCAGAGTTGGATAAAATTGGTCTCAACTTGGCGATGTTTCTCAAATGGAAGAAACAGTTTTTCACCAGCTGCCTCGAGTGGCTGTCAAGAGACAAAGACTGGTCAAACCAAACACCAAGATTTCTGATGCTCGACTGAACCGAGGAGCCCAGAGAACCAAGGTGGTTTACAATCAAGGGGATTTTCTGCTCTGGAGCAATAATCAAAGTGTCAGTCTTTTCAGAATTCAGCTGAAGGCAGTTTTCATGAAGCCACGACTTTACACTTGAAAGACAATCCATTAACTCTGACAGTCTGTGCAACTCTGACTCCTTAAAGGAAAAGTACAGTTGAATATCATCAGCGTAGAGGTGATAAGACACATTTTTAAAACGGCTGATGATTTTTCCAAGAGGGCTAATGTACAACAAAAACAAAATTGGCCCCAAGACGGATCCCTGAGGAACACCATGCAGACAGCTTTGCTTTAAGTTTGTAATAATGCCAAATGATGCCATTCTAATTCCGCTGACCATACAGTTTATCATAGACATCAAAATATTAAGTGAAGTCTATTGTAAATGAATAATATAATAATAATTTAAGGACAAAGTATTGTGCCGTTTTGCAAATTTAAAAAAAATCAGGTGTTGATTGAGTTATTTATTTGTATTTCAATTATTAATATGCAGGCTTAGCATATTAATAGTGCTAAGGCCTGAATTGCCTTAAAAACCAATAAGGCAAGTCAAAAACTAAGACTGTACAATGGTAAATGGACTCATATAGCGCTTTTCTACCTTTATCAGGCCCAAAGCGCTTTACAGTAAGGAACCAGTCACCCATTCCCACTCATTCATACACCAATGTACGCAGACACTGGAGGCAAGTAGGGTGAAGTGTCTTGCCCAAGGACACAACAACAGTCTGCATTGCACTTGTGGCGCAAAGTGATTTTCTCCATCATCTTTCCATAGCACTATTCTCTTGAAACATTAATAATGACATCTTAAGGTCAAACTTGATGCAGTAAATGGACTGGACAGACACCCATGGGGAATGGTTACTTGTAGTAGTAGTTGTCCCCCAACCCGTGGGTAAGGAGACCATCCCCAGACCATCCGTTGGGACCATCAGTACAGTTTATTGTCATTATAAAGTTTAACATACATTGGGATAAATAAAGTTTGTAGTTTTTGATGCTTAAAAAGGATTTTGGCTTGTTAAACCGCATTATGTAATAAAAGTCCATAATAAGATTGTCCCTTCATTTTGCAATAAACCACCCAAACACATTATGTAATACATTTTGACGCATTATGTAATAAGTTATTAGATTTTGAGACAGCTATTACAAAATGCACATGACACATTTTTATAATCAGGAAAATGCAATAACGTGGTTGCCTGGCTATCGCCAGACAAAATATCAGTCTAGTCTGGGGACCACCAATTCATTTTCTCGTAGAAGAGGTGTGGTTTACGATCATCCATTGGGCGCTACGAATGTCTATCATGCGTCTGCACGTTGCTATAGCCAATCGTATCATCATGTCAGATGACGTATGACGTACCCGCTGTAAACTTTCAAGCTAAACTATTTAGAACACGGCCTAAAGCTTGATCGAAAGATGGAATTGCATTTGCTGCTGTCATGTTGGATCTATACATAAACTTAAAAAAACAAAATAAAAAAATCATTCAAGCAACAAGCTTCCATATGTCAAATAGCTTGTCATCGTCTTGCCATCCCTCCTCATTCTGTGAATGGTCCCCAAATCCATGCAAAAATTTCGGCCACGGTCCCCAGGCTGCTGTGCGGTTTGAAATGATTCGAGCCCACACAGCAGTCTGGGTATTCCCGGCTAGTAATGTGGTGCAACAACAATCCACAAATACAATTTAAGAGCAATTTAGAACAAAACAGCCTTGAGTAACTATTAGTTTCTGTAATCAGCACTTAAACACATCGGAATATTAGGCTACTTGTACATATGATTGTTCTATTGGAGTATACATTTTGAGTTTTGGGTTGACAGCAGAGACATTAATTGAGAGCAGTTTTTACTCAGTAAGTGTGTTTTCCATACACAAACATCAACTTAAAATATGAACATGAGGTGCCACAATTATGCATCGTTTGTCCACTGTAATGGTAGTACTTTCTGAAATGTAGGTGCTCTGCAGATAAAGATCATGACAAAAAAACAACACAGAGACAAGTTATGAGAAAAGCCCCATGTCCATCAACAACGCTATTAAACTGTACATCCATCCATTACATATGCATGAGACTGATGTTTGTCACCAGTTCCTAAGCAACACGGACCCTTAGAAACGTCTTTGAAACTTCACGTCTTCACTGCAGCTTCATGTTTTCTGCAACACGTTCTGGAAGTCCAATTTCTGATGTACATGAAACTCACCATCTTTAGGTTTCAACTTTGTGCGGACGACAATAGGCAAAAGTAAAAGAGAAAGCTTTTTCATCCCAGCAGCGTTGGATGAAGTGTCAAATGCGATCATTTAAGCATCGGTTTAAGTGTGGCTATAAATCCAGACTTAAAGCAGTACTAAGTAACGTGTTTACCTTAATAAATCAGTTTCGTAGTCCCTGTGGGGGTAATACAAGTGTTTATGGGATGATTGGAGGGTCTTTCATCTCCCCCTGGTGTCTCTGACCAGAAAACCATGTTTGCAACTTGACTGCCACCGGTGCGGAGAAAGCAATACACACTAATGAAATCACGAAGAAGAAGCTAACATGCTAACGGGCAAAGCTAACTGCGGGCTAGCGTCACTTTAAACAGTATTTACTGCCAAGTTCGAGTTAAAAAAAAAAAGTCCATTGTATAATTGAATGCACAGTATCCCTCTCTCCCTTCGCCTTTCCTGTCAGCGTAGTATTTACTCTCCAAGACAATTAATAAGTTAAAAAATCGCAACTTGCTACTACACCTGCAGTTGCGCTTATGGCCTCTAGGGGGAAGAGTTACTTAGTACTGCTTTAAGCCGATGAAACGTCTTCCTTTGTTTGCGAAATGATCATTTTCTTTTCTATGTGCTGCTGTTTGATCAAAGTACATCTTCAAACTAATCATAGCTGTGTGAATGCGAATGACGCAATGCAATAATGTTCCTATTTTCCTCATCATCCGCTTCTGTTCTGACAAGAAGACAAAATTGTATGTCTGGTCGGCTGCTGTAAACACAAGCTATTAAATGATATCCAATTATTTGTCTGTGTTCAAGAATCGTCAAAACTCTCAAACTCTAACCAGAACATATAACTAAATACTCTATCTTTCCTCATCTAAATTCTGGGAAGCAATTTTGTCAAGTCATTTCGCATCCTGCCCATCACCGCGATCTGTATCAATGGTCAGCATGGCGCCTTTACTTTCCGCCACAGTAGAAGGTTTTCAACTGCTAATGGACCTCTCACCCGAAAACCTACAAAACAATTGATCCTGGAGCGTCCTCGAGATCACTGTGACGGAAAGTAATGGCGCCATGCTGACCATTGACACAGCCGCTGGGTCACTACAAGGTCAAATACGCACAAATAATGCATAATGCACCTGTGAGTGTAAAGTTGCTTCAGAACATTCACAATTACACCACAAGAGCAAAGTTAGAACAATGCTGAAAGAAATATGTCATTGATGTCAGGAATGATCCTAATGGTCAGATGATGATCGACAATGCATTGGTCTATCAAAATGAATGATTTTGACATCAAGATGACGGTAAAGACACGGGTTGTTGTTTTTCCGATCATAGCCCATAGCCCTGGTTCTACACATGCCCATCCCCCAAGATGCTTGTGCCCTCCTAGACACAGATGTGACCAGTGGTGTAGTCTACATGATGTGCAGGTATACGCCATATAACCACTAGAAGGCCTGCAGAATTAAGAGATAAGATAAGATAAGATAAGATAAGATAAACCTTTATTAATCTCACAAAGGAGAAATTCACTTGTTACAGTCGGCGTTACTTCACAGTCTTATTGTACAGTCTGACAGCAGTGGGGATGAAGGCTTTGCGGTAGCGCTCCGTCCTGCACTGAGGGTGTCTCAGTCTGCCACTGAGAGAGCTGCACAGCTCTTCTACAGTCCCGTGCAGTGGGTGGGAGGTGTTGTCCATGATGGAGGTGAGCTTGGCTAACACCCTCCTGTCCCTCACCTCCTCCACAGAGTCCAGGGGGCAGCCCAGGACGGAGCTGGCCCTCCTGACCAGCTTGTTCAGTCTGTTCTTGTCCCGCTCTGTGCTGCCCGGGGCCCAGCACACGGCAGCGTAGTGGAGAGCAGAGGCCACCACAGAGTCATAAAAAGTCATGAGCAGAGGCCTGCTCACTCCGAACGACCTCAGTCTCCTCAGAAGGTGAAGGCGACTTTGGCCCTTCTTGTACAGGGCGTTGGTGTTGTGGGACCAGTCCAGTTTATTGTTGAGGTGAACACCCAGGTACTTGAAACTGTCCACCTCCTCAATGTCCTCCCCCTGGATGTTCAGCGGTGTGTGCGGTAGTGGCTTCCTCGTGAAGTCGATCACCATCTCCTTCGTCTTACTGATGTTCAAGCACAGGTGGTTGCGCTCACACCAGTCCACAAAGTCTGTGATGACTGACCGGTACTCCAGGTCGTTCCCCTTAGACACACAGCCCACGATGGCGGAGTCGTCGGAGAACTTCTGGAGATGACAACTGTCCGTGTTGTATGTGAAGTCCGATGTGTAGATGGTGAAGAGAAACGGTGAGAGGACGGTGCCCTGAGGGGCCCCAGTGCTGCAGACGACCACTTCAGACTCACAGCTGCGCAGCCGCACATACTGTGGTCGGTCCGTGAGGTAGTCGATGGTCCATGCGGTGAGATGTTCATCCACTCCCGCGTCCTCCAGCTTCCCCCGCAGCAGCGCCGGCCTGATGGTGTTGAAGGCACTGGAGAAGTCAAAGAACATGACCCTCACAGCGTTCCCGGCGTGCTCCAGGTGCGTGAGCGCCCGCTCCCACAGGTAGATGACAGCATCCTCCACTCCAATGTTGGGTCTGTAAGCAAACTGCAGCGGGTCAAGGGTGGGGCTTACCACAGAGCGGAGGTGGATGAGGATGAGCCGCTCCATCGTCTTCATCAGGTGGGAGGTCAGGGCGACTGGTCTGTAGTGGGCCGGTTCCCTGGCGTGCGCTGTTTTAGGACGGGGATCTTCTCCAGGCTGAGGCTCAGGTTGTAGATGTGGCAGAGGACCTCGGAGAGCTGGTCTGCGCAGGTCCTCAGCAGCCTGGGACTGATGCCATCTGGTCCTGCAGCTTTCCCCCGCCTCAGTCGCCTCAGCTCCCTCCTCACCTGGTCCGGTGTGATGGAGAGGGGGGAGTGAGGGGGGGACCGGTGTGGGGGTGGACTGCCGGGGGTGGGGCAGGTGCTAGAGGAAGTCTGTATGATGGGGGCTGGAGACGTGGGTGCAGGGGGGCTGGAGGCAGGTGAAGGTGGTCGGGGAAGGGGGGCAGTGTCCACTGTGCTAGAGACGTGTGAAGAGGAGGGAGTGGGGGGAGAATCAAACCGGTTGAAATGTTCATTGAATTCATCCGCCCCGCGCTGGTCTCCATCAGCTGTCCCTCTGGCACTCTGTCCAAAACCGGAGATGTTCTTCAGTCCCCTCCACACGTCCCGTGCGTTGCCCTGCGCCAGCTTCTGCTCCAGCTTCTCGCCATAGTCCTTCTTGGCCTTCCTGATCCTCCACTGGAGTTCGTGCTGAACTCTCCTCTGCTCCTCTCTGTCCCCTGAGTTGAAAGCCCTTTTCTTTTGGTTCAGGAGGGCTTTAAGTTCAGGGGTCACCCAGGGGTGGTTGTTGGAGAAACACCGTACCTTCCGGGTTGGTACAGTGTTTTCCACACAGAAGTTGATGTAGTCTGTGATGCAGTGGGTCAGGCCGTCGATGTCATCTCCATGAGAGCTGCAGATCATGTTCCAGTCTGTGGTCTAGAAACAGTCCCTAAGTCTCTCTTCAGCCTCTTCACTCCACACTTTCACAGACCTCTTCTGTGCTGGCTCCCTTCGCACCCTGGGTGTGTAATCCGGCCGCAGTAGGACGAGATTGTGGTCTGAGCGTCCGAGCGGGGGGAGGGGGGCAGAGGTGTAAGCGCCCTTCACGTTAGCATACAGAAGGTCCAGGGTCTTATTGTTCCTTGTGTGGCACTTAACATACTGCGTGAGTGTGGGGATAGTGGCAGAAAGAGAGGCGTGATTAAAGTCACCGGTGATGAGCAGCAGGGCGCGGGGATGACGCATCTGGGTCTGGGTCACGGTACTGTGGATGCGCTCACAGGCTGCGGCGGCGTCGGCCGAGGGGGGGATATACAAGCAAAACACGACCATGTGTGAAAACTCCCTCGGTAGATACCTAGGCCTCATGCTGACGACGATCATCTCCAGGTCCCGGGTGCATATCTGTTCTTTCACGTGCGCGTGGCCGGGGTGGCACCATCTCTCATTCACAAACACAGCTACTCCCCCGCCTTTCTTCTTCCCGCTCCCCTCCACACACCGGTCTGCGCGCGCGAGTTTAAATCCGTCCAGGGAAACCACAGAGTCCGGTATATTCCCGTTCAGCCACGTCTCCGTAAAGCACATCAGTCCGCACTCCCGATAAGCCCTCTGATGTCGGGTCAGTGCGGCCAGCTCCTCGGTCTTGTTCACGATGGAGCGCACATTACCCAGGATGACGGAGGGTAGCCATCTTCTCCTCTTGCGTCCACCTCTGCAGCCTCTGCGTTTTCTGCGTATCTCGGTGGGGATCACCGGCCTCTCCACATGCATGAGAGGTGAGTCCTTGAGTCCGAGAAGCTGTTCCCGTGAATAAACAAGAGGACCGTGTGTGTCACCGTGGCAACGAGAACAACAAAAAGACGCAGATCCCAAAAATGCTGAAGACATCGCAAATAAAAGGGAAAGTGCAACAAAAAACAGCTTCCCCTGTGCACAAATGCACAATGTCTAGTCTACTTGATGAAATTAAAAAAAAAAAACACGTCTATAAATAAAGATAAAAGCAAAAAGTGTAAGAGAGGTAACAGAGCCAACGTAACTAGCTGCCAGTTAGGGCCGGCGCCATAGCAACTACGTGTATTACCGTGTGACCACTACAAATTGGGCAAAGATACAGTCACTCATTTGCGCAGTTTTATTTTTGCGCTTTCTGCCCGATTAGAGACCAGCCCAAACAACCAGCTATTTCGTCCCCTCAATCCGAAAGAGGGGACCGGCATTTCATCCCTCTCTCTCGGCATTTCATCCCTCTCTCTTTCTCTACAGACACACCCTCTCCCCCACTCCCTCAATGCTGCACTCGTGCGCAATTGCGCATGGCTACGCGGATAGCATATGAAAAATATGTACTTTATACTAATAGTATTTGTGCCCCCTCGTGGATTTCATATGCCCCCTCTAGACTGACGTCTGGCGATGGGACTGATTCCACATATTGTAAAAATGTATCTAACCACACACATGGATGTTAGCGGCACGCTCTTTGTTATTAAGTTCAGTGGCACCTTGCTCCAAACAGTGAGTGCATACATTTCCACCGTACATATGGCTTGGTGCAGCAATACAACAGAGGGTGTCATTAGCATACCAAGTGTGGCAGCACTGGCTAAGGCCTTTACGTAGACATAAGTAAGCAGAGAGTGCAGCATGTTCAAATGGAGACTGTGGAAATGACATGTTTCATTGTGGTGGTGAGCAGACGAAGATTTTAGGTTGGTGCACTGGTGCGGAAAACAGTATTTCCAGCCCAATTTGTGAGCATACAAATACATCAGGACTTTTTCTCTTGCTAAAACATATTACGGATGTCAGACTCTAGACTATAGAGGCTCATTCATACTTCATAAGACACAAGAACTTCGTTCTGACGCTAAGAGCTGCAAGAACAAAATGAAGTCATTTTTGCTTTGTAACCATAGAAATGACTTCAGTTACAAGACAAAGTATTTTTATTTAGGCGCACCAGCATATCATTTAGAATTGTCAGAATTGTTTTATTGGCCTTTGTTAGTGAAAGGTTCACAACTTTTTTCAGTTCAACTGTGAAACATAAAACACATAACTTAGATAAATAATAAACTATAAAAACTTGGTTTTAGGGTTACAATTGGGTTAGGGTTCGGATTAATATTAGGGTTTAGGGCCCTAGGGTTAGGGTCTGGGTAATACACTATGACTGAGTGTCCTCACTAAGATAGAAGTACAAGATTGTGTGTGTGCACGCGCAGCAAAAAGACATGCAGTGGTATTAAGATGTATGGTGAAAAATGTTTCGCGAAAAGCAAGAATGACCCACTTATCGCCTTATGCCCTGAGGACATACATCCTCTGTAATAGACTGAAGCATCTCGCTTTAACAAAGAACGAAGGATTAACGCAGCCCAAGTGCTCATTTGATCACAGAGCAAAGGAGTTGATGTTACGTGAGAGCAGATCAGACTGACCAAATAAAATTGGACTGGGCTGGGATAGTGGACTCAATCTGATTAGGCTCATGGGCTGAATTCCTCTCAGGCTATAACACACTAACTGCAGCTAAATGTGTATTTCAACAGATGTATGACTTTTCAGGCTTATAAAACATGGACGTCAAAGATAGAACATGCTGTATCGTGGTTGATTAATTCATAAAGTGTGTTTCCTGATATAGATGTGAGTCATCTAGTCCGAACAACCAAGTCATTTTCCTGTAGAAGTTAGTCTGGAACACTGCTTTAACGCCTCAAGTATCGAGGGGCAGCATGATTGACGACATAGTTACCTATTTAAGAAAAAACACAATGAAGTTCATTCAAACCATTGATTTAAAGGAAGGGTATTGTGTTTTATTTTCAGGCACATAGTACCATTCTATAGCATACTTAAATCACTATTAAGGCTGCACGATATGGACAGAATCTCGATATTCATGCCAGATATCTCGATATCGATACGATATAACTCTGGGTTAGGTGAAAAACAAGCATTTTTTTCAGAAAAATAAAACATAATGAAAAAGAGTGCAATTTTATAGAGTTTGGTAAATTACACAGTTACCATGGAGATCCGCCATCTTTGCAGCTGCAAGCATACCTTTCCATTGACTAACATTAGCTAAAAACAGTGTAAAAAGTGGAGAAAAAAGCTGTGGAACAACTCCGTTAGCTGCTGAGCTACTGCTGGTAAATACATCTCACACACTGTGGTCTCCAATTGTTTTAATGTGAACAATAACTCCAGTATTTTAACTTTTAAAATCTCCATTAGTTTACAATTGCTGCTAATCCCATAATGCTTAGCGATATGACGTCACATTACCGAAATCTGTTGATGAAAATCTATATCGTTTATGTCTTACTTTTTTTATTTGAATGTTCACATCTCGATATCAATACGATAATGATATATTGTTGCTTTTTCGATATTAATATCTTGAATGTTCATATCTCGACATCGATACGATGACAATATATTTTTAAGCCCTAATCACTATGCGACCCAAAATTGTTTGGAAAATGCCGCAAATATCAAAAACAACTTGAAATTTCCTTCATAGCAACACTGTTCCTGACGCTGCGATTTCGACTGTCTGACACGCCCATGAGCACTCCCCCTTCAGTATGTCATTCCAACACGCATGGATCGTGTCTGCTCCTGTTTTCCTGTGCGCTGTATCTGGCTAGTTTGTACATTTTTTTTATCTTAATTTTGAACAATGGCAACACAGGATATACACTACATTAAAAGCTAAGTCTGCAGGAGCCAGGGTTGCCAGGTCTGGGCAGCCAAACCCGCCCCAAAATACCTGAAAAACCATATGCCGCGGCTGGAATTTTCAAAATTATTTACTAATTAACAGAGCCCATGTGGTCCTGCTATGATGAGAAACCGCCCCAACCTCTCTTCCTTATTAAGAAAGATAGAAACAAGATAGAAATAGCCAATTTGCCATTGATTACAGCAAGCCAAAAAAAACGCGGACAGTTTTTTTCACCCGCGGAATGGCTTAAAAAAACGCCCAACGCGGACCTGGCAACCCTGGCAGGAACAGGTGCTGTGGGCTGAACTGAGGAAAAGAACATGGGAGGGGCCTCATCCCCAGGCGGAGTCTCGTCCCCCCAGCAAAACAACAGGAAAATGGCAGGAGATTACTCAAAACTACGTGAATCAATCTGTGCAACACTGGAGGTATGCTTTTCAGGAGGGAATGACGCAATAACATGATAAAAAGCTTTAAAAAGGTATTTTTTACATTTTCACGGGCATAATGTAATATGGACTTTGGTTTTAGAGCTTCTGCTGTTTTTATTTTTTACCATGTTACAATGTTGTCCCTCATAAAAAACATACCTGGTATTGTGTTTCTGAGCAGTCTTTAAATAAGACTCTCCTTAGTGGCCTGGCAGCAGCTCATGCAATGCTCTTCACGATTATAAAGCATTTCCTTCTGATGTAACGGAAAGCTTATCCTTTCGTAACAAACGCAAAAACATCCGTGGATGCTACTTGCAGCATGCGCAGCCTGCTTTTATTTCGTTTAAAATAAATTAATATTTGACAGTAGCTGGCAGAAGGATAATGAGGGGAGGGGCTTATGGAGAGTGCCTTATTGTATCAGGAAGTACAGCCATGGCCATGTTAGATCAATATAACTTTGTTTGTTTAATATATTGATCAAGATGTGTTTGAATTTATTACCAAGTGACTGCAAAACGCACGATTCCCCACCTTTAAATTAAAAATAATATGATAAAAATTGAATGGAATGTTTACCTCCGGAACCCACGGTGATTTTGCAATAACATAGCTCATAGGTAGCTCATTGTTTTGGCCCCCGATGAAAAGCAGAACAGGTTCCTTGCCTGTAGGCCTCATTGTCTGGATGGCGGACCCATTAAAACAAAATTCGGACATACGGCAGTATCTATGAGGCATCTCTAGACACTTTCACCAAACTTGTGATACTAGGCTACTGTACAAAGAACAATCAGGCCATTCAACGATGAAGAGCTGACTTTAGGGTAGACAAGGTGGAGCCAATGTCAAGTCTAAATCCTCACCCCTACAAGGGTATAAAGCCCAGTTTACAACCAGCAGAAAAGTGGTTGGAAAAGTTGATAAAGCTTTGCAAATAATAGGCAAAACGTTTAGTTTTAGTTTTAACTGCCCCCATCTCATTAAAAAGTATAGACCTAATAGACTATAGAAAGTAACAATCGAGTCATTTCATAATTGAGTTAGGAGTTGTCTGAACTTCACTCTTTGGCTTGTTTGTAATTCTCAAAACACGAGGTCTGTACTTTCAGCTCTAGCCTCGAGACGGACTTCAAATGGAGGGAGACAAATAATCAATATTACGGAGTGGCATGTTGTTGACTCGGTTGAAAGCCGTTTCTTTTGAAATTGAATTTGCTATTTCAGTACATGTGGCTCCCTCTAGTCTTTCCACTAATTCACTAATATTCTGGCTTTGAGGCAACCGTCTGCTCTGGTTGTTACTCATAAAAAGACATTTAGAATCCAAAGTTTGTTCATAAAAGCAGGTTCTTTTTGTCTATGTCTCTGTAGAATGGACTATTCATTTAATTTTCCAGGTAGAAGAGTACATACAGTATTTTTAAAGACCAATATGTCCCAAAAGCTGGGAAAAAATAAATCTGTAGTGTCTCTTGAGAATTTTTACTTGATTATGCTGACGCAGTATGTTGTTTACTCCAGAAAGTGCTTTTCCTTGCTGCTCCACTATCTGCCCCATATTTCTGGCTGCAGTGAGGACATGTTGCAATAGGCTGCAACAGATCTGAAAGTAGTCTTCCTCCTAATCACAGACTTGCGGGCCGTGCATTTCCTCCAGTCAACACTCACCTTCCCCAACAGGTCTATGCCAGTAACGGTAATGGATGTACTCTTTTTAAAGAGGGGGTATTATGCTTTTTTCAGCCACATAGCACCAGTCTATAGCACACTACAATGATGACCAAACCTTCTGTTGGTCTGTAAATGCAGTAAATTAGAATAACTGCCTTGTATAAAATTGCTCTTTCAAAATGGCGGTAGCAAATGACTTGAAATAGGCCCCTGTCTCTTTAAGAACCTCTGACCCTTTCCGACACGCCCCCTCCACACGCTGTCTGTGGCATCACAACACTCCGCTTGTCTCCACAGTATTGAAACTACGATCGGTGCATTTTATTTTCTATTGTTGGAAAGGAGCTACTGTTTATCACTTTGTGAACAATGGCCACACAGGATATTATTTGGAGACGAACCTTCCACACCGGACGCTTGGAAGGGGCTCTTGCTTGAAAAATAACTGCTGTTTGGAGGCTATCTCTTTGAATCTGCCATGCCCTATGGATCTCTAACTATACCCCCATGGACGACACCAGGATCTGCAGGAGCCCATACGATTCAAAAGATTCACATTATCTGTGCAGGTGGACAATGGTTTTTCGAGGTTACCCCGTTAGCTTGTTATAATCGACTACAGCTCATTGTTGATGAAAAGTCTGCAATAAACCACAAATGTGTAAAGCCAGGCTCATTGTGTGATCATCGTAAAGGCTGCTTCAAGTAGTTGCCTGCTTTATTGACGTTATTTGTGCATAATATGCTGCCTGTTTGTTGTGAAGGTGAAGGTGAAGGTTGTTAGCTTGTCGCGGCTAATAGTGCCTTAGCTCCGGGAGAAACCACTCGGCTACGACTCACTGTAGATGAAATGTGTGCAATAAACTACGAAATCAACAAGCCCGTCTCAGTGTGTGATCATCATAAAGGCTGCTTCAAGCAGTTGCCTGTTTTAGTGACGTTTTCAATGCATAATATGCTGCTTGTATTCAGTGAATTTTCCCGTTAGCTTATCGCGGCTAGCTTGTTAGCTCCGGGAGAAAACCACTCGGCTACGACTCACTGTAGATGAAATGTGAGCAATAAACTACACAATCAACAAGCCAGGCTCCGTGTGTGATCATCTTAAAGGCTGCTTCAAGCAGTTGCCTGTTTTAGTGACGTTTTCAATGCATAATATGCTGCTTGTATTCAGTGAATTTTCCCGTTAGCTTGTCGCGGCTAGCTTGTTAGCTCCGGGAGAAAACCACTCGGCTATGACCCATTGTAGATGAAATGTGAGCAATAAACTTCCAAATCAACAAGCCAGGCTCCGTGTGTGATCATTGTTAAACGGTTCTTTATGTGTGTGGTGGTTTTATTGACTTTATGTGTGCATATTTCTCGTTTCACGTGATGACTCGAGGTTTAGCTTAGCATTAGCTTTCTCCGGAGGCTCTGTGCATCATCAAGGCCCAGCGCAGAACCAGACACTGAAATAAGTGTTCTTGTCACCGGTTTTAATCCTGGGTGTTTCGGTAACAGAAACACTGATGTGTGTCTTTGAAAAGTTTCAGAACTGCTGTAACTCCGGTTCACAACACATGAAGCTAATCCTCCATGATGACTCTGTTTACATCTTAGGGCTAGACACTGCGGGGAGGGGGTTCTGCTGAGGAGCAGTGGTTGGTTACTCGGCTGGTGACGAAAGGTCGGAGGCGTATCCTGGAGGTCGAGGGCGTTTCCTGAAGGAATCAGGCGTTTTATCCCTAAAATGGCCGCCATCAGAGTTTTTACAGATTACTCGAAAATACGTGAATGTGCCAAGGCAACACTTCAGGCATGTTTTTAATGAGGGAATGACTTAATAACATGATGTAAAGCTTGAAAAAGTCCATTTTGCATAATACCCCCCCTTTAACTACTCTAGCTATAGCGTAGGTACGATTGTGGCAGCTCCAAAACAAGGACAGCTAAGTACCACCATCGACTTTCTTCCATTAGTTAGTGTGTATGAATCTATCCATGTCTATTTTATCTCTTACGGTAGAGTGATCCTTAAACCTTTTCGCCACAATAAAAATATTTCAACCAGACAGGACTTTGAAGGCCCATTTAATCTCAAACTAGGAATTTTTCTCGGTACAATCTTGCAACATATAACACAGAATTTAGATAAAAAAATAGGCTATAAAAACATCAAAACTATAAGGCTATAAGGGCATGCATAAGAATATTAAAGGTCCTATATCATGCAAAAGCGACTTTTTGGTGCTTTTATCCATGTTGTTATGCTATTTCCTCATCAAAAACACCCCCAGAGTGGTTTGTGGCTTCATTCACGCAGCTCTCAGTAATCCTCCTGAATCCTGCTCTCTGAGCAGCTGCTCCTCCCTCTCCTCGTGAACGACTGAGTGTTCAGTTGTGTCGTAACAGCGGAACGGAAGTGCTCAGCGTCTGTAATGTAATGTCTTAATTCTATGCTTACGGCCTGATTTTAATTTGTAAAACAGCGTTTTCATTATTTCTGTTGTAAGAAAGAAACAAAGAGTAAAAAAAAAAAAAAAAAGGATGTGCCCGAGGTGCTTCCAGGTTAGCTGTGGCCAAAACAAACACATCGCGTCTGAACAGATCAGTCATGTTTGCGCTGCAGCTGTGAAGATGGAGCTCGTTACCTACTCCGGACACACCTGTTCTTCATTCTTAACTAACGATAATGTCACGGAGAAAATGAAGCGCGTCTGGCTACGGAGTTTATTCAACCTTTTTCAAGAAGAGGCCACTCGTCTAGCTGTTTTTTTCTCTGGGATTCAGCGACTATCAGCCAAAATGGTGTTTTTCTGTGACTGTCTCTGTTGGATGTTTGGGGAACCTTCGCCAGAATCAAAGTGGATTAACTTTTATAACCAACGCGAGTCCCACATTGTAAACAGCGATGGAGCAGAGGGTGAGTCAATCCAAACGCGGGTTAGCTTGTGTGTTAGCATATTAGCTTGTGTGTTAGCCATTTATGAAGCTGTGTTGCAGATGTCAACTCCGTATAACTGCATCGTGAAGTGACTTCACTTATTGTTGTTTATTTATATTACGGTAAAGTTGTATGCGCGGAGAGAGGGGGCGGAGTTAACTGAATCGAAGTGTTGTGTCTTCCGGGTTCGAAAAATACCTCCAGAAAACACTTATATTTATCACAAAAATGAGTGCTCAATAGTGGTAGAGGTACAATATATCATATAAATGCCTATACTTAACTTTGGAATGGCTAAAATAGCATGATATAGCTCCTTTAAAATAAATAAAAAGTAAAATATGATAATACTACAATTTGACATAGAACAACAGTGTAGACATACCACATAGTGCAATAGAGCAGATTACATCCTTAAGTCTGTAACTAAGTTGTTGGGTCTTGTGATCATTCATGAGACTGATGGCAGAGGGGAAAAAGGGGCACGGTGTATGGGTCTGAAAAGACTGTAGCCTTCCTGAGGGGAAAGGGTTAATAGTCTGTGTCCAGGGTGAGAAGTGTCCGCTGTGATCCGACCCACACGCCTCCGGGTCCTGGAGGTGAACAGATCTTGGAGAGATGGGAGCTCACAGCCAATCACCCTCTCCGCAGCATGTACAATGCGCTGCAGTCGGTGCTTGTCCCGGTCTGTTGCCCCGGGGTACCATGGAGGAGATGAGGATACCTCTGCTGGGCCTTCTTGATGAGGGAGCTGATGGTTGGCTCCCATTTGAGGTCCTCGGTGATGGTGGTGCCCAGGAAACGGAAGGAGTCCATGATGGAGATAGGAGAGTCTGTCAGGGCGAAGGGGGACAGTGGGGCTGTGTCTTTCCTTAAGTCCACGATCATCTCCACTGTCTTCTGAGAGTTCAGCTCCTGGTTGTTATGGCTGCACCAGGACGCCAGCCCGTCCACCTCTCTCCTGTAGGCGGACTCATCACCGTCCAAGATAAGCCCGATGAGGGTGGTGTCGTCCGCAAACTTGATCAATTTACGGACTGGAAGTGCAGCAGTTTGTGTACAGCAAGAAGAACACGGGGAAAAGTACACAGCCCTGAGGAGTTCCATTGGTTGTAGTCCGAGTGTCCGAGACGATCTTCCCCAGCCACACGTGCTATCTCTGGTCTGGCAGGAAGTCCGTAACACACCCACAGAGGAAGTCGGGCACGGTGAGCTGGTAGAGCTGAAGTCCACAAACAGGATCCTGGACTAGGTTCCTGGCGAAAGTTCCTGAGGAATCCAGGTGCTCCAGAATCAAGTGGAGGGCCAGATTGACTTTACTGTTCAGACCTGCTCTGTAGGCAAACTGCAGCGGGTCCAGGAGGGGGGTGGTGATGTCCTTGAGGTGTGGCAGGACCAAGCGCTTAAAGGACTTCATGACTACAGAAGTCAGTGCTTCTGTAGTTAAAGCTTTTAACCAATGTCGTTCCTTTGTCAAAAGCATAAAAGTGAGTTGTATCTTGCTTCACACATAGAGTTAAGAGTTTCTTCTATTACTACAGGAGCACTTCAATTTGTATTTCCTATATTTTCATGCATTGCAGGTGGAACATAGAATTGTCTTTTGTAACGTCCATAAACAATCACCAGCAATTACTGTATTTCCCACTTCCAGGGGTGCTTCTAACAAATGTTGAATTCCAAACCAACTTAATCTCATAAGTGACAATAATGCATAAAATGTACACGTTTACAGACACAGAGAAATGAGTAGATGCATAGAAGCTTGGGCCTTACATACTGGTGGTAGAGTCGAATGGTTTGGCTGCTGTGGCATTACAATTAGCAAAAAAGAAGAAGTTGGTATTTGCTGGGAACACCTTTACCTCATATCTGGGTACACAGATCTGTTGTTTATGGACTTCAGCTCTGCTCCAGGACAAACTCTACCAGCTCAGGCAGCGTGTGTGTCTGGGAAAAAACGTCTGCCAACTGCTACACCTCCAGCCACCAGTCCGTACAACTGCTCTAGTCTGCTGACGATACCACCCTCATCGGCCTCATCTTGGATGATACAGGAGGGAGGTCATGAACAGAAAATAACTAGAATAATTATATTTGCACTAAGAGGTTATTAACCTCAAATCTGCTTCTTTTTGAACATTTGTAAGTCCATCAGTAAAGCTGCTGTTTGTCGGATATACAGTGTATATTGAGCATATTTTGTATATTCACAATTTAGCTCATTCTACTATATTACTTTATTTTTATATCATTTTATTATTTGCATGCCCTCAGAGTTATTTATATAGTTACTCATTATTTATATAAATAAATATATCTGGAATCTAGAATGGCATTCGGTTTACGAACATACGCAGATCAACATACTCACCGTAAACGCCACTATCATTTGCTGGAGCCAGAAAAAGACGCACATTGTGTATCATGACAATGTTTTGAATCCAATATGCTCAAATTGAATCTCCTCTGTGTATCCCCATTCCCTCCACGTCAGGATGTGGCAAACAATGTACACATAAATTTCGCCAGTAGCCAACTACGCTGCCACTGCCTTCTTCCCAACAGGAGATTGAATCACCTGCTTTTGACCAATTCACTTTTGCTGTTGTGCATTCTTAAGACATTATCTCTGCGTCCTCAGACATTTCAATCAATCCCCTGCCCTCCATCCACCTACCCGTCATCGCAGCACCCATTGAATATAAAGAAATTCCATTATATATCCCTCTTATCAACCCACATCCCCAAGTTCACACGCTTTTGTCCTAATACAAAGCAGAGAGTAATGTGCAGTCTGACCATGGATTCACTGCGCTTCTTCCATTATTCATTCACGGGTCAAACATGTGATGATAAAAGGAGACTGTTGAATTCCTTGGTCTAACGGCACTATACGTGAGCTTTGATTTGCGTCAATGCTTGGTTACATTAAACAAGGTAAAGATGCTATTCATTTGCAATGCGTCATCACTAAGTACAGTGTGATTATCTGCAGCCATAATTTGAAACTTATACGGGGAAGAGAAATAGGTCAAGGCAAAGTTTCTCGAACTGTGGCACATCGTGTACCACTAGTGCTACTTGGGCTTCTTTGTGTGGGGTCATTTTTAAGATCAATCAATCAATCAATCAAAAACAATAGCCAAACATCTCCTCCTCAGGTCCTGGTGAAGATTCAAAGATTACTCAAAGGTTTCTCTTTTTGCATAATGCCTCCCGTTTAATTCATTTTAATTTGAGATAATTCCATTTGCGTCAAGTGTTTTTCTGATTGAGACATGTTCATTTTAGGTCAATTTAAAACCCTTATAGACCTGGTTTTGTCCTGATTTGATCTTGAGGTGGTACTTGGTGGTACCTTTCCGCCTACATAAGGCACTCAAAGCGGATCCACTCACCCATTCACTCTCTCATTTATACACCAATATATGCAGACACTGGAGGCTTCAGGATTCGAATCCCCGACCTTCCGATGATGAGACGACCTGCTCTACCATCTGTGCCACTGTCGCCCCATCATGGACTTGGTAAACGGGTCGGAGTGAGCAGAAGAGTCTATTTATTATGTCTATGGCGTGTGTTTTCTTTGCTTTGCTTTCTGCCAAATGGTTGGATTGAGACGGACTGCTGCTAACGTCTGACGCACAGATGGTCGAACAAATGTGAAAATCACCCGATACAGGTGGGAAATGGTAGCAGATTTTTTAACAGACTGTTCATTTTAAAGCAGAATCAACACCAGAAAACCGTATATTCAAACAACAGGTTGCGTTCACGGTCTAGAGAATTGGACGAAGCTGAAATCACAGATGGAGGGCAGGATGAGGTCCCCGAACCTGCCAGATTAATCTCTCGGCTGAAAGTCCTTTCAACTGGCCAACATCAAGCACATATTTATCATTATTGACTTCAAATGTGAATCGAACTTTTTGCCAGTTTCAGTTTCGTGTTAATTGACCCAGTGATGATAGAGATGTTAGCCATTTTCATTAAATTAAGGAAAATCTCCAGGGAAACCCATCAAGATACTGAAAAATGAAACAAAACACAACTCCAAGTAGATTCCTATTCGGGTATGGCATTTGAAACATACAAGCTCATTGCGTCTACTAGAGCACTTTTGTTTGCGACACTGTGAGAGACTGCCAACAGATGCTCGAAGAGAAGTGTCAACATGGACTGTATGTGAACTGCAAAGAAAAGTGATTGAGCTGTTATTGTGTCTTTCTAAAGCAGGAGTTCTTTCATCAATAACCAAATAACCAGGTGCATTTTAATTGATAACATGGCACAATATTCAGTGCGACCATATCTACCATCTTATCGACCCTTTGCTGCTTACATCATCACTGACATCAGCTGGAGGCAGGAAGTCATCAAGAGAAATACGCTTAAACTAAAACCAGTGATTATAAGTGTAAAACTACAACGAAAGAATGTGGTCCTGTTGTGGCCAAAAGTGCAAGAACAAGAGGATGACATTTGAGACGATAAAATGAGGTTCATCTGATCATCTTTCCAACAACAGTTAGACATTTGTTTATCGTTACAATGACAACAGCTACAATGAAAAAAGGAATCTAGCTTCCCGCCTCCAGCTGAACCCAGAATGTCTACAAGCAACTCCCTTGGCCTCTCTTGTACTGCAGGTTTCTTGCAGTAGAGTAAATTTCTGTTCCCATCCCAGTATTTGTGGATGCGGGTGCATTGTTGTGCGTCTAAATAGTGTATTTTTTCGATCATGAATGCTGAAGTGCTCTCCATCTAAATTTGTGCGGTGATTTCTATGGCCCAGTTAACTTACGTGAATAACCGGACTGTGCCGAAGGGTCTATTTGAGCTAGAAATGCCTTCAAACAGCAGCTAAGAGATTTAAAATCCTGCTCCCCTTCAAAACAAACTCCTGAGTCCATGCCGGCTCTGTGGATGTAGCGACTGGAGAACATCGGCGCTTGTATAAGAAGACTCCCTAGAAGATGCATGGTTGCTTCGTGGCAAAGCAAACTGCTACAGAAGGATAAAGTATGCTACAAAGAGGAAGCTGAGCGGGAGGGGGGCTTCCTGGTTGTGTAGGGCCACGGGACGGGACATATGGAGGAGCAATGTACGACGGGTGTTCGAATAGCTAGTTGCTGTCTCAAACTCACATGATGCTTTTGATGACAGAAAAAGATTGTAAATTGAGTAAAAATCTCTAAAAAAGTGTATTTAGCATAGAGGTACCATGTGAAAAGGATAATTTATTTCATGTATCATTGTTTGCTTCAGAAAAAAACGTTTTTCTGGCTGCTTGAGTATTATTTTCTTGCGTACCTAGCTATTGTGTATCACCAATCTTCACTTACATGGACACTTTTGCTGTTGTAACCTCGCCAGCAGCCGCAGGGGTCAGGTATCGGTCTTGGGAGACCTAATCATGGAGCGTTGCCACTGTTGCGTTCGGGAAAACAAGCACAGCCTGTCACCACCAACAAGTAGCTCCAGACAACTCATTAATGGTATGAGAGCTCCAAGCCTCACTTCACCACTGCCCAAGTGAATAAAACAGACAAATGCTCACGGAGCTGCATGGAACAAACAATTAGCCTGACATATTGTTTTATAAGGGAAACAAAAGACACATGCAAATATATGGGGAGGAAATCAAAAAACTGTCAGTAGGAATGAAAAAGCAAAGTTGTAGTACAGAGTCTATATACTAGACTCAAGTCAAGTCAATCACATACTCTCAACATGCCTGGATCGGCTATCGATACTCCTGCCGAACATAGGGGTCAGGACATTCCTAATTTTGATATTATGTTTTTTAACAGGGCATTATTAATTTATTTTTTGGTACAGCTCACACATTTTCTGCAGTTTAGCGTTACCCAAATCTAAACGTTTATTGAAAGAAAGAATCCAAATAGCAGCGAAAACGAGACATAAACGCAACAAAAATTTGAAGAAAAAGCAACAAAAAAGTTATAAAAACGTGACAAAAAAGCGACCCAAAAAGTGACGAAAGAGCGGGGAAAAAAAAGGAAAAAGAAAAAAAAGTGATGACAGCTTGGCAACATCGCAAGGAAAAATCTGAGCTTGGTTTGTCAAACGAGGTGTAACACTGGCCTATCGGCTGTAAGCTCCAGTCAAGAAGCTTTCAGATTTCAAATCAAAATCAAATCAAACGTATTTCTATAGCACAAAACAACTGTTCTTGTCCAAAGTGCTTCACAAAAAGGTCTACGATTTGGGTAAAGAACTGAAGAAAATGTGTTTGGTTAAAGTGGGGGTTAAGAGGTTGAATCAAAATCCACCACACTTGTTCTCATCCTGTTGGCGGTCAAACTCTCTTCTTTGCGCAGATCTACATCTTCGTTCAAAATCAAACCATTTCCTGCGTTTCATTTCATGCTGACGTTTTGTACAGCTCTCTAAAATCTCTAAATACAACAAAACATCCATTTACGACGAAGCCCTCGGGCTCAGTGGGAAATGGACCTCTGTGATGGCCCTGATCTATGCCTGACTCGACTGTCCTGTTGTCTATCTCAGCTCTATATCTTTTATTATGGCGCTCATTGGCCCAGTGAAGTGGAGTGATCCCATTTATCTGCCCGTGCACCGGTATCCGGCCCCCTCATTAGCGCTGATGTAAAACAAGTCCTGTCAACGCTAAAATGGTTTGGCGCCGGAAACGCAGCCGCCCTAATCTAACTGACTTTACATGGAGGCAGTCTCAGCAAGCACATTCATTTCAAGACATCCGGATACTACACGGGATGCTGCATGTAAGTATAGTATTGAATGTTTTCTGACTTCAAATGTTTATATTTATGTTTGAAAATGAGTCCAATGGAGGGATATTGAAATGGTGTATGTTTCGCTTATTTAAATTCAATTATTATTTGTAGAGGGCTTGTGTTTGCAGTTACTTGCACACAGTGTCCGATACACCGGGACTAACTGACCTTTGGTAAAGCCCCGCCCCAAATGAGCATTATCAATTTGTACCTCATAGCAATCGTAGCTACTAATTTAGATTTTCTCCGGATATCCTCCCGTAGAAAGTAATGGAGCAGCCTGATTTTCCCCTTTCTGAACGAAAAGAAGAAAATCAAGAGAAATGCCTAACTTGCAAGCCAAGATAAGGCTCATTTACTATCCTTCTTTTTTGTTTTTTGTTTAGCCACTGCACTGATAACACACAGGACATCGTGGCTGGAGAATCGTGACAAAAAAGGTTCACATGCCCCTAGAGGCCATCAGCGCCACTGCAGGTGTCGTAGCATGTTGTGTTTTTTTTACTCATTAATTGTCCGTGAGAGTAAATACTACGCTGACAGAAAAGACAAAGTGAGAGAGGGATATTGTACATCCAATTACACAATGGATCTTTTTTTTCACTCAAACTTGGTGTTTAATTAAGTGACGCTTTTTTTGTTAGCTTTGCCCGTTAGCCTGTTAGCTTCTTCTTCATGATTCCATTAGTGTGTATTGGTGATTCCTACCTGATGGCAGCGAAGTTGCAATTGTGGTTTTCTGGCCAGAGACACCAGGGGGAGATGAAAGAACCCCAATCAACCCATTAACACTTGTATTACCCCCACAGGGTCAACGGAAAATAGATATTTCAGCGGAGAATGATGCTTAAACCTCGATAGCTGTGCTGTCCCCTTCGTTGCATATTTAAAATATTTTCCTTCAATGTGCACTGCGACATTTTGCCTCAGTCAGGAGGATACAGTGCCGGTATTGCGCCACAAAGAGTCACTAACACGCTCTTCTCCCCCTTAGTAACACGTGTTCTACTTCTTTTGAGATACAAATCCCTAGAGACGAGATGAGACACAAGACCGTCCACGAGACCAGATTTTGACGCAATTTGCAATAATAAATAATCTTTTGTTCTTATGTTTTCTATGGGGCCATTGTATTGTATGTTTTGTCACAAAATGAACAAACTAATAAGGATGGGAATTTTTTTTTTTTTTTTTTTTACCAATCTCGTGTAAATCATGCAGGCTCTATTTATGTGCATGCAGTTTAATATTAAAACAAGGCTAATAAATTTGGAGCTTTTAACAGATGTAGTCTGATTAAATTTACTAATTGCAATTGTAAGAATGGATGATTATTCAGAATTTGAAGCTTAAAAGTTGATTTCAGGTGGAGGAGGAGGAGATAGGTTTAGATTTAGTATCCAAGCAGTCTGACACACTGACGCACAGGAGGCTTTTAACTTGAAACAGATAGTGATTCTTAGTTAGACTGACCTCTTTCTGTCCTGCTGTCATTATCCCTTCATATTTTGTGTGCTGTGCGTTCTGCCTCTCCCTAGCTGTCGGTGCGGGCGTGAGTGATATCATAGCGTCAAACAGCGGAGAGTTTGTAATAAAAGAGAAAGTAACGAGGTGTGTGGACGTGTATCTGCGGGCATGAATCTGCAGCGGCTCCAGTCTGCAGCTTGAGGCGGCCGTCCCAAGTGACTGAACCTGAAAACGTATCAAAGTTCAATATCAATATATTAAATACACATTGTTAGGTGCCTATTCCCTTTGTTTTGTATATAAAGCTGTGGTGCTCAAATCCTTTTCTTATAGTAGAGTAAACTCCATTTGACGCCGTAGATTTACATTGTAAACTTGGCATTTGTGAAACAGAAACAGACCATGCGTGCTGTAATGTGTGTGTTTATTGTCCAAAACTAATCCAAGATCCAAGATTGCCCTGTGGAAAATGCAACTCAGCAGTATCGTGCACTCTAGTTGCATTCAGCAGGAAGAGCTTGGGCCAAGATGATGAAATTTTGCGGATTCCAAACTTGGTGTTCATTATTTCACTTACTTTACTTGCCTGAGAAACCTAGTCTGAACTCGGACACTGCTCTGTGGGAATATGGGGGAGGTCAAAATGTTTGTCAAAACAACGTTTCCATGTATTGAGAACCATGATCTCTATTAAATACTATATAAATTGTTTTACCATTTTGAGCAATCACAATGTTATGCAAAGACACAAAGACGATTGATTCATCGATTAAATCGAATATTTCAATCAGTAAAAAGCTTTGATTGACTCGTTTAGTTAGTGTGGCACATTAAAGTCAATTAAAATCCAACGACACGTAGTGCCTGGAACTTTAGCGGAGCTTGTTTCCACACGGCAGCAGCTGGAAATGGAAGCGGGGCAAGGCTAGAGTGGCAGAGCAGAGCTTGTCTGTGGACATGTTGGAAGCAAGTTGTGTTTTGCTGAAAATCGTGAATGGCGATGATTGAGAAAGATGGAGAAAAAAAACAAAGGAGAAAAGGAGCTAGGGGGACAAACAAAAAGGACTGAAACGTTTGGGAGCATTTTAAGTTTAAAAAGACTCACAGCATGGTACAATGTGTGCATTGCCAGACGGAGCAATTCAATCACCACAGCACTAGGACCATGCAGCAAGAAAGCATCCAGCAGCAAATCCAACGACCACACAACTAGAAACAAGGTAAGGTAAGGGTGGTCGGATGGTGACAGAAGGTAGTCCACACAGAAGGGGTCTCACTCCCAGAAGGAACAATAGCAGACATTTAGGACCGTTACAAGTACCTCAGAATCCCACAAGCAAGTGGCAACCTCGAAGAGGTGACAAGGAAAGCGGCTACGGCCAAATTTGTTTTTGTTATTTGTTATTGTTCGCAAATTACAGAAGTCTGTAAAAGTGTGGAGTGAAGAGGCAGATGAGAGACCGCTTCCAGACCACACAGACTGGAACATGATCTGCAGCTCTCAGGGAGAGGACATCGATGGCCTGCCTCAATGCATCACACACTACTTCAACTTCTGTGTAGACAACACTGTACCGACCCGGAAGGTACGGTGTTTCTCCAACAACCAGCCCTGAGTGACCCCTAAGCTTAAAGCCCTCCTGAACCACAATAAAAGGGCTTTCAACTCAAGGGACCGAGAGGAGCAGACGAGAGTCCAGCACGAGCCCCAGTGGAGGATCAGGAAGGCCAAGAAGGAATATGGGGAGCAGAGGACGTGTGGAGAGGGCTGTAGAACATCTCCGGATCTGAACGAAGGGACAGCTGATGGAGACCAGTGCTGGGCGGATGAATTCAACAAACATGTCAACAGTTTTGATTCTCCCCCACTCCTTCTGCCCCGACCACCTTCACCTGCCTCTAACCCCGATCATACGGACTCCCTCCAGCAACTGCCCACCTCCGGCAGTCCACCCTCACTACCCCCTCCCCTAGAATAATTTATTAATGGGCACAGAACAGAGTTGGTGGAATTTGTTTTCACATGCAACAAGACAACCGCTACAGGTACAGTTACTACAGGCATTTGTTTAGTGTCCGTATGGCAGTAGGGAAAAAAAACTGTTCTTAAATCTGTCTGAGTTGGCTTTCAAAGACCTGTAGCGCCTCCTAAAGGGCATGGGTGTGCAGGGTGTGTGTGGTCTGAGGTGATTTGTATGGGATGTGTGTTGTGATTTGTTGATTATATGTTAAAAGTTTTTTGCGTGTTTTGTCCATACCAGATTATTATTGATGATGCGAGGATTCTGTTTGAGTATGTTGTGTCTGACTCTGAACTTTTTGAGCTGTCGCAAGAAAAACAGTCTTATTGGCTTTTTTTTGTAGGTTTCATCTGCATGCTGCTTCTATTTGAATGTCTGTACTGGGATTTAGAAAGTGTCTGTGGCTACGGCTTCAGAGTTGATGGAAAGAGCTGTTTTGGGTGTGGGTGAATGAGAAAAGTCAATTATGAGTTCCTTGTTTTTTTATGTGTTGAGTGTTTATGTGTGATCTGAGCATCAAAAT
The DNA here is from genome assembly GCF_951799975.1 of Gobius niger. Lineage (NCBI taxonomy): Eukaryota > Metazoa > Chordata > Actinopteri > Gobiiformes > Gobiidae > Gobius > Gobius niger. Next base: position 25,581,252 of record NC_136857.1, read on the forward strand.
GGCTTTCCTGATTGTCAGTGATGAGTCCTGCTTACGAGAGAGCTGAGGCGACTGAAGCAGAGCAAAGTTGCAGGACCAGAGGGCATCAGTCCCAGGCTGCTGAGGACCTGTGCAGACCAGCTCTACAACTTGAGCCCCAGTCTGGTTGTTGATGTGTTTGTGGTCCTGTGGAAGACCTCCTGCGTGATCCTAGTTCCTAAAACAGTGCATACCAGGGAACCGGCCCACTACAGACCAGTCGCCTTGACATCCAACCTGGTGAAGACCATGGAGCGGCTCATCCTCACCCACCTCCGCACTGGGCACTCACCAGCCTAGAGCTCGCCGGGAACGCTGTGAGGGTCATGTTCTTTGACTTCTCCAGCGCTTTTAACATCATCAGACCAGCGCTTCTGCGGGGGAAGCTGGAGGACGTGGGAGTGGATGGAAATCTCACTGCATGGACCATCGACTACCTCACAAACCAACCACAGTATGTGCGACTGCGTAGCCTGAGTCTAAGGTGGTCGTCTGCACTAGGACTGTAAACTTCGCACTCGCCAATGCAGAGTTTTATATTGTACATTTTTATAGTCTGTTCTAATTGTGTTTTATTTTTCTTATTGTTTGTATTTTTGTCCCTTTAAAGGGGCTGGATGCAAGTTGGCCATTTTATACTCATTACTGCCACCCCAGGTCATATGTGTAACTGCACCTTCAATATTAAGCTTGTTATGATGGCAATTCGGACCCGAAGTAACACCTTTTTGAGTGACAGTGCAGGATTTTAGAGGCAGTTGTGGTGAACAGGTCTGGGCTCATTCTACACATTAGGACATGGCTGGAACATGTAGGGGGAGGAAAATACTTAATTTTGACATTTTTAAACTCTGTATAGTCCCTTTAAGCTTTTTGTCATTACTCACTGTACATAAGATACCTATATTTACTATTTAACCATGAGTTTTTTTATTGAGAGCTGAATGCAACAAGAGAATTTCTCCATTGTGAGACCAATAAAGGATTATCTTATCTTATCTTAAATCTTTTTTTTTTTAAGAAGAAGTGCTTGTGGTCCGAGCTTGTTTTGGTAACAGCTCAATGCACTAAAATGCCTTACTTTTTCATGAATACTTTTAAAAATAATTAATTTGTAATGCTTAGGAGTGTGAACCTCATTATAAGTTTTCATTTGATACATTAAACGTAGTCAGAGCTATTAAGACCTTGAAATGAGAGAAGCCAAAATGCCACAGATTCAATGGCACAGACATTTCCCATCCCAAACCCTTTCTATTAAAAAAGATTCCAATCAATATGCAACCTTAATTGCACGTTCTTCTCTTTAAATGTCTCCCATATTGCCTGCGTCTCCTATTGACAAGTCTATCATTTGTAATTGCTGACCTTTTCTGCCTGTTCGAACAAAATGAGTCATGTAGATGAATTCTTTTCTTCAGGAAACGCCTACACCATTTCCCAACTATGTTAAGGGAAAACTTGGTGCTTCAGCTGCCATCAGGCTGTCATCGGGGACATCGGTATGACAAAAATAAGAGAGAAAAACACAACACATAGCGTGTGCCGTCATAGTGGCAGAGGAATTCAAACGTGTGTTGAACATTCTTGCGTCAAGGAAAGGAAATGTTAATGTTCAGTAAATTGCTGTTTTTGTTTTCTTTGAATGGCAAACCAATCGTCATCCCGGCTCAAGGTTTGGCAAAGCTATACTTTATTGCAGGCCTATTCAAATACTTTTTCTCGTAGGCCAGATTTCAAAATTATGGGATACTTGAGTGGCATTTGAGACCTGCAAATCCACTGATTTCACTGACAAGGCACCAAGAGCCCCCCCACACCTGCAGCACAGTTAAGACGTCACTACAGTTAACAAAAAAGGGGCAAATAAGTAGGTGTCAGGGCAAGATTCGCAGCTAAGCCACACAAGCCCTCTATCCCTACTACTGTTCTGACTTATGTACATTCAATGGGAGAATAAAACAGATTATATTCGTCTGCTATGCTCTTCCCAGAAGATGATGAAAGACTTGTGTTTTTAAGAGTTTTGTGAGTCATGGCTCCACTGTAAGGCGAACTTTCACAGGTGGTCCACGGGTGACGAATGGCGTCAGAGCCAGGGGAGAAGGCAAAAATGAGAAGGAGCAAAAGGAGGAGGCGGTGCGGAGGGAGCTGCGCAGGAGACCCCGCTCTGAAACAGGGACAAACCCAGGAGGCGGTGCACTCTTTTAGCGGTTTCCCCTACCTCCAAAAACATGCGGGTCAGGGTGCCCCAACTCATAAACATGCACAGTAAAAGGGTCTTTTTATGTTTTAGTATCAAGTATTAATTCAACAATTGCAGAACTGTTATCAAGTGAGCAACATTTTTATTGGTCTATCAACCGGCATTAACGATCAATGACGCACTATCATTTACCAAAGTGAATAATAATAACTCATCTATGCGCAGGCAGCAGTGCAGAGTGGAGTCCTTGACATCAGCACAGGATGCGTTCATATGTGGAAAGCTTGATTGGCAAACATAGGTGGATGCTAAGAACAGTCAGTGGTACATTCTTGAGGTTTTGTAGCTGGCGAGCATTTACTTGACTCCAAAACTTGGAAGGGCCAGGTGTGTGCAGCTCTTGCGACATTGTAAATGGCAATTGCATGTTGAGAAGGAACTGTCCCACCTCAGTAGGTTACCATTTCCTTTGCTCTCATGGACAACGTTTAGTCAGCAACGATAGCAAATGGACCTTTAAGGCGAGACACGGCAGGTGAAAGTATTGATTTTTACGCAGTGGTCGAAGTGGAGATTCTTATCTATTTTCCTCCCTTTACATCTTAGTTTTCATGTCAGAGTATAAAAATGACAAAACTCACCCCGCATGATGTTTATTTTATGATGTTTTGTCCGTCTGCGAGGTGGGGGCAACCCGGAAGTAGCTGCTGCGCTGCGTAGAAACGCCGTCTTTCAAGCGGGTATTCATTCATAAATATTGACAGATTTTACATCCACGTGTCCTGCTAAGGGTCCCCGTGATGACGCTGTCATCCAAATATGGCATTATTCCTCCTACGAGACGCTGGTGCGGAAAAGTCGGAGAACGGGCTGCGCATGCGCAGTCGCTACAAAACTTCAGGGCTGGTTTTCTCTGAATGAGAGAAAGCCGCACACGGGCAGCGAGTGAGCCCCTATAGAAGCCCCCACAGACTCCAAACTTTCCAGTCTGAGACCTAACAATATTTTGAAGGTTTTTTCCGAGGGATTTTTTAATATCTAATTCCTAGCCTGATTTATTCAGCTTTGAAACCAAAAAAACAGGCGGAATTTGAGTTTTTACAGATTTTTTCACTGATGATTAGTTTATTGAAAAACTAAACAAAATATCCAAAATCCCCTCTGAAAAAATCTTAGTTACTAATATGTCAATAAAATAAAACCATAACATCTAATCTGGCTCAATTAATTATTTTGATTTCGTTGCCCAAAATATAGGCAATTTTGGCCATTTTACTGCTCAAAATGCCTTATTTTTATGTGAAAACATAAAATGACAGAAAAAATGCAATACATTTTTTTCTCATATTTATATCTGTAATGTTCAGCAAAAGTTTCAAATTGATATCTACATTTTTTTTTTTCCCTATTCACCTGCAGTGTCTCGCCTTAATGAGGTGTGTCACTTCCAAGGGAAAGGCAAGGCCATGGTAAAGTTGTCCTGTAGTATTGCAACTAAGTCTGTCTTTCGGAGGCTGGGTGCATTTGTGGAGCGTGTGGCAAAGGCAGCTTTCTCCCAGATCAGCTTGGAATGCACTTGTTAGCTTGAGAAGATCTGGGATAGTTTTGTCTCTTCCTTGTTGCCCCAGTTAACTGATTTAAGTGTTTAAATTAATCAGTGAGAAAACACAAACAACAGTTTGGCAGATGATCTTTGTATTATTATTTTAGGTTCTTATTTCTAGGGTTTTCCTCCAGGCGTATGGGATATTGTGAATATATACTGTATTTTTTGTTTTATTTTGTTTTAAGTATGGCTTTTAGGGGTTGATGAGGCACTGTGTGAAATCAAGTTTCATTGTGTCACTTCAGTTGGTGAGTTTACTTTATGCGGCAATAAAACCTCACAAGGACGTGTGCTATAAGGCATACTGTATCCCCTTTTGTTATAGTGACATAAACACAGGACAAACCAAAAAGCACTCAGATAAATTGAGTTTTTGAAGTGCGCAATCAAGACAGGAAGAAAGTAATTTGTTTTACAGTTCAGCAGCAGTTCTTACAACTCATAGCCAACTTTCAGGATTTACAATGATGTTGAACCAGTGGCTGAAGCAGCAATGACTTTCATAAACCGAGCGTCATATCTTCTGTTCTCGTAGCCTTCTTCAAGGCTGTATTTTATCCAAGAATCCATAGAGGAAAGGCTCAGAGCGACAGGTGCCACGTCTGCCCTGCCCACTGCCTCAGCTGAGCAGGGGACAAGGGGACGTGCACAGCTCAATTTCTATCTATTCACCATAGCCCCTTTTTTCCAAACTGCAGTAAAATGCAAAGAAAGGTGGAGTAAACTGATTTGACAGCGGGGCTCATAGACTTGCATTAGCCTATTTCATTTGCAACGGCCATTCGGAGCATCCAGACCTTTCCTCAAACGAGCTAGAGAATGGCACGGTTCAGTCATCAAGTGTGGGTGCGCCCTAAATGTCCAAAATAATCAGAAGTGAACAGTTTTCTTTGCTCACTGGCGTTATGTGGGAAAACTAATGACGTCACGCATCAACCAAGGAACCCAGGGTCCAGTCGGTCAGTCCGGGAATGTGCGTTGTGGCATAATAACATGACAAACGTTTTGTAATGGACACCGGGGCTGTAGTATCTGGGTTCACGGAGTGGATTATGGATGGAAAAATGCTATTTAAATGCCATTTTCACTGTAGCAGACAGAGGAGCTTATCCGTTGGCGGGAACCGTGGGAGCGAATAGGCAAAGAGACAGAGATGGCTGTGAATATGAGGTCAAGGTTGGATCGGCAAGTTAAGGGAGGGGTGTGGTAAAAGCAGATGACTGATCCTGCCCAGTGACATGCAGGATGTCAGAACACATCTGTCATAAAACTACTGTCCAACGTGCGGTTCCAATGTGCTTCTGCCATCTTATTCTTTCTCTCCAGAAGAAATATTTGTATCTCCACCCCGAGCTCACAGAAACGCTCTAGATAGTTGGAGAGAGCCCTTACATTGTTGTTGTGCAGGAGTAGGTCATGGTGTTCTGCTCTCGGAGAGAAATATCGGAGAGCAGCTGGTGAAATTGGTGGTGTTGGAGGCTTCACGTTGTGCAAATAAAGCAGACTGTGGCCATGACATTGTCCCCTACTGTTTTGAGGTGTCCACTTAGATTCGTGCACAACACTGTCTGGTGCACAATGCAGAAGCAAGGAAGTAATCCCCGTTGCAATGGCTGACCAGTGTGCTGCCCAGTCAGTAACAACCATACACACAGGCAACATGTCCAGACCATTGTCTTGAAAGAATGCTGAGATTTTATCAAAGAATACGTATGTCACCCACTGTGTGCGCTTTTAGCGAAGGCAGGCAGAGCAGCTCCTCTCAAAATAAACGCCCACAATCACAGTCGAAAGAGTAAACACTTTCAAACACTTCTGTTGATAATATTTCAACTCGACGCATGTTTGAGGTCTCTGACTGGCACACTTAACTGCAGAGGTCACACTTTAATTTTCTCATCGTTGATCACCTCCTCAAGTACAGCAAGTGTCCTCAAGTAAAGCAAGTGTACAGGCTTTCATCGTTTCAGAGTCAGAGAAGGGTTGTTTTTGTCTTTGCTAAAATCCATGACACACAAGGGGAGGCCGAGGTAGCTTTTTCCAGTGCGGTGCATCCCCTTAGGATTGTAAATCAGCTCTGCTTGTATGATGCCAGCAGTTTGCCAGTGTAACACCTCCTACGTTCTAATCACTAAGGTACAAGGAGACCACAACAATTGGAAAAGTTTGAGATTGAGACAATTAGAGGCAAAAGGATTGTCAGGATACAGTCCTGGATTTGGAGATCTCCGTTTTTGTGTGTTTGGCTGCTCCCTTCTGTGCATGCTGCTCTTCCTTCCCTGGGCGGGATGTGGGCATGGCCAGACCTTGGATGACAGATGGCACACCTGTATCCCATTCCACCTTCATCAGCAGTGTGTATATAAGCCTGGCTCTTCAATCCCTCGTCGCCAGTTCGTTGTCACCAAATCATTGTTAGTGAATTTGGCTCGGCACTAGTATTGTGCATTTCTCTGTTGTACTTACACTTACCTTATTTTGTCCAGGTGCCATCGCTATTGCCTGCCTGCCTTCTTACCTGACTGCCTGCATACTTACCTGCCTACTTACCTGACTGCCTGCCAAACCACTATAATTTTTCACTTACCTTTGTGTGTAATAAATCACAATTCACTTACCAACTGTGTTCTGTTTTTGGGTCCAGTGAAAGCCGTGACAAGGATAGCCTGGTTTTAACATACCCTCGTACTTATTACGTTTCGTACAAGGGTCTAGAACTTCTCAATTGAGCTCCATTATCAGGTGGGAGGGGTGAACTCCTTTGAAACGATTGGATCTGATTTTCGCTAGCGTATTACATATGTAATGCGCCCGAGTGAGTTAAGCGAGCCATTATTACTCTTGTGGGCATTTCTGGCACATTCCAAGGCTTCAATTTTAATTTCTGTATATTTGGGACCCGAGCCTGGCCAGATTGAAGAGCTTCCATTACTTTCGTATCCGCCGCCATTGCCAAACTACAACCTGCAAATCGGCGCAAATGCTTGACGTCACCGACAACACTCGCCTCCCCCGCTCGCTGAATGGTAGGTAGAAAGTCAACCGATGTAACGCAGCCACTAAGATCCAGCCCAGACGTACATGTAGGGAAATTATAATTGACCAGAGGATGGCTAAGGCCAGTCGAGCAAAAGGAGTAGAGTTTGACTTTTTTCCACTAGCCTGTGATGAAAGCACAGACACGTCTGACACCGCTCAATTACTAATTCATTTGAGAGGAGCGGATGATGAAATGAATGTAAGTGAAGAGATACTTTGCCTCTGGAGCCTCAAGGACCAAACAAGAGTTGATTTATTTGTTTGTGTTTGTTCCACCGCAGATGACATACAACTAATGTGTAAAAAGTGTTTGGGATTATTACGGATTAGTCTAACAAAATCAGTGAAAGAGGCAAAGCCATAAAATGTCACTGTATTATTCACCAGCAAGTTCTCAGTTTCTACTTGACGTCCAGGCTGAATATGGAGATTTTGCATATCACAACAACGTTAGATGGCTCAGTTGGGTTCTCGTAAATCGTGCAATTCGTGGCATAAAAGAGCCAACCGATGCCAGAACTATCTGATCATTTTTGGCAGGCTTATTTGGGGTTTTTAATTGACATGACAAGACATCTGAACGTGCTGAACCTGAGATTTCAGGCACAAAATGTTGTGGTGAGCGAATTGTATTCACACATCAAAGCCTTTGGCACCAAGCTGCAACTTTTCCGAAGGCGCCTGTCACAAACGCAGCCCAAAACCCCACATTTCCCAGCGCTGCAGGGAATAAAGACCAGTTTTCACCAGTTGAGGAGGTTCGGCAGCGCTTTTGTGATTTTGCAGCTATTGAAAATGAGATCACTCTTTTTCCTTGCCTTTCACGGTGGACCTCAATGACGCTCCTGACCACCTGCTGCTGGAGCTGATTGAGCTGCACTGTTACGTCGAGAGTCGCAGTCAGCACAAACAGTCCATTCTCGTCTACTTTTACTACCAGCTGATCCGAGAGATTAAAACATTTACTAAGAAAATGCTGAGCTTGTTTGGCTGTTTGGCTGACCTGCGTGACACCTTGCACATATTAAACCACTGCCTTTGAACCGGACATGTTTTTTTTTTACTGCAGTTCAGATCTCAGTATCACTTTACATTAGAGCAGGCAAGATATGTGTTTATTGATTAACTTCAAACTTTATTGAGGACAAACAACCTGGTCTATAGTGGTTCCTGAAGTGGGGGTCACAAGATGATTTTGAGATGATTTCTGACATTAAATGTTACGTATTTTTGATTGCAAACAGTAGATTTTAGTTAAATTAAGTCAAATATCAAAATACAGAATCCAAACTAACCAGATTTCAAATGTTTTGCACCTTAAATGATTATAAATGCTAATGGGATTTGTTGGTTGAGTGGTCTATAGAGTCACATTTTAATAGTCATTAAATCGTTCCCTTGCATTTAATATAAATGGCACATGTTTTTGAATATTGTCCCTACTTTTGGGCGTCACGCCATCCATCCATCCATCCATCCATCCATCCATCCATCCATCCATTTTCTTCCGCTTTATCCGGGGCCGGGTCGCGGGGGCAGCAGTCTCAGCAGAGATGCCCAAACTTCCCGATCCACACACACCTCCTCCAGCTGTTCTGGGGGGACCCCGAGGCGACACCAGGCCAGCTCGGAGACATAGTCCCACCAGCGTGTCCTGGGTCTTCCACGAGGCCTTGTCCCACTAGAACATGCCTGTAACACCTCCTGCGGGAGGCGACCAGGAGGCATCCGGAACAGATGCCCGAGCCACCTCAGCTGGCTCCTTTCGACGTGAAGGAGCAGCGACTCTACTCCGAGCTCCTCCCGGGTAACTGAGCTCCTCGACCCGATCTCGGAGGGTGCGCCCAGCCACCCTGCGAAGGAAACTCATTTCGGCCGCTTGTATTCGCGATCTTGTCCTTTTGGTCATGACCCAAATCTCATGACCATAGGTGAGGGTGGGAACGTAGATCGATCGGTAAATCGAGAGCTTTGCCCCCGACTCAGCTCCCTCTTCACCACGACAGACCGATACAGCGACCGCATCACTGCTGACGCCGCACCGATCCGTCTGTCGATCTCACGCTCCATCCGTCCCTCACTCGTGAACAAGATCCCGAGATACTTGAACTCCTCCACTTGAGGTAACGTCACGCCATAACAAACTATAAAAACTTAACTTTTAATGATTTTTTTGTTAATGCCTGTGCTTTTGATCTACTCCAGTCACCATAACTTTAGCTACAATACAGTACTGAAAGTCTGAAGGGTTCAGTTAAAGCTGGATGTGAACCATCGAACAGTTCTAACCTGTGATCAAATAGCTTTTTCGCTTTTCAACTGCGTCCTACACTGTACGGAGACAGATAAACAAATTCAGCGTAATATTTAAAACCCTTGTAAACACAATTTTTCCAACCTCATTTTCAACAAGAACCGTTGTTGTAAGTGAACAGGTAATTTCTAGTGCCATCATCCGCACCTGCAAGTGCTTACCCTGCAAAACACAAAAGCATAATCAGGACCTTGAAATAAACAAGGCGGATTATTGTCCCCTGCAGGCCGCGGTGTGAATCATGTCTTAAAAGGAAAGTGTTTGCTGACTAAGAATTGAGGGGGCAGAACGAAAAGCAATGGAGCAGATGGCAAGAAGCAATGTAAAAGGAAAGATTCATTACACATATAAAGGAGTGTGTAGGTTGACCTGGAAATCTCATCTCTAGGCAGTGTTGGAGGCAAGGTTGCTGTTGGTGCTCTTCAGTCAGCCTCTTCAACACTATATCCTAAATGTACTTTTTTTTTTAGGTTTTAACCATGTTATAAATGTCATTCGCTCATGTTTGAGTAATCCTGCATATTCCTCCCTCTTCCACACTCAAAATGCCGGCCCACACCCTGGCATACATCACACGGAGATGTCCACAAAGCTCCTCTGAGTCAGTGTCGGATGTAGTTCATTCTTAATGGGGGGTGTTATGCAAAATCAACTTTTAGAGCCAACGAACCATGTAAACAAAAACATACTTGAAGCTGTGTTTCATGTTGCTATAGCGCATCTATCTGTAATCTTTCCTCCACTACGGCGACTGCTCCCAAAAAGCTCCTCATAAGGTCCTACGTATCCAGGAAATGCTTTCCTCACCTCTCGATCTCTTGCTCAGCTAAATCCTTCCATCACAGAGTAAAAAAAACACCACACAGGTGACAGGTGCACGAACCCAATGGACTTTTCTTCTTGTTTTATACTCTTTTATTAAAACAGCTGCGCAGCGAATGGGAGCAAGAGGAGAGAGGTGGGATGTTATTTTATTCATGTGGTGGGAACAGTGCATGTTAACCTCTTAACCCCCACCTTAACCAAGCATAGTTTCTCCAGTTATCCAGGTATCCAGGCATTGCCCAAATCTAAATCTAAAGAGCAACGAAAACGCAATGTAAACGCAACAAAGAAGCATAAAAAAGGTTAAAAGGTTCAATTCAATTCAACTTTATTACGGACTCGAGGTCCAAAAACACAGAGTGACATAACAAACAAACAAAAAAATACAGAAAATGACAGTCACTTTAGAAAGACAGCTATAGCTACATGCGTTTCCAATGACATCACGCATAGTTCCGGTGGCCATTTTTAATACCAAAGTAGTATTATGCAGTACTCCCACATGTAATAATATCTCTACTCTCTCTATGAAAGTGGCATTTTTATGTACTCAAGAAGATAACACGTTTATGTGATATAACCAGCAAATGTGGCACAGATGGACCAGCTCTCGTCTGTCGAGCTACAGCAGGATTTACTAAAGATCTGCTTCACTTTTCAGACTAAATGAACACATCAAAGAGGAAACAGAAAACCTTTCTCTGTGATTTTTACAGCTCATCATGTCAACAGAGTCTCAGTCTGAGTTAGTGTTTAAAGGAATAGGCCACCGTTTTTACATACTAAAATATGTTCTTACCTCACTTTAGACGTGTTAATATATCCCCGTCTGTCCCCCTTTTTATTTGCTTATAAAATCGACATGTTACATTTCTGTGTAAATATACTTCGCATGAAAACACTTCACGTAACTTTATTTAAATAGGGAACACGTGGAAGAGCTTGGTAGCTTCTATCGTGAGCTTTTTTGGAGCTATGTGACATGTGGGAGAGGCTGCGTATGTGCTCCGTTTGCCTGGCAGAGCACACGGACAAAGACCAGACGGGGATATATTAACACGTCTAAAGTGAGGTAAGAACATATTTTAGTATGTAAAAACGGTGGCCTATTCCTTTAAGCTGCTCAAGACGCTAGCATGCTACCGGTTAGCAACTGTCAACCAACTGCCAATGGCTTTAACACGATAAACACATGTGCGGCTCACATCTATGAACACTGAGGAAATACTACAGTAACAGCTCAGCTCTGACCTCTGTCGCATGTTGAATCCAAGGCTCGATGGTTGGAGTGTTGTTCAGGGCTTTCTCTTGGAGAGGTCGGAGCTGAGTGGTTTAAGCTAAATGCAAACCGGTAGAATGCTTAACACGCCACGCCACACTCTCAAACATACACACAGTCTTACTCCTGGCCTTTTGTACATGTTTTTAGTGGTAGGGGAAACCGGAGTTGCCGCCAAATATTTTTGTTTCAGCTGTTTTAGATCAATATTGCATTTTCTAACCAACAAAGTGTAAGATAGTGATAAAGATGCGTTTGAGATCATTACCAAATACCTGCAAAAAGCAAAATAGTCCCTCTCACACCAAGCATCACTCAAAAGTGAAGAACACTCACAGCACCAGTCCAAATGCCGATCCAATTGATCAGGTTTCAAGTTTAGATGCCCTCACAGAAAGGTTTGTCATGTTTGTGCGTCCATATTGGAAGAGATGAAGTTTTGGCCAAAGCCTGTGAGAACGGCTCCAGTTGTTGTGACAAAAAACACTATGAATTGGCTAAAAGGTGTATGTGCCGCTGTCAGAGTTGTGTGAGCTCAGGAAAAAAAAAATCTGTTATTGAGATGAATGTTAGCATCAAAAACTGAGTGTGGACCTGGTTTCAGAAACTGTGACAAAGCATTTAGATTCGCGCACAGCTTGGGAGCCACAAAGGCCCAGTTTGAAATGCGCAGGTCAACTGGGTCACGGTTGCAACGCTTACGGAATTTTCAAACAGCCTTCGGTCAAATTAAGTCACCCACCTGCCAAAACACAGCCAGCATTTCAAAATACAAACATAGCTTGTTTTCCCCACTCCTGTCAGTCGATAATGCGGTGTATTGTTGCAGATCGGGTTACAACTATATGACCTGGGTTTCCTATTTGCGGCTGTGTAGAGAAGTCGGTCCAACGCGCCTCCTAGGTTAGGTCGCGCTAACAGGATTTGAGAGAGAGAGGTGAGGACTTGGAGGTTGGAGAAACAGCGTTCTGCTCCGGGGCGACTTGCTTCGAATTACTGCAGCAGCCGAGGACCCTCTCCTGAATCCTGATCAAACAAAGACGCATATTTACTCTGAAACCTCAACACGAGATGAATTTAAAACAGAATGCGGAATAAACTCTTTCACGGTCCTGATGATGGCCTCGGGAATAGTGGGTAAAGTGTGTGGCCCGAGGATAACAACAGTATGCACTAGTCAGAGCTGGGTTTGATTTGCAAATCATCACTTCTTCATGCTGCAAGCTGGATTGTTGTAACATCTGAAATCCAAGAACACAATTATTAATACTAGTTAACAGAACCAAGATATGTACTGACCATGGTTTCCGTTAGCCGGCTGTAGCCGGCTTTTGGCCGGTTTGAAAAGCAAATGGCCGGTAAAAATTATGTCCATCGGCCAAATTGGCCGATAGTAAAAAAGAGAGAATATAGAAAAATATATTAAACATGTCACCTAAGTCAGTGACTAACATAACAAAGTGTTTTCGAGACAGGCCTAAATATAAAAAAATATATTGATATTTCTATCAAAAAGTTTTGATTTACGCCCTTAGCCCGTTTTACAAAGCGCAGTCGAAGCGCCATCATCGCTGTCTGGATATGTAACGCTTTTTCTTCGTGCTTCGTCACATTTTCCAAGAAAACGGCGAACTACAGGTACATTTACTTTTATATAAGTGTGTTAAGAACTCAGCAGCTAATACGTTTGATTAGGATATTCTTGAAACGCGCATGTGTTCAGTCAGACTGACGCGCTGTCCCGCAGCAGCTCTCCATGGGAGAGTGGCCGGGTTTAGAGGCGCTTCCCTCGGTCAGTCTGCGCAGACGCCTCGGCTTAGTTACCGGTGTTGGAGCCGCTCAGAGAGTGGCCGGGTTTGGAGGCGCTTCCCTCGGTCAGTCTGCGCAGACGCCTCGGCTCAGTTACCGGTGTTGGAGCCGCTCTAAAGCGCGGCAGAGCTGGGTCCGTTTTGAATCGCTCGAGACTGACTTTTGTGACTTTAGTGCTGTCGATTTGTCTCTCCACAATATTTCCGTGGTGAGGGACTTAATCACTATTTTACACCTGAAGCCACGTAAAAGCGCGGAAGGGCATCTACAGCCCAACCCTCGCTGTGCAGCTGGTCAGACCTGGATAAGGACAGCGTGAGGGTCGTAGATATCGACTACTTTCTGTCTGAGTTAAAGTGCATATGAGTGGTGTATATCAGCGTGACACCTGCTGCTCTCCACCGTCTCCACGCGCACAACTTCATGTTTGGATTTTCGCTGTAGCTACATTTTTCTCATGTCAGTCTTTAATTAGAAATAGCGGTGTTTTGGGACCCACTAAAGCACTTGTGTAGCTCTGTCTAAATGTAGATTGTTGTTGATAATAAGCCACGTTCATAATGTTTATATTTTTTAATGGCCGGTAATTCTTGCGAATGGCCGACATTTTACGACCCAGCCGGCCAAAGTGGCCGACAAAAAAAAAGTCTAGCGGAACCTCTGGTACTGACAGATGGAGTTAATGTTTTATTGACTCGGTTCAGCAGTCAACCACCACTGTCTTCGCCTAAACATGGCTCTAATTAACCGGATATTTCTCGGTTCTTTCAGGACTCGAGCAGCAGCATTGTGGAGATACTGCAGCTGTCTAACAGCTCATTTAGAGAGGCCAGTGAGCAGACCGTTACAATAGGCTAACCGACTGGAGACAAATGCATGATTCAGTCTCTCCAAGTCCGGTCTAGACACTGTTGTTTATTTTAGCAATGTTTTTTAGATTGCATGGTATATGACTGTGGAAATTCAAGTCTGAACCCTGATTACCCCTTGATTTCCAACTTGATTTTTTGGGTTCAGTGAAAGAGTATCAAGATGACTAATGACAATCTCTCTGTGTTTTTGTGGGTCAAAGACAATTATCTCACTTTTATCTGTATTTAACTGGAGGAAGTTGCTTTGCATCCACACATTAATCTGTTTGATACAGTGTATCTACAGGCCCATGTTCACCACTGTCAGCGAAAGATAAAGTAGATCATCTGCGTAATTGTGATAGCAATGGTCGAAGTGGAGATATTTTTAATCTATTTTCCTCCCTTTACATGTTAGTTTTCATGTCAGAGTATAAACATTACAAAACATTGTATGATTGTAAGCATGATGCTTATTTTATGATGTTTTGTCCGCCTGTGAGGTGGAGGTAACCTGCAAGTAGCTGCTGCCGCGCGTCGAAAGGCCGTCTTTCCCACGGGTATTTAGTCACAAATATTGACAGATTTTACACCCATGTGTGCAGCGAAGGGTCTCCGTGATGCTATCCCCCAAATATGGTATTTTTCCTCTTACGAGACGCCTGGTGCGGAAGAGCCAATGAAGGCATGTGCACTCGGTACAAAACTTCCGTGCTTGTTTTCTCTGAATGAGAGAAGGCCTCATTCGGACTGTGGGTGAGCCCTTATAGTAGCTCCCACAGACTCCAAACTTTCCAGTTTTGGACATAACAATATTTTCAAGGTTTTTTAGGCCACTTTCCTGCATAAAATGCCTTATTTGTATATAAAAACATCAAATGATTTTTTTTTAATTCAGCAAAACTTTCAAATTGATATCTCTACATTATTGGGTCAAATGCTGGGGACCAATTTCCCTGCAGGGACAATTATTTGTACTTTTACCCAACCCATATATGGCAGTTAATTTATGTCCATTTTATTTTCTTCACTCTCCGGCTCACTGGAAGTGCTACTCTCATTTTTCTGTTTGCTGAGGTGCTATAGAAGGGACAATGCAAAAGAATCTAAGAACTCCACCCCAGGTGTCACGCCACTCGGGGGCTGTATGAGGAAGAATATTTATAGCAGTGTTTCCTCATTAGCACGCCCCTCCCCCACCCGCAAAGACATTTTCTTTTGTTATGCAGTGCTAATGAGTTCTAATCACCGATTGTTAAGACTAGCATCTTTACGAAGATAGAAAGCAAAATAAAATACATACTCACGCTAGTGCCAGTAGACACAATGAACGTTATGAAGCAAAAATGTAAGCTGACCTACACTCACAGTCAGTAGCCAAAAATCCAACCCGGTTTGCTAAACTGTGAGCATTAGTTAGTTGTGGCCAGTGTAGTTGTTGTTCCAAACTTAAAACTGATTATTGTTTTCGTTTGTATTCAGCACATAACATAACATTCATTAAATTAGACCTAAAGCTGTAAAATAACCTGAAATTGTTCATGTTACTTAAAAAAAAGGGATGCAAAGTGCTTCAAAATCGTAAGAATGTTATAAGCAATGGAAAATATTACGAAGAAATTAGTATATTACAGTTGGGACCTTTAAACTCCTTTGTGTGATGTAGATCTGCGTGTGGGCTGGTGCTGTGAGTGCTAAAGAAGGAGATGGACAGAATATGCCGGATAGCGGGGAGCACAAACTAGTAGTTACTTGCATTTATTATGAAATTAAAAACTCTTCCCATTCAAGGTGTTAAATCTAAGTTACGAATCGAAATGACAAATTGCTTTCCTTGTTTTGCTCATGCTAAAAAGCCTCCTGACTACTCACGCGTAACATGTCTTCTCGCTCGCAAATTGCACCGCTCCAGACTTGCCACAAGTAAATGTCAAATCACACTTAGCGCAGCTCCGACGGGGGGAACACGTCTCTCAGCTGTTTGTTTTCCTTTAATTAAATTCATTAGTGAGGCCCTTTGTTGTGACTAAATGCCGCGCTGCTGGTTAAATGAGCTGCAGTTAATTTGTCTCATAAATAACACCGTTTTATGTCCTCGGACTCATTGCCATTAGATAAAGAAATGAGTCTCGACTCACCTGCCATGGCAACTGACTTGCTTCTTGTTTTTCCCGCTCTAGAGCCGCAAGTCAACGCAGCAAGCAGAGCTCAGGCTCGATTGTGGGAACGTCCTGTCATATTTATTCTACCTAACATAAAGGACATTGAGTGCATGGAAATTACTTATTATTATTCTCAAAAACGTTGGTGGAAAAAAAGGCAATAGTAAGATACAGAGCAATATCAAATACTGTACATACACAAAAGGGGCCAGCAGAGGAAGAGGAGAGTTCAGCTTCCTGACATAAGATGAGCTTGACCGTGTGTTCGGCGCCAACTGTTGCTGCGTCTGCTGCTTCAAACATTTGCCATCCCTACACATGTTTGTGTTTACATGGTGCAGGGGCAGGTGAGGGGTGTGGTGGGGAAGGTGCAACGCTCGCCTGGTTCTGCAGAACAATTTAGCTCGCTGTTTTGAAGGTGGTGAAGGTTCACAATGGACGCAATGTGGGAATGCAACCATTCCAGTCTGGCACAATTGTCATGGTCTGCTTTCTGTTGCCCTGTTTTGGTTTGTTTCTTTTTCATTTTTACTTCAAACTGGCCCAATAGCGCAACTGTTGTATTTCCAAGACAGAAAGAGAAAAGTGTAAAAACAATAATGTGAGTACAACCAGTGCTTCGGTCATTGCTATGCCTCCTGTGAACTGCCCTCCAATGACCCCAAAATGACAAATCTGTGTTGTTTCCTCAGGCTTCCATGCACCGTACAACTGGGATTACCAGTTGGTTGAAGGAGCCCTTGGTTCAGAATGGCAGCCACATTTCAATTCCTCTGCCCCAGGGCAAATTTGACCACACAAGCAAACCCTCTGACAGACAATAAGTGCTCAAACTGACATTTCCCAGTGGACAGCTCGGAGACAGCAGTAAACACATTTGGTTTGCCTTCACTCCTCCTCTGTCTGCCTTGTCACTTCATATTTTTCTGTCTTTGACCTGAAATGACCGCGGCAGACAGCTTCTTAAAACAACAGCGTCAGAGGGCGTGAACACTATCTGCTAGATCTCCATGTAACGCCAACAGAGGCTCAAAAGACACATCGACTTGAAAGGAGGGTTATAAATAGCCTGTTGCCCGTCGGACATGTTTATTTCACATATATTTTTCTAGGCGAGGGCATCAGGACAGATATGATTCATGCTAAGATTTGGAGCATAAAGAGTTTATCTGAAATCGATTTGATGCCAAAAGCAGTCTTAGTAATATATTACTTTATTATTTCTCACAGGGACAGCTGGTATCAATGGGCTAGGTGGACTAGGCACCTCCTGTCATTTAAAAACAAAAAGACAGTTGTATTTGTTATTTTTTATAGTTTATTTTATATCATAACTAATTGCCTCATGTCATTAACGTGCATATATCACGCTAATTTATTTTCTTGGAGAGGTGTAGCTTTCGATTGTCCATAGCCGTTTATTGGGCACTACGAATATCTAATTTACGTGTGCACATAGGCCATAGCCAATCCTGATGTGCCCGATGACTTCTTTTAAAATAAACTTTTGAGTTAAACTATTTAGAACGTGGTCTGAAGTTTGATCGAAAGATGGCTTAGCGTCTGCTGCTGTAATGTTGGATGTGTAAACAAACTGTAAGCGTCCGTATGTCGAATAGCGCGTCATCATCTTGCCTTCCCTCCCCATCCTGTGATTGATCCCCAAATCCATGCGAAGATTTCGGCCTTGGTTTCCAGGCTGCTGAGCTGTTCGAAATGATTGGAGCGCACACTGCAGCATGGGCATTCCCAGGCTAGTTTAGACTTGGTGTAATGGCAAATATAAGGTGGTGTTATGACCCAAAGAATCAAAACATATTTATGAAGGACAGTTTTCAAGATGCTTCTTTCTTCTTTTTGCAGCTATAAAAACAATTGTCATCAAAACAAATAGGCGAACGAGGTAGGATGGCATGGGCGTTAGCATCTTTCTATTTTCCAACCCAGTTACACCGTGAACCCCACATTGTTCTAACTGTAACCAAATCTCTTGTACTTTGTACTTGTACTAACCCTAACCTTAACCCTGTCCAACCTTAACCCCAACCCAAAACAAATGAAAATATGGACTTAATCAAGCTAACTGAAAAAGCTCAATTTGGAGTGAATTCGCGGGGGTATAGTTTGGTGCAACTTTGTTGGAAAACGAGATGGCTGGCAGTCCTCATGCGCACCAAAACTCCAAGTCCGGAGGCGTGCTGAGACGCAACTCACCCCGGGCGTGAAAGAGAATGAAGAGTCAGAGAACACATGCGTCTAAAAAAGGACTGTTAATATTGAGGCAGCACTGTGTAAGTGTGCAATTGAAATCTAGCTCCAAAGAGTGGAAAAATGTACCAAAAAATGTGCAGTTTGCAGTGCTTTCCTCTCAAGCTAAAAGCTTGCGAGCAACAAGGATTTCTTCAACACTGAATGGCATTTTGGTCAAGGTCTATACCTATGTCTATCTTCTTGATGTAATCACATTCACAATAACCACCTCCCTATTGTGTTGCCTTTCTGATCCTTGAAATGGCCCACTTGAGAGCTCGTTTCTGCTTTTCCATCTTCTGCGTAAATAGGTACTGTAGCTGTAATGATCAGCTTTGTGACTGCATTTTATTTCAGGTAAGTCTTCCTTTTTTCCACAACTGGTCATTAACATGCCTCTTTTCACATCGCTTTTAAAAAGTGCTATCTAGAAAGTTCATGGTTGAAGTTCTACTTTCTTTGGTTTACTACTACACACTATTCATGTTTTTGTAACACATTTGTAAAGCGTTACATAATTTGTAATTTACTGAAGCCTGAAACTAATGAGTGAAATTAACTGAACAGAAGAACTAGCCTCAATAAAGATTGTAGAATCAAGTGCAAACTGAAAAAATGTTAGCGCTAAGTCCTAGTCTCTGTTACAATTTAATTATCCATCCATCCATTTGTTTCTGCTTAATCAGGAGCCGGGTCGTGTAGGCAGATGAGCAGAGATGCTTAGACTTCCCCATTCACCCACACTTCCTCCTGCTTTTGTGGGAGGATGCTGGCGTTCCAAGGCCAGTTTAGGGACATAGTCCCTCCAGCGTGTCCGAGGTCCTCCCAGTGGGATGAGCCCGAAAATCATAACCCTGCCTATATTTCGACCGGTTATATCCACGATATCTCTTGAACCAGCAAAAAGTTAAGCGGCTCTCCATGAAACAAAAGTACAATAATCCTTTACATTAAAGGGGGGGTATTATGCAAAATCGACTTTTTCAAGCTTTGCATCATGTTATTGTGTCATTCCCTCATTAAAAACATGCCTGAGGTCTTGCCTTGGCACATTCACGTATTTCTATCTGTAAAAACTCTGATGGCGGCCATTTTAGGGATAGGTTTGCCTGAGTCCTCCTAGGAACGCACCCACTTCCTGGCGACGCCTCCGAGCTTTCGTCACCAGCCGAGTAACCAACCACTGCTCCTCAGCAGAACCCCCTCCCCACTGATGCCACAGACAGCGTGTGGAGGGGGCGTGTTGGAAAGAGTCAGAGGTTCTTAAAGAGACAGAGGCCTATTTCAAGACATTCACTACAGCCATTTTATACAAGGCAGTTATTTTAATTTACTGCATTTACAGACCAACAGAAGGTTTCGTCATCATTGTAGTGTGCTATAAACTGGTGCTATGTGATTGAAAAAAGCTTAATACCCCCTCTTTAAAAGAGTTCAGTTTCCTTATAAGCTAGATTCTCTGCTCTGTATTTCTGTCAAACTGAGGTTATTGCACTTCTTCACTGCTTCAACCACTTGGCCGTGAATGACTCTGACCAGAGAGGACGATGTGGTGTTTCTAAAATCAAAGACCATTTCACCAACAGGTGATTATGCATTAAAGTGCAAGATTTAATGAAGGTGTACAAAGTGTTATAACTAGATTAGAGCCCGCGCTGGCCTGTATTTACACATTAGGTATAGTGTTATTTGTGCATTAGTTATTTGGTAACTTTCCCCAATTTATGAAACTTCTACGCCCTTTATAAAGCTGGTATATCTACAGCCCTGATCAAAAGTTTAAAACCACTTGAAAATATGCACATTTTGCATGTCCAAAAAAATGTCCCTACTACTGAGCTGGAAGATCTGCTTGGCTGTCCGTCAGTACACTGTTCAATCCTCAACAGGAATGAAGCTGTTACTGGAGCCGACTGCAGCCCAATCACCATCAGAGGCATCTGTGACTGAAGGGCTTCAGAAATAAATAAGGTTCTAACCCTAAAAATTCTAACCCTTGTTACACTTTGTACTCCTTTATTAAGCCTTGCACTTTAAAATGTAATTACCTGTACTTGATGTTTATGCTGTTTGTTTATTGTGTCCTGTATTTGTTGGACCGGAAATAAACTTCTACTATTCTTACTACTACACCAAACAGGACACCCTCCGGCCCCAGGCTGCAGCTATAAAATGGGCCCATAAAAGTTTTAAACAGAATTGCTTACAAAGGAGTGTGACTTTATATCACGCCAGTAGTAAAATGGCCTTAGCGACTTGGCCTGCACTTGGCAAAATTTGTAGTACAGTATGTGCCGCCATGTTGTCTCTCGAACACATCCATTACAGTTAACAAGTCAAATAATAATGAAAAGCACTCATGTTGGCCTCGCAATGTTCTCTGGATCCTGGCCGCTTTTATGTCCATGATGTGAATGTCTTCCTCGAATCAACAGCAATCATCGATTAACATGGACTCCAGACCTATCAGCAGTTGCAGGACTGGCCCATTGTACATGTGCTGGGCTGATGGAGGGAAACGTTCTGGTTCTCCCCATGCCACAGAAGGTGGAGGTGGGTAGAGCAGCCAATATATTCACTTGGACTTCAGACTTTGCCGTCGGATGTCCAATCACAGGAAGCAAGTCCAGAGCAGAAACCTGGCCACAAGCTAGCATCAGTATAAACGTCTTTCTTGTGATCCGAGAGAGAGAATACTCAGCCTTTAAAGTTCGAAGACTTTGAAGCTGATTCTAAAATATCTGGTCTAGTGTGTCTGTCTAAAACTCTCCAATCCAGACTTTTATCTTGTTACTTGGAACAGTATTCAACTTGAATGACTTAATAAATGTTCCCAGGCTGATGTGACCACATGATTAATAATAATAATAATAATAATAATAATAATTATAATAATTATAATATAATAATTATAACAATAATTTAAAACTGCCATGATAAAATCCATTGTGAACAAGAATCCCCCACTGCCAGTTGAGGTGGCTGAAGCCCTAGGTTGCAGTATTGTCAGAATTACCTCAGTGCAGACTTAAAGTCACCTTCTACTAAGAGAAAATATAAGAAATATATATTTGACAGTATAAATAAGTTTAAACCAAAAGTAAACGTGTACTCCATATAAATACTACGCTGAGAAAAGACATAGGGAGAGAGCGAAATTGTACATTGCGCCACAACCCAATTATACAATGGAGATATTTTTTTCCCGCTCAAACTTGACTGTAAATGCTGCTAAAGTGGTGCTAGCCCACAGTTAGCTTTGCCCGTTTGCCTGTTAGCTTCTTCTGATCGTGATAAACAAAATGTTCATCAACAAACCGAAAGCTGTAGTCAGAATACAGTCAGGACTTAGCGGTCTGCCATGTCATAGACCTCAGAAATGTGAGCTAAAAGTGATTTTGCAGACAGCTGAGAGCAGCGAGGGAGATGTTTTCCATTAGTGTGTATTGGGGCTGCTGGGACGGAGGCAGGGAAAGTTGGCCACCCATGCGCAGATGTGGCACAACTTACATCTTTTTTAGGTCGACACATTAAATCAATCAATGGACTGTCTCCCTGGATCTGCCATCTTTTCTCTGGGAAACACTTTATTTTACACTACCCTTGATACATTCTACCTGCCGAAGTTAATGTAATGTGAAGTGTAACAATCTGTGATAACTTGTCCCTATGCAGTACATACACAGTCACTCCCTCTCCTGCAAAAGCACTGCATTTAGATGATATGTATTTTGAGAAGTGGCAGCCGGTTGAGCACAAATGGATCGGATGGAAGTAAGGTGTGAAAAATAGCACTAAATGTTGCCTTGATCGCAAGAAAACAGCCCATATGTGACGTTATATAAGACTGTATAAAAAGTGGAGGAAAGAGCCGTAGAACAGGTCCATTAGCTGCTGAGTCACCACTGATGAATACATGTAACTTACTGGGCCAGATCTTGTGACTGGCGCAGTCCGTGCGCAACTCTAAACATAATGTGGCACACGCGCAATCTTGCATGTGGCGCAGGTTTTGCGCTAAAGGCTGCGCCACTAGGGAGAGGGCGTTTTTTAAGAAAAGGAGGCCGACTGAGGCGTGGTTCATTACAAGCAGCACTCGAAGCCGTTCTTCTGTGGCAACCTTCACATTATGTTCCTCTGTACATCGCGCTGCCTTGTCTTCTTCCTTAGAATCGACGTCAAATTGAAAACAAAAGGGAAATTGCCTTGAAAAGTCTGTTTGAGCGTAGGCTACGCACGGGCTTACTTTGATACAGTAGATCAACGCGCACATCCCTAACACCAAAACCACAACAGTTTTCCATAAATGAACCACACCTTCAAGTGCCACAACACCAGGTCTAATCTGCGTTTTAAGGTTGCATTTCCATCGTGTGTCAGTCTTTACCGCCTGATGATGCTCCTTGTGTAGCCACAGCTCAGTCCAAAAGAAAGAAGCGCATTTTACAGGGTGCATAGCTTTTTTTTTTTTTTTTCCAATTCAGCCGCTCCAAGAATCCTGCAGCTGTAGCGCAAATGTTCCAATACGCAACAGTTTTCTTGCAACTGCTGCATAACTCTGCAACTCCTCCGCAGCCATATGACAGTTTCTGATCAATTAAATCCTGTACATTTCATAACTATACGCATTCGAACGGAGTCCAGCACGAGGCTGCTGCCTCGCTTTCCCCGCCCGCTCATCTTGGATCTGCAGTGAGTGGCTGCAGCAGCGGAGGGACAGTTTTATTTCTTCAATCTTTATTAAACATTGCGCGCTGCATCATGTATGTTACACGTGTACAAGAGAACCCCCCTTCGCAAAACACCGCCTTCCGCAGGTCTGGGGAAAGCATGGGGAGGGGGCGGCACCACAACATCGCAATGCGAGTCTGTCCCCCCCTCCTGTCCGGCCCACTTGTGCGTCAGGTATGACACTGAAGATTGCAAGGAGCGCCACCCTGTGTACACGTCTTCTCTACAGCCTGCGCTATGAACCACAAGATCTGGCCCACAGTGTTGTCCAAATGTTTTAATGTTAATAACTCCAGTGTATAACCGTTTTAGGCTAATGCTATTTTACCTATTTTTATTTTATTTCAGTTTGCACATAAGATACTTATTATTATTACTACTTCACACATAATGCTTTATTTATGTATAAATGTATAAACAATGTAAAATTGACTAAAATATTATTTTTCTGCAAAAGTTAATTGATGTTTTTAAAAACATCTTTACACTTCACCTGCAGTTTCTCACCCTTTTAATTTTATATGAGCTTATTTAATGCTATAAAAGCTCACAGCTCCATGTTCATGAGCTACTTCCTCATCGAGTTCACTCCAAACGCTGAAAAAGCCGCGTCCACACTCGTGAACTTCTAAGGTCCGTGCTTCTGCACCCACAAGTCCGTACCAGGAGTACAGAGTCTGCTCTCTGAGACATGAGGAACGGATCATGTCTTTAGTAGTTGGTTTGAACGTCCAACATTCATTGCTGTCTGTATACAGACGACATATCTGGAATCGCCCATATATGGTCATGTTTGAAAACAGTCAAGGAGGAAACAATTTGGAGAAAAATCTAAACTTTCTCTAATGGGCTATATGCACAGTGACCCCATGTGATTTCCGCCTGGACAGTAAACCAGACGCTGTCCTTCCTGTCCGCTATCTCTTCCCATTAAAAAATGAAAAGTTTGGATGTGACTGGAGCAGGTTAAAAACATTACGTGAGAAGGAATGACTTCACTGGAGGAAACCTCCGTGTTCATAACGGTGGACGTTTTTGTTATGAGGCTAACGCGGCAAACAAAAATGAAAATTAAAACTAGGATCGTAGCAGTTTAAATTATATTTAGTTGTTGACATGTTATGTACGGATTAAACAACTCAGAGCCGTATAATAAACGGTTATAATGCATAACGCGGAGTCATGGGGGTGACACTGTGACCGTCGATGAGGAGGGTAAGGTTTGGACAGAGGGGAGGAGAGATTTGCGGCCAGTGATGAGGAGTTCTGTTTTGTTGCTGTTGAGTTTGAGGAAGTTATTGTCCATCCATGTTTTGATATTGGAGATGCAGTCAGTGATGGTGGAGAGGATAACCGGGGTGATGGATTGGGTGGAAATTGCGTATCAGAACGTCAGAACGTGTGTGAGACCTGCTAATAGTGAATGTAAATGATCGACGACAGGAAGTACAGCGTCTGGCTTGCTGTCCAGGAAGACGTCACATGGGGAAACTGTGCATATAGGCCATATTCAAAATATACAAACGCTGAATTATGACTATAGTTTTCTACTATATAAACATCCATATGGACACGATTTAGACTTGACTTTATTTGTATGTGATAAATAAGTTTATCTTCCACCAGAAAATGGCAAAAAAGAGTGAAAAATGGTGTTTCCCAAAAGATTCTGTTTTCCTCCTCGGTGAGGCCACGCCCCCTTCTATGACGTGGTGCCGTATTGATGGTCAATGATTACCATGGTACCATGGAGACACTGTAGGTTACTTTCCATCACTGTCAATGGGCGTTATACAATCCAACACGTTTATGCAATCAATACTGTCTCCACGACGTCCATCCTAAAGACGTCTATTTTAACTTCACTGTGGCAGTGAGCAGGCTTCACGTGTGATAGTTCTCCCCCTCCCCTGCAACAGCACTTCTATGGCTCATTTCATGATGTAAGCACTGCGTTTAGAGAAAATGTGTTTAGAGATGCCGCAGTCTATTGAGCACAAATGAATCGGATGAAAGTGAGGTGTTAAAAAAAAAAAAAAGTCAACCTGCAAGAAAAACAGCCCATATGTGATGCTATATAAGGCTGTAAAAGGCATGCAATGCTTGTGTTATCGTCATCTTATTTCACCTAGTGGGGGAGAAGCTTCTACTTTCAGCGCTGGCATGAGCTGGATGCATGTTTTTGTTTTATCATTAATCACCACAAATACAGTATTTTGATGTTAATATGGTGTATTGTATTGTATGTATTTTGGCGCTATACGTCTTGTAGATTTGTTGTTTCATAGTTTGCACTCAACATGTTTTAATTTTTAGAAAAGGGGTAGAAAGAAAAAAAGCAACTTGTTTACCATTCTCTAGTTATTCTGGTGCTTTAAATCCCAATTGTGGTAAAAAGAAAATATTTAGCAGGTGCTGTGTTCACATCAATACAGCAGCGGTTCTAAAACTGTGGTACTTGTCTCACAAGGACACACGCAATTTAAAGGAATAGGCCACCGTTTTTACATACTGAGATATGCTCTTACCTTAGCTTTGACGAGTTCTTTAGGACCTGTCTGATCTTCTCCCGTGCCTTCAATCACGTAAACACAGCACAGACGGCGTTAGCATTTAGCCTCTCCTCCTCTCCAAAACAGGTCAAGATAGAAGCTACCAAGCTCTTCCACGTTTTCCCCATTTAAATATGGTTACGTGAAGTGTTCCACTACAAAATATAATTACACAAAATTAAACAATGTGGATTTTCTAAGCGGATAAAAGGGGGAACTATAATGTAAGGCGTAATAATACCAGGAGTAGTTCGAAATCCGCACAGTAATATCATCACTTTACTGTGGGGGCCATGTGGAACCATGAATAGATTCTGTCCAGACGATCTCAAGCTCCGAGTCGAGCTGTAGGGTTTCATGAGGTCAACAATGTAAGAAGCCCCGTTTGGAGAAGAAACTGATCCCACTCTAGACCCGACACAGAGATGGCCAAAGGTCAGAGTCACTTGAACCAGCAGGAGCAGGTTCAGTTACAGCAATGGAACACCCCTAAACCACTTCGTCATTGCCCCATACCTCTTCTGTGGAAATAAGGTGACAGCTGACTCAAACTCAACTAATTTGTGCTTATCGCTGGCCTAAATTTCGAACAAAGCAACAATACAATCTGATAAACTGCTATATACAATCATGAGTAAATGCCTTTGTAACTTCCCTCACATTTGACTCACATTTTTGCTGTTTATTCGGCAGATTACGTTGCTGTTTCTCAGTCCTCAATCTCTGTTAATCCATCTTTATTTGTTTAGTCCAATAGAGCAATGAATTTGGTTTGGCAACATGGATTTTTGTGACTTTGACTTGCATCTTTGACAGAGGCTTAATGCTAAAAACATTTGCATGACGGAGCGCACGCACAAAGACCAGACAGTTACGCATCAACTCCTCTAAACATATCTAACTATGTAAAAACGGTGGCCTGTTCCTTTAAGTGTGAGTTTGGATCTGGAAGGCCTGGTGACAAACATCTGTTTTTACATTGGAAGTGCACTAAATTTGCAAAGCTGCAACTATAATTTTGTGAAATACTGGCTTCACTTTCTCTGGGTAAATAATAGTTGGCGATAAGAGCTGTGATGTGCTCACTGCTTGGATCAAAACTGGGGGGAGCTCCATTTTGGCCACAGTCTGATGGATTGACTGGATTAGGCTCTGCTTTATCAGACTTGTTTTCCTCCATGGGCCACAGAAAAGCCAAATCCAATCCACCCCCCCCCCCCCCGACAAAATCAGTGCCCTCTCCAGATAACAGCCCCCAAAATAGAGTTGTGTCCAGCAGCGTGCGAGTTCGGGACCACTGAGAATCTGGCCTGGTCTCAGGCTCTGTCCTTGTCCATTGTCATTGTACATGATAAAAGTTAGTCCCAATCTGCAAGTGTAGTAGGGTGGAGTCGTCAGTAAGTGGCGCCACCCTTAGATTATAAAAGCTCAAGGTTTCTCTTGTCTCCACTGTCCTTCATTGGGTCGCTAGTGTGTCGTCTTGGCACGGTTGCTTGTTAGAACTGTGTGATCTCCCATCTCCTGAAGTGGTAGGTCAGGTTAGCGCCGTGCTTCCTAATGGTTAAAAGTATGTTTCTAACATCACAAATATTTTTCTATCCATCGGC
Source organism: Gobius niger (assembly GCF_951799975.1). Lineage (NCBI taxonomy): Eukaryota > Metazoa > Chordata > Actinopteri > Gobiiformes > Gobiidae > Gobius > Gobius niger. The sequence continues at coordinate 25,608,501 of NC_136857.1, forward strand.
GGAACGCAGTGACCTGGCAGTGTGCAGCCGCCTTGCTTTACACCTTGCTCGTGGGCTCTGTCTGTTGCCTACACCATGTCAACACACAAATGGATTTGAACTGTTTAAAATGGACTGTTTGCTGTGCTCATAACATGGACATTTGCCCTTTTAAAAACTATGTATCGTAAATGCTCTAATATAGGCCGGGGCCTTTATTTACTCAAGGGCATCTAGGACCAGGCCTTTATTGGAACCAGGCCACAATTAGAGACAGGCCTTTATTTCTATTTGAGCAAAACGGACGACCAGGAAAACAAAGAAAAACGAGATTTGTGTCCATTTGCACCTAAAATATTAGGTTCATTTATTAATTAACATTGCAAACCATCTCCCAGCGGCTTTAACATTGACGCCTTTTATTTTGTCGGGACAACAGGAAGTGTTTCGTTGCGGTTAGCGGAGCATTGACGTCAATGTCACTGCAGGTTTCTGTTTTGTTTTTACCGCGGACTGGATTATTTGTTGTTTTCTTGTGTAAAAGGCGAGTTTAGACGGAGCGTTTGTGTTAGTGATCGATCATGAGACTGACCCGAGAGAAGACGAGACGCTCACGCTGATCGGAGGAGAGTTATTTTGAGGCTGGGACTTACCTGCACACAGAGCAGCTGGACGTGCGTTGAAGACGCGATGGTGACTTTATTAAAACCCTGGAGGGTCACACAACATTTGTTGCTTTCCCTGTTTCTACAAATAGTCACTGGAGGTTTGAAAAGTGGCTAAATCTGTGTCAAAGTTACGCTTGGATCAGCTCCTCCGCAGCGTTCCCCATCGGCCCGGGTTCCCGTTTGTTTACTTCCTGCACGTGAGTTATCATTTACATGAGTATGAGACAAATTCCTAACATGGGGAGTATTTCTACCGCTATAGTTTCTAATAAAAGCCCCGGCCTGTTTTAGAGACCGGCTTTAATTTGCCTCCGCCAGCCGCGAACCCGGCCACTGTTAGAGACCCGGCCGCTAATGGAATACAGGCCAGTATTAGAGAATTTACGGTATATTTATAAAACAAATTATTTTAAGAAATATTTAAAGAAATATTTAATAATTTATTACTATAACTGGTCATGCCTCTCCTCAATGAGTCGAACCTGTGTCCTTATATATTAGTTATTTTCTAGATTTTAATAGTCCAGTGGGGTTGTGGCAACAACTAAATTCTAAGGTGGTAACATTAAATTTCCATCTCCTACCATAGCACTCGGTTACACAAGCAGACAAACATAGTTGTTCCTTGATTGTTTTCGGGCACATTCACAGAGACTGGCAAAAAGAAAACTGTGCAACTTTGTACACCTGAAAGTCTTCATGAATGTCGAAACTGACAGTAAAACCTGTACTGTTGACTTTTCCTGGAGCTGCTTCTGCCATAATAGTGGAGGTGCGCCCCATGACGAAAGAATGTGGAGAAAATGGGTAGAAAGTTAATTGATTTTCAGAGCAAATACCAATAGATACTAACAGCGATAGTAACCACTTTAACGTGAAAAAGGGCTTGTTTTAAATCCCCAATGACCACTGTGGAAAGTCTCTATGCTTTCTTTTACTTTTAAACCTCTCCAGGCTCCGTCTTTCTCCTTTTCTTCCCTCGTTATACATGTTATACTTTAGCTTCCATACAACATGGAACCAGGCCGTGGTTCCGGTTCACATCTCGGACTTTGTTGCAAACGCGGCTTAAGTGATGTAAAGGAAGTGGTGAAAACAAGTTGAAATGGAAATAAGATTCACAAACAACCATTTAAATTTGCACTTAGATATTAAATGACCCCATAATAGTTTCACAGATGTATCTAGGCCACTGACTTCCCCCTTCAGTACCACCTCATCAGCAGGTCTCTCTCCCTCACTGTTGCAGAACTTATTTGAAATTCTAAATTGCAGCCCAAGGGCACCACTTCACACTGCTTTAACTTAGGACTGGAACAAGCTAAGTATTCATTATGCAATCCTAATGAAGGCAGTTAATTTGACTGTGAAATATGGCCGGGAGCAGATGTGTTTTAAGCATTCGGCAGTGCCCTTAACCGTGCCAAAAGTGTGAACCATGAAAGAGTGCCCTGCTTTAATTATGTTTGTGTTTCTCAAAGTAGGACACGGGAAACAAGATAATAAGGCGAAAAAAACAGTGGCTTTTTTTTTTTTAAAGAAATAACTGCACTGCCCATTTCCCCCAGTTTTTGAGTAGTGAAAATCAAATGGATTTAAGAATGAAGTGTTGGCTGCTGGCCCAAATCGTTTGTAGCTCCCACAGTACCTCTCTCGCACTTCCAGATTCCAGATCCAGCATTTTCCGGGCATGCACAGCTTTGTCTAAGGAAATTTGGAACAAGACAGATAGGGTTTCATCCTACCCCGCATGACTTCAGTTCCTGATCCAGTCGGTGTCTGATGTCCTTCCAAGCCCATCTAACCTTGATACATGGGGCCTGGCAGGAACACCAATATGCCCACTGTGCCAGGCTCACGGTTCCCTAGCGCGCATCCTGAGCTGCTGCCCTAAAGCGCGAGGAGAGGGGAGGTCCCCGTGGCGCCATAACCAGGTGTTGAAGGCAGTAGCGGACACCATCTGCACCGGAATCCGGGAATCGAAACATCAGTTCCTAGTGAGGCACAACATCTCCTTTGTCAGGGCAGGGGAGAAACCCCGGGGGAACTGTAAGGCCACATCAGGACTCCATGGCTCGTGACTGGCAGTTGCATGTGGACCTTGGGAGAGAGTTAAAGTTCCCAGAGCACATGGCAAGGACGTCACTGAGGCCAGATCTGGTCTTAACATCTGACTCAACAAAGCTGTGCTATTAGAGCTTACAGTCCCCTGGGAGGACAGGATGGAGGAGGCTTATGAAGGGAAAAAGGTGAAATATCTTGAGCAGGTTGAGGCACGCAGAGGGAGTGGATGGAGCCAAGTGGGCTGGGCAGGGGCTTTCTAAGTCAAACTGTGCATCAGGCATTCAGGCTCCTTGGTATCAGAGGGTTGCTTGAGGGAAGAGCCACCAGAAACATCAGTGAGGCAGCGGAAAAAGCCTCAAGGTGGCTGTGGATCAAGAGGGGAGATGCATGGAGTAGCGCGCTGCTTGGACACAAACCGACCCCAACCCCGATTGGGTCGCCCAGCTGAGAGTGTCTGAAGATCAACGACCTGAAACACCCCATGACCCTGGGTCCTTCACTGAATATGTGTCCAAGCTGCACCTTCAATGTAGCTTCAATACTGCTTAATACACCTTTATCTTTTAACATACTAATAGGCCATTAGTAATTCACTTATTCATAGCCAACCCTTACCCTAACCTTAACCTTTACCCTAACCATATAATGATTACTAATGCTTATCAATACTTAATGAGCACACCTTAATCTAAAGCGATACCTGGCATTTTTTTAAATAAGAAAACATAAAATGAAAGAAAAACTGCAAAAAATGTTTTCTCATATGTTATCTGTTATCTAGATCAAAGCATTCAAATGGATAACTTTAAATTGGTATTAGTATGTACCTGCAGTGTCTCGGCTTAAAGGGGTCTTTTTGATGAATCTTTCCCCATCTGCAACAAACACAGATTTCAGGTTGCTGTCTTCTGCTATCTCTGCATAACATTACTGCAGATTACAGCTTTATCAAATATTCATCAATGCCCCAAATACAACATCTGCAGACAGGTAAACAAGCCTTTTTTCGACCGGCAAAATCAATCGGAGAAGCTCCAGCGAAGGCAGACTATGGTTTACCTCGAACAACATGAATGATTTATTATTAGTTTTTATTCAACAATTCTACACCGCCCTTAGCTGTGCATTCAAGTTTCACAATGTTCAGTTCGCGTCTCTTTTCCACACTCATGTTAAGGACGGCTGGAATAAAGTAGGACAGGCGGAATAGGCGCGCTGAAAAGAAAAGCTACATACAAGTCATACAAGGTTTTTCCTTTTCACATTCCTTTTCACATACATTACTCCGTTTGTAATCTGCAATTCTCCAGTCGAGTGTTTTCACCTTGTTATTACAATGCTTCTTTCTCAGAATCTTCCACACCCAGGTCCTGAAGCTCAGCACCACTCACAGCAGCTCCCAACGACTATAGCTTTTCAACGAGGACCTGCCAATTTTCTCCTAACAAGAAACCCAGGTCTAGATGTTTGCTGAAGAGTTTTGTCACTGCTATGATAATAGTGGGAAATGTGATTGTGGACCAAATGTCACTCCAAAACCATCCATCTATCAATTTTCTGGTGGGACTTGTCCCACTAGGACATGCCTGGAACACCTCCAGCGGGAGGCGAACAGGAGGAAACAAGATTCTTTGGTCTGATGAAACAAAGATAGAATTATTTGGCCTGAATGTCAAGGGTCATGTCTGGAGTAAACCAGGCCCCACTCATCACCTGGTAAATACTGTACCACCCACCATGGTGGCAGCATCACACTGTGGGGATGTTTTTTCAGTGGCAGGACCTGGGACAAGTCAGGATAGAGATAAAGATGAATGCAGCAATGTACAGAGACATCCTGAAAACCTGCACCAGAGCGCTCAAGACCTCAGACTGAGGCGACACTTCACCTTCCAACAGGACAACGACCATAAGCACAAAGCCAAGATATCGAAGCAGTGGTTTCAGGACAAGTCTGTGAATGTCCTTGAGTGGCCCAGTCCAGACTTGAACTTGATTGAACATCTCTGGAAAGACCTGAAAATAACTGTGCAGCGACGCTCCCCTTCTAACCAAACAGGGCTTAAGAGGATCTGCAAATACTCCAAATGCAGGTGTGCCAAGCTTGTAGCATCATCCCCAAGAAGACTTGAGGCTGTAATCGCTGCCAAAGGCCCCTCAAAAAATAAAAATCACTAAAGTTAAAGGTCAGAAAAATGTATATTAACAGTTAAAGCTCTATGACCTGTTAAGGGTGGTGAAAGTATATCAATTATAATACTATCCTTATTCAGTGATTTTGATACAAATGAATCCCGCAGGTGCACACCATCGTTGTGTCCTTTGGCAAGGCACACAGCGCAACAAGCTCTCCAATGTAGGGCCCGACCTATATGGATTTCTGGGGTCCGATACCTATATGAAGTGGTTAGCATGGCCGATAGCCGATAGATATATAGGCCGATATTTTAAGTAACTTACTTTTATGTTTTTTGTTTTAATCTCCCAAGTAGCCTATAGTTAAACATTTATTATTACAGTAAAGGTTTCAATCAAAGAAATATATAGAAATATATCTAATAGAGGTCCACCGATGTGGGTTTTTCTAAAGCCACTGCCGCTGATATTAATGGCCAAATTAAAAAAAAATGTCTATAATCCTGTGTATGATGCTTCTAAACGTGTCAGTGTCAAACTGTGACAGCAAGGGGCACTGTATGTTCATGTCCAGTAGGTACTTCAGAGGGGGCTTGTTTGAAGGACAAAAATCTGTAGATACCAAAACAGAAAAGGGTAAGTCACTATCAGAAATTATACACAAAAGTCTGCAACATAAAATATATGAAATAGGTGCACAACATTTTCACTGCAATGTTTCTCAGTTGAGCAAAATACAGGAAGTCTCTGTCAATTTCGTTTCCGGAGATATCGGTTTCGGAGCTGTCAGCCTTTTTATTGGCTGGACCCCATGCTATGACAATAAAATTCACAGCGCAGTCGTCAACAGGGTCTGAACCAAATGACCACGAGGTCCACATCCAGACCTGAGTCTGGAGTTTAGTCAGTCCTTTATACGGTGTATGAGCCTTGTGTAAAGAATCCTCACCTTTGTAGATGTTTTAGCAAACATAAATGATGGAGAGCAAAGTAGTTCTTAAAGCCTTTATTAGCTCAAAAGGACAGCGTGGTAATATTCGCGGGAGAGTCTGCAAGTTTGACAGAACAGCAGTTTAGTATTATACCACAGAGTCTTTTTAGCCCTATTTTGAAGTGTTTGGAATAAGGACACCAAATGGACGTCCTGCACAGATACTATCCAAACAGCTGTAACAAGTATACGACTGCAATTGTCTATAGTTCCATTATCACTCTAACATGACTGTTTAGTCAGTAGGCTACATACGCTACATACAAACAGCTACTATTATACTTTAAGCTAAAAGAACAAATTATAATTTATATTTTCAAGGCATATTTCTCAGCAGAAGAATAAGAGTCTAAAGGATTGTCAACATGAGCACAGAGATCTTTGGGTAGTCTCTATGAGGAGCGCTTGGGACAGAAGGCAGTGTGCATCATAAAGGACTCTTCTCGCTAAACAATGAGTGTCGTCCAGACGGAGATTCTGGGCCCAATCTTGTGTTTCTAAATGCAGACTATAGTGTAACATATTACATTTACACTGCGTTCCAAATTATTATGCAAATGACAGATTTTCCAAATTGTCAACTCAAATGAGAGTCAGCATAATTTTCTTCTCTTCAAGAATTCTCTTCTTGTCTTTAACTGGTAGAGGATCATTTAAATGTGGTGGAAAAAAATTCCTAATGATAACAGTATTTTTTTCAAAAATAAATATAGTAAAAACCTCAAAATCCACTGTTCCAAATTATTATGCAACTCATCGTTTCAATACATTTTAAAGCTTATAATGAACGGAAAATGGTCATTTGTTGAATTTGTAGCATTAGGAGGTCATATTTACTGAAATCAAAAGCTATTTCAATCAAAAAAATATTAACAGGTCAAGTTATATTTTACCAAAGGAGCCCTTGTGTGATAGCAGCTTCAAAATTCTTAAATCCATTAAACTTGTGAGTTTTTGTAGAGTTTCTGCTTGGATTTGTTTGCAGGATGTCAGAATAGCCTCCCAGAGCTGCTATCTGGATGAAAACTGCCTCCCACCCTCATAGAAGTTTTTTTGTTGAGGCTCCAAAGGTTCTCAATAGGGTTGAGGTCAGGAAAGGATGGGGTCCACATCATGAGTTTCTCTCCTTTTATGCCCATAGCAGCCAGTGATGCAGAGGTATTCTTTACAGCAGGACATGGTGCGTTGTCATGCATGAAGAGGATCTTGTTCGGGAAAGCACGGCTCTTCATTTTGTAGCATAGAAGACAGTGGTCAGTCAGACACTCCACATAAAAGGCAATTTTCACACCTTCAGGGAGCCTAAAAGGGCCTAAAGGGGCCGACCAGCTCTCTCCCTTACGATTTTGGTCCAAAACATGACTCCGCCACCACTTTACTGACGTCACAGCCTTGTTGGGACATTGTGGCCATTCACCAACTATCCACTACTCCATTGATTTGACCATCCAGGGCTACATGGCACTCATCAGTGAACAAGACTGTTTGAAAATGAGTCCTCATGTATTTCTGAGCCACTGCAGCCGTTTCTGTTCATGAACATTCAATTAACAGTTTAGGGGAGGCCCGGATAGAGGGTTTATGCACAACTGCAGCCTCTGGAGGGTCCTACACCTTGATGTTCTGGAGACTCCAGAGGCACCAGCAGCTTCAAATACCTGCTGCTTTGTAGCATCTGTTCTCTTAATCTAATGTGGTTGTCCGGCAGAAACCATCCATATTGTGCCTTTATCTGCACAAACCGGAGTGTGCTCTGAATCATCCACAAATCTCTTATCAGTACGATGATTATGCTTAATCTTTCATGAAATATCGAAGGTTTTCATACCTAGACCAAGGCATTCAACTATTTCACGCTTTTCATCAGCAGAAAGAACCTTTTTCTTTACCATATTGCTTGAAAATGATGATCTGCATAATAAAGTGGAACATCCTTTTTCAGTAGTTTTTCCTTTAACTGGGCTTAACCTGAAAACTAATCATCCCAGGTCTCTGAGATTAATGTCAGTGATTCATAGAGCCCCGAGACACAATACCATCCATGAGTTTCATTATTATTGTTCTTTTTTTTAACCTTTTTGACACAAAAATCCAATTTGCATAATAATTTGGAACGCAGTGTAGTAGGAGCGCACTTTAACATCCAGTGTGCCCAGCGCAATGAAAGCTGCAAACTCTTTGAAACTGCAAGAGAACGCAAATAACGTCAAGGGATGGGTTAAATGCAGAGGACAAATTTTGTTGTACCATTCATGTACGGGATTATGACAAATAAGGCAACAAATGACTTCGGCAGGGGTAATGAAAGAATTGTAGTGCCACATGATATACCGTGTTTTGGATGCTGGATGCTGATTTGTTTTATGGTGATACCAAAGACCAATTTCCACAGTAAAGTTTTCATATTTTGTAACTATACTGTATTTACCTGTTCTGAATATGTTGAACACAAAATGTATCTAGAGTGTGTAGTGGGGTAGCCTATATTGCCCTTACATTGAGCCAATCAGATCGCGGGTGCGCACTATAAATACGGGGGGTTATGCACCTGGCATGACCTCTCCTCCCTCTGACGTCACACGCTGCTGCGGTAGCGGGGCACAGCGTGAAAGTTGGTGAAGTTGCGAGTTGTTTGTGGTCGTTCAGGAGGCGTCAAGCCGGCGATTTTAGGCGTCAAGCCAGCAGCTCGAGGCGTCAAGCCAGCAACTATATGTACACACAACCGTCTCGCTGGTAAGCGTGTTGACCAGTTTATATTCATGCAGACTATAGGCTCACTAGCCCTTATGCTACGATGCTATGTGTTTTTAGCATGCTGGCGCTCCGGCCAAAGGCTACTGCATAGCTGGACAAGTAACATGTTCGGGGTCTCAGTACGGGTCGTTTGGGGAGTGCCATGCATCGTCGCCCTGGTAGGTCAATGGCCTCATAGTTACATCTGCCCACGCATCTGTATGTGTTCTAATGTAGATTTCCCATTCTTAGGGTCCTGTCAGCGTTACACACCTCCTCTTCTTCTACCCCTGCATCGCCAGGGTCGTCCGTCTTTTTATTGCAGACTGTGATGTGCTGTTTAATATGGACACTGTCTGAAATTAACGTCCACATGAAGGAAACAATGGACAATTTTAACAAAACATGTAACTAATAAAAATCCTATTTTTGTAAATGAATGCCTCTGTCCTGCCGATTTTACGAATCTGTGTTGCCTTTTTTCTACACTACTTTAAGTTTAACCTGCAGTCCACTCTACTACAAGTGCTTCCCAAATTTGACTCCAAGAGCCGGAGAGTTGGTAGCTCCCAAGCTATTGGTTGGAAATCCCTACTAGTGAGACCTGAACTGCAGAAGAGTCTGAATACAGGTGGCAAGCCTTTTGGACACAATCCACCCCAGGTGCCGCTCCACTCATCACAAGGGCTGGGGCAATATATAACATTATTATTGACAATGTGTCACCAAACTGCAACAAAAAAACAACAACACACACATGTAAGTATACTAGGATGCTGAAGTCTTCTGAAGTGTTCAATTCTCCACAAAGCATTTGCACCCCTAAGTAAAACCCGGCAAACAATGCCTTGCTGATGTCTGCTTAGAAAGGAGTTGCAGCAAGATGAAAAAAAGAAAAGAAATAAACTAACGAAGTATCCACAGTAACCTATTCAATCAAATGTAACAGGTCTAAAATGTGTTTCAGCATTACAGTTCAGCCCAAAGACCTTGCCTTTTTAATGTTCATATTAATTCACTGTCGACCAACGGACACAAAGCAGAACAGGAGTTGGCAGTTTTATATCCTTAGACGGTTAATAATTGAGAAACAATTAAACTTTCATACGTCTTACAAGGTCGAGGCAGAGATTAAACTGAGGCATCCCGGACACCAATTAAAAGTGGTGTTTTGTGTGTCCTTGAAAAGAGAAAGTATTGTTTGAAACTTCAAGGGTATAAATTATGCAAGATCGACTTTTTGGAGCTTTTAACCAGATGGATCTGATATCACCAAGTATTTAAGAGTCCAGGGTCAATGTCAATGTTTTTTGCCCAGGTTGTCTTTTTGGTTTATCTATTTTATTTAAATCCTGCTAAATTATATAGCACCACCACTCGTCTTGCCACATCTATATTGAGCTCGTGCATGACGGCGCTTCGGACGCGAAGTAACAGTTTTTTGAGTGACGAGTGGTAAATAGATCTGAGCTCATTCTACACATTAGGACATGGCTGGAACATGTAGGGGATGAAAATAGTTAGTTTTAACATTTTTAAACTCTGTATAGTTTTTACTATCGTAGTTTTCTGCCCCAGCCTTTCTCCATCCCTAGTTCTAACCAAATCCCTTTTACTAACCTTAGTCACAACCCTGTCCCTAACTTTAATCCCTAACTCTAAACTACAGTATTAACTTGTTACAGCCAACTAACAATGCTGCATTTGGAGTGACATTCAATGAGAATCCGCAGGGGCGTGGCTTATGGCTTGGCTTCGTTGTAAATCGAAATGAGGCGTTTGGAATGCCAGAAGGTGCGATGTCGCCAGAAGGTGACATCAGAAGGTGCGATGTAACATGGAATATATATGGGGTAATCATCACAACCCCATATAAATCACATGGTTAACCACACTGGTTTTTGTTTTATGGAACTTTAAAGTTTAAAGCATAGAGCTTTGATTGACAAGCCCTGGAGCACTGTGCAGGCTTGTAGCTGCTCTGCCCTCTCCACAGGGGCGGAGTTAATGATTAAATGCCTTTTGAGCCGTGTCGATTACTCATTTCTGCCTGTACTGGGACAGACAATAAAGATTTTCTTTCTTTTCTTTTTAGTCCTTTTTTTAGGGAACATGCTCTGCTGGAGGAGTCTGAGCTGCCACAATAGAGTCTGACTCGACCGAATGTGAATGAGGAGTGAGGGATGACGGTCTACCAATAATGTGTCGATGCTCCAAATGACCGGTGAAAACTTCAAGTACTCCAGTTTTTGCAACCTCTCTCTTGTACGTTCACCTGAAGTGAATGAACTGAAGAGTACCCAGCACAACGTACAAATCAGGGATCGAAAGCACGTTTCCTTCAGATCTTGGATACACGGGGATGATGCTATGAGGAGAGAGGAGTACAGGCAGGAGCGGAAAAGGAGAGAGATGTGGCGAAACAAGTCAAGGAGGAGAAGAGAAAGAGGGCACCGGCCAAGCGATGCTATGTGAAGCGTGGGTAGATGCACAAACAGCAGCTGTAGGAAATGGAAATAGACTCATGTTGTATTATTGTTTGGAAAAAAAGCTATCATTACTTGCTTAAATGCGGTTAAAGACCGATGCGTTAACGGTGTAGCTGAACGAACACTGTGTACAAGAAGACTGACTAGAACGGACTAAGCATAAATGAGTCCATGGACAATAAAGTGCGTAGCCACTTCTATTGTGACCGGTGTCTCTGTGAACTCCCTTCTTTTCCACTTCAAATTAACATGAGAAATTGAATGCAAATATAAAACACACATTGCATTTCAAGTACTTTATAAATATTAACCTGCATTCTCTTTACTTTGTCTTGCAAAGGTAATATTATTCCCCTTCAAGTGATTGTCAAAAACTATGAATATGCGATCCAATCCATCCGTTTGATCTGATGGCCTTGATGGGGGAAAGAGTCCACTCCTGCCGCTCCGCACACCTGATGCCACCGCCATTCAACTGGTCTGGTCTGGTCTGGTTGTTTCTAATCCAGTGTCCTCGTCCTGGACCTGTGTGAGTCCTGGTCTGACCAAATCAAGAAGCACTTCCATTTTTGAGGCAGGGCAAGTTTATTTGTAGAGCTCAATTTGGGCACAAAGTGACTCATAGTGATTTTGCAGGACAGGAAAAAAAGTGTTAAAAGTGGATAAAATGACACTTAGGGGGTCATTTACAAAGGGTTGGCTTAGGGTTAGTAAGGGTTTGCGCACTTGCAAAAACTAAAGTGGAACAAAAAGCAAGTGCAGTTGAGATTTGCGTTGCTAAAGGCCGCATACTTATATATAAATAAATGAAAATGCATGGCTTAGCAAGTACAGCCTACTCCATTGTACGGGAGAGGTTCACAGACCATCAAATGGCTTCAGGAGTCTGTCTGACGTCCTTATAAAGTCCTTGTGAAGTTGATGTTACTGGAGAAGGCACGAGCCATAGTATGTCCCGCTGTTCACCTGTTCCTTTCATCCCGGAGCATCTCCTATGTGCAAGCACGTCCTAGCTGTCCCTTTCCCTTTTCAAAGTCTGTTTTCAAAGAGTCTACGATCAAAACCTCGTCATCCTAGGTCCCACATTCTGAAGCATTGTTTAGCCTCCTGTAAGTTCTGAAGGATATCCCTATGGCCATGGCCTGTGTGCTCCGTGTGCACAACAGCGATGCTCCAACCAGTGCAGGTTTGTTTTGGGGGTTTTATCCCCTGCGCTTAAACAGGCAAAATCAGTACTGTGTGAATTAGGACCATTACAATATTGGCTGTCGGCCCACATGTCTGGAACTGAAAGGGACAGAGAGACTTAGAGAGACTTCCTGTTTCTTTGAATTCACACACACATCGTGGTCACAAGTGTGTACACCTAGTATTTGTATTTTATGCTATAGAGTTTTGCCAATAATTTAATATATATGAGATAGAGATTTACAGTTTTTTTTTTTTTTTAATCTGTTGATTTTTGTCTTTCAATCAAGCTCCCTAAATGTACAGCGCCCCCTGCTGTCACAGTTCAACACTGACACGTTTAGAAGCATCATACACAGGATTATAGACGAGACATTTTTTAAATATTGGCAGTGCACATCGGCCAAACAAAATCCCCCAAAATAAGCATTGGCCTTTAAAAAAAACAATATCGAAGGGGTGTGGAGGTCGTTTGGGTCGAGGGCCGAAATTCAGCCCCCACTGGCGGGTCATGGGCCGCTTATATTGCAAAGGACTATGGCCTCATAAAAAACGGCTTACACTTATTGTGCTTCATCAGTCTGTGTCACATGTTTCTCAAAGAGCTTCATGAAGTCATTATTCATTCACCCCACATGCAATGGCAGTAAGTTACAATTGTAGCCACAGCCGCCTTGGGGCAGACTGACCATTTCTATTTGTAACTTTGTGAAGCACTTTGTGACCTTTGTCTGTGAAAGGTGCTATGTAAACAAACATTGCTTACTTACATTTACCAGATGGCCATAATATGGATGTTTATATCCTGATCTCTTACAATGTCAGTGCCCTCTGCTGGACACATGTGGAATTCTTTCCTTTTTCAATTCTATGCTGCCCTAGTGGCTGGAGTGGGCAAACCGGTTATTTCTTTAAAAAAACTTTGACTGTGTACACCATTTGCGAGATTAAAAAAAAACCATAAAATCAAATTACTCAAAATATCGGCTTATATATTGACTATGCCAACCCCCTTCATATCGGAATCAGACGCCATATCAGTCGGACCCGCGTGTGAATATGGATTCAATATTTAAAGGAGAGAGAGGAGGCTTACACAAACCACAGGCAGTAGCTATTTGACAGATTTGCACATCCTCTGCTCACACAGTAAACTCACTTACACATCAGGTTTGCGGCACTAATAATACACACAGTTTCTAAAAGTAAATCAGGTGCAACTTGACCATAAAATAACACATGCTCATTTGGAGTACTACTCTCAACTTAGCACATGGCTTCGTAAATGAGGCCCCTAGTGAACAATAATGAATAAAGAAAACATGAATAATCATTACTAAATTACAAGAGTGCAGACATAGGACTAACACACAGTGGAGCGGCCGACAGCCAGATCCAGGTCTACCTAGATCTTTTCATCCAGGATTCTTCTTTTGCATTTCCACCTGTGGAATCCTTCTCTTTCCTGGCCTGCCTCTTGATTCTAGAGTAGTACAAGTGTTATCTCACTTAAACACCTTTACTGTAGTTTTCAATGTTGGAATTTTATGTTTAATAACTTACAATTGTGATTTAAAAGGACTCTTCATCACCAAAGACTGTGTTGGACTGCGTTCTCGTCTGGTCTTCGAAGCCCGTCACAGCCAAATGATTACACAATTACAATTACATGTCGGCAGAATAGAAACCTGTTGCAGCTTCTCATCCTCAGCTGTGCAGTCATTGTTTGTTTTGTCTGTCTTGTCGATGTGTCTGCTGAACGTCATGTTACAATAAATGAAAGTAAAAGACACTTCCGATTGTCCGTCCATTTTGGGTCATATAAACACATGGAGCCATCAAGTTTAAACAGGCTGAAGTCTGGTAATGCGCTACTTCTGGGCACAGTTTGGTTCCATTGGCACCAGACAAACATTTCATTGCCTGACTCTGCCACACTATTCCCTGTCCATTCCACACAGGGAATTAGTCTAGTCACAATTGGAGCAGTTTCAATGGGCGGGCCGAACGCGCACAGATTGTCAGTGAAAAACCAATTAGCAATTCACAAAATCTGAACTGAATATAAACTGATGAGAACACGGAGGCAAAATCCTCGACTCCTTCATCCATGATTAGTTTTGGATAATAAGTTCTGTACGTGTCACTGTTGATTGAACGACAACATAGTGGCGCAGCGAGTGACGTAACCTTGTCAATTCTCTATGACGGATCGTGACTGGTGCAGCCTCAGTCGCCTATCAGCCACTTGTTTACCGTGTATTTCCAGCCCCACCTTCTTTCGTGGGTGTGATTCATCAGGCTAAACATTTCACACGCTTTAGAAACTTCCTGCATTTGTGAGTGCCAACCCAGGTCCCCAACTAACCCCTGTCTAGACTTGGATTCTGGTCTGGTCTTCTTAGTCTTGTGTGTCTTTGTCGGGATGTCCAAACTCTTCTCAATGAGGGCTGCATATTCAAGTGTAGCCTATATGGTGTGGACGGATCAGAGGTCACTGCGGTGAAAACTTTAAGTCGTGTCCCACACCTTCGTTTGAGCTTGGAACCTTGAAAACCAGCTCTTTCCCACAAAAAAGGAGGTATAATTGTGTAGAAACTTGTAAAAAAGCACCATCTCTCGCGAGGTCTGCCAATTCAACAAGAGAAAATGGGTCATGAGGGCCGCACCGACACCCCTGATCTTTTTCTGCAGTGTCTCCTTCCTTTGAAAATCTCTTCAGCCCTCTCCACCACCTGAGACCCACTCAGCACCCGCTCGTTCACCCACTCCAACGTTCACCCCATCTCATTTGGTATTTCGATATAAATATGACAATACATGGTCCACAGTGAACATGAACATACTGTATATTTGACCAAAAATGCAATTATTACATTCCAAAAACTTATCATTATATCCAGTTATGTTCAGAGGTGGGTAGTACTCAGTTATAGTTACACAAGTACATGTACTTGAGTAACTTTTTTTGAGGAAATTGTACTTCTTCTTCTTCTCAGTGCTTTTTACTTCTACTTGAGTAAAATTGTAGTGACATATTTGTTTTGCACTTGTGTGAAAGCAACTGTTACTTTTTCCCAATGTGAGTAAAAAATTTAATGGAGATGGATGCAAGTTCGTCATTGTATACTCACTACTGCCACCTCAGGTCATACGTGTAACTGCATCTTCTATATTAAGCTCGTGCATGACGGCAATTCGGACCCGAAGTAACACGTTTCTGAGTGATAGTGCAGGATTTTAGTGGCAGTTGTGGTGAACAGGTCTGGGCTCATTCTACACCTTAGGACATTGTTGGAGTATGTAGGGGGAGGAAAATACAACATTTTAAAAATTTGAAACTCCGTATAGTCCCTTTAAGGAACAAATGCTTCATTTTGACAAAATAGATGTAGATCGTCTGGTGCACCTTGTTCTTTAGAATAAGAATTTCTGCAATTTTCTTTCGATTTCCACAGGATTTTATGTTTTGTGTCACAATTTATAATATAATTTATAATACTTTTTAACTTTTACTTGAGTAATTGTTTGGATCACTTGAATAAAATTATTTCAAAGCAATGTTCACTGCTCTGCTGACTTCTCATGACTTAATCTGTTCCTTTATTAATTTGTAGTTTGATACCGTTTTCAATTTTATATCCGAGCAGTCAAACTGTGGAAGACCAAGCGCTCTGTCATAGTTTTTGCGCTCACTTCAACACTTTCACCCCTCACTTTTAGTGCATGCGCCCTCGATCCCTGTGTACGGCGCTCGTTGGATATTGTATAAGCACTCTCAACTGAAAAACAGTTAAATGACGCCATATCACTTATACTTACAGGAGCTACATTCTCCCGATTCTTGACATTCTTTAACAGAGTTTTGACAGGATGCGACGATTCCCGAATGCCCGTTGCAGTGCACAACCATGTGACAACATTTGGGGCCGTGCGCAATAATTCGTCCCGTTAATTGTAACACGTGGTAAGAGTTCGCAGCAGTTTGTGACGGTCCCTGAAGACTCTGCTCCGAATCGTCAAATTCCATCAACATTCGTAATCCTCGGTCACAAATGTGGATTCGTGGCATTCGTGACTTGTCATTGTTTTGTGTAAACCTAAGCATTAAGGATAAGCCCGTTTGAGCAAATGGGTTTCCAAGAGTGATTTCACGGTTTTGTAGTGAGTCCAAGTTTCTGTGGGAGTGCGCTCCAGAGGGGGGTGGTAGCAAAAGCTCGGTCCGTCAAGGCAAACGGCTTAGTGCGGCGTGTGATGAGGGAAAAGGGGGTTGTTGTTACGAAAGCAACTACAAGAATGAGCACATAGGGAATCAATTGATTTGTGACTCCTTCTCAATTGATTCTGTATTGAACTTGAGCGTCAATACAGAAATCATTTCCTCTGCAACATTCCACATTCATCCGTGCGAAGTTCTGCATTCTGATTTTAATGTCCCGAGTGTTTGAGAAGCCGGTAAAGAGCAATCCAAGTTCCTGCGTATTCAAACAATAGAACAACGGCTATAAAATGTCAACAGTGTGAAGCCTCCGACGCTGGAGACCAAAAACTGTTGCTCCAGCTGTATGGAGCGGGTTTCGCCGAAGCACCTCCCACCCACAATGTGATCTGAACAGCTATCCATCCATCCATCCATCCATTTCGACGTGGAGGAGCAGCGACTACTCCAAGGTCCTCCCGGGTAACTGAGCTCCTCACCCGATCTAGAAGGGTGCGCCCAGCCACCCTCCGAAGGAAACTCATTTCGGCCGCTTGTATTCGCGATCTTGTCCTTTCGGTCATTACCCAAATCTCATGACCATAGGTGAGAGTGGGAACGTAGATCGATCGGTAAATCAAGAGCTTTGCCCCTCAGTTCAGCTCCCTCTTCACCATGACAGACCGATACAGCGACCGCATCACTGCTGACGCCGCACTGATCCGTTTGTCGATCTCACGCTCCATCCGTCCCTCACTCGTGAACAAGACCCCGAGATACTTGAACTCCTCCACTTGAGGCAAGGACTCCCCACCGACCTTCAGTCCCCCAGTAGAACAATGGAGTCCCCAGTCGGAGCACCATCCAGTACCCCTCCCAGGGACTCCAAGAAGGCCGGGTATTCTGCACCGATGTTGGGCCCGTAGGCCGAGACAGATAAGTGCCCCCCTGGGAATCCAACCCACAACCCTCAGCCCAGAGGCCAAGCGCATTGTGGAACGACAGCAGGAGACTGAAGCCGCACAGTGAATGCTTCCTAACGTCAGATTTATGGAAGGACCGAAACAGATTAAGAATGTAACTGTGTAAGAGCGATATGAACTGCACTTGTGGTCTATCGATACATGTAAAGGACTGTAATATTTTTATGGCCATGTGATATAATTCTAGCCTGGTTTTATCACACCCTCGTGCTTACTGCGTTTCGTATAAGGGTCTGGAACTTCACAATTGAGCTCCATTATCAGGTGGGAGGGGGTGAACTCCTTTGAAATGATTGGATCTGATTTTCGCTTGCATTTGATCGTGACGTATGTAATGCGCCCGAGTGAGTGAAGCAGCTATCAAAACTCTTGGGAGCATTCCTTGCACATTCCAAGGCTTCAATTTTAATTTCTGGATATTTGGGAGCCGAGCCAGGATGGATCGAAGAGCTTCCATTTCTTTCGTATCCGCCGCCATTACCAAACTACAACCCGCAAATTGGCGCAAATGCTTGACGTCACCGACAACACCCGCCTCCCTCGCTCGCTGAATGGTAGGTAGAAAGTCAACCGATGTAACGCAGCCACTGAGATCAAGCCCAGACGTACATGTAGGGAAATGATCAGTGAGTTTACGGATGGCTAAATATAATTCAGAAGTACCTAACAGTTTTGAAACACTAATATAAAATAATAAAAAAACTGCTTGGCGGCTCATGACAAATGATCCGAGCTAAAGATCCCTTCTGTCCTTTCAAGACCCTCCTCGCTTCACTCTTCAGCCATCGAACACACTGCCCGCCATCAATCCTGCTCTGTGGATGTAGTTTGCTGTCGCACATCAGTGCGAGTACCTGAAGGCACCGCAGCGTGTTGTTCTGTTGTTGTGGCAGGCCGTGTGGCAAGTGGCACGTGGTGCAGACGTTAGCGCTCGTGCTTCACAGCTAGAAGGTTCTGCGTTCGATTCCCACCTGGACGAGGCCTTTCTGTGGAGTTTGCATGTTCTTCCCGTGTCTGGGGAGGTTTCCTCCTTGTAATCCAGTTTCCCCACCACTAAAAACATGTACCTTATGCCGGGAT